>NC_073360.2:41065000-42438333 GCF_027580225.2 Misgurnus anguillicaudatus | reverse complement strand
AGGCGAGTCTTTCTGTCAGACGTGTGTCAGTCAGGGACAAATAAGAGCTTTAATTCTTACACTACAACCAAAACCAAAAAGAGGTCTCACATCACTGACCAAAAAATCTAAATGTTCACAGTTGCATTAAGAAAGCATATGATTGAAAGTCAAATTTACTTTCCATGTGGGTCATTGTCATTAAAAAAGGAGGCCATAATGCTGAAGTTGTGTTTTTAGCTTTGGTTACTTTATAATTTGACCGGTTGATCGATGTAATTAAACATGTCAATCTTCACAGAAGATAAAAACAAAGACATATAGCCCAACTTGAAATTATAAAGAAATGCTCTCAAGTCAAGTCACAATCGATTAAATTTACGTTTGATCTTACTGGATGTCAGACATGAAAACCTCCTCCTCCAGTCACAGGGCTGGATGTGTTGGGTTTAAATGTGTTTTTACTGTCTGCTGCTGTGCTCTTATAGATTTACTGTGACACATGAACGTTTTGATCGCCATCTGTGGGAAATTTATGGTATTGCAAGTTTCTTGCATAGCGTTTCAAGCACTGTGTTCGTGCTTAGTTTACCCCGAATTTTGTCAGTAATTACTCTGGGTTCAATTTAAAACATTAGACAGGTCTAGGTCAGTTCTGAATAGCACATTCACAAGTCTTTTTTTAGGTTTGGGTACAATTTTTTGTGAAGAAGGGGTTGATGTAGAAAATAATTTATGGGGTGACATGAAAACTATGAGGGATGCAACACTGAAGTAAGCATCCTGGCATGGTTCTCGTGGATTCAACAAATTAAATACATATATGACTTATACATGTACACTGTGGTGCACATTTTTTGTAACAAAAACAAACAAATATTTTGTGCAACTAAAATAAAAGTCCCTATAAGTCAAGTACCCATGTACCTTTAGCTTCTCTACTGTACCAAGTCTTAATATAAGTTATATTTTTAATGTAAAATGTAGATCACGGACTGTAACCATGATGGTCCTTTAACTGTCGCTGTCCCACAGGTGGGATGTTTGGCATTACATATTGAATACAATAATTTATTAGTCTTAATCAGCACTAATCTTGACAAACTATATGTCAGTGTAAAGTTCTCAGATTGAGGTTTTTATTTTTCATCACTATTTTGCAAAAATAATGCACAGGTATTTTTTTTTTAATCTGACTGGCCAATGGGTGGGCCCAATGTGTTTCTACATATTTATTACTAGATATCCTATAAACCTGAAATAATATTGACAAACTATAATATCCTAATGTAAATCTTTAAAAATCTTGACAAACTATATTTCATTGGAAAGCTCTAAAGGGGATCGCACACCGGACACGCAGCTCAGCGCCGCACCGTTCTAAAAAATTTTAACACATTGTTTTCTATAAGTATACGCACTCCGCGCTGCCCAGCTACAACTCAGGAAGTTGCTCAAATCCCTGTCGTGCCACTCACATAGTTTAACATTAAATAACATCATATTTGTCCCAAATCATTAACAATTAACATTGGCTGCTAACGTATATTTTGCATTTTGAAGTAGACGCTATCTGACGAAGCTCGCGCTATTTAATGTGCACTTTCGGTTTAAGATACCTCCGAGTTGTCCTAGACACGGCTCGACGTGGCGCGGCGCTGAACTGCGCGTCCAGTGTCCCCAGCCCCGCCGCTCCCATAACGCGCATCACGCGCTGTGCGTAGGGCACCACGTGCTGAGGGGGCACCAAAAATAATAGCCTAATGAAAAAAATTATAATGCTGAAATTATTTCATTAGCCTATATAAAAAATATTAGGCACTTTTTATCCATGTGTATGTTACAAAAAAGGGGGAACGAGATAATTTAATTACTCTGGTATAGAAAGTATGCCCCCCCAGCCTTTGATGGTCCGTGCCGGTTGATCGCGCGGGCGCATGACAAAGTTTGACAGAGGCCGTTTCTCAAGCCGAAGGCTGCAGCCTCCAGAGGTCGCATTTCCAGGCTGCATACGTCATCAAAACGTTCTTATTTCGTAAAATTAACGATTATAAAGTTGACTATTATTCTTAGTTAATCGTAAACTGTTGTCATATGCTCATGACTTGCTAATGTAATGTTCAGTTAACTGAAATAAACCATGCTCGATGACGTATGCAGCCTGCATATGCAACCTCGCGCAGGCTGCATCGTTCGTATTGAGAAACGGCCAGTCAGTAGGCAACTTTTGGAAATGGCCCCGAAACGACAGCAGGAGTCAGTATCGGAAAAAAGGAAAAAATAGAAACTGCGGGATGATGCCCATGCATCACTTGCAGGTAAGTCCATCATGTTTAATCAATCCTAAATAAGGGAAATGTGCAAGGGCTGCAGCTGCAGCTGCTGCTAATCGTAATGCGCCTCGAACTTGCAGTGACATTATAATGTCAGCAAACTATGTTGTTATAATTTATAACTTCAGTGCAAGCTAAATTGAGATTTTACTGTAAAACATTACCTATGCATATGCAGTTTACAAATAACTGACGCTGCTGTTTCTTTCTTTACTACGTTTCTTTAGATATTGAGCAGTAACGTTAGTTTATTTTGTGGTTTATTTTGACGTGACGGTGGTTAATACTTTCTCAGTAGAAGTAAACGTTAGAAGTCAGTGCACATGGTAGGCTAACAATTCCTCTTAAATATATATTAATATAAAACGTCATTATATATGATATTATGAAGCAAACATTACTGTGACACTTAGTTCTCTGAATCTTTGTTTTATTTAAGAATACTGAGTATTCTTGTTTACTTATTGATGTTTATTTAATGTAATTTATTTAAAGTGACATTGTTCTGGGGATAAACATGTCTGGATTATTTTGATAATTTAAGTTTGGTATTTTTTTCTATTTTGCTATTCTATAAAAGTTTGCACTTTCAAATGTGTAGTGTGTTGGCTAAAGCTGTGAAGATTTTACTTTCTGCTTTTAAGTTATATGTTTATATAAAAATTAAACTGGCAAAAACAGACTTTTTTTCTCAGGGTCGGGGTGGGGGCATTATAAAGGAATTATGCTTAGGGCACCAAAATGGCCAGCAGCGGCACTGAGTGTGCCACCCCCTTAAGAATGTAGTTTTCATATTCAAACTCCTTTTTCATTAATAACTATGCGGTAACAGTAATAAATTAATTTGTGATTTGTGAGTATGCACCAAACCGTTGGCACAAACTGTAGTGGCCTTTGTTGGTATAACAACTAAACGTGTGACAAAAACGTCATTGTTTGTGATTTTAACAAAAAAAATGGATCAGAACTACTTACAGCTTTATTTTTGTAGCATTTTAGAAGTAAAAATGTTTACATTTTATGGGATTTAAATATAAAATGTATACTTTTTTGCGTTGCTATAACTGCTATAACTTTTTTTATTTCATATTTACAATGCCAGACACTTCTTTAAAAAGAGATCAGGATTTTGCTTCTAGACCAAAGATATGTGAACATAAAAAATGAAATAGGTTTTGCCTATTTTATATTGAAAATATTTGAAAGGCACAGTGAACACAACACGGGTACCTGACACACAGTGTGCTTGTGTTTCAAGCTCTCTCTCCTCTCTTTCAATGTCTGAGCTCTCTTAACCCTCTCTCTTCCAGCTCTTCACTCAATTCATCCTGGATTTCTTTTGTCGTTTCACTTCTTTCTAGCTCTTCTATATTTTTTTCAACCACTCCATCTTCTCATCTGCCTGCCACAACATCTTGTTCAGTCTTTACCTTTTTCAGTCTTATCTGCAAATTTCACTCCCATAGTATCAGTATGATTTCCCCGATCTTTATCGTTTCAAAACAAAACCCTGGATGTCAGCCTCTTATAGTGTCCTGCAAAATGCAACAAGCATGCAGTTATGTCTTTCTAGTTTTCTAAACAGTCTACACTGAATAGTTTCTTTCTTCTTCATTAATACAACTGAAAACATCAGGCTGTACCATGATTGAGCGATTTCATATGCACGTATAATTTTGTCATATAAATATATACAGTTGGTATATAATAACTGTAGCAAACAACTACCTCAGGCAAAATTGAAACAATCAGCAGTCATATTTTTGTAAAATATGATAGTTATTAAGTCCTATGATTTTTTTTTTTGAGGTGATGCATCATTGTCATGTGACGTCACAAACGTTTGGACCATCCAGGAGACGCAAGCTGATACAAATGCTTTAATTTGTTAAAGAGCCAGATAAAGTCATGTGTTTGTGATCGGGTTGTTTGCATTGCAAGTGTTTTTGATTCACTAAAATGACAGTCTGATCACACGAGAAATCTTACATATTTTTTACGAGTTGGCTAATTCGTATCACATCATACAAACTTAATAGTGCAAAATCGTACGATTCTCATAAGAACAACACCAACGAATCCGAAACCCTAACCCCGCCCCCAACCCTGCACCTAACCCCAACGTCACAGGGGTCAAGGCAAATCGTACCAAAACTTACGAATGTGGTTGAATGAATTGATACAAATTAGCCAACTTGTAAAATATGTACAAATTCTCGTGAGATAGCGTTGAAAATGAAACAGTTCATAAGAGTCGTTTGTTCGAATTATGCAGTAATAGAAAGACACATTTTCAAATCCATTTTTTTCTCATCACAATGAAGTGTCGCTGCTGTATATCGGGCGATTAAACTCTGATTTAACTCATAATTTATACTTTGGGATACCAGTCCTGGGGTGGCAATGCGGAGGCAGTTGCCACCCCACTATCTGCACCTGAAGTGAAGACCTCTATGTGTATGTCTATCTCTATATGAAGAGTTTCGTTGCAAAACGAGATAACCACCGTTTTTTTAATTGTTCAGAAATCTTGTTTTTTTTGGTTGTGCATTCCAATTAATTTCAATGCAACTGGTTTGTTTTGATTTAAACCTTCATAACTTACAAAATACAGCTAAGTAGCACCATAAAACAAAATAATAACATGATAACATAATAAAAACATGTTTTGACAAAATGTAAAAAAAATGGATTTATCTCGTTTTGCAACGAAACTCTTCATATATATATATGCACTACTTTCATGATTATGTGTCAGGGTCGTTTTGAGCACAAAATTATTCTTTGTCAATTAATGAAATGAAGATTGAAACACTGTATTATTTTATTTTAATGATGTCTTTACTGCTTTTCTGGGCCTTGAAATTTCTTAGTTATTTTGTTGTGTGTCAGGGCTAAAGCTCTCGGATTTCATCAAAAATATCTTCATTTGTGTTCTGAAGATAATCAAAGGTCTTACATTTGTGAAAATTTGTGACAAATTTGCATTGGGCTGAACTAACGCTTTATGTTCTTAATAAGATGATGTTATGCTGATCTATTGATCATAATGAAAAGTACTGGAGGTGTTATATTGCTATGGTTACAGAAATAAGTTTAGGTGAAATTATGCATTCTTTCCAAGTCGTAAAACCCAATTTTGCGGTTACTAAAATATTGATTGGAAATGCTTTTATGTGTTTATACTTTATAAGTAACCATTCAACCATATCACAATGTTTTTTTATATCTTCTCCCATGAGGCTCATATAAATTATGAACAAAACAGGTAGTAATCTAGTATTTCATTACCATTTTCATTTATTACCAGTACATGAGCTGCTGTTGTTGTTAAAATATGTGTTAAAGTTTGTTTCTCATTGCTGTTTAGAAACATAATGTTCAACATTTCAGAAAATTATACTAACATAAATTTCGGAGTAAAAGGTAGCAAAAGTTTTTGTCTCCCGCCATTCTTTCAGATCAGGATTGGACTGTGACTGCTTTAAAACATTTTCTTTAGCCGTGTCATTATTTATTTGTACCTGTAAATAATGAAGGTTTTCTCTAAGGGGGAAACTATTTCACATCTCTGCTCTCTGTTTGTTTATGCAGCGAAATGAAACTCGGTTAATTATTAATGTTCCTGAAAAATGAAAGTTGGCGACAGCGCTAACTTCCCAGGAGCCTTGTTAGTTTGGATAATATTATTAGGTCTTGGCATGGCCGTGCATTGCATTAAAACCATGTACACATACTTCAGACTGAAGGCATTTACATTGAAATATTAAACATTTTAATTTGGAAATAAAGGTACAAAATTTTAATAATTAAACTAGAAAATGTTTTAAATTGTACTATTTCTTTTAAATTACCATTCTAGGTGTGCTTCAGCAAAATAATGTGGATGACATTTTGAGTTTTGGTGAGTGAATGTTGACATTTAATGGCTATGTTTCAGTAGTTGCAGTAATGAAGAAGCATAATGTTGTTCTCATTACTGTATACGGAGATATTTGTTTACATCGCACTAATGATGTTAAACCTGTTTATTGCTCCTAAGATGAAAATTACTAACAACGTTTCTCGTTGCAGAACGAGTCCATGAGAAGTTTTTAAGAGAGTTGGATTAAGCAGGATTGAGTCTTAAAGCAACACTTCACCACCCACCATGTACAACATATAATGATATATATAATTTGTTAAACAATCCCTTTAGATTTATCTTGCAGTTAAAGTTGTCTTGTCATACGCCGTTGACGTCCCTGTTGGATTCAAGCATTCTGTCTGAAGATTATTTGAGAGCCCTGAAGTCCAAAAACTGACAACCGATACCAGCGCTGTTTTAATCCTCGTTTATGACGACACAAGCGGTGTGAATCATGCAGTGGAGAGATACACAAGCTTTTATTTCACATCTCATCTGTATGAAGCATCTCTGCAACTGGAGCGTATGTGGAGTCATTTACATACGGTAAACATCTTTTACATCAATTAGTAAACACAAAGAGTTAAATAAGCACAGATGATTAGTTGTTTAGTTGCTTTGTTAGTTACGGTCTATTCAGATTGCCAGCGACTAGTAATAACAGAGTGATGCTATGTAATTCAATTCAATAAAAACTTGGAGCAACATAAGCGAAAGTAACTGTTGACTACGCGAGAAGGTTAAGAAAAGTTTATGCAAATGATGAGTGATGTTCAGGAGCGACTACCAATGGGAGCAAAGCAGAGGAGTTCACATCATCACGTCGTCTTTCTTTCATCAGTTACGGGATTAGATGGTACTCAATTGTTTATGACATCCAGATTTAAAAACACCTCATTGAAAGAGACTGGCAGCAAACAGTGAGAAAGTTGAAAGTTAGTTTGTATGCACTGTTTATGATGAAAGCCTTATGCTATGTACACACCAAACGCGTAACATCGCGTTGCTTGCTCTAGATTACTCGCGGGATTTAAAGGAATACTCCATGTTCTTAAAAGAAAAATCCAGATAATTTACTCACCACCATGTCATCCAAAATGTTGATGTCTCTCTTTGTTCAGTCGAGAAGAAATTATGTTTTTTGAGGAAAACATTGCAGGATTTTTCTCATTTTAATGGACTTTAATAGAGCCCAACACTTAATACTTAACTCAACACTTAACAGTTTTTTCAACGGAGTTTCAAAGGACTATAAACAATCCCAAACGAGGCATAAGGGTCTTATCTAGCAAAACGATTGTCATTTTTGACAATAAAAATAACAAATATGCTCTTTTAAACCACAACTTTTCGTCAAGGTCCGGTCCAGCGCGACCTAACGTAAATGCGTAGTGACGTAGAGAGGTCACGCGTTACATATATAAAACGCACATTTGCGGATCATTTTAAACAATAAACTGACACAAAGACATTAATTAGTATCAGTTGACATACAACAACGTAGGAACGGTCCTCTTTCAACACACTTGTAAACACTGGGGCGGAGTTTCGCGTTCGTCTTCTGTGACCTCTTGACGTCATGACGTATTGCGTGGGGTCACCTGGCGCATCACGACCAGATCTAGACGAGAAGTTGTGCTTTAAAAGTATATATTTGTTATTTTTCTTGTCTATAATTTCTTCTCGACTGAACAAAGAAAGACATCAACATTTTGGATGACATGGTGGTGAGTAAATTATCTGGATTTTTCTTTTAAGAAAATGGAATATTCCTTTAACTTTGTGTCATGCAAATTTTTCGCTTGAGTTGAATATTTTCGCGGCAATTGCACCTCCCAATTCACGTCATTCACTTCGCCCCGCCCTAGGAAGCGTCTGATTGCGTCTTTGCATTGACTTTGTATGTAATCTACGTGCAAAACATTGCATTTGGTATGAACCCACAATCACAACAGGTTGGGTTGCAGTGGCGGCCAGTGACTTCTTTTTTCAAAGGCGCACGATTTGAAGTTCGTCACAACATGTATGTAGCCCGTCATGTGTGTGGTGCGTAATTTTAAAATATGTGTTCGGCGCGTCGAGTAATCCGATGTGCATCGTATGTCTTATCAAAATAAGGACTTGCTAAAGAGTTTGTGATAAAAAAGACGCTCGACAGATCGCATAACCTCATTAGAGTTTACTGTTAAGGGAGTGTCTTGCGTGTATTTTGTGAACGTGAGCGTCTCTTTTATCATAAACGGTTTTGATGTGTTTGCAGCAGTGACAAAACACACAATGCACATGGTTCACATGACGCAACAAACACATATTTTGAAAACGCAAGCAACACACATGACACCCCGAACACATATTTTGAATTTGTGCCTCTTGGAAGAGCAGTCACGAGCCGCCACTGTTATGTTGGTTGATTGGTTGGTTGGTTTAGTTTCTCATTGACAAATAAGCTCCTAACAGCTCACAGCACTGATCATTATTCATAACTGTTTCTCTATTTATGAATATGCATGATTTAAATGATCCATTTGCCAAGCACACTTTGTACACATCAGGGTTTGAAGAGAAAATGTGTCTGAAATTCGGATGTGCCGATCATCAGAGGACTCTGGGCAGGATTCAAGACCGGGGATTTGAGTCATCAGGACACGACAGGAATGTTTGAGGTGAAGTGAAGCACCTGCTGACAGCAAATATAATCATCACTGACACAATCACTACACATCTGGTAAATTAATCTGTCTATCGCCCTCTGTTTTAACTTATTAACATAAAACAAATAAAAAATAAACATTTAACATTTTAATTGATGCATTTATGACTGTGTTTTAAAAAAATTTTGTGTGTGTGTGTGTGTGTGTGTGTGTGTGTGTGTGTGTGTGTGTGTGTGTGTGTGTGTGTGTGTGTGTGTGTGTGTGTGTGTGCGTTATTATGGTATCCCTACTGAAAAATCCAGCTAAGACCAGCATAAGCTGGTGGCTGGTTTTAGCTGGTTTAAGGTGGTTTATGCTGGTCCTCCCAGCCTGACAAAGCTGGTCATGCTGGTGGGCCAGCTGGTCTTCCAGCCTGACCAGCTTAGTCCAGATAGACCAGCTTAAAAAGTGACCAAAACACAGCTAGACCAGCTTGCTACACCAGCAAAACCAGCTTCCTACACCAGCAAAACCAGCTAAAACCAGGTCACCAGCTTATGCTGGTCTTAGCTGGATTTTTCAGTAGGGATGCTATTGTCTGTATGTTTGTGTATGTTAGTTTCAATGTGTTTGTGTATTTGCATTGTGCATGTTGATATTCATGTGTTCGTGTGTGTGTGTGTGTGTGTGTGTGTGTGTGTGTGTGTGTGTGTGTGTGTGTGTGTTTTATATGTTTTTGTTTTGTTTTGTTTTGTTTTGTTTTGTTTTGTTTTGTTTTGTTTTGTTGAATATCTGAGAGTGAGTGTGTGTGTGGGCACGCGTGCATGCATGTGCGTTCATGTATATAAGTGTGTGTCTGTGCGTTCATGTATGTAAGTGTCTGTCTGTGTATATTTGTGTATGTTAGTTTATGTAAGTTCATGTTTGTGTGTGTTTATTTGTGTATGCTATTATGGTATGTTGTTATTGTGTCTATGTTGTTTGTGTATGTTACCTGCACTGTGTTGGTTAATGTGTGTTTGTATATGTATTTGGGGGTTGTGTGTGATAATATTTATGCTTTTGCATGTCTATATGTCAGTGTGAATGTGTGTTTGCGTCCGTGTGTGTGTGTGTGTGTGTGTGTGTGTGTGTGTGTGTGTGCATTGTGTATGTTAGCGTGTTTGTGTGTGTGTAAGGTTCACAGCAGGTTAATAGGATCCTCGTCTGTGCTGTATGATAATGAGAACACAGCAACAAACACTCATCAGTTGTGGCAGGTGTCATCCAGAATGAATCAACCTGCGTGTGTTGTTGTATGTCGTGATCTTGTGTGTGTCAGGATGTTTCATGTGTGTTACTGCGGGATACCTGAGTCACACTTCTGTGATTGACTCGGATGCTCATTGATATTACTCAGATGTCACCAGGAACTAAACAATTAATCCAAATCTACACAAATCCCTCAGCAGATGTGTGTTGTTTTCAGATCCTTAATGACTGCAGAGAGAGAGAGAAAAAGAGAGAGAGACCGAGAGAGAGACAATTACATGCTGTTTATATCCACTAACATGAGTTAACTGCAAACAGAGTTCATTTCTGCAGGTCAACGTTTCATCTAAAGACAGTTATTTATTTTTCAGTCACATCTTAAATCTCTCCAGGATTCCCTTTAAACTTTTTTCATGATCTAGTAATTGTTGATTTGACAGAGAAATTGCTCTCTTATAGGACTGTGTATGTTAATGTCTGCTGCATGTATGTGCTTGTGATATAACATTTCCTCTGATACATATCTGTATCCGAACGCTCCGATGCATGAAATCAAGTCTGTGTAGCTACAAGCATCTGCATTCACGTACAGCAAGTTTCAGGTCTGACGATCAGAATTCAAGAAGGATTTCTGCTTCAAAGGTCTGATGTCATCTGCTATTAGATTCCCACTGTGACAACACATCCACATTACAGCCTCAGTCTCAGATGCACAGCGGTTGTCAGTGTGTGAAGATCAAAGCTCTTCTTGTGTGAAGTAAATCTCCAGTTTCAGTAAGGCGTAACCAGTACACCCTTCCCACTCATGTCAACTGGTCTGTGACATCATCACTCTTCATCACTCAGTCAGATGAACTCTCTTCACTTTCTACTGGTGGTCTGTGTGTTTTTGAGACATGGTTTTGATTGTCTTACAGTTGTAATGTTGTTTATATTGTATTTTTATATTGTGTTTTTGAGTGGGGGGGATATAAGTGGTAGACCATACGCAACATTTCTTTTTATGGGCACTTCCCTCGGAAAACCACGCCCACGCGTCAATCAGCAGGAGAGTGAGAACCGAGAATGCTAGTTACAGGCATCATTTCATACGACAGCTTTGTTTTTTTATCAAGAATCAACAATGGCAGGAAAGAAGAAGTGTGTTTTTGTATGTAAGGAAAAGAAAGCCAACATTATGGAAACAATGGATATAGCTTGTTTATCTGGAATAGCAGCGGAATTTTGCGTGTGTGTGTCATGTTGGAAATGGGCGTGTCAGTAAATATAATGTAAATAGCACAAACATGCAGTGAATCATAAGTTATCCAGTCCGTGTTGTATAAAGTGTTGCATAAATCGTGACTCGCTCCTCCTGCAGCTCGTGACTCCTTCTTCCAAATTTTTCCCTACGTTATGGGAAACATTCACTAGAATTGATCTGTCTTTTATAAATCTGATTAAACTAAAGACTCTTTGGAGATATGAAGGATATAAATACTATTCTATAGGTACTCCAGACTGTAATCTCATTATTATGTAAAAATTTACATTAAATGATCACTGTGTAAGTCAAATGCACGAAATGATATTACTTAAAATGCATTAGCTCGATAACATTTCATCTCACACATATATACAGTAAATGCACTTAAATTCAAATGCATCTTTCAGTATAATATAATCATATACGCATTTCTTTTAACATCAGTTCAACAGCAAAATGTCTCACTTTCTGTCTGTTATTAGATCCTAACAGGTTTATGATGTGTGTCTTTTGGCAGAAAACTGGGGCAGGTCTAATCCCTCCATGAAATTGTGAAATTGTATCAGAAATAGAAAGTAATCATCACTCATGAACGTCCTCGGGACTCAAAGAACAGACAGATTTTCTGGGTTTTGAGAGACTTCTGTAAAGACTGTAATATTTTGGATAGTGTTAAAGACTATAAGAGAAAGAGAAAAGATCATGTGTGAGGATTTGGTAAAGATTTATCCAAGCCTGTTCAGAGGTACAATCTTATGATGGATATGTTTGATGATAAATGCATTGCAAAAAAAGGTATTTCAAAACATTTCATCTTTCATTTTCAGGTCAAATCATTCACTGACCTGTGATCTGTTCTTCAATCATACTTTATTAACACATACATACTATCCAACATGATTCCCTGATGGAAGATCTTCGGCAGAATCCATCAAGTTCTTATCGATCAGGCTTTAGGATTTAGAAAAAAGTGCAATTCTTTGGATTTCCCAATTTTACCCCCGCATTAATTACAGACAGATCCAGCTGTTCAACAGATGATGCTACAGACGTTCATGTCTTCAGTTTTGTACATCTAATTGCTTTCTGTGAGATAAATGTGTTAAAGTTGCTGCCTTCTGATGCCAAACCTAATAAAACTATTGATTGATCTTGTCACCTCTTCATCTTCTCAATGTCTTCCGGTTTCTCTCTAATTCTCTCTCACTAGCTACGTTTCCATTTCAGATTTGTGCAAAACGTTAGCGTTATTTTCTAAATTCGACAAAAACATAAAAATTACGCCATTTCCTTTAACCAATGATATGCACTGAAACATAGTTTTTCCTCTCGTGATAAGTCATTCCACATCATGCTGACTGATTTTGATAGGTTTACTAATATCACATCCACCACACTAAGCATTATTTTTAACTGAAGGAGACGTAAGAGTATTATCCAAACATTAATGCCAAGGAAAGACCCTTATACTTAGGAGCAGTAACGTATAGGTGTTTCTGGGAGGTTTTAGTACATACCGATCATCTTTAAATAATAGTTATGTGACTTACTTGCATCAGGTGATCCGAACATGCGAATAAACTGTTTGCATTGCAGTTTTCCGAAAAACACCTTTTCCGAATTGCCTGAAAAAACACTTCATACGAGCGTAAACCTTTTTGCGAAATTGATGTGTTTCCATTTACCATATTTTCAATTTGCAATGTTAATTACTGAAACGCAGCTATTGTCTCTCTTTTAGACAAATCAGATGGTAACACACTAACAAGTGCTTTATAGAATGTGTGCAAAATTGTTAAAAGTATTTGTTGTTCCTTCCTGTGATAATAGTTGTGTTTATAAAAACCTATAAAGGCCTCACACAGCACTTTGGTCTCAGAAAATATATGTAAAATTGACAGAAAGGCTTCTGTGTGAACACAAACATGTTCCATAAATGTGCTGGGATCGCTCCCGTAAAGGCATGGGCAGACTGGGACAAAAAATCGGCCCTGGCATTTTGTACCAGACCAGCCCCTCATTCAATAACACACACAGTCTTTTTGGTCTCTTAAATGTGTATACCAACCATGACATAAAACAAGGTTAAACCTGAGGCTTTTGTGGACGTGTCTTTGTTCTGTTTGTCAGATCTGAGGGGGAACACCTCTCACTAAGTTTTATAAATCATTATCGAGAACAAATTAATTTACTAAAAGCTACCAGAACAGCCAAAAAGTGTAACCAAAGGTGTGGACGGATAACACCGATTTATTTTTGGATACAGTGTTTTTGGATATACTGTCCAAAATCAAAGCTAATTTTGTCTAAACAAAAGGGAACAAATGAAACATACTAACATTTCTTTCTAAAAAAAAACTAAAAAAAAACATTAAAAATCAAACTAAAAAGCGGTAGTAAGATTTTAAATTTTAAAAGATTTTTATCTTTTAAGTTAAGTAGTTTGCAACTGTCTGTATTTTTAAATAAAGGATGCATTTTCTGTAATGCAGCTTTGAAACAATATGCATTCATGTGTTAAGCGCTGTCTAAACTTGGTGAACAGAGACTCCCGCCTTCTTTCATTTAATTGGTGGGAATTCTGCTTAGCTCTGTAATTGACTGGAATTCACGTTCGTCTTAACAAAAACTAAATTTCTTTAATTTGATTGATTAGAAATCTTGCTCGGCCGTGTAATTTGATTGGTTGAGAGTCGTTTACGATGGCATCTGTGAACAGAAACTCCTGCTGCCTTTCATTTTGATTTGTCAACATTTTGATGCTGTAACTACAGTACGTCAGCGAAGAAAATAGCCTTTGGGCCACAGAGTGTGTCAAGGGCTGGTGGTTACTCTTGTGCTTTTTTTAATGCATTACGCCGGCAGGACCAAAGTGAAATGAGTTGGTGCTTAACGATGTGATTGGGCCAGCCCAATGTCAATCGGGCCGGTGATCAACTGTCTGGATTCATGGGGTGGTCTTAAACAATAATATTTAGATTAAAAACCTGTTGGACTCGGGATGTTGGCTCAAATAGCTCCGTGGCCCACCGGGAAAATGGCCGGTATGCCAGATGGCACAGCAAATCAGCGACCGTGTGTGTTTTAAAGGAGGCAGCAACGACAACAGAGAAGTGGGTCCAAATAAAACACACAGTATTTTAATCATTAATATAATTTCTCTATAACTTGTGTGCATAACAGCGGACTAGCCCACATTGCTCCATATGACCAGTTTGTGCCAGTTTGGGCGTGCCATACACTGAAAAAAATGATTCTGTGCCTTAGTAAATTTAACTTAAAAGAAATTATTAAATTCTATTTAAAAAATGTAAAAAGTAAAAATAACACAAACAATTTAAGTTAATTCTAAATTAACAAATTATTGAGTAAATTTCACTTAATTTTATTATGTAAAATCCACCCAAATTTGTAAGAAGAAAATTTTGTGTTGAAACTACTTGAATTATTTAAGTAAATATGACAAACTAGGCAGCTATTTTTTGTGTTTTTAACAAAAAAGAAAGACTTGTTAGTGTTTCAGGTTAAATTATCTTTGAGATTTAGAAGAGTTTCTGTTTTGACATTCAGAAGAGTGGTGCATGTGTATAGACAATAGGTGACACGATGAAAATCATGATGTAAACAGTAACTGTGCTTATGCCAGTACCGAGACCTATTGAGTCTCTTCTTACTTGCTCAACATAATGTGGCAGTTAAATGTGGAAAGTTAAATAGAATAAGAGATTAAAAAACGATTGGATTAACTTCATTTTAGTATGTAGAAATTAAACCATTAAATTGATTTGGTTGCACATAATTAATTTTAGTGTACTGAACATAAAAAATTGAGTAAATTCTACTCAAAATAATTATGAATATAATTAATCTGAAATGACTTATAAAATATAAGTACACTCAACTTAAAAAATATATCTGGAGTTAGATAAATTAATTGTGTGCATCTTCTTGTCATAATAAAATTAAGTAAATTCAACATAACATTTTTTTCAGTGTAGTAAGGATGCACGTCTCATTGCAAAATTAAGTTATGGTTCAGCTCTGTAAAACGAGGGGTTTACATGCAGATTAACATTCATGAAGAAAAATTCCTCAAACTGAATTGGAGTAGATACCAGGGAGCTCGTCACTATTCGCACAAAAGCGAAGATCATTTACCAGCATATAAGAGTAGCATGTCACGCACTCATATGAGCTTATAATAAACAAAAATGCATGCCTGTCATCGCAACAAAGTAATATCATTCAGCTCTTTAAAGCAGGGGTTTTAAGTTCACAATGAGAAATGTCTGCAAACTGGAATGAAGCAAAGATTAGAGGGCTCATCAAATATCCACACTGAAGCTAAGATCATTCACCAGCTAGAACAGCGTGTCATGTGCTTCTTTATAATCTTATCATAAACAAAAATGCACGTCCATAGTTTCAGGATAGTGAAATAACGGATAATAAGCAAACTTCAGATGCTGTGGAAAAAAACTACCAAGTGCAGGACTTTACAGGATCTTTACGGTATGTGTGTGAATGCACGGACAGATTGCAGAAAATTATTGACAGTTTGAATGAACAAAAAAATCGAACGATCCTGGATAAATCCCAGATGCATTTTCTGTGCATTTTCCGTAATGTCTGTGTAAAAAAAGCCTAAAGTGAGTGCACAATAACGGCACCGCAATCTTTTAACTACCACTAGGAAACTTTAAACTTTCTAAGGCTTTCAGGGTGTCAATTAAAGAACCAAGATAGACAGAATGAGATTGAGGTTTGGCTGATTAGCAGCGACTTAGCACCTAGATGCCAGATTCAGATCTGGTTGGTTTCAGCACAAATGAAATCCTGCCTCTCACCATCAGCTGAGCAAACCCGTCTTAATACTTACTTTCACTTTAGAAAGTTCTTCAGGGAAGGCCACATATAAACACATCTTGTCATCCTTTGCCATTTGTTGCCCTTGTCTTATGTTCATTTATCTGCGATAGTGTTTTTTCATGGTCACATCATTTCTTAGCTTATCAAGGACTTCAGATGTAATTTGGCGATGAAGGACGATGAATTTCAGCGCTGTCATACGACCCTGAGATTTCAAACGTTTATTTTGCCACTCAGATCTGTTAATTAAAGCCTATTAGAGAATTAAACTCATATTAGAGAATTGTGAAAAATAAATCTACATTCACAACACTGTTTGTGTTGCGTTCCTGAGATGCTACAGTATGTAATGTAGTTCTTCAGAAACAAACTTTATTATCTTCACCAATTTTTTCGCATCTGTGTTTTTACACTGCAAAAAAATGATTTTCAAGAAAAAAATTTCTTAGTATTGTTCAGTGCTGGGCAAAGATTAATCACGTATTAATCGCATTAAATTGCATATAAAATAAAAGTAATTTTTTGTATGTATGTATTTAAGAAACATTTACATGTGTATATATATTTATTTATATTTTTAAATATTCTATATGATACATACATTTAAAAATATATATAAATAAAAAATTCTGAAATTGATATATGTATATGTGTGTGTGTGGTTAAATATACATAATAATTACACACAGTACACCCACATATATTATGCAAAAAAAATCACTTTTATTTTGTATGCGATTAATTGAGATTAATCTTTGCCCAGCACTAGTAAAAATATCTAAAAATTCATAAATTAAGATGCTTTTTTTGATAAGCAAAACGACCCAAGAAAATAAGTCTAGATTTTAGACCAAAAATTTCAAATTTAAGTGATTTTGTGCAAAAAACAAGCAAAAAAAATCTGCCAATGGCATTAGCTCAAAAAAACTCGAACATTTTTCTTAAACACTAAATTCAAGAAAAATTCAAGAAAAATTAGCTTACCGCATTGCCAGATTTTTATAATTTTTTTCTTGTTTTATGCACAAAATCACTTAAATTTCATATTTTTTGTCTAAAAACTAGACTTATTTACTTGGTCATTTTGCCCATCAAGAAAAAGCATCTTAATTTAAGAATTTTTAGATATTTTTACTGAAAACAAGACAAAAATACTTTTTTTCTTGAAAATCATTTTTTGCAGTGTATTTCAGTGTATTTAAAGCAGATGAATTGAGATTGCTTTGTGAAACAGAAATCTTTTAGCCACTTTCTTTTTTTATTATTTACACTCCCAGAAAAAGGTACAAACATTTTCACAGGGGCAGTACATTTTCAAAAGTAAACTTTTGTACGGGTGCATATTCATACCAGTCAACCCTGCTGTTTTTCCCGCGATTCTCCAGTATTTTACTATTCTATCCCATTATCATCCCATTTAAATAATTTCCCATATTTCTCCCATATTCTTAATCTTTCTATAAAAAAATCCCTGGGCGGTTTAAAATGTTTGCTACGTTTGTCTCTGGTAAAGCAGGCGTTATATCTGTAACATCTCACTCAAACAACACCCGCTAATAAAACAAAAACAGGAACAGCATCCTGTTGGAGCAGATTTGGGGGTTTGGGAAATTTCCCATTATTTTCAAATCTCAATGTATATGACAGGAACTTTTGTACCTTTTGCACTTCTCAAAGCTTTAAGTTAGATTTAAACTTTGTTGAAACTTATTTGTGCATTGTGATATTCATAAACTTTATTGTTTTATGTATAAAGGGCTGCTTTATTGATTTACTCAGAATAAAAGTGATTTATATAAAATCCAGAGGCTACAGAAATCATTATATAATAAATGTGTTTTTATTTGTTTGTTTGTTTCAGAAGCTGAATGAATCTGGGATGCATGTAAGTCCCAGTATATTATAGCCATATCATACTGGTACTAATGCTGTTATATCTTCAAACTGTTATTGCCTGTAGCCTCGAGTGTACAGACAAATCACAGTCATTATATGTGGTTATAATAGCAACGTGTTGTGATATTCGTATATTACTCTATCTACGCTTACAATAATTGCACCAAACACTTTTCTTCCATGCAAGCACACGTATTTCTTTTGGAAAATAAAAAAATATTTAAAAAAAAATTCTGCTTGACCTCGTCTCAGTTTTAAGTTGAATATTTGAAAACATTGACAATGATAAAAAATATAAATGTGCAGGTTGCTATTCACAAGAAAAATGATGAGAGATTGTAAACAGATTCATATTAGTTTCAACAGCACAGTAATGTGATTTATTTCCGGTGTACTCTCCTATTTTCTCCTGTAAAGTTTTCTCATCTTTGTTTATAGAGATGAATTTGTGTGATTTGGGACTGCTGGTGAAAAAGCTCAAGCTTGCAGACAGTAAGCAGGTGCTACACAAACCAATCGAGATGCAATTTCAGAGCATCTGATAACAACTGGGAGCAGGACATAACATTTGTCCTCATGCCATCTAAACAACGACCACATCCATTACTTTGAACTGTTTTAATTCAGATGATTTTAGAGGTCACTTTAAAGAATTAGTTCATGCTAAAATGAAAATCTGGTTGGTATATTTTCACGCTCATGTTCAGATCATCAAATATAGAAATAATGAAATAAAGACTTATTTAGATTAAACTATTTTCACCACACCCATTTGTACATTTTGGACACTTAAAATATATTTGGTGAAAACTAGGATTTGGCTTGTGATGTCGTTGTTCATGGCATGATGGCTTCTGATTGTCCAACACAGCTTTACGGTTAGGGATACATCGCCATCTGTTGGTTTGCCATGCTATTGACAACGCTTCATATTTTTGTGTGTTCATGTGGATGAAGAGATTTTTTAACAAGGAAGGGGAAAAGATTAAAAAAATAACCGTGTACGTGTGGACTAGGCATAAAACTTAGACCACTTTGCTAGCAGGACTGAAGGACTGACATTTCAGGTCCCAATAGCAAAGAGCCAATTATTTCTCTGTGTGTGTGTGTGTGTGTGTGTGTGTGTGTGTGTGTGTGTGTGTGTGTGTGTGTGTGTGTGTGTCTTGCCGCTGGTCTGTCTCAAAGCAAACACTTCAGAGTGACAGATGCTTTTAAGATGTTCAGAAACAGAGACACACAGACTGATGTGGACGTGTCTTATCAGAGCACAGGAACAGCCAGTGTACCCTAAAGCTGTGTGTGTGTGGGGGGGTTATTACACATTTTTCTCTTTTGTCTGTGCTGGGATCAGTTAAATGTGTTGAAGACATTGTGATATTTGACCTCAATGTTGTAATTCTACACACAGGGTTAATAATGTCAATTAATAATTATTGTCATTGTTTCAAGTGATGGGTCAGTGTTCCTTGCATTTATATAAGTCTTGAATCATGATCAAATTAAGTGTTTTTCTTTCTTAAGTGTCTTTCGGTTTGCCTGTTCATCAAATAGTAACTATTATTAAACGGCTCTCTTAAATGCAAAAACGTTAGATGTTAAATACAAAAATGGTAGATGCTAAATCTCAATATTTTTGATGTTAAATGTGACATAGAATGATTGAATGGGGTATTTATATTTGTTCTGTGATATGACATGTATACAACAAAATTTTGGTTGGTTCTTTAATGCCTTGGAAGCTTCCTAAAAACCTCTCTCAGAAAGCTATTTTAGGGTGGGGGATTTTAAACGCATGGTTTTGCACCTATTTGGGGTCCCTTTGGGCTTAACTAGCAACCTCATTATGAAATGCAAGCAGTTGACGCTGATTGCTGCTTTTGCTCCCTTTGCTGCCACTCAAAAGAATGTAAACTTTGCCGTCTTCAGAACACAAATAGACCAAAATTTTACAGATATAAGAGCACACCTCAGAACGCGACTCGCCATTTCGCCTTGAACTTCGTGAACACTGCTGCAATTTAGCCTACTTCCAGTTGGAGGAGAGAGGCCGGATGTATACAAATGTTTTTGAAGGGGAGGGAATTGAATGAGAGGGAAGGGGGGAGTGAGATGCATTTTACGTAATATGTATCCGTTGTTCAGATTGAAACGGAGATGTTTAGAGTGTCTAGCACTTTTCGTATGTTCGTGAATGGGGGTAAACTTCCGTTATTCAACTAAGACAGGGTAAAATGTATTTTTTTTTTCATTCTCTGTCATCTTTAAATGCAAAAAAATGCTAGATGCTAAATGCCAAAATGTTAAATGCAAAAATGCTAAATGCCAAAATGTTAAATGCAAAAATGCTAAATGCCAAAATGTTAAATGCAAAAATGCTAAATGCAAAAATGCTAGATGCTAATGCAAAAATGCTAGATGGTAAATGCAAAAAATGTTAAATGCAAAAATGCTAAATGCAAAAATGCTAGATGCTAAATGCAAACATGTTAGATGTTAAATGTTAAAAATGCTAAAAAATGCTAAATGCTAAAAATACTAAATGCAGAAATGCTAGATACTAAATGCAAAAATGTAAAAAATGCTAAAAATGCTAAATGCCAAAATGTTAAATGCCAAAATGTTAAATGCAGAAATGTTAGATGCTAAATGCACGTGTGAAGGGATGGCGTCCACGCCTCTAGTCCAATACAATGGTGACTCCGGTGCGTAACTCCAAAATATAGATCAATGCAAAGAAGAAAAGTCCGCACACAGAAATCCTACTAATGTGAAACATTTAATCAATGCCGAAAAAATCGAAATGGCCAAAGATGCAAAGATACAGAGATACAAACGTTTCGGGCTTAGCCCATCATCAATGTAATTAGTCCACCTGACTCTGTGACGTCACTTATATATCTACGTATCCGCTACTCAGACAATATATACCATGTTTGCTTGTATAGAGTGTCTCTAATGGTAGATCACAGAACTTACATTTGAAACTTTTGAATGCCACTTCTTCAATTTCTATTCAAAAGCAACCTGATTAATCATGAATATCGTGTATGGACATACAAATACGTAGATCCACTAAACATATACAGTCATATATTACCCCGAATTATCAGACAACAAATTATATAAAAAAAATATATATAAAGATATATATATATATATATATATATATATATATATATATATCCATATAACCATATGTTCAGCAATGTTATATAATATAACCATATATTCTATGCATGACATAATAATATCAAAGGACCTACATCAAGACTCTATACATACCCAAGTCTATACTGTGAATGAAGAAATTCTCAAAAACAACAGATACACCACTGTTTCCCAAAATATCATCACAAAACCAGAATGGTTCACAAGAAACATGATAAATTTAATTCTTCATTTAAACCGCCCGGATACACTGTTCTTAAGGTGGAGATCCAAAAACATTCCCTTTGGAGCAGTTTTCTTTCTAGATCCCCACCCCTACATGTGGGTTTAACATGTTCAATAATTGTAAAACTCAGGGATGATAACGGATGTTCTGCGTCAGAAAAATGTTTAGCAATCGGAGATTTTTCATCCTTGCGTCTAATCGCACTGTTATGTTCAATGATACGTGTTTTTATGGCTCTATTCGTTTTCCCTACGTATTGTTTTCGGCACGGACATGTGATTAAATATACCACGTTCGATGTTAGACAAGTCGTAAATTGTTTAATTTTATATGTCTGATCCGTGACCGAACAAGTGAAAGATGTAGCTTTTTTAGTATTATTCCTACATGCCGCGCATGTGCGACAGGGAAAAAAACCACTAATGTTTCTTAAACGTCCTTCCTTCGAGTTCTGCATTATATGACTATCAGCTTTAACCAGCATGTCCCTAATATTTTTAGCTCTATAATGAGAAAATAGGGGTAATTCAGCAAACAAAGTACGCCCTATCGGGTCACTCCTCAGTACATGCCAATGTTTACGTATAGATTCTTTGATGTGATGACTCTGTTGTGTATAAGTTGTAGTGCATCCCTGAGTTTTACAATTATTGAACATGTTAAACCCGCACGTAGGGGTGGGGATCTAGAAAGAAAACTGCTCCAAAGGGAATGTTTTTGGATCTCCACCTTAAGAACAGTGTATCCGGGCGGTTTAAATGAAGAATTAAATTTATCATGTTTCTTGTGAACCATTCTGGTTTTGTGATGATATTTTGGGAAACAGTGGTGTATCTGTTGTTTTTGAGAATTTCTTCATTCACAGTATAGACTTGGGTATGTATAGAGTCTTGATGTAGGTCCTTTGATATTATTATGTCATGCATAGAATATATGGTTATATTATATAACATTGCTGAACATATGGTTATATGGATATATATATATATATATCTTTATATATATATATATTTTTTATATAATTTGTCGTCTGATAATTCGGGGTAATATATGACTGTATATGTTTATTGGATCTATGTATTTGTATGTCCATACACGATATTCATGATTAATCAGGTTGCTTTTGAATAGAAATTGAAGAAGTGTATTGGCATTCAAAAGTTTCAAATGTAAGTTCTGTGATCTACCATTAGAGACACTCTATACAAGCAAACATGGTATATATTGTCTGAGTAGCGGATACGTAGATATATAAGTGACGTCACAGAGTCAGGTGGACTAATTACATTGATGATGGGCTAAGCCCGAAACGTTTGTATCTCTGTATCTTTGCATCTTTGGCCATTTCGATTTTTTCGCCATTGATTAAATGTTTCACATTAGTAGGATTTCTGTGTGCGGACTTTTCTTCTTTGCAAAGATGCTAAATGCAAAAAGGTTAGATGCTAAATGCAAACATGTTAGATGTTGCAAAAATGCTAGATGGTAAATGCAAAAAATGTTAAATGCAAAAATGCTAAATGCAAAAATGTTAAATGCAAAAATGTTAGATGCTAAATGCAAACATATAGATGTTAAATGTTAAAAATGCTAAAAAAAATGCTAAATGCTAAAAATGCTAAATGCAGAAATGCTAGATACTAAATGCAAAAATGTAAAAAATGCTAAAAATGCTAAATGCCAAAATGTTAAATGCCAAAATGCTAGATGCTAAATGCAAAAAGGCTAGATGCTAAATGCAAACATGTTAGATGCTAATGCAGAAATGCTAGATGGTAAATGCAAAAATGTAAAATGCAAAAATGCTAGATGCTAAATGCAAACATGTTAGATGTTAAATGTTAAAAATGCTAAAAAAAATGCTAAATGCTAAAAATGCTAAATGCAGAAATGCTAGATACTAAATGCAAAAATGTAAAAAATGCTAGATGCTAATAACACAGTAACCCAGATGCTGCAAATAATTTTGACAGGTAGAGTATAATATTACACAAAATTAAATATAAATGTGTCTTTAAATAACATATTTGACATTGTATATAAAAATGATTAAAGCAAATATTGTGTTTGTGAAATATGAACATTTTATCTTAAAACCAAAAATAAACGTGTTTTCCTCACTGAAGGTCTGTATTTATTAAAGATGAGCAAATAAAATATTTCTAATCAACATTTAATGTTCCTTATCTTAAATAGTTGTGTAATAAGCGAGATAATGTATAGGCTGCAGGTTGTTATTGTGAAATATTTCTGCAATAACCACCTGCTGAATATATATTAGCCATAACTTTTAGGTGTTCCAGTAGCTCAATTGGTACATGGTAAAAATTTCGAATTAATAAAATAAGTTACCCGTTTCTCTTAAGATTTTGAGTTAATTCATCTTAAAAAAAAAAAAAAACAATTGTTGACACAACAATTTTACATTTTTTTTAAATAACTGTTTTTAAGTTGAATTAACTCAAATTTAAAAGGCAATCAGGTTATCTCCTTTTTTAGGTTGAACCAATAAAACTTTTTTACAATGACGAATTTTGCATTACAAGTGCAAAGGTTGTGGGTTCGAATCCCAAGGAACTCACAGTCCATTTAGTAAATCTGTTTATAAGTGAATTTGGATTATACCATCTGCTGAATGCATAAATGTCAAAATGGTAACTACGCAAAATTAACTCTTTAAATCATATGTTTACGTATACTGTAAAGAGTTTTCATAGCTGGCCAATGTTCATGTTGCCTTGTAAAGTTCTGTTAAACTTTACATGCCAGGGAATTTATTTGACCACCAAACAGCAATGCTGAAAGATACATCATTCTGACATGAAGTCCCACCTTACTGCTTAATTATATCTCTGTGTTTTTAAACCTTATACCTTCTGTATGTATGTCTGTCTGTGAGGTGGTCTGGGTTGTTGATGGTCTAATACAGGTTTCTATACATTGCCGCAGAGATTTAAGACAACAACTTTGTGGTTCTGCAACTCAGGTTTAACAGCTTCATTATCCTGTGGACAATCTTCTCTCTCCTGAAGGAAATGAGAAATCACGCCATCTCTAAATCACACTAAATAGTCAGTGGGTTACCATGGAAATGTGGGTGGTAATACATAACAGTACTGATGTGTTCTCTTAAAACTGAACAATAACGGCAGCTTTAACATCTCTGCGGTCTGATTTGAGAAGACAGCTCGAATCACGATGACAAATGAGTCAATCTGTCTGCAGTAAGCAGTGCATGGCTTTATTGCGTGTTTATCTGAAGCGTCTGTAATCATGTTTATTTGTTTCTCGCTTTCCTGAAGGATTTTCTAATTGATGTTGCAGAAATGTGTTGTTTCCCAGCAGTGCGCCTGGATGCTGTTAAAATCCCCCTGTGCTGATCTTTATTCTTTTAAAGTAGCTGTCATTTAATCTCAGCTCAGGAGAGCAGGACATTCATATGAAGATCTGATGGCTGGTGCATCTCATCCGAACATGAAGAGCTCCGATGCAAAACCCTCTAAGTGCATATAATGTTTTCTTGTAAAAAAAGTATTTTTATCAGACTCTTGATGGATCTAAACCCCCTTCAAAAAAATTATTTCTAAATGACCTCAGATTTTAAGTAAAAGTTTGATCATACAGATCACGTAATCTCATGTGTGACGTCCTATTCAGATATCCACTTTTGTCAGATCTGAAAACTGTTTGAGACAAAGTCAGAAATCTCAATGTGAACTCAAGCACTGCTGATTAAAATTGTCCTTACCTTTTCTAATATCCAAGAAAATGGATGCTGGAATTGTATCTATTTATAGCTTTTCCATGGCATCGGGGATTTGTTCTCTATGTAAAAAGCTTTGATGTTAAAATCCACTTTGATGTTGAAATCGTGACAATATGGAGCATTGTTTCTGCTTTGAATATCGCTGTACCACAAATAGCTCACAGTTTGCTGTAATTTTACTTATTGCATTCACTGAATACAATTTGAAAACCTTGAAGCTGTTTCATCTCCTGCTAGGATGAAAGACGGAGAGAATTGCTGTGATTTAATGTACAATAGTAAAATAATGTCTTAACATGCTGTTTTATCATTTCATTAGGATTGTCAGTGGAAGCTTGAATAATATCCTGAATATGTTTCAATATATGTGTGGCATAATTTTACGAGATCAATGATGAAATTGTAAAATTACCCCATAGATGTTTAATAGTTTGTCCTTGAACAAAAACTGTGGTTATAATAAGGACCTTACAATTGATATGAATAGGGAAACAGAATAAATGTTAAAATACACACTGTTTCAAAAGAATAGCCACAAAACTATATTAGTTATTTTACCTTAAAGGAACAATAAGTAGGATTTACCCCCATCTAGTGGTGAAATTGTATTTTGCATTTAAACGAATAATGCTATCTAGCGCCTCGCTTTTCCAAATGCGTGTTGTAACTACGGTAGGCGTTATGTACTCACTGATCTCCTTGTCTGTTTCAGCTGGTTCATATGTTCTGAACGAAAACGCATTGCGGTAGGCTAGTGCTTTTAGTCCCTCTCTGCTATTATAGTTTTTCAATATGGCAAAACGACATAAAAGCCTCCTTGGACTTACCCGTTCAATGTAAGTAAAGAGAAGAAATTCTAAGCTTAAGGGGTTTGTGCACACCAAAACTTTTGAAAGCGGCTAAAACCGGAGGCCTGGAGGACGGCAAATGCCAGCTGTTTTTCAGCTGAGTGCTAGCTTTCTTCAGCTATGCGCTTTGGTAGCTCTGATACTTCAGCTGTGAGCCGGTTGATTGCTGTGGTAATGTCCGCCCTTCCTCCACTGTGATTGGACGGCCATGTGAGAACTGACATCGACAAGCGGAGCTTTTCACCCAAAGTTGAATATTTTTTCAGCGTGGAAGAAAACCGCTAGCAGCTGGCTTAATTTGAAAAATGCAGAGCCTCCATTGGAAACAATTGAAAACATGCGCCAGCCGCAGGCGTAAAAGCTTTGGTGTGCACGCCCCCGAAGAGTCAGATCATTGGCAGAGGTCATTTGACACCAATGAGGACATATTTATTAATAAAGACATTGATTTTGCCTAATAAAATACTTAAAAAACTACATATTGTCCCTTTAACTCTTTCGCTGCCATTTACGAGATATCTCGTCAATCAAGAGAAAACGCTTCCCCGCCAATGACAAGTATTTCCGTCTTTCCGCAATACCGCTATTATCTTCTGCAACTTTTTAAACCCGGAAGTATTGCCATATGGCAAGCAGCTGCATGTCCGTGTCTGTTTAAAGATCGCTCTGAATGAAATCTCTATGAAAAGTCTCACAAAAATGGATTTATCTCTGCTTTTTGCTCAAAATGTGGTGTTTTTGCAGAAACCTACCCATATTCAAAAGCTGATTACAAAATAACTACTGAAGGTAGGATGAAACGTTTTTTTTTTAAAGCTGAGGGTCTGTTCTTTCATTTGATATATTGTATGTTTATATATTTAAAGAAGAACATTTTCTGAAAGGCATTAAACTTTTGTAAAAATCATTAAAAACTCTGGCGCTGGCTGGCAACTTTTTTTAAAAAACGCTGGCGGTGAAAGAGTTAAGACTGAACTAACCATACATGCAAAAACATAACATACATGATACCCAGATTTACACTGAATTACACTGTAAGAAATGTTAGTAGCACTTTACTTTACAGATTGGTAATAACTGGGTAATGTTATGGTAATATATACATAATTATAACACTTATTAAAGGTTATTACTGTGCAATATCCAGACAATTACAATGTAAATTGTGCACTGTAAAAAATGCAGTTAAAACAACTTGGTTTTGCAAGTCAATTCAACCTACTATTTTAAGTTTTGGCTTAAGTTCACATAAATTATAAATTTAAGTTGAAATGAATTTTTTATATCTCTTTTCCAGCATAAAGACAAAACATTTCCCTGCCAATCACACTTTGCTGACGAGTTTTTACGTTAATCTGTAATTCCGCTATTATCCACTAGATGGCCTCTTATTCAATTGATAAAAAACTGAAGAAAAATATTTTTTTAACATTTAAAACTCTGTGTATGTTTTTATCTTCATTCTGAATCTGATCTATAACAAAATTCATTTACAAAAATGCAATTACTTTAGCTTTTGCTTAAAATTTGGTATTTTTGAAGAAACCTATTTGAGAGGTAAGAGAACAAAATGGATGAAGGATGAAACTTTTTTCCGTTTTGTTTGTTTGTTTGTTTGAAAGCAGATGGTTTGTTCTTTCATTTGATATATTTGTATATTTATATATTTATATAGAAAATTTTCCTGGAAGGCATTTTGTGGAACTTTTGTGAAAATCACAAAAAAATGCTGGTGGGCAACTTAAAAAAGGCTGGCAGGGAATGAGTTAAAGTAACATGAAAATATGTGTTCATTTGAAAAAAATGCTGCAAATTTTTGTTGATTTAATAATAAAATGGTAATAACTATTGTAAATATGTACTTACTGAAATGTCTGATACTTCACACCAGTCTGATGGTGTTATGATGGAGTCAAATGTTGGTAAGTACATGGTTACTTTTAAATGTTATGGCATAATAACACAGTGATCAAAGAGACTAACCAAATCATGGTAGTATTTAAATGGTAAAAAAATCTGTTACTACCTCGAAAGAAATGAAGTAATTTCAAAGAAACTACATGATAATGAAAATAATATTACAGTGAAATACGTATTTATTACCATAACATTACTAAGTTATTACCGATCTATAAAATAAAGTGCTACCAAAATGTCTGTCTTATAAAACTGTACAAGAGCAACAAAGGAATTATGAGTATGGTTGAAATCTGACATTATAAACAGGTGATTTTACAGCGTTCACAAAGGTCTTGATGATAAAATGATTGTTTCACTGTCTCAGCTGAATAAACTGTGTTTATTACCCGACAGCAGTGAGATGTGTGTGAAGAATCAATGGAGTGATTTAATTTAAGCTCTGAGTAAATACAATCGAGATCTCTACGGTCTGAAAACGGTGACTTTAGCGGCGGATGTCACATTAGGCCACATGAGGGATGTCCATGAGATGGCCTTTCTAAAAGACACAAACAGATACAGAGAGACAAAAGTATTTGTAGCAGAGATGCATCATCGTGTGCTTCATGAGATATGACAGTAAACAAATAATGAATCCAGATTTTCAAGCATTGAGGGAAAGTTTGCAGGTTCCTGTCAGAAACAAACTTTATAAACATACATAAACTCAGACGCAGATGCTTGGCCAGCGCTCACAGATATCAGTTATAGCTGTTATGTTTGTTTTGCACATAAGCAGAAAGTAAATTTAAAGTTTTTTATTTTGTTGGATGCCATTTTTTTCTTTCAATTAAGCAGCAGTTTGAACACGCACAGGATTGTGGGATATGAGACGATAATGAATACAAATACACTGCAGGGTGGAGGCATCCCGTGCCAGATGTTCTGCCAATCATTCATCTACAAAATGTTTTCAAACTTTATTTATTTTATATAACTATGACCTATAGATCTAGACAGATGCATACACACACAGAGACATTCAGGCATAAATCTATTTGAATCTTTCAATATAATTTATCATGATTTAATTTGTTTTAACAATGAGTACATTTCTATAATCTTCTCTTATTCTGTAAAATAATCAATTTCTTAGGTAAACTAAGCACATCTTGTTTTTATGATGTTAAGACATTTTACCAGATACACTGAAAAAATGCTTCATTGAATTTAATAAATTTTTTTAAGGTAATTGGTTGCAATCAATTTATTTAAGCTACATTTAAACAAAAGTTTTATATTTTATTTTACTTTACTAATCTTTTTTGTTTAAATGTAGCTTAAATAAAGTGATTGCAACCACTTACCTTAAAAAAAATTGATTAAATTCAATGAATCATTTTTTTCAGTGTAACAAGACACTAAGTGTACTAATGAAGAAATGATTTGTGCCGTCTCATTTGCCATGTTTTGTAATGTAGCATTAAATTAATGACTTTCAGCTTTATTTCACGCTTCTCTGTTATTTTCGTATTATTTGATCAATGTAAATGAGACGAATGTGTGAAATATGAGATGAGAACATTGTTTGGTCTGTTACAGGTGATAAATTCAGACAGCAAATCTCTGGATGATGCTAGCTGTCGAATGTTTTACAGGAACATTGACTTCAGACTGCTGACACACAGACAAAATATGTTTGCAGTTATATTAACAAGGTCATAGTCGTGTAAACTTAATAAAAACACGTGTATCACAAAAACCTTTCTTGTCCTGTTGTGTTACTTTTCACCCACCTGTGTGTTACTTTCGTCCCAGCTGACAGGTACTTAATGCGCTACTTATGTTTAAAGTGAAATTATACTGAAGTTGTTTTACATTTGTTCAAAAGTCTACCTGCATGATAAACCACACTTGTAAGTTATTGACCACAGCAAAAATATATCTGTCTAAAACATTATCTTTTAAAATTAAGTTTTTCTGAAAATGGTACTTTCGCCCCTGCTCTCTCCTACTTTTTGTTGAACCAACTTAGAAAGGGTAAGCGGTATTACTGTCAGTAAATTTCTCTCTCATGTCAGTCATTACAGTAAACTAATATTCATCTTTGTTCTTTTGTTTCTCAGTCTCTTTGGAGCATTTCTCAGATCAGAAATACATTTTTCAAAAGACTTTGTTCAACCTTCACATCATCAAGTCAGTTGTGCGCAACATAAAAGCAAATTCTCATTGTTTTGGACAAATTGCAAATGATTTGATACAATGATTGTGTACAATTGTCTGCTGTTTCTATTGTACATTTTCAATTGCTTATGTAATTTATATCAAAACACATCATACTGGTTTTTGTTGAATTGTCTTACACCTCAAAACATTTAGAAATTAGTTAATAGTCATGAAATGCAAAATGGTTGACCTTTTTATCATAATGTGTTTTTCCATTTTCTTAGACTTGTAAATGCAACGCTGTGATGAAACCTGTTGTGATGTGCCTGTGAATCTGCGTGACAGGCTGGAACATCAGGATGTCCAACAGGAGAAAAATATGAGTTGAGGTTTGAATTTTTTACATTATACATTATACATGATTTTATATTTGTACTGTAAAATATGATTTATTCAATACCGCAATGTACAGTATGTAACTTTCTTACAGAAAGGTATAAATGTGAATTCTGTCCAATCTCTTGCAATAAATATGAAGAGTTTTGTTGCAAAACGAGATAAATCCATTTTTTTACATTTTTGTCAAAACATGTTTATTATTATGTTATCATGTTATCATTTTGTTTTATTGTGCTACTTAGCTGTATTTTTTAAGTTATGAAGGTTTAAATCAAAACAAACCAATTGCAGTTGCATTGAAATTAATTGGAATGCACAACCAAAAAACGCGATTTCTGAACAATTAACAAAACGGTGGTTATCTCGTTTTGCAACGAAACTCTTCATATATACATGATGAATTACATGAATTAGTAAATTCATACTGTTGAAATTAAAAAAGAAATTAAAAAAGTGTAGCCAATCATCATTATGAAAACTGTAGCCAAAAGTTCACATAAGAAAATACAGACACCTATAATTGTGTACTTTTGTTATACCGTACTTTCCGGACTATAAGCCGCACCGGAGTATAAGCTGTATCATTAAAAAATGCATCATTAAGACAAAATAACATATATAAGTCACAGTGGACTATACGTCGTGTTTATTTAAAAAATATTTCACAAAATCCAAGCTGGAGAACAGACATTTAATCTGGAAAGGCGAGTTATTCAATAAACAATAGCAGACAGAACAGCAGGCTGAATAGATGTCTGTATGTTAAAGTAATATTATTAGTTATTTAAACGATAAAGCATAGCATACAGAACTTACCTGGAAGGTTGAAAAGGCTAAATTTACCGAACAAGCCAACTAGCGTGAAGTTCGCAGACTCGTCATTCCACATCACTGAATTCATTGAATTACATAAATACGGCATATGGCAGACTCTTGCGGCTGTAGACGGTAATGATATCTCTTGCCTTATAAATGTCAAAATTAATTCATAATGACTTATAAGGCGCACCTGACTATAAGACGCAGCACCAGCCAAGATATGAAAAAAAACGCAGCTTATAGACCGAAAAATACGGTAGGCCAACTGACAACATGGCTAAACATTTTGACTGTCTTGTTCATCAGTGTCACAAGGACTTGCCATTTTGATGGGACTGACATGTTCACTGATGTAAAAATGTACTTTTGAGAGATGAACTAAGGCTTTTGAACAAGTTACAGGCTTTTGCAGGACATTGCAGGACAGTTTGTATGCATTGTTCTGAGTAATGTACATATTATTTAGCAAATTTTAAGAATGATTCGAGAAATGCTCCAAAGCGACTGAGATAAACTGTACACTGTAAAAAAGTATTTACTGCTTTAATTTCTTTCAGATTTACAAGTCATGTCAACTTATTATTGTTTATTTTGAGAATGGATGTGTTGCTACAACTTATAAAATTGAGTTGACTTCTTTCAACTATATTTATGATAAGTCACTTATAATAAGTTATAACATCTCTAGTCAAGATAAATCATAGTAAGTTATATGACTTGTAAATCTGAGTTGATTCAACTAAAAATTTTAAGGCTGCAAATAAATGTTTACAGTGGGGATGCACCGAAATGAAAATTCTTGGCCGAAACCGAAAACCGAAAAAGCAAACCAAGGCCGAAAAACCAAAACCGAAACACCGAAAGAAATTATTATGGCAATTATTAGTACAATTGCATTTGTGGCTATCACTGTGTACTAACAAGGGGTGTGTGACGGATCAAAACTCACAGTTCGGATCACATTACAGTTTTTGAGGCACAGATCAGATTATTTTTCCGATCAGAAAAAGGCATGTGGGAAAAATCCAATAAACAATAAAGAAATTGCAAACATTTATAAAAGAGAACAAAGTTGTAATAAGGTCTGAAATTAGCATTAGGTACAGAAATCAAATTAAATGAATCATAACACAATAAATTGAATATATTATTATTTTTAGAGTTATTGGTGTCTTTGTCATGGGTTGTTTGATCAACATTAATGACACAGACTTAAGTAGGTTAATCTGACTGTAATCTACACTTAAGACATAAACAAATGTTTTTATTAGAAAAAGAATACTGTGGAGATATATGAGCGGTTATATGAGCCCTATCAAAAACAGAGAGATTTTATGTTTGCTTGTTTTTTTAAAACGCGTCTCTCTCGTATGTGCACTATTAAGGGCACTTAAACGCGCGCACACACATAGAGAAGGAGGGTGAATCTCAAACAGCGCAACAGTCGCTCCACATAAAAACGTTAAGTTGTGTTTCATTGCTTTATTCGCCAAATGTATGTTACTGTATTACAATATGAGACACATTAGCGCGACTCTCTCTAAAGTTTACACATCATGACATGCTTAATTTTTGCAGACGCGTGCAAACGGCTCGACCGTGAGTGAAACCTGCTTGAGCAGGAAGGGGAGGGGTGTGTGACGACTGATCACCATGAGTGAAACCCAAGCGCTAGCGCACAGATGGGAGGGGCGCGGTTGACATTCATTTTCGGTTGACATTTTCGGCTGGATTTTTTATTTCGGCCCGAAACCGATAATGCCATTTTCGGACAAAATTTTCGGTGACAGAAATTTCGGTGCACCCCTACTTTACAGTGAATGGCCTAATAGCAAAAATGGCAAAATATAAAGTATATGTCCCCTTTAAAAGTCCCTAACTCAATCCCTTACCCATTTATTTCAGACAGAAATCTTTTGGGATAAGTTTATTGCAAAGTTAATGTGACAAATATTGGACAGTATCGCTTTGTGGAAGTGCAGCATGATAATTTTAAATTAATGTATTATTGTAGTTTTTTAATTAAAACAATTGTTAAATATTTATATTTTGTGCTTTATATGGGGTCCCTCGATGCTTATAGGAGGTCCGGGACCACCACAGACTCCCTTTAATTCTAGCACTGTCTTCTAATAAAATCCTTTTCACTAACAAAAGGAAACGACAGCACATGGATTATAAAGGTATGGCTTTAATCAAACTCTTTTATAGTCTTTTATTGAAATACATCCGTATAAAAACAACACATTTTTAAATGTTGCAGAACTCAAAAGGACAGGACAAAAATGACAGTCTAACAGATGTATTCTTTAATACAACTAAAGCAATCTGACACGCTAAATAAATAAAGTTAGGGATTGTATGAATAAATGTCCTTTCACTATGATTTCAATTATCATCCAGATTAACCTTAATGTAACATTGTGCTGTTATTATATTATAATTCAATTGATTCTCATTCACCACCTCTACTTATATCCGGAGCTCATTGTCTGTCCTCTGTACAATTATAGATAACATACACATCTGTCTGTCTGTCCGTTTCTCTTTCTCTCTCTTTCATTTCTCCTGGTAAGATAACAATTTCATTAAAGTTGGAATTGTCATCGCTTTGTACTGAAGCACACATGCATAAACGTTCAAGGGCTCCAATATAATTAGCTGTTTTATTATCTGTCCGTGTCAGGATGTGTTTAAACGGTTGATAACTGCTTATACAAATCTCCTGGTTTATTAAATATATTGTAATGTAAAGTATCCACTAATTTTGATGTTTGACTTTAAGACCTGATTATGTAAAGCTATTAAAAGCCAAAATGTTCTCTGTTCTCATGACAGAAATATAGTGGTGGGTAATGTAATATAATATAATGACATGTGTTCATGTAGCACATTGCATTAACAGTGTTTGATTTCTAGTGAACACACATACAGTACTGATCAAATCTAGCTTGTAATAAGTCGATTTGAATAAAATATCTGCCAAAAGCATGACTGTGAATATAATCTGGTCATTTTTCATCTCATTCTGCAGTACAACTCTGCATATTATTGCATTATTGTTTGAAGAATAGAGAAAATAGACATAGCTTTAACAACAAAAAATGTCAAATAGGTTTTGCTTGATTTATGTTAACTCAACACAGCTGTAATACATAATGCATACGGGCAGTTAGCAAGATAGATAACAAATGCAAAAATGTGGCCTGATTGCATTTCAGTCATAAGTGTCTTTACATTTATGAAGTATAGTAAAAGGAGAAACTGAGGAAATAACGGCATTGACGAGTGATCTTGTGAACAGGGGTAGAGAAAGAAGAAGATCGCAAGAAGAAGATCGCGCTTAGGCTCTGCATTAATGCTAATAATGTTGTAAATAACTTTTAATTTCTTGCAATGATCAATTGGCTTCACAAATTGCCAATATGTCACCAGGAGTCGTGGGAAATAACATTTGTATTGGATATATCTGCTTTTTGAACTCTCAAAATGGTGAAACCCATTGACTTGCATTATATGAGAGCTCTGTTTTTTCTGCAAAATATCTTATTTATTGTTCTACTAATGAAAAAGTAAGTAAATAACAGCAACATTTCATTTCTGGGTGAACTGTTCCTTTAATGTTTACTGTGTGTGAGGTTTGTGGTGCTTTACCTCCAGATTGAATGATTTAATTTATCAGGATGACTCGGTGACCGTTGACCAAATTAGAGTAAAAGGATTTATCTATCAGCCTCAATTCATTCTGGCAACTTCCCAGAGACCGATGGATTTTCTCAAATGTATTCAGCAGGTAAAAGTGGCAAAACAAACTAAAGCAGACAGTCACGGTACAGATCACGAATGCTTTATTTCAAATGTATTAAAACTGTTCAGGCTGTATAGCGATTAAAGTATAAAATATTACTGGACACAACATAAAGTAAAAATGTTTTAAATAGCTAAGGAAAACATTAAAACTATGAGGATTTAAATGAATGAACAACTGATTCAAACTTACAGATAAAAAGCTGATCCGCTGACACGCTACCCAGCAGGCATTTCAACGTTGATTCACCGTTGAATCAATGTCAAGGACAAGGTTGAATTAATGTTAAATCACCTTTTGAATTTGCAAATTGAATCAACGTTGAACAAACAGCTGCCATTGTTTCAACCAAATTTTGATTTTTAAGTTTTTTAACCAGTCACGCTCTGAGGTTATTTTGGGGATTTCCGCCTGGATTTGGCCTACCTAAATTCAAAAGCTTCCCATACCCACATGCAAAGGTGTACATACAAAAGTTTGGGATAATTTTACAGGTAACCCTTTGAAATTACATAAAACACTGTTGGAGGTGCTAAATAGGATTGTATGCACTGTAAAATATTTGCTGTAATTATGCAGCTGGTTGCCAGTAACTTACTGTAGAAGATAAAATGTTTCATGTTCGTTTAACTTTAAACAGACTGTTGCCGGTAAATAACATAAATATAAAATCTACAGTAAGTTACTGGCAGCTAGTTGCCAGTAATACCCAGTAATACTGTAATTTATACAGACATTTTTTACAGCGTGTGTTATCAGTCCTATAATAAACACAAAACTAAAACTTTTTGATGTTTTTTTTTCTAAAGTCTGTATTTGAAAGTGTATAACTCTGGCCCTGAGTGCTCCCAAAGCCTGCAGTTTTGTTTGATTCCATCTAATGTCAGCTTACAGAGAATTTTTTTCTCTATCATAATGTATGCAAAAGTTATTCTATTCCAATTGATGGGAGGAATAATACCCTTTTTGCATTCAATTTCTGCCTAAATATATTTGATGTGTACCAATAACCACATAGAGTGGAATAAATGCAATATATTTATATTGTTTTACAGAAAACCCTTTGAAGTTACATAAAAAGCTGCTGTTCGTGACAAATATTGTTATTTAGGTTGTTTTACATATGATGAAACACCAAATTTTCTTTTTTTTATGTTGTAAACGCTGTCTTTGAAAGAAAATAACTCTGCAGACAGTTCTGGTTGTTACCAGCAGCAGACAGTAAACACCCCAAAAAAGAATTAACTCTTTAGCATGTCGCATTCAAAAGTTATTCTTATTTTACTGAAGTGTGTGAAAATACATTTTTCATATACAAATACTATGTTTTGTTTTGCACATATAATAAATAGCAAGGGATTATTCATGCACACAACCAATGAAGATGCTGTGAATGGACTCATTTTGTAGAGTAGGACCTAATATAAAAGATGGTGTAGCATTTGTGGCTATCTGTGCTATCTGAGGCAGTTCTCGCTCAAGTTTCATGTAAATTTACAAAAGACTATTTTTTTACCTCATTATTAATTCAATGATTGTTGGATATGTGATGATAATAGAACAAAATAACAATGTATTTATTTAATATGATATAAGACTTGCCCATGTTTGTCATATTTGAAAAATATAAAATATGTGAATATTAAATGATATAAAAAATATGGGGGGGGTGATAGTGTAAATTAAGTGTAAATAACTTTCTTACAGTAAAATATATCTCAAAGTGATGCATATCTGCAGAAAGTAGAGACTCTAAGCTTTCAAACAGTATCTCATATGTGTTACTGGGTCCATGACAGACCATTAAAAATTAAAGGAATATTTTATATTAAGTAATAATAATTAATTTTGGACCCGGTACAGGGTCCACAGAGTTTAAAAAACCTTTTCAACCGTTTGACATTAATTATTGTACCAACGTTGTTTTAACGTTGAATCAAGAACTGACATTATTTCAATGCTGAAGGTCTGTCATACAGTATGTCTGCTGGGATACATTGATTTAATGTTTTATCTAATGGTTATGTCTTCATACTGCAGTAAGTTCTGGTTTCCCTCCCTCTCTTCCATAGTAGTAGGAAAAAAATATTTTGGAAGCATTGTAATAAATGACTAAGAAAATATTTTGCTAAATGATGGTAAGCACACAGTTGACGGTACCCATTAAATTCCATCATATTTTTTATTCCTATGGAAGTCTATACACTTACTGCTGTGTGTTTACCATCATTTCTCAAAATATCTTCTTTTGTGTTCATCAGAAAAAAGAAATTCATACAGGTTTAGAACAACGTGAGGATGAGTAAATGATGACATCATTTTCATTTTAAAGTGAACTATCCCTTTAAGGGTGTTGTTTGAGATTCAGTATTTGGTGTCTCGTTGTAAAACTCTTGGACATCTGGAGCAGACGGTCACGTCTACAGTTCTGGATGGATGTAATGATGTGTGAAGCAAATGAATCCTGTGATGTTTATCCCCAGAGCCATCACAACAACAAAAGAATTAATAAACACCAACAAAAACACACGACAACAACACAAAACTACCGACATCTATAAACACTCTATTGTGAATTTAGCAAAAGATTTTACTTGCGGTACGGATTCTTTGAAGATAAAATTAAGTTATAAATGGTTGCTATATAAGATCTGACACATAATTTCTGGTGTTTACAGTCTAAATTACACTGCATGTCATATATTTATGCTGCTTAATGATGAGTTTTTGCGTTTATTTTTTACCATTTATTGTGATCATCTGTCTTTTCTGTTAAAATGTTTCCTGGAAAATGATAAAAGCAACTAAAGGTGCTTTAGAAATGACATTGAAAGATTTAATGAATGTGTCGGGCTATTCCAGTCATTTTTGTAGGGACACATTTTAAATCACATTTATTTGCATTTCACAATACTGTTATTTTACATTACACAACCACTAGTCTTTTATCAGAAGATCCTTTATCTTTATTAAACAGATTTCTGGACTGAAATGTACTGTTGAAACCAATTGTCCAAATTATGCATATCATTAAATTAATGAAACATAGAAATATATGTTATTTTATGATTGATCAGTAAACATGTATAACTACATGAAGTTAAAAGAGGAAGTGTTTAAAACATCACTAGAAGTTCTAGATGTTATTTTGAATGAAAAGCAGATCAGCTATAACCGAGTGCATCAGTTAATGTGGATTATCATTTCATTTAAATTCTGTGTGCCAATTACCGCAGTAAGAGACAGCTTTATCACGCTGGGTAACCGCCATCCGTCACCTTTGAAAATTGCTCTATCTTAAATGATTAGGATCTTACTCTCAAATGTCAAACTCTGTTCCCGGAGCGATCCGACCTCTCTTGTGGAAGTCATCTTCAAAACTTATTAAAAAGTGTTGAAACTGATCTCCTAGATTTTCAATTTCAGATTAAGACATCTGGAGAACAACGGTCTTAAAGTGAACGATCGTAGCTGGCGATTCTTCACAGGTCATTTGCATAAAAGCGCTGTGAGTTATGAGAAACATCTCATGTTCTTTTGCAGAAAACAACCTGTGTTTGAGGACACAGAGGGGATTGAACAGAGCGCTTATCAGGAGAATTGCTCTTTGGAGACATCCAGTCAATGGCTTTCATACTGAATGAATGCATAATAGCTACAAAAACACCTTCCAAATGCTGAAAACAACTTTTGAATGTAGGATGTTTTTGAGAAAGTGTGCAATCCTTTCAGCTCAGCAGAACCTTCAGTGTTCAAAAAAAGAAAACCTGTGTGAGACAGCCAAACACATTAAAATGAAATCTAAAGGATTGCAAAAGATTTTCAGGATGAATTATAAGAAAAATGCAGGCAGCGTAAATGAGTTCATGCTTCAGTGCAAACATCCAAAAATGTAAAACTAAAATTCGAGTGGTGGGAATGTTTAATCTGAAAGAAAAACAAAGCCTTTATTTCATGGTTTCTGTTAAAGTAATTTTAGTACTTATAACCTAAGGGGACGTGCACACCAAAGCTTTTATGTTTTCAATCGTTCCAATGGAAGCTCAGCCTTTTTCAAAAAAGTCTGCAGCTAGCGTTTTTTTCCACGCTTGAAAGCCAGCGCTCTGTGTTTTTTCCGTGCTGAGTACCAAGAGTTGAAAAAGATTCAATCTCCAATCACAGTGGAGGAGGGGTGGGACAAATACCAAACAACCAACCGGCGCATCGTACAGCGACTGATATACAAAGCAGAAGTATCCAGCCCAGTCACACGAAATTACGTACCTATAGTCACGTAATTTTATTATTCTTTTTCGTGATACTGTCATAAATTTCCGCATTTTTTATCATATCACAAATTGTCACGTATTGCAACACATTCTCACTCCCCAAGGCGTCAAAATCTAATGCATTTTCAAATGCCTTCAGCGTCAGTATGAAGACACGAAGGGTGCCCCTGTGCGTCACTATATCGACTAAATGGGAACTCTGTTGCTTTCATGCTAATCCCTCAGCGTCGGATATAGACGAAAGGGAATCCCGGAAGGTGATGCCGTCACGTTATGCGACGATTGGCAGGATCGTGCTACTTCTGGACGGTAACTACTCAATTTTTGTCCAATTTTTAAACCATTGTCGCTTGGGGCTGGGGTTAGACTTGGTTTGGATGTCAGTTTAAGTATTGGTTTATACTTTTTGTCTTCTGATTTTTAAGCCATTGTTGCTTGGGGTTAGGGTTAGAGTTCGAGTTCGAGTTTGGGTTAGGATGTCTGTATTGGTTTATATTTTGTGTCTTCTGATTTTTAAACCATTGTCGCTTGGGGTTAGAGTTAGAGATTTACATAAAATTACATCCTTACCCGAACTCTAACCCTAACGCCAGGTGACAATGGTTTAAAAATCAAAAAATACAAAAAAGAATTCAGAACAAATTCTAGAAACCAATACTTAAAGTGACATCCTAACACAAACAAAAAAAATCTAACGCTAAAACGAAGCGACAATGGAAAGAAAATAGGAAAAAACAGTGTATCACGAAAAAGAATCAAAAAATTATGTGATTATAGGTACATAATTTTGTGAGACTGGGTAGGAAGTATCACAGCTACCAAAGCGATCTGAAGAAAGCTGGCGCTCAGCTGAAGAAACAGCTGGCATTCTGCGTCCTCCAGGCGTGTTTTTAGCCACTTTTAACAATTTTATATATAAATACATTTTACGCAAAACCCCTCTGTATTTGAACTCGCTTCTCACCATTGCCTCATATGTTCGTAATCTGCGCTCTACCCTTATGAAAATTAACCATGGTTGTATTGTGGTAAAAGTATAGTAACCATGGTTTTTTGGTGTATTGATTACTATCAGCCAAACCATGGTTTTACTACACTAACCATGGTTTAACTATGGTTTTTGGAAACCATGGTTGCCAAAACCATGGTTATTTTGTGGTTGCCATGGTTTTACTACAGTAACCATGTTTTTTTGGTTTTAACTGTAGTAAAACCATGGTTAACTTTCGTAAGGGTAGCAGGTATATTTCTCTATAGTAATACCTAAAGTAAATACTTCCTTTGGCCATAGCTCCTTCCAGTTTGCCGCTGCATACGACTGGAATGGGTTACAAAAGACCCTGAAACTTGAGAACACCATCGCTCTCACTTCTTTTAAAGCACGATTATCAGAGCTTCTGCCCATTTGTTGTACATGCTGACCTCCCTTTTTATAATTTTATACTACATTTATCTTTGCTCATCTATTTCCTTATGTACTTAATGTGTAATTTGTGTAATTTTTATGTATAACTATTTGTCGTCTTGCACCTTGCTTTATGTTCTCTACGTGCTTACCTGGCTAAATAAAGGTTAAATAAATAAAATAATAAAACACCCCCTTAAGGTCATTAAAGGTTGTCGTACATAAGTCAGAGAAACAGTATTCCATTTTGTTACGATTTTTACTTTGGTGTAGGTTTCCCAAAATCACATTGAGTCCACCTAGAATACCTAAGCAACCACCTACGTAGCAACACCCTGGTAATTTTACACAACACCTTATCATTGTGCCAGCAATTTTAGCACAGGCAATAATGCCTTACATTTCTATAAGGGATTGGAAAATCAAGTTTTATATTTTGCAGATATTTCTACAGCAGTGTAATATCAATCAGACAGGCAGATCATACCGCAGTATAACTGCCTAGGGTGACTTTTCCCAGTTTGAAATGAGAATAGCAGTGTTATTGTTTTATCCTAATATAATATTATTAAAGATTTTGTAAGTACACTCTAAAAAAATTGCTGTAATTTTGCAGCTGGTTGCCAGTAACTTACTGTAGAAGATAAAGTCAAAAAATGTTTCATGTTCATATAACTTTGAACAAAATGTTGCCAGTAAATAACATAACTGTAAAATCTACAGTAAGTTACTGGCAGCCAGTTGCCAGTAATACCCATTAATACTGTAATTTCTACAGACATTTTTTACAGTGTATGTTTGTGCAATGTTTAATGTAGCTCTTTCACAGTTTTCTCGGTCGCTTTTCTCAAATCATTCGTAAAATTTGCAAAATAATATGTGCATTTCTCTGAAAAAATGGTAACAAACTTCACAACATCATGGAAGTTCTGCAAAAGTCTGCAACAAAAATATTTTTTACATCAGTGAACATCTCAGCAATAACAACAATAAGTCCTTATATCATTGAAGAACAAAACAGTCAAAATGTTTAGCCATGTTGTCAATATACCAAGTGTAAACAATTATATGTGTCAGTATTTTTCCTTACTCTCCTAATTCACATTTTTACCTTTTAAATATTTTACAGCACAAATACAACCCTGTATCACGAAATTATGTACCTTTAGTCACATAATTTTTTGAGTGTTTTCCGTGACACTGATACGTTTTTCCACTTTTTTGCGTGAACATGTCACGTATTTCTATTTACGTGTCACTGTCACGTATTTGTTACAACTGTTTTGTCCTATTTTTAAACCATTGACGCTTCGGTTTAGGGTTAGATTTGGTGTTTGCGTTACGATGTCACTTTAAGTATTGGTTTCAACCTTTTTTAATTATTTATTTTTTATTATTTTTAAACCATTGTGGCCTGGCGTTAGGGTTAGAGTTGGGTTTGGGTAAGGATGTAATTTTATGTAAATCTAACCTTAAACCAAAGCAATAATGGTAAGAAAGTAGGACAACAGTTGAGTAACAAATACGTGACAGTGACATGTAAACAGAAATGCGTAACATGTTCACGTAAAAAGGCGGAAAACGTATCAGTGTCACAGAAAACACTCACAAAATAACATGACTGTAGTTATGTAATTTCGTGATACTGGGTTGACAAATACCAAAGCACTTTCGATTTGTCCAAAGCAATTAGATTTTGCTTTTATGTTGTGCACAACTGAATTGATGATGTGGATGTTAAACAAAGTGTTTTGAAAAATTAATATCTTATCTGAGGAATGTTCCAAAGCGGCTAAGAAAAACGTCTTGGTTACGAATGTAACTCTTGTTCCCTAAATGAAGGGAACGGAGACGTCATGTCCCAATTCGTGGTCACGACGTGATGTCGTAGTGACCGACTGAAAGGGAACTGTAATAACAATTTTCTCCTTAAGCCTTACTGTACTACAGTTTCTGCACATTATTTCAATGTTACTCAACACTACAGTCCTCCACACTGTATACTAAAAATACTGTAAAAACTATGTGTAGTACAGTATACCGTGCTGTGAATTAACCTGTGATGTTATGGCAGATTAAAACTCCGCCTTCTTTATCCCTCTATTTTAATTAAAATGAAGGGGTGTAGCAGACGATCATTAATCTTTCCAGCACTCCGACACAGCAGAATTACAGTCCTGTCTCCTCCTCCGCAGGCTGAAATATGTGTATTCTCTGAAAAAACACCCTGCTGACCTTTGCTTCACAAGTGTTCAATAATGACTGCAGTAATTACTGTGTAATAACCATCAGTCAGAAGATGAGTCGCTCATGAGAGCTGTTAAACCCTTCATCATGAGATATAAAGACGGACTACAGAGGAGACTCATTCATAAACTGTGTGTGACCTTCATCAGCAGCAGGAGGCGCTGTTACACCACGTATCTCCTGTAAATGACAAACTCTGAACACAGTGAATAATCAACAGTCATTTATTCAATAAGGACTGTCAAATCATATACTTAAAATAGCAATTTGAGAGCAGAAGTACACCGAAATGTATAAAGCGTGAGCCTTTTTCTCCTGATTTGTGTAAACACATTAAATATAAATTATACAGACAAACATATATACATAGACAGATAGACAGACTGACATACAGCAGATAGATGGAGAGACATGGTGATGTCTAATCTTATTCAGGATACACAAAATAAATTGAAGAAAATAATTTCTTCAATAATCTTTGTTGGGAAAACATTTTAAAGTATATTTGATTTTGTATTATTTTAAGTATTATGCTAGTAATGACAAATTAGATTAATTTTCTATTTCTTTAAAGGAGAAAGTTCACTATGATTATTGTTTTGTCTACAGTATGGTACACACAACATTCCATTTAATATGCTACCACACTGAAATAAATTGTAGGTTACACTTAATACTTATACAACTATAAATAACTTTTCAACTATGTCAACCAACTTTCACTAATTTGCAACTATATTTCAACTAACTGTCCTTAGAGTATTAGTAGACTGTTAGGGTTAGGGAAGAGGTTAGGGTTAGTGGAATAAGTTGACATGCACCTGCAAAGATACTTATAGTCAGTTGAATGTCTGTTGAGGGATCATCACAATAAAGTGTTAGTAGATATTGAGCAGACAGTCTACTAATACTGTAAAGATAGGTAGGATAAGTAGTTGCAAAGTTACTTATAATTTGTAAAATGTCTAAAGTGGACTATCGAAATAAAGTGTTACCAAATTGTATAGGCTGACTCTTCATGTTGCTTTGAGTATGATTGGTTAATATGACTGTCATTCAGTAAACTGGCCAATGACTGCTGTGTGAGCATTGGTTTAGTTTGAACAAAATGAGGGTGCATCCCAATTCAGGGTCTGGATCCTTTTAAGGCCGCGGACTTTGAAGGCAAGGCTCAATATTTAAAGGCAGCAGCCTCTAAATGCCACGAAGTGAACTGAAATGAGACGGTCTAGCCTACGGGGGCATCACTTGCTTTTCCCGCCCACTACGATTGTCACCGGGAGACAAAAGCTGAGACCTATCAGACTATTAAAAATAAATATGGTGGCAGATTTTTTTATTTTAGAAAATATAACACATTGATGCAGTTTAAACTATCCAACAGTATGTAAAATTCACCAACCTTAGAAGTATACAAATGCAAAACGCAACACACAACATTGCAGCAATAATATTAATTTACATCACAAAAACATCATTTATAATAGTAAAACAGACACAAGGACCTTTAATTAGCAAAATATACACTTCATATTGAATTTTGGGATAGCCAAGGCTGTGAAGGATACATCTATGGATCCTCGGTAGGGCTGTAACGATTTATCGTGCAAATGCGTGTTTTCTCAATTAATTAATTTGCATGAATTATAGTGAAATGCCGCCACATCCAAAAGCCAGCGGGCGCTCTCGTGCAGAAACCTCCTTTGTGCCACAGAAGAAGTAGGCTAGCATAGCAAACGTTATTCCAGGAAATGTCTACAGGAATATTTATATTGCTGTTCTTCAAATTGTTTCAGGTATTTTCATGATAATAAATAATATTTTCAATGATTTTGTTTAACGAGCATTGCTTTTTAAAATGCACGTTATAAACGACTCCGATTCATAATGATTATAGATTGATAAGGACTTCTTACTGACCAAAACGCCAGAGTACACACACAAGCTGTGCATGAAACACAGAATCGCGATGCAGCAATGCATAATCAGGCAGGTCTTTTTAATGGGACAAGCTATATATCGTTACAGCCCTAACTCGGTTTCAGGGGGGAAAAGGCCACAGCAAGAGGCTTTTATATGAAGGAGCCTTCGAATTGGGCCAGCCTTTGATGTCATTTGCCTTCAGATATGGCCTTAGAAGGCCACAGGCCCTGAATTGGGATGCACCCAGTATGTCTGTTTAAGTGCCACACACAAGTACAGTTTTAATAGTGTTGATTGTAGCTGTTTTTTTATCTGTCTTTTTCTTGTACGAACCTAACATAAGTGTTTATGTTCTTAATTATGAAAAACAATCTTAAATATTTAATTTTAGAGAAAATACACATGGTAGGCTAATAGATACTTTAAACAGTATTACACTAAAATCATCTTACTGGCCATATGCTGGTGAGACATGAAAACACATAAGCCCTCTGAATGGAGAGCAGTCATGCCCATTAGAGTTTTACCAGTGGCTAAACCTGCATACAGAAAATAAAATTGTTAGTTTCATCAAAGTGAAGTGTGTATAAATAACGTAATAAATAACTTTGTTCACATATATGATACATATGATATAGGAAAAGGTCCATTGTTTGGATAACTAGTCCACTCAAAGCTGATATTGTTTCGTACTTAAAAGTCAATACAGGCACGTTTAATGTAAATTAAACAATAATGTGTTTAAGCATGTTGAATAGAATTAAAACATAAATTCTAACTTTTAGTAAATCTTGTAAATATGTTTATTCATACTGTAGGATCCAGTAGATTACTAGCAATTTAAATGAAAATAACTTTTCAATCTCTTAACATTGTCTGTTGTGGTATGGTTTCATTGACCTTTTTGGGCATGTTTTAATGTTACTTATACACTGTAAAATTAGGATTCTGAATTTAAGAATCAATGGTTGTGTTGTGCACTGTCTAGAACTATTCATTTTGGAGTGAAAATATTGTAGACATAAATTTGTTTTGCATTTCAGTTATTATACTTCACAGTAATATTGTGTTTAATAAGAATTGGAGGAAACTTACAGTTTACTTGCAGTGTACTTTTGATTGATAATTAATTATTTTGTTTTATTTACAGATTGTCCTGTATATCTACAAACTGAATTATATTTAGTTATTTTTAGATTGTAACAAAAGTTTAAGATGTTTTAAGATGCATTTCTTGGGAATTCATCCTTTTTCATCCAAATTAAAATGTTATTTTACAAATGTTAGCATGCATTTATTGAATGTATTTGACTGTAAAAAAAATAACTTTAGTAAATATCTGTGAAACAGTAGCATTTTCCCTCAAATCAGAAAAGTATTGTATTGTTTTGTAATTTAGCATATTTCAATTAGATTATTAACGTTGTGACGTGATCACACAAGATACATGTTTTACCACTCATTATATTGTGACTTATGTATATTTCACTTTAAATTAGTTTTACATGTTTTCTTAGCCATTTTATCCTTTTGCTATTTTATGTGTGTATGTCTTTTATTTTGCCTCGTCTGCCTGTCATGTGAGGGGTCACATGACATGGAACTTTGTATAAAAGAAAGGAGCAGGAGCACATGGTTAGCTGACGCTATAGCTAAAACAAGCGGTTGCTGGTGTGTGGAGTTTGTGTATTTGGGCTTACCTTTCCAGTTATGTTTTATGGACTTTGGATATCACTTTCTTGGATTTTATATACACCGTGGAAACTTTGCACATTTGGACTTTTAACACGCTTGGACTTTTATATTGTTTTAGATTTGTTTTTTGTATTTCCTTCATTTAACAGTCTTGAGTTTTTAAATAATTGTAACTAAACCTTTAAGGCTGACCATTACAACTTTATTTTAACATTGATGAATGTTTACAGAAAATAACTAACCAATCAAATGCTGTAGGGAAAACCACAATGAACTACATATTAAAAATATATAATCTCTGCTTAGTTACTTGTCAATGACTGCCAGTAAATTACTGTGGAAAAAAACCACAGTAGTACCTGGCAGCCATTGACAATAGTAACTTACTGTAGAAAAGAAATCACAGTAGTTAACTGTCAGCAATTGGCAAGTAACTTACTGTGGAAAAGAAATCACAGTAGTTAACTGGCAGCCATTGACAAGTAACTTACAGTACGGCAAAATCACAGTATTTAACTGGCAGCAATTGACAAGTAACTTACTATAGAAAAAAAACAGTATTTAACTGGCAGCAATTGACAAGTAACTTACTATAGAAAAAAAACACAGTATTTAACTGGCAGCAATTGACAAGTAACTTACTATAGAAAAAAAAAACAGTAGTTAACTGGCAGCAATTGACAAGTAACTTACTATAGAAAAAAACACAGTAGTTAACTGGCAGCAATTGACAAGTAACTTACTATAGAAAAAAACACAGTAGATAACTGGCAGCAATTGACAAGTAACTTACTGTGCTTTTTCTAAAGTAAGTTACTTGTCAATTGCTGCCAGTTAATTACTGTGAATTTCACAATATGTTTTTTACAGTGAGACAGACAAGACCTGCCAAGGGACTACAGGCGGAAAATAGCACTTGTGCTACAACCTGGCACAAGGCATCTCTCCTTGTTCTTATACAAGGTTAATGTTAATTTTGTGCATTGTCCCTGCTTAAATAAAATGAAACTGAAACACAGATATACAGATAGATAAACTGACATACAGACCGACTGACATACATCAAACAGACTGACATACATACAGACAGATAGATAGACAGACAGTCCCACAGAGAGACCAACAGACAGACAGACAAACAGACTGACTGACTGACTGACAGATACATAGATAGAGAGACAGACATACATACAGATAGATAGACAGATGGACAGACAGATAGATAGACAGTCAGACAGAGAGACAGAAAGATAGAGAGACAATCCGAAAGAGAGGCCGACAGATAGACTGACTGCTTGACTGACTGACTGACTTACAGACAGATAGATAGAGAAACAGACAGACAGACTGACATACATACAGATAGACAGACAGACCTACAGAGAGACAGACAGACAGATAGATAGATAAACAGTCCGACAAAGAAACCGACAGACAAACAGACTGACTGATGTACAGACAGACAGGCTGACAGACAGAGAGACATACAGAGAGAGAGAGAGAGACAGACAGACATATAGACAGAGAGACAGATAGACAGACATCTTAAATGCCAACAACTACAACAAGAGAAGTGACACAGTGGCACTACATTCTCAGGACTTCCCTGGGTAAGGCTAACTTGAAAATTGTGTGATTAATGTTACTAAAATTGAGTTAATCCTGTGTTTATTTTAGGTATTTGTTGTAACGCAAACTAACTATTGCGGGATAAGTACATTTACTGGACATTTTATGTGAGTGGTTTGTTAAAGAAGAATGTCTTAAGTTTAGCTTAAAAAATGCACATGATTGTTGTAATCAGAGAGTCTGGCCAATAAGAATAAACTGTGTCGTCATAATAAAAATTATATCTAAACAATTTTGAGTAAAATCATTTCTCTTGTCTTGCTGAAATATTCAGAGCTGTCATTATTTATGATGTAAAATTACAATGTTTAAACGGTTTCAGCAGTAACAACATAAACAAACGACTTTCGTGGAACAAACGTAGCTTCCGGTAAACTTTTAAAAAGAATCAATAACAACAGAGTCTTTTTATAGTAGTTTATTTCTGATACAACCTGATCTCACGAATTTCCGTGGCATAGTCACGGAATTTTGTGCTCATTTTTCCGTGACATTCTCACGGATCTCCGCATATTTCCGTGGCCCTGCCACGGACTTTCTTTTCCGTGGCATTCTCACGGATTGGTTACTCAACTGTTTTGTCCTATTTTCTTACCATTTTCGCTTCGGTTTAGGGTTAGATTTACATAAAATGACATCCTTACCCAAACCCAACTCTAACCCCAATGCCAGGTGACAATTGATTAAAGTTTAGAAAATATAAAAGAATACATCAGAAAAAATTGTATAAACCAATACTTACAGTGACAAAGTAACGCAAGCACCAAATCTAACCCTAAACCGAAGCGACAATGGTTTGAAAATAGGAAAAAGCAGTTGAGTAACCAATCCGTGAGAATGCCACGGAAAAGAAAGTCCGTGGCAGGTCCACGGAAATATGCGGAGATCCGTGAGAATGTCACGGAAAAATGAGCACAAAATTCCGTGACTATGCCACGGAACTTTGTGAGATCATGTTGTTCTGATAACAACCAAATAAACAACGTAGAGATCCTTGGTTCTATATTTATTTATTTATTTATCCATTAATTACTTTGAGTTCTGATTATATACATAAAAGTCACTTAAGCTTTAATCGTGCTGCCTCATGCTCAGTGTTTCTTAGAATTATTGTACAATGATGGGTATATTGGCTGGACAAATGAATCAATAAATTGATATTATTAATTCTACTAAATCGGATGAAACTATATAAAATATATATAGTTAATGACAATTAATTGTATGTTTTTGCTTTTGAGCTAAATCAACAAGTCCCTGACTGGAATGGGGAAAAACAACTGTTGGAGAAAAATCTTAAATTAATCATTGTAATTATTAATCAATAAATCATCATTATCAAAATGATGATGCGTTGTTTTAAACAACACTGTTCCAAACCCCCTAGAATCGCTACACAGTCTCCCCTCATCTTTAGGAAACCAAAACATTTGTTATTTTCAAAAGGTAATTGTTCCAAAGTTCAACAAGTCAGACCATTACACAAACAGAGACCAGAAGTTAAGTTTTGCCCAGACATGTAAACACGACACCACATGTGCATCCAATGAAACCGTTTATAATACAAACATACATACAATAAACTATAGAATATATACAATCAATAGAAATTATAAAATAAATAGTAATATAAGATTTTAAAATGGATTGTACTGACTTGGAAATAATGGAAATAATAATAATTATTTTATATTGTATTCAAATGTCTGTGAGATGATCAGTCTTTAGGTTTATTTTACTTTATTCCCTCAAACTTTAAGTTGTGTCTGGTTTGATGGGTTTGATCTCAGAGCTGATTTCAGAACAGCACAACCGTTAGCTGTGATACCACAATCTCTCAAGCTGTGGAGAAAAACAACACACACACACACACTTCAGTTCAGACACACAGATCCGATTCACTGTAAAAATTCATTGATTGTTTCATTCATCTCTCATATTTTTCTCATGTAAACAAATAATTGAATCATTTCATGTCTCTTTATTTATTTGGTAAGCAGTTGTGTAATAAGCAGTTTGATGTACAAATCATTAATATTGACCAATCAGCATCCAGCATCACAAGTGTGCTTTATAATTTACAATCATTACGACTGTACTGTATGTTATCCTGATTATTAGATGCTAAATAAAAGGTCTTAAATAAATACTGTACTGACACTAATGGACAGAAACACTGAGACAATCTTACTCCAGTATCTCCAGTTTACAGTCATGATTCTTCAGTACATCAGAGATCAGCTTCACTCCTGAATCTCTTAGATTATAATTATTAGACAGATTCAGATGTGTCAGGTTTGATCTTAAAGCTGAAGTCAGAGCAACAACACAGCCTTCATCTGTGATATTACACCAACACAACCTGTAGAGAACGGAGACACATAGTTTGTTTGTTCACACACAGATCAAATTTATAGTGAGTTGCATTTGTTTCTCTTCCTTTCATCATTTAGTGTTTATGAACATTTTCATTTTAGTTTCATTTGGGTAGTTCACACATGGGTAAGATTTTAAAGTAAATTAACTGTTGAACTTCAGTAATCAAATCCATTACAGATGTTATGATCCCCATATAGGGCCCTATCTTGCACCCAGCGCAATTGACTTTGTTAGTGACGCATGTATCATTCGTTGGTTTTTCCCTCCACAGACGCACGTCGGCAAACTAGGGAATGAACTTGCGCTCCCTGGGCGGTTCAGCGCAAAAAAGGAGGCGTGTTCAGGCGCAAACCATCTCTGATGCACAACGCGCACACACTTTGTTTATCTAATCTACACAGATGCAACAGTTATTTTTGCAAATCATAAGTTGTTACAAAAAAAATATTAATACATGAGATAAGGGAAATCATTGTGGTGAGCATTGTGGTGATAGATTTTATTTTTTGTGTGGCTGCATTAATAAATTCTCATGCAAATAACGATTAAAATATTTTCATAAGTTTGTTGTGTGGCTGTATTACGTTTATTTTATGTAAATAATTATTAAAATGTTTTTATCATAAGAAACCTTAATGTATGTGAACTTGATTTGTAAGTGTACTTTGGGGTTGGATGTTGCGTTTCATGGCTTTCAGCGGTGAGGGTGGACGCAGCGATGTCCTCTGCTGGCCTCAGGTCCTGTGTAGAGGCAGATCCACCTCCCGTTACACGGCATGCCCGATTATGCTGGCGTCCTGGGAATGCCAGCTGATGAGACAATTGTGGCTATTTCCTCTCACGCCTGTTTAATCTATGCTGATTTGGGCGGGTTTCTCCCATACCCATACAAAACAACTTCTCTGTCTTTGACTGCTCTTACAAGAACGTCGGTCTCCTCGGCTGTGAACCGCTCCTGGTGTGCGCCTGGTAAATCCGTCATAATAATAACAACCCGCCATGGAACTTGCACACTTGCGTTTAAAGGGAAGGTTGGATAACGTTCTGATTGGTTTATTTGACATTACGCCCAAACCACACCTATGAATAATGAACCTTCTTCAGACCAACCCCTTATTGATTTGCGCCCGGCGCAAGAGTTATTTCTCCCGCCGGGAAAATAGCAACAGCGCCCAAGATCCGGCCACAAAGTCACCTGCGCTTTGCGCTTCGCACTTGCGCTTCAGATCGTTAAAATAGGGCCCTTAGTCTCATTACAATCTATATGTGATTTCTGTCTGAGCATCAGATCACAATCTTACTCCAGTAACTCCAGTTTACAGTCATGATTCTTCAGTACATCACAGATCAGCTTCACTCCTGAATCTCTTAGTTTATAATTATTAGACAGATGCAGATGTGTCAGGTGTGATGGGTTTGATCTCAGAGCTGAAGTCAGAGCAACACAACCTTTGTATGTGATATCACAATTACACAACCTGTAAAGAACAGAGACACACAGTTTGTTCACACACAGATCAAATCTATAGTGAGTTGAATTTTTTTTCTCTTCCTGTCATCATTTAGTGTTTATGGATATTTTCATTTTAGTTTCATTTATGTGTGTTTGTGTTTTACTGAAACACAACAGTGAGATTTTAAATTAAATGAACTGTTGATTCCTTTAATCACGCTTTATAACAGTTTCTCTTATATTTCTCTGTCTGAAGGATTTTGCTTTTATCACCCCCACACAATTTAAATGTTGTTTTTATCAAAATATGTGACCTTTAGTAAAAGTTAAAGTGCTTTGATGAATTACATAATATTCAGTTATCAAATCCATTACAGATGTTATGATCTCTATATAGTCTCACTATAATCTATATGTGATTTCTGTCTGAGCATCAGATCATAATCTTACTTCAGTATCTTCAGTTTACAGTCAGGATTCTCCAGTACATCAGAGATCATCTTCACTCCTGAATCTCTTAGATTATTATGGGATAGATCCAGATGTGTCAGGTGTGATAAGTTTGATCTCAATGCTGAAGTCAGAGCCTCACAACCATCATCTGTGATTTTACACTTACTCAAACTGTAGAGAACAGACACACAGTTTCTTCAAACACAGATCAAATCTACAGTGAGTTGAATTTGTTTCTCTTCCTGTCATCATTTAGTGTTTATGAACATTTTCATTTTAGTTTCATTTATGTGTGTTTGTGATTTACTAAATTAATAATATTTTAGACCCTGTTCCCACAAGATTACTAAAAGACATATTCACTGTAGTGTCAGACTGAGTACTAAATATCTTTTACTCTAGGATACGTTCCAACAGATTTCAAACTGGCAGTTATTATACCATTCATAAAAAAGCGCACCTCCACCAGAGAAAGCTTAATAATTTTAGACCAATCTCAAATCTCCCTTTTCTTTCTAAAATATTTGAAAAAGTAGTGACAAGCCAGCTATGCACATTCTTAGTGAATAATAGTACGCATGAAAAGTTCCAATCCGGATTCAGGCCCCACCATAGCCCAGAAACAGCACTGCTTGGAGTTACAAATTACCTCCTTTTAACATCCGATCGTGGTGAAATCTGAATTTTTATATTACTAGACCTCAGTGCAGCTTTTGACACAATATATCACACAATCTTACTCAATAGATTAGAAAACTATGTTGGCATCAGAGGCCAGGCATTAGCCTGGTTTAGATCGTATGTAACCAACTGTTATCACTTTGTTTATGTAAATGAGGAAGAGTATTATTAATCTACGGTTAAATATGGCGTGTCACAGGGAACTGTTCTAGGCCCTATCCTGTTCTTGTTATATATGTTGTCTCTAGAAGATATTATCAGGAAACATAACATAAGTTTTCACTGCTATACAGATGATACCCAGCTCTACATCTCCTCACATCCTAATGAAACCCACCCGTTTTCTAAGCTAACAGATTGTATTAGCGATATAAGTGACTGGATGGCAAATTTCTTCCTTATGCTAAACTCCAATAAGACAGAAATACTTATTATTAAACTGAGTCGCTCCAAACAAAATAGGTCAGATTACAAGTTGCCCATAGATGGCTGCACTGTGGTGTCATCGTCCACAGTCAAGAACCTATAATTTATGTGTGATTTCTGTTGTTTTTTTTTGTGTTTCTACTGACTGGGCCAGCTGTCAATCTGAGTGGGCCAGTGCCACACTGGCCTTTATGCACCCTCGCCACTGGTCTTACTATAATGAATATGTGATTTCTGTCTGAGCATTAGATGACAATCTTACTCCAGTATCTTCAGTTTACAGTCAGGATTCTTCAGTACATCACAGATCAGCTTCACTCCTGAATCTCTTAGATTATTATCAGCCAGATTTATATGTGTCAGGTGTGATGGGTTTGATATCAGTGCTGAAGTCAGAGCAACACAACCTTCATCTGTGATATTACACCTACACAACCTGTAGAGAACAAAGACACATTGTTTCTTCACACACAGATCAAATCTAGAGTGAGTTTAATTTGTTTCTCTTCCTGCCATTATTTAGTTATTATATACATTTTCATTTTAGTTTCATTTATGTGTGTTTGTGTTTTACTGAAACACATCAGTGAGATTTTAAATTAAATGAACTGTTGATTCCTTTAAATCACACATTATAACATATTCTTGTTTCTCTTTCTAAATGATTTAGCTTTTATCCCCAAACATAATTCAAATGTTGGATTTATTAAAAGATGTGACCTTCAGTAAAAGTTAAAGTGCTGTGAATGAAATAAACTTCAGTTATCAAATCCATTACTGAGATTAAAATACTATAAATCCATTACAGATGATATGATCTCTATATAGTCTCACTATAATCTATATGTGATTTCTGTCTGAGCATCAAGTCACAATCTTACTCCAATATCTCCAGTTTACATAGAGGATTCTTCAGTACATCAGAGATCAGCTTCACTCCCGAATCTCTTAGATTATTATCAGACAGATTCAGATGTGTCAGGTGTGATGGGTTTGATCTCAGAGCTGAAGTCAGAGCAACACAACCTTCATCTGTGATATTACACCTACATAACCTGTAGAGAACAAAGACACACCGTTTCTTCACACACAGATCAAATCTAGAGTTAGTTGAAATTGTTTCTCTTCCGGTCATCATTTAGTGTTTATGGACATTTTCATTTTAGTTTCATTTATGTGTGTTTGTGTTTTACTGAAACACATCAGTAAGATTTTAAATTAAATGAACTGTTGATTCCTTTAATCATACTTTATAACATGTTCTCGTTTCTTTATCTGAATCCCCAAGCATAATTTAAATGTTGTATTTATTAAAACATGTTACCTTCAGTAAAAGTTAAAGACTTCAGCTATCAAATCCATTACTGAGATTAAAATACAATAAATCCATTACAGATGATATGTGTCAGGATCCTGCCAAGGAGTCTTGTTTTGTATTTGTATCTAGTCATGATGGCAGGGTTCTGGCAGTCCCAGGCTCTATGTGGAGGCTCATGGCCAGTGTTGGGAAAGTTCACTTTCTACACGAACTAGTTCAAAGTTCAGTTCACAAATTTAGGGCTCTAAATTTTCCCCTGCAGTTGTTTCCACTCCTTACGTGTCATTACAGAAGAATCTGGCCAAACATGGATCAGCGGGGGAACAACCCATTTCCACGTTGGAGGAATTTCTCCAGCGATCATTGGCCAGGATGGATCATCAGGACAAAGCAATCGATGATATGCGGAAGGCCGTCCATGCAATGGTGGCGAAAGTTTCCGAGCTCTCCCAACGATCTCCACACACCACGCTACCCACTGCGCCACCCCCGCCGCCCGCATCATCTTCACCTACAGGGGGTAGTTATTTTCCGGAGCCCCGACTACCGATCCCGGAGAAATATTCTGGTGAGCCTAATTATTGTCGTGCATTCCTGTCACATTGCTCTCTTCATTTCGCCCAACAGCCCCGGTCATTTTTTCTGGAGGAGACTAAGGTCGCATTCACCCTATGAAGAGGGTGTTCGATCGCTCCGTCGCCGGGAAGGAGGCCGCCCGTCTCCTCACGGAGCTTTGACAGGAGGAGCGGTTGGTCTCGGACTATGCCATCGAGTTCTGGACCCAGGTGGCGGAGTGCAGGTGGAACGAGGAGGCGCAGTGGGATCATTTCCTGCATGGGTTGGCGGATCGGATCGAGAGATCGTTACGGCGGAGTTACCCACGACGCTTAATGGACTGGTGGATTTGGCAATCCGGGTCGATGCCCGACTATCCATGGCCGCCCGTAGGAAGTCATCTGCCAAATCCCATTCCGAGGTTTCCCATCTGCCCAGCGAAGTCTCCGTCGGCGGTCTCTCAGATTCGGAGCCCATGCAGGTGGGACAAGCTCGGTTACCCCGGGAGGAGAGGAATCGGCGTAGATCCCTCAGACTATGTATGTACTGCGGTGAGCCGGGTCATCAGTGTCAGCGATGCCCGGTAAAAGACCAAGCCCGGTAGTAAGATGGAGGCTACTATCGGGCGGGATCTCTGCCAGCAAGACCCCGACATCATCCACTCTCCTTCTGGTGAGGCTACGGTGGTCCACCAAGTCTCACTCTGGTCATGCACTTCTGGATTCGGAGGCGGAGGGTAACTTCATCGACAGCTCACTTGCACGTAAGCTCCAGTTACCGTTCATTCCACTCACCCACCAGATTGCGCCCTTCGCCCTCAACGGACATCAGCTTCCCACCATCAAGCACACTACTGCACCCATCACACTCATCACCTCTGGCAACCACACTGAGACCATTTCATTTTTCATTACTGACACTGCTCTCTCTCCTATAGTTCTCGGACATCCTTGGCTCCATTCCCATAACCCCAAGATTGACTGGAAACTGGGTTCTGTTACCAGCTGGAGCGAGGAGTGTCATAAGTCCTGTCTTGTCTCTGCCTGTTTATCTGTGTCTGAGTCTGTGTTTCAGGGGGAAGCAGTGGATTTGTCTAACGTGCCCGCGGAGTACCACGACCTGAAGGAGGTGTTCAGTAAGTCTCGGGCTGATTCTCTACCTCCGCATCGTCCCTATGACTGTGCCATAGATTTATTGCCAGGTACGTTTCCGCCTAAGGGCAAGTTATACTCTCTGTCCGTTCCGGAGATGGAGGCCATGGAGAAATACATTTCTGATTCTCTGGCAACGGGGTTCATTCGCCTTCCTCTTCTCCAGCTGGGTTCTTTTTTGTGGGGAAGAAGGACAGATCCTTGCGACCTTGTATTGACTACCGAGGGTTGAACAACATCACGGTAAAGAATACCTATCCTTTACCGTTGATGTCTTCAGCCTTCGAGAGGTTGCAGGGAGCGTCCGTCTTCACTAAATTGGACTTACGTAATGCATATCATTTGGTCCATATTAGGAAGGGGGATGAATGCAAGACTGCATTTAACACCCCTAGAGGCCATTTTGAGTACTGCGTCATGCCTTTCGGGCAAACGAACTCGCCGGCAGTCTTCCAAGCACTCGTTAATGACGTGTTGCGAGACATGGTAGACCAGTTCATATATGTTTACCTGGATGACATATTGACTTTTTCTTCGTCTCTCCAGGAACATTTGCAACACGTACGACGAGTGCTTCTGCGGTTGCTAGAGAATGGGCTTTTTGTCAAGGTGGAAAAATGCGTTTTTCATGCACAGTCTGTTTCTTTCCTAGGACACATCATTTCGACTGAGGGTGTCCGCATGGATCCTGAGAAGGTTAAGGCTGTGGTAGATTGGCCATCCCCAGAGTCTCGCAAGGCCCTGCAGAGATTTCTGGGGTTCGCCAATTTTTACCAGCGTTTTATTCGCAACTTCAGCCAACTAGCCGCACCTCTGACCGCCTTGACTTCCCCTAGTTTGACGTTCAGGTGGTCATACGCATCAGAGGCTGCGTTTGCCAAACTTAAAAGCTGCTTCGTTTCAGCTCCCATTCTTGTTACCCCTGATCACTCACGTCAATAGTGGAGGTCGATGCGTCAGAGGTGGGGGTAGGAGCAGTGTTGTCCCAGCGCGCATCCTCAGACGAAAAGGTTCATCCTTGCGCGTATTTTTCTCACCGTTTATCTCTTGCGGAAGTTAACTATGACATTGGCAATCGAGAGTTGTTGGCGTTCAAGCTATCATTAGAGGAATGGCGTCACTGGCTTGAAGGGTCGGGTGTACCCTTCTTTGTCTGGACGAACAATAAGAATCTCGAGTACATTAGAACCGCCAAAAGACTTAACTCCAGGCAGGCTTGGTGGGCACTTTTTTCGGACGTTTCGATTTTACATTATCTTACCGGCCGGGTTCCAAAAACATCAAACCCGATGCTTTATCCCGTCTTTTTGAGCGTTCCGATCGTACTGCTACTCCCGAGCCCATTTTACCGGAGACCATCATTATCTCCGCGCTCAGATGGGAGGTCGAATCGAAGGTTTTGACAGCCTTAGAAGGGGTAACCCCCCGGCTCGGTGCCCACCGAATCGATTATTTGACTGTGTCTTCCGCATTGACTCTTAATACTCTCTCTCTGTTTATATTTAATAAACATTGTGGAATTTTCCCCTGCAGTTGTTTCCACTCCTTACGTGTCATTACAGGATTTACTTCTTCATCGCTTTCTTTAAAGCCTCCGTTACATATAGTTTTGCTTGATGATTTTGAATAACCAAATGATTGATTTAAGTGTAACCTACCTGGCAAAATAAATTGTTAACCTTTATTCATTTCAAAACTTGTCAAGTCTTTTATTATGTTTTATAAATATACCGGAGGGGGGTAGATTAGGAATTACCTCGACTGAAAATATGACTGGAGTTAATTCCCACTTTTGTAGGTTGGAGGTAATAATGACTTAATCTCAATATATATGGATCCTCATATTTTTATAGTGTGTTTGGATAAACCTCTGACTTTAAGTTAAGTCAGACGGAGAAATGCCTCTACACCCAGCTGTATGGAACTGCCTTAAGCACCTCCAAAGATACATCATATTCTCTATGTGAATGTAATTCATTCTAAATAATTACGAGAATAAAAATATAATAATAATTTTATAAATTGTGATCAGCATCAGAATAACATTGGTAACTAATAAATTGGAGTCAGATTATAATTTAACTGCAGAGATCAAAGAAACAAATTAAATAAAAGGAATTATTCTAGTAGAAGCGATACGGACAGAAGGAACAAGCGATCCCTTCACCACGCCATTGAATACCTTCGTTGGGCCAGTGGGTGGCATCTTACAGCACGTTCAGTTCACGTTCGCCCAAAATATGAATGAGTTCATGAACTTTCGTTCAGTTAACTCGTTCAGACACAACACTGCTCATTGCCCTTGCTTATTGGGTCATGTGCCTCCGGTGTCTTGTCTCTTGTCCCTGTCCCCTCGTTCTCCTGCTTGTTAATGTTCATTGGTTTTCTCCTTCTACCTGTTCCCCCTCTTTAAATTGTTTTGTTCTCCTTATTTAATGTCATTGTGTCCTTAGTTCAGTGCAGGTTCATTTGGTGTTGTTCAGCATTTTATGTGAAGTATCTAGCAAAGGTTTCAAGTCTAGTCTAATTTCATGTTATATGTCTTGCCTGTTCTTTGTGTTTTCTGTTGTGAACCCCCACGAGGGTTTTTGTTTTTGTGTTGCGTGTTAATAAAGTGTTTTTTATTACCCGACATCTCCTGCGTTTGGGTTCATACGTCCCTTGTTCTTGACAATATGTTCTCTATATAGTCTCATTATAATCTATATGTGATTTCTGTCTGAACATCAGATCACAATCTTACTTCAGTATCTTCAGTTTACAGTCAGGATTCTTCAGTACATCAGAGATCAGCTTCACTCCTGAATCTCTTAGATTATTATCAGACAGATTCAGATGTGTCAGGTGTGATGGGTTTGATCTCAGAGCTGAAGTCAGAGCAACACAACCTTCATCTGTGATATCACACTTACACAACCTGTAGAGAACAGAGACACACAGTTTCTACACACAGAGATCAAATCTACAGACAGTTGAATTTTTTTCTCTTCCTGTCATCATTTAGTGTTTATGGATATTTTCATTTTAGTTTCATTTATGTGTGATTCCTTTAATCACACATTATAACATATTCTCGTTTCTCTTTCTGAAGGATTTTGCTTATATCCCCAAACATAATTTAAATGTTTTATTTATCAAAAGATGTGACCTTCAGTCAAAGTTAAAGTGCTGTGATGAATGAAATAAAATTAAGTTAACAAATCCATTACTGAGATTAAAATACTATAAATCCATTACAGATGTTATGATCTCTATATAGTCTCACTATAATCTATATGTGATTTCAGCCTGAGCATCAGATCACAATCTTACTCCAGGATCTCCAGTTTACATTGAGGATTCTTCAGTACATCGGAGATCAGCTTCACTCCTGAATCTCTTAGATTATTATCAGACAGATTCAGATGTGTCAGGTGTGATGGGTTTGATCTCAGAGCTGAAGTCAGAGCAGCACAACCTTCATCTGTGATATCACACTTACACAACCTGTAGAGAACACAAACACACAGTTTGTTCACACAGAGATCAAATCTACAGTGAGTTGAATTTGTTTCTCTTCCTGTCATCATTTAGTGTTTATGGACATTTTCATTTTAGTTTCATTCATGTGTGATTCCTTTAATCACACATTATAACATATTCTCGTTTCTCTTTCTGAAGGATTTTGCTTTTATCACCCAAACATAATTTAAATGTTGTATTTATCAATAGATGTGACCTTCAGTAAAAGTGTAAGTGCTGTAATGAATAAAATAAACTTCAGTTATCAAATCAATTACTGAGATTAAAATACTATAAATCCATTACAGATGAAATTATATATATATATATATATATATATATATATATATATATATATATATATATATATATATATATATATATATATATATATATATATATATATATATATATATAGTCTCACTATAATCTATATGTGATTTCTGTCTGAGCATCAGATCACAATCTTACTCCAGGATCTCCAGTTTACATTGAGGATTCTTCAGCACATCTGAGATCAGCATCACTCCTGAATCTCTTAGATTATTATCAGACAGATTCAGATGTGTCAGGTGTGATGGGTCTGATCTCAGAGCTGAAGTCAGAGCAACACAACCTTCATCTGTGATATTACACCTACACAACCTGTAGAGAACACAGACACACATGTTGGTTCACACACAGTCCTGTCATCATTTAGTGTTTATGGATATTTTCATTTTAGTTTCATTTATGTGTGTTTGTGTTTTACTGAAACACATCAGTGAGATTTTAAATTAAATTATATGTTGATTCCTTTAATCACACATTATACAATTTTCTCTTATATTTCTCTTTCTGAAGGATTTTGCTTATATCCCCAAACATAATTTAAATGTTTTATTTATCAAAAGATGTGACCTTCGTTAAAAGTTAAAGTGCTGTGATGAATAGGGTTGCCATTCATGCCAGTTCCGCCGGACATATTTCAGGTGCGTTCTCCGGAAGTCGCGCTGGTCTACCGCACACGTCATCAAGGCTTAACACTTCAGGTTCAATTTCAGAAAAGCAACTGTTACATTTTAACCCTCTCTGGAGTCTAAGGGGTTTTTAGGGCTCTGGGGAAGTTTTGACATGCACTGACATTTGTGTTTTTTTCAGTTGCTTAAAAACATATAAATGGCAAAAGTCTCATAACACTGCGTTCAGCACAAACTGGGCACCAATATTATATGATCAACATGTATGTACATGTTTGTCTTTTTGAGAGAAAAAATTTTATGCGTGGTTTTTGAAAAAGCTAAATTTTTAAGTCACTGATATAAGTCCACAAAACTCATTCTAAACATGTTTTCCCAAGACTTTTCAAAACAGGATCTAGTAGTCTAGAGGTTTTTCTTTAAAATGATGTGAAAATCATCCGGCCTGCTCATTCACTTAAAACAATATATTGATTTACAATTTCTAAGACACATTTGCTTGGAAACGGCCATATGCGTGGAGGCGGGAAAGCTCCTGAATAATCAGTGATTGACAGCTGAGGAACAAAAGAGTTGAATAATAAGCCACATAATGAGCCTTGTAGGAATGTTCAACAGGAATGTAACTTTCTCTGTAGTAAAACCATGATAAGGTTTACTTGGGAATTTATAACAAAAAATTATATATATAAAGTGTGTGTATATATAGAAATAAATTGAAATATTTTCTATGAATTTCACAAGTATACATTAAAAAAACCATAGTAATCATACTAAAGGTACTGTTTGGCCATCGTAAAAATGAACACAGGGTTAGTGTTTGGTTGGCCAGCGAGAGCTCAAAAGAACTGCCTATCTTTGTCTGGACTCTTGTTTATGTTTTTGTAATCATTATAGTAGAAACACAACAAGGGACAAGCGTGATAAACTGATCAATGTTTGTTTACAGCCGCTGCCATTAAGTTACTCCCTCACGTGTTGATCATGAAAGCAGTATGTGTGCACACGCAAGTGATCCTGTGTTTAATAAACTTGCTGTGCGATATATGCGCCTAGATGCAACTAAATAAGGATTGTACTGTTTGCAATAGCGTATTTTTAAGAATTTCAAAAAGAGCGTTGAATTTCCTGACTCTTGTGTTTGAGTATGTGCATTTCCCTTCGCGTGAACTGTTTGGCGGAATTAAGACAAAGAAAACACTCGCGTCTGGAGATACTGACACACATACGCAAGTAAATAAGGATTTAAATGTCATGTTTGGTGCACTCGGATGAAACAATCAAGAAATGGAGAGACTGGATTGTGAATTGCATATCCATTGACTGTAGGAGGCACGAGTTATGCATATGGATGTTTCTGCTCGTTCACTTCAATGGCGCGGGGGTGTGGCGATCTCATCTCATTGCAGTTAAACAGGTAACAGGAGAAAGACGGTACCTCTCCTCTTCTCATACAGTTTACACCGAATTACAATATATGTTTTCGATCTCACTTACATCATTTAAAAGCTGACATTCCAAGCATTATGCAGACATTTATCTTTTGTTTCTAAGACATGTATTCGTTAAGTTACAGTTAATTTTTCTGACGCGTTTCTGAAATTACTTCACTGAGGGAGAGAGAACAATACGCGTATCATGTTTATTTTCTTAATTTTGCGAAAAAAGCACAACATTTTTGATTTTTGATTTATTTATTTAAAAGGGACAACGCACATTAATCAACAAAAGGACAAAGTCCAGAATGTAAATGTGCCAGATTTAGCCATACAGGCTAATTTTCATCTGCAGTCCCTAGCAGGTTGATGGTTAAGAGAAAACAGTAAATACATTACAACAATACAATAAATACATATCAATAAAAAAGCCTTAGATAAAAATAAGTAAGAATAACACTACATTCTGTTTTTATTGGGAGTGGACAAAAAAAACTAGACACTTTAACATTTTAAATGATGTATAAATCATATATGTACGTCCAAAATCAGCAGAGTTATCTAAGTCTCTTTGCGGAGTGATTGAAAAATAAAGAGTTTGCGGCGCCCCGCCGTGGTCGACCCCAGAGAGTTAAGCTAAGGATGAAACTACAATGATTGTATCTCTTAAAAGAAATAAATCTTAATTTTCTAATGTATTTTAACTGAAATGTGAGAACCTCGATGACGTATGCCATCCAGCAACGCGACTTCCGGAGAGCGCACCCGAAATCCTGTTCTGGACGTGTCCGGTGGAACTGGCACGAATGGCCACCGTAGTGATGAATGAAATAAACTTCAGTTATCAAATCCATTACTGAGATTAAAATACTATAAATCCATTAAAGATGTTATGATCTCTATATTGACTCATTATAATCTATATGTGATTTCTGTCTGAACATCAGATCACAATCTTACTTCAGTATCTTCAGTTTACAGGCAGGATTCTCCAGTACATCAGAGATCAGCTTCACTCCTGAATCTGTTAGATTATTATCAGCCAGATTTATATGTGTCAGGTGTGATGGGTTTGATCTCAGAGCTGAAGTCAGAGCAGCACAACCTTCATCTTTGATATTACACCTACACAACCTGTAGAGAACAGAGACACACCGTTTCTTCACACACACAGATCAAATCTACAGTGAGTTGAATTTGTTTCTCTTCCTGACATTATTTAGTGATTAAATACATTTTCATTTTAGTTTCATTTATGTGTGATTCCTTCAGGTTATAAATAGGAAAAATATTGAAACTCTTTGGTTATTTTTGAGTGTGATGCTAAATGGTCTAATCAGATTCAATGGATTATGCTAAACTATGCGCTAAAAGTGGTACCACCAGACCTGGAGATTGGCTGAATTGATTCCAAAACGAAAAAAATCAAATGTTTAACTCTAGGAGAGCTGGAAAATGAGCATATTTTCAAGATGCACACCAGTAATGTTTATTTATAAATTGTGTTTTTAAAAAATTACTAAAATATCCTAATTTAACTATAGGCCTAGACCTGGCATAAGATAATCCCTGCATTAATACTCTGTCAAATTGTTTTATAACAGCGTCATGAATATTGTTTTATATTTTTTACCAGTGGTACAAATTTAACTTGTCATTAAATGTCATTAAGTGTTAATATTATGTCAAATAATTTTAAATACTTTAACAAAATGCAACACTCATTAAGATTATACTTACCTTCATGTATGTGCACAATACATAAAAAGTATTGTACATGAGTAATACAAGAGTATTAACACTTAATGATATTTTAATGACAAATTCCATTCATATTATTACATTTAGGTAGATTTAACAAACATAACTTACAAAAAACAAAACTAGTGTGCATCCTGAGACAAAACAATGGCACTGATAATGAATAATTGACAACGAGCTGTTGAATTATTAGAAAAAATAATGCACACCCGAGGTGGTAACTACTATCTGATCATGACCTACTATGAGAGTTAACTTCAGAAAAGTCATATCACTTTGACTGTGATCAGTTTTAAAACTATATTTTTATGTAAACTGATTTAATAAGTTTATCTAATGAAATAATGTTGAAATGACCTGTAAACATGACTCAAGTAAAAAGACCTGTAAATCGATTTCCAGATTAATGTAAGTGTGTAATTATTTGGTCTAGAAGCTGAATGTCTTTTTCTATTTTTTAAAGAAGATAGTTTTGGTCCATGTGTCTGGAGTTGAAAATGTTTAATAAAAAAAAAAACAAAAAAATTAAACATAAGTCTAAAAAGGTTTTGTCCCAAATTTCAAATTTATATCACAAAAGAATAGGTTTGGTGATACTTTTAGTGGTTTTACCAACAAATGCCACTAGGTGTCATTCTTAGTAAACTGCATAGTTTATTCACAATTGAGTAATTGACAGTCACTGCATCATTATTACAGCAATCATGTTTTTAAGTATAAAAACTACATTCAGCTTTCCAATACAGGTGGATACAATATACAGTTAAGGTTTAATATATTTTAAATTAAATGATATGATTGATATCAGCTTACAATAACAAAAATTGTGTGAAAACACACACACCATGATAAAATGAATAGATAAAATGAAAACTTTGATTTTACCTGAAACTTTGAGCCATTTCAGATTTCATTGGACTGTTGATGTATAGTCTGATCACTCACAGTAACTCTGATCTGATCTGTTGAGTCTAATCCAGACAAAATGAATGACATTAAACAAAAGAAAATCAGACACAATCAGACATTCTGATATTAATGGACTAAGATACAGTTTTTGTGTACATTTTATGTATCTGTTCTACCTCTGATCAGGTGCTTTGTCTCCACCTTTAAATTACATTTGTTTATCCATAGATGGCTTCACTGCTCATGGAGACACAGCTGATTTCAGATGAGTCTGATATTTTATGGATTGATCTATAACAAGACATTAGTAGATGTTTGTTGACTGATTTTATACTAAACCGTATTTGACCTTGTCTCATGTATTAGTTATTTATATAAACGCAGGGTAATATCAGACAATTCATTTTTAGATATGAGAGTAAGGGTGTTGGGGTGGAGGAGGGATGCTGCAAAAAAATCTGTTTTGGAACAGAGGTGAGGGATTGCTATTTATAGGCACCTCTCCGCTGATTGGTTGGATCACAGGACCATGCTCCTCCCAAACTTAGTTAAATAAACTTCATTAAGAATTGTTAAATGTGTCCTACTGTATCATGTAAAAAATGCACATTTGACATCGTCATACACTTAAACACTTTGGCCAAATACAGGAAATACATCATGATCTAAGATGTGTAAAATGTACATATATTATTTATAAATGTAAAAAAGCATTACATACATTTTCTAAGACATGCTTCATACAGTATATTTGAAAAATTTCAATAAATATATATGAGAAAGCCACAGTTATTAAAAAACACTAATTATTACTCATTTCAAAATAATATTCTTCGTATTTAAAATCAGAAATTTAGTAAGTTTGTACCTAACCTGATCACATATTTAAAGAGTAACTAAACCCTTATCCAACTTTTTTTAGTTACTGATCTGTAAGAATGATGGTTTATTAGTGCTGTTCATTGATTTTAGTAAGTTTTTTTAAATTTGGATATAAAGTGTTTCAATACTGCAATATATGGTGTAAAAACGTCTTAGTGCTGCCCTCTTCAGGTTGAACGGTGGCTACTGCAGTTGAATTTTCCTATTGGATGTTGGGTCCAAAAAATGACTTGTGACGTAAGCAGGTTTAAGCTTACCACGCCCTTGTTAGGATCTCACCACACACTTGTTACAAGCTTAGTTCGTCCCCTCTATCTCTGTTGGGATCTGCCCACTTTTCTTGCATTTTTCAAATATTGCCAGTGGGTGGAGTCAGGCTCTGACCAGGGGTTTAGTTACGCTTTAATATAAAATTGTGTGCATGCAAGTACAGGGCCTGTCCAGCTGCATCTCATTTATAAAAGCTGTGTCATCTGAAAGTCCTGATCTCACAGGAATTCATAAGTATTATGAGGTAAATTATTCAAAAATGTAATAAAATAAATAATAATAAACACCCATCAATCATTACGAGAATAGAAACAACCCTTTTAGACTGTGCGTCATGCTTAGACCATGCACTTAGATTGTTAAAGTAGAGCTCTTATACTTTATGTATTTTATACATACTTTTATAAAAAAATATATATTTGCCGTATAAGTTGTAGAATTCAAAATGTATTTGTTGCCCCTGAAATACATTTTTGAATATATGTTGAAACTGAAAGTGTTAAAATATGAATTTGTTAAAATATCAAACTTAAAAATAAAAATATTTTCAAATTCAAAAATATATGTAATTAAGCTTTACTTTCTACAAAAATTTATTTAGCATATATTTAAAACATATTTTTGACCAGAGAAATATATATGTTTTTAATGAATGCAGCTCTGAATACAAATAAATGCTTTGATGTTGCATAAGGTTGCTTGATGTTGCACAAATCTATAGCATGACAATGTTTACTCTAATTAAAGCCAAAGATCCTCCATAAGATATAAAGTCATGCGTGCAACATAATAAATCTTTTTACTTTTAAGTTAGTATTCCAGATCGAATATTTACTAACTTACCTTAAAAAATACGTTGTTTGTAGATCTTCAGTCTTGTTAAGCACTGCAACTAAAATTCCCTTTACTCTTCATTTATATATAAAGAATTCAGGAGTGTTTTTCATGAAAATTTCCAGTGAACTCAGGACAATAACTCAAACTGGTTTATCACAACACATAAGATAAAGATTCTTTTGGTTGAAGAAAATGTTTTGCATAGTAGCATTGGTTCATTAAAAAAACTGTTTGTTCAATATTTATCCAGACTTGGGGTAAAAACAACATAGCATTGTTTAAACTACAGTATGAGATCAGATTTATTCTTTTGAATTCTATGAATCTTTCCCATGTGGATAAATCATCTTTAAATAATTCTGGTCAAAATATATTAAAAGCTTTTGAGATATCAAATCATTCAAACTGTATTTCATGTATTAAAAGATTTAAAAATATCATTCTGTGTTTTTTCTGCTCATTAAATCACAGCAAGTTATTGAGTTATCATCACAAGTCAGAATTTATGAAACATTTAGGGGTGGTTTCTCGGACAGGGATTAGCTTAAGCCAGAACTAGGACTTAGTATAAAAAGGAAATATAACTAGTTTTAACAAACATGCCTTACTAAAACATTACTTATGTGCATTTTAAGGCAAAACAAAGGGCACTGATGTATTTTAAGGTATGTAAGTACAAGTTGTTTTCAGTTTGGACAGCTCTTACATATATTTTAGTCTAGAACTAGTCTAATCTCTGTCTTGGAAACCGCCCCTTAAAGTGTAAGGAATGTAAAATAACAAGTTTGAATAAATGACTGATCGAGTCACGGACGCATCGAGTCAAAGTTTTGAAAATGTAAGTAGCAAAAATGTTTATTAAAGTTAAATTACAACAAAGTTATAACTTTATAGTCTAGATATAGCAAACTAAACATTGACACGTAGAGAATAGTAGACTGTTTGGTTATAGCAGCGTGTTTATCAACTATAAGGAAAAGGGTGTGACATCTCTTCAAGTGTACTCTGACACACAAAGAAACCTAAACCAGTTCTTAGGATCTCAGCATGACTGATTCACATTCAGTGTTCAGTTTAAGGTAAGTACTAAAAAAACAAATATTTCTTAACATGTTTATGGCTCTTTTTACATACTGTATGATGCATCCTAACAGTGATCTTTATTGATAATATGCCATAGACGGGACGCCTTTTATCATTGACACCTTGCCGTGTTTACTGCTTTACCAATGTATTTGCATTTATATTGATCATTTATTTACTTTTTGTTTTATAAATGTACAGGTAAAGGTATTTAAAAAGCTGGTATTGAGCAGGTGTGATATATTGTAATGTGTTTATGAATTTACAGGTTCTTGTAATCTCTAACCGTAACCTGAATACCAATGTATGTTGTGCTGGAGCAGAAACCCCGGAGGACTTGTCAGTACAGGACTGAGATCAGACGTTGATAGGTGACTTTTGTTCAATGGTTTAGTACATTACATATCATTGTATCTGTGTGAGTGGCCAGATTGTAATAATTGTTTTTTATTTCCTTTTTGTCCTTCAGAGATGAAGTTCATTTATGTGATTTTACTGAGTGTTACTGGAATTACGCATTTAAAAGCAGGTAAACATGGAGAGAGAGAGAGACACTTGTCGAAACTTGTAGTCAGGAATAAATACCATGTGAATGAGTGTATAATGAAAGTAATGAATTGTGCAGTTATAAAATGTTTCTAATACTTGATCAGTCATACAGTTTAGACATGCATTAAATACTTCTTTTCTGCACAAAGCTTTATAGAAAAATTGACATATAGGCATCACAGAAAGGCGAAACAAAATTCAGTATCTGTGATTTTATTTCTCTTTGTTTATTGATAATTGTAGTAGATGATGATCATTCAGAGGAAACTAAAACTCTGTAATGAGTGAAGACACAAAAGCTAAATGTTTACTTTTCTCTACGAACAGATGATTTTGTTTTAGTTGGACCTGTAGGTCCTGTGATGGGTGTATCTGGTGAAGATGTGATTCTGCCCTGTTCTCTTAAAAACAACATCAGTGCTGTGGACATGAGAGTCGAGTGGTTTAGACTTGATCTCAAAGGATCAGTGGTTCATCTCTATAAAGATCATGAAGATAAAAACACAGATCAACTTCGCTCCTATAGAGGAAGAACTCAACTGTTTAAAGATGAACTACAGAAAGGAAACACATCACTTAAACTCTCAAAAGTCGACATGTCCGATGAGGGAGATTATAAATGTTTCGTTCAGTCGGAATCCCGGTATGATGACATCACTCTTAATCTCAAAGTTGAAGGTGAGTAAACCACTGAAAACTAACATTGAATGAGTTTATAGTAAGGATTGATTTGTTTCTTGTGATGCTCTTCAATCATCTTGTGTGTAGGGTTTGTCTGGTTTTAAGTCAATATAATCAATGACATTGAGGAAACAGTTTCAGATCAAAAAAATACCAGCCTTTTGCTTTTTTTAACAGTTTAAAATCCAATGATTTATTCTGTGAAAGATTATGTTTACAAACAGTTTAAATGAGTGTTTATAGATTAAAATGTATGGCTGAGTTAAAAGACAAGGATCTGTTGAGGATGAGGATGGTCATGGTGATGATCATGATAATGGTGATGATGATGTTGGTGATGAGGATGATGATCAGGATGGTGATGATGATGAGAATGATGATGGTAATGGTGATGATTATGGTGAGAATAAGGATGATGGTGGTGATGATGTTGATGACGATGATGTTGATGATGAGGATGATGGTGGTGATGATAATAATGATGATGGTGAGGATGATGATAGTGATGATGATGATAATGATGATGAGGATGATGATAATGATGATGAGGATGATAACGATGATGAGGATGATGAATGATGAGGATGATGGTGATGATGATAGTGATGATGTTGTTTATGATGATGATAGTGATGATGATGATGATGATGTTATTTATGATGATGATGGTGATGACGATAGTGGTTGTGATGATGATGATAATGAGGATGATGAGGGTGGTGATGATAGTAATGATGAGGATGATGTTTATGATGATGATGTTGATGATGATGATGATGGTGATGATGATAGTGATGATGAGGATGATGTATATGATGATGATGTTGATGACGAGGATGGTGTTGAGGATGTTGAGGATGATGGTAATGATGAATGATGAGGATGATGGTGATGATGATAGTGATGATGATGATTATGTTGTTTATGATGATGAGGATGGTGATGATGATCATGAGGATGATGATGGTGATGATGAGGATGATGGTGATAATGATAATGAGGATGATGGTGATGATCAGGATGGTGATGATGATGAGAATGATTATGTTGTTTATGATGATGAGGATGGTGATGATGATCATGAGGATGATGATGGTGATGATGAGGATGATGGTGATAATGATAATGAGGATGATGGTGATGATCAGGATGGTGATGATGATGAGAATGATTATGGTGATGGTGTTGGTGATAAATATGGTGATGATGAGGATAAGGATGATGGTGATGAGGGTGATCATGACGATGATGGTGGTGATGATGATGATGGTGGTGATGATGAGGATTATAGTGAGGATGATGAGAATGATGATGTTAATGGTGATGATTATGGTGAGAATAAGGATGATAATGATGGTGGTGATGATGTTGATGACGATGATGTTGATGATGATGGTGGTGATGATAATAATGATGATGGTGAGGATGATGATGGTGAGGATGATGATAGTGATGATGATGATAATGATGAGATGAATGATGAGGATGATGGTGATGATGATAGTGATGATGTTGTTTATGATGATGATAGTGATGATGGTGATGTTGTTTATGATGATGATGGTGATGACGATAGTGGTTGTGATGATGATGATGATAATGAGGATGATGATGGTGATGATGATGGTGATGATGATAGTGATGATGTTGTTTATGATGATGATAGTGATGATGATGATGTTGTTTATGATGATGATGGTGATGACGATAGTGGTTGTGATGATGATGATGATAATGAGGATGATGATGGTGATGATGATAGTGATGATGATGTTTATGATGCTGATGTTGATGAGGATGATGGTGGTAGTGATGATAATGACGAGGATGGTGTTGAGGATGTTGAGGATGATGGTGATGAGGAATGATGAGGATGATGGTGATGATGATAGTAATGATGATGATTATGTTGTTTATGATGATGAGGATGATGAGGATGGTGATGATGATAATGAGGGTGATGGTGATAATGATGAGGATGATGTTGAGGATGATGATGGTGGTGATGATGATGATGATGGTGTTGTTGATGATGATTGTTTTGGTGATGATTATGAGGATGATGATGGTGATGATGATTATATCTCCTGGTCTTTGACATCAAGAATGTTTGATAGCCCCAACTTTATCATATTATTATATTTCTATTTAAACAGTAAAGTGATTTTTGACTGTAAACATTTAGTTCTGTTTGGTTTTACAGATCAAAGTCACTCTGGGAAGACAACAGCGATCCTCGTCTCAGTTTTTGTTCTGCTCTGTCTGATCGGTGGAATACTGATTGCTTTCTTTATCCGTAAAAAGAAAGGTAACGTTCATGTTTGTTTTATCCTAAATGCAATGTAAATGTGAATACTATACAGTATATAGTGATGCCTATAGTTAGTTATAAAGATTGACTTTGTTGTGTCAGCTTTATTCACCACATCAGCTGTGGAGTGTCGTTGCAACATGATCTCACAAAGTTCCGTGGGATAGTCACGGAATTTTGTGCTAATTTTTCCGTGGCATTCTCACGGATCTCCGCATTTTTCCGTGGCCCTGCTACGGACTGTCTTTTTCCGTGGCATTCTCACGGATTGGTTACTCAACTGCTTTTTCCTATTTTCAAACCATTTTCGCTTCGGTTTAGGGTTAGATTTGGTGTTTGCATTAGTATGTTACTTTAACTATTGGTTTACTATTTTTTCTGATTTATTCTTTTATATTTTCTAAACTTAAAACAATTGTCGCCTGGTGTTGGGGTTAGAGTTGGGTTTGGGTAGGGATGTCATTTCATGTAAATCTAACCCTAAACCGAAGCGAAAATGGTAAGAAAATAGGACAAAACAGTTGAGTAACCAATCCATGAGAATGCCACTGAAAAATGAGCACAAAATTCCGTGACTATGCCACGGAAATTCGTGAGATCAGGTTGGTCAGTGTATGCTTCAATTGTTAAAGAAGCCATTTTTTAAGTAAAGAAATATAAATCAAATTGAAACCACAGCAGTATTATGATCTGTGTGATGAACATAAGACTACACACACCATCATCACAATATCATAGACAAATCTTTAATCAGATAAAATACAAATAAATCAATGTAATGTAGTAATAATAATGGGATACACTGTAAAAAATTGCTGTAATTATGCAGCTGGTTGTCAGTAACTTACTGTAGAAGATAACGACTGAAAATGTTTCATGTTCATTTAACTTTGAACAAACTGTTGCCAGTAAATAACATAAATGTAAAATCTACAGTAAGTTACTGGCAGCTAGTTGCCAGTAAACCCAGTAATACTGTAATTTCTACCGAATTTTTTTACAGTGTGTGTATGCAGTTGTTATTCCTGTCGTAATTCTCTCATTTCAATGTTTTTATTTACAGAGCTACAGCGTAAGAAAGAAAGTGCAGAGCAGAAAATACAGTATGAAAACAGGAAAATAAATAACGGTAATTTCTTCTGTTGACTTTATTAAGTTAGATCATAAATACAATTAAATAAATATTGATGCTGTAATATGAAATGAGCTATATATTTGATTTTAAAGTCATTTTGATGCATAAATGTTTTGTTTCAGCATCTCTGTGTTTTCATGTTTTATGTCTGACTATACTTAAATCTATTAATGTCAAACATTTACAGTATGAAGCAGAAATCGCAGATGAATTACAGCAAACCTTCAGTTCATTTAATGAAACCAGATTGAAGCTGTTGGTTTGAGCTGCTTAAATACAACAAACACAAACTATTTGTTATTCACAAGAATGTAATGTAATGTGTAATGTGAAGCTCAATCTCAGTTGAAAAATCACTGAACTGAAGAAAGATCAAAGATTTACAAAAGTATGTTGTTACAGGACAATGGGTTTCATTCACTAAGCATGCGTACGCATTCATTTTTTTGTGAAATGTGCATTTGGACATTTTAACTAACAAATAATGAATAAACAAAAACGTAAGAAAAACTTAAAACACACGTAGCCTACGCAATAATCATGAACAAGGAAAATGAACCCTATAATATCTATCTGTGTTATATATTTAATATATTTTTTCCTTGTTCATGACTATTGTGTACATGTGGTCTAGGTTGTTCTTACACTGTAAAGATACTTTGCTGCCTTAAAAAATTTTTGTGGAATCGGCCCGGATTTACAAGTCATTTCAACTTACTACTATTTATCTTGACTAGAGATGAGTTGTTATAACTAGGTGAGTTGTTATAACTTATAAAATTAAGTTGACTTTTCTCAACTATATTTTATAAGTTGTGACAACTCATCTCAGTTGACATGACTTGTAAATCTGAGTTGATTTAAAACAAAATTTTGGGGCAGCAAAGTATTTTTACAGTGTACGTTTTTCACTCTAAAAAATTTGCTGTAATTTTGCAGCTGGTTGCCAGTAACTTACTGTAGAAGATAAAGTCAAAAAATGTTTCATGTTCATTTAACTTTGAACAAAATGTTGCCAGTAAATAACATAAATGTAAAATGTACAGTAAGTTACTGGCAGCTAGTTGCCAGTAATACCCATTAATACTGTAATTTCTACAGACATTTTTTACAGTGTACATTAAAAATTAATTTTAGTATAAAAGTTTTTGTTGAATCGGGATTTGTTAGGTAAAACGACTGTACACACATCTCACAGACAAATTTGTGCGTACGCATGTTTAGTGAATGAGACCCAATGATCTAAAGCACAGCCGTTAATCAACAACAGAGTCGTTTCATCTTTAACACGCTTAGACATGATCTGAAGAAAGATTCACAGCAGATATCTCATGAATATTACAACATTATGTGAGATAGTTTATTCATCTGTACTGTCAGTGTTTACAAAGACATAAGAGATCCCACTAAACACAGGACGTCGAATAGACGTGCAGATCGTGTCAATATTGGGTCCGTCGGTCCATGACCAATTCTGGACATTTATTCGACATCCAAACTAGGTCCACTATTTGGACGTCCAACCATGACCCTACTTGGACGTCATATTTACGGGCAACATTTGACGTTTAAACTGGGTAATTTTTTGGACGTCATTTGGACGTCATATTTACGGGCAACATTTGACGTTTAAACTGGGTAATTTTTTGGACGTCATTTGGACGTCATATTTACGGGCAACATTTGATGTTTGAACTGGGTAATTCTTTGGAGGTCATTTGGACGTCTATGACAGGCCTATGTCTGTATTACATGATTAGGCCTATAAAAAAAAAATTATTTACAAATATCAGCATTATTGTACCAACATGATTAATACTTACGAATAGTCTATATTATTTTATACAGTACTGTGTTTTTTGCTTTCTTTATTTATATACAAATTAATCTAAATGTACAATTAAAAATCTGTAATTAAATGCGTAGTTCGTTATATTACAATATATGATCATACTACTAACAATTTAACATGAAAATATTCTCACCTATTCTCATAATGTTGCGTTCGTGTTATGAATGCAATAAGTGTAACATATGGCCTTGTGGCTGAGTGGTTAGCGAGATTGGCTTGTAATCCAGAGATCGGTGGTTTGAAACCCGCGGCCGGCAGGAAATGACTGAAGTGTTCGGTGTTGCAATAGATGGGTGAAGTGCAGAGACAATCATTTCTTTTCGCTATTTTCTTGTCTTTTTTCCTTACACGGAGGTCCTACGGATGTAAACATTTAGACGTGCAGAAGACGTCGCAAAAAAGACGTCGCCTGGCGTTACAAAACAACCCCTTTTATGTACCGAATTCGGACGTCCAAAAATTCCATGAAAAAGACGTCATCCTGGCGTCACTTTGCGCAGTGTGATGAAACTTCATCACTGATTGTGTGTTACTCCATTTGTTTGTGTTTATCGTTGTGAAGATCAGATCACATATTGATAAACCTATAAATACATCCAAGTGATATTAACACAAACATAAAATCATATTACCAAATATTAAATCATTTCATTGAAATGTTTGATTGATGTTTTTACTCTAGAACGTGAGAAACTCTTACAGAAAGAGAACATGACTGTAGAAAGAGGTGAATTTCTTTTCATTATTAAACATGATTTCATTGCATGATCAATCAAGTCAAATGGATTATTAGATTTTACTGTCAATCTTTTATTTTCTTTTTACAATCTTAAGTCTCTTCTGATCTCTGTATAACTCAATACTATCTGTGTGCTTTCAGAGATCGCATTGTTGAGAAAATACGCAGGTACGTCAAAGGTTTTTATAACTTCATTACTGATAGAAGTGATTGAAATCACACACAAATTTGTTTGTTATCATGCCGTGTTTATTTGTTTTGTTATATATCAAATATATCAATGCTTTGTGTGTGATTTTGGATACTAAATAATTGTCCTAATCATCATGAAATATTTTAACAGTGAATGTGACTCTGGATCCTGATTCGGCTCATCCACGTCTCGTTGTGTCTCCTGATGAGAAACAAGTGAGATTTAAAGAACAAACAACAGTGGAGGAGGGAGACGCAAAGCAAAATAACAAGTTTGATACACGTCATTGTGTTCTTGGAAAGGAAGGATTCACCACCGGATCTTTTTACTTTGAGGTTAAGGTGAAGGGTTTACCTGCATGGCATCTAGGTGTGGCCAAAGAGTCTGCTAACAGAAAGGGCTCCATCAATTTCAGTCCTCAGCATGGATACTGGGCTGTGCGTATAAGAGACAAAGCGTTGGAGAAATGTACAAATCCATTGAATCCTCCTCCTCTAAGTGAAGAGCCTCAGACGGTCGGGGTGTTTGTGGATTATGAGGCGGGTCGGGTCTCGTTTTATGATGTGGACTCTAAGCGTCATATCAACTCCTTTACTGAGCAGAAATTTGATGAGAAACTGTATCCTATGTTTTATTTGGGTCAACAGTTGTCTGAAGACCCTGCACCGCTCATCATTTGGGATCTCTCGTGATAAAAATAAAATTCCTACAGGGTGAGGAAATCCCAAAGTGGGACTTTCTACAACTTGACTGTACAGTAGATGTGAAGCTCCGTAACATGACAAACACATTAATCACAGTCAAGTCAGTGTTGTGGACAAAGCAACAAAAGATTTATTGTTGAGGTTTAATCTACAGCTGAGGATGCAGAGATGTCGACTAGATGAACTGAGGACACGTCAATTTTGTTGAATATAGACTGAAGTTGTCGAGACATTTCAGCTTTAAATAACAGAGACAATCCTTTCCTGATGGATGAAGAGATGAAGTGCTGAATCTTATGACACTTCACACGAGACACGTGTTTTTAATGCTCTTGTTTATTGTGATGATTGTGTATTCAAACTACACTGTAAGGCCGGATAAGTTGAGTTTACTTAAAAAAAATGAAGGTAATCGTTGCCTTAAAAATTTTAAGTAATAATTACTTAAAAACTTTAAGTGAAGTTTACTTAAACATACAAGTTGTTCTAACAACAATTTTAAGATGAATAGACTTAATGTTTTAATTTCTTCCAATATTCCTGCACTCTTAACCCGGATATTACTAGAAATTTGTGAGGAAACCTGTTGCATATAACTTTAGTTTTTATCACTTTATGTTACTTTTAATGTTATAAATGGTATTATAACACAAAATTAATGACTGACTTTAAGTCAAACATTGAATAAACGTGATTCTCCACAGAAACACACACAAAACTGTGTTTTTGACATACATTGTCAGTACTGTGAAGAGAAATACAATAAAATGTTCTGAACATGGTTCATGTACGGAAATACTAATCACCTGAACAGTGACTTCACAAAATTATAATTTTTAACAAAACAACATCAATAATATAAGAGATTGAACCTATATGACATTTTATTTACAAATATTTAAGTAGAGAAAGTTCTTATCAGAAAATAATCCGAATATATAAATATTCAGGCGTAAAGGATTATGGGTACTCCTCACAACATGAACTAATAATTTTAAGTTCATTTTACTTGAATGTTTCAGTTTAATGGATTTTGTAAGCTCAAAAGTTAAATCAACTAAACGTTTTAAGCTTTGGCCTTACAGTAAAACAGAAAATATTAAGTGATGTTTACTTGATTGTTTAAGTAAAGACAATATCTGGGTTAACAGTGTATACTGTATATTTTATCAGTATGTGCACCTCCTTGAGAATTGAACACATGATGTTAGTGTTGCGGGCATTGTGTCCTACTAGTTGAGATCAGACTGATGTAAATGTTTGTGTTAGTTTCAGTGTTGTAAATGTGCAACACTCAATGTGAGACATCTTTTATTTTCATTAACACTTAAGTTGACTTTTACTTTAGAAATAATCTAACTTTGATATCATTCATAGCTTTATTACTCTTCAGTCTCATGTTTAATACTTCATTAAACCTTTAGCATACTTTATATTTTTATACTTCATGTGACTTACTAACCTACAAAATCCGTGCACGTAAACTTTCAAGTTTATTAAAGTTTAAAATGTTGTAAGGACTACCCACAATCCCTTGCTTTTGAAAACATGGACTCTTTCAACATATCTTATTTCTCTCCACAATAATGAAGATGATTGACACAAATGCAGTTTCATGTGAACTTCAGTGGAGACAGAATTAAGTTTATTCATTGACTGACACAGAGACGTGAATTATTTCTTATTTCGAATTTTTACTTTTTATTATAATTTAATGTATTACACTATATGAACACCAACTTAAAGTATTTTAACAAGTTCACTCCACATAAGCACTAAGTTAAGTGAATTTAAATATATATATTTTGTGGGACCAATATACTGGAAGTTAACTCAACCCATTATTCCTCATTCAACACCCTTAATAAAGAAAGCAGATGTAACTTAAACTAATAGTTTAATTAATTTTTATATATAATTTGGCACAACTTTAAACACTTAACTGAATGAACTCAAAAAGCTTTGCAGTCAGTTGCTTAACATCTGATGTAAAGACACACAAGACTGGAAAGTCAAGAGTTTTGAAGTCATCATCTGATTGGTTGATTTCCTTGAGACATGTTTGTCTACCTGGAAAAAACCCTAAACATGAAACTAAACAAATCAAACTGTGGTTGGTTGCTTTACATGTCTGTCTGAATTTTGGGCGGTGCTTGGCTCAGATACATGTACTGTACGTGGCTCGCCTAAGGGATTTTTCAGGCTGTGAACAAACATGTTGCTATTACAACTATGAAAACCAAAACTAACAAGCAACTTACAAATGGCAGAGCATTGATGAATCTTGAAAATGCTTAAAAGCACAGCTATTATGGCTTTTCACAGCTTTAGTTAGTGTGTATTGTTGATGTTTGAGCATTTAAACAATATGCAAAACTACTTCAGTACATTACTTAAAGAAATGTGAGTGTTGCTTATACTGTGACAAAACTCAAGACACAAAATGTTACAATGTTTCATGTATTTATTGTGAGAATTAACATTTTATACTTAAACTGCAGAGCAACACAACTTTGCATTCATTAATAGCTCATCATTATTAGCATGTAATTATTCACTGCTAACATGTGTGGCATGCTGAAAGTCCTGTTTAAAAGAGCCAACCCCCATGATTGCTAGGGTACTGTCTTTGGTTGCTAGGGAGTGACTTGGAAGCTGCCAATGATGAAACTCCAAAGGCTGCTTGGCAGTATTTGGGCTGGGTTTGCTATAGGGTGTGAACAGGAACTGAATGTGATTTGTTATTGGCTGTTTGCTGAGCTTACTTTCAAGTCTCTGTGACACTATCCAAAGTTATCCCATTGCATGAAAGTCTATGAAACTGGTTACTAGGACATGGGTTGATAGCTTTATGATGATCCTGAGAAGCTGATTGGTTGATTTAGTAAAATGGGCCCGCCCCCTTGTCTTTATGACACAAAAATATCCATCTGCATCTTTTACAATGGCAGTCTATGGGATCGGTTGCTAGGGTTCTTTAAACGGTTGCTAGGGTGAACTTACACAGACCTGAGCCTGCCAGCCTATGCAGGATAATAATAGTGATTTGCATTAATGCAAGCACCATAATTTAAGGTGACCAGATTTTTTAAATGAAAACCGGGGACATTTTCTAGTTAAATGGTGAAAATATCATTAAAAGCTCATTTGTTGTTATCTATAAATTAAAAAATGGGGACACATTTTTTTTTTTTAAGTTTTCTTTTTTATTGTTGTGGGTTCACTGCAAAAAATGAATTTCTTCTTACTTAATAGAATTTTTTCTTATTTTCAATACAAATATCTAAAAAATCCTAAAACAAGATGCATTTTCTTGATAAGCAAAATCCCCTAAGAAAAATCTAGCTTAAAGACAAAAAAATAAATAAATTTAAGTGAATTTGTGCTTAAAACATACAAAAATATTTTTCTTTAAGTAGCGGTAGATTTTTTTTGCTTGTTTTAAGCACAAATTTGATATTTTGGTCTAAAAAATAGACTTATATTCTTAGGTCTTTTTGCCCATCAAGAAAATGCATCTTGACTTAAGAATTTTTTTGTATTTGTACTGAAAACAAGAGAAAAATACTAATAAGAAAGTCATTTTTGCATTGTTTCTAATTCAATTAATTGAACAATTTCTGTAGCCTAAAAATCTATTTTCTCCCGTTTTTTACACAAGAGACATACCTCATCAAAAATGACTTCTGGTACTACTTCAGCTGATTTCATAGCATTGTAAACGTGAAGAACAGAAGGAATAATGCAAAATGTAAACATATTTAGCCTACACAAAACAAATGCTCAGAACCATATTGTGTTCAGTTCACTTCATTGGTTTATTAACTTAATTTGACTTGAGAAGTTAGTACCTTAACCCCCGACAACTTTAACTGTTTTCATATCTTATGATAAATTGATTGATGATAATGATGCTTTCTCATATGTCTCGTTGTAAATTCTTCATTGCTAAATCAGTGGGGTGCGCAAGTAATCAGTAGCTTGCGGCCCCCTCTGCTGGTGAAAATAATCATTACATGATTGCTCCAGTATGGTACTACAAACGCTATGTTGATCGGGTTTATCAGTGTATTTGCTGGTTGTTTTGGACATGCTGTAAAACGGGGACATTTCCGGGGACAGCTTCAGTCGGGGACAGAACACCAAAAAACGGGACTGTCCCCGGAAAACGGGGACGTCTGGTCACCTTACCATAATTAAAAAGCTTAAGGTTCACTCCAAAAGGAAGATAAGAAAACTACAACTTACATGTTGAAACTACAACTCATTTTATCCATACAGTGAAATTTCACAATATCTATCATTTAAAACATTTCTGCCCAAGGCATAAATATAAAAATGGGTGTGAGGACTGCTTGAGTTGCTTTAGCTGTATGTTAAGTGGAAGAGATGCTGTTTATTTCTCTGATGAATTTCAGATCACAGTGTTTGGTTCAGTTATCGACTGTGATCTTTAATTTTGAGAGTTTTGCTTAGATAGTGGTTTAAACAGTACTGAAAATCACGTGGTCCTCATATCTCTTTGATTTCATTTGAATGAAGATATGTTCTATCTTTATGACGTTAAAAGCTTGATGTTTTGTCTTTATTCTTCAGCAGTTATTTTCCCACTATTTCTTTTTATTTCGTCATTAGTTTGTGATGATTTCTGGACATAATTGAGACGCATACTTGTTTTGTTAAATCCATTGTAAAGCATGAGCGTCTTCTGTCTCCAGTACAGCAGGAGGCGCTGCAGCTCTTTAGTCCGCAAATAAACTCACTAAAGAAAGAAAGAAAGAGCGCGCGTGTGATGTGTTTGTGTCAGTACCCGATCCGTGCCGCCTGTCCAATCTGTTTTGCACATGCGCATAATTGTGCGCATGCGCAGAAGCTCAACTTGTTTTACGACAGTTTACTACCCTACCTGATCTGTTCTACGCATGCGCGACAACCGGAGTTTAAAAATAGTGAAGAAATGCGTCATATAAGAACACCGGCGAACATATGGAGGCTAAGGTAAGTGACGGAAATGTTCGTTCAAAAGTTTTTAATGCAGATATACAGGCGTCTTTATGCGTAAACAACAAGGTCACTAAGACATAATATACAGTATTTCATATCATCATGTAGTAGTTAGCTAGACTAGCTGGCTGGTTAGGCTTACAATGAAATGCAGTGTGTCCGGTTACCTGAAAACTTCGAGTGTTTAAACTAACATTTATTTGATGGTGTATTGGCCCTGACTAGATTCGTGTGACATGTAGGCTAAATCACAATCCTTGTTGATACCAGAGGTGGACATTACTTAAGTATTTTACTTTCTACATAAAACTAAATGTTTAAGTATTCCTTTTTAATCAGTGTTTTACTTTGGAAAACATACATTCTAAAGTATATTATCATAATTTTTACTCCACTACATTTCATAATTTCAAGTGTTTGGTTTCCCTACTGAAAATCCAGCTAAAACCAGCATTAGCTGGTAGCTGTTTTTTGCTGGTGTAAGCTGGTCAGGCTGGAAGACAGCTGACCCACCAGCTTTGCCAGGCTGGGAGGACAAGCTTAAAAACCAGCTACTGCCACCTTAAAGCTTATGCTGGTTTTAGCTGGATTTTCCAGTAGGGGTGTATTTTAATCTCTATCTGTTTATCTTATTTATGTTTATTGTTTCGTCATGTCATCTTTGTTTTAATCCCTTTCATTGTCTGTGCATGTCACATTAAAAATGTGCAATATAAATAAAGTTTATTTAATTTGATTTAGTCTTTCATCATTGTATCTATGTGTTAACATTGTAGCAGCATATGGTGAGTGAAGATATCTTTTTTTTTAGTCATTCGTATAAAGGACCAACATGGACCAGTAGTTATTTCATGCTGCCCTTCGGCAGTACCTACTAAGTGGGATGTCGATGTCGCGGTTGACTGGAAGAGAGTCATGCGGGTGGCCAACCACTTCGTTGTAGATGGTAAGTTAGTTGAGATAACATTGGACAGACAGACAGACAGACCAATAAATCAATAAATTAATAAATCATCTATTTTTCAGACAATCATCTTTTGTATACTATTATTTTCTTTTCAGTGTTTTACATCTGCTCTTGGTTGTTTCCATTTAATGAATCTCGCACTGCATTCTATTGTTTGCTTTGTGACAAATTAAATGTTATGTTTGTAGGTTTGTCCATGCTGATGGCTATGCAGCATAGTTGAAGCAGACCTGTCAGAAAACTTCTCTAAGGTGCTATGAATCATATGACTAGTAAGTAGAACCTCAAACTAATACATTGCTGTTCAAAGGTTTAAGGTTGTGGTTTATTTATTTAAAATGCACCCATTTCATTGCTAAAAAACAACGTTATCTTGTGTATTTGGTATAATACAATGTGTTTGCGTGGTTTCTAGTAAAAAAAATATATTTTCCACATACCGTACATTTTTGTAGGTTTAGATTTCCCTCCTTCCTCAAACGCATTGATTTTGTACAGAACTCATTGATTTAAAAAGCTCTGTGTCCCTAATTGACCAGCTAATCTGTACATTGTGACGCTCCTTACCATGTTTAAAAAAAATTGCTCGCAATGCTAACAGGAGTTAACTTACAGGCCAAAGTGGGAAGAATTATGATAATGTCGGTCTTGGCTACATCACCAATCCCAGGAAGTAAACTGTTGCCTACAATCCGTGTGTTTGTAGTCCAATAAAAGATATTTACATTGGAGGCAATAACTTGTGTCATCGTTTACTTTGGGGTTTATACCTTTAGCATATCGTTAACATTTACTAATACACACTTACACACCAAAGGAAATGCAAAAAAGTGAATCAGACCATAGTTGCACTTTAACAAAAACAGTTAAACTGTTTTTTAACAAAAACAGTTAAGAGTTTACTCCTAAACTCTACCAGTCTTAATTAAGAAAAACACCTCTTCTAAGCCAAGCATTCACATACACATCTTATGACCTTGTTCTCCAGTGATGAAATAAGAAGTGCACATAAGCTTTTGCTTGAAATAATATGAACCACAGTAATCCTCATCCTTCTAATTTTCCTTTCCTGTTTTTTTCCCCATCAGGATACACATCCTAAAATTACTAGAGGTTACGGAAGCTCCTTTTTGGATCCAGCTTCATTTGTGAAGACTTCAGATGATGCCAACACTCACAGAGGCTTAAGACGATGGCAACAATAGATAGACATACAAAATTGCCAAATATAATATTGTAATTACTGCCCCAAAGCGCAAGTTTGCCGATTTTTAACCCACTTTATATTGTTACAAATACAATAGATGCTAACATTTGAACAGAAAATGTTTCCTCTTTATTCTTGAGTTAATTGTGCTGATTTATTCCCATTTTTTTATCCACAATTCTTTGCCAAAATGATGTTTTGCATCATCCAAATGGTTCATTTTCAAATTACAGACATTGTAACAACACAAAGTAGGTTGAAATTCTGCCAACTTACCCTATAATAATAATTGTCTTTTAACTGAACAGGACTTTAAACACATGACTTGTATTAACTTAGAGCTATTGTGAAATTAATATTGTTTTGTTTCCAGAACATTCTCCTCAGTGAGTCACTGTTACCTCAGACTGATTAAGGGATTTTTTGTAACCTTGAAACATGCATTGGTTTTATTATGGTAAAACTGCATATCTTATTTCAAACCAAGGTTTTGTAACCATGGTTCTACTACAGTAACATTATAGTAATGCTGGAGTGAAACTGTGGTAACCATATTATTTTAAATCATGGTAAAGTTTGTGGTTACTAAAATGCACTTCTATATGCTGTTGTAAGAGCATGATTATTTTTTATTTATTAATAAACCATGGTTGATTTTATTTTTACTGTGGTTTTACTGCAAATTATGGTAAAAAAATATAGATAACTTTTGCATGGGTACAGAAAAAAAGTGTAAACAAAGTCACGTTGGTTAAATGCATCTGATAAATGTAAATGGATTTGTATATTTATTCTGTTTACTGAAAATAATACATTTGCAGTTGCTATTGTATATTGTTTATTATTCTGTTGAAAGACATTTTGGTTAGAGTGATTTAACGATTATGAACCATTAGCCGCTGTATGTTAGCTGGGATGCGGTTTCGGATAATTGCCTTCATTTAAATATGTCTTTAAAAAAAGTCTTCATTTAAATATGTTTAAAAAGAGTCTTTATTAACTACACAAAAGTGTAGCCTACAAAAATACGCTGCCAGTTGTTATGCTTGGCCGTAAAGTGTTTCAACGCATGCGTGGTACCAATCGCACAGTGAAATGATGACGTTTTCTACTACGCAATTATGCGCATGCGCAAAACAGATTGGACAGGCGGCACGGATCGGGTACTGACAGTTTGTTTGTGTATCCTCAGTGTTTTTCTCTTTTGCGTGTTTCATTGAGTGTAAACAGAGTCTTGTCTTTGTGTATTTAAGTGTTGAGATGATGCAGGACACTACAGTGTGTGTCAGAAAGTAACTGGGAACTAATGTTCTTTAGATGTTTCCTAGAGGGAACGTTTTTGAGTGTTGCACGCTGGTGAAGACGGCTGTCAATCTTTGTATATGCTGCTGTTAACGTTCTGTAATGTGTACATATAATACAAGTAAGTTAAAGAGAGTTGTATGCTATTACATGTTATATTATATCCAGATTATGTTAATTGTAATGTTTATATTGATCGCGCTGTTCAGTATAATCGGTTATTAGCGGCCGCAATTTTGCCGCAATGTTTATGCTAATTCATTATTGTAATGCTAGCGCTACATGTAACGGTCACAAACATGTTTAGTTATCTAATTATTAATACAAGCACCCATTACGTGTCCTTTTATGGTATTGTTGAGCATATTATCTCATGAATATTTCAGTTACACATATTTGTGTTTATATATTTCTACTGATAATACCATTTGGTGTTATGGTTTATATTTTGTTGGGTAATATTAATCTGATGGTGATTATTTGTAATTATGTTCTTTGTTTGTTTGTAGACCATTACATTACATTACATTGATATGAGCAGCATACACAGATGTTGGACCATCAATAAATGTCTCATTCTAAAGACTTTCCTCCTCTCCTGATTCTCTAACCGGAATCTGGTCCATATTTGGCCGCCTCAATCAGCTGTTATTAAAATGTAGTGAGGTTTGCTACAGTGTGTGACAGTAAACAGAGCTTACAGGAGGATCAAACCTCCACAGAGTCTCTGGATTCTGTCTGTAACGCTGGAGAACAGCAGCAGATCCTGCAGACCAAACTGAAGATGTGTTCAGTTAAACTCATCGACTGCACGAACCTCATGATGAAGATTAAAACTGAACCCACAGAAATCAAAACTGAACCCACAGAAATCAAAACTGAACCCACAGAAATCAAAACGGAACACACAGAAGAGAAAGATCGCACTGATGAAGATGATGATCTTATTCCATCAGGTATGTCTCTTCAATTATTGTTGTATTTTTACTCATGTGTAACACCTGTTTTGTGTTTCAGTCACAAATTCACTAATTAAAAGACCAAAAAAAAAATTAAGTACTCAAATTTTTAAGGAGTTTAGGATATATTTAACCCTCAAACGCTCCTCGTTTTCTGTTTACACTTCTGGCCCTTGGGGTCTATATGACCGCAAAATTGAAAGCATAATTGTAAGAAAAATATAAATTTTCAATAAAACAAATAATATATATTTTTTTTGTTTAGTTTCTCATCTATACAATAAAGCTGTGTTTTGAGAGATTTGAAGTACTTTTGTACCTGTTTACCACTAAAATCCTCAACTACACCATTGGCTTGCCTGAAAAATATACATTTTTTTATCTATTTGATTTAAATTGTTTTTAGATATTGATATAGGTGTGAGGTGTGTAATTCAGGCATTGGTTTTTAGAAAAAAACATAAAAGAATTACAGTGTAGGAATTAAATCATTTTGACCGTCAGATTCCCATAGAGACCCATTCATTTTCCTGGATATGGAGAACTGCTCAAATCATTACTTTTGTGATACATTTTGTAAATTTATGCTTATATAAACATTAGAAAGGATATTAAAAAATAAATATTATTTCAAATAGTCACTTTTTTTATAGTTTTGATGCATTTTGAAATGTCTGTTTTTACAAAATGCCACAGAAATTTGACTGAGTGAGTGTGTGTGTGTGTGAGTGTGTGTGTGTGTGTGTGTGTGTGTGTGTGTGTGTGTGTGTGTGTGGGTGACAGTGTGTGTGAGAGAGAGAGAGAGAGAGAGAGAGAGAGAGAGAGAGAGAGAGAGCCAGCATGTGTGCTTGAGAGAATGTGTGAGAGGCAGAGAGAGAGAGCGTGTGTGTGCGTGTGCGTGTGTGTGTGTGTGTGAGAGAGAGAGAGAGAGTGTACATGTGCATGCATTAGGTCACACCCCTTTATATCTTTTTTCAACATTTGTGGTTGATTTTTTTGCCAAATTTTATAAAAATGCTCTCTGTGGTAGCCATGCGTTTGTGTGTGTGTGTGGCAGAGGTGTAAAGAGTAGCTGAAAGCCATACTTGAGTAAAAGTACCTATTCATTAGTCTAAAAATTACTCCACTACAAGTTACAAGTCACCAATTTAAATATGACTTGAGTAAAAGTATTAAAGTAACCCAATTTAAAAGTACTCAAGTATTTTTACTCGTACTGAATGTTGGCTCAAAGATGCACTAGTCCTCAACACAAAGAGACATTGTAGGTCTGGGCAGTGAAAACTAAGAAAGTTTATTTATGAGGTTTTATTTCCTTATATAGAAAAGAAATCAAACACCTCAAAATTTTGACCTGGCAGAACAAACACAGATTAAACATTGTCATAGTCTTTTGACTAAAATTTAATTTAGTTTGGCCTGTCATCGGTTTGCATAAGACTTTGGTGTTAAACTCCTTTAACTGGTTGTGCCAACAGCAAAGGCCGCAAACCACACAAACTGACAAATAGGATGATCTGACTATAAAGAATATAATAAAGACTATAAAGTGCAGCAGTACTAAAATGTAGCAGATAATTAAGACATTTCCAATACATTTTAAATAGGAATTATTAAATGTTATACTTACTGGCTGAAGTTGTATGAAGGTCTTGCTAGCCTCATCAATGGATGGACATAAAAACTCTGCACACTCTAAAAAAAGAATTGGAAAACAACATCACATCTAATCTCTGCTAAAAACATAACATCTCTGTTACAGTATCAGCCACAGATCAGAGGGTTGGTCAATATACATTTGAAATCACAGAAGACAACCCAAAAATATTATGAAATGAATATAAAATAGTAACTAAATACGACTCAATAACACATCTAATTTCATATAACACATATACATGTTTATTAACCGATAGTCACTTCCACGCAGCCTCCGTCTTGGTGACAAATACGTTCAAGTTCATCTCCAAACACTTAAATTATTGTTTCATTTTAAAAGAGAGGAACATGCAATATACATATAAGACACCGGTTCTTGCAAACGCTGTTTCGTTTTCATTTATCGATGCGTTAACTTACCTGCCGTTCTGACGGTGAATTGAGTACTGCCTGTCCCTGCCTCAGTGACAGAGTAAACGCCAGCTCCGTGATCCTCCGCCGCCGGTACATGTGCTCGCGCCTCGCGGTCTGTCTTTATGGAGAGCCGGATGTGACTAAATTATAAATAAATAAATACATAAATAAATATACGAGGAAATGTAAAAAAACAAAAATACAGAAATAAATACATAAATATATATACAAGGAAATGTAAAAAAACAAAAATAAATAAGTATTTATACCTGTATTTCTGCATTTATGTATAATTTTATTTTTGTCCACATTTATTTATTTATTTATTTATTTATTTATGCATTTATTTATTTTCACTTTTATTTATTTTCACATTTATTTATGTATATATGTATTTATGTCTACATTTATTTATTTTTACATTTATTTATTTATATATTTATTTATTTCCACATTTATTTATTCCTACATTTATTTATTTATTCATTTGTTCGTCTGTATGCTAATGAGGGGGGCGTGTTTCACCTCAGACTTAGCAATCGATCTCTGAGTGGCAGTGCTGAAGCTTTGAGGCCACAGTGACACCTGCTGGTCTGATCAAGCGAACGAAGTTACACAGGGAGTGAATGACTTACAGATGGGCCCAAACCTTGTCACGTTTTAAATAATTTTTTATCACCATAACTGTTTGTATGTAGGGTCACTACACAGGGCATACGGGTACATACTGTACTCATGACATGGCCGTAAACCGCCATCCGTTCGTGATTTCTAAAATGTCTTGGCACAAATCAATATCAAATGCACGTCATCAATAGATCTGATGACAGACCCTTGGAAGTGGACACCTGAACATGGAAGCGCGTGAAATTATGCACTATTAATCACATTTAATGTAAATGCGCTGGGTGGGGGCTGATCAGAGCTTGAGGCTCGTCCACAAGCAGCCCAGAACGCGGAGAGAAACCAGCGCACGCAAGCATACTGATCAATGCCTCGTTTGAAATGCGGTAGCAAAAGACTTTACATTGGCGTTTGCTAATTTTGCAATGCACAACATGTGACAGTTCGAATCACACGTCATCAAGTGGAATCAGCTGTTCGGGATTAAATCTAACAAAGGGTGATCGCGCAAACGCAGCGAGACACGCATCTAACGCCATGCAGGTGATCCAAAATCAAATCATGGCGAGGTAACGCGTGACTGCAGCGGCTCATGTCCTTTCATTTCAAACCCTCAGATTTTGAGTTCACAGATTTTTTTAAATGAAACGTCCAAAAGATAACGTTGACAGCGACAGAAACAAGCCTTTCTATTGCGGTTATATTTCTCCATATAAATAGATTTTAAAGTTTTAAACCACATATGCATCACCATATATATATATAGCTTATGTCAAGACACAAAGCCATCCCGCGGCACACACTACAATACATAGCCCCTCTTCGCAACGCCAATGCATAGGAAACCCCGGTCGGAAAAAAACAACAAAACCATCACAGAAATTCCTAATGGTTTTCATTAAAACACCAATAGAAATCATTAGCTTCTACCATCATGCCTTGGGACACACTCCACCAGGATTCAATGGCCCCACCAACAGAACCCAACACACACCAGCACAGACCAAGAGAGACCCACAGAGACCACCAGAGCCTCCAACAGACCAACAAAATTCCCATTAAAACCAACAAATCCAACAGAATTTCTGCGATGGTCCACCGTTTCCCAGCAGGGAGTGCAACTACAACATAACATGAGATCAATGCTCCAACTATAACAACATTCAAAATACAGAAATGATGGAACCAATGGCACGTTCAATGCAAACCAAAACAGCCAGAAGGTGGCGGCAAGTCGCTGTCTCAACGAGTAAGTTCGATCAATTCAGCCGATTCATTTGAATTCTGATTCAGTCAATAACACCACCACATGTTGCTTGCAGGCTGCATTGGTAGTTGTTAGGCTATAGGTTATTGTCAAATATGTTATTATCTGGAAATAACATATTCTTCCAAAACAAAGTCACTGCAACCAATCTCACCAAATATGACACATACCAAATTTGGTGTATAATTAAAACCTCTCATAAAACGTTCACAACACAATTCTATATGTTTTATTACTAATTGGAGCGTTGAGATCTCTGGACGACAGCAGTGGCCTTATTTTTGACAAAAAATATTAAAAATATTGGTGTACCATCTGTGTTCATTTGTTTTTATGTACAAGGCTCCCTTTATTATATTCTGTGCAAATGTGCATGACTGTATGAACATATATAATGTTTGGTCCTTTTATGTTCATACAGTCATGCACATTTGCACAGAATATAATAAAGGGAGCCTTGTACATAAAAATAAATGAACACAGATGGTATACCAATATTTTTAATACAGTTGAATACTGCAATAAGGTTAGTATAAGATCCAGTTATAGTACACACTAAAAAACAATTGGTTAAAAACAACCCAAATTGGGTTCTTTTTAACCTAACTGCTGGGTAAATATAGGACAGAACCCATATGGGGTTAAATTAACCCAAGAAGTTGGGTTAATAATTTTAACCCAGCCAATGGGTTGTTTTTTCTACCCAAAACTTGGGTTATTTTTTACTAAAATGATGGGTTAATTTGACTTCATAAATGGGTTAAAAATGTATATAGGGTTATTTTTATTCCTTTTAAAATTATCATTTAAAAATTAAAAACCACAAGATAAACAAACAGGTCAACATTGTATTAACTTTATTTTTCATTAATATTTTTAAGCATATTACACTTTGTGTAATGTAACAAATACAATGTGTGTAACGTACACTTTGTACACAATAGCTCAATCAAAAATTCAGGAGATCATACAAAACTATAAATACAATAAATAAAATTCCATTTTTAAACAATTTTAAACAATTTCTGCCTCTAATTGCAAAAGTGTAAGGAGTGGTTTCCCGGACAGGGATTGGCTTAAGCCAGGACTAGTCCTTAGTTATTAATTAGGAAATATAACAAGTTTGAACAAACATATCTTAATAAAAACATTACTTGTGTGCATTTTGAGGGAAAACAAAGGGCACTGGTGTATTTTAAGATATGTCAGTGCAAGTAGTTTTCAGTTTGGACAGCTCTTACATTTACTTTAGTCTAGGACTAGTCTTATCCTTGTCTGTGAAACCGCCTCTATATGTTTTAACATTTAAAAAAAATCATGAAATTCATTAAATACCTTTAAGAACAACTGTTTGTTACAAAGCAGTATTGTTTTAGTCTACATTATGAACACACACAAAAAAACTATGAAATACAGCATTTTGCCAGTGTAACATTTCATAAACATGTCATTAATATTCATCAAGTAATACGTAAGCAATAAGGTACGAGAGGCTGTGCTGTATCGTGAATAAGTAACGGCTGAAGGGCGTTGTTAGGCACAACACGAAGCGGAGTGCCTGCAACCCCTTCAGCCAGGGCCGTGCACAGGGGGGTGGCCCGGTGGCTAGAGCAACTGCCCTTCTGCCCTAATCGGCTGAGGTGCCCCTCTCGCCAACCCCAGTCAAAGTGTTCTGTTACCGCTCGTCTAAAGATCCACTGTTTCTGGTAATCCACTTCGTGACTTCCCGCCCGCTCCGCAGCATCTCTCACATTCTGTGTCCACTCTTTGAAGGGTGAAGACGACAGTTTGTTGTATTAACAGGTAGATTCATTACATTACCTCAGTTGTAATGCTCAATTAGTAATTTGGTAGTTTGAAGCCGAGAGAGGTCGTGTTCTATATCTATTTTTGCTTGCTTGTGTTCTAGTGATCACTACTTAATTTTCTCGTTATCTCGAGAAAACAGCAGCTTGTTTTCTCGTGATCTCGACATAACAAAAGTTGTATTCTTAATGTGATTAAAGCATACGTGTACTCAATAGAACATAATTTTTAGACAGCAAAAGCATATTTAGCAAATTAGCATGGATGAACAAATGAGATTTTACTTAGATCAGGGATTCGCTCAAGATGAAACAGATTTGCCAATAATTGAGCATTTGATAGCGCAGTGAATTTAGGGACCGTCTTTAAAGTACTCCATATACGTTTCTACTTTAAACAGCATTAAAATGGAATAACTTAAAGTCAACAAACAGTCACAAAACCAACTGTAAAATGTTTCTGGTTGTCAACTATAATGCACACTTTTTTAGATGTTTTATATTTATTCAAATAAACTGTTAAATATTATTGAAGATAGAAACGTGTACAGTGCACTTTAGAGATGGTCCCTAAATTCACGAACATCAAACTTTATTTATTTATTAAGTCTATCGACAATTAGCTTCGCGTGGTAACGGCGAAGACTCCATATGCAGCAGTCCACTTCAAAATAAATGAAATATTATGGACAGGAAATTACATTATGGCATTTGGATTATTATGTCTGGATAGCGAGAAAACAACTTTTGTTATCTCGAGATCAAGAGAAAACGAGCAGCAAAAATAAAAATATGGATGAGTTCTCTCTGCTTTCCTATGTTTTTGTATTTCTGTGGATGATTTGCTCTCTGTCTTCTTAAAGTGCTAACAACTTAGCAAACATTTTTAGAATTACAGTGATTGTCTAATGAGTACCCGATGAGATTTAATATAAATAACATCAAATTTGCTGTTTTTGGCACACTTTGTCGACAAAAAAAATAAAAATGTTTTTTAAAAAAAATTCAGATTTGGAAGGGAGGCTGCAAAAACTGTTCAAAATTGCAAACATGGATTCAAAGCTTCAGCATGTAAATCATATAGAATATTAAGAAGTTTTGTCACACTCTCAATCTTGTTATAAAGTCTATTTTCCATTATAATCACTTATATTATTTGATACTAATCTATAACACATCATATTGTTAAAACCATATAAATTGTGCCCCCCGTGCCCCCTTTTTGGTTTGGGCCACTGCCCCTCAAAATGTCTGTGCACGGCCACAATATTAAAGTAAAAAAAAATATTAGTGCAACTTTCATGAAGTTAAATCAATAAAAGCATTCCTTCCGCTAGAAAAAATAGTCCCTGACTGCGAACAACAACATGAAAGCTCAAATAAAAACAACAAACTGTTCTCAAACTTTGTCTCATTATATATTTATGTGTTGCTAAGGGCGCAGTGATATTAAACAAAACTGTTGGGTGAAGCGGTCATAGCAGTGTTTTATTGTGAATAAAGCACACCTATTGACCAATCAGAATCAAGGATTGGAACTAACCGTTTTATAATCTTCCTTAAAGGTGCTCTAAGCGAATTCACGCGTTTAGACCATAAAACATTTTTTGTTACATACAGCAAACATCTCCTCACTATCTGCTGGCTGCCTGTCCGCTGATTAAACTGTAAAAAACGTGATCTCTGTAGACAGCCTAGGCTCCACAAACTGCAATAAAAATAAAGTGGCCAAACCTACTACCAGAAAGGATAACAAAGTGTTCCAGCCAATTAACAACAAGAAGCATTTGGGGGTGAGGGTTGGGCGCGTTCATGAAAGCACGGAAGGGAGGGAAGGAGTTAGCTACGCTCCGTTTGTTTGAAAACAGTTCAAACATCAACAAAAAGTAACGTCACACAGATTCGCTTAGAGCACCTTTAAGTCTGTAAAAAAACCCTAAAATGATAACTCTTGTACCTGAAACCCAGTCTATTCAAAAAACCTCTTGTCATTTACTTGCAAGAATGCAGTGCTTCTACTACCCCAATCTAAGTGCCTTGTCCAAAGTTTCTCCTCCAAGGATGACGAATGCCTGGGACTCATGTGTCCATTTTCAAGTGACAGGAAATAAGGGTAAAGTCCTGATGCTTCAGCCTGCTGGAGGTACTCCATCATATTTGTTCCAACCTAAAGGACACACAATGCAAATGAGTTAAGGTGAAACTTGGGGGGTGTCAGGGTGTGGGTATGGGTGATGGGTTTGGGAGTTATTACACCTTGATCTTGCCCACTTTAAGACAGCCACTATTAACATATGGCGCTTTTCCATTGCATAGTACCCCACGGTTTGGTTTAGTTTGGGTCGGGTCAGCTTACTTTTGGGAGCTTTTCCATTAGGTGCAGTACGTGGTACCCGATACTTTTTTTCGTACCACCTCGTTTGGGGTTCCAAGCGACCCGAGCTGATACCAAACGTGACGTGAAAACACTGTAGATCACTGATTGGTCTGAAAGAAACGTCACTAACAGCGTCATCGCTGTTAGCTTTACCTTTAGTGCTAGCTTGCGCTGTCTCGAGCAAACATGTTGTCATCTGTGCTCTGGTATAAGTTCCCAAACTCCCTTTTTGCGATGAAAAACATCCACAGGTTGAGTATCAGGGACACCATAACAGTTTTTTCCAGACTTGCAGTTTGTGGCGGAACATTCGCGATGAGCACGTCAGCATTATATGCTTAAATGCAACTTCAGTGAGGCTCAGCGGAGCGCCGTCGGCTGACGCCTCGGGTGTTTGAACAGAAACTGTCATGTGATACAGACAGAGGTAGTGATAAACGCGATGTGCAAACATCTATTTGTGGTGGTCAATTTTAATTTTGTGGCAGACTGAGAAATAAATAAATGTATGGGAATGTACAACGATGCTCTCCTCTCACTTGTATGATGTCACAGCAGTAGGCAGCGCAAATATAACGACACGCCTATAATCCCTCCCACTGTGAAGTGATACTAAACTCAACGGAAAAGCTAACCACGCCAAAGTGAGGTGAGCTGACCCGACCCAAACTAAACTAAACCGTGGGGTTCTATGCAATGGAAAAGCGCCATAAATGTCCCAAACTTTTGAATGGTAGTTTATTTAAATACCTGGTAAATAAAGTATTAAAGTAAATTTCTTGTTTTGTACTTACAGGCTGAATGTTAATGAAAGCTTTTTTGCCATCATCAATGCTGGGCCAGACTTTTTCTGGCAGTTTTGAAGGGTGGAGGTGGAAGCAAAACAGGGAGCAGCTTTAATGCAAGATATCCCTTTGCATCTGTAGCAGCAGAAATTGAAAAGCAATATGTTCAGATAATGTCGGTTAACTGTCTGGCATTTCAAATAAATGAAGATGAGTGGAGAAAGTGCTAAATCTCCCAACAGCAATTATTGTCAAAAATTTTCTTCATTAATTTATCAGTGGGTGTCTTTATTAAATTGCTATTAGTAAATCTGGCCCATAATATCAAAATAGTTGAGAAACTTTACCTTGTGTCATCTCCTCAACTGAACATGGAAGCTTTGCTTCTGGTTTAGAAAAATGCAAGATCCTATCGGTATATCAAGAGAGCCATTTCTCGAAGAGTTTTGGAGCTGCATCCTGGTGTAATGTGTAAAAGTCTTGTGCAATCTAAATGCAAAAATAACAAAAAAACAACTTCTAAAATACTAAAAGACTAAATAAAACGCTTGTTACCACATGATAAGGACAAAATATTAACATACCATGCCTGGGGTAGTTAGCCTGGGGTAGTTAGCCTAGGAAACTCATGGAAACTCAGACCACCTAAAACAGAAAAACACAAACTTTTAGCTGTAAGTGATGCATTTTTTTTCTATCAATATAGATAATAGACCGGGGTGGCGAACATTAGTCCTGGAGAGCCACAGCCCTGCAGTTTTTTGCTCCAACCCTGATTAAGGCTATGTTTACACGTGGGCGGCTATTTTCAAACGGACATTTCAACCTCTCCGGTTTCAAAAATAATATCGTGCACACATGTCAGTTTTCAGAAAAGTGTTTATTTACACGTACGCGTGCATATATGCCGTCAAGAGAAGCTCAAGCCCACATAAGCCAATCACCGGCAGCGCTGGTGGTGACGAAAACTGGTTCTTCATGTTGGAGGGAGGAGTTGTTGCAGTAGGTGATCGATGACGTCAAAGTACCGCGAGAGCAAGTTGAGGAATCACACGTAGAGGTCTAATTTCAAATCGCTCTCGCGGTACTTTGACATCATTCGTCTGTCGGTTCTTGCAACGCCGCATGAAGTCAAACACACGTAAAATTTCTGACCTCCGAGCACTCGTCTCTGCTCCTCGACATAATGGAGCAGCTGTATCTGAAAATACAAACACACAAAACGAGTTTGCACGAACATAAATGTGATCTTGGAAGCGTTCAGAGTAGCAGTCACATGTAAACATAGGTCACACTTTTGACGTAGGTGCAAGCTCTGGCGCATACTCTGTGACGTTGCCTGCTTAAACATCTGTTTGTCAAGATCTCCACTCTGGCCGGAGTTTTAAGAAACAATCGGTTTCAGAGGCGAGTTCTCCGTTTGCGTGTAAACGAGGGGCACAAACGAAGGTAAATCTCTCAGTTTTTAAAAATAACCATGTACAGTATTGTTCAAAATAATAGCAGTACAATGTGACTTACCAGAATAATCAAGGTTTTTAGTATATTTTTTATTGCTACGTGGCAAACAAGTTACCAGTAGGTTCAGTAGATTCTCAGAAAACAAATGAGACCCAGCACCCACGACACGCCCGCTCCCAAGGCTGTGCAACTGGGCAACTAGTTGAATTAGTTGAAAGGGGTGTGTTCAAAAAAACAGCAGTGTGGCATTCAATCACTGAGGTCATCAATTTTGTGAAGAAACAGGTGTGAATCAGGTGGCCCCTATTTAAGGATGAAGCCAACACTTGTTGAACATGCATTTGAAAGCTGAGGAAAATGGGTCGTTCAAGACATTGTTCAGAAGAACAGCGTACTTTGATTAAAAAGTTGATTGGAGAGGGGAAAACCTATAAAGAGGTGCAAAAAATGATAGGCTGTTCAGCTAAAATGATCTCCAATGCCTTAAAATGGAGAGCAAAACCAGAGAGACGTGGAAGAAAACGGAAGACAACCATCAAAATGGATAGAAGAATAACCAGAATGGCAAAGGCTCAGCCAATGATCACCTCCAGGATGATCAAAGACAGTCTGGAGTTACCTGTAAGTACTGTGACAGTTAGAAGACGTCTGTGTGAAGCTAATCTATTTTCAAGAATCCCCCGCAAAGTCCCTCTGTTAAAAAAAAGGCATGTGCAGAAGAGGTTACAATTTGCCAAAGAACACATCAACTGGCCTAAAGAGAAATGGAGGAACATTTTGTGGACTGATGAGAGTAAAATTGTTATTTTTGGGTCCAAGGGCCACAGGCAGTTTGTGAGACGACCCCCAAACTCTGAATTCAAGCCACAGTACACAGTGAAGACAGTGAAGCATGGAGGTGCAAGCATCATGATATGGGCATGTTTCTCCTACTATGGTGTTGGGCCTATTTATCGCATACCAGGGATCATGGATCAGTTTGCATATGTTAAAATACTTGAAGAGGTCATGTTGCCCTATGCTGAAGAGGACATGCCCTTGAAATGGTTGTTTCAACAAGACAATGACCCAAAACACACTAGTAAACGGGCAAAGTCTTGCTTCCAAACCAACAAAATTAATGTTATGGAGTGGCCAGCCCAATCTCCAGACCTTAATCCAATTGAGAACTTGTGGGGTGATATCAAAAATGCTGTTTCTGAAGCAAAACCAAGAAATGTGAATGATTTGTGGAATGTTGTTAAAGAATCATGGAGTGGAATAACAGCTGAGAGGTGCCACAAGTTGGTTGACTCCATGCCACACAGATGTCAAGCAGTTTTAAAAAACTGTGGTCATACAACTAAATATTAGTTTAGTGATTCACAGGATTGCTAAATCCCAGAAAAAAAATGTTTGTACAAAATAGTTTTGAGTTTGTACAGTCAAAGGTAGACACTGCTATTTTTTTGAACACACCCCTTTCAACTAATTGCCCAATTGCACAGCCTTAACAGCGTGCATATCATGAATGCTGGGTCTTGTTTGTTTTCTGAGAATCTACTGAACCTACTGGTAACTTGTTTGCCACGTAGCAATAAAAAATATACTAAAAACCTTGATTATTCTGGTTAGTCACATTGTACTGCTATTATTTTGAACAATACTGTACGTGTAAACAGAGCCTAAACCTCACCCGTCTGAAGGTTTCTAGTAACTCTTTAGACCTTGATTACCTGTTCAGGTGTGTTTGATTAGAGCTGGAGCTAAACTCTGCAGGACTGCGGCTCTCCACGACCGACATTCACCACCCCTGTAATAGACCAATCATACTTATTCATTTGTTTAGGTGATTTCAAATGTCAACATTGGCTTTCAGAGATCATGCACCCCACCTTTAATTTACTTGTTCACCACCTGCTGGCATTAATGTTGCACTTAAGAGAAACTATATTTGAAGCATTGTCACTGTCGAAAAGACAATTTAAACTCTTTTGATCGTTTTCGTAGACAGCAGTGTTTATATCTGAACTATAAAGATTTATTCCAGTACTTCCGGAATAACATATATCTGAATGTTTGTTTCATACGTTACGTTACACGAAAACTGCTTTCGCTGGATAAGCACGGAGGCAGATTTGAATGTCACAGAGTGTGATTAGGCTTTAATGGACATTTTAAAGTTAGTTGAATCCTGTCATTTATAAACAACTTCCGGTAAACTCCGCTAAGAATAAATAAAAACAAAGTCTTTTTAGAGTAGTTTATTTCTGATACCAAGCAAAATAAACAACAAGTAAATTACCTCAGTTCTTATTTCATAGCTAAAGTGTATAAAAACTACACTGAGCTAACTTTGCTAAGTAACATGTGTACTATAATGTATACATTGTTAACTACAAATCGGCTATCAAACCTCCCTTCACATGGTCATGATCGCCGTCTCCCCCTGCCTTTAGGAAACCAAAACATTTGTTATTTTTGACGAGGTAATTTGTTCCAGAATTCATCTGAGGCACTAGTCAGACCATTAAACCGGAAGTAAACGCCAGACGCGTACCCGCGACACCCGTGCGTCCGATGAAACGGTCTATACTCATAATAATAAAGTATAATTATAGTCCAATGTTAATCGCCATTATTACCATATTAAATATATTGTCCAACGTTACCCCGTTCTGTGGTAAAAACGCGCATCTGCTCACAAAAAGTTATTTCAAGCACTCGACTGATGTTGTTGACTAAACGTAACGTTAATGAAATGCCCTCGTTTGGACAACACTTTTGCCAATAGGTATCGATTAAATGATACAAAGACACATACAGACCTTTATTTCACCAGAAAAGAACCGCTGAAGAATGTCTGCTTGTAAAGTCCTGCTGTATTTCTCCTTCTGACGATCCAAAATCCCCGCGACAGATGATCCATGAAAGGGGTTGTTTTGACCCAGCCGCTGCACTGATGTACAGCGGGGGATGGGCTGCTTTAACTGTTCGTGTACAAAAAATGGTTTTCAGAAATTAATTACCAGAGATTTGTTACGGGCTGTAATTGTCTAAAATCTCGTTTTAATAATCTGAAAATGCAAAGAATGCATTTACTTTAACTTACATTAATCTCGTTTTAAGTTAACAGTTAACTGGGATTTGAAGTAACGTAAATGTCGTCATATAACGTTAGTTAAGAAGAAGCTTAAGGCTTTGTCCAAAGGGGACGTTTAAAACATTAAACAAAAACAGTAGAAAACGTATTTACTATCCAACGGGCCTATCAAACAAGCCAACCTAAATGAACGAAGCTGGCGGCGTATTTAATGCCATGTAAAACTGAATGTAATGGCACTTACGTCTTTATATAGCCCTCGATATTATGATACGTGTATAAATAGGTTTAAAAAATATGTTATATGAATAAATATGTTGATACGAACCTTATTTCTCCAAATATTAGTGTGCGTTGCATCCACCTCAAATTCAGTCAGCCTGTGCTGCACCTGAATCTGCGCCTGGTTGATTTGACCCAATGAGCTGGGTTGTTGAGTCCGGGAGGGGGAGGGGGTGTATTGATTCCACTCTCAGTGAAAATTACCCAGAAAATAACCCAGTGGTGGGGTTACATAAAACTACCCAAAAAACTACCCAAGACTGAGAAAATAACCCAAAAAAATTACCCAAATGGCTTAACCCAACATTTGGGTAGAAAAAATAACCCCGGATTTTTTAGAGTGTATTCATTATATATTAATCACACGCCCTTATTTGGGGCTAAGCCCACATATAACCAGTGCTGGCAAAATGGGTTGGAATGTGCTTGGGGATGGGCTAATTAAAATCCACAGGCAAAACAAAAAAGTCCTTTTGTCAAAAATAAGGTTATTGCTGTCGTCCAGAGATCTCAATGCTCCAATCAGTAACAAAACATACAGAATTGTGTTGTGAACGTTTTATGAGAGGTTTTAATTATACACCAAATTTGGTATGTGTCATATTTGGTGAGATTGGTTGCAGTGACTTTGTTTTGGAAGAATATGTTATTTCCAGATAATAACATATTTGACAATAACCTATAGCCTAACAACTACCAATGCAGCCTGCAAGCAACATGTGGTGGTGTTATTGACTAAATCAGAATCCAAATGAATCGGCCGAATCGATCGAACCCACCCGCCGAGACAGCGACTTGCCGCCACCTTCTGGCTGTTTTAGTTTACATTAAACGTACCATTGATTCCATCATTTCTGTATTTTAAATGTTATTATAATTAAAGCATTAATCTCATGTTATGTTATAATTGCACTCCCTGCTAAAAAACAATAGACCATCACAGAAATTCTATTGGATTTATTGGTTTTAATGGGAATTTTATTGGACTATTGGAAACTCTAATGGTCTCTGTGGGTCTCTCTTGGTCTGTGCTGGTGTGTGTTGGGTTCTGTTGGTGGGGCCATTGAATCCTGGTGGAGTGTGTCCCAAGGCATGATGGTGAAGGCTGGTGATTTCTGTTGGTATTTTGGTGAAGCCCATTGGGAATTTCTGTGGTGGTTTTGTTGTTTTTTTCCGACCGGGGTTTCCTGTGCATTGGCATTGCGAAGAGGGGCTGTGTATTGTAGTGTATGCCGCGAGGTGGCTTTGTGTCTTGACATAAGCTATGTATATGTGTGGTGGTGCATATGTGGTTTGGAACTTTGAAATCTATTTATATGGAGAAATGTGGCCGCAATGGAGGGGCTTGTTTCTGTCGCTGTCGGCGTTGTCTTTTGGACGTTTCATTTAAAAAAATCTGTGAACTCAAAATCTGAGGGTTTGAAATGAAAGGACATGAGCCGCTGCGGTCGCGCGTTGCCTCGCCATGATTTGATTTTGGATCGCCTGCATGGCGTTGGATGCGTGTCTCGCTGCGTTTGCGCGATCGCCCTTTGTTGGATTTGGTCCCGAGCAGCTGGTTCCGCTTGATGGCGTGTGATTCGAGCTGTCACATGTTGTGCATTGCAAAATTAGCAAACGCCAATGTAAAGTCTTTTGCTACCGCATTTCAAACGAGGCATTGATCAGTATGCTTGCGTGCGCTGGTTTCTCTCCGCGTTCTGGGCTGCTTGTGGACGAGCCTCAAGCTCTGATCAGCCCCCACCCAGCGCATTTACATTAAATGTGATTAATAGTGCATAATTTCACGCGCTTCCGTGTTCGGGTGTCCGCTTCCGGGGGTCTGTCATCAGATCTGTTGATGACGTGCATTTGGTGTTGATTTGTGCCAAGACATTTTAGAAATCACGAACGGCGGTTTACGGCCATGTCATGAGTACAGTATGTACCCGTATGCCCTGTGTAGTGACCCTACATACAAACAGTTATGGTGATAAAAAATTATTTAAAACGTGACAAGGTTTTGGCCCATCTGTAAGTCATTCACTCCCTGTGTAACTTCGTTCGCTTGGTCAGACCAGCAGGTGTCACTGTGGCCTCAAAGCTTCAGCACTGCCACTCAGAGATCGATTGCTAAGTCTGAGGTGAAACACGCCCCCCTCATTAGCATACAGACGAACAAATGAATAAATAAATAAATGTAGGAATAAATAAATGTGGAAATAAATAAATATATAAATAAATAAATGTAAAAATAAATAAATGTAGACATAAATACATATATACATAAATAAATGTGAAAATAAATAAAAGTGAAAATAAATAAATGCATAAATAAATAAATAAATAAATAAATAAATGTGGACAAAAATAAAATTACACATAAATGCAGAAATACAGGTATAAATACTTATTTATTTTTGTTTTTTTACATTTCCTTGTATATATATTTATGTATTTATTTCTGTATTTTTGTTTTTTTACATTTCCTCGTATATTTATTTATGTATTTATTTATTTATAATTTAGTCACATCCGGCTCTCCATAGTCTTTACATATCGAATGACAAGAAAGCAACTCGTTTGTCGCTAAATTTAATTTAACAGCGTCGCTATCGCTTGTTAAGCTGGGAAAGGGAAAACTATGGGCGTGTGTGACACAAAAAGCCGAAGTGGGGTTGCGGAGGTCGACTCGGTTCCGGTTTTGACTCGCTTTGTTAAAGGCTTACAGAAATTGTCACGAGTTAACGTAATCACAGAAATTGTCATGAGTTAACGTAATCAACCGTATGATGGGGATTTTGTAACATTGATTTTATTAATTTTATTAATATGCCATATCAAACATCTTAGAACGATTATTCGAGTTAATTTGTGTAAATGGCGATCTGAGGTAACAGTCGTCATTCCTCTAAATTACACCTTTCATCTTAGTCTGTATAAATTAACAAGTTGCTGTCTCGCAAAATGTTATAATCTTGTTTATATTCATGAAATGTTCACAAAAAACATAAAAACTTACTTTGAAACAACTGCTTCCAGTGACTCTGTCCTCACGACGACCGTTGCTGAGCACATTCAACATCCAGGGCGCGAAGCACATGAGCCTCTTCAAACAACCCAACATAATAACCCAGCAGTTTTAACCCAACACCTAGAAAACTGAAACTACCCAAAAAGTGTTTAAAATGTACAGAAATATGATAATGCATATTAAAAACAGGACGTTGTTCATTTGAAAGATTAATTGAAAACACATGTAGTAGACGTAACAGCACTATCTCACATTAAGTGCACTACATTTCTTCAGTCATGCATCCCTCTTTACAGTAAATACATTACAGCATACTTGATTAAATCTGAGGACAGTGAAATTGTACACTTATTATCAATCTTATAATGTACTTAAGTTACTCGGGCAAATCAGTACAGGACCTCGCTGGTTTATTTTGGCTTATATAGTAAGTTATATCAAGTTAGCTGATAAAATGAACGCAAGGCCAAGGAAACAATGAAGTAGTTTCAAAGAAAGAAAATCAAGTTGATTGAATGGCCCAGTCAATCACCTGACCTAAATCCCATAGCAAATCTATGAAGAGAACTGAAGATCAAAGTTCACAAAATAGTCCCAAGTAACCTTCAAGATTTTAAGACCATTTGTGTGGAAGAATGGGCCAAAATCACTCCTGAGCAATGCAGATGTTACAGGTGAGAGCAGACCGCCCCTGTCGCGGGTCACGCTCCTCCTTCTGTTCCCACCCGAGGAGGTCCCAAAACACCCCAATGACCAGACAAACAAGTAAAATAAAATGTGACAAGTTTTATTAAATATTAAAAACAACATTTAGGGGGAAATTAAATACTAAAAAAGGTCTCAGTCCTTTGGCCTTCATCCCGTGAGTTCTCATAGCAGAGGGGGGGGGGGGGCATTTAAGTACTCTGGACTCTTGGCTCCGGGCGTACAGGTGAGTATACTAGGGTAATACGCTGGCTCTTAGCTTTGGGCATACGGTGAGTATACAGAAGGACACACTGGACTTTTACTTGTTATCGTTACCTCGCCACCACCAGGTGGGGGAAAAAGGGATCAGGAGTTACAAGCGGGCATGCATAGAAAAGGTGGTCACCGCCAGCACCAGCGCGTGTTCTCTTTACACAGGATTTCCTTCTCGGCCTAGAGAGTGAATGCTGACAACAGGAACACATAGGGATGGGAATTGATAAGACTTTAACGATTCCGATTCCATTATCGATGTTGCTTACGATTCTCATTGGGTGAGGGAATAAGCACAAATTTGTATGTTTGTATTAACTCGCTTTAATATCTGTTCATAAGACACAGAACAGAGTATAAACAAATTATGTGTAGCAACTAGAGTTCTCAACGGGCCTGAAAATTACAACCCGACCCGGCCCGTGGCTTTTAAAGCCCGGACCCGATGTAACCCGACACATCGACGTGAATTATCTGTCCGATCCGCGGCCTGACGCCGCCGACATCATTTTTTTTCTCATACACGTTGGCTATTATCATGACCAGCAGATGGGAATTCAAATCAAGGCAAGCTTTAATGTTCACGCCTTTTAACAATACAAACAACTGAAACAATAAATTTAAATATAGGCTATATAAATATGCCTTAAATAAAAATCACACAATAATAAATAAAAAGAACTCAAACATGTACCCAGCCAGCGGCTTCTCCTCGTGTAGTAGCAACGGTGAATTTACCTGCGGCAAGTTTACTTTTCTCCATCTCTTCTTCTCCAGGAGTCCAGGCAACAGGTGTGCACACAGTGATAGCAATAAGCTCCGGGGCGGATCCGCTCTGAAGCTGGCAGCTCCGGTCTGGATCCGTTGCTGATCCGTCCCGGAGCTTTTTGCTATCCCCGCCCCTTTCTGTGATGCACGTTGCAGCAGCCAGACCAGACTTTCTTTACAGTGAACAGAGGTGATGATTAATAATTTTTTTCACTGAGCGTAAAAGATTAAGCCCGACGTCCGACCCGACCTGACTCATTTGCTTATATTTTTGACCCGAATCCGCAGGTCCCGTCGGGTTTGTCGGGCCGGCCCGACCCGTTGGGAACTCTAGTAGCAACCTCAGAACAGACTTAAAAGTAGGTGAGCTACTTCTTAAAGGGGTCGTGAATTGGTCGATTTTATTGTTTTATGACGTTGTTTGATGTCTACTTATGTGTTTTGCGTTGTTTTTAAATTTAAAAACATCACAGTTAATAAGTAATAAGCTGTTTTTTACCGTGGTTCTGAGGCAGTCTTGAGAAACAGTCGGATTAGATGGGCGGGCCACGTCGAAGACTAGGAAGGTAACGCCCAGTGCCATGATTGGATGACAGTTTTGCAACGTAACCTAACTTTCAACATCACTACACGCATGGAATTGTTTTGAAAACCAGCTACGGTATATTGAAACATGCTAGCCCGCAGGATTCTCCCTTATATGTTCGAGCCAGAGTCTGATCCAGAATACCAAGACGACGAACCTCCCAGCAAACACATAACGTTCCCCTAACATTCCCTTATGGTTCCCATTTGGTTATTTTTTTGGAACCAACTAAGAACGTTCTGGGAACGTTCCCTGTAGGTTATATTTTTAATAACCTAGAGAGAACGTTCCCAGAACGTTCCCTGCAGGTTATATTTATAATAACCTAAAGAAAACGTTCCCAGAAGGTTCCCTGTAGGTTTTTTAAGATATAACGAATACACTTTAATAATGGATGGTAAAGCCCCTATGGCAGCGCAGTGAATGCCCACTGCTCTGTGTGTGTTCACTACTGCTGCTATCCATCCGATTTTTTTGAGGAAATTATGTGAAAACATCTTTAAATCCATGTATTCCTTTATAAGTGCGCAAGTCTGATGTGTGCGCTCCACTGCTGCAGCACGCGCTTCTCTGCTACGCTCCTCCAGAACGCGCTTGCGAACTCTTGTCACTCATGGTCGTTTAATTTTACCTCAGAGACAAACATTATTTTACAGATTTCTTTACTTTCTTTCTTCATTTATTAACTTAAATATCAGAGAACAAATATATATTTTAGTGGTTTTCGATCGATTTTAAAGTCATTTTAAAGACAATAGGGTGTTAGAAGCTTTTGATTGATGTAAAAACAAACCACCGGCAGAACCCGCTTAATCTCCGCTTAATCTCCTTCCGTTTCAATGTGTACATATATATATATATATATATATATATATATATATATATATATATATATATATATATATATATATATATATATATATATATATATATATATATATATATATATCTCCCAAGGGTTTTTTCCTCCTAGGACTTTTTTTTACTTCCCCGGCTTAAAATCCGGGGGTTTTTTCTCCTAGGGGGTTTTTCAACCCGGGGAGGCAGCCTTTTTGGCCTTAACTTCTATACGTTACATTAGTAATACGTTTGCTTATAATGTTGATTTATAGCCGCAGCAAATTTAGCTGCTTGTGCTATCGTGTATTACGTTGTGCTATCTGTCGATCTTCTGTGCTTTTCACTGCATCTATTATGTAAAGCTGCTTTGATACAATTACCAAATTGTGAAAAGCGCTATATAAATAAAATTGAATTGAATTGAACTAGTTGTCTCTATTTTAATAAAATATTAACAAAAATGATAAAAAAACAATTGCTGGATATGTTTACAAATGTTGGTTTATTTGATGTGCAATAGGGTTGTTGCGGTGACAGAATTTTCCCACCGGTTAATCAGTGCGTGACAAACCCGGTGATACCGGTTTCACCGGGTGGGAGGGGCTTATAAATGCACAGAAGTGCACATTTTACTTTCAGTTTTGAATTAGATGCAACTGTTGTTTAAATCCGGCGCTTGCGTAGGCTGAGTTAAATCGCGTATGCATTTGCGTGCAAATGCGAGTGCAACAGCTGGTTTAAGTGCTTGAGTAAATGTGCGCAGGTACTTCTGACAGAAACCTGCAAGTCCCAAGTAGTGCACCTGGCTATTCCTCCATAAAGCGCTGCTTGAATGATGGGTTTATTATTATTCTTAATGAAAAACACAACAACAAAACAATCTCGCTTATATTAAACATCATATATGTATCTTATAACAAAAACGAGTAAGCACGCGGCTTCTGCCATCTTCTGCTCGCCGCAGTCTGACAGGGATAAATTAAATTTGACACCCGCAGCCGATACTCTCCGCTGAATTCAGGCAGCAGACACATTCAGTTGTAAGTGTTTGCACTCTTTAACGAAACTAAATGATTTAATTACAAGAAAATATAAAAACGACGGTGAAAGACGGTGTCGCAGTGGGCAAGTGATCTAACCGGTTAGAGGCTGAAGCACCGGTAATCACCGTTTCACCGACTATCGCAACAAGCCTAATGTGCAATGACCCAGCTGTAATAACAGGACTGACACCTGTCTTCTGTCTATATGTGTGAATCTAGAAAAAAATACAGAATCTGAATTCTTCATCCTTCTTTGTGTAATTAAGAGTGAAAAGACAATTTAATAGTTTCATGTTTCTTTCAGATGTGAAGAGTGATTCATCTTTGGAAATAGAAATAACGTCCTCAACATCAAAAGAGCGACTGGCAGCACAAACTCTTTCCTGCATCACCTGTGGAAAGACATTCAGCTCACAGAGACTTTTAGAGAGACATGAGAGAAAACACACAGAAGAGAAACTCTTCACCAGATCTGAGATCAGCTTTACTACCTTACAAGAGAAGAAACTTCATTCAGAAGACCACAGAGAGAAGAAGAAGAAGCAGTTTCACTGTGAGCAGTGTGGGAGGATTTGTGTCTCTTCCTCTAAACTAAATGTTCACATGAGGACACACAGTGATGAAAAGCCTTTCAACTGCACTGAATATGGAAATTACTTCAGAACCAAACAATATCTTAAAGTTCATCAGAGAGTTCATACAGGTGAAAAACCTTACGAGTGTCCTCGTTGTGAGAAGAGATTTAGCTGTAAACGTGGTCTGAAGAGACATGTGCTTTTACACACCAATGAGAGACCATATCAGTGCAGTGAATGTGGAAAAACCTTTAGGGATTCACGCTCTTTCAAAAAACACCAGAATACTCACATTAAAGAGAAACTCTATCAGTGTTCACACTGTGATAAACGTTATGGTCATAAATATCAGCTGATAATCCATGAGAGAGTTCATACTGGAGAAAAACCTTATCACTGTAATGTTTGTGGGAAGAGTTTTAGTCAAAAAACTACATTACTATGTCACAATAGGATTCATACAGGTGAAAAACCTTACAAATGCTCCCAGTGTGACATGACATTTGCTTATTCAGGTCACTTCAGAGTCCATCAGAGAATTCACACTGGAGAGAAACCTTACGTCTGCGCTCACTGTAGAAAGAGCTTCAGTAGTTTATCTAAATTCAGAGTTCATCAAAGAGTTCATACTGGAGAGAAACCTTATCAATGTAGTGTATGTGGGAAGAGTTTTAGTCATCAAACTACATTACTATGTCACAAGAGACTTCATACAGGTGAAAAACCTTACAAATGCTCCCAGTGTGACATGACATTTGCTTATTCAGGTGACTGCAAAGTCCATCAGAGAGTTCATACTGGAGAGAAACCTTACGTCTGCTCTCACTGTGGAAAGAGCTTCTCTAGTTCATCTCAAGTCATAGTTCATCAAAGAGTTCATACTGGAGAGAAACCTCATCACTGTAATGTTTGTGGGAAGAGTTTTAGTCAACGGGCTTCATTACTAAATCACAAGAGAATTCATACAGGTGAAAAACCTTACAAATGCTCTCAGTGTGACATGACGTTTGCTCAGTCAAGTTCCTTAAAACCCCATGAGAGAATTCATACTGGAGAGAAACCTCATCACTGTAGTGTCTGTGGGAAGAGTTTTAGTCAAGGGTCTTCATTACTAAAGCACAAGAGAGTTCATACAGGTGAAAAACCTTTCAAATGCTCTCAGTGTGACAAGATGTTTACTTGTTCAAGTAACTTAAGATACCATCAGAGGGTTCATACTGGAGAGAAACCTTATCACTGTAGTGTCTGTGGGAAGAGTTTTAGTCAAGGGTCTTCATTACTAAGGCACCAGAGACTTCACACAGGTGAAAAACCTTTCAAATGCTCTCAGTGTGACAAGACGTTTGCTCAGTCAAGTCACTTACAAGCCCATCAGAGAGTTCATACTGGTGAGAAATCTTAAAGCTGAAGGTATACTAGGGAGGTCTGCATGAAGTCATTTTGTCATCAGGAGAAAATGACCGTATGCGTACAATACGCATTCAACAGTGCATGTGTGAGAAAATATTGAGACAGAACACCCCACTACAAACAATTAGGGCGCACTCACACTATCCAAACCAAACCGCGCTCGGGCGCGTTTGACCCCCAAAGCCTGGTTTGTTTGACTAGTGCAGTGTTCTTCACTACCAACCCTGGAGAGCCGGTGCCCTGCAGAGTTTAGCTCCAACCTTAATCAAACACACCTGCAAGCTAATCAATGTCTTCATGAGCACTAGAAAATCACAGGTAGGTGTGTTTGATTAAGGTGCAGAGGTGGGCCGGAGCGCGGTTCACTTGGGCTCAGGCGCAGAAGTCTGTGGTGTGAGCGCAATCGCGCCTGAGCGCGATTCAAAAGGTGAAGACGTCAGCTGCGCGACCACTCACCTTCATCTGCCTCCGTAAAAACCTTTTGATGCGAGCAGCGGGGTTACGTGAATGTCCGAGCTGCACACGTGACAGATCAACTAAGCAATATGATGACATGTGAGAGGGCTGTCTGTTATCGCGCACCAAACGACTCCAAATAAAAAACACAGACTTATCATTACGGTGGATTCCAGTGTTAAGAGAGCGCTTTACTTCCTGCTTTTTTCTAAACAATCGCATCTTAATGAGGAAAGCGTGCCCGGACTCGGATCGATAAAAGTACAGTGTAACCGCGTGCACTTGGGGAAGTAGGGAGGGGTGACAATCGCGCTGGGGCATGGTTTGGTTTGGTTTTGATAATGTGAGTGAGCTTACACAATGCAATAGACAGCATTTGTGCACACACTATTGTTTTTTCTTCTTTTTATTTTTACTTATTTCAAGAACAGAAAGCTGTGGAGCATTTTCGTCAACCTAATGCAGGAATGGGGAACCCTGGGGCCTGGGGGGCCGCTGTCCTGCAGAGTTTGGTTCCAGCCCTAATCAAACACACCTGAATTAAATTTCCAAGTAATCCTGAAAACTTTAATTCAATTTTTCAGGTGTGTTTGATTGGGGTTGGGGCTGGGCTCTGCGGGACAGTGGCCCTCCAGGACCAGGGTTTGAGGACCCTGCCCTAATGTTTGATTCCTGGTCTTTGTTTTTTTCTTGTTTCTTTTAAACTTTGTTTGCCATGGTGGATCGTCTACTTTTCTTAACCTATCCTGCATTTTTTATGGCGCTTTTCCGTTGCATAGTACCTCACGGTTTGGTGTCAGTTTTCTTTTGGGAGCTTTTCCACTGAGTGAAGTACATAGTACCTGATACTTTTTTTAGGCCTACCTCGGTTGGGGTTCCAAGCGACCTGAGCTGAGACCAAACGTGACATGAAAACACTGTAGATCACTGATTGGTCTGAGAGAATCGTCACTATCAGTGTAATTGCTATAATGTAAAAGATTAGCTTTACATTAGTGCTAGCTTGCGGTGTCTCGAGCAAACATGTTGTTATCTGTGCTCTGCTACAAGTTCCCAAATTCCCTTTAGCGATGAAATACATCTACAGGTTGAGGATCAAAAACACCTTAACAGTTTTTTTTTCAGACTTGCAGTTTTTTGGCGGCACATTCGGGATGCGCACGTATGCTTAAATGCAACTTATGAGGATTAGCGGAGCGCGTTAACTGATGCCACAGGTTTTTGTACAGAAACTTTCATGTGACACAGAGGTAGTGTTAAACGCGATGTGCAAACATCTATTTTGGTGATCAATTTTAGTTTTGTGGCAGACTGAGAAATAAATGAATGTATGGGAATGTACAACAATGCTCTCACTTGTATGATGTCACAGCAGTAGGCAGCGCAAATATAAGGACATGCCTATAATCCCTCCCACTCTGAAGTAATACTAACTCGATGGAAAAGCTAACCAAGCCAAAGTTAAGTGAGCTGACCCAACCTGACTCGCAAATCAGTGCGGCTCTGATGGCCTGGTAGAGTAATAATTTGAATGAGAAATCATTTGTATTGTGTACAGTCGTGGCCAAAAGTTTTGAGAATTACATAAATATTGGAAATTGGAAAAGTTGCTGCTTAAGTTTTTATAATTTGCATATACTCCAGAATGTTGAATGAAGAGTTCTAGAAAAAGTTAAAGGACCTGTTATTGCATAGAGATCATCTTGACCAGATGCACAGTGTGATGTGTTAGCACAATAGAAATGAACTGCAAGAGCTTGTAGAGAGGAGTAAAGACTGCTGAGAGGATATGCTATTATTTAAGTATATGCTGCATACTTGACAAGTTTGTCACACTTTCACTACACAGATACCATAAATTGTATAACAGGTTTCTTTTTACTTTATTATTAGTATTTTAATAACAATCACAGTTGAATGTAATGTGGTAATAAAAAAGAAGAATGTCATTGTAGGTATCTTTACAGATGAAAATAAAGGCTTTAAAATTCAACTGCACTTTTAATTTGCACATTCAAGAGAGAATAATTTAAAATATTATTTTCAGTTCCTTTAAAAAAATGTGTTTATTTTACGGGAGAAAATGAAACTGTAGAATTCATAATCTTAAAACAGAAGTTATATGATAAAAATAGAAAATAACAACCTACCAGGGATGATAGAATAGAAACAGTTTTGCTACTGTATTTGTATATAGCAGGGGTGGCGAACGTCGGTCCTGGAGAGCCGGAGCCCTGCAGTTTTTAGCTCCAACCCTGATTAAACCTCACCTGTCTGAAGGTTTCTTGTAACTCTTTAGACCTTGATTACCTGTTCTGGGGTGTATTCCAGAAAGCTGGTTATGTGGCTTACCCGGGTAAGTTTAGGAGTAAGTAAGCGGATAACCTCTGCTTTCGGTTCCAAAAACAGAGGTAACTTTCGGGTTATGTAAGTAACCATAGCAACTGACTCTCTGAAGATAACCTGCTCCGGAGCAGGTTATGTTGCAGAGTAAGTTCATTTTAGTTAATAAAACGAGGCTCCGGATGATGTCTGCGCATGCGTGTACTTATGATGAGCGTACAGCGGGCGTGGAAGCATATATTTTGCATAATATTACAATGTTAAAGCGTTTATTTTATTTTATTACATTTACAGTCGCGAATATTTATTGCTGTCTTAAAAAATGTGTGATATGAATTTTTTTTAAAGAAACTATTTTTTTAATAACATTGATTGATATTTGTGATTGTACTAATTACTATAAATTTAATTATGTCCATTACTAATAAAAATTGATTCATATTTGTGTTTGGACTAAATACTATACATTTAATTATGTTCATTTTTAATATATCTCCAAATATCAGTGGATGTATGAAACACAATTCCATCAGTTAATTAATGTTAACAATAAAGTACATTTCCATATCAATTTTGTCAATTCATAAATAACCTCATCTTTCACTTACTATATAATTTGAGATTAATCTAAAGTTATAATAAATGTGTGTGCAAATACATTGTCATTATTGAATCTTAACCAATGTTACTTAAGTGACAATGTGGCAATGTTACAGTAAATGGGTATAACAAATAGAAACACATGATGCCTATCATAATAATAATTACTGAGGGACAGAAGTTACCCCTGCCTGCAGTCTCTGATAGGCATGTGCATCTGACCTGGCCCACAGAATGACACCCATGAAGCACAGGCATGATTTAACACTGACCCACAGAATGACACAGGTGAAGCACAGCCTTCATTAGGTGAAACACTATTGAATCACAGACATGGCATAGTGGTCAGAGATTTTCTATTATTAGTTAGATCATGTACACAATGAAATGAAATTATAAATTTATATTTCATAGTATAATATTTATTTCTTAAACATGCACTTTAGATCCTTAGCCCCCTCTCTACATTTCATCTATAGTTGGTGTTTTTCTAAATCACCTTTATTTCTTTAAAATGGGCCTTTTGTAGCTACTTTCCAGAGCTATCATTTTTAAGCAAAAGGAAATTGAGATATTTAGTTATATTAGATGATGCAGGACATATTAGAACATGTTACTATTGACACTAATGTAACATTTCTATTCTTCAATTCTGTCACAGCAGATCCTAATCGTCCAATGCATATGAATAATCCTTCTTAGTGTAGTGTACTGAAAAGCATTACACAAAATTATTGAAAATGTAAAGGAGGCTTTACAATTAAAAGAGGGTGCATTAATTTATCAGCTATCAGTAAATGTTGAAAAAGATGGTGACACAGTGTCATACAAGGAAAGTCCTAAAACTAAACAGGGTCACCCAAATATATCCCAGACTTTTCAAGGGTCCTCTCTTCCTTTGGGGCCCTGGTAATCAGTACTGGTTTTACCCCCAGTCCGACGCCCTCTCCAGGACCGACGTTTGCCACCCCTGGTATATAGCCATGTATTTGTAGTAAACAAATGGCAATCAATCAGCTTTACTGCATGTTTATTTTTCATAATGGAGGATAAGTAAACCTGATTATGAATTTAGGAACTTTAGACTGCTAGCACTGAAATCACGATCCCGCCATCCAAAGTCATACCTCCTCACTTGTTTTGCTAAATCCATTGCAGTGAGCGTCTTCTGACTGTAGAACATGTTATAGAAAATTGTATTAAGTTTAACCAGGAGAGACAGCAATTAATTCAAGAGATGGAAAAGAAAGTGAACATTTAAAAATAAAAGTAATTCTTCAGAAAAGATCAAGTGAAGTTTGTTTTAGGTATTCGTTTCATTTTTTGGAAGAAACTTGTCTGATTAGGAAAATATAGAGTAGGTCCTGTGTATATGTATGTTTGTTAATTTATTTACTTTTTTAAGCTAGTGTTAGGATTTAAACATATCCAGACCCACACTCCATTTCGGTAGGTGTCGGTAATGCTTCCAAAAGTTGTTTGCCATTCGCCATTAAAAAGAAAAGAAGAAGAAGAGCGTCTTCTGTCTCCAGTACAGCAGGAGGCGCTGCAGCTCTTTAGTACGCAGATAAACTCACTAAAGAAAGAAAGAAAGAAAGAGCGCGCGTGTGATGTGTTTGTGTATCCTCGGTGTTTTTCTCTCTTGCGTGTTTCAATGAGTGTAAACAGAGTCTTGTCTTTGTGTATTTTAGTGTTAAGACGATGCAGGAGACTACAGTGTGTGACAGTAAACAGAGCTTACAGGAGGATCAAACCTCCACAGAGTCTCTGGATTCTGTCTGTAACGCTGGAGAACAGCAGCAGATCCTGCAGACCAAACTGAAGATGTGTTCAGTTAAACTCATCGACTGCACGAACATCATGATGAAAATTAAAACTGAACCCACAGAAATGAAAACTGAACCCACAGAAATGAAAACTGAACCCACAGAAATCAAAACTGAACCCACAGAAATCAAAACTGAACCCACAGAAATGAAAAATGAACCAACAGAAATCAAAACTGAACCCACAGAAATCAAAACTGGACCCACAGAAATCAAAACTGAACCCGCAGAAATCAAAACTGAACACGCAGAAATCAAAACTGAACACACAGAAGAGGAAGATTGCACTGATGAAGATGATGATGTTATTCCATCAGGTATGTCTCCTTAATTATTGTTGTGTTTTTAAAATTTTTAACTGGCATGTGATGTGAGTACCTATTTTGGGGTTTCAGTAGGTATGTTGCTAAAATTTTCAAAATGGTTAAATGCTAAAACGAGTTGTTCAGATAGAAAGAGCTTGAAAAAAGCTTTTAAATGAGACCAAGATCATGTATATGGGTTAAAGAATAACAAAGTACTGGCCATTTGAAACTCGAAAATCATCACTTTATTTGGTCCCATGTTTTCCATTAAAATTCAAGAAAATGTGTGACCGAATCATGAAAATTATGACGTTTTTAGCTATAACTTTTTAAATTTTTAAGATATTGACCTGAATCTTTCAGGATAAGCTGTTTGCCATATCCTCTACATATTCTACTTCTGAAAAGTCAGATAAATAAAAAAACAAACCACTAAGTAATTACACCAAATAACACTCTTTATTCAGTCTATATATACAGACATTTACTAACATGGCTATACGGCTGCTCCCCATTCTTTACCATTCAAGCAGATTTTGGTAGAGGTAAAACCACCTTTGGTAGTCGTTCAAATTTATTCAAATGTCGTCCACTTGTAGTTTAGCAATTAAACTAAATGTCTTTACAATTTCAAGAATGTCTTTACTCAACTTCAGTAAAAACAGCGATGATTTTACAAACAACAGACTTTGGCGAGCTCGCACGGCCAGTAGTGAAACATGAAAGGTGGTGACTGAAAACGAGAAGGTACCTATGCTTCTTCCGGTGATGTTAAGAATTAAAACTCAGAAATTTCACCATCAACAAACCAACAGAAGCATTATTTTCCACAACACCGCGCGCCGCCTGAGGAAATCTTGTGTTTCGTTGAGCGGAACCAAAAAATCAGCCGCGACAGCGGAGTTAGCAACATACCTAGTTTCAGTCTCAAACTCACTAATGAAAAGAACAAGAAATGTAAATACTAAAATGTTAAAGGAGTTTAGGATATCTTTAATACTTTTTGAGCAACAGGCATGTAGACTTAGGGTTAGTTATCACCACAAAATGTTAATTTTATCATAAGTCACAATAGACACCTGTGTCGTTCTAAACCCCCAAGTGCTCCGATTGTCTTCAGAACACATTTTTAGATATTTGTAATGAAATTTGGGAGGCTTCTGTCTGTCCCATTGACTTTAGTTAGTTTACAATTCTTTTCCCCAGAAATTATGAAGGACATCACCAAAAAGGTCCATCAAATGTCTAAAAATGTGTTCTGAAGACAATCTGAGCGCTTGGGGGTTTAAACAACACAGGGGTCAGTTGTGATTTATGATCAAATTAACATTTTGGGGTGAATAACCCATTAAAAAAGACTTAATCTCATTCTAGAAGTGTCACCATCTAATGCAACAAGAATTTAAAGTCTCTGTACAAAAAAATATTGGTCCATTTGACTCCTACAAAACTGTGGGTTAATCACAAATAATCATGCATTACTTTATATGTTTCTTAGTCTTTATTGATAACTTATTGAATGGTCATTATCATTTTATTAGGTACATTTATAGAAAATTATAGTTAGAAAATTATTATTATTGAATTATCGTCCTGCACTACAACAGGTGCTGGTCATATAATTAGAATATCATTAAAAAGTTGATTTATTTTAGTAATTCCGTTCAAAAAGTGAAACTTGTATATTATATTCATTCATTACACAAAAAACTGATTTATTTCAAATGTTTATTTCTTTTAATTTGATGATAACCGAAAACTAGGAAAATCCCAAATTTGTAACTCAGACAGCTGGTGCCACACTGTAATCAGCTAATTAACTCAAAACACCTGCAAAGGCCTCTCAGTCTAGGGTCGTTTCTCAATATGCGGTCTTGTCTGTACTTTTGTTCTTGTGGACTTGTATAGTCGTGGTCCAAGTACTGTTCAAAATCCAAGTTCGCATCAAGCCAAGTTCACATAACATCCGTGGATGTGTTCTTGATCTGCCCATTTTATCAAGGATGCATCAGGAGGTGACTTGTGCTGACTTCTGACAGCCAAGTTTCCCAGAATGCATTTCACGTCACCGGCAATGAATCTTAAAGCTTGCACAATATATTACTCTATGTGTCATAAAATGACTTTTTAGAACTGTTTAGTCGAGAATATAGATGAATAAACTTCAAATATGTGGTCAGCTAGGAAAGATAGCGCCTTTTTAATATATGAGTTCTGGGGAATCAGCATAGGGACAGCCTCATCTCGGCAAGTCCTTCTGAAATTTGCCGCTGTCTCAGTGTAGCTGCTCTGCCCTCCGGTGTCAGATAGTCAAACATGAAATATTCCCTTTGGATATATCTAAGTGGCATTTTTGTCTCATCAATACATTTCTCTTTATTATTCATATTAAGTCTGTTATTTGTTATTTACCTTTTAAAGGCGCTCTAAGCGAATCTGTGTAACGTCTAGGGGTGTAAAGATTAATCGATTCGTATCGATGCATCGATTATACAGGCGCCGATTCGATGCGTCCGCAAGAGAATCGATTATTAATGTGTTTATTTTGCCGCCTGTCTATTTTCAGCATTCGCTCAGACATATGCGTACAACCAACTATTAAGCTGCGCGTGGCGCTCACTAACCTCATTGTTATCTTCTATGTCACACCGCTTCATGCGTTATTTACATTTCACAGTCTGTTGTTCACACACATTGCAAAGTCTTTTAAAAGCGATGGAACCGTCAGCGCAACAAGCAATTTCTGTTTGAGCCTTTGTCTAGCCCAGTGGTTCTCAAATGGGGGTACACGTACCCCTAGGGGTACTTTGGGGTACTGCAGGGGGTATGTGAGAGAAAGTGGAAACTGATATTTAGGAATACAGGGCTCCAGACTGCCACCAAATCGTGGCATTTTGCAACCAAAATTTGAGATTGTGCCACTGAATTTTACATCCACTCGCACATGTGCGACCAGTAAATTTGACCTTTTTTTGTGATGAAAACAGCACATTGTACTTTCTGCATGTATCATCAAATTATTTATTAGTAATACAGTGTATTACTTAGTAGAAATGTGAATATTTGGTTAGCATGTTGATTTACGGTATGTGCCCCTAAATTTTCTGGTTGCGCCCCTAAAATTTTCAGTTGGGGGCCACTGTGCTCCTAGTGAAAAAAGTTAGTCTGGACCCCTGGAATACATCAATAAAATCAGTGAATCATGATGATAGTATTTTATATGACAGTAGGACTACACAATAATGCATTTAAAAAAATCATAAATTTAAAGCACATTGTACAAAATGCATGTGCGAGTTCAACCTGTTGATCTTGTCTGGCGCATGCCAGCAGGGTCTGTGCGAAATAATTTAAGTTAGGAGAGGTGGCTTTTTAAAAGATGATGCTAAAAATATTCATTTCGTGATGAATACTAATGAGCAATAAACCTGCTCTGGGGCATCAGATGTAATAACTGTTTTACTCTCATTTCAGTGTATTTTAAAGCTAAATGTTGTTGTCTGGTTAAGGGGTACTCGGCTTGAAAAAATCATAAAAAGGGGTACTTCAGCCAAAAAAAGTTTGAGAACCACTGGTCTAGCCCACAGCTGGATGAATTGAGACGCAGCAAGTGACCCGCGCTGTCTCGATGAGTAGGAAGTTTTCATAAAAATAAGAACATTAAGCTCTCGTCTAGCGACGATGGTCATTAAACATCTAAAATAATCCTTATCTGTACGTTTCATGAGAAGTGTATACCGTCCCAAAGCCATAATCTAAAGATCCAAAGATGCGTCTTCATTCACTTTCGGTTTTGTTTTTAAAGCATGCAGAAATGACAGAAAATACATTGCTTGATGTTAAAATAATTATTAAAAGAGATAACGTTTTGGACCTGATTGATGTTAAAAGAGTTATTATGAGTGACTCAAAAGCAATCTTCCAGACACAAACGCGCGAGTGCGTGACCCTGATATAGACATTTAAAATTACAGTTTTAAAAATATCTGCTTTGACAAGAATTCATGCAGGTATGACATATAATCTGTTATATCTGAAGTGAATGTTTGGTTAACTGTTGAGGAAAAGTATCTGTTGTGTAACATTAGGCTATATTAAACCCTTGCATTAGTCTACATCGTAAAGTGGTCTCTCTTATAATGTCAGATTTAAACAATACAAAAAACCATAAATTTAACACATAGTGATATTGTTTTTGCTTTGCATTAACAGGTGTAGTTCTGTCATGTTTTGTCAGATTCCAACAAATCATGCATTGTTTTGAAGTTTTTTAATGTTAAATGTTTGTTAAATGTTAACTAATTTAAGAAAATTTGCTCATCCCAACTCAATTTACAAGCACAGGTCACATGATGCAGCAGCAAACAGAAATGGAGAAAGAACAAGGTCTTCTAAAGGAAAATTAAATATAAAACTATGGCTGATGGTTCTGTTGAAAATGTAAACAGGCTGTTGTAAACATACAGTTGCATATAGCATAAATATTTGTGTAAATATTAAAAACTTGAAAAATGTTAAATTAGGGTAAATTTAGAACAGATAAAATTTTTTTATCTTTTGACAGCCCTAAAAAATATCTAGAATTGAATCGGATCGGATCACGGGGAATTCTGAAGAATCGAAAAGAATCGAATCGTTGACCTAAGAAATCGGAATCGGATTGAATCGTCATGAAGGCGCCGATTTACACCCCTAGTATCGTCCCTTCTTGTTGACGTTCGAAGTGTTGTTAAAGAAAACGGAGCATAGCTAACTCCTCCTCTCCCCCTCGCTTCCGTGCTTTCTGAACGAGTCATGAACGCGCCCAACCCTCACTCCCAAATCTTTCTTGTCGTTTATTGGCTGAAACACTTTGTTGTGTTTCGTGGTGGTAGGTTTGACCACTTTGTTTTTGTTGCAGTTTGTGGAGCCTGGGCTGTCTACAGAGACCGCGTTTTTACAGTGTGTTCAGAGGACAGGCAGCTAGCAGATAGTGAGGAGATGTTTACTGTATGAAACAAAAAAGCCGGGTTTTTACCGCTCATTTAAATGACGTGTTGAACGTTTTTGTCCCCATGTGCTCAGACGCAGATCCGCGTCTCAGAACCTCAAGAACGCGCATTCGCGCACGATCATTTGACATCACTGTAGAGATGAGAGATAGAGAGAGAGAGGTAAGAATGGTGCTCACGTCGAAAAAACTTAGTAGAAGTCTAGAAACAAGGTATTAAAGTATGTATAGCCATGTCACTCATCTCATTACAATATGTTAACTAGATAACAGGATACAACTTATTGTATAGTTTAATAAAATAATGTATTTTGATTATACAAATTAATTACGACCTAACTATAGTGATTTTTTTAACTAACTGCTGAGCAGCTTAGGGAATCTTTATGGCTAATTTATAAGACATATTGCTGAATCAGTATGTTGTTTTTCTTGTTAATTTAGTCTTTTTGGGTAATCTATCTTATGCCTAGAAGTAGTTAAGGAGGTTGATTCTGCATAATGCATGTGCAACAAATGGATATAGGGTGTCAGACTCATAGATTTGCATAATTTAAAGTTCAGGTTTTAAAGTTTGGGTCAACCTGTGGCACAGCTTTAAAACTGAAACTTATAAAATCCTATCGGAGGTCCAAAATGTCATTGAAACACACCAGTGGCTTTGCTGTCATCAGGATTAAACACGTTCCCCCTCGAACCCTCCCTCCCAACAGAGCCTCCCCACAAAACAAATCCCAATTTAACCCCTGTACATACGTAGTCAACGTAATCGATGATGAAAATTTGTCGACGGCAATTTTTTTAGTCGAGGAGTCGCATATTTATTTTTCTCCCATCTCAAACGGCCCACTGTATTTCCTGTCTCCCGTCTCAAATGGCTCAGTGTAATTCACCTCCACACCAGTCTGTGCGCTGTGCGTGCCCTGCTGGTTAATCTGCTTCGTTATCATCTTTCGTCCCTCTCCCCCTGCCTTCACTGCTTTAATTTTGAAAAATTGGCGGTGGCAGGTGAGTTTATGGAATTAGGAGTCCGAAAGCCTCCAAAGTATGAAAGTATTTTAAGCCAAGTTGTGATAAAAGAGTGGTCTGTTACACCGTGCCAAACGTTGCTGGCTTTTCACGGGAGCACAATGACAATGCACAAGCATCTCAAGCGAAAACACTCAGGATTTATTGACGATGCACCCACAGAGAATAGGACAACGTAAGTAACTGTTATATGATTATTAATGAAACGGCGAGCTAGTCTGTACTGTTTATTAACTCTTTTGAGAAGTACAATGACTCTGTCTTTGGATGTTAAAGGCTATCATTGTTTCCCATACATTGATTTGTTCGTGATTCGCCACGGAATCAACACTGGCCGCAACGAATAGATTTTTCATGATTCCCATTTACATTTTTATTTTACCATTTTAAACGGCTCAATTCATTTTTGCGAGTGCTCAGCGCGTCGCTCTCGCTCTCTCTCTCTCTCAAGGACGACTGATCGAGTTAACATGACTTGAAGAAAGATTAGCAGTAGTGTGAGTCTGTGTGCGAGCTTTCTCCCTCCCTATGATGCGTATGCCCGTGCACGTGTTCTGTAATCTGTGTAACAACAACAACAGTGTATTCTCTTATATTTCTGAATTTACACCGAATTGTCTGCACTATATCACTCGCATTTAAAATAAAAAATGGCTCAAAACACAACAACAATTATGAGAAGAGCAACAGCAGTAAAGTTACAATGTAAATGTATGGTGATTTTTGCATATCTAAATCAGGATTTTAGCAGCAGTTAAAGGGACAGCTGGTTGGATTGAACACTAGGTGTAATGGGTCGTGTTTATTCACTATTTTATAGGCTACTCGTTTTATGTCTGTCCACAGAACAGATAATATGTAAAATAGCATTCAGTTGTGTTAAAATGCAATATTATGTTAGATCAAAGAGAAGAAGTGAAACATTTCATATTTCTGTTAAGCAACTACTTTGTACTGGATTTTTTTATATTGTTTAAATTGTAATTTTTAATTTGGTAACATTTAAGTTATTTATATTGTGTATGACACCGGTGAGTTAAAAATAAAATGGACACAATGAAATAACAAACACTTGAGTTTTTTTTTTAATTAGTCGTTTAGAATAGTCGACTATTTGAAAAATTAGTCGAAAGATTAGTCGTTAGAAAATTAGTCGTTAGTGGCAGCACCAGGGCATGAAATTAACACCCGACCACGCGCCAAATGCGGGTGGATTTTGCAATTGGCGGGTAACACTGTCAATCTACTAGCCACATTGGCGGGTAGCCAATGCGAACCAGTGATGCGCGGGTCATTGTATGACCAACCCACTACCGACCGACATTTTCAACTTTTCATCGATTCAGCTTTTTCGGCTCCAGCTCCGGCTCTACATTTTAGTGATGGCAGTCCGGCTCTTTTCATAGATTCTGCTCTTCTGGCCTCTACGGTCCCACCCCTGCCTGCGTCTGAAGATTCGGCTCTGCTCGTTCGCTACAAAGAATCAGCTCTTAGAGCCGGCTCGTTCGCGAACGACCCATCACTATAACCTGCCCGCAATTGTTCAAAATAGTTTTTAAACTCGACCGACTGACCGCGGCCTGAATATCATTAAAATATTTTTGGATGACTCATAACCGGCACCCGCTCATTTCTTATCAACCTGCGCATATCACCGATGCAAATTGTGTGATTCATTGAGAGGATGCGACTTCTGTTTCGCAACGTTCATGCGATTGGAAAGAAGATGAGGCACTTCTCTGACTATGTTTGGATGTGCGAGTAAGTATTAAACTGTTGGTGAGATGGGATGAGAATGCAATGCTGTGATAGGCTACAGTACAATCACAGTTGCACAGATGTGTAGTGCTGCTGTGACGGATCAGAACTCTTGATGTGTAAACTTTAGAGAGAGTTGCGCTACTATGCCTTATACTGTAGTACATTAACATACATTTTGCGAATATAGTAATGAAAAACAACGTATGTGCGGCGTTTATGTGCGCAGTTTGTGCCACCTCTGTCTCTGTGTGCGTGCGCGGGTTTAAGGGGACTCAATAGGGCACATCGGAGAGACGCGTTCCTAAAAGCATGCGTACATAAAATTTTTCTGCTCTTGACAGGGCACATATAAACAAAATGATCACAACAGTACTCATTTTCTAATAAAACATTTCTTTATGTCTTAAGTGTATGTATAGAGATTCAAAAACCAGTCTGTGCTGGTCTTAAAGAGCCAGTAACCTCAATTAACCTACTTAAGTCTGTGTCATTATGTTAATCAAACAACCTAAGACAAAGAGAAATTCACTTTTGTAGCTCTGAAAAAAGATTATATTTAATTCAAACAATAAAGACAGCGTTATCATTGACTATTCAGGCCAAAAAAAACTGGCTGGTTAAAAGTCTCTGTGGCAGGTGGTCAAAAAAGTTAACTTCAGGCCCTGGGCAGCACTAATATATACTATATATATTCTCATTATTTTTTAACACATCTGGTTATGCGCTGGTACAGAGACTCTTTTGACTCCATAAAGAAACAGCAACGCATCCTGCATGACATAAGGAACATCCTGGTTCAGTTTTTTCCCTCTTCTTTATTCTTTTTTTAATGTATTATAGAAGTTTTGGATCGGGACTCGGTATCGGCAGATACTCACAATCAAATGACTCGGACTCGAGGGCAAAAAAACCTGATCGGGACATCCCTATTTTGTAGTATTAAAATAAATGGTTGTTTTTTATATCATGCTTCATTTTATAGTAAATACATTAAACGTATTCAAGTGTTGCCTTAACCACCTATTAGGGTTTTTCCATTTAATATATTTTGTTAAAAATACATTAAAATAAGAATAGCCAGCCCAGGACTGCACGTATTGGTACTCACTGGTACTCTGCTGTTCCATTTGCAATATAACCGCATCCTTCCGTCCTCGGGAGTTCGTTCTTCTGAGTCTGAACTTGCAAGTCCGAACTACAAAGGACGCAAGTCTGAACTTGGTGTACTTGATATTGAGAAATGGCCTAGTTCTGGAGGCTACACAATCATGGGTAAGACTGCTGGCTTGACATTTGTCCAAAAGACGACCATTGACACCTTGCACAAGGAGGGCAAGACACAAAAGGTCATTGCAAAATAGGCTAGCTGTTCACAGAGCTCTCTGTCCAAGCACATTAATAGAGAGGTAAAGGGAATGAAAGATGTGGTAGAAAAGTGTACAAGCAATAGGGATAACCGCACCATGGAGAGGATTGTGAAACAAAACCCATTCAAAAATGTGGGGGAGATTCATAAAGAGTGGATTGCAGCTGGAGTAGGTGCTTCAAGAACCACTATCCACAGACGTATGCAAGACCTGGGTTTCAGCTGTTGCATTCCTTGTGTCAACCACTCTTGTGTCAACCGCGTCTCGCCTGGGTTAAAGACAAAAAGGACTGGATTGCTGCTGAGTGGTCCAAAGTTATGTTCTCTGATGAAAGTAAATTTTACATTTCCTTTGGAAATCAGGGTCCCAGAGTCTGGAGGAAGAGAGGAGAGGCACACAATCCACACGGCTTGAGGTCCAGTGTAAAGTTCACAGTCAGTGATGATTTGGGATGCCATGTCATCTGCTGGTGTTGGTCCACTGTGTTTTTTGAGGTCCAAAGGCAACACAGCCATATACCAGGAAGCTTTAGAGCACTTCATGCTTCCTGCTGCTGACCAACTTTATGGAGATGCAGATTTCATTTTCCAACATGACTTGGCACTTGCAAACAGTGCCGAAACTACCAGTACCTGGTTTAAGTACCATGGTATCCCTGTTCTTAATTGGCCAGCAAACTCACCTGACCTTAATCCCATAGAAAATCTATGGGGTATTGTGAAGAGGAAGATGTGATATGCCAAACCCAACAATGCAGAAGAGCTGAAGGCCACTATCAGAGCAACCTGGGCTCTCATAACACCTGGGGTGCGTTTCCCGAAAGCATCATTAGCCAACTACTGCCGTAAGTTGAGCGTTACTGACAAAGTTCAACGATTTGGTGTTTCCGGAAACCATAGTTCAAATGAACATTCGCAAGCTGCGTCGCAAACTTGTGTGGTTTGAACGACAGCTCTTCACCTGTTGTTAGAAGCATCGTTCCTTTGTTATTATAATATGTAGGCTTACGTTGATCATGCTTTTGATTAAAATAATCAAAAAAACATGTAGTACAGTCTATATCCATCATTCTAAATATATAAAAATTTTATTTTACGTCTTTAGGTTTGTAAACAGACTTAAAGCGCTGCATTTGAAAACTGCGCATGTGCACAGTCATACGGGCCTTAAGACCCTGGGGAATCCCTGGGAGGAGTGATGTAAGAGGGAAATTGCACATGAATTAAATATCTTGAAAATAAACAACAGATAACTACATCACAGTAACAAAATCAGTCTTCCGATGCAATATATGTTATTTAAAGCAATAATCTGACATTAAATTGATTTGCACAGATTAATTAGTACTTAACCTCCCACGTGACATCATCAACTATGTTGTTGAACCAACATGGTTCAAACGACGAATGTGCGACAAAGTTACGATGCTTTTGGGAAACAGTTGTGACAAGGTAGTTTGTTTCTCCAACTATTCATCGTACTATGTTGGTTCAGCAGCAAGTTACGTTGTTGTTCGGGAAACGCACCCGTGAGCAGTGCCACAGACTGATGGACTCCAAGCCGCATTGCTGCAGTAATTCAGGCAAAATGAGCCCCAACTAAGTATTGAATGCTGTACATGGTCATACTTTTCATGTTTATACTTTTAAGTTGGCCAAGATTTCTAAAAGTCCTTTCTTTGTATTGGTCTTACGTAATATTCAAATTTTCTGAGATACTGAATTTGGGATTTTCCTTAGTTGTCAGTTATAATTATCAAAATTAAAGAAACAAACATTTGAAATATATCAGTCTGTGTGTAATGAATGAATATGATTTACAAATTTCACTTTTTAAATGGAATTAGTGAAATAAATCAACTTATTGATGATATTCTAATTATATGAGTCAGCACCCCCTTACCTTCACTTACTTATAGAGCCTTATGTACCCTCTCGATCCCTGCGCCCTGCCACCGAGCAACGGCTTGTGGTGCCATCTCATAAAGGGAAAAAATCACTAGCGCGTACCTTCTCAGGAGCTGTTCCACAACTGTGGAACGATCTGCCAGTCGTGACACGATCTGCTGACACTGTAGCTGTCTTTAAGACTCGGCTAAAAACCTATCTCTTCCGCCATTACCTCACTTCCTAACAACTGACTTAATATCTTTCTTTAGTTACCTTTCTCTTTATCTCTACTTATCCTAAAAAAAAACAATACTAACAACCTCTTGGCTATGTATATTGTGTTGGACTTGATGAGACTATTTCCAGTGCACTTATGCATTGCTGTTCTTGTGTTGCTATAATTGCTTCTATTGTTTACCTCACTTGTAAGTCGCTTTGGACAAAAGCGTCTGCTAAATGACAAAATGTAAATATGAATAGCACCTGTACTATAACTAATAATGCAATCTACTACTAATAATGAACTCTGCAACACTCTGCTTTTACTAGTACTCCTGACACCTATCTGACACTAAAACGCCACAACACCCACAAGGTGGCGCGAGTTACGAATCTCCTTTATCCAGGTTCGATACTTAGACCGAACCGAGGCCTTGTTTGTCATTGGTTACGTGATTTCTACATAAACAACACAAGCCCTGAATTAAGGCTTCATCTGGCACCCCCATTTATTCTTGACACGCGCTCTGAACCCTCGCTTCAAATAACCCATCACTAACAATGACCCAGCTGTAATAACTAGACTGACATCTGTCTTCTGTCTATATTTGTGAATCTAGAAATAGATACAGAATCTCTCAGATTCTTCATCCTTCTTTGTGTAAAAGAGTTAAGAATTGTTTCATGTTTCTTTCAGATGTGAAGAGTGATTCATGTTTGAATATAGAAATAACGTCCTCAACATCAAAAGAGCGACTGACAGCACAAACTCTTTCCTGCATCACCTGTGGAAAGACATTCAGCTCACAGAGACATTTAGAGAGACATGAGAGAGAACACACAGAACAGAAACTCTTCAACAGATCTGAGATCAGCTTTACTACCTTACAAGAGAAGCAACTTCATTCAGAAGAGCACAGAGAGAAGAAGAAGAAGAAGAAGCAGTTTCACTGTGAGCAGTGTGGGAGGATTTGTGTCTCTTCCTATAATCTAAATGTTCACATAAGGACACACAGTGATGAAAAGCCTTTCAACTGCATTGAATGTGGAAAATACTTCAGAACCAAACCAAATCTTAAAATTCATCAGAGACTTCACACAGGTGATAAACCTTTCAAATGCTCTCAGTGTGACAAGGCGTTTACTTATTCAAGTAACTTAAAAGTACATCAGAGGGTTCACACTGGAGAGAAACCTTATCACTGTAGTGTCTGTGGAAAGAGTTTTAATCAATGGGCTACATTACTAAATCACAAGAGAATTCATAAAGGTGAAAAACCTTACAAATGCTCTCAGTGTGACAAGACTTTTTCTCAGTCAGGTCACTTAAAAATCCATCAGAGAGTTCATACTGGAGAGAAACCTTACGTCTGCGCTCAATGTGGAAAGAACTTCATTAATTCATCTCAATTAAGAGTTCATCAGAGAGTTCATACTGGAGAAAGACCTTATCACTGTAGTGTCTGTGGAAAGAGTTTTAGACAAGCGGCTACATTACTAAATCACCAGAGGATTCATACAGGAGGAAAACCTTTCGAATGCTCTCAGTGTGACATGACGTTTGCTCAGTCAGGTCAATTGAAAGTCCATCAGAGATTTCATACTGGAAAGAAACCTTAACACTGTAATGTTTGTGGGAAGAGTTAATCAACAGTCAAACTTTATGACACCAAAAACTTGTATAGATTTTGAAATATCAAACATGCAAATGAAATAAAACATTCCTATTTTTTCAGATTGATCTAACAGTACTGTATTATGGAGGACGAAAAATGACTTTTTTTATCGCTAGAAACATCTTTATTGTAAGTGCATTAACCAAACAAACGTCCATATCCTGATCTGATGCGGAAATGTTATACAGAAAGTACACAGCGAGAGTACCTTGGTTTCCTGTTTACAAACATTACAGGGTGCGCGCGCATCCTGGAGGCAGAAAGCCCAATTGGTGAGCTGGTCCGCTACTGCAACAACCTTAAGGATTGAAGCTTTCTTTATTGTTTGTATATAACTGCTGACTAAATAAAACTTGATTTTAGTTGGATCTGTTTTTCTGTCTTTAATTTTGCAGTGTTACTGTGATACATGTATGAATTATCATGTTAGGCTAGTAACGTAATAGCCGCATCTACTGGTATGTTAAAAATCAGCACCCAGCACTGGCTCTGTTGGTACTATTAACCACGCAACAACTCCTTGGCATTTTGACTTACTGACAGCGCAACTAGCCTACAAAACAAGGCATGTCTCTTCTTTCTGCCTTTCGGTTGCGTGCGAAAGCAGTGATGATGTCACAGAGAAATCCATTTATACATATGAAAATAAAGGCTTTAAACTTCAACTGCACTTTTCATCTGCATATTCAAGAGAGAATAATTTAAAATAATTTCTTTAGTTCCTTTAAAAAATAATCTTTTATCTTAGGGGAGAAAAGGAAACAGTAGAATTCATCATCTTTAAACGTAAGTAATATAAAAAAAATTAAATTAACAACACACAATGGATGCTAGAAAAGAACCAGTTTAGACATGTATTTGTAGTAAACAAATAGGCAATCAATCAGCTTTACTGCATGTTTTTTTCCATAAGGGAGTAGGCAACCTGATTATTGTTAAGATAAAATGTTTCACTCACTTTGCTTGTTTTACTCACATTCACATTGCTTTACGTAAAGCCAGGATATGAGGTCTCTCTCTCCACCTTGTGGTGGAAAACCTGGATTCGGACATTCTTGTCTGCATCCCCTTTATAATATGTAATGACATTTTTGCTAAACATCAGGTCTGTGTGGGCTCAAACACTTATGAGTATGGCGACAATCTGATGTATGGAGATGGACATGCTATTCGGCGTGCTCATGTATTTCGTGCCACTTCATCTCAAACTGTGTGGCCAGGGGACTTTGTTGAACTGGAGCTTCCAGCAGAACTAGCATATGTTAGGGAGCAGCTTGCTGTCGAGCCACATGAGGGCTGTATGCACTGGCTTGCCCCGTCATTGTCTGTGGGGATTTCGGGTAAAATCAGAATTCCAAACTTAACCAGATGTGCCTGGCTCAAAAACTGCGTTGGTAGAATTGGCCTGTGTGGTGCTCGGCGACCTCCTTCAACAGGGACAGGTGGCCAAGGTTGCGGATTATCTGTATTGCTGCGCCAACACCCTTGAAGATCTTCTTGTGGTGTTGGAAAAAGGTCCTGGCAGCCCTCTGGGCGTGCGATTTATGCTTATCTCCCAGTAAGACTGTCGTTGCTCCAGTACAGACCATTATATTGGGGTGGGTCTGATGTCAAGGTACTATTCCCGCTAGTTCTCACCGCATTACAACTTTGGCCTCATGCAATTCTCTGCAAGCCCATATGTTACTACTTTCTTGTCTACTGCTAGCCGTTTCCAAGCATCTGTTCGTCATGTTGCTGGGGCCGCTATTCTTCCATCAGATTATGCTAGTCATAATGCTGCACAGTGAGACAATCCCACATGTCAGGTGTGTAACTTTGTCTGTGAGTCTATGGTTGCTGTCGTGTGCCATACTGAAGTTTTCGACATCTTGCGGGGGAGCTGCAAAAGTACCCTTTGCCAATAGAGCCACATGGCTGTCTATTCAGGAGGAGTGTTCTGATCTCCTCAGGGTACGTGCTAATCTTTGGCCTGTTAGTCATACGGCATAATACACTGCTGTCAAACACCACTGAATGCATTGTTGTCCCACGGTCCGTCTTGCATGGTTTGCTTTTGTCACTGCACATTAGGCTAGATCACCCCTCTGCGCATCAGTTGAGACTTGTTTTCTGCTAGGACTTCTATGCGTGGGACATTGACTCTGCCATCCAACTCACTATTAAAGGATTTCATCAATTTGCTGCACTGGTGAAGACCCCGGTATTCACTGTGGAACAGTCCAGCGGTGACCCGTCAGAGACAGTTGGGTCTACCTTTGCTGCTGATGGTCTAAGTCGTGAACATAAATTCATTCTGGTTGGTCAGGAGTGTGTGACATCATACACAGCTGCATTGTTGATTGACGATGAGCGGAGGGATACTTTGCAGGATGGTCTTGATCTTGTGCTTAGTTCCGACAGTGCGTGGTGCAATGTCCACAAGTTTACAAGCTCACAGCTGTGACCTGCGTCATATAGGGTTCGCTTGTCTGACTGCTATAAAGTTTACTCTTTTTCAGGTGCCACGGTTCATTGTGACGATGCTGCTGTGTCGGATAGAGATGGGGAGGGCGGTGTGTTGTCCTCCCTTATGCAGTCCCGATATCCCCTTGGCGATTGCTGAGCCTGCTTTCCTTCCGAGGTCTGACGACTGTGGGCACCAGGAGGCTACCCTGTTCGGTGAAAGCCGTGTCGTAAGATGGGCCCCTTCTCTTCGTCCCAGTGCAGGCTCCCTGTCGGTCTGGCCGTCTTTGTAGGCTCCCCGTCAAGTTTCAGGATTTTTAGTTGGAGTCGTCAGGGCTATCTTCGCCTAAGTTCTAAGTTGTGTTATTGAGTTGTCTTGGTGTTCTGCGTGTGTCCATGAGTGTCTTTTGTGCTGTTGCACTGCACTGCGGGTCCACCCGGTGTACCCTGTATTGTTTTGTGCTTTCCTTTTGTTTTCCTCATTCCCGCAGGAAAATGTGCCGGAGTTTGTGTTCAGGAGAAAAAATGGGCGGCGCCAGTATGTGGTGTGTGCCGTGGTTCCTGACGTTGTACACAAGCACGCAGATCGGGCGGTGCTTTGATTGCGCTCTACGTGTGGTGGTTGTTGTGTATGTCGCTGCCATTAAAGTCTTTACTATACAGTTGTCTCAACGATTCTTTGCATTGCATCTTTACACTGGCGCAACACATCAGGTGGGGGCGATTTTGCACAACCTCATGACACTAAATATGACAGCACAGAGGAGTTCAGGTTATGAAATGTTATGGCTGGTGACTGAAATTAAACCATCTAATCGACCTCAACTCCTAAGTTAATTTAGATTTATGTTTAACTTGTGCAAAAGCCAATCAACACAGAGAGAAAAAACTCCACATGATGCACTGCCTTTCTCAGAAACAGCTTTCTAATATCTATAGATTACACATGTCAGGATTGGTAGTTTGACCATTGTTATTAGATTTTCAAAGTGGCTTTTATTTTCTCCACTGAAATCTAAAGTGCGTGGTGAATGTGCAGATGAATGAAATGTGTAAGAAAACTGATGCTGCTGTTCTCAGATCAGATGCAGGGAAGCGTCACACTGAGAAACATCAGCACCAGCACATCCGGCCTGTATCAGTGCTCTGCGTCAAACATCATAGGAAAAAGCACCTGTGTCCTTAACCTGCAGGTTGTATCAAGTAAGTGTGTAAGGAGAGACATTACAAACACAAAGCCTGTCACATGATCAGATATGAGGTCTGATCACAGCTTTGTCTCATATCACAGCTCAGACACAGAGTGTGGGTCTGATCACCGGCCGGCACCATCGCCACGAGCGTTCTGGCTGTGATCATCTGCTGTCTGCTGGTCACGCTCTTCTAATGGAGAAATTATAACAAATATGAGGAAGATCCCAATGAGATCAGGTGACTCTTTATCATCGCAATCAACTTGATTTCATTTGCCAGATGTGTTTCTGTAACTCAAATGACATCTTTTCAATTTCAATGATCTGTGTCAATTCCTCAGCTTACCAACAAATGAAGAAGAACTTAATATTACAGAAAGTACCTTATTTTTAGGTCTATAAGCCGCTGTTTTTTCATAACTTGGCTGGTGCTGCGTCTTACAGTCAGGTGCGCCTTTTAAGTCAGTATGAATTAATTTTGACATTTATAAGGCAAGAGACAACATTACCGTCTACAGCGCGAGAGTCCGCCATATGCTGCTCCTGTATTTATGTAATTCAATGGATTCAGTGCTGTGGAATGACGAGTATGCGAACTTCACGCTAGTTGGCTTGTTCAGTTAATTTACACTCTTCAACCTTCCAGGTAAGTTCTGTGTTGCTATGGTTTATCATTAAAATAACTGATAATATTACTTTAATGTACAGACATCTATTCAGCCTGCTGTTCTGTCTGCCATTGTTTAGTTGAATAACTTGCCTTTCCAGATTAAATGTCTGTTCTTCGACTTGGATTTTTTGAAATAATTTTCTGAATAAACGCGACGTATAATCCACTGTGACTTATATATGTTATTTCATCTTAATGACACATTTTTGAGTGTATACTCCGGTGCGGTTTATAGTCCGGAAAGTATGGTAGATGTCAACAACTCAGCAGTGATGAATTTATGAATTTCTTTAACAACAAAATTGATACTGATAGAGAAAAAATAAAATCATGCAACCGCCTGCTACGATATCACATTCGAGAGCACATAACTAACCTGATCAACTCCTATTTATTACAAAACTAAACAAGATTGTTCAAAAATCATCATATCATCTAAAACAACAACATGTTCAATACTAATCCTACCAATCTATTAAAAGACATGATTGTATTTATGCACAAAATTATGGATAAGCTGTTTGTTTCAAAAATTTAATTTACTTTGCTTTGCGTGAACAAAGCTGTTCTTCAATTTGTATGTTTTTTAATGGTCGGCGTATGAGGCAGCTGTTACTTGCACATGGGACATAGACTTTACCTTACATTTTGATTAAATTACTTTCTAATTGGCTGCATATTATGCCATGGATATATATCTTAAAGGGGACATATTATGAAATTTTTTAAGATGTAAACTAAATCTTTGGTGTCCCCAGAGTGCGTTATTGAAGTTCTCAAAATACCCTACAGATAATTAATAACAGCATGTTAAAATTGCCACTTTGTAGGCCTGAGCAAAAGTGTGCCGTTTTGGGGTGTGTCATTTAAAATGCAAATGAGCAGATGGAGTGCAAACACTGATTACAATGATGGTGGTTTGTTGCAATTGAAACTCAGTTGTGCTGTGAATAATTTTCTCTCTCTCTTTCTCTCTGCACTAAATGGCTGTGCCGTGGTTGGATAGTGCAGATAAAGGGGGGGGGGGTATTATCCTATTCTGACATCACAATATGAGCCACATTACAATGACCTATTTTTTCACATGCTTGAAGAGAATGGTTTACCAAAACTAAGTTACTGGGTTGATCTTTTTCACATTTTCTAGGTTGATAGAAGCACTGGGGACCCAATCATAGCACTTAAACATGGAAAAAGTCAGATTTTCATAATATGTCCCCTTTTAATGCACACTGCAGTCCCTTTTGTCTTGCCAAAAATTACTAATTATTTCCTTGGGAATGTCTGACAATGGTGCATACATACTGTCATAGACTTGCCAGGCACGAAAGCTTGACAGGCATAGCAACAGTACTAAGCAGAGCGGGGCTTTACTAAGGGTCAATTAGTTGATGCTTCAGTTTTTATAAATTGGGTAAGAACGCCGCCTAGTTGATAATAGCAGAATTGTAGATTACCATAAAATCTCATCAGGGAAGTGTTTTCTCTTAATTGACTTCATATCTCATCAATTGCAGGGAAAAAGTTAAAACATGACTGTGTGGCCACTGTTTTAAAGAAAAACATTAAAGGTTTCCAACACAAGAGAACGCAAAGTTTTGCTAGAGAACTCAAAAGCTGTTAAAATAAAATGTCCTCTCATCCCAAATATTGTCCACTACTATGTCCTCTGGGGGCTCTGTACTTGCATGGCTGGAAATTGTTACAAGTTATTGTATAAAGTAATGACTAAATAAAAAGAAAGAAAATAAAGAGAAAAGTTTTTAATGTCATAAAGAAAAAGACAATTATGCTCAGATTAAGAATACAAGCATAAAACCCTAAATTTAAAAACGTTGTAAAATTAACTTATTGGTATATTTTCTTTAAGCAGTCAAAAAACGTAAATATCACATCTGTTCACTACGAAAACAAACCAGACTAATATGCAACATTTGTGAGACCTTTTGTTTAGGTGTTAAAATAACGTAATCATAATGTTGGAATAAGACGTTTAAAGAACATCATGAACATACCAAAATACAACCAGGTGTTTATGTTACTTTGGTTTAAATGTATGTCGGCCCACCAAGAAAATGACCGGTATGCCTGATTACCAATCCAGCCCTGCCAACCATTATAAAACAAAACTTTATTAATAGTGTCATTAATACGGGGCATTTTCTTGGTGGGCCGACATACATTTAAACCAAAGTAACATAAACACCTGGTTGTATTTTGGTCATGACGTAATTAAAACGTCTTATTCTAAGGTGGTTAGTTTAACAACTGAACAAAACGTCTCACAAATGTTGCATTTTGGTCTGGTTTTGTTTTTGTAGTGAGCAGACGTGATTTACGTTTTTTACTACTTAAAAAAAGAAAAAGGTGTCAATTAGGTATTTTACAACGTTTTTAAAATGTCCTTTTTGTTTTTATATAGGGTATGTTTTTTTTTTTTAAGTTGTTAAAATGTTATGCTGCAACATTACCTTATTACAATGTTTTGAAAAGTTTGTGATTGTATTGTTAATCTGATCATAATCACTTTGTCCTACAGTGTCCTATCTTTATGACTTTAAAAGCTTGATGTTTTGCTTTATTCTTCAGCAATTATTTTCCCACACCTTCTTTTCATTTAGTCATTACTTTATACAATAGTTTGTGATGATTTCTGGCAAGAATTAAGACGCATTTTGTTAAATCCATTGTAAAGCAGTGAGCGTCTTCTCTCTACAGTACAGCAGGAGGCGCTGCAGCTCTTTAGTCCGCAAATAAACTCACTAAAGAAAGAAAGAAAGAAAGAGCGCGCGTGTGATGTGTTTGTGTATCCTCAGTGTTTTTCTCTCTTGTGTGTTTCATTGAGTGTAAACAGAGTCTTGTCTCTCTGTATTTAAGTGTTGAGACGATGATGATGAGTGGGTTGTATTGAAATCAGTAGGAACTGATCTGTCCATGCTGGATATATTGATGATTTCGTCACAGAAATCTCTCAGCTGAAGAAAGAGGTGGCGTTACTGGAGACGAAGCTGATATCAAGAGGAGATTTAGCAATGAATCGAGAGGTTTGTGCATCTTAAACATCATTTACCTGAATCAGACAACATCAAATCATTTCTAATCTTACTGTCTGTGTGTGTTGTGTTGTCAGGATGTGGATTGTTGTGAATCTTCAGTGTATGTGACTGATGATGGGAGTCTGGATTCAGTGTGGATGAGCAGAGATCAGAGCCGCACACCACAGACACTGCTGGACTCTAAACTCTCTGAAGAGAAATCCAGACACACACAGAACTCCGATCTCAGTCTGACTTTACTCTGTTATACTGAGTCAAAGCTCACAGACACTCAGGACACTACAGTGTGTGACAGTAAACAGAGCTTACAGGAGGATCAAACCTCCACAGAGTCTCTGGATTCTGTCTGTAACGCTGGAGAACAGCAGCAGATCCTGCAGACCAAACTGAAGATGTGTTCAGTTAAACTCATTGACTTCAAGAACCTCATGATGAAGATTAAAACTGAACCCACAGAAATCAAAACTGAACCCACAGAAATCAAAACTGAACCCACAGAAATCAAAACTGAACACACAGAAATGAAAACTGAACCCACAGAAGAGGAAGATCGCACCGAGGAAGATGATGATTTTATTTCATCAGGTATGTCTCCTCAATTATTGTTGTATTTTTAACTGTCATGTGAGGACCTGTTTTGGGTTTTCAGTCACAAACTCACTAATCAAGGGGCGGTTTCCTGGACAGGGATTAGACTATTCTTAAACTATTTTTTTTTTAAATGAAAACACCACCATTTTTCAATATTTTACTATGTTTTTACCTCAACTTAGATTAAGTAATACAGTCCTATATTCTTTCGGTGCATGCACTTTTAATCTTTGTACAGCGCTTCTTGAATGTGTTAGCATTTAGCCTAGCCCCATTCATTCCTATGGATCCAAACAAAATTTATATTTTGTGCCACCATACTTACTCATGTAACTACTCTCATGTAAGATTCTTTAATAGGGAAAACATGGAAGTGTTTGGTGGCTTCTAAATTCATCCCTGTTTGTCTGTCCCATTGACTTCAGTCAGTTTCACAATTCTTTTCCCCAGAAAATAATAAAGACATAGCCAAAAAGGTCCATCAGTCATTCAATAATAAAATTACGAAGTGACAAAAACACTTTTGTATGCAGAGAAACCAAAACAAATGATTTAATTTAATAATTTGTTCTTCTCCTTGGTTGTTTATGAGCAGACTACGACACATCACCTGCTGACGTAGTTGCCAATATTTTTATTTTAAGTCGTTATGCAAACATTGTAAATGATACTTAAACAACCCATATAAATGGAAATATTACTTACCAGTGTATTCTGTGTCTGTACGCTGGCAACTCTGTCAGGAGGTGATGTCAGCAGCATGCGCCATCTGGTTGTGAACACACACTGAACAACCAAGGAGAAGAAAAATTTGTTCTGCGTACAGAAGTGTTCTCATTACTTCATAATATATTTAATGAACGAATGTTGGACCTTTTTGGTAATGTCTTTCTTTGTTTTCTGGGGAGAAGAATTGTGGAGCTGACTAAAGTCAATGGGACAGACAGAAGCCACATGGTTTGATGGTTTTTATCAAAAATATGTAACATTGTGTTGTGAAGACAATCGGAGCACATGGGTGTTTAGAACAACACAGGTGTAAGTGATTTATGATAAAATGATCATTTTGGGTCAGCAAATAATGCAACCAAGAATTGTGAAAGTCTCTGTACAAATAAAAAATATTGCTACATTTGACTCCTACAAAATAGTGGATTACTCCCAAATGATCATGCATTACAATTTATGTTTCTTTGTCTTTATCGATCACTTATTGAACTGTCATTATCATTTTATCAGGGTAAATTTATAGAAAATTAGAATGGAAAAATATTTTTTTCGAATTATCGCCCAGCACTGAAATATGTACTATAACTAATTTCTAATTATATACTATAACTAATAATATAAATATATACTACTAATAAACTCTCCAACACTCTTCTTCTACTACTCTTGACTAGGGGTGGCACTGATCACAAAGCCCACGGTTCGGGTCGTGTCATGGTTTTAGGGTCAAGGTTTTCGGTTCTATACGGTTCTTGTTGTTGTTTTATCTTTTAATCGTTAACACTCCAGAATTTTACTTCAGCATGATATATAGCTTAATTATCTACAAGAAGCACAAGTTCCAGGTGAATCTAGCCGAGCATGACGTCTCATCACGCTGGCACCCAGTCTGTGAGTCGAGTATAAACAACTCCCCAAACGGAGGATCGCGCTGTGGAGCCAGGCAAAAGTATTCAAGGCTTCAGGTAACATACGAGCACGAGGCTACATTGTGCATGCGTCAAATTGTGCAACACACATACGCTTCGAACCGAGACAAGCGAACCGTATGGTTCGGATGTTTTTTCATGTACCGTGCCACTCCTACTCTTGACATCTATCTGACACTAAAACGCCACAACACCCACAAATCAGGGCTTCATCTGGCACCCCCATTTATTCTTAATATGCGCTCTGAACCCTTATTTCCAATATCCCATCACTGTGACACGTCTATTACATGTCTATATGTATGAATCTAGAAAATATACAGAATCTGACTTCTTTGTCCTTCTTTGTGTGAATAAGAGTAAAAAGACAATTTAATTGTTTCATGTTTCTTTCAGATGTGAAGAGTGATTCATGTTTGGATATAGAAATAACGTCCTCAACGTCAAAAGAGCGACTGACAGCACAAACTCTTTCCTGCATCACCTGTGGAAAGACATTCAGCTCACAGAGACATTTAGAGAGACATGAGAGAAAACACACAGAACAGAAACTCTTCACCAAATCTGAGATCAGCTTTACTACCTTACAAGAGAAAAAACTTCATTCAGAAGACCACAGAGAGAAGAAGAAGAAGAAGAAGCAGTTTCACTGTGAGCAGTGTGGGAGGATTTGTGTCTCTTCTTCTGATCTAAATGTTCACATGAGGATACACAGTGATGAAAAGCCTTTCAACTGCACTGAATGTGGAAATTACTTCAAAACCAAACAAAGTCTTAAAACTCATCAGAGAGTTCATACAGGAGAAAAACCTTTTAAATGCTCTCAGTGTGACAAGACTTTTTCTCAGTCGAGTCACTTGAAAGTCCATCAGAGAGTACATACTGGAGAGAAACCTTACGTCTGCACTCAATGTGGAAAGAGCTTCACTAAGTCATCTCAATTAAGAGATCATCAGAGAGTTCACACTGGAGAGAAACCTTATCACTGTAGTCTCTGTGGTAAGAGTTTTGGACAACGGGCTACATTACTAAATCACAAGAGAATTCATACAGGTGAAAAACCTTACAAATGTTCTCAGTGTGACAAGACGTTCGCTTCTTTAGGTTGCATCAAATCCCATCAGAGAGTTCACACTGGAGAGAAACCTTACGTCTGCTCTCCATGTGGAAAGAGCTTCTCTGATTCATCTCAATTAAGAGTTCATCAAAGAGTTCATACTGGAGAGAAACCTTTCAAATGCTCTCAGTGTATCAAGACGTTTACTTTTTCAAGTAACTTAATAGTTCATCAGAGAGTTCATACCGGAGAGAAACCTTATCACTGTAGTGTCTGTGGGAAGAGTTTTAGTCAACGGAATCACTTAGTTAATCACAAGAGAATTCATGATAAACCTTTCAAATGCTCTCAGTGTGACAAGACATTTGCTTTGTCAGGTTCCTTAAAATCCCATCAGAGAGTTCACACCGGAGAGAAACCTTATTACTGTAACATTTATGAGAAGAGTTAATCAACAACAGTCAAACATTGATAAGCACCAGTGACATTAATACAAACAACCAATCACAGTTTGTTTCCTAGCGAAATGTCCACACAATAATTTAAATAACTTGACGCAACCAAATAGCACCTTAACAAACATCATTACTCACCACTCAGAACAATGCGTATACGTGCATGTAATGTAAACAACACAATCAACAGCAAACATTTTCTGTCTCAGTTGGTATTGTAGCCTACTGAATTTACTGAATTTTAAAATAAAAAGAGTCTTTAAAAAACTGTTGCAGTGGTTAATGTAAGGGTGGGGGGGGGGTTAATGGTATTTCAAGCATTCTGACTTATTAACACAGTTATAGAGTTGTTTCCTCATGCTAAACGTAGGCAAAGTGTCAAAACAGCAGTTGGGCGTGTTACAGAGTATTTCTGTGCCGAATGCACTTCGCCAGGGTTCGTACAAGTTTCGGCTAGTTTTTTTTCGATTACAGTTCTAACTGACGTTTCAGGGGTTTTCGATACGTATCACTTCTTTATATGGGCTTCCGCCGGAAAACTTCCCCCGGAAAACCCCGCCCAGCCGTTAGTCAGCGGGAAACGCTAGAGCTTGCTAACAGCTTATCACGCCACTCAGCTTTGTTTAATTTCAAAAGTCAACAATGGCACAACAAGAAGTATGTTTTTGGATGTAAGGAGAAGACATCCAGCCTTATGGAAACAATGGATATAGTTTATTATCCGGATTAGCAGCGGAGTTTTGCGTGTGTGTTTGATGCGGTGGATTTTCAGAACCGGGTCATGACGAGTTGCACGCGTTAAGTAAGACTTCTGTCTTATGTTGGAAATAGGCGCGTGTATATTATATAAATGACACGAACATGTAGTGAATCATAAGTTAAAACAGTGTTGTGTAGTGTTGCATGACTCGTACTCGCTCCGCCTGCGGTATAACTCCTCCTTCTTCATTTTTTCGTACGTTATCGGAAAGATTCGGTAAAGCTAATCTTTCTTTTATAAATCTGATTAAACTAAAGACTCTTCAGAGATATAAAGGATGTCATACTACTCTATAGGTACTCCAGATTAACATCAGAAATGCAGAAACAGCGTGTGTTACGTGAGCTTTAATAATGATTACCGGTATATTTACCATTTTGTTGTATCTTAGCATTTCTGTACGTTTCATTAGAATGTGATCCTTAAGCAATTATTTTTATGTAGTAAACTGACAAGTAGCCTTAGTCATAATAGTGGGATAACACTTTATTTACATATGAAGGTTATATCAGTGCGCAAGCAGTTGTATTTTAAGACATCTCCTCCCGTCTGTTTTCCTTTCATCTCCTGCTCTTCCATCTTTTGCTGTGTCATCTTTCATATACAATATAAAAACCAAACTGAAAGTATCACGGTGGTCTTTTTTTTCTGTAAAACAGACACAAAACAATAAAGCAGCACATCTGTGATGGTTTTTATAACTGGTTTGTAAATGATAATGCAATTGGGTGATGACCATTTGTTTATGTTTGGGCCAAGGGTCTGAGTCAAAGGTGAATGGTAAGCCTAAGGTGTGAACACATTTCTATAATAATGAAATGGTCTGAGTGAGACAGTGGGTGAGATGTTAATATTAATGGGATTAAGGGTTGGTGAAACTGAAGGCTTGGGAGTGGCAGGGTTACTTCTTTTCAATATTTTTTGATGTTTAATGCTTTTAAAGTTGAGTGCTTTGTTTTCCATTTAGGGGGCTGCCTGCTAAAATGTGTATGAATGCAATGTAGGGCTGTAAGTCAGACTTGATGACTGCAGTAGCGCCTGGACTGTATGCTCTGATTTGAAGATCGCTTTCTGCAATAAAGACTACAGCTCGATATCCAAGTCTTCTGGTCTTCGCTAAAAAGGTTTCCAACATGTTTTGATAATGTTGTAATAAGATGTTTAAAGAACGTCATGAACATACCAAAATACAATCAGTGTATACATTGCTTTAAATGTATCTCAGCTTTATTAGTGTTTTGTTTTATAATGGCAGGAAGGGCTGGATTGGTAATCGGGCATGCAGGGCATTTTACTTGGTGGCCTGACATACATTCAGTAACACGTCATAAACCTTGTATGGTCATGATGTTTTTTAAAAGTCTAATTTGAAGGTTTAACAGCTACACAAAACATATCACAAATGTTGCATTTTGGGCTGGTTTTGTTTTCCAAGAAAACGTGCTGATTATTTTCCAACGTTTATAAAAGTCCTTTTTGTTTTTATTTAGGATGTGGTTTTTAAAAGGTATTTAAAATGTTGTACTGCAACATTACCTAATTACAATGAAAATACAACGTTGTAAAACGTTTGATTGTTTTTAATCTGATCATAATCTCTTTGTCCTACGAAGTCCTATTTTTATAACTTTAAAACTAAAAGCTTGATGTTCTGTCTTTATTCTTTAGCATTTAATTTCCCACCAATTATTTTCATTTAGTCATTACTTTATACAATAGTTTGTGATGATTTCTGGACATAATTGAGACGCATACTTGTTTTGCTAAATCACTTGTAAAGCAGTGAGCGTCTTCTCTCTCCAGTACAGCAGGAGGCGCTGCAGCTCTTTAATCCGCAAATAAACTCACTAAAGAAAGAAAGAGCGCGCGTGTGATGTGTTTGTGTATCCTCAGTGTTTTTCTCTCTTGCATGTTTCATTGAGTGTAAACAGAGTCTTGTCTCTGTGTATTTAAGTGTTAAGACGATGATGATCTGTCCATGCTGGATTTATTGATGATCATCAGAGAAATCTCTCGGCTGAAGAAAGAGGTGGCGTTACTGGAGACAAAGCTGAGGTCAAGAGGAGATTTACCAATTACCAAATATCATTTACCTGAATCAGACAACATCAAATCATTTCATGGATCAAACCTCCACATAGTCTCTGGATTCTGTCTGTAACGCTGGAGAACAGCAGCAGATCCTGCAGACCAAACTGAAGATTAAATTCATCGACTGCACGAACCTCATGATGAAGATTATAACTGAACCCACAGAAATCAAAACTGAACCCACAGAAACCAAAACTGAACCAACAGAAATCAAAACGGAACCTACAGAAATTAAAACTGAACCCACAGAAATCAAAACTGAACCTACACAAGAGGAAGATCGCACTGATGAAGATGATGATTTTATTCCATCAGGTATGTCTCCTTAATTATTGTTGTAATTTTAACTGTCATGTGAGGACCTGTTTTGGGTTTTCAGTCACAAACTCGCTAATTAAGGGGCGGTTTCCTGGACAGGGATTAGACTAGTCCTAAACTACATAATTATTAAAGGAAAACACCACTGTTTTTCAAAATTTTACTATGTTTTTACCTCAACTTAGATGAATTAACACAGTTCTATCTTCTTTCGGTGCGTGCACTTTTAATCTTTGTACAGCGCTTCTTGAATGTCCAAACAAAAGTTTTATTTTGTGCCACCATACTTACTTGTGTAACTACTCTCATGCAACAGTCTTTCTAGGGAAAACATGGAAGTGTTTGGTGGTCCCATTGATTTCAGTCAGTTTCACAGTTCTTCCCCCCAGAGAATAATGAGGGACAGCCAGGAAGGTCAGTCATTCAATAATAAAATTATGAAGTGACAAGAGCACTTTTGTATGCAGAGAAACCAAAACAAATGATTTAATTTAATAATTTGTTCTTCTCCTTGGTTGTTTATGAGCAGACTACGACACATCACCTGCTGACGTAGTTGCCAATATTTTTATTTTAAGTCGTTATGCAAACATTGTAAATGATACTTAAACAACCCATATAAATGGAAATATTACTTACCAGTGTATTCTGTGTCTGTACGCTGGCAACTCTGTCAGCAGGTGATGTCAGCAGCATGCGCCATCTGGTTGTGAACCCACACTGAACAACCAAGGAGGAGAAAAAATTGTCGAATAAAATGTTTTGTTTACTTTGCGTACAGAAGTGTTCTCATTACTTCATAATATATTTAATGAACGAATGTTGGACCTTTTTGGTAATGTCTTTCTTTGTTTTCTGGGGAAAAGAATTGTGAGACTGACTAAAGTCAATGGGACAGACAGAAGCCACATGGTTTGATGGTTTTATCAAAAATATGTAACATTGGCTGCGTCCGAAACCGCATACTGTATAGTAGGTACTGAATTAGATGAAGTACCTACTTACTTGGCGTTAAAACAGTAGGTACTGTATAGTATGAATCCTGGTAGTATGAATGAGATTTGGACGTACTACATCCGCCATGTTGTTACATCACGTGACATACGTCGTCATCACGTCGTGTCATTTAAGCGCGAAAACAGCCGCGTGCCTTTTCTTCTTCGTTGGATAACTCCTCGTCCGGGGCATCATGGGATAGTGAAGCGTCCATCGTATGCACACTGCAAAATCTAACCGGAAGTAGTAGGTCATTCGGGTACTTTTCGCATACTGTTTTTCGAATACTATGTATTCGGACATACTACTCGCCTCGCCTACTGCTTTTCGCGTACCATATAGTATGTAGTATGCGGTTTCGGACGCAGCAATTGTGTTGTGAAGACAATCGGAGCACATGGGTGTTTAGAACGACACAGGTGTAAGTGATTTATGATAAAATGATCATTTTGGGTCAGCAAATAATGCAACCAAGAATTGTGAAAGTCTCTGTACAAATAAAAAATATTGCTACATTTGACTCCTACAAAATAGTGGATTACTCCCAAATGATCATGCATTACAATTTATGTTTCTTTGTCTTTATCGATCACTTATTGAACTGTCATTATCATTTTATCAGGGTAAATTTATAGAAAATTAGAATGGAAAAATATTTTTTTCGAATTATCGCCCAGCACTGAAATATGTACTATAACTAATTTCTAATTATATACTATAACTAATAATATAAATATATACTACTAATAAACTCTCCAACACTCTGCTTCTACTACTCTTGACTATGGGTGGCACTGATCACAAAGCCCACGGTTCGGGTCGTGTCATGGTTTTAGGGTCAAGGTTTTCGGTTCTATACGGTTCTTGTTGTTGTTTTATCTTTTAATCGTTAACACTCCAGAATTTTACTTCAGCATGATATATAGCTTAATTATCTACAAGAAGCACAAGTTCCAGGTGAATCTAGCCGAGCATGACGTCTCATCACGCTGGCACCCAGTCTGTGAGTCGAGTATAAACAACTCCCCAAATGAAGGCTCGCGCTGTGGAGCCAGGCAAAAGTATTCAAGGCTTCAGGTAACATACGAGCACGAGGCTACATTGTGCATGCGTCGAATTGTGCAACACGCTCCAAACCGAGACAAGCGAACCGAATGGTTCGGATGTTTTTTCATGTACCGTGCCACTCCTACTCTTGACATCTATCTGACACTAAAACGCCACAACACCCACAAATCAGGGCTTCATCTGGCACCCCCATTTATTCTTGACATGCGCTCTGAACTCTTACTTCAAATATCCCATCACTGTGACATGTCTATTACATGTCTATATGTATGAATCTAGAAAAAGATACAGAATCTGACTTCTTTGTCCTTCTTTGTGTGAATAAGAGTAAAAAGACAATTTAATTGTTTAATGTTTCTTTCAGATGTGAAGAGTGATTCATGTTTGGATATAGAAATAACGTCCTCAACATCAAAAGAGCGACTGACAGCACAAACTCTTTCCTGCATCACCTGTGGAAAGACATTCAGCTCACAGAGACATTTAGAGAGACATGAAAGAAAACACACAGAACAGAAACTCTTCACCAGATCTGAGATCAGCTTTACTACCTTACAAGAGAAGAAACTTCATTCAGAAGACCACAGAGAGAAGAAGAAGAAGAAGCAGTTTCACTGTGAGCAGTGTGGGAGGATTTGTGTCTCTTCCTCTGATCTAAATGTTCACATGAGGGGACACAGTGATGAAAAGCCTTTCAACTGCACTGAATGTGGAAAATACTTCACAACCAAACAAAATCTTAATGTTCATCAGAGAGTTCACACTGGAGAAAAACCTTTTAAATGCTCTCAGTGTGACAAGACTTTTTCTCAGTCGAGTCACTTGAAAGTCCATCAGAGAGTTCATACTGGAGAGAAACCTTACGTCTGTGATCACTGTGGAAAGAGCTTCTCTAGTTCATCTGATTTCAAAGTCCATCAGAGAGTACATACTGGAGAGAAACCTTACGTCTGTGATCACTGTGGAAAGAACTTCACTAATTCATCTCAATTCAGAGATCATCAGAGAGTTCACACTGGAGAGAAACCTTATCACTGTAGCGTCTGTGGTAAGAGTTTTGGACAACGGGCTTCATTACTAAATCACAAGAGATTTCATACAGGTGAAAAAAACTTTCAAATGCTCTCAGTGTGACAAAACGTTCGCTTCTTTAGGTTGCATCAAATCCCATCAGAGAGTTCACACTAGAGAGAAACTTTACGTCTGCTCTCCATGTGGAAAGAGCTTCTCTGATTCATCTCAATTAAGAGTTCATCAAAGAGTTCATACTGGAGAGAAACCTTTCAAATGCTCTCAGTGTAACAAGACGTTTACTTTTTCAAGTAACTTAATAGTTCATCAGAGAGTTCATACTGGAGAGAAACCTTATTACTGTAGTGTCTGTGGGAAGAGTTTTAGTCAACGGAATCACTTAGTTAAGCACAAGAGAATTCATGATAAACCTTTCAAATGCTCTCAGTGTGACAAGACATTTGCTTTGTCAGGTTCCTTAAAATCCCATCAGAGAGTTCACACCGGAGAGAAACCTTATTACTGTAACATTTGTGAGAAGAGTTAATCAACAGTCAAACTTTGTTAAGCACCAGTGACATTAATACAAACAACCAATCACAGTTTGTTTCCTAGCGAAATGTCCACACAATAATTGAAATAACTTGCCGCAACCAAAGAGTATAGAAGCACAAGAGGGGAAACTCTCATTCGTTTTTGGCATCAGTCACTAAGTGGCGCTTCAGTAGCGCGGCCGCCATTTTGGAATGAAAATTCTGACAGCCAATTCATTCTCAGCGAATCTCACAGCCAAATCAGAAGCTCAATAGTAAGTTTCTTGAATTAAAATTTTGTTCACTTGCTACACCTACAGTAAATACTGTATTGTCTTGTATGTATGTGTTGATTTGTTGTTGTTATCAGCTGTGGAATCCAATCATTAAATAGATACAAATTTGAGGTAGTTTTTTTCTTGCTTTATTATGTAATTCTATGTTATGCTACTTTAAACATTTACTACTATTATAAGTTACCAACTCCACTAGGTATGAAATATATTTTGTACATATTAATCCCCTGCCCAATACAAACATTATAATCTTATAGAACATGATGCATTGTTCTGTCTTTTTTTTCTGTGTGTTATCCTATAATTGCCACTTTTTGACAGTTGGCTGTGTTTTTTTTTTACTTAATCCATTTCGAGCAATTCAGATGTATATGTGTGTATATATGTGTATGTATATGGAGCCAAAATATTATTTGTGGATGAGTTTATGTCGCTATGTTTGTATGTAAAATTAGCCTATACTGTATAAAAGTGGAAGACTTGTCTAAATATCTGAAAATAAGCTGTAAAAAGGGATTAATGATCACTGGTCTGATTGTATGTTATTCTGTGTTATCATCAATCAGTTTGAATTTGATCTTTTAATGTACAAACTAGCTGATTTTGCCATACTTCTAGTTGACTCCCGAGTCGCTTTCATTCCATAATGGCGGATTCGTGGGGCTGCTGCTGGGCGCGGGTGATGCAATGGAACGTTCTATTGAGTTTCCTCTCTTGTGCTTCTATACTCTTTGCCGCAACCAAATAGCACCTTAACAAACATCATTACTCACCATAGAACAATGCGCATACGTGCATGTAATGTAAACAACACAATCAACAGCAAACATTTTCTGTCTCAGTTGGCATTGTAGCCTACTGAATTTACTGAATTTTGAATAAAAAGAGTCTTTAAAAAACTGTTGCAGTGGTTAATTTAGTAATGATTATATTTACCATTTTGTTGTATCTTAACATTTCTGTATGTTTCATTAGAATGTGATCCTTAAGCAATTATTTTTATGTAGTAAACTGACAAGTAACCTTCGTCATAATAGCGGCATAATACTTTATTTACATATGAAGGTTATATCAGTGCACAAGCAGTTATATTTTAAGACGTCTCCTCCCGTCTGATTTCCTTTCATCTCCTGCCCTTCCATCTTTTGGTGTATCATCTTTCATATACAATATAAAAACCAAACTGAAAGTATCACGTTGGTCTTTTTTTCTGTAAAACAGATACAAAACAATAAAGCAGCACATCTGTGATGGTTTTTATAACTGGTTTGTAAATGATAATGCAATTGGGTGATGACCATTTGTTTATGTTTGGGCCAAGGGTCTGAGTCAAAGGGGAATGATAAGCCAAAGGTGTGAACACATTTCTATAATAATGAAATGGTCCGGGTGAGATGGTAATGTTGATGGGATTAAGGGTTGGTGAAACTGAAGGCTTGGGAGTGGCAGGGTTACTTCCTTTCAATATTTTGATGTTTAATGCTTTTAAAGTTGATTGCTTTGTTTTCCATTTAGGGGGCTGCCTGCTAAAATGTGTATGAATGCAATGTAGGGCCGTAAGTCAGACTTTGTGACTGCAGCGCCTGGACTCCATACTCTGACTACAGCTTGAGGAAATCCGAAGTCTTCTGGTCTTCGCTAAAAAGGTTTCCAACACGTTTTGATAATGTTGTAATAAGATGTTTAAAGAACGTCATGAACATACCAAAATACAATCAGTGTATACATTGCTTTAAATGTATCTCAGCTTTATTAGTGTTTTGTTTTATAATGGTAGGAAGGGCTGGATTGGTAATCGAGCATGCAGGGCATTTTACTTGGTGGCCCGACATACATTCAGTAACACGTCATAAACCTTGTATGGTCATGATGTTTTTTAAAAGTCTAATTTGAAGGTTTAACAGCTAAACAAAACATATCACAAATGTTGCATTTTGGGCTGGTTTTGTTTTTTAAGAATACGTGCTGATTATTTTCCAACGTTTATAAAAGTCCTTTTTGCTTTTATTTAGGATGTGGTTTTTAAAAGGTATTTAAAATGTTGTACTGCAACATTACCTAATTACAATGAAAATACAACGTTGTGAAAAGTTTGTGATTGTTTTTAATCTGATCATAATCTCTTTGTCCTACGATGTCCTATCTTTATAACTTTAAAACTAAAAGCTTGATGTTCTGTCTTTATTCTTTAGCATTTAATTTCCCACCAATTATTTTCATTTAGTCATTACTTTATACAATAGTTTGTGATGATTTCTGGCCAATAATTGAGACGCATACTTGTTTTGCTAAATCCATTGTAAAGCAGTGAGCGTCTTCTGTCTCCAGTACAGCAGGAGGCGCTGCAGCTCTTTAATCCGCAAATAAACTCACTAAAGAAAGAAAGAAAGATAGAGCGCAAGTGTGATGTGTTTGTGTATCCTCAGTGTTTTTCTCTCTCGCGTGTTTCATTGAGTGTAAACAGAGTCTTGTCTCTGTGTATTTTAGTGTTGAGACGCTGACGATGTGCTGTTCTGTAAATCAGTATGAACTGATCTGTCCATGCTGGATTTATTGATGATCATCAGAGAAATCTCTCAGCTGAAGAAAGAGGTGGCGTTACTGGAGACAAAGCTGAGGTCAAGGGGAGATTTACCAATTACCAAATATCATTTACCTGAATCAGACAACATCAAATCATTTCATGGATCAAACCTCCACATAGTCTCTGGATTCTGTCTGTAACGCTGGAGAACAGCAGCAGACCAAACTGAAGATGTGTTCAGTTAAACTCATCGACTGCACGAACCTCATGATGAAGATTAAAACTGAACCCACAGAAATCAAAACTGAACCCACAGAAATCAAAACTGAACCCACAGAAATCAAAACTGAACCCACAGAAGAGGAAGATCGCACTGATGTTGATTTTATTCCATCAGGTATGTCTCCTTAATTATTGTTGTATTTTTAACTGTCATGTGAGGACCTGTTTTGGGTTTTCAGTCACAAACTCGCTAATTAAGGGGCGGTTTCCTGGACAGGGATTAGACTATTCTTAAACTACATTGTTTTTTAAAGGAAAACACCACTGTTTTTCAATATTTTACTATGTTTTTACCTCAACTTAGAGGAATTAACACAGTTATATCTTCTTTCGGTGCGTGCACTTTAAATCTTTGTACAGCGCATCTTGTATGTCCAAACAAAAGTTTTATTTTGTGCCACCATACTTACGTGTAACAACTCTCATGCAACAGTCTTTAAATACAGGGCTCCAGACTAACTTTTTTCACTAGGAGCACAGTGGCCCCAACTGAAAATTTTAGGGGCGCAACCAGAAAATTTAGGGGCACACACCATAAATCAACATGCTTACCAAATATTCAAATTTTTACTAATTTCCACTGTATAACTAATAAATACTTCAATGATACATGCAAAAACTATAAAGTGCTGTTTTCAAATTCAGTGTCACATCACAAAAAAAGTCAAATTTACTGGTCGCCCATGTGCGACTGGATGTAAAATTCAGTGGCACACTCTTAAATTTCACAGTTCTTTTCCCCAGAAAATAATGAAAGACATAGCCAAAAAGGTCAGTCATTCAGTAATAAAATTATGAAGTGACAAGAACACTTTTTTATGCGGAGAAACCAAAACAAATGATTTTATTTAATCATTTGTTGTTCTTCTTGGTTGTTCATGAGCAGACTACGACACGTCACCTGCTGACGTAGTTGCCAATGTTTTTATTTAAGCCGTTATGCAAACATTGTAATTGATACTTAAACAGCCTCTATAAATGGAAATATTACTTGCCAGTGTATTCTGTCTCGGTATGCTGGCAACTCTGTCAGCAGCATGCGCCATAATCTGGTTGTGAAGACACGTAGGCCCTGGCCCAAATGGCGCACTTCATGTGGACTTTCGGTCTCGTGGCCTTAAATTGCTCGTTCTCGCTTAGTCTACGAGTCCGTAGGGTGTCCCATCTGTCATTTTTACGCTTTGAAGTGTGCTCATCAGCGCCTCCTTTCCCCCCTTGATGCGGTCTTCAGCGAACCCCGCACTGCAGCAGGCTTCGCGCACTTTACCAACCCAGAAGTCCTTGGGAAAGGGCAATCAGACCAATCAGACGACGGAAGGGAGGAGTTCACACTGACGGGCAACTTCCATACCTATATCCGGTGTGATGCTCGAGTCTGTCCCAAAATACGACTCCGGTGCACCCACGTGGACTCGCAAGAAGGTTCCTAAAGTCTGGACTACGTTATGTCATCAAAGTGTGGACTCTGAGGAGGACCACAAGTCCGGAGTGTGCCATTTGGGACAGGGCCGTAGATATATACACTAGATGTCGCCTTGGGGCTCTGAGCATGCGTCAAAACCGCCGCCATCTTAGAACAGGGGTCTTGTCATAGGAAGTATCTAGGTAAAGCTGCTATCTCCGCCTGTACTTCGAATTCATGGACGATGCCGGACTTTTGTGCTGTGTACTATGGATGTTAGGGCTACTAGCACTATGCATTGCAGTTAGAAAAAGTACATTTTCATAAAATCAAAACTTTTATTTTTTCCTGCACTAAATGCTAAATACATGTCTGACTGTTGAAACCAACCAAAAGAAAACCAAGAAAATCACGTTCACGACGATTTATGGTCATTTTATTTCTGTTACACCATTGCCTACAATGACGCTGATGCGGGGTTCCCCTGTTTCAAGATGGCGGCTCTGTTTGACGCATTCGGTCCAATGAAGTGCCGTAGCCAAGGCGATTTTTGTGCCAAAAAAATCGATTCACATTTGCCTCGCGATTCAAGCTTTGCCAATTCAGAATCGATTAACAGAATCCCAAAAATCGATTCATACATATTTTTTGTAATGCCATGTTACTATTGTCCTGAAATGAGTTTATCTCAGTATTCCCATAGATGGCGCTGCATCGTATTCACTCTGACGCCTGCACACTCTTTTACAGTGAGCCCCACGCATTGACTTTACTTGGGCACGCTGCCCAGTTATATTAACAAGTGCCCAAGTATATACTTTTTTTGTTTTTCCGTGATGATGACACTCTTTAATAATGACATTTTGTGTGCGACATGATGAGTTCGGTATGCGTTCACGTGCTCACTGTTTCTCAATGAATTGGGATGCGACGCGAACAAGCTCGTGTCACATTGTATCCTTCATGTTTCTGAACTTGAGCAGAGTTTTACCATTAGAGGATTTCACGGAGCACCCGCGGGTTTGTATTTGAAATGGTCAGTCGGGTCCGGGTCAGTCAAAGTTAAATTACTTCGGGTCCCAAGTCTGATTAATATTGTGTGTAAAAGCCGAGTCGATTGGAGAATGGCTGTCAGCGCTGCCGCGCTAAAGCTCGCGTGCAGTTTCGAAAGTCACGACCACGTGCTGGATTTTCTTTCCCCCAATTTTTTCTATTATTATTAATAAACATATATTTTCTAAAGTCTATTGCACTGAACGAGCAAAGCTCAAGCTGACTCAAGATTTACAAAACGCAAAGCTGTAATGTAAAGTCCCCTGTCACTGTGACAGCAAGTAGACTTTTGAATCTGAAATAATGAGTGGATTTAGCTTTTTTTTAATCGGCAAGAGAGATATAGAAAGAGAGGCACTTTTCCTGCTTCTGCTCTACACTCAAAAAATGGGTTTTGTAGCACTGTTCATTATACACAAATGTATTTAGTTACATTAACACATACACATTTATTTTTAAGACAAAATACAAGTGTAATGTGTTATGCTAAATCAATTGGTTATTCACTCTGGTTTACCTAACTACCTATCTTTAAACTAAAGTAATTGGTTTACTTTTGCGATTCAAATACCGGATGTGACGTCATTTAACGACTTCCACGCACGAAGACGGCGCGCAGGTGATGGTGTTTCGGGTAAGTAAACAAAATACGTTTTTTCTTCAATCTATCTTAAAACATTATTGTGGCTACTTTATTTTATGTTGAAGTCGATGGTGTTTGTGTATGATGGTGATGATTTCACGTCATTTGTGCAGCGGTGAGGTAAAGTGTGAGATTTGTGCGTTTCAAATGTAATGGAGTGCTTCACGCGATCTGTCGTGTGACGTGTTTAAACCGTATTAAACATGATGTACTCGTGTTTAAACAGTATTAAACGTGTTGTTCAATTTCGGGACCTTTGTAGTGTTTTATGATAGCAGCAGTGTTGTAAACTGTGTGATTTGTGCGTTTCAAAATGAATGGATTGCTTCACGTGTTCGTGGTGAGTTGAACTTCGATTTTCCGTCGTGTTCCGGTGATAACTTTAGCCATTGAACTTGTTTTACTGGTGAAAATAGTGCTTTTGAAACGTATTTTCCTGTGTTTAGTTAGAGCATTTTCTCAAGGGGTTCTTAAAGTTTATTTTTTGTTGTTACTCTGAAATGAATATTTACTTAAAGTAAGTTATGTTGAAATGTAAAATTTGTGATCTAAATTACTAAAACATTAAAGACTGCTGCACGTGCGTTGTGGGGGTTATCATCATAGATATCATTGTACATATTCTAATTGATATATTCAAGACATGGTATGCTCTACTTGTTCATTTAAGTAGGAATTATGCTACAGATGCAGTGCACTGTCTATCAGAAAAATAATACTTTGCTCACATAAACAGTCCCTTAAAGAAGAGTAAAACGGTATTTTGCATGTTATCAGGTTGTGATTTCCAATCAAATGTCAATGGGACTTCTATATCACACAAAAACAGAAAACACAACCAGCCTTCACTGAGTGATTTTAAGCCTGGTGTAGTTTCCATTGCTGAAATATTATGAGAGGTCAAAAGTTTTTATGGTGATGAGGCAAGTGATGCTTTTGTTCATGACTGAAGCCAGATGTGTTTTATTAAAACAGATTATTTAAACTAGAGCATATCACATTTTTTTTGGGTAAACTGCATTGTATGTTAAAGTCTGTCAGTGCCTATTTTAGTTAGCTGATGATTATCCATTGCTTGAGTTATATTGGTTGGTGCTTTGTTTGATGGTGACTTTGAAAAAACAAGTCCACGGATATGTTGTAAAATATGCTTTTATTTTGTTAAATGGACAATTATAAGTTAATTTTTCTTAACCATACTTACAAGTGATTTAAAAAAAAAAAATTAACTAAATTTTACTTGTTTTCCACAGTCATACCACAATGACTTCTCCAGTCTGGCTAAAAGTTACAAAAGGTGATCCTTCAGTATGCCATTCCTTCTTCAGTGAGTGACCTGTCAAAGGAAATAGAAAAACAATGTAATCTACAAGGACATTTAAGGATGCAGTTCATGGATTCTGACTTGGGCAATTAGTTTTTAAGTGAAATTAAATTTACTCAAGCCCAAACCAGCTGGAATTTCCAGTGCTGCTTACCATATAAAAAAAAAACATGCAACGCTGAGGTCAACTACTGCACTTACCATCCACAAACGGAGACATCCAAAACACTGGAAGTAGTCAGTGTAATACTTCTGTCTGAAATTAAAAAGAACAATGAGAAAACATTATGAATGCTGATGGACATTTTTTCTATCAGGAGACATGAGGTTGTCAAGGAATCGCCTTCAATAGCAGATTTCAAAACTAGATGGCCTGCTCTTTTCAGAAGGGAAGAGGTGAGTGAAAAGTTTTTGAGTCATTTATGTTTAACTTTGTTGGCTTTGTGGTAACAATAATTTATTGTGTTTTGTAGATTTGTGCAGAGTTTAAAAGAATCGCAACAGCCCCATTGGTGTCTACATACTTGGCGAAGATGGATCAATATTCTGCAAAGCTTATAAGGATCTATGCAAAACGAGGAGTCATCAATTGACCGAGAATTAAAAACCTGCTGGTTTCCACAACACGGGTATGAAGAACTGCACTCATTAAAACCTTATAATAAAACTTCTTTTTGCACTGGTGAAATTGGAATTAGAAAGTTTCTGGAACTTGTAAAAAAGAAACAAAGGTACAGTTTAAGGCAGGGGTGGGCATCGAGGGCCACAGTCCTGCAGAGTTTAGCTTCAACCTTAATCAAACACACCTGAATGTAATTTCCAAACAGTTCTGAAGACTTCAATTAGATTTTTCAGCTGTGTTTGATTAGGGTTGGAGCGAAACTCTGCAGGGCTGTGGCCCTCGGGACCAGGAATTGCCCACCCCTGGTTTAAGGTGTCCCTTTTTGTTGTTGTTTTCCACTTACATGCTGTATTTTGCATAATAATCTAAAAATAAAGGTAAATGTTTACCTGATATTGTGAATGCTACAATTAATACAATTTTGATATTTACATATTTAGACTGACAACATTGATCAGGCTCCGATCTTTCTTTGTCTACCTGAATGAAGACCTGACCAGTCTAATTAAAGAGTATTTGGTAAGTATATGTGCATACATATACTTTGCTGTATTATCAAGGAATTGAAATGTTGTGGTATCCCAGGTGAAAAAGTAGTACACTTCCATAGTAGTGTACTTACAGTGCTCTATTTTTAAACTAATTTGTACTTGATATACTAGAAATTATTCTTTGGTACTTTTAAGATGTTCTTAAGATTATCTAAGTGTACTTATGTGTTCTGTTTTGAGACATGATTATTAACTAAAATGTGCTTTGAATATACTATCTCTGTTTTAAAAATGTATTGGTTAAAACTTGTAAACTTGAACCCAACTTTCAAAGATGGGTTCAAGTTTACTACGAGTGGTACCTAAATACATTTTTAAAATACATTTTTAGAACATTTTAATTCATATTCATGGTGTCTCAAAAATAGAACAGGGAAGTACAATTATACCTTGTTCACACTGTCAGTCTAAATCTGATTTTGGTGGATATTTGAATCCAGTCACATTTAGAAAGGCTGAACTGCCAAAAACCACATGAAATCAGTGTTTTTTCAAATCTGTTTTGGGCTACATCCATGGGTGGTTTAAAATCCTTTTCAAATCGCATTTCTGGAAATCCAAGTCAGTCTGACCGCTCTGATCGCATTTGTGTAGCTTTTCGGTTATGTCATGCTGTTGCGTCACGTAAAACATAAACACGTCAGATGTTGAGGCAGATTGTCGTGCCAGTGCAACGTCATTGCCATAGAAACGTAGATAATCCAGAAAACGGCAGAACGCTACAGGACGCACAGAACGGTTGTGATCCACAATATGGACAATGAGTTTGTCAAATCGGATATGCCCTGAAATCTAATTTAGACTGACATTGTGAACAATGTACAAGATGTTCTTAAGGTTGTCTTAAGAAGTACAAAAGAAGAATTTTTTAGTATATTATGTACAAAATTAGTGCATGAAAATAGAGCACTTTAAGTACATTATGGACGTGTACTTTTTCACCTGGGATAACTTTTTATTTTATCTCATCTCCATGGTATTTCAAACCTTCTTTCTAATGCAGAAAACAAGGTATGTTGGTAAGCAAACAATACTTGCCCTCTTTGACTTTTTGGCTGTTGTACATTATGGAATGAGAACGTTCTTAAAATACTTCAGTTTTACAGAATCAAGTGATGTGGTTTTGAATAACATTAAATGGTAAATAAGAGATTTTTCTGAACTTATTAATAAACATAAAATAATTGTATCATTGTCATGCTCACCTGCAGGATACAGATGCACCCAGTACCCAGGAGGCGATCCAGAAGATGGTGATGTGAGTCCTTGTTGCAAAAATGTATGGTTCAGACATCGAAGACAGCCCAGCAGATGTTGGAGTGTTATTGAAGGGATTAAGAGTTCTTGGACCTCAACAACATTGTGTATGCGACAACCATGCTGATGGGACTGATATATGCACTGAACTTGAGCTACTTTCCTGAATTCAGGTACACTTTTGAAGTATTGCAGTTGTTGTTTCTGGAGCTAGATGGGAAGTAACTATCTCATAAAGTTCAGACGCTGAAGACCAAGCCTTTTGCAGATGTTTTGAGAAAGGAATGTTTTAATATTTCATATGTAAATGCCATGTTTTTGAAATGGAGTTTTCGTGCATTTCATTTGTCATTAACTGTAAAAAAATGGTAATGTTGTTATAAGGTTACATTGTAATATCCAAAGTCCTTAAAAACTTTGCAAGCTTTTCAAGTTGATGAGTGCATCTCATTTGTTGGTATATCCTTTACGGTATCTGTAGTTTAAGTGCAATAAACATGGCTTGAAGAACTGGTGTATGAGATTTCTTTTTTGAATAAAATGAATGCTATATAGAGTTTATTACAAAAAGTATATTTTTGTGTGTGATGTACTTGAAATAGACATTGTTGTGTTAAAGTTACTAAAAGTAATTGGATGGAACCACTGTCCACAATGTAATTGAGTTGTATGAATAAACTACTCTTGAGTTGGACAAGCAAAAAATATTTGATTCGTTTGAACAAGTTAAACACATGTTCAGAAAACGTAACAATCTTAAGTTGTGGATAAGTAACTAAGATAATTTTGTTGAACATTACCACTTTACATTAGTTATTTATTATTCAATTGTGTTGCTGCAAATAAAGAATTTGGCATTGACTGAAAACAACCCTTAAATGTTAAAATAAATTAACTGGGTTGTGTGGAACCACTGTCCACAATAAAATTGTGTTCGTTTAAAGTATCATTTTTTTGAGTGTAATAGAAATAATAACCATTATAACACCATTCACATTTATAATCTATAGATCTGCACTGTCTATCATTAATATACTATATTATTGTATTTAATAGAGTTTGATAAAAGGGGTCATCTAATTGCTTCATAACAGTTTTTTTTTTTTGCAAAAGACATAAAGTAATATCAAACTACATTTAATTTGTTTTGTTTCTTTTCTTTAATATTGTATATCTACTACAATCAGTCACATAGGAAAAAGTAAACTACATTTACATACTGTAAATCGTTTTTTAAAATCGAGAATCTTGAGCATAAAAATTTTCTGAATCGTGCACCCCTAGTGTACATTAGGGCTGGGTATTGTTAGGAATTTCACAATTCGATTCGATTCCGATTCTTGAGGCTTCGATTCAATTCGATATTGATTTTTTGCTTCAATATCGATTCAATAATAAGTAGATACACAAGTAATTAAGTACCTGAGTAGCCTATATTTTAATTTTAGCTTTTGGTGCAGGCTTGAACGGAGTGCAGCTGCTGTTTGCCATCTTGCTGTTTTGATAAAGCGTGTCTTGTACAACGCTGAACACTGGGTGATTAACTGTTACTAATCGTTGCAATGCGTTTCCTTTATTAAGACATCTAATGTCATTGTGGATAAGCAAGTCATCATTGAGCCGACATATCAAACAACAACTGTCAGAAAAAGCGGTTTGTAAATACAAGAAGTTAAAACAGCCATAGAGTCCGTGGTCTCACCACTGTCAGTCATCGCGTCTTGATATGCGGGCGCGAGCGGCTCGCGTTGGACCAAAGCGTGAATATAAACACGTGACACAGCTGCTCGCGCCAGTCACGTGACTCGCGCTCTGCATCTCATGCTGTAACGGATGCACGCTCATCAACTCGTAACTGTAGGGCCCGTTGTCCAACTACATTTATTTTAATTCTACATTTATTTATTCTAGAGATGTCTTTTTCACAGACTACATAAAGGGCCGGATCAAATTACCTCGGGGGGCGGGTGCTAGAGTGTTGCCCACCCACAGTGCCGCCACTGGCCGGTAGGCTGAATCGATTCATAGGATTTGATGAATCGATATTGAATTGAGGAACAAATAATTGCAATGCATTGATGAATCGATATTTTTACCCAGCCCTTGTGTACATATCTATGGTGAACACACACCGAACAACCAAGGAGGAGGAAAAAAATTGTCGAATAAAATGTTTTGTTTACTTTGCGTACAGAAGTGTTCTCATAACTTCATAATATATTTAATGAACGAATGTTGGACCTTTTTGGTAATGTCTTTCATTGTTTTCTGAGGAAAAGAAACTAACTAAAGTCAATGGGACAGACAGAAGCCACATGGTTTGATGGTTTTATCAAAAATATGTAACATTGTGTTGTGAAGACAATCGGAGCACTTGGGTGTTTAGAACGACACAGGTGTAAGTGATTTATGATAAAATGATCATTTGGGGTCAGCAAATAATGCAACCAAGAATTGTGAAAGTCTCTGTACAAATAAAAAATATTGCTACATTTGACTCCTACAAAATAGTGGATTACTCCCAAATAATCATGCATTACATTATATGTTTCTTTGTCTTTATTAATCACTTATTGAACTGTCATTATCATTTTATCGGGTAAGTTTATAGAAAATTAGAATTGAAAAATATTTTTTTGGAATTATCGCCCAGCACTGCAATATGTACTATAACTAATTTCTAATTATATACTATAACTAATATAAATATATACTACTAATAAACTCTCCAACACTCTGCTTCTACTACTCTTGACTAGGGGTGGCACGGTTCACAAAGCCCACAGTTCGGGTTGTATCATGGTTTTAGGGTCAAGGTTTTCGGTTCTATACGGTTCTTCTTCTTGTTTTTTCTTTTAATCGTTAACACTCCAGAAATTTACTTCAGCATGATATGTAGCTTAAGTAAGGGATAATGTTGAGGCAGCCGGTAGTTATCAGGAAATAAGCCCCGACAGTGTGATCAGGACCCGACGCGAAGCGGAGGGTCTTGTATCACACTGAAGGGGCTTATTTCCCGATAACTACCGGCTGCCTCTACATTATCCCGCTTATTACACGGGTACTTGTCACATAAGAAAAAAAACAGACATTAATATATGAATTTGAAACATTTTATTGTTGGCATATTTGTTTTAAATTAACAGGGCTCAAAATTAACTTTTTTATTTGGTAGCACTGGTGCTCCCAACTTTAAAGAGTTAGGAGCACCAGCAAAAATTTAGGCGCATCCATCCAAAAATTAAAAAGCACCACAGCTACAATGTAAATGTCAATAGATTTATTTTATTAAAAATAAAACACCACCACCGGGCTTTACACGTCCTATGGACACCATTTAAAAGTTGGTCTTCTATTTTATTTTATTTTATTTTTTGCTGCATAAATTCCTAAATTAATACCCAAATGCTGTTGAAATAGTATAGCAGCAATAATAATTTAACAATTACAGGTAACGTGATTAAGATTACATAGAAAATCTAGCAAACACGTAAAACACTGATTAATTGATTTGTGACATTACAAAAGTGACCCTAATATAGAAGGCTAATATATATTGGTATTGATAACTGCATTACCAGGATGCTTGTACTACTAAATAGGCAATGTTTTAAAAAAATACAACAAAACATACCATCAGCATTGTCGTATTCCACAGCAACATGGACCACAAGGATGTTTGTCGAATGTCCATTCACCAGCGCATGCGCACATACACCATCAAACACACTTTGACAGACAGGTCGGTGTCTCCATCAATAATAAACACATTTGTCATGACTAGGGGTGTGACGGTTATAATATAACCGTGAGACCGACGGTTATAGTTGAACACCGTCATTAGAACTCTATAACCGACAAAACCGTGTTATTAAAATAAAAAAAAAATTCATAAAGAATGTTTAAATACTAATTAAAAACAATTGTCAACAGTCTGTGTTACAAGCCTCACCACGTTATCACGTCACACAATGAAAAATACAGAGCGGAGCAGACACTGACAACGCGCTGACATACAGGAGAGACCAGGGCACTTTTTGGTTACATTTTAAATTAAACATATTAAACAAAGTCTCACCTTTCAAATCAACTCTTCCTTCTATTTAATTTACAGAATCAAATAAACATGAACGACCATAAGATGTTTTAACCGCGGAAAGGCTCCGCCCCGCTTTTCAAGTTCAAATCCTCCCATGTTAATCTACTAACTCTCCTGAAAGCACATTCACTGCTAGTTGTCTTGCTGTTAGTTGTAAATAAACGTAGAGCAAGTAGCTAATCAGTGTTTAGTTTATTCAAATGCTGGTTTCACATCGCAAGCATGAGCACTGAGCAGCGCATATGCGGAGAGCGTTGGCCGCGCGTGGCCATTGTGCTTTTACATCGGCTGCGTTTGCAGCGCATATGGCGCAGTTTAAAAACAATATAACGATCTCAAGTTCACATTACTTTATTTTACATGCATTTACGAGCAAAACCTCTTCAAGACGCTTTTTAATCCACATTGTTTTCGTTCTGTTCTGGTCCGTGTAATGACAGATATAGACACATAGATATAGACATTAAAAGCCCATGGCACAAATCTGTTTCTCTGAAGATTGTTAAGATAATGATAGATAGAAGATTCATTTATGCTGGGCAGAGATTGACAGTGCAGTCTTCTGTCAACAGTGTGTTTTTTAAATATTTAATTGCTTTCTGTTAAATTTCTCAAAGTCACATGTTTAAAACACACTTGGCATCACATTCATGATTTTATGGTAAAATGACACTTTCGCGTCAATCCACGAGCATTTAAACAAGCAAACCCCCCCCCCCAGACGGTTATGTGACGAACCGTCACATTTGACTCACGTCATAACCGTCATCACCAATTCTGAAACCGGCACAGCCCTAGTCATGACACGTCTTGTGTTTTTGGCACTTTCGCCATGTTTAAGCAAGGTACGTCTAGCGCTTAAAATGTTTTGATTCCGCCATTAACGCCGTTTTACAGGATTTACAGTAAACACAGTAAGTTACATTTTCATAGCGGAGACACTCGAAATCTTTAAGCCACTCTCTCTGAAAGGTTTAACGTCAACTCATATTTTCCGGTGGTGGAGTTACATTTGAATCAGGATCGTCGTCAAAAAATACCGTAATAACCTTGGCTGTAATCGGCTCGCTCTCGTCATGCTCGCGACGCGGTCGTCTTTTCACATTTCCGCGCTTCACGGCAACAAGGAATGACTGACGCTCATATTAGCCAATCTGCGGTCTTCATTAAACGCAAGAACTTAATGGTGAAATTTGATTGGTTATGTATCGTTGGAGAGAACACTGAACCTGGGACAGCGCCAGCACGCAGGATCACAATCAACTCGCGTCACAACAAAATGGGCAGTCGCACAAATGCTCCCAAAAATATTTTAAGGTCGCACAGATTAAATTTCGGTCGCATATGCGACCAAAATGGTCGCAATTTCGAGCCCTGATTAACATTTTTATCCTTCCGCAAAACTTTGCACAGATGCATAAAATGATCGTAATACCTTATTAAGATCCTCTGCTTCATACTTGTCTGTCTCCATTTTTTCTCTTTTAGCCAGTCTTTGAGAAGTTTTAATGACCATTCTGTATATTTTTGTGTGTTGGCTTCGTAGCTGTCATGCTCTATTGTCAAGTTCAGTCTCAGTAAGCTCTCTGTGCCTTGTCTTGGTTGTCCAGTGTTTGTCACAAGATGGTGCCAAACGGTAATCTTTATTGATCTTTATTGGCGCGGAGCGATTTTACTCATACAAGTAGTACCGGCTATGCGTTATTACTTTGGAGCGGTTATTATTTGAAAAGAACGAACCTGCAAACATCTCAACTGACCAATCAGAATCAAGCATTCCAGAGAGCCGTGTAATAATTATCTACAAGAAGCATAAGTTCCAGGTGAATCTAGCCGAGCATGACGTCTCATCACGCTGGCACCCAGTCTGTGAGTCGAGTATAAACAACTCCTCAAACGGAGGCTCACGCTGTGGAGCCAGGCAAAAGTATATAAGGCTTCAGGTAACATACGAGCACGAGGCTACATTGTGCATGCGTCAAATTGTGCAACACACATACGCTTCGAACCGAGACAAGCGAACCGTATGGTTCGGATGTTTTTTCATGTACCGTGCCACTCCTACTCTTGACATCTATCTGACACTAAAACGCCACAACACCCACAAGGTGTCATGAGTTTCAAAACTCCTATATATAGACGCAATACTTAGAATGAAAAGATGCCACGTTTGTCATTGGTTATATGATTTCTACATTAGCAACACAAGCCCTGAATCAGCCCTCGCTTCAAATATCCCATCACTAACAATGACACGTCTATTACATGTCTATATGTGTGAATCTAGAAAAAGATCTTCATCCTTCTTTGTGTAAATAAGAGTGAAAAGACAATTTAATTGTTTCATGTTTCTTTCAGATGTGAAGAGTGATTCATGTTTGGATATAGAAATAACTTCCTCAACATCAAAAGAGCATCTGACCGCACAAACTCTTTCCTGCATCACCTGTGGAAAGACATTCAGCTCACAGAGACATTTAGAGAGACATGAGAGAAAACACACAGAACAGAAACTCTTTACCAGATCTAAGATCAGCTTTACTACCTTACAAGAGAAGAAACTTCATTCAGAAGACCACAGAGAGAAGAAGAAGAAGAAGCAGTTTCACTGTGAGCAGTGTGGGAAGATTTGTGTCTCTTCCTTTAATCTAAATGTTCACATGAGGACACACAGTGATGAAAAGCCTTTCAACTGCACTGAATGTGGAAAATACTTCAAAACCAAACACACTCTTAAAGTTCATCAAAGAATTCATACAGGTGAAAAACCTTACAAATGCTCTCAGTGTGACAAGACGTTTGCTTGTTCAAGTAGCTTAAAAAACCACGAAAGAGTTCATACTGGAGAGAAACCTTACGTCTGTGCTAACTGTGGAAAGAGCTTCTCTGCATCATGTCAATTAAGAGTTCATCAAAGAGTTCATACTGGAGAGAAACCTTTCAAATGCTCTCAGTGTGACATGACGTTTACTTTTTCAAGTAACCTAGTAGTTCATCAGAGAGTTCATACCGGAGAGAAACCTTATCACTGTAGTGTCTGTGGGAAGAGTTTTAGTCAACGGAATAACTTAGTTAATCACAAGAGAATTCATGATAAACCTTTCAAATGCTCTCAGTGTGACAAGACGTTTGCTCTGTCACGTTACTTAAAATCCCATCAGAGAATTCACACTGGAGAAAAACCTTAACACTGTAACGTTTATGAGAAGAGTTAATTAACAACAGTCAAACATTGTTAAGCACCAGCGATATTAATACAAACAACCAATCACAGTTTGTTTCGCCTAGCGAAGTGTCCACACAATAAGTCATTGAAATAACTTGCCGCAACCAAATAGCACCTTAACAAACATCATTACTAACCACTTAGAACAATGCGCATACATGCATGTAATGTAAACAACACAATCAACAGCAAACATTTTCTGTCTCAGTTGGCATTGTAGCATACTGAATTTACTGAATAAAAAGAATAAGTTGTTAAAAAACTGTTGCAGTGGTTAATTTAATAATGATAATTAATATTTAATATTTACCATTTTGTTGTATCTTAGCATTTCTGTATGTTTCATTAGAATGTGATCCTTAAACAATTATTTTTAATGTAGTAAACTGACAAGTAGCCTTAGTCATAATACTGGGATAATACTTTATTTACATATGAAGGTTATATCGGTGCGCAAGCAGTTGTATTTTAAGACATCTCATCCCGTCTGTTTTCCTTTCATCTCCTGCCCTTCCATCTTTTGCTGTGTCATCTTTCATATACAATAAAAAAAACCTGGATGACAAACTGAAAGTATCACGTTGGTCTTTTTTCTGTAAAACAGACACGAAACAATAAAGCAGCACATCTGTGACGTTTTTGTATAACGGGTTTGTAAATGATAATGCAATTGGGTGATGGCCATTTGTTAATGCTTGGGCCAAGGGTCTGAGTCAAAGGTGTGAACACATTTCTATAATAATGAAATGGTCTGAGTGAGACAGTGGGTGAGATGGTAATGTTGATGGGATTAAGGGTTGGTGAAACTGAAGGATTGGGTGTGGCAGGATTACTTCCTTTTAATGTTTTGATGTTCAATGCTTTCAAAGTTGAGTGCTTTGTTTTCCATTTAGGGGACTGCCATCTAAAATGTGTATGAATGCAATGTAGGGCTGTAAGTCAGACTTGATGACTGCAGTAGCGCCTGGACTGTATGCTCTGATTTAAAGATTGCTTTCTGCAATAAAGACTACAGCTCGAGATCCAAGTCTTCTGGTCTTCGCTAAAAAGGTTTCCAACACGTTTTCATAATGTTGTAATAAGATGTTTAAAGAATGTCATGAACATACCAAAATACAACCAGTGTATACATTGGTTTAAATGTATCTCAGCTTTATTAATAGTGTTTTGTTTTATAATGGTAGGAAGGGCTGGATTGGTACTCGGGCATACGGGGCATTTTCTTGTTGGGCCAACGTACATTCCAAGTAACACGTCATTGTAAGGGGTTTGTCTCGTGTTCTGTTGTTTTATGTTTAGGACTTTTATTTTGATATCCTGTTCTGTTCTGGCTTTTATTTTGATATCTGGTCTTGCTTCACATTTCACTTCCTGTCTGTTCACTATAAAACCGGTAAAATCAGATCATGTCCCTGCGAAGTATTGTATGTCTCACAGCTGCATTACCAAATAGTGATGCAAAGTCCGATTCATTTCCGCGAACCGGCTCATTTCGGACAGTTCGGCTCATTGAACCGGTTCAATAAGCCGATTTACCGGTTCCTGACGTCATCAAGAAATGACATCACTTCGCATACTGTATCAATGAAACATTCAAATAAAGTCGTTTGTGTCAACACATTAAAACATTAAAAAAAAAAAAACGTTTTTGTGAAGGCATATAGCTGATTTATTGCCTTTCATTCACAAGAAGTTAGTAATGTTTGTGGTCACAGTTTCAATCGCGGATGATAAATAATAAATGCCAGATACAACTGATCAGTTTTGACAAGCCTACAACTTGAATAAGATTCCTAAAAGTGATGTACAATTGCGGATGTGTAAGTATATATAATAAATACACTTGTGTGTTAAACTCATTGGTCTTCCTTAAACAACTACAATATGATTTGCATGCACAATAAATCGTACCAAAACTAAAGCTTTTTAATAAACAAGCATATCAAGAAACTAATAAAAAAAATAAACTTCGCACTTCAGGCTCATTCAAATCCTCGATGATTCACACGCAGTGTCAGCAACTCATCCGTCAGAATCGTCGGCAATCCTCGATCGGCAATCATCGACAAAAATCGGCCGGTTCTTGAGTCCGACGTGCTATTTCGGCTGTGCGTCCTGCGTCATCAACCCGGAACCTATGCCCAAAACTAACGTTTTATTCAGTTCGATTTGTGAACCGGTTCGACCGGTTACTTCCTGAGAACCGGCTCAAAAGAACGATTCGTTCAAGAACCTAACATCACTATTACCAAGCGTTTATATTCTTGTATCCTGTTCCCGTTTTGTTTATCTGTTCCTGTTTTTGACCTGTTGCCTGTTATATTGGATTTTGATTGTTTGCTGCCTGCCTTGACCTTTTGCCTGTATATTTTGGATTACTCTTTTGTATTGTCCTATATTGGATTTGTTTGCTTGCCTGTGTGGATTTACATTTTAATAAACCTCCTGCACATGGATTCGTCTCACTCTCGCTTTGTGTAAAGCAGCCCTCGTTACAGTCATAAACCTTGGTTGTATGGTCATGACGTTTTTTAAAGTCTTATTTCAAGGTTTAACAACTAAACAAAACATATCACAAATGTTGCATTTTGGGCTGGTTTTTTCCGTAGTGAACAGACGTGATTTATGTTTTTTAGGGATGTAACGATTCAACCGTGTGTCCCATTAAAGATGCCTGTCTGAAATCGATTCTGAATCGCAAGGCTGCGATTCTTGTTTCATGCACAGCTTGTGCGTGTACTAGCCTACGGCATTTGGTCCCTAGGGGCACCTCATACTTATCAATCTAAAATCATAACGAGTCAGAGTCGTTTATGACGTGCATTTAAAAAAGCAACACTCGTTAAACAAAATAATTTAATATTCTTTATTATCATGAAAATACCTGAAACAATTTGAAAAACAGTGATATTTTATTATCATGAAAATACCTGAAACAATTTGAAAAACAGTGATATAAATATTCCTGTAGACATTTCCTGGAATAGCGTTTGTAATGCTACTTCTTCTGTGGCACAAAGGGAGTTTCTGCACGGGAGCGCCCCCTGGCGTTCGGATGTGCCTGTATTTCACCGTAATTAATTCAAATTCATTCATTGAGAAAACGCGCATTTGCACGATTAATCGTTACACCCCTAATGTTTTTACTACCTAAAGAAAACGTGCCAATTATTTTTCAACGTTTAATAAACGTCCTTTTGTTTTTATTTAGGATGTGGTTTTTAAAAGGTTTTTAAAATGTTGTACTGCAACATTACCTAATTACAATGAAAATACAATGTTGTGAAAAGTTTGTGATTGTTTTTAATCTGATCATAATCTCTTTGTCCTACGATGTCCTATCTTTAAAATTTTTAAAAAGCTTGATGTTCTGTCTTTATTCTACAGCAATTATTTTCCCACCAATTCTTTTCATTTAGTCATTACTTTATACAATAGTTTGTGATGATTTCTGGACATAATTGAGACGCATACTTGTGTTGCTAAATCCATTGTAAAGCAGTGAGCGTCTTCTCTCTCCAGTACAGCAGGAGGCGCTGCAGCTCTTTAGTCCGCAAATAAACTTACTAAAGAAAGAAAGAAAGAGCGCAAGTGTGATGTGTTTGTGTATCCTCAGTTCTCTCTTGCGTGTTTCATTGAGTGTAAACAGAGTCTTGTCTTTGTGTATTTAAGTGTTGAGACGTTGATGAGATGTGCTGTAAATGAGTTGGAACTGATCTGTCCATGCTGGATATATTGATGATTTCATTACAGAAATCTCTCAGCTGAAGAAAGAGGTGGCGTTACTGGAGACAAAGCGGAGGTTAAGAGGAGATTTAGAAATGAATCGAAAGGTTTGTACAGCTTAAACATCATTTACCTGAATCAGACAACATCAAATCATTTCTAATCTTACTGTCTGTGTGTGTTGTGTTGTCAGGATGTGGATTGTTGTGAATCTTCAGTGTATGTGACTGATGATGGGAGTCTGGATTCAGTGTGGATGAGCAGAGATCAGAGCCGCACACCACAGACACTGCTGGACTCTAAACTCTCTGAAGAGAAATCCAGACACACACAGAACTCAGAGCTCAGTCTAACTTTACTCTGTTATACTGAGTCAAAGCTCACAGACACTCAGGACACTACAGTGTGTGACAGTAAACAGAGCTTACAGGAGGATCAAACCTCCACAGAGTCTCTGGATTCTGTCTGTAACGCTGGAGAACAGCAGCAGATCCTGCAGACCAAACTGAAGATGTGTTCAGTTAAACTCATCGACTGCACGAACCTCATGATGAAGATTAAAACTGAACCCACAGAAATCAAAACTGAACCCACAGAAATCAAAACTGAACCTAAAGAAATCAAAACTGAGCCCACAGAAATCAAAACTGAACCCACAGAAATGAAAACTGAACCCACAGAAATCAAAACTGAACCGACAGAAGAGGAAGATCGCACTGATGAAGATGATGATTTTATTACATCAGGTATGTCTCCTTAATTATTGTTGTATTTTTATGTGAGCACCTGTTTTGGGTTTTCAGTCACAAACTCACTAATCAAGGGGCGGTTTCCCGGACAGGGATTATACAAGTCCTAAACTCCTTTTTTTTTATAGGAAAACAACAGAGTTTTTCAATATTTTACTATGTTTTTACCTCAGCTTAGATTAATTAATACAGTCCTATCTTGTTTCGGTACGTGCACTTTTAATTTTTGTACAGCGCTTCTTGAATGTGTTAGCATTTAGCCTAGCCCCATTCATTCCTATGGTTCCAAACAAAAGGTTTATTTTGTGCCACCTACTCTTGTAACTACTTATGTAACATAAATGGGGAAAACATGTAAGTGTTTGGTGGCTTCTAAACTCATCCCTGTTTGTCTGTCCCATTGACTTCAGTAAGTTTCACAGTTCGAAAGGTCCATCATAATAAAATATGAAGTGAAAAGAACACTTTTGTACATGGAGAAACCAAAACAAATGATTTTATTCAATAATTTGTTTGTTCCCCTCCTTGGTTGTTCATGAGCAGACTACGACACGTCACCTGCTGACGTAGTTGCCAATGTTTTTATTTAAGCCGTTATGCAAACACTGTAAACAATACTTAATCAACCCGTATAAATGCCAGTATTACTTGCCAGTGTATTCTGTGTTTGTACGCTGGCAACTCTGTTTTTGTTTACTTTGCGTACATAAGTGTTCTCATCACTTCATAATATTTTTATTGAACGAATTTTGGACCTTTTTGGCGACGTCTTTCATTGTATTCTGTGGAAAAGAACTGTGAAACTTAACTAAAGTCAATGGGACACGACAGACAGATGGTTTGATGGTTTTTATCAAAATATTGCTTGACTCCTACAAAATAGTGGATTACTCCCAAATAATCATGCATTACATTATGTTTCTTTGTCTTTATCGATCACTTATTGAATTTATAGAAAATTAGAATTAGAAAAGTATTTTCAAATTATCGCCCAGCACTGCAATATGTACTATAACTGGGGTGGTGATTATATACTATTACTAATAATGTAAATATGAAGAGTTTGGTTCCAAAACGCAATAAATCCATTTTGACAAATTTTGGTAAAAACGTGTTTTCTATACCAAGAAAGTGACAAGATGAAAACAACTATTTTCTGTTACAAACTTTCACACAGCATCTTTAGGTTATAAAAACATACAAAATTCAAATCCATAAATTGATTTTCAAAGATTTATTATAAAAACGGATTATTTTTTCCACAAAATGCAATAAATCCATGACAAGTTTTTATTCAAAATGCTATAAATCTATTGAATCAATAGCCTATATAAATGCGCATTCATCTTTGCCATGTTATATTCATTTAGTTGACTAGTTGTACACACTAATTAAAAATATAAACATTAATGTTATTAATCAAAACACTTACTTTGTCATATTAAGAACCGTGTCATTGCGGTTATAGGCTATGACGTCTTCGCTTAACGTCTTTCACAGCGATCAGCTGTAAAATGTTTTTGGTCCTGCTCGATTTTCGTTGACTTTGAGTAAAATTATGGAAAGTTTTTCATAAGATCCTCTGGGGTCAATGTGTTAGCATGAGAAGCTTGATGCTGTCGGGAGAACAAGCACCCGTCTCCCGAGTGCCTCTCAGGGAAATTATTAGATGTTGATGGCTTACGTTTCTTTCCCATCACAGAAAACCATCACAGGTTTATCAATGCAATTAAAGTATTATTTTGTTTTGTTTGTTGATCACAAAGTACAAAGTAGATGAGGAAAACTAGGACTCCATGTACTCAGCGCGCCGCCATGTTTGTTTACATGCGCTGTGGGATTTATTGCGTTCTGTAAAAAAGGGGGAGTGGCGTTTATCACATTTTGGGAAAAAAGGGAGAAAAGATGACAGAATAACACGGCGGATATTGGATTTTGCGTAAAATTAAGAATTTACTTTTAACTACTGACCTGATATAATGCTGATTTTGGCAGTAACTCATTTTTTTCAAAAATGGCGTTTATCGCGTTTTGGAACCAAACTCTTCATATATACTACTAATAATCAGGGATTTAACGGTATAAAAAATCACGGTAGGGTAATATTTTGGCATGATTCCCACGGTACGGTAATTATTTAACCATTTACAGGAAGGAAAAAACAAATGAAGACTTGGAATAACTGCCATAAGTGTTTATCAAACAAGACTGAACATTACAATGTACAAAGTGTAGTGAAGTGTAGTGTTTACAATTTTCATAAAAAGGACAAAAATAATTAGACCATGTAATAAAATTAATAAAAAAAAAATAAGTTTCAGTTTAGTTTGTCAACTTTAAGCAACTCCCAATAAGTCAGGTTTTAAGAATTGAGTCACTCCCTCAATTGACCTAGTTTTTTTTTAAATTATTTTTATTAATGCTAATGCTAATGCTTGGTACTCCTATGAAAGCAACAGTTGTGATTGTAAAATCAAGAAAAGATGATGGGTTTTAAGATCATCAATTCCTGAAAACAAAAACAACCCAGTAAAAATGAAAATAGCAGCTTACTTATTTGTAGCTGGACCTAGAGCTGAGGTTAGCTCACTCAAAACAGGGGTTTGTTTCCCAATCTGAACTCTGCAGCCTCCATAAGTCACATTTGTAGGCTTCATACGTCATGAAGACTAATTTCTTATTTCACAATATTAACATTTTTCAAGTTGACTATTATTATTATTTAAAGCTGCGGTCGGCAACTTATTTGATCATATTTTTTTTATCATATTCACTGAAACCAACACTATGCTCCGATAGAACGAAAAAACCCCGCGCTAACCCTAACCCTAACCTAGAGCCTGTTATTTGTTTTGCAAAAATCCACCGCACCCGGTTAATTTGGTCCAATCAGCGCAGGCCGGTTCATTTGGTCTAATCAGTGCAGGGCTGTGTAAAATCTGCCTGTCAATTGCTGCACACACCACAGATCCCCCTCCCCCTCGCGCGCGTTACAATATCACGTGCATCCGCCTGAAGTTCATAGGCGTTTTGGTTTGAACGCAGCGTGATGGCGGAGAGCACATTCACTAACAATCTTGCGATTCCTCGGTTAACAACTAGAGCTAGGAAAACAACAAAAAAGTGACCTTGACCGTAATAAAACTAGGATCAATATCGGACCAGCATTTGTAAGGTGGAGGAATCTACGAGATTTTAAAGGGTTCAAGCTGGATGCAGAGCTTGCCACATCTCTTCTCAACAGGTAATTGTGCTTTATCAACTATTGATTGTATTTCAGAGTGTTATGTAAGTAATCTAAGTATTCTTGCTAAGTATGCGTTCACAATAATACTGGTGCACACGTGCTGACGAGAACGAGCTCGGAGGGAGGAAAATTTTGATACCGCAATACTACGAAATGTATAATACCATTACATCCCTACTAATAATAAACTCTCCAACACTCTGCTTCTACTACTCTTGACTAGGGGTGGCACGGTTCACAAAGTACCACGGTTCTGTGCGGTTCCTGTAGTGTTGTCAAAAATATTGATATTTTGATACATATCGATACTGAAAATGTAAAATGATCCCAATACTCTTGTCCCGCGGAATCGATACTCCGAGACGAGCTGTGCGTTGTTTTTTTGTAACTCTGCAAACACCAGCAGCGCGTTCTCGCTCTCTCTCTCTTTTTCTTTTTAACGGCACCCACACACACAGTGCACATGAATGCAGTGCTCCGCCTGTGAAAAGAACTTTTTTTACACTTTCACTTTGAAATTCGTCCAGAAAGGCATATTTATTAGTTAAATATGAACTCATAAATGACGAGATAACTCGTCAATGGCGGTGAATGAGTTAAAGCTCAGCAATGAGATTTGAGAGTGTTTCTCCCTTTCCAGGAAAGTATCGAAAAAGTATAGGAATCCCTTGACATGTTATCGGCATCGAAACAATAATGTGGTATCGTGACAACACTAGGTTCGTGTTGTTGTTTTTTTCTTTTAATCGTTAACACTCCAGAAATTTACTTCATCATATGATATATAGCTTAATTATCCACAATTTAGGATAAAGTATTAACAAAATTGTTATATCATGTAATCATGCACAAACTGAATTTGACGATTTTAAGGACATTTTTGGGACCATCTCTGAGGAAAGCTAGGTGAGATTTTGATACAGCAAGAGAGAAGACATTGATGACAAGCTTTTCATTTACTTGGCAAAAAATGGATAATGTGTATTGCTATCTCTACAGGAACCGATGTGCCTTTTTACCACACAAATATTGAATTTGAAGCACACAAAGATTAAACCGAAGAATTAACTTGCACAATCAAACTGCCGACGTCAGTGTAGTTTTAAGTCTTATACTCTCTGCATCCATACAAGCGCGAGGGTGCGCGAGGCAAAAATGTAAAAAAAAAAAGATACAGAATCTCAATTTTTTTATCCTTTGTGTAAGTAATAGTAAAAAGAAAATTATTGTTTCATGTTTCTTTCAGATGTGAAGAGTGATTCATGTTTGGATATAGAAATAACGTCCTCAACATCAAAAGAGCGACTGACAGCACAAACTCTTTCCTGCATCACCTGTGGAAAGACATTCAGCTCACAGAGACTTTTAGAGAGACATGAGAGAAAACACACAGAACAGAAACTCTTCACCAGATCTGAGATCAGCTTTACTACCTTACAAGAGAAGAAACTTCATTCAGAAGACCACAGAGAGCAGAAGAAGAAGAAGAAGCAGTTTCACTGTGAGCAGTGTGGGAAGATTTTTATCTCTTCATGTAATCTTAATGATCACATGAGGACACACAGTGATGAAAAGCCTTTCTACTGCACTGAAAGTGGAAAATACTTCAGAACCAAACAATATCTTAAAGTTCATAAGAAAATTCACATTGAAGAGAAACCTTTTCATTGTAGTGTCTGTGGGAAGAGTTTTAGGCACTGGGATAACTTATATAAACATAAGAGAATTCATACAGGTGAAAAACCTTTCAAATGCTCTCAGTGTGACAAGACGTTTACTTGTTCAAGTAACTTAAAAGCCCATCAGAGACTTCATACTGGAGAGAAACCTTACGTCTGCGCTCAATGTGGAAAGAGCTTCACTAAGTCATCTCAATTAAGAGTCCATCAGAGAGTTCATACTGGAGAGAAACCGTATCACTGTAGTGTCTGTGGGAAGAGTTTTAGTCTAAAACATAACTTACTAAATCACAAGAGACTTCATACAGGTGAAAAACCTTTCAAATGCTCTCAGTGTGACAAGACGTTTGCTCAGTCAGGTTCCTTACAAGCCCATCAGACAGTTCATACTGGAGAGAAACCTCATCACTGTAGTGTCTGTTGGAAGAGTTTTAGTCATGGGTCGGCATTACTTAAGCACAAGAGAATTCATACAGGAGAAAAACCTTTCAAATGCTCTCAGTGTGACAAGACGTTTGCTCAGTCAGGTTCCTTACAAGCCCATCAGACAGTTCATACTGGAGAGAAACCTCATCACTGTAGTGTCTGTTGGAAGAGTTTTAGTCATGGGTCGGCATTACTTAAGCACAAGAGAATTCATACAGGAGAAAAACCTTTCAAATGCTCTCAGTGTGACAAGACTTTTTCTCGGTCAGATCAATTGAAATCCCATCAGAGAGTTCACACTGGAGAGAAACCTTAACACTGTAATGTTTGTGAGAGGAGTTTTAGTCAACAGTCACACTTACTAAATCAACAGAGAGTTTATGATAAACCTTTTAAATGCTCTCAGTGTGACAAGACGCTTACTAATTCAAGTAACTTAAAATCCCATCAGAGAGTTCATACTGGAGAGAAATCTTAACACTGTAATGTTTGTGGGAAGAGTTAATCAACAGTCAAACTTTGTAAAGCACCAGTGACCTTGACAAGGTTATGACACCAAAAACTTGTATAAAGTTTTAAATATTGTTAAAAAACAAGTTAATTGTAAAATAAGAGCAAATAATCAAAGTATGCGTAACACACATGAAATAAAACCTTGCTGCTCATGTTTTTAGATTGATCTTACAGTATCATATTATGGAGGACGGAAAAATTGTGCCATATTTCAAAGCTTTCTAGAGTTTTATTTTAGGTTATGATGTCCTTAAAAGGATAGTTTACGCAAAAATCAAAATTCTGTCATCATTTACTCACTTTCATGTTGTTACAAACCTTGTTGTTACAAATAAAGTTTGAAATCAAGCCATTTGTGATCCCCATTTGCTTCCATAGCATTCCGTTTTCCTACTACGGTATGACAGTTTTTTTTTTTTTTTTTGAACATTTATGAGTGAAATACACAGTTGAAATAACGTTACCCATGGAAGTTCACTAAATGTTAGTTTCTGTACACTAAATGGGCCGGTGTCTGTAACTTAAGAAAACAAACAACGTCTGATTTCCAACAGATATTTTATCAAAACTTGTGGTTACCAAAGACTTTAGCGTCACAAAACAATACATTAGCATCACATAGCCAGCCGGTTCTAAAAGCAGGTGATGGTGCTTTACTACTAATCTTTGCCGGGTTATCCGTGTTTGGCGGGAAAAACGTGCAAATAATAAACGTCCGATCGACCGAAGCATCAAACGTCTGACCGAATTTCTTGAACTTTTAGCGCCTAGCATCGTGTGCGACCCACGTGACGACCTGACATGACGTCAACGCCTTAAAAGTAGCGTTTTTCAAATGAGGTAATATGCCAAGAGTGTCAAAGAGTGTGTGTGTCCAGGAGCAAACATTCTGCTCACAACTATATACAATTGTGTTAATTCATGTTGTTTTTCATATTTAATTTACACATCATTTTTTTATAAACTTTTTGTTATGTGTCAAACTCAGTTATTTTATATTGTGTGCCTTGTGATTTTACAAATTGATTTCAAAGTCTTAATGTCATGGGACCATAATGTCATTAATTGTCCATTAACTTTGCTTGGTATAGGAACACGCCGAGAAAGGAACTGTTTAGATTATTCAGTAAATGCTTTGTTCATTTGTACAATTATTACATCTCCTGCCTTCTGCTAATGGCCTATTTTCTGGGCTGGTACAGCGGGGAAAATAAGTATTTGACACATCAGCAAGTGGGTTATCAACACAGAATGTCCACCAGATGTAGACATGAAGCCAAATATTCCATACAAAGAAATCAGAACATTTAAGTATACAAGTTGAGACATAATAATATATAAATTGAAATGACTGTAAGAATTTATAGTCAGCCTTGACAAAGATTCCACTCCAATTTAGCTGATAAAACAAGCTCATCCCTCTAAAAGGCTTGATAATCATAAAAGGTAATCTCAGTTCAAGCAATACAATGAGATTCGCTGAAGAGTGACACCGTCGCTCCCATCAACGTCTGCTGTCAGAGAATGTGAGTGACTGTAGCTGCTGTACTGTAGCAGTCAGCTTGTCCATGCACTTCACCAGCGTGGATGAGGATTTCGCTTCAATTTCCATTGCCTGCCGTCATCGTGGTGCTTGTGTTTGCGTTTAACCTCGAAGGAGCACAGCGGATCGGTCCCTCGATGCAGGCGAACAAACGCTAGACAGTTGTTGGTGCAGCTCGACCGGCATAATGCTGCATTTCGGACAGGGGTTAAACAATGCTTCCTTAAGATGTTCCTTACCCAGGCACGACGAGCAGCGGTCATGCCCATCCAACATGTCCATCTCAGTCAGGCACTGTGAGCAAAACGCCGACTCCATAGCATCCGCTACGATAACCGGTCCACCAACCGCGTGATACAGGTGCGTCGAGAAAATCCGCTGACACTGTAGGACGACACTATCAAAGCGAGCGTTAGCGTCGCACTATGGGACCCCGGAAAAAACACGGGTACTCAATGGGAGAAGCCAAACGTTAGGTGAGGGAGCCCTGGTAAACCAATAAGTACTCGCCATCAATGAAACCATCGTAAAAAAATCAACGTTGGCTTACCTGTCCGACGACACAGCTGGGGCGTCAATATGTTCCGCTGTGTGTACCACTAATCCAAGGAGTAATCCAAAAAATCCAATATTCAACCAATCCTGCAACAGCTAAGTGGGGAGCGAAAATAAATAAGCTGCACACAGAACGAAGTTCTCAACAAGCGAGAATGACAAAGAGAAAGTTCATGACGTTGTGATATGTTTTATATTAGAAGGTCATGAGGTAATGAGATGATGAACCAATCAATAAGTTCTCGTAATTAATGCGCTCGTGCATGATATTTTCACTCTGTTTTACGCTTCTGGCGGTCTGGGGGTATAAAAAAAGAACTCACGTTTGTTCAGTTAAAACCAAATTATTGTTGTATAAGCAAATCAAGCATCATAGCAAAAAGGCTAACAAACTTAAGACTTATAAGTTACCCTTCAATTAACATTAGCACTTAATAATTCATGTTTTGCCGTTTCTCTTCTTTCTAAATTAAGCACCTGATGATTTTGACATTTTCCTGTAAATCTGTGTTTATTTGCCACTCTGTAATCAACTGATTTCCCATCCCCCCAACCTTGGCTGGACTGATCCTTCCAAGTCATGGCTAGACAAGGCTCCATTCGGAGAACACGTAAATGGAACAGGCTAGCAAGTGCACGTCATTGCGTCGTTACGTCAGTGAATGGCCCTGCGTTCCAGTTTGTTTTTTATGACCTTCCATGGTAAATTTTCGTAAGGGACATGTGATATGGTTTTATTGTGATAAAAGTGTAGTAACCATGGTTTTTTGGTGTATTGATTACTATCAGCAAAACTATGGCTTTACACTTTTATGGGTTTTTTTTTGTGGTTACCATGGTTTTAGTACAGTAAATTAGTAACCATGTTTTTTTACTGTAGTAAAACCATGGTTAATTTTCATAAGGGAACCTTGTGAAAAGTTGTAAAAGCTGTTGTGTTTGTATTTTTGCATGTATTTGACATGTATTTTTTTTCTGATCATCTTTGTCCTATGATGTCCTATCTTTATGACTTAGCTTGATGTTCTGTCTTTATTCTTCAGCAATTATTTTCCCACCCCTTCTTTTTATTTAGTCATTACTTTATACAATAGTATAGAAGATTTCTGGCTATAATTGAGACCCATACTTGTTTTGCTAAATCACTTGTAAAGCAGTGAGCGTCTTCTCTCTCCAGTACAGCAGGAGGCGCTGCAGCTCTTTAGTCCGGACACATCAACTCACTAAAGAAAGAAAGAAAGAGCGCGCGTGTGATGTGTTTGTGTATCCTCAGTGTTTTTCTCTCTTGCGTGTTTCATTGAGTGTAAACAGAGTCTTGTCTCTGTGTATTTAAGTGTTGAGACGATGCAGGACACTACAGTGTGTGACAGTAAACAGAGCTTACAGGAGGATCAAACCTCCACAGAGTCTCTGGATTCTGTCTGTAACGCTGGAGAACAGCAGCAGATCCTGCAGACCAAACTGAAGATGTGTTCAGTTAAACTCATCGACTGCACGAACCTCATGATGATGATTAAACCTGAACCAACAGAAATCAAAACTGAACCCACAGAAATCAAAACTGAACCCAAAGAGGAAGATCGCACTGATGAAGATGATGATTTTATTCCATCAGGTATGTCTTAATTAATGTTGTGTTTTTAATATTTTTAACGGTCATGTTAGCAACTGTTTTGTCACAAACTCACTAATCAACCAAAAAACTTAAGTACTAAAAGTTTAGGACATTTTAGTTTAGGATATTTTTTAAAACTTATCAGGCACGTAGGCTTAAAGGGTTAGTTCACCCCAAAATGCTTATTTGATCATAAATCACTTACCCATGTGTCGTTTTAAACCCCAAAGTGCTAGATTGTCTTAGGAACAACAGCAAAAACAGAACGTTCCCATATGGTTCCCGGGATACAAAAACGTTAACGTTCCCAGAACGATCCATGTAGGTTATTTTTAGTTATATTTTATAACCTAGAAAGAACGTACCCTGTACGTTTTTTTTAAAGCTATAACGAATAAACTTTTATGGCCTAATGGATGGCCTTTATTAAAGGGATAGTTCACTCATAAATAAAAATAATGTCATTAATGACTCACCCTCATATCGTTCCAAACCTGTAAGACCTCCGTTTATCTTCGGAAACTTTGTTTAAGATGTTTTAAATTTAGTCAGAGAGCTTTCTGACTCTCCATTGAAAATCTATGTAAGGTATACTGTCCATTACACTGCCAATGATTTGTTTGCAGACATTTCTCATCGTGATGGTTAATGTGCATTTAAAACACCTGTTTTTAAGAGCTGAATGATATTTCTTTTTGCGATGACGCACGGGCATTTTTGTTAAATATGAGCACGTAACGTGCTATTCTTTATGCTGCTGAATGATCTGCGCTTCATTAATAGTGACGAGCTACCTGATATCTGCTTTAGTCCAGTTTGATGTAATTTCTCCTCGTGAATGCTGATCTGCATGTAAATCCCTTGTTTTGAAGAGCTGAACTATAACTTAATTGTGGCGATGACACGCACTTCAGTTAGTATTTAGTAGAATTATCTGACAACACAGGCAGGAATTAATATAAACATCCACGTGTCATACAATCTATGTCTATGCCATTTAGTTTGGTAGTTAACAATAGCTAAGGTTAACTTTACTACAGACGCATCTTGCGTTCGATCTCGACAACACGGTAAATTAGTGTAAATGTTGTTTGCTCACTAAGCAACTTTAAATTTAAACCAAAATCAACAGTTATAAAATCACTACTTGTGGTTTGTGGTAGGGGTTGTAATGGCCAAAGCAAACTAACAATTTTAGATTTAATTGCTCCGGTATCCGGTTGTGCCTGGAACCTAACATTTAAATCCATGTTCTGCCAGTTTTGTCCTTGCTTGTTTCTTCTCAATACCTGAAAAACGTCTGATGATTATTCTGTGTACGTCCAGCTGGCCTTGAACATGGGCGTGTAATAGAAATGTTGGGGGCGTACATGTAGACTGTTATGTCACAGTCAGTGTTATGTTGAGATTGGCCTGTTTTTGACTTTTAGATGAACGAGATTAACATAAGAATGAGGAAACATTACTGTTTGAGGACAGGACTCTGATGAAGATGTAATTGTGCATCGAAACGTTAGCCACATTATGCTCAATTGCTTCACATTTAAACCACGCAGAAAACGTGATTGCACCGCTTTCATCCTCTATAAAGCGCGTGGAAGCTCCAAAGCATCTGTCGTTGCTAAGTAACCTAAGCATTGCTTGACGTTGTGACGGGCACTCTCCAGCGGAAAGAAATCTGCGCATATGAACATGTATGTTTGTTAAGAAACGTATATCTGATCCTCATTTATATTATTATATTTCAAAATATATGTATGCATTATATATAAGCCTCAGAGGTGGAAAAAGTACTAAAATATTGTACTCAAGTAAAAGTAAAGTTACTTGTCTAAGAATCTACTCAAGTAAAAGTAAAAAGTAAGTCATTTTAACTTTACTCAGAGTAAAAGTTACTTTTTTTTTACAGCGGGAAGAGGTGGAGGATTCTAGTATAGTTAAAAAACGACAAGGGAATATAAATCTCAAACTAGTTGTTTTTAATTGTAGGAACATCTTTACAATTAAAGTGCAATAACAAAAAGTTAATAAAATAAAAAGCTTTTTTTTAAGTAAGAAACATTTATGGAATTGTTTAATGATTTTTACATGTGAGTTATGCACTTTTGAAGGTGGTCAGAAGCTTGTAAATACAATCACTATAGTAAGGTTGTAATTGATGTATTGCTGGCAACATACATTATTTTATTAAACTATATATCTAGTTTAAATGAGCATATAATGAGATAAGTGCCATGTCTATATACATTTGACACGTTTATTATCTTCTTACTTCCCTGACCTGGGTACCTGATGACATTTATTCTTCTCTCTCTCTCTCGCGCGCGCGCTCTCTCTCTTGCTCTCTCTCTCTCTCTCTCTGCAATGTCTAATGACCTGCGCATTCTCGAGGACGTTTTGAAGTTCTGTTTGACTTGACGCGAAGCTGCTAGACCTCAGAAGATAATGCACATCAGGGGCGGAGCCAGACATTGTAGACATTGGGGGCTTAGCCCAAATCTAGGGGTTTCAAGGCTTGGTCCCCTGTTGATATTTTTTCTCCATTTACGGCAGCTTTATAAACTATTTTTTAATCTAAGTGTTCTCTGTATTGTCCAGTGTTGGGTGTAACTAGTTACTAAGTAATGTGTTACTGTAATTTAATTACTTGAAAAAGTAATGTAAGGGATTACTCTTATTTTTCTTGTAATCGAATTACAGTTACTTCTGATGTAACTAAATACTGTCTATGGACTGTAGAACAATTATGTATACTATAATAAATAGTTGGTTTTAGTTTACAATTCTCACTATTAACTGGTTGATTATTAGCATTAATATTACTGAGATGTTGACTGTTTTTTAGTAGGCCTACTTAAATAGCACATATTAATGCTTGATTCTGCAAAACCTTATTCTACACCCTAAACCCTCCCCATTTCTACAAATACTTAAAATAAACAACTACTTTAGTATTAGTAAGCAGTAGTTGGAGTATATTGAGGCAAAAGTAGTTAATAGTTAATTAATAGAGAGAAATGAACCCTAAAGTGGGACCAGAATAATTGATGTACTTTTATATATTGTTTCTTCGAGCCATTTCAAGCCTATCCTTGTATCATGTACTAAATAGGATTTAGAAAGTAATTAGTAATAATTAAATACTTTTTGGAGTAATTTGTAAAGTAATTTAATTACATGATTGAAGATGTAATTAGTAACTAGTAATTAATTACTTTTTTGAGTAACTTACCCAACACTGGTGTTGTCATTTTGAAACTGCAACATAACAAATTTTGACAATGACACTTTAACTTCTCTTATCCAAAAATAGGCAAACATGTTTGCTGAAGGCTAATCCAGTAACTATAAAGCTACATAAGAATAACAATTTTTGACTTCATTGACAGAACAATTTCTCACCTGCTTATGGAAGCGTTTCTCTCTCTTTCTCTCTTTCTGTCTATCTGTGATCTCTCTCCACCCTCCTCTCTTCCTATTTGCACTGACAGTTATCACACATTAGGATATTTTAATGTAAGAGATTGGGGATTCACATTTTATAACTGTCTATCAATGTATTTCTGAGGTAAAATCATTGCGAATTTCAAATGCATATGGACAAAACATACCTAAAGTATATATGCAACAATGAGCAAGTTTTTTCAAAGTTTTAATTCACTGTTATTAAATGTACTTTAAATACAACGTTACCAATGACCAATGGGGCAGACTAGACCAGAGCACCACAGTAAGTTAGACGTTAGCCATGCAGATGATATATCAGTTGACGCTATTTAACAGTATTTACATCACATAACTATAAATATACACTTACAGTAATAACGAAGGCACTGTAATAATAAAGACACTTTGAAAATGCGTTTACTGTGGGGAGATTCCGAATGTTATTTTGCCTTCAACACGCATCTCTTATTCATTTTCAGTTGAGTGGGGGACCGGAGAGTTAAAGCTGAGTGCCGCCACCTAGCGTCCTGGATGAATTCATTTTACAGATCTGAAAAGATTCGGGGCTTTTGACAAAAAAAGCCACCCCCCCGCTCCGCCCCTGATGTGCATGGTATTAAAAACGCGTCGTGCAATTTCGTACTTAAGAGCATGAATGCTACCTTTCATAGAAATGAAACACTCGCTTCGCGTCAGTGGAAAGTGGTCGCTTAAATATGACCAGGGGTTCTTTCATAAGATTTGAACTGAGGCGGGTCTGCATTAGCGCGCGCCTGTCTCGTCCGTCTCCATGGTTCTTTTTGCGCGTTCCCCGGGCCCCGCCCATTTACATCCGTTTCGCGTCTTTATCACTTTGCTTTTTAAAATATTTTTTACCCGGTAACGGATATGATTTAAAATGTAGCGAAGTACAATACTTTAAATAAAACATACTTAAGTAAAAGTAAAAGTACAGATTTTAAAAACTACTCAAAAAAGTAAAAATACACAAAAAAACTACTCAATTACAGTAACGTGAGTAAATGTAGTTCGTTACTTTCCACCTCTGATAAGCCTATATGCATCAATGGACTCATGCATATACAAATTTTTTTACTTGTACCGCAGCCTTTGCAGTGTATATGACAAAACACTTGCTCCAGCATACATAAATCTCAAATCATATGTTTGAGAACTACTGCTCCTATCATGTCCACTTCACCAGGTAGGATCTTACAAAGACTACTTCCACAGAATGATATGGTGACTGAAAAATTAATTGACTTTACATTTAAAATAATAAACACAAATTGAATTGTGTATAATAACTATTGTGCATTATTTTTTTATATGGAATCAGAATCGGAAAATTTCTTACGATACCCAACCCTAATAATAACAGGACTAACACCTGTCCTCTGTTTATGAATCTGGAAAAAGATACAGAATTAGGGATGTCCAACTGACTGAACCGAGACCTGGTGAACTTTGTTGATACTGAGCATGCGCAGCAAACATACTGGTATTCCAGAGTCACCGATACACTGAAAACACGAATCAAGAACGGTTTCTATCGGACGCCTCCAACTTGATGAGCCGTTAATACTGCGCATGCGTTTACTAAACAGCACAATACAGCGATTCTCGAGTCAGGAACAGGTTGCTGAATTTATTGAGGCATCAGTACACTGATTTGAGAACAGTTTCTATCGGACGCGTCCGTATATGGAGGCCGAAGAACTAAGAATCAAAGAACTACGGATACTGAGCATGCGTGAGCCAAACAGTACACATGTTGGACATCAGTGGGTTTCTGTGCTAATACAGGGCTCAACATTAAGGACTGCCCTGTGGCCCGGGGCAAGCGTGAGAGATGTTCGGGCCAATAAAAATTGTCACTTGCCCGATTGAGCCAGTGCTTCACCCTCAGTCACTAAAATATATTTTCCTCAATGTATATTATTTAACATCTTGGAAGCAGACATTACCTTGGGTAAAACAAGACAAAAAAAAGATGCAATATTTTTCACAGTATGCTGTCAGTTTACAGGTAAAGCAGAAAAGTTGGGAGCCTTTTTTCGTGAGAACATGTCTGTTGTATATCTATACAATTATAGTTGACTTTTGAATTTTTATTTTTAAATATGTGACACTGACTTTTTTATTGGGACCAGTAAAAATTGTGGGCCAGTATAAAAAATAATATATAATATAATAATAATAATGAATCAACCATACACAACTTTACTTGAATTTTTTTAATGTATTTTAACATCCTGGATGATAGAATTAGATGGGAATGACGTCATTATGTAAAGTATGTTAAATAACTGGTGAATCGGTTTTTTGAACCGGTTCTTTGAAACGAACTGTCCAAAAAGAACTTGTTCACAAAAAAAGAGTCGGACTCCCCATCACTATACAGAATCTCAATTCTTCATCCTTCTTTGTGTAAATAAGAGTGAAAAGACAATTTAATTGTTTCATGTTTCTTTCAGATGTGAAGACTGATTCATGTTTGGATATAGAAATAACGTCCTCAACATCAAAAGAGCGACTGACAGCACAAACTCTTTCCTGCATCACCTGTGGAAAGACATTCAGCTCACAGAGACATTTAGAGAGACATGAGAGAAAACACACAGAACAGAAACTCTTCACCAGATCTGAGATCAGCTTTACTACCTTACAAGAGGAGAAACTTCATTCAGAAGACCACAGAGAGAAGAAGAAGAAGCAGAAGAAGCAGTTTCACTGTGAGCAGTGTGGGAGGATTTGTGTCTCTTCCTCTCGACTAAATGATCACACGAGGACACACAGTGATGAAAAGCCTTTCAACTGCACTGAATGTGGAAAATACTTCACAACCAAACAAAATCTTAAAATTCATCAGAGACTTCACATTGAAGAGAAACCTTTTCATTGTAGTGTCTGTGGGAAGAGTTTTAGTCTAAAGGCTACCTTACTACAGCACAAGAGAATTCATACAGGTGAAAAACCTTTCAAATGCTCTCAGTGTGACAAGACGTTTACTTGTTCAAGTAACTTAAAAGCCCATCAGAGACTTCATACTGGAGAGAAACCTTATTACTGTAGTCTCTGTGGAAAGAGTTTTAGTCATCACACTTCATTACTAGTGCACCAGAGAATTCATACAGGAGAAAAACCTTTCAAATGCTCTCAGTGTGACAAGACGTTTGCTCAGTCAGGTTCCTTAAAATCTCATCAAAGAGTTCATACTGGTGAGAAACCTCATCACTGTAATGTCTGTGGGAAGAGTTTTAGTGTAAAGTCTACCTTACTAAAGCACAATAGAATTCATACAGGTGAAAAACCTTACAAATGCTCTCAGTGTGACAAGACGTTTGCTTGTTCAAGTAACTTAATAGTTCATCAGAGACTTCATACAGGTGAAAAACCTTTCAAATGCTCTCAGTGTGACAAGACGTTTACTTGTTCATGTAACTTAAAAGCCCATCAGAAAGTTCATACTGGAAAGAAACCTTAACACTAGGGATGCTCCGATCGATCGGCCGCCGATCGGTATCGGCCGATAATGGCATTAAATGACTCGATCGGTGCTCGCTAAATCTGCCGATCTCATAAACCGATCTTTCTGTTTACTTTTGTCATCAAAAGGATCCTGAATGCGGTTGCAATTAAAGACATTTTTTACGTGGGCGGTGGCTGAGCGCAGACAAGCAGCTGTGAGGAAAATAAAAGTTTAAACGCTCAAAACTTTAAGACGCATGCAAATAAGAAACTTTTGGCATGAGGATGCAATTGTCCGTGATAGATATGTGTTGTATATGCTGTTTGATGGGGATGTGAAGACGCCTCGCGCTGTTTACCGGAGCGTGTCCTCATACGCATATCTCTGTAAAGGCAAAGAGAGACATACAAATCTGCACGCTGCACATGAGCAACAGGTTGTAAAAATGCTTATGATGCTTTACAACCTGTTGCTCATGTGCAGCGTGCAGATTTGTATGTCTCTCTTTGCCTTTATAGGGAATGTTAATGTACGTCACCGCAGTGTTGCATTATGGGACGTGGGCGCCATGTTTAGAGGCACCGACGACCGCTATGCCATTTAATTCTGGGCATGTTAAGCTAAAACTAGGTAAATTTGAAGAAAAACGGAAGATATCGAGAAGTTGAAAGAACAAGAGAAGGGACCCTATCGGGAGAAACTAAATGCTACTGCCAAAAAACTTTATTTGGACAAATAAACAACATAGATCCATATGATTTAGCAGCCCAAGACTGGATTACGGACCTCCGCTTACATATCTGGTCAATTACCTTGTTTTTGCAGGACTTTATTTACACTTTGCAGGAGTTTAAGAGCTATAAATCCCTTCAAGCTTATAGTAAAGTGACACTTCTTCTTTTGGAGTCTTATGGTTGGCAAACCAGCTATTTACTGACAATGTGTTAATACCTACGTATCTTAATGATTCTATAAAATAATTTCTCCGTTGTATTCTGTGCGATGAATCAACACATGTTCATAAGATGGCACTTCTGTTTTGGCCAAGTTATTAAAACAAACAAAATGCTAAATATTTAGCTAACGTTGTTATTTAAAGAGTCACAAGCAGTGTTTGAGCAGTTGCCCAGATAGCACAGGTACGTCTGCAAGATGTCTGGTAAAGATCTGGAGATCTGGAATACATCTGGTGTGTAAAAACATCTTATAAAGGTCTTAGAAAGAGCTGCTTTACATACATTCTAAATCAAAAACGTCTTGCAGACATCTTCAATATGTCTATATGACATCTTTTAGGAAACGTCTCAGAGATGTATTGCAGATGAGCAAACAATCTAAATAATACGTCTTGCAGATGTAAACGCAGACATCAAATAGACGTCTTCGAGATGTATGTGTGCTATCAGGGTGCATTTAATAAAAAATATGTGTTACAATCGTCAAAATTGTCTAAATATTTATTTTTATTACTCATGTGTTTAGGGTGATCAGAAATGAATGAATGAATGAATCAATCAATAACTTACATTTGCAAGTTAGTTTGACAGTGTTAGCATAAAAACAAGACAATTTAAGTGGTTCTGCTTTTATTAATCACAAATTACTGAATGACTGAAAATGCAGCGAACACACTCTCGCTGATGCAGGGATTTTTTTTTTAAAAGTAAACGTTTTTCTCCTGATTACAGCATGCAAACCACGCGATCCGGCGTCTTTTCGTCAGCTCCTGCACCGGCTTCCTTTGTTTTTTCCACGAATAAAAGCTGGAAAAACGTATTCCGTTGTTCAGTTTCCTCCCTGAACGATCGCGTGACTTGCTTGATCGAGCAGTACTGACCAAACATATCGAAGTTTATTAAAATCTCGACAGAAAATACAAAAACAACCTCCAATACATTAACTCAAATACAGCGGGATAGGACGCGTGCCTGCAAAGATGGCGGATTACACATAATCCAACATAGCGTGACGTCAACTCCACATTCCCTATAGAGATATGCGTATTTACCGGAGGACGCGCTCCGGTAAACAGCGCGAGGCGTCTTCACATCCCCATCAAACAGCATATACAACACATATCTATCACGGACAATTGCATCCTCATGCCAAAAGTTTCTTATTTGCATACGTCTTAAAGTTTTGAGCGTTTAAACTTTTATTTTCCTCATAGCTGCTTGTCTGCGTTCAGCCGCCGCCCACACACACAGCAGCCTGTCATCAGTGCACGTGAACAGAGCGATCTCTGTCAAGTCTTAAAGCTGCAGTAACCTAATTCATCTCTCAATAAAATCACTCTCTGCTCTTGACTAAAGAATTTTTATACTGCATACGAATGCGTGTATATTTAATTAATACAGTAAAGTCTGTGAAGTGTTTTATTTTCAGTACTTTTAGGAGATATAAGCCTTTTTAAAGCCATATTAAATTTCTCTTTGCAGAATAAATATTTGTTGTGCTTATTTATTTGAGTCTCTATTAAAACAATAATATACCTAATTACTGCAAGTAATATAACAAAGGCAACATCCGTGGTATTATTTTATTTAGAAAGATTGTAACAGTTAGTCATCAAAGAGCTTGCATATCAGCTTTAAAAAAAATCGGTATCGGAATCGGTATCGGCCGATCACGAAGATTACAAATTGGTGATCGGTATCGGCTGCAAAAATCCTGATCGGAGCATCCCTACTTAACACTGTAATGTTTTTGGGAAGAGTTAATCAACAGTCAAACTTTGTAAAGCACCAGTGACCTTAATAAGGTTATGACACCAAAAACTTGTATAAAGTTTTAAATATTGTTAAAAGTTAATAGTAAAATAAGAACAAAATCTAATTATGAGCAATATCGCAGATAAATAGAACAGAACAAACATACAAATGAAATAAAACAGTGCTGCTCATGTTTTTAGGTTAATCTAACAGAACTGTATTATGGAGGACGAAAAATGACTTAAAAGTCTCATATTTCAAAGCTTTCTAGTTTTATTTTAGGTTATGATGTCATTAAAGGGATAGTTCACACAAAAATGAAATTTCTATTATTTTTTACTAACTTTCATGTTGTTACAAACCTGTATAAATTTCTTTGTTCTGATGAGGGAAGATATTTTGAGGAAAGTTTGAAGAAAAGACATTTGTATTTGTATTACTACATTGTATTATTTTTTCTTACTATGAAAGTGTTGTTTTTTAATGGTTTTTTATGAGTGAAATACAAATTTGAAGTAAAGTTACCCATGGAAGTAATCTAAGTGTTATTTTCTGTACACTAAATGGCATACCTGCAAACTAGTCGCTTTTCGTCGAAAACAGCCATTTTGAATTGAAAAAGGTCATCCACGTGAATCATGTGTGTACTTCCCATAAACGGGAGTTTCAAAAACCTACTGCGGTCTGCTTCAAAAAAACAATAAAAGCTCTTTGGTCATCACAGCGTGGTTAAGGTTAGGATAGCCGATTGGTGAATGGATGGGACCTGAACAAATGGGGTTACGTGAAGGGCGGGTCTTCGCGTTGCCGGCAGCTTCTCTAAAAAGGCCTTGGCTGCATCAGCTTTCCTGCGGATGAATTAAACTTTTCACGCTACCGCTACCCACCAGAGGCCGCTTAAGGGGTTGCGGGCGCGCATACAATGTGTCACCTTTTTCAGCCCTTCTGAGTTTGCAGGTATGAAATGGGCCAGTGTATGTAACTTAAGAAAAAAACGTTTGATTTCCACCAGATATTTTATCAAAATTTGTGGCTACCAAAGACTTTAGAATTACAAAGCATCACATAACCGTCTACAATATATAATTTTATTTTTCTCTGGCTTCATGATGTAATTTTAAATTAGAGCTGCATGATAAATCACATGCGATTGTCTTGCGCATCTCGTCAGTAAAGCGGCAGCTGGTTCAGAAAGCAGGTGATGCCGTTTTACTATTAATCTATGGCAGGTATTCCATATGGTGGATAAAATGTGCAAATAAACGTCCAATCGACGAATGGCTAATCGAACGTCTGACCAAACATTTTTAAATTTTAGTGCCTAGCAGCATGTGCTAAGGTTCTTTAAGTTGTTGCCAGGGCATTACGGGTGGTTTCTATGCTTTTTCTCTTGCATTCTGTGTGGTTGCTAGGGTTCTTTAAGTGGTTGCTAGGCTGTTTCTGTTACATTCTGTTTGGTTGCTAGGCTGTTGCTAGGGTTCTTTAAGTTGTTGCTAGGCTGTTTCTGTTGCACACTGTAAGTCGTTGGTAGGGTATTATGGGTGGTTTCTATGCTGTTTTTCTTGCATTCTCTGTGTGTTTTAAGTCGTTGCTAGGGTATTATGGGTGGTTGCCAGGCTGTTTCTCTTGCATTCTGTGTGGTTGGTCAGTCTCACGGGGATTCGTGATATAGTCACGTATTTTGTTGATTCTTTTTTCGTGCTATTATCACAAAATTTCGTGTTTTTTCGTGATCGTATGACGAATTCCTGTTTTCGTGTGATTATCACGTATTGGTTACTCAACTGCTTTTTCCTATGTTTAAGCCATTGTCGCTTCGGTTTAGGGTTGGATTTGGTGCTTGCGTTAGAATGTCACTTTATATATTGGTTTATACTATATTTTCTGATTTATTTTTTTAAATGTCGCCTGGCATTAGGGTTAGAGTTGGGTTTGGTTAGGGATGTCATTTTATGTAAATCTAACCCTAAACCGAAGCGACAATGGTAAGAAAATAGGACAAAACAAATAATAATCATAGGATAATCATACAAAAACAGGAATTCGTTGTACGATCACGAAAAAACACGAAATTTCGTGATAATAGCACGAAAAAAGAATAAAAAAATATGTGACTATATAACGAAATTTCGTGACACTGGGCTGGGTTGGTAGGCCTTTACTGGGGTTTTATGCATGGTTGCTAGGCTGGTTCTGTCGCACCCTGGTTGGTTGCTATGCTATTGCTAGGTCTTTTTAAGTGGTTGCTAGGGTATAGCTATGGTTTTTTATGTGATTGCTAGACTGTTGCTAGGCTAGTGTATTATGGGTGGTTGTTGCTAGCCTGTTTCTGTTGCATTCTGTGTCTGTTTAAGTTGTTGCTAGGGTATAATGGGTGGTTGCTTGGTTGTTTCTGTTGCATTCTGTGTGGTTGCTAGGCTGTTTCTATTGAATTCTGTGTCTGTTTTAAGTCGTTGCTAGCGTATTATGGGTGGTTGCTAGGCTGTTTCTGTTGCATTCTGGTTGGTTGCTATGCTATTGCAAGAGATTTTTAAGTGGTTGCTAGGGTATAGCTATGGTTTTCTATGTGATTGCTAGACTTTTGCTGTGGTATAATGGGTGGTTGCTAGGCTGTTGCTCTGGGGCTCTGTGTGGTTACTTGGCAGTTGCAAGGGTATTATGAGTGGTTGCTAGGCTGGTGCTCTGGCATTCTGTGAGCCTACTTGGCAGTTGCTAGAGTATTAAGGTGGTCGCTAGGCTGTTGTTGTGGCATTCTAGTTGTTTGCTATGCTATTGGTCTTGATTTCTGGGTGATTGCTAGACTGTGCTAAGGGTATAATGGGTTTTTGCTATACTGTTGGTTGGGTTTTATTGGTTATTGATAGGCTGTTGCTGTGGCATTCTGGGTGGTTGCTAGGCCATTGTTGAGATATTGTGGTGGATTGCTATGAATTTGCTAGCATATTAAAGGTAGTTGCTCGGCTGTTGCTCCGGCATTCTATGTGATTGCTATGCTGTTACTAAGCTATGGTATTTAAATTGTTTGCTGATATGCGGTTTTTAAATTATAATGCTCTAAGATGTCTAAGGCATGCTGCATTTTCTATACATTCGGTTAGATGTTAAAGGGGCCGTTTGAAATGTCCACCAAAAAAAATCTATTCATACTCCACACTCCAAACAGATGGGGGCAGTATACCTCCAGAAAGTGAGTTGGTCTATTTTAATTTAGCAGCTGCTAATTTAGCAGCATATATCAAGTTTGATTTACATTAAGTAAGTTATCATTAGTCACCAAAAAAAAAAAACATTAGGTCTCATTAACATTGCAATGTCTTCCGCTACGTTTCGTGTGTCCATTTGGTGTTCATTATCATCGAAGACATTTCAAGCTTCTTAGCTAATGTTACATTTTAGCATCAGCTTGGTAGATAACGGGTGAAAACCGGATCGGATCTGTGGGTAGAGCTAACTATTAAACGCTAACAGCTAAGGATGCGCGATAATTTGCATGTGATAGTCATTGCGCTTCTCGTCAGTGAAGCCGGTTTCTTGATTAAAAGTGAATCGCCATCAGCTGCTTTCAGATGGAGCCACATTTACTGCACAAAGCCGTAGTTCATGTACAAGCTGAGCATAGGTTATCGCAAGGCCTATTATAAGTGAACTTCTAGCGAAATACTAACAGCATCTTACCTACCAATCGAAAATAAATGTTGTCATTTCGGAGTCGAACCTCATTTCTTTCATGTCCATTAGTTGTCTCCAGCGATGAAAAGCAGTGCCAGTATTTACTCTGGTTCGGTTCCTTTATTTATCAGATTTTATTTGTGATTCAGCCTAGCAACCAAACAGGATGCAACAGAAACAGCCTAGCAACCACACAGAATGCAACAGAAACAGCTTAGCAACCACTTAAAGAACCCTAGCAACCACACAAAATGCAAGAGAAAAAGCCTAGCAACCACCCATAATACCCTAGCAACAACTTAAAGAACCCTAGCAACAGCCTAGCAACCACACATAATGCAAGAGAAACAGCCAAGCAACAACCCATAATACCCTATAGCAACGACTTAAAACAGACACAGAATGCAACAGAAACGGCCTGGCAACCACACAAAATGCAACAGAAACAGCCTAGCAACCACTTAAAGAACCCTAGCAACCACACAGAATGCAACAGAAACAGCCCAGAAACATCCATAATACCCTAGCAATGATTAAAAATGGACACAGAATGCAACAGAAACAGCCTACCACACAAAATGCAACAGAAACAGCCTAGCAACCACTTAAAATGCAACAGAAACAGCCTAGCAACCACTTAAAGAACGCTAGCAACCACACAGAATGCAACAGAAACAGCCCAGAAACATCCATAATACCCTAGCAATGATTAAAAATGGACACAGAATGCAACAGAAACAGCCTACCACACAAAATGCAACAGAAACAGCCTAGCAACCACTTAAAATGCAACAGAAACAGCCTAGCAACCACTTAAAGAACCCTAGCAACCACACAGAATGCAAAAGAAACAGCCCAGAAACCATCCAGAAGTCCTCATGTTTAAACTATAGAGAGAGCCGCGCTGTGTCTCATACTGTAGTCCATTAATACATTTGCTGAATAGAGCAATGGAAAACAACGTAACGTTTTTATGTGAAGTGACTGTTTTATGCTGCATCTTCATCCTGAATCACTATTTGGAATTCGCCCTCCGCCTGCGTGTGTGCACGCGTTTAAGTGCCCTCAGTAGTGCACATACGAAGAGACACGTTAAAAAAAATAAGCCAACATAAAATCTTTCTGTTCTTGACAGGGCATATACACAAAAAATTATCTCACAGTATTCTTTTTCTAACAAAAACATTTGTTTATGTTTTAAGTGAATTATAGAATCAGTCTGTGCTTATTTGTTCTTAAACAGACAGTAACCTCAATTAACCTACTTAAGTCGGCTCTAAAATAATAATAATATTTAATTTCGTACAATAAAGACAGTGTTATTATTCATTTAATTCGATTTCTGTACCTAATGCTAATTTTAGACCATTAATGTGCAACTTTGTTTTTATAAATGTTTGTAATTTATTTATTTGTTATTAGATTTTTCCCACCTTTTTTTTGCTGATCCGAAAAATGATCAGGTTGTAAATGTGTCTGTAAAAGCAAATATAGTGTAGTTACAGTAACTACAGTAGGTGCGTCAGAAATGATTAATGATTTTTCACCCAAAAATGAAAATTCTGTCATCATTTACTCACTATTGTGTTGATACAAACCTGTATAAATTTCTTTATGATGAGCACAAAGGAAGATATTTTGAGAAATGTTTGTAACAAAACCGTTTGTGGACCCCATTCACTTCCATAGTAGGAAAAAAGGATACTATGATAGTAAATGGGGTCCACAAACAGTTTGGTTACAGACATTTCCCAAAATATCTTCCCTTGTGTACATCAGAACAAAGAAATTTAAGCGGGTTTGTAACAACATATAATTGAGTAAATGATGACACAATTTTCATTTTTGGGTGAACTATCCCTTTAAACCAGAGGGGACATGCATTACCATTTATTTACAGTACACAGACTGTTAAAACCAGCTTCAACTGGAAGTAAGTAAAAGTGTTAAATGTTTAAAACAAGAGTGTTTTGATCATTAACAAATATATACTTTTGATGTGCAATTGTTCAGTCATTGAGACTGTAATCTAATCTAAGGCTTTTTTAATCCCTTCTGGAAAATGATTTATTATACAGCCCACATACAGGCAGATATTTTGCTATTGAATGTTGTGTAAGTGCAGTTTATAGGAAATGGGTCTAATATCCAGTTTATCTTCAAAATCAAAATATCGGCTTATGAATCGCCCCCCGAGTTAATATCGGCACAGCCCCCCAAAAATCTATATCGGTTGGGCTCTAGTAATGTGCCAAGCTGTTAAACAGTGTATGTGTGTATGGGTCCGGCAGCAAACAAACTGTTCAGAACTACATACAATAGTGTTAATTTGTATTGTTTTTCATATTTTATTTACACATTTATCATTTTTATATCACATTTGTCTCTTTTATTAACTCTTTTGTTATATGTCAAACTCGTTTATTTTTTATTGCGTGCTGTGATTTTACAAATTGGTTTTAAAGTCTTAATGTCATGAGACCATAATGTCATTATTAATTGTCAATTAACTTATAGGAACACACTGAGAAAGGAACTGTTCAGATAATTCAGATAATAAATGCTTTGTTCATTTTTACAATGATTACATTTCCTGACTTCTGCTATAGGCTTATTCTCTGGGCTGATAAATTAAAGTTTATATATTATTCAGTATTTTGTCAGTCTTTTTATTCTTTCTAGGAACGCTAAAGGACCTGTTATTGCATTGAGAGCATCTTGACCAGATGCACAGTGTGATATGGTAGCACCATAGAAGTGAACTGTAATAGACGGCCTATCGACCTTTTGCGAGTACACGTCACAGTTATGTCACTGCAAGCTGCACACGCAATGTGGTGGCAGCAAAACAGTGGCATTGAATTACACACAAGTGCAACGAGCATGATAACTCACTAGAAAATGTCTTGTTGTGCTGTTGAGTGTCAGAATAGGAATGCCAAAAAAGATGGCCTTCATTTTTATACCATCGTCAAAGACACCATTTGAAGATAAATAGGTATTTATGATTGCAATAAGCCCTTAAACGGACAGACTGGAGGAGTGATGAAATCATTTGGAAATCTTTTAATAATTAGAATAGAAAATAATTTGAGAAGATGTCCGGTGTTCTGTTGAAGTCTGCTCCTTATGTGTTTCTTATAGCGTTTTCATCACATCACATTACATTTATAATTTCTTTAGAAAGATTACATTTTGAATGGGTTATAATAAAAAGCAATATCACCATTTATTAAATATTTCATAATTTTTCCTTTATCTATTATTTCTTTTTACATTATATCTTAGACTATGTCTACTTCCTGTTCTAAAATTATTATGTTTACATACTTAAATATAAATATAACATACAAGTGTGAAGTGATTAATATATAAACAGGCCTATGCATATTAATTTGTATGTAAACATAATAGTTTTAGAACAAACATGTAGGCTATAAATATAAAAAAGAAATAATATAAAGCAGGAAAATTATGAAACATTTAATAAATGGCAGGCACGTGCACAGAAAGGGCTTAAACTGTGCAGCAGGGCTTAAACTGTACAGCGCACATGCCCTATTTTTCCTTACACTCAAAAGTGCCCTTTTTTTAGTTGTTTTATTATTTCATTTTTTTTAATAAATCAATGATATTGGAAACCCTTTACAAAAATATATTTATCAAATTAACCCTCTGGGGTCCGACCATTTTGGGACACTGTCAGAGGTTCTGACATGCTCTTACATTTGGTCTTTTTTCAGTTGCTTTAAAACATAATAATGGCAAGTGTCTCATACCACTGCGTTCAGCACAAACTGGGCTAAAATATTATATGAGCTACATGTATATACATGTATATAAATGTTTATGCGTGGTTTTTAAAAAAGCAAAATTTTTAAGTCACTGATATAAGTCCACAAAACCCATACTAAACATGTTTTAACAAGACTTTCCTAAACAGAATCTAGTAGCCTAGAGTTTTTTCTTTAAAATGATGAGAAAATCATCCTGCCTACTTATTCACATAAGACAATGTATTGATTTAGAAATTGTAAGACACTTTTTGTTTAGAGGGGCCGTATGCGAGAAGGATTGATTGACAGCTAGCAAACAAAGGCTTGCATAATGAGCTGCATAATAAGCCTTTAGGCAGGAATCTGAGAGTGAACTACAGTAAAGAATGTGAGGACAAATGTATACATGTTTGTTTGAGGTTTATTAAAGCTCCACTGTGTACTTCTTTTGGTTGGTTCTTGGCAGGGACCCGTGTTTTCTTTCGGGGGTGTGTGCTCATTCATGTGTGGTTGCTTCCACCCCACTAATCAAAGTATTCTCGTAAGTGTAGAATCTGCTATTTAAAACACATACCGCCGTGTCGCTCTCTGGCTGGGTCCATGTTGTGCCTCCATCTTTGAGGTGCATTCGCCGACGAGGGACATTCCTGAAATTCAAGCTCCGCCTTTCGCGCTTTCAGACTACACTCACGCTGGTTGCACGGAGGTTGCATGTGTAGGCGGTATACGTCATCAAGACAGTCTTATTTCAGAATATTAACAATTATAAAGCTGACAATTATTCTTAGTTAATTGTAAATTGATGTAATATGCTTATGACTTGGGAATGTAATGCTCAGTTAATTTAAATAAACCAGGCTTGATGACGTATGCAGCCTACGACCTGCGTAGACTGAATCCTTCGGCCGCACGCCGTGTTACCTGCGATCTTATGCTTTGATTTGAAAGCCTGTTGAAGACATATTCTCGAGGACATTAAAACAAGTCGCCAAGGAAGCGAAACAGGGATTTTAAACAACAACGCGACAGGAAAAGCATCAAGACCAAAGTCAATATTGGAGTTAGTTTTCCAAGATGGGGCTCAATGGACACTGAAGTTGCTAAGTTACTTTCTTCACCACAGGTAATTCAGCATATTCGTTTACATCTATACAGTCTATGTTGTAAACTTAAAGTTTTATAGTTCCTTGGCTAACTATAGCATGGTTATGCAGTTAGTGTAAACACGCATGTGGTTTTGTGTGCTCGAACGGCCACACGCCGTCTCTCCGCCCATTTATGTAATCTGAGGTACTGAGATAAATGATTTTCATCTTTTCTGACCTCTAGCACAAACACACGGTGACAGCGCTATTTTTAGCCTTTCATTGATAAAACGCTGCTGATCTGCGCGTCTTTCGTTTCATTTTACAAGCGTGTGAAAGTTGTGCAATCTTATTTCACCAATATCAGAGAAAGCTCTTACATATACACGGACATGTAACGCTTACTTAAAACATAAGCATTGGACTCTGACATATTAGTTTCGCGTCCATTTAAACCTGTGATTACTCTAGCTCATGATTTAATGACAGGAGAGGGTCTCGTCCACAGACCATCTCCTCAGTAATCTGGAAAGAAGCGGTCGAAAATGGACAAAAAGAGACGGATTTAAACACCAAGTGTAAATGTAATGTGTCTCTCTCGTCCACTTGTGATCTGATCGACGAAAACACATCTAAATACCAAGTGTAACAGCCCCTGTGATATTTTTCCTCGCGTGGATGAAAAAGGAGTGTCTAAGCTACGTTTATGGTTGTTTTTTGTATGTGATTTTAAGCGGACATATCATGACAATCAGACTTTTTACATGTTTAACATACATCTGTGTGCTTTGACGGATCACACGATTGCAAATTGTTCATTTTTAGGGGTCAAGCCCCGAAGGGGCGTAGAACCCTATTGTTATTGTTAGTTTTCTTATTATTATTATTATTAGGGGTCAAGCCCCGAAGGGGCGTAGAACCCTATTGTTATTAGGGGTCAAGCCCCGAAGGGGCGTAGAACCCTATTGTTATTGTTAGTTTTCTTATTAGGGGTCAAGCCACGAAGTGGCGTAGACACCTATTGTTATTGTCAGTTTTCTTATTATTATTATTCATCCTTGTTCTTCCGCCATTGAAGTCAATGGCAGCCCACAGAACCGTACGTAGGAAAGTTATGAAATTTGGTACACATGTAGAGGACAGCCTCAGAAGTTACTGTAGCAACATTGGTGTGTCTGACTCAAACCCTCTAGCGCCACCAACAGTCCAAAAATCCACTTATGTTCATGCTCATATCTTCTGACCTGTGAGTCCTAGAAACTAAATTCTTGTTTCATCTGAATCCTTTGCTCATGATGATTCAATTGCACACATTGATGTCATTTGTGTCATCCACATCTTTCCGCCATTTAGAATTTTCCGTAAAACCTACTTTTTCGAACTCCTCCTAGACCGTTTGTCCGATTTGCATGTCCTTTGGAATGTAGCATCGAGAGACACCCCAGACAAAAAGTTATCAAAAGCTTTTTGATAGACCAATGCGTTCTCGTATAAATTGACAACATATATGGCGGCGAGCACGCCAAAACGGACGTGAGGCTGTATCTTCGCAAAACTTTATTGTATCGACACGAAACTTGGTATATGTCATTACAGTCATGACCTGAGGGTGCCTGCAACGTTTCGTAACAGTGCCACCTAGTGGTAACGAGATTCGAAAAATGCCTATTTTCGCTTATAACTACTTCAAACTTGAGTCTAAAATCATGAAGGTGGTCTTGTTAGATTCCTTGAGGCATGCCGAGTCAAATAATACCAAACGGTTTTCAGTCGGCCATTTTGGGTGTCGGCCATTTTGAATTTTCTCATTAAGTTCAGTATTTCACAAATAGAATGGCGTATCGCTACGAAATTTGGCATGGTTCATCAGTGACATGTTCTGAGCGCACCTATAAATCTTTAGGACAGCGCCACCTAGTGGTCAGGATATGTAAATAAATTGTTTAAAATCTTTATATCATTTGATTAAATTGCCACTATGACATAAGACTTCACTCTATTGATTCCTTGGCTCGTGCTGAGTCCTACTGTACCAAATATGTCTGAGGCAAACCTACTTCCTGTCGGCCATTTTGAATTATATTGAACACCTACTTTTTCGAACTCCTCCTAGATCGCTCGTGTGATTGGCTTGATTTTTGGTATGCATCATCTAGAGACACTCTAGACAAAAAGTTATCAAAAGCTTTTCGGTAGACCTATCCGTTGTCGTATAACGCATCAAAGAATGCGAGGGCGAGCACGCCAAAATGTGTTTGAGCCTGTATCTTCGCAAAACTTTTGCGAATTAATATGAGACTTGGTATATGTCATAACAGTGATGACCTGAGGCTGCATGCACCGTTTCGTCACACTGCCCCCTACTGGTCACGAGATATAAAATATGTCTGTTTTTGCTTATAACTACTGCAAACTTGAATGTAAAATAATGATACTGGTCTTTTTAGATTTCGTGAGTCATGCCGAGTCAAACGATACCAAATGGTTTTTGGTCGGCCATTTTGTGTGTCGGCCATTTTGAATTTTTTCTTTAAGTTCAAGTATTTCAGAAACGCAATTGCGTATTGTTATGAAACTTGGTATGGTTCATCAGCAACATGTTCTGAGAGGCCTTGTAAACTTTTCGGCACCCCCTAGTGGTCAAGAGATTTGAAGCTATATCTCTGCATCTCTTTATCGCATTTACACCAAATTTGGTGGGTGTCATCACAATCATGACCTGAGTCACCATCTATTGTTTTGGTCAGTGCCCCCTAGTGGTCAAGTCATTTAAGGCTATATCTCCGTATCGCTTTATCGTATTTACACTAAATTTGGTATGTGTCATCACAATCATGACCTGAGTCACCATCTATTGTTTTGGTCAGTGCCCACTAGTGGTCAAGTCATTTAAGGCTATATCTCCGTATCGCTTTATCGTATTTACACTAAATTTGGTATGTGTCATCACATGCATGGCCTGAGGCACCATCTCTTGTTTCGGCACAGTGCCCCCTAGTGGTCAAAAGATACAAAAAATGTCTATTTTTTTCCTAAAACTAGTGCAAACTTAGATCTTAAATCATGACAGTCATCACGTATGAATTATTTTTGCCATGTTTGGCTTGACCCCGGTATCGCTGCTTGCAGCTATATTTAGGGGTCAAGCCCCGAAGGGGCGTAGAACCCTATTGTTATTGTTAGTTTTCTTATTATTATTATTATTATTATTATTATTATGTTTCCTCTTCCGCCATTGAAGTCAATGGCAGCCCATAGAACCGTACGTAGGAAAGTTATGAAATTTGGCACACATGTAGAGGACAGTCTCAGAAGTTACTATAGCAACATTGGCGTGTCTGACTCAAACCCTCTAGCGCCACCAACAGTCCAAAAATCCACCTATGTTCATGCTCACAACTTCTGACCCGTGAGTCCTAGAAAATAAATTCTTGTTTCGTCTGAATCCTTGGCTCATGATGATTCAATTGCACATGTTGATGTCATTTGTGTCATGCACATCTTTCCGCCATTTTGAATTTTCCGTAAAACCTACTTTTTCGAACTCCTCCTAGACCGTCCGTCCGATTTGCATGTCCTTTGGTATGTAGCATCTAGAGACACCCCAGACAAAAAGTTATCAAAAGCTTTTTGATAGACCAATGCGTTCTCGTATAAATTGACAACATATATGGCGGCGAGCACGCCAAAACGGACGTGAGGCCGTATCTTCGCAAAACTTTATTGTATCGACACGAAACTTGGTATATGTCATTACAGTCATGACCTGAGGGTGCCTGCAACGTTTCGTCACAGCGCCACCTAGTGGTCACGAGATTCGAAAAATGCCTATTCTCGCTTATAACTACTTCAAACTTGAGCCTAAAATCACGAAGGTGGTCTTTTTAGATTCCTTGAGGCATGCCGAGTCAAACGATACCAAACGGTTTTCGGTCGGCCATTTTGGGTGTCGGCCATTTTGAATTTTTTCTTTAAGTTCAAGTATTTCAGAAACGCAATTGCGTATTGTTATGAAACTTGGTATGGTTCATCAGCAACATGTTCTGGGAGGACTTGTAAACTTTTCGGCGCCCCCTAGTGGTCAAGAGATTTGAAGCTATATCTCTGCATCTCTTTATCGTATTTACACCAAATTTGGTGGGTGTCATCACAATCAAGACCTGAGTCACAATTTATTGTTTGGTCAGTGCCCCCTAGTGGTCAAGTCATTTAAGGCTATATGTCCGTATCGCTTTATCGTATTTACACCAAATTTGGTATGTGTCATCACAGTCATGACCTGAGGAACCATCTATTGTTTCGGCACAGCGCCACCTAGTGGTCTCAAGATTAGAAAAAAATTCAATTTTTTTCATAAAACTAATGCAAACTTAGATCTTAAATCATGACAGTCATCACGTATGAATCATTTTTTGCCATGTTTGGCTTGACCCCGGTATCGCTGCTTGCAGCTATATTTAGGGGTCAAGCCACGAAGTGGCGTAGACACCTATTGTTTCTGTTAGTTTTCTTATTATTATTATTCAGTTTCTTGTTCTTCCGCCATTGAAGTCAATGGCAGCCCATAGAACCGTACGTAGGAAAGTTATGAAATTTGGCACACATGTAGAGGACAGTCTCAGATGTTACTATAGCAACATTGGTGTGTCTGACTCAAACCCTCTAGCGCCACCAACAGACCAAAAATCCACTTATGTTCATGCTCATAACTTCTGACCCGTGAGTCCTAGAAACTAAATTCTTGTTTCCTCTGAATCCTTGGCTCATGTTGATTCAATTGCACACATTGATGTCATTTGTGTCATGCACATCTTTCCGCCATTTTTAATTTTCCGTAAAACCTACTTTTTCGAACTCCTCCTAGACCGTTCGTCCGATTTGCATGTCCTTTGGTATGTAGCATCTAGAGACAACCCAGACAAAAAGTTATCAAAAGCTTTTTGATAGACCAATGCGTTCTCGTATACCGTGACAGCATATATGGCGGCGAGCACGCCAAAACGGACGTGAGGCCGTATCTTCGCAAAACTTTATTGTATCGTCACGAAACTTGGTATATGTCATTACAGTCATGACCTGAGGGTGCCTGCAACGTTTCGTCACAGCGCCACCTAGTGGTCACGAGATTCGAAAAATGCCTATTTTCGCCTATAACTACTTCAAACTTGAGTCTAAAATCATGAAGTTGGTCTTGTAAGATTCCTTGAGGCATGCCGAGTCAAACGATACCAAACGGTTTTCGGTCGGCCATTTTGGGTGTCGGCCATTTTGAATTTTCTCATTAAGTTCAGTATTTCACAAACAGAATGGCGTATCGCTACGAAATTTGGCATGGTTCATCAGTGACATGTTCTGAGCGCACCTATAAATCTTTAGGACGGCGCCACCTAGTGGTCAGGATATGTAAATAAATTGTTTAAAATCTTTATATCATTTGATTAAATTGCCACTATGACATAAGACTTCACTCTATTGATTCCTTGGCTCATGCTGAGTCCGACTGTACCAAATATGTCTGAGTCAAACCTACTTCCTGTCGGCCATTTTGAATTATATTGAACACCTACTTTTTCGAACTCCTCCTAGAGCGCTCGTGTGATTGGCTAGATTTTTGGTATGCATCATCTAGAGACACTCTAGACAAAAAGTTATCAAAAGCTTTTCGGTAGACCTATTTGTTGTCTTATAACGCATCAAAGAATGCGAGGGCGAGCACGCCAAAATGTGTTTGAGCCTGTATCTTCGCAAAACTTTTGTGTATTAATATGAGACTTGGTATGTGTCATAACAGTGATGACCTGAGGGTGCATGCACCATTTCGTCACACTGCCCCCTACTGGTCACGAGATATAAAAAATGTCTATTTTTGCTTATAACTACTGCAAACTTGAATGTAAAATTATGATAGTGGTCTTGTTAGATTTCGTGAGGCATGCCGAGTCAAACGATACCAAATGGTTTTTGGTCAGCCATTTTGTGTGTCGGCCATTTTGAATTTTTCTTTAAGTTCAAGTATTTCAGAAACACAATTACGTATTGTTATGAAACTTGGTATGGTTAATCAGCAATATGTTCTGGGAGGACTTGTAAACTTTCCGGTGCCCCCGAGTGGTCAAGAGATTTGAAGCTATATCTCTGCCTCTCTTTATCGTATTTACACCAAATTTGGTGGGTGTCATCACAATCAAGACCTGAGTCACAATTTATTTTTTGGTCAGTGCCCCCTAGTGGTCAAGTTATTTAAGGCTATATCTCTGCATCTCTTTATTGTATTTACACCAAATTTGGTGGGTGTCATCACAATCAAGACCTGAGTCACAATTTATTTTTTGGTCAGTGCCCCCTAGTGGTCAAGTTATTTAAGGCTATATCTCTGCATCTCTTTATTGTATTTACACCAAATTTGGTGGGTGTCATCACAATCAAGACCTGAGTCACAATTTATTTTTTGGTCAGTGCCCCCTAGTGGTCAAGTCATTTAAGGCTATATCTCTGCATCTCTTTATTGTATTTACACCAAATTTGGTGGGTGTCATCACAATCAAGACCTGAGTCACAATTTATTATTTGGTCAGTGCCCCCTAGTGGTCAAGTCATTTAAGGCTATATCTCCGTATCGCTTTATTGTATTTACACCATATTTGGTGGGTGTCATCACAATCAAGACCCGAGTCACCATCTATTGTTTCTGCACCACGCCACCTAGTGGTCTCAAGATACAAAAAAATTGCTATTTTTTTCATAAAACTAATGCAAACTTAGATCTTAAATCATGACAGTCATCACGTATGAATCATTTTTTGCCATGTTTGGCTTGACCCCGGTATCGCTGCTTGCAGCTATATTTATTATTCAGTTTCTTGTTCTTCCGCCATTGAAGTCAATGGCAGCCCATAGAACCGTAAGTAGGAAAGTTATGAAATTTGGCACACATGTAGAGGACAGTCTCAGAAGTTACTATAGCAACAATGGTGTGTCTGACTCAAACCCTCTAGCGCCACCAACAGTCCAAATATCCACTTATGTTCATGCTCATAACTTCTGACCCGTGAGTCCTAGAAACTAAATTCTTGTTTCCTCTGAATCCTTTGCTCATGATGATTCAAATGCACACATTGATGTCATTTGTGTCATGCACATCTTTCCGCCATTTTGAATTTTTCGTAAAACCTACTTTTTCGAACTCCTCCTAGACCGTTCGTCCGATTTGCATGTCCTTTGGTATGTAGCATCTAGAGACACCCAAGACAAAAAGTTATCAAAAGCTTTTTGATAGACCAATGCGTTCTCGTATAAACTGACAACATATATGGCGGCGAGCACGCCAAAACGGACGTAAGGCCTTATCTTCGCAAAACTTTATTGTATCGACACGAAACTTGGTATATGTCATAACAGTCTTGACCTGAGGGTGCCTGCAACGTTTCGTCACAGCGCCACCTAGTGGTCACGAGATTCGAAAAATGCCTATTTTCGCTTATAACTACTTCAAACTTGAGTCTAAAATCATGAAGGTGGTCTTGTTAGCTTCCTTGAGGCATGCCGAGTCAAACAATACCAAACGGTTTTTCGGTCGGCCATTTTGGGTGTCGGCCATTTTGAATTTTCTCATTAAGTTCAGTATTTCACAAACAGAATGGCGTATCGCTACGAAATTTGGCATGGTTCATCAGTGACATGTTCTGAGCGCACCTATAAATCTTTAGGACGGCGCCACCTAGTGGTCAGGATATGTCAAAAAAATGTTTTAAATCTTTATATCATTTGATTAAATTGCCACTATGACATAAGACTTCACTCTATTGATTCCTTGGCTAATGCTGAGTCCGACTGTACCCAATATGTCTGAGTCAAACCTACTTCCTGTCGGCCATTTTGAATTATATTGAACACGTACTTTTTCGAACTCCTCCTAGAGCGCTCGTGTGATTGGCTTGATTTTTGGTATGCATCATCTAGAGACACTCTAGACAAAAAGTTATCAAAAGATTTTCGGTAGATCTATCCGTTGTCGTATAACACATCAAAGAATGCGAGGGCGAGCACGCCAAAATGTGTTTAAGCCTGTATCTTTGCAAAACTTTTGCGTATTAATATGAGACTTGGTATATGTCATAACAGTGATGACCTGAAGGCGCATGCACCATTTCGTCACACTGCCCCCTACTGGTCACGAGATATAAAAAATTTCTATTTTTGCTTATAACTACTGCAAATTTGAATGTAAAATTATGAGACTGGTCTTATTAGATTTCGTGAGGCATGCCGAGTCAAACGATACCAAATGGTTTTTGGTCGGCCATTTTGTGTGTCGGCCATTTTGAATTTTTCTTTAAGTTCAAGTATTTCAGAAACGCAATTGCGTATTGTTATGAAACTTGGTATGGTTCATCAGCAACATGTTCTGGGAGGACTTGTAAACGTTTCGGTGCCCCCTAGTGGTCAAGAGATTTGAAGCTTTATCTCTGCATCTCATTATCGTATTTACACCAAATTTGGTGGGTGTCATCACAATCAAGACCTAAGTCACCTTCTATTGTTTTGGTCTGTGCCCCCTAGTGGTCAAGTCATTTAAGGCTATATCTCCGTATCGCTTTATCGTATTTACATTAAATTTGGTATGTGTCATCACAGTCATGACCTGAGACACCATCTATTGTTTCGGCACAGCGCCACCTAGTGGTCTCAATATACGAAAAAATTGCTTTTTTTCATAAAACTAATGCAAACTTAGATCTTAAATCATGACAGTCATCACGTATGAATAATTTTTTGCCATGTTTGGCTTGACCCCGGTATCGCTGCTTGCAGCTATATTTATTGTTATTCTTGTTCCTCGTTCTTCCACCCAAAAGTCAATGGCAGCCCATAGAACCGTACGTAGGAAAGTTATGAAATTTGGCACACATGTAGAGGACAGTCTCAGAAGTTACTATAGCAACATTGGTGTGTCTGACTCAAACCCTCTAGCGCCACCAACAGTCCAAAAATCCACTTATGTTCATGCTCATAACTTCTGACCCGTGAGTCCTAGAAACTAAATTATTGTTTCCTCTGAATCCTTGGCTCATGATGATTCAAATGCACACATTGATGTCATTTGTGTCATGCACATCTGTCCGCCATTTTGAATTTTCCGTAAAACCTACTTTTTCGAACTCCTCCTAGACCGTTCGTCCGATTTGCATGTCCTTTGGTATGTAGCATCTAGAGACACCCCAGACAAAAAGTTATCAAAAGATTTTTGATAGACCAATGCGTTCTCGTATACAGTGACAACATATATGGCGGCGAACACGCCAAAACGGACGTGAGGCCGTATCTTCGCAAAACTTTATTGTATCGACACGAAACTTGGTATATGTCATTACAGTTATGACCTGAGGGTGCCTGCAACGTTTCGTCACAGCGCCACCTAGTGGTCACGAGCTTCGAAAAATGCCTATTTTCGCTTATAACTACTTCAAACTTGAGTCTAAAATCATGAAGGTGGTCTTGTTAGATTCCTTGAGGCATGCCGAGTCAAACGATAACAAACGGTTTTCGGTCGGCCATTTTGGGTGTCGGCCATTTTGAATTTTCTCATTAAGTTCAGTATTTCACAAACAGAATGACGTATCGCTACGAAATTTGGCATGGTTCATCAGTGACATGTTCTGAGCGCACCTTTAAATCTTTAGGACAGCGCCACCTAGTGGTCAGGATATATAAATAAATTGTTTAAAATCTTTATAGCATTTGATTCATTTGCCACACTGAAATGAGACTTCACTCTATTGATTCCTTGGCTCGTGCTGAGTCCGACTGTACCAAATATGTCAGAGTCAAACCTACTTCCTGTCGGCCATTTTGAATTATATTGAACATCTACTTTTTCGAACTCCTCCTAGAGCGCTCGTGTGATTGGCTTGATTTTTGGTATGCATCATCTAGAGACACTCTAGACAAAAAGTTATCAAAAGATTTTCGGTAGACCTATCCGTTGTCGTATAACGCATCAAAGAATGCGAGGGCGAGCACGTCAAAATGTGTTTGAGCCTGTATCTTCGCAAAACTTTTGCGTATTAATATGAGACTTGGTAAATGTCATAACAGTGATGACCTGAGGGTGCATGCACCATTTTGTCACACTGCCCCCTACTGGTCACGAGATATAAAAAATGTCTATTTTTGCTTATAACTACTGCAAATTTGAATGTAAAATTATGAGACTGGTCTTGTTAGATTTCGTGAGGCATGCCGAGTCAAACAATAACAAATGGTTTTTGGTCGGCCATTTTGTGTGTCGGCCATTTTGAATTTTTTCTTTAAATTCAAGTATTTCAGAAACGCAATTGCGTATTGTTATGAAACTTGGTATGGTTCATCAGCAACATGTTCTGGGAGGACTTGTAAACTTTCCGGTGCCACCTAGTGGTCAAGAGATTTGAAGCTATATCTCTGCCTCTCTTTATCGTATTTACACCAAATTTGGTGGGTGTCATCACAATCAAGACCTGAGTCATAATTTATTGTTTGGTCAGTGCCCCCTAGTGGTCAAGTCATTTAAGGCTATATCTCTGCATCTCTTTATTGTATTTACACCAAATTTGGTGGGTGTCATCACAGTCATGACCTGAGGCACCATCTATTGTTTCGGCAAAGCGCCACCTAGTGGTCTCAAGATATAAAAAATTGCTATTTTTTCCCTAAAACTAATGCAAAGTTAGATCTTAAATCATGACAGTCATCACGTATGAATCATTTTTTGCCATGTTTGGCTTGACCCCGGTATCGCTGCTTGCAGCTATATTTATTATTATTATTAGGGGTCAAGCCCCGAAGGGGCGTAGAACCCTATTGTTATTGTTAGTTTTCTTATTATTATTATTATTATTATTTTTCTTCCTCGTTCTTCCGCCGAAAGTCAATGGCAGCCCATAGAACCGTACATAGGAAAGTTATGAAATTTGGCACACATGTAGAGGACAGTCTCAGAAGTTACTATAGCAACATTGGTGTGTCTGACTCAAACCCTCTAGCGCCACCAACTGTCCAAAAATCCACTTATGTTCATGCTCACAACTTCTGACCCGTGAGTCCTAGAAACTAAATTCTTGTTTCCTCTGAATCCTTGGCTCATGTTGATTCAAATGCACACATTGATGTCATTTGTGTCATGCACATCTTTCCGCCATTTTGAATTTTCCGTAAAACCTACTTTTTCGAACTCCTCCTAGACCATTTGTCCGATTTGCATGTCCTTTGGTATGTAGCATCTAGAGACACCCCAGACAAAAAGTTATCAAAAGCTTTTTGATAGACCAATGCGTTCTCATATAAATTGACAACATATATAGCGGCGAGCACGCCAAAACGGACGTGAGGCTGTATCTTCACAAAACTTTATTGTATCGACACGAAACTTGGTATATGTCATTACAGTCATGACCTGAGGGTGCCTGCAACGTTTCGTCACAGCGCCACCTAGTGGTCACGAGATTTGAAAAATGCCTATTTTCGCTTATAACTACTTCAAACTTGAGTCTAAAATCATGAAGGTGGTCTTGTTAGATTCCTTGAGGCATGCCGAGTCAAACGATACCAAACGGTTTTTAGTCGGCCATTTTGGGTGTCGGCCATTTTGAATTTTCTCATTAAGTTCAGTATTTCACAAACAGAATGGCGTATCGCTACGAAATTTGGCATGGTTCATCAGTGACATGTTCTGAGCGCACCTATAAATCTTTAGGACGGCGCCACCTAGTGGTCAGGATATGTAAATAAATTGTTTAAAATCTTTATTTCATTTGATTAAATTGCCACTATGACATAAGACTTCACTCTACTGATTCCTTGGCTCATGCTGAGTCCGACTGTACCAAATATGTCTGAGTCAAACCTACTTCCTGTCGGCCATTTTGAATTATATTGAAGACCTACTTTTTCGAACTCCTCCTAGAGCGCTTTTTTGATTGGCTTGAATTTTATTAGGCATCATCTAGAGACACTCTAGACAAAAAGTTATCAAAAGCTTTTCGGTAGACCTATCCGTTGTCGTATCACGCATCAAAGAATGCGAGGGCGAGCACGCCAAAATGTGTTTGAGCCTGTATCTTCGCAAAACTTTTGCGTATTAATATGAGACTTGGTATATGTCATAACAGTGATGACCTGAGGGTGCATGCACCATTTCGTCACACTGCCCCCTACTGGTCACGACATATATAAAATGTCTATTTTTGCTTATAACTACTGCAAACTTGACTGTAAAATTATGAGACTGGTCTTGTTAGAGTTCGTGAGGCATGCCGAGTCAAACGATACCAAATGGTTTTTGGTCGGCCATTTTGTGTGTCGGCCATTTTGAATTTTTCTTTAAGTTCAAGTATTTCAGAAACGCAATTGCGTATTGTTCATCAGCAACATGTTCTGGGAGGACTTGTAAACTTTCCTTTGCCCCCTAGTGGTCAAGGGATTTGAAGCTATATCTCTGCATCTCTTTATCGTATTTACACCAAATTTGGTGGGTGTCATCACAATCAAGACCTGAGTCACAATTTATTTTTTGGTCAGTGCGCCCTAGTGGTCAAGTCATTTAAGGCTATATCTCTGTATCTCTTTATTGTATTTACACCAAATTTGGTGGATGTCATCACAATCAAGACCTGAGTCACAATTTATTTTTGGTCAGTGCCCCCTAGTGGTCAAGTCATTTAAGGCTATATCTCCGTATTGCTTTATTGTATTTACACTAAATTTGGTATGTGTCATCACAGTCATGACCTGAGGCACCATCTATTCTTTCGGCACAGTGCCACCTAGTGGTCTCAAGATACGAAAAAATTAGTTTTTTTTATAAAACTAATGCAAACTTAGATCTTAAATCATGACAGTCATCACGTATGAATCATTTTTTGCCATGTTTGGCTTGACCCCGGTATCGCTGCTTGCAGCTATATTTATTATTATTAGGGGTCAAGCCCCGAAGGGGCGAAGACCCCTATTGTATTTGTTAGTTTTCCTATTATAATAATTATTATTCTGGTTCTTCTTCCGCCATTGCGGTCTATGGCAGCCCATAGAACCGTACATAGGAAAGTTATGAAATTTGGCACACTGATAGAGGACAGTCCAATGTGTCCCCACAGCAAATTTGGAGTCTCTATGTCTAACCCACTAGCGCCACCAACAGTCCAAAGTTGCATTTATGTTTTTGCTTATAACTTCTGATCCGTGAGTCCCAGAAACAAAATTCTTGGTTCCTCTGATTCCTTGGCTCAAGACAATTCGATTGGACCCTATGACGTCATTTTCCGTCATTAAATTTTTCCGCCATTTTGAATTGTTTAAAAAACCTACTTTTTCGAACTCGTCCTAGAGCTTTTGTCCGATTTCCACGAAAATTGGTATGTATCATCTTGAGACACTCATGGCAAAAAGTTATCAAAAGAATTTTGATACAGCAATCCGTTGTCATATACCGCCTTAACAAATTTTACGTAGAGCGCAAAAAAAACGGATTTTAGGCTGTATCTTCGTCAAACTTTGGCCTATTGACACGACACTTGGTTCTTGTGATGCCAGTCAGGAACTGAGGGTGCATGCACAGTTTCGTCGCAGCGCCACCTAGTGGCCAGAGAAATGTTTTATACACCTATAACTTTGGCGCCGATTGACGTATTTTCACGGGACTTGTTGCTTTGGAGTTCTGAATAGTTGTCGAGTCCAACGATACCAAACATGCCAGAATCCGCCTTACGGTTAACCCTGCGCAGCAAAATAGCGCTTAAATAACACGCGCGAATATCTCCGCGAGCGTAATTCTGATCGACTCAAAAACACCATAGGAAGAAACTAACCTTACCTTCTGAACAAAAAGTTCTATTGGCGTTATATTAAAATTTTCATCAGAAATGACCTAAAAATGCAAAAAACGAAAAATTACCTTTAAATTTTGTATTTTTTTACACATAAATGGTTATAACTTCGCAACGAAAAGAGATTTTTTCACCAGATTTGATACGCTGATGTACGACCACAGTCTGAGGCTACACAAAAAAAATTGCTTGCTTGCACCACTAGTTGGCGTTATAATTGAACAAAACCTGTGATATCAAGCCAGCCCTATGGTCATACAACTGTTTCTTCACTAAACTAAAGTGTATAGACATAAAACTAGCTCGATGTAACGTAATCATGACCTGAAGTTGCATGCACAATTTTGTCACAGCGCCACCTAGTGGTTTTGAGATAGAAAATGGTAATTTTTGCCTAAAACTACTGCAACAAACACATCTAAAACCATAAGTCATCATGGATTATTCATTTCATGGCTTGGATTATAATCACTGGTGGATGTCAATTTACTGTCTAGCAACCAATGAGAATACCTTATCAACTGTTTTTGCAAGAGCTATATCTCTTCATCAGAACAGCGTAGAGACATGGGGGTGGGCTCTTTCGACTCATTAACACCACTGTAACATTTTGTGAGCTGAGTATTACCACTGCAAGCACCACTTACATTTCCTTCAGTGTTTTAATTGTCAATGCTCCTCAAGACGTGAGGGAGAGATTTCACTGAATAAGAACAGAGCTTTTTTGCTGATTACTGTTATATTAATTTGTCTGAAATCAGGAGGTTTTGCTAGGTTTTTTAAACTGCTCATCCGGACTCAAGTTTTATAGCTATATCTCTGCATCTCTTTATCGTATTTACACCTAATTTGGTCGGTGTCATCACAATCAAGGCCTGAGTTACAATTTATTGTTTGGTCAGTGCCCCCTAGTGGTCAAGTCATTTAAGGCTATATCTCCGTATCGGTTTATCGTATTTACACTAAATTTGGTATGTGTCATCACAGTCATGACCTGAGGCACCATCTATTGTTTCGGCACAGCGCCACCTAGTGGTCTCAAGATACGAAAAAATTGCTATTTTTTTCATAAAACTAATGCAAACTTAGATCTTAAATCATGACAGTCATCAGGTATGAATAATTTTTTGCCATGTTTGGCTTGACCCCGGTATCGCTGCTTGCAGCTATATTTAGGGGTCAAGCCCCGAAGGGGCGTAGAACCCTATTGTTATTGTTAGTTTTCTTATTATTATTTTTCTTCCTCGTTCTTCCGCCGAAAGTCAATGGAAGCCCATAGAACCGTACGTAGGAAAGTTATGAAATTTGGCACACATGTAGAGGACAGTCTCAGAAGTTACTATAGCAACATTGGTGTGTCTGACTCAAACCCTCTAGCGCCACCAACAGTCCAAAAATCCACTTATGTTCATGCTCATAACTTCTGACCCATGAGTCCTAGAAACTAAATTCTTGTTTCCTCTGAATCCTTGGCTCATGATGATTAAAATGCACACATTGATGTCATGTGTGTCATGCACATCTGTCCGCCATTTTGAATTTTTCGTAAAACCTACTTTTTCGAACTCCTCCTAGACCGTTTGTCCGATTTGCATGTACTTTGGTATGTAGCATCTGGAGACACCCAAGACAAAAAGTTATCAAAAGCTTTTTAATAGATCAATGCGTTCTCATATAAATTGACAACATATATGGCGGCGAGCACGCCAAAACGGACGTGAGGCCGTATCTTCGCAAAACTTTCTTGTATCATCACGAAACTTGGTATATGTCATAACAGTCATGACCTGAGGGTGCCTGCAACGTTTCGTCACAGCGCCACCTAGTGGTCACGAGATTCGAAAAATGCCTATTTTCGCTTATAACTACTTCAAACTTGAGTCTAAAATCATGAAGGTGGTCTTGTTAGATTCCTTGAGGCATGCCGAGTCAAACGATACCAAACGGTTTTCGGTCGGCCATTTTGGGTGTCGGCCATTTTGAATTTTCTCATTAAGTTCAGTATTTCACAAACAGAATGGCGTATCGCTACGAAATTTGGCATGGTTCATCAGTGACATGTTCTGAGCGCACCTCTAAATATTTAGGACGGCGCCACCTAGTGGTCAGGATATGTAAATAAATTGTTTAAAATCTTTATATCATTTGATTAAATTACCACACTGACATGAGACTTCACTCTATTGATTCCTTGGCTCATGCTGAGTCCGACTGTACCAAATATGTCTGAGTCAAACCTACTTCCTGTCGGCCATTTTGAATTATATTGAACACCTACTTTTTCGAACTTCTCCTAGAGCGCTCGTGTGATTGGCTTGATTTTTGGTATGCATCATCTAGAGACACTCTAGACAAAAAGTTATCAAAAGATTTTCGGTAGACCTATCCGTTGTCGTATAACGCATCAAAGAATGCGAGGGCGAGCACGCCAAAATGTGTTTGAGCCTGTATCTTCGCAAAACTTTTGCGTATTAATATGAGACTTGGTATATGTCATAACAGTGATGACCTGAGGGTGCATGCACCATTTCGTCACACTGCCCCCTACTGGTCACGAGATATTAAAAAATTCTATTTTGCTTATAACTACTGCAAACCTGAATGTAAAATTATGAGACTGGTCTTGTTAGATTTCGTGTGTCAAACGATACCAAATGGTTTTTGGTCGGCCATTTTGTGTGTCGGCCATTTTGATTTTTTTCTTTAAGTTCAAGTATTTCAGAAACGCAATTGCGTATTGTTATGAAACTTGGTATGGTTCATCAGCAACATGTTCTGGGAGGACTTGTAAACTTTTCGGCGCCCCCTAGTGGTCAAGAGATTTGAAGCTATATCTCTGCATCTCTTTATCGTATTTACACCAAATTTGGTGGGTGTCATCACAATCAAGACCTGAGTCACAATTTATTGTTTGGTCAGTGCCCCCTAGTGGTCAAGTCATTTAAGGCTATATCTCCGTATCGCTTTATCGTATTTACACTAAATTTGGTATGTGTCATCACAGTCATGACCTGAGGCACCATCTATTGTTTCGGCACAGCACCACCTAGTGGTCTCAAGATACACAAAAATTGTTATTTTTTCATAAAACTAATGCAAACTTAGATCTTAAATCATGACAGTCATCACGTATGAATCATTTTTTGCCATGTTTGGCTTGACCCCGGTATCGCTGCTTGCAGCTATATTTAGGGGTCAAGCCCCGAAGGGGCGTAGAACCCTATTGTTATTGTTAGTTTTCTTATTATTATTATTAAGTTTCCTCTTCCGCCATTGAAGTCAATGGCAGCCCATAGAACCGTACGTAGGAAAGTTATGAAATTTGGCACACATGTAGAGGACAGTCTCAGAAGTTACTATAGCAACATTGGTGTGTCTGACTCAAACCCTCTAGCGCCACCAACAGTCCAAAAATCCACTTATGTTCATGCTCATAACTTCTGACCCGTGAGTCCTAGAAACTAAATTCTTGTTTCCTCTGAATCCTTGGCTCATGTTGATTCAATTGCACACATTGATGTCATTTGTGTCATGCACATCTTTCCGCCATTTTGAATTTTCCGTAAAACCTACTTTTTCGAACTCCTCCTAGAGCGTTTGTCCGATTTGCATGTCCTTTGGTATCTAGCATCTAGAGATACCCCAGAGAAAAAGTTATCAAAAGCTTTTTGATAGACCAATGCGTTCTCGTATACCGTGACAACATATACGGCGGCGTCCACGCCAAAACGGACGTGAGGCCATATCTTCGCAACACTTTGGTGTATCGACACGAAACTTGGTATATGTCATTACAGTCTTGACCTGAGGGTGCCTGCAACGTTTCGTCACAGCGCCACCTAGTGGTCACGAGATTCGAAAAATGCCTATTTTCGCTTATAACTACTTCAAACTTGAGTCTAAAATCATGAAGGTGGTCTTGTTAGATTCCTTGAGGCATGCCGAGTCAAACGATACCAAACGGTTTTCGGTCGGCCATTTTGGGTGTCGGCCATTTTGAATTTTCTTATTAAGTTCAGTATTTCACAAACAGAATGGCGTATCGCTACGAAATTTGGCATGGTTCATCAGTGACATGTTCTGAGCGCACCTATAAATCTTTAGGACGGCGCCACCTAGTGGTCAGGATATGTAAAGAAATTGTTTAAAATCTTTATATCATCTGATTAGATTGCCACACAGACATGAGACTTCACTCTATTGATTCCTTGGCTCGTGCTGAGTCCGACTGTACCAAATATGTCCGAGTCAAACCTACTTCCTGTCGGCCATTTTGAATTATATTGAACACCTACTTTTTCGAACTCCTCCCAGAGCGCTCGTGTGATTGGCTTGATTTTTGGTATGCATCATCTAGAGACACTCCAGACAAAAAGTTATCAAAAGCTTTTTGGTAGACCTATCCGTTGTCGTATAACACATCAAAGAATGCGAGGGCGAACACGCCAAAATGTGTTTGAGCCTGTATCTTTGCAAAACTTTTGCGTATTGATATGAAACTTGGTATATGTCATAACAGTGATGACGTGAGGGTGCATGCACCGTTTCGTCACAGTGCCCCCTAGTGGTCACGAGATATAAATAATGTCTATTTTTGCTTATAACTACTGCAAACTTAAATGTAAAGTTATTAGAGTGGTCTTGTTAGATTTGGTGAGGCATGCCGAGTCAAACGATACCAAATGGTTTTTGGTCGGCCATTTTGTGTGTCGGCCATTTTCAATTTTTTCTTTAAGTTCAAGTATTTCAGAAACGCAATTGCTTATTGTTATGAAACTTGGTATGGTTCATCAGCAACATGTTCTGAGAGGGCTTGTAAACTTTTCGCCGCCCCCTAGTGGTCAAGAGATTTGAGGCTATATCTCTGCATCTCTTTATCGTATTTACACCAAATTTGGTGGGTGTCATCACAATCAAGACCTGAGTCACAATTTATTTTTTGGTCAGTGCCCCCTAGTGGTCAAGTCATTTAAGGCTATATCTCTGTATCGCTTTATCGTATTTACACTAAATTTGGTATGTGTCATCACAGTCATGAGCTGAGGCACCATCTATTGTTTCGACACAGCGCCACCTAGTGGTCTCAAGTTACAAAAAAATTGCTATTTTTTTCGTAAAACTAATGCAAACTTAGATCTTAAATCATGACAGTCATCAGGTATGAATCATTTTTTGCCATGTTTGGCTTGACCCCGGTATCGCTGCTTGCAGCTATATTTATTGTTATTCTTGTTCCTCGTTCTTCCACCCAAAAGTCAATGGCAGCCCATAGAACCGTACATAGGAAAGTTATGAAATTTGGCACACATGTAGAGGACAGTCTCAGAAGTTACTATAGCAACATTGGTGTGTCTGACTCAAACCCTCTAGCGCCACCAACAGTCCAAAAATCCACTTATGTTCATGCTCACAACTTCTGACCCGTGAGTCCTAGAAACTAAATTCTTGTTTCCTCTGAATCCTTGGCTCATGATGATTCAAATGCTCACATTGATGTCATTTGTGTCATGCACATCTTTCCGCCATTTTGAATTTTTCGTAAAACCTACTTTTTCGAACTCCTCCTAGACCGTTTGTCCGATTTGCATGTCCTTTGGTATGTAGCATCTAGAGACACCCAAGACAAAAAGTTATCAAAAGCTTTTTGATAGACCAATGCGTTCTCATATAAATTGACAACATATATGGCGGCGAGCACGCCAAAACAGACGTGAGGCCGTATCTTCGCAAAACTTTTGTGTATCGACACAAAACTTGGTATATGTCATAACAGTCATGACCTGAGGGTGCCTGCAACGTTTCGTCACAGCGCCACCTAGTGGTCACGAGATTCGAAAAATGCCTATTTTCGCTTATAACTACTTCAAACTTGAGTCTAAAATCATGAAGGAGGTCTTGTTAGATTCCTTGAGGCATGCCGAGTCAAACGATACCAAACCGTTTTCGGTCGGCCATTTTGGGTGTCGGCCATTTTGAATTTTCTCATTAAGTTCAGTATTTCACAAACCGAATGGCGTATCGCTACGAAATTTGGCATGGTTCATCGGTGACATGTTCTGAGCGCACCTATAAATCTTTAGGACGGCGCCACCTAGTGGTCAGGATATGTAAATAAATTGTTTAAAATCTTTATATCATTTGATTAAATTGCCACTATGACATAAGACTTCACTCTATTGATTCCTTGGCTCATGCTGAGTCCGACGGTATCAAATATGTCTGAGTCAAACCTACTTCCTGTCGGCCATTTTGAATTATATTGAACACCTACTTTTTCGAACTCCTCCTAGAGCGCTCGTGTGATTGGCTTGATTTTTGGTATGCATCATCTAGAGACACTCTAGACAAAAAGTTATCAAAAGATTTTCGGTAGACCTATCCGTTGTCGTATAACGCATCAAAGAATGCGAGGGCGAGCACGCCAAAATGTGTTTGAGCCTGTATCTTCGCAAAACTTTTGCGTATTAATATGAGACTTGGTTTATGTCATAACAGTGATGACCTGAGGGTGCATGCACCATTTCGTCACACTGCCCCCTACTGGTCACGAGATATAAAAAATGTCTATTTTTGCTTATAACTACTGCAAATTTGAATGTAAAATTATGAGACTGGTCTTGTTAGATTTCGTGAGGCATGGCGAGTCAAACGATACCAAATGGTTTTTGGTCGGCCATTTTGTGTGTCGGCCATTTTGAATTTTTCTTTAAGTTCAAGTATTTCAGAAACGCAACTGTGTATTGTTATGAAACTTGGTATGGTTCATTACCTACATGTTCTGGGAGGACTTGTAAACTTTTCGGTGCCCCCTAGTGGTCAAGAGATTTGAAGCTATATCTCTGCATCTCTTTATCGTATTTACACCAAATTTGGTGGGTGTCATCACAATCAAGACCTGAGTCACAATTTATTTTTTGGTCAGTGCCCCCTAGTGGTCAAGTCATTTAAGGCTATATCTCTGCATCTCTTTATTGTATTTACACCAATTTTGGTGGGTGTCATCACAATCAAGACCTGAGTCACAATTTATTGTTTGGTCAGTGCCCCCTAGTGGTCAAGTCATTTAAGGCTATATCTCCGTATTGGTTTATCGTATTTACACTAAATTTGGTATGTGTCATCACAGTCATGACCTGAGGCACCATCTATTGTTTCGGCACAGCGCCACCTAGTGGTCTCAAGATATGAAAAAATTGCTTTTTTTTTCATAAAACTAATGCAAACTTAGATCTTAAATCATGACAGTCATCACGTATGAATCATTTTTTGCCATGTTTGGCTTGACCCCGGTATCGCTGCTTGCAGCTATATTTAGGGGTCAAGCCCCGAAGGGGCGTAGAACCCTATTGTTATTGTTAGTTTTCTTATTATTATTATTATTATTATTTAGGGGTCAAGCCCCGAAGGGGCGTAGAACCCTATTGTTATTGTTAGTTTTCTTATTATTATTATTATTATTATTATTATTATTATTATGTTTCCTCTTCCGCCATTGAAGTCAATGGCAGCCCATAGAACCGTACGTAGGAAAGTTATGAAATTTGGCACACATGTAGAGGACAGTCTCAGAAGTTACTATAGCAAATTTGGTGTGTCTGACTCAAACCCTCTAGCGCCACCAACAGTCCAAAAATCCACTTATGTTCATGCTCACAACTTCTGACCCGTGAGTCCTAGAAAATAAATTCTTGTTTCCTCTGAATCCTTGGCTCATGATGATTCAATTGCACATGTTGATGTCATTTGTGTCATGCACATCTTTCCGCCATTTTGAATTTTCCGTAAAACCTACTTTTTCGAACTCCTCCTAGACCGTCCGTCCGATTTGCATGTCCTTTGGTATGTAGCATCTAGAGACACCCCAGACAAAAAGTTATCAAAAGCTTTTTGATAGACCAATGCGTTCTCGTATAAATTGACAACATATATGGCGGCGAGCACGCCAAAACGGACGTGAGGCCGTATCTTCGCAAAACTTTATTGTATCGACACGAAACTTGGTATATGTCATTACAGTCATGACCTGAGGGTGCCTGCAACGTTTCGTCACAGCGCCACCTAGTGGTCACGAGATTCGAAAAATGCATATTCTCGCATATAACTACTTCAAACTTGAGCCTAAAATCACGAAGGTGGTCTTGTTAGATTCCTTGAGGCATGCCGAGTCAAACGATACCAAACGGTTTTCGGTCGGCCATTTTGGGTGTCGGCCATTTTGAATTTTCTCATTAAGTTCAGTATTTCACAAACAGAATGGCGTATCGCTACGAAATTTGGCATGGTTCATCAGTGACATGTTCTGAGCGCACTTATAAATCTTTAGGACAGCGCCACCTAGTGGTCAGGATATGTAAATAAATTGTTTAAAATGTTTATATCATTTGATTAAATTGCCACTATGACATAAGACTTCACTCTATTGATTCCTTGGCTCATGCTGAGTCCGACTGTACCAAATATGTCTGAGTCAAACCTACTTCCTGTCGGCCATTTTGAATTATATTGAACACCTACTTTTTCGAACTCCTCCTAGAGCGCTCGTGTGATTGGCTTGATTTTTGGTATGCATCATCTAGAGACACTCTAGACAAAAAGTTATCAAAAGCTTTTCGGTAGACCTATTTGTTGTCGTATAACGCATCAAAGAATGCGAGGGCGAGCACGCCAAAATGTGTTTGAGCCTGTATCTTCGCAAAACTTTTGTGTATTAATATGAGACTTGGTATATGTCATAACAGTGATGACCTGAGGGTGCATGCACCATTTCGTCACACTGCCCCCTACTGGTCACGAGATATAAAAAATGTCTATTTTTGCTTATAACTACTGCAAACTTGAATGTAAAATTATGAGAGTGGTCTTGTTAGATTTCGTGAGGCATGCCGAGTCAAACGATACCAAATGGTTTTTGGTCGGCCATTTTGTGTGTCGGCCATTTTGAATTTTTCTTTAAGTTCAAGTATTTCAGAAACGCAATTGCGTATTGTTATGAAACTTGGTATGGTTCATCAGCAACATGTTCTGGGAGGACTTGTAAACTTTCCGGTGCCCCCTAGTGGTCAAGAGATTTGAAGCTATATCTCTGCATCTCTTTATCGTATTTACACCAAATTTGGTGGGTGTCATCACAATCAAGACCTGAGTCACAATTTATTTTTTGGTCAGTGCCCCCTAGTGGTCAAGTTATTTAAGGCTATATCTCTGCATCTCTTTATTGTATTTACACCAAATTTGGTGGGTGTCATCACAATCAAGACCTGAGTCACAATTTATTTTTTGGTCAGTGCCCCCTAGTGGTCAAGTCATTTAAGGCTATATCTCTGCATCTCTTTATTGTATTTACACCAAATTTGGTGCGTGTCATCACAATCAAGACCTGAGTCACAATTAATTTTTTGGTCAGTGCCCCCTAGTGGTCAAGTTATTTAAGGCTATATCTCTGCATCTCTTTATTGTATTTACACCAAATTTGGTGGGTGTCATCACAATCAAGACCTGAGTCACAATTTATTTTTTGGTCAGTGCCCCCTAGTGGTCAAGTCATTTAAGGCTATATCTCCGTATCGCCTTATTGTATTTACACTAAATTTGGTATGTGTCATCAAAGTTATGACCTGAGGCACCATCTGTTCTTTTGGCACAGTGCCACCTAGTGGTCTCAAGATAGGAAAAAAATGCTTTTTTTTCATAAAACTAATGCAAACTTAGATGTTAAATCATGGCAGTCATCACGTATGAATCATTTTTTGCCATGTTCGGCTTGACCCCGGTATCGCTGCTTGCAGCTATATTTATTATTATTATTATTAGGGGTCAAGCCCCGAAGGGGCGTAGAACCCTATTGTTATTGTTAGTTTTCTTATTATTAGGGGTCAAGCCCCGAAGGGGCGTAGAACCCTATTGTTATTGTTAGTTTTCTTATTATTATTATTATTATTTTTCTTCCTCGTTCTTCCGCCGAAAGTCAATGGCAGCCCATAGAACCGTACATAGGAAAGTTATGAAATTTGGCACACATGTAGAGGACAGTCTCAGAAGTTACTATAGCAACTTTGGTGTGTCTGACTCAAACCCTCTAGCGCCACCAACAGTCCAAAAATCCACTTATGTTCATGCTCATAACTTCTGACCCATGAGTCCTAGAAACTAAATTCTTGTTTCCTCTGAATCCTTGGCTCATGATGATTCAAATGCACACATTGATGTCATTTGTGTCATGCACATCTTTCCGCCATTTTGAATTTTCCGTAAAACCTACTTTTTCGAACTCCTCCTAGAGCGTTTGTCCGATTTGCATGTCCTTTGGTATCTAGCATCTATAGACACCCCTGACAAAAAGTTATCAAAAGCTTTTTGATAGACCAATGCGTTCTCGTATACCGTGACAACATATAAGGCGGCGAGCACGCCAAAACGGACGTGAGGCCGTATCTTCGCAACACTTTGGTGTATCGACACGAAACTTGGTATATGTCATTACAGTCATGACCTGAGGGTGCCTGCAACGTTTCGTCACAGCGCCACCTAGTGGTCACGAGATTCGAAAAATGCCTATTTTCGCTTATAACTACTTCAAACTTGAGTCTAAAATCATGAAGGTGGTCTTGTTAGATTCCTTGAGGCATGCCAAGTCAAACGATACCAAAAGGTTTTCGGTCGGCCATTTTGGGTGTCGGCCATTTTGAATTTTCTCATTAAGTTCAGTATTTCACAAACAGAATGGCGTATCGCTACGAAATTTGGCATGGTTCATCAGTGACATGTTCTGAGCGCACCTATAAATCTTTAGGACGGCGCCACCTAGTGGTCAGGATATGTAAATAAATTGTTTAAAATCTTTATTTCATTTGATTAAATTGCCACTATGACATAAGACTTCACTCTATTGATTCCTTGGCTCATGCTGAGTCCGACTGTACCAAGTATGTCTGAGTCAAACCTACTTCCTGTCGGCCATTTTGAATTATATTGAAGACCTACTTTTTCGAACTCCTCCTAGAGCGCTTGTTTGATTGGCTTGAATTTTGGTAGGCATCATCTAGAGACACTCTAGACAAAAAGTTATCAAAAGCTTTTCGGTAGACCTATCCGTTGTCGTATAACGCATGAAAGAATGTGAGGGCAAGCACGCCAAAATGTGTTTGAGCCTGTATCTTCGCAAAACTTTCGCGTATTGATATGAGACTTGGTATATGTCAAAACAGTGATGACCTGAGGGTGCATGCATCATTTCGTCACACTGCCCCCTACTGGTCTCGAGATATGAAAATCGACTATTTTTGCTTATAACTACTGCAAGCATGTGTGTAAAATTATGAAAGTGGTTTTGTTAGATTTCCTGAAGCATGTCGAGTCAAACGATACCAAATGGTTTTCGGTCGGCCATTTTGGGTGTCGGCCATTTTGATTTATTCCTTTAAGTCAAGTATTTCATTAACGCAACTGCGTATTGTTATGAAACTTGGTATGGTTCATCAGCAACATGTTCTGAGAGGACTTGTAAACTTTTTGGTGCCCCCTCGTGGTCAAAAAGATTTGAGGCTATATCTCTGCATCTCTTCATCGTATTAACACCAAATTTGGTGGGTGTTATTACAGTAATGTTCCGAGTCACCATCTATAGTTTTAGCCAGTGCCCCCTAGTGGTCAAGACATTTTAGGCTAAATCTCTGTATTGCTTTATTGTATTTACACCAAATTTGGTGGGTGTCATCAGTTCATGGCAGTCATCCATATGATTCATTTTTTGCCATATTCGGCTTGACCCCGGTATCGCTGCTTGCAGCTATATTTATTATTAGGGGTCAAGCCCCGAAGGGGCGTAGAACCCTATTGTTATTGTTAGTTTTCTTATTATTATTATTATTATTATTATTAGGGGTCAAGCCACGAAGTGGCGTAGACACCTATTGTTTCTGTTAGTTTTCTTATTATTATTTATCTTCCTCGTTCTTCCACCCAAAAGTCAATGGCAGCCCATAGAACCGTACGTAGGAAAGTTATGAAATTTGGCACACATGTAGAGGACAGTCTCAGAAGTTACTATAGCAACATTGGTGTGTCTGACTCAAACCCTCTAGCGCCACCAACAGTCCAAAAATCCACTTATGTTCATGCTCATAACTTCTGACCCGTGAGTCCTAGAAACTAAATTCTTGTTTCCACTCATTCCTTTGCTCATGATGATTCAATTGCACACATTGATGTCATTTGTGTCATGCACATCTTTCCGCCATTTTGAATTTTCCGTAAAACCTACTTTTTCGAACTCCTCCTACAGCGTTTGTCCGATTTGCATGTCCTTTGGTATGTAGCATCTACAGACACCCCAGACAAAAAGTTATCAAAAGCTTTTTGATAGACCAATGCGTTCTCGTATACAGTGACAACATATATGGCGGCGAGCACGCCAAAACGGACGTGAGGCTGTATCTTCGCAACACTTTGGTGTATCGACACAAAACTTGGTATATGTCATTACAGTCATGACCTGAGGGTGCCTGCAACGTTTTGTCACAGCGCCACCTAGTGGTCACGAGATTCGAAAAATGCCTATTTTCGCTTATAACTACTTCAAATTTGAGTCTAAAATCATGAAGGTGGTCTTGTTAGAGTCCTTGAGGCATGCCAAGTCAAACGATACCAAACGGTTTTCGGTCGGCCATTTTGGGTGTCGGCCATTTTGAATTTTCTCATTAAGTTCAGTATTTCACAAACAGAATGGCGTATCGCTACGAAATTTGGCATGGTTCATCAGTGACATGTTCTGAGCGCACCTATAAATCTTTAGGACAGCGCCACCTAGTGGTCAGGATATGTAAATAAATTGTTTAAAATCTTTATATCATTTGATTTAATTGCCACTATGACATAAGACTTCACTCTATTGATTCCTTGGCTCATGCTGAGTCCGACTGTACCAAATATGTCAGAGTCAAACCTACTTCCTGTCGGCTATTTTGAATTATATTGAACACATACTTTTTCGAACTCCTCCTAGAGCGCTCGTGTGATTGGCTTGATTTTTGGTATGCATCATCTAGAGACACCCTAGACAAAAAGTTATCAAAAGCTTTTTGGTAGACCTATCCGTTGTCGTATAACGCATCAAAGAATGCGAGGGCGAGCACACCAAAATGTGTTTGAGCCTGTATCTTCGCAAAACTTTTGTGTATTAATATGAGACTTGGTACATGCCATAACAGTGATGACCTGAGGGTGCATGCACCATTTCGTCACACTGCCCCCTACTGGTCATGAGATATAAAAAAATTCTATTTTTGCTTATTACTACTGCAAACTTGAATGTAAAATTATGAGACTGGTCTTGTTAGATTTCGTGAGGCATGCCGAGTCAAATGATACCAAATGGTTTTTGGTCGGCCATTTTGTGTGTCGGCCATTTTGAATTTTTTCTTTAAGTTCAAGTATTTCAGAAACGCAATTGCGTAATGTTATGAAACTTGGTATGGTTCATCAGCAACATGTTCTGGGAGGACTTGTAAACTTTTTGGCGCCCCCTAGTGGTCAAGAGATTTGAAGCTATATCTCTGCATCTCTTTATCGTATTTACACCAAATTTGGTGGGTGTCATCACAATCAAGACCTGAGTCACAATTTATTGTTTGGTCAGTGCCCCCTAGTGGTCAAGTTATTTAAGGCTATATCTCCGTATCGCTTTATTGTATTTACACCAAATTTGGTGGGTGTCATCACAATCAAGACCTGAGTCACAATTTATTGTTTGGTCAGTGCCCCCTAGTGGTCAAGTCATTTAAGGCTATATCTCCGTATCGCTTTATCGTATTTACACTAAATTTGGTATGTGTCATCACAGTCATGACCTGAGGCACCATCTATTGTTTCGGTAAAGCGCCACCTAGTGGTCTCAAGATACAAAAAAATTGCTATTTTTTCCTAAAACTAATGCAAACTTAGATCTTAAATCATGACAGTCATCACGTATGAATAATTTTTTGCCATGTTTGGCTTGACCCCGGAATCGCTGCTTGCAGCTATATTTAGGGGTCAAGCCACGAAGTGGCGTAGACACCTATTGTTATTGTTAGTTTTCTTATTATTATTATTAAGTTTCCTCTTCCGCCATTGAAGTCAATGGCAGCCCATAGAACCGTACATAGGAAAGTTATGAAATTTGGCACACATGTAGAGGACAGTCTCAGAAGTTACTATAGCAACATTGGTGTGTCTGACTCAAACCCTCTAGCGCCACCAACAGTCCAAAAATCCACTTATGTTCATGCTCATAACTTCTGACCCGTGAGTCCTAGAAACTAAATTCTTGTTTCCTCTGAATCCTTTGCTCATGATGATTCAATTGCACACATTGATGTCATGTGTGTCATGCACATCTTTCCACCATTTTGAATTTTCCGTAAAAACTACTTTTTCGAACTCATCATAGACCGTTCGTCCGATTTGCATGTCCTTTGGTATGTAGCATCTAGAGGCACCCCAGACAAAAAGTTATCAAAAGCTTTTTGATAGACCAATGCGTTCTCGTATACCGTGACAACATATACGGCGGCGAGCACGCCAAAACGGACGTGAGGCCGTATCTTCGCAAAACTTTATTGTATCGACACGAAACTTGGTATATGTCATTACAGTCATGACCTGAGGGTGCCTGCAACGTTTCGTCACAGCGCCACCTAGTGGTCACGAAATTCGAAAAATGCCTATTTTCGCTTATAACTACTTCAAACTTGAGTCTAAAATCATGAAGGTTGTCTTGTTAGATCCCTTGAGGCATGCAGAGTCAAACGATACCAAACGTTTTTCGGTCTGCCATTTTGGGTTTCGGCCATTTTGAATTTTCTCATTAATTTCAGTATTTCAAAAACAGAATGGCGTATCGCTATGAAATTTGGCATGGTTCATCAGTGACATGTTCTGAGCACACCTATAAATCTTTAAGACAGCGCCACCTAGTGGTCAGGATATGTAAATAAATTGTTTAAAATCTTTATTTCATTTGATTAAATTGCCACACTGACATGAGACTTCACTCTATTGATTCCTTGGCTCGTGCTGAGTCCGACTGTACCAAATATGTCTGAGTCAAACCTACTTCCTGTCGGCCATTTTGAATTATATTGAACACCTACTTTTTCGAACTCCTCCTAGAGCGCTCGTTTGATCGGCTTGATTTTTGGTAGGCATCATCTAGAGACACTCCAGACAAAAAGTTATCAAAAGCTTTTCGGTAGACCTATCCGTTGTCGTATAACGCATCAAAGAATGCGAGGGCGAGCACGCCAAAATGTGTTTGAGCCTGTATCTTCGCAAAACTTTTGCGTATTAATATGAGACTTGGTATATGTCATAACAGTGATGACCTGAGGGTGCATGCACCATTTCGTCACACTGCCCCCTACTGGTCACGAGATATAAAAAATGTCTATTTTTGCTTATAACTACTGCAAATTTGAATGTAAAATTATGAGACTGGTCTTGTTAGATTTCGTGAGGCATGGCGAGTCAAACGATACCAAATGATTTTTGGTCGGCCATTTTGTGTGTCGGCCATTTTGAATTTTTCTTTAAGTTCAAGTATTTCAGAAATGCAATTGCGTATTGTTATGAAACTTGGTATGGTTCATCAGCAACATGTTCTGGGAGGACTTGTAAACTTTCCGGTGCCCCCTAGTGGTCAAGAGATTTGAAGCTATATCTCTGCATCTCTTTATCGTATTTACACCAAATTTGGTGGGTGTCATCACAATCAAGACCTGAGTCACAATTTATTTTTTGGTCAGTGCCCCCTAGTGGTCAAGTCATTTAAGGCTATATCTCTGCATCTCTTTATTGTATTTACACCAAATTTGGTGGGTGTCATCACAATCAAGACCTGAGTCACAATTTATTGTTTGGTCAGTGCCCCCTAGTGGTCAAGTCATTTAAGGCTATATCTCCGTATCGCTTTATTGTATTTACACTAAATTTGGTATGTGTCATCACAGTCATGGCCTGAGGCACCATCTATTGTTTCGGCACAGTTCCACCTAGTGGTCTCAAGATACAAAAAAATAGCTATTTTTTCGTAAAACTAATGCAAACTTAGATCTTAAATCATGACAGTCATCAGGTATGAATCATTTTTTGCCATGTTTGGCTTGACCCCGGTATCGCTGCTTGCAGCTATATTTAGGGGTCAAGCCCCGAAGGGGCGTAGAACCCTATTGTTATTGTTAGTTTTCTTATTATTATTATTATTAGGGGTCAAGCCCCGAAGGGGCGTAGAACCCTATTGTTATTGTTAGTTTTCTTATTATTATTCTTGTTCCTCGTTCTTCCACCCAAAAGTCAATGGCAGCCCATAGAACCGTACGTAGGAAAGTTATGAAATTTGGCACACATGTAGAGGACAGTCTCAGAAGTTACTATAGCAACATTGGTGTGTCTGACTCAAACCCTCTAGCGCCACCAACAGTCCAAAAATCCACTTATGTTCATGCTCATAACTGCTGACCCGTGAGTCCTAGAAACTAAATTCTTGTTTCCCCTGAATCCTTTGCTCATGATGATTCAATTGCACACATTGATGTCATTTGTGTCATGCAAATCTTTCCGCCATTTTGAATTTTCCGTAAAACCTACTTTTTCGAACTCCTCCTAGAGCGTTTGTCCGATTTGCATGTCCTTTGGTATGTAGCATCTAGAGACACCCCAGACAAAAAGTTATCAAAAGCTTTTTGATAGACCAATGCGTTCTTGTATAAATTGACAACATATATGGCGGCGAGCACGCCAAAACGGACGTGAGGCCGTATCTTCGCAAAACTGTATTGTATCGACACGAAACTTGGTATATGTCATAACAGTCATGACCTGAGGGTGCCTGCAATGTTTCGTCACAGCGCCACCTAGTGGTCACGAGATTCGAAAAATGCCTATTTTCGCTTATAACTACTTCAAACTTGAGTCTAAAATCATGAAGGTGGTCTTGTTAGATTCCTTGAGGTATGCAGAGTCAAACGATATTAAACGGTTTTCGGTCGGCCATTTTGGGTGTCGGCCATTTTGAATTTTCTCATTAAGTTCAGTATTTCACAAACAGAATGGCGTATTGCTATGAAATTTGGCATGGTTCATCAGTGACATGTTCTGAGCGCACCTATAAATCTTTAGGACAGTGCCACCTAGTGGTCAGGATATGTAAATAAATTGTTTAAAATCTTTATATCATTTGATTAAATTGCCACTATGACATAAGACTTCACTCTTTTGATTCCTTGGCTCATGCTGAGTCAGACTGTACCAAATATGTCTGAGTCAAACCTACTTCCTGTCGGCCATTTTGAATTATATTGAACACCTACTTTTTCGAACTCCTCCTAGAGTGCTCGTGTGATTGGCTTGATTTTTGGTATGCATCATCTAGAGACACTCCAGACAAAAAGTTATCAAAAGCTTTTCGGTAGACCTATCCGTTGTCGTATAACGCATCAAAGAATGCGAGGGCGAGCACGCCAAAATGTGTTTGAGCCTGTATCTTCGCAAAACTTTTGCGTATTAATATGAGACTTGGTATATGTCATAACAGTGATGACCTGAGGGTGCATGCACCATTTCGTCACACTGCCCCCTACTGGTCACGAGATTTAAAAAATGTCTATTTTTGCTTATAACTACTGCAAATTTGAATGTAAAATTATGAGACTGGTCTTGTAAGATTTCGTGAGGCATGGCGAGTCAAACGATACCAAATGGTTTTTGGTCAGCCATTTTGTGTGTCGGCCATTTAGAATTTTTCTTTAAGTTCAAGTATTTCAGAAACGCAATTGCGTATTGTTATGAAACTTGGTATGGTTCATCAGCAACATGTTCTGGGAGGACTTGTAAACTTTCAGGTGCCCCCTAGTGGTCAAGAGATTTGAAGCTATATCTCTTCATCTCTTTATCGTATTTACACCAAATTTGGTGGGTGTCATCACAATCAAGACCTGAGTCACAATTTATTTTTTGGTCAGTGCCCCCTAGTGGTCAAGTCATTTAAGGCTATATCTCTGCATCTCTTTATTGTGTTTACACCAAATTTGGTGGGTGTCATCACAATCAAGACCTGAGTCACAATTTATTTTTTGGTCAGTGCCCCCTAGTGGTCAAGTCATTTAAGGCTATATCTCTGCATCTCTTTATTGTATTTACACCAAATTTGGTGGGTGGCATCACAATCAAGACCTGAGTCACAATTTATTTTTTGGTCAGTGCCCCCTAGTGGTCAAGTCATTTAAGGCTATATCTCCGTATCGCTTTATTGTATTTACACTAAATTTGGTATGTGTCATCACAGTCATGACCTGAGGCACCATCTATTGTTTCGGCAAAGCGCCACCTAGTGGTCTCAAGATACAAAAAATTCTATTGTTTCATAAAACTAATGCAAACTTAGATCTTAAATCATGACAGTCATCACGTATGAATCATTTTTTGCCATGTTTGGCTTGACCCCGGTATCGCTGCTTGCAGCTATATTTATTATTGTTATTCTTGTTCCTCGTTCTTCCACCCAAAAGTCAATGGCAGCCCATAGAACCGTACATAGGAAAGTTATGAAATTTGGCACACATGTAGAGGACAGTCACAGAAGTTACTATAGCAACATTGGTGTGTCTGACTCAAACCCTCTAGCGCCACCAACAGTCCAAAAATCCACTTATGTTCATGCTCACAACTTGTGACCCGTGAGTCCTAGAAAATAAATTCTTGTTTCCTCTGAATCCTTGGCTCATGATGATTCAGTTGCACATGTTGATGTCATTTGTGTCATGCACATCTTTCCGCCATTTTGAATTTTCCGTAAAACCTACTTTTTCGAACTCCTCCTAGACCGTCCGTCCGTTTTGCATGTCCTTTGGTATGTAGCATCTAGAGACACCCCAGACAAAAAGTTATCAAAAGCTTTTTGATAGACCAATGCGTTCTCGTATAAATTCACAACATATATGGCGGCGAGCCCGCCAAAACGGACGTGTGGCCGTATCTTCGCAAAACTTTATTGTATCGACACGAAACTTGGTATATGTCATTACAGTCATGACCTGAGGGTGCCTGCAACGTTTCGTCACAGCGCCACCTAGTGGTCACGAGATTCGAAAAATGCTTATTTTCGCTTATAACTACTTCAAACTTGAGTCTAAAATCATGAAGGTGGTCTTGTAAGATTCCTTGAGGCATGCCGAGTCAAACGATACCAAACGGTTTTCGGTCGGCCATTTTGGGTGTCGGCCATTTTGAATTTTCTCATTAAGTTCAGTATTTCACAAACAGAATGGCGTATCGCTACGAAATTTGGCATGGTTCATCAGTGACATGTTCTGAGCTCACCTATAAATCTTTAGGACAGCGCCACCTAGTGGTCAGGATATGTAAATAAATTGTTTAAAATCTTTATATCATTTGATTAAATTGCCACTATGACATAAGACTTCACTCTATTGATTCCTTGGCTCATGCTGAGTCCAACTGTACCAAATATATCTGAGTCAAACCTACTTCCTGTCGGCCATTTTGAATTATATTGAAGACCTACTTTTTCGAACTCCTCCTGGAGCGCTCGTCTGATTGGCTTGATTTTTGGTATGCATCTTCTAGAGACACTCTAGACAAAAAGTTATCAAAAGCTTTTCGGTAGACCTATCCGTTGTCGTATAACGCATCAAAGAATGCGAGGGCGAGCACGCCAAAATGTGTTTGAGCCTGTATCTTCGCAAAACTTTTGCGTATTAATATGAGACTTGGTATATGTCATAACAGTGATGACCTGAGGGTGCATGCACCATTTCGTCACACTGCCCCCTACTGGTCATGAGATATTAAACATTTCTAATTTTGCTTATAACTACTGCAAACTTGAATGTAAAATTATGAGACTGGTCTTGTTAGATTTCGTGAGGCATGCCGAGTCAAACGATACCAAATGGTTTTTGGTCGGCCATTTTGTGTGTCGGCCATTTTGAATTTTTTCTTTAAGTTCAAGTATTTCAGAAACGCAATTGCGTATTGTTATGAAACTTGGTATGGTTCATCAGCAACATGTTCCGGGAGGACTTGTAAACTTTTCGGCGCCCCCTAGTGGTCAAGAGATTTGAAGCTATATCTCTGCATCTCTTTATCGCATTTACACCAAATTTGGTGGGTGTCATCACAATCATGACCTGAGTCACCATCTATTGTTTTGGTCAGTGCCCCCTAGTGGTCAAGTCATTTTAGGCTATATCTCCGTATCGCTTTATCGTATTTACACTAAATTTGGTATGTGTCATCACAGTCATGGCCTGAGGCACCATCTCTTGTTTCGGCACAGTGCCTCCTAGTGGTCACAAGATACAAAAAATTGCTATTTTTTCCTAAAACTAATGCAAACTTAGATCTTAAATCATGACAGTCATCACGTATGAATTATTTTTGCCATGTTTGGCTTGACCCCGGTATCGCTGCTTGCAGCTATATTTAGGGGTCAAGCCCCGAAGGGGCGTAGAACCCTATTGTATTTGTTAGTTTTCTTTTTATAATAATTATTATTATTAGTTATTCTTCTTCCGCCATTGCGGTCTATGGCAGCCCATAGAACCGTACGTAGGAAAGTTATGAAATTTGGCACACTGATAAAGGACAGTACAATGTGTCCCCACAGCAAATTTGGAGTCTCTATGTCTAACCCGCTAGCGCCACCAACAGTCCAAAGTTGCACTTATGTTTTTGCTTATAACTTCTGACCCGTAAGTCCTAGAATCGAAATTCTTGTTTCCTCTGATTCCTTGGCTCAAGACGATTCGAATGGACCCTATGTCGTCATTTTCCGTCATGAAAAAATTTCCGCCATTTTGAATTATTCGTGAAACCTACTTTTGCGAACTCGTCCTAGAGCTTTTGCCCGATTGCCACGAAAATTGGTATGTATCATCTTGAGACAGTCATGGCAAAAAGTTATCAAAAGAATTTCGATACAGCAATCCGTTGTCGTATACCACCTTAACGAAGTTTACGTAGAGCGCAAAAAAACTGATTTTAGGCTGTATCTTCGTTAAACTTAGGACTATTGACACGATACTTGGTACTTGTGATGCCAGTCAGGAACTGAGGGTGCATGCACAGTTTCGTTGCAGCGCCACCTAGTGGCCAGACGAATGTTTTATACGCCTATAACTTTGGCTGTGAGCAACTTTTTTTCACGGGACTTATTTTCTTGGAGTTATGAATAGTTGCCGAGTCCAACGATACCAAACATGCCAGAATTCGCCTTACGGTTAACCCTGTGCAGCAAAATAGCGCTTAAAAAACACGCGTGAATATCTCCGCGAGTGTTTTTCCGATCGACTCGAAAACACCATAGGAAGAAACTAACCTTACCTTCTGAACAAAAAGTTCTATTGGCGTTATATTAAAATTTTCATCAGAAATGGCCGAAAATTGCAAAAAACAAAAAATTACCTTTAAATTTTGTGTTTTTTATACATAAATGGTTGTAACTTTGTGATGAAAAGAGATTTTTTCACCAGATTTGATATGCTGATGTATGAGCACAGTCTGAGGCCACACAAAAATAATTGTATGCTTTCACCACTAGATGGCCTTAAAATTGAACAAAACCTTTGATAACAAGCCAGCCTTATGGTCATACAACTGTTTCTTAACTAAACTAAAGTGTATAGTCATTAAACTAGCTAGATGTAACACAATCATGACCTAATGTTGCATGCACAATTTTGTCATTGCGCCACCTACTGGTTTTTAGATAGAATATGGTATTTTTGCCTAAAACTACTGCAACAACACATCTAAAACCATGAGTCATCATGGATTATTCCTTTCATAGCTTTGACTATAATCACTGGTGGTTGCCAATTCACTCCCCTTCAACCATTGAGAATACCTTATCAACCGTTTTTGCAAAAACTATATCTCTGCATCAGAACATCGTAGAGACACGGGGATAGTCTCTTTTGACTAGTTAAACTTGTTGTAACATGATGTGACCCATGTTTTGCCACTGCAAACACCACTCACATGTCTTTCAGTGCTCTAATGTTCCATGATTGTCAATAACAGAAGGACGATTGCAGTAGACAAGAACTTAGATTATTTTTGTTGATAACTTTTTTGTTTTTTCATCTAAAATTATTAGGTTTACCTAGAATCTTCAATCTGCTTATCCAATCTCAATTTTACATCCTTTTTTGCCCTTTTCGGCTTGACCCCGGCATTGCTGCTTGCAGCTATATTTAGGGGTCAAGCCCCGAAGGGGCGTAGAACCCTATTGTTATTGTTAGTTTTCTTATTATTATTATTATTCATCTTCTTGTTCTTCCGCCATTGAAGTCAATGGCAGCCCATAGAACCGTACATAGGAAAGTTATGAAATTTGGCACACATGTAGAGGACAGTCTCAGAAGTTACTATAGCAACATTGGTTTGTCTGACTCAAACCCTCTAGCGCCACCAACAGTCCAAAAATCCACTTATGTTCATGCTCATAACTTCAGACCCGTGAGTCCTAGAAACTAAATTCTTGTTTCCTCTGAATCCTTTGCTTATGATGATTCAATTGCACACATTGATGTCATTTCTGTCATGCACATCTTTCCGCCATTTTGAATTTTCCTTAAAACCTACTTTTTCAAACTCCTCCTAGAGCGTTCGTCCGATTTGCATGTCCTTTGGTATGTAGCATCTAGAGACACCCCAGACAAAAAGTTATCAAAAGCTTTTTGATAGACCAATGCGTTCTCATATAAATTGACAACATATACGGCGGCGAGCACGCCAAAACGGACGTAAGGCCGTATCTTCGCAAAACTTTATTGTATCGACACGAAACTTGGTATATGTCATTACAGTCATGACCTGAGGGTGCCTGCAACGTTTCGTCACAGCGCCACCTAGTGGTCACGAGATTCGAAAAATGCCTATTTTCGCTTATAACTACTTCAAACTTCAGTCTAAAATCATGAAGGTGGTCATGTTAGATTCCTTGAGGCATGCCGAGTCAAACCATGCCAAACGGTTTTCGGTCGGCCATTTTGGGTGTCGGCCATTTTGAATTTTCTCATTAAGTTCAGTATTTCACAAACAGAATGGCGTATCGCTACGAAATTTGGCATGGTTCATCAGTGACATGTTCTGAGCGCACCTATAAATCTTTAAGACAGCGCCACCTAGTGGTCAGGATATGTAAATAAATTGTTTAAAATCTTTATATCATTTGATTAAATTGCCACTATGACATAAGACTTCACTCTTTTGATTCCTTGGCTCATGCTGAGTCCGACTGTACCAAATATGTCTGAGTCAAACCTACTTCCTGTCGGCCATTTTGAATTATATTGAACACCTACTTTTTCGAACTCCTCCTAGAGCGCTCGTGTGATTGGCTTGATTTTTGGTATGCATCATCTAGAGACACTCTAGACAAAAAGTTATCAAAAGCTTTTCGGTAGACCTATCCGTTGTCGTATAACGCATCAAAGAATGCGAGGGCGAGCACGCCAAAATGTGTTTGAGCCTGTATCTTCGCAAAACTTTTGTGTATTAATATGAGACTTGGTATATGTCATAACAGCGATGACCTGAGGGTGCATGCACCATTTCGTCACACTGCCCCCTACTGGTCACGAGATATAAAAAATGTCTATTTTTGCTTATAACTACTGCAATCTTGAATGTAAAATTATGAGACTGGTCTTGTTAGATTTCGTGAGGCATGCCGAGTCAAACGATACCAAATGGTTTTTGGTCAGCCATTTTGTGTGTCGGGCATTTTGAATTTTTTCTTTAAGTTCAAGTATTTCAGAAACGCAATTGCGTATTGTTATGAAACTTGGTATGGTTCATCAGCAACATGTTCTGGGAGGACTTGTAAACTTTTCGGCGCCCCCTAGTGGTCAAGAGATTTGAAGCTATATCTCTGCATCTCTTTATCGTATTTACACCAAATTTGGTGGGTGTCATCACAATCAAGACCTGAGTCACAATTTATTGTTTGGTCAGTGCCCCCTAGTGGTCAAGTCATTTAAGGCTATTTCTCCGTATCGCTTTATCGTATTTACACTAAATTTGGTATGTGTCATCACAGTCATGACCTGAGGCACCATCTATTGTTTCGGCAGAGCGCCACCTAGTGGTCTCAAGATACAAAAAATTGCTATTTTTTTTCTAAAACTAATGCAAACTTAGATCTTAAATCATGACAGTCATCACGTATGAATCATTTTTTGCTATGTTCGGCTTGACCCCGGTATCGCTGCTTGCAGCTATATTTAGGGGTCAAGCCCCGAAGGGGCGTAGAACCCTATTGTTATTGTTAGTTTTCTTATTAGGGGTCAAGCCCCGAAGGGGCGTAGAACCCTATTGTTATTGTTAGTTTTCTTATTAGGGGTCAAGCCCCGAAGGGGCGAAGACCCCTATTGTATTTGTTAGTTTTCTTTTTATAATAATTATTATTATTAGTTATTCTTCTTCCGCCATTGCGGTCTATGGCAGCCCATAGAACCGTACGTAGGAAAGTTATGAAATTTGGCACACTGATAAAGGACAGTCCAATGTGTCCCCACAGCAAATTTGGAGTCTCTATCTCTAACCCGCTAGCGCCACCAACAGTCCAAAGTTGCACTTATGTTTTTGCTTATAACTTCTGATCCGTAAGTCCTAGAAACACAATTCTTGCTTTCTCTTATTCATTGGCTCAAGACGATTCGATTGGGCCCTATGCCGTCATTTTCCGTCATGAAAATTTTCCGCCATTTTTAATTATTCGTAAACCCTACTTTTTCGAACTCGTCCTAGGGCTTTTGTCCGATTGCCACAAAAATTGGTATGTATCATCTAGAGACACTCATGGCAAAAAGTTATCAAAAGAATTTCGATACATCAATCCGTTCTCGTAAACCGCCTTAACGAATTTTATGTAGAGCGCAAAAAAACAGATTTTAGGCTGTATTTTCGTCAAACTTGGGCCTATTGACATGACACTTGGTACTTGTAATGCCAGTCAGGAACTAAGGGTGCATGCAGAGTTTCGTCACAGCGCCACCTAGTGGTCAGACATATGCTTTACACGCCTATAACTTTGGCTCTGATTGAAGTGTTTTCACGGGACTTGTTTCTTTGGAGTTCTGAATAGTTGCCGAGTCCAACGATACTAAACATGCCAGAATTCGCCTTACGGTTAACCCTGCACAGTAAAATAGCGCTTAAAAAACACGCGTGAATATCTCTGCGAGCGTTTATCCGATCGACTCGAAAACACCATAGGAAGAAACTAACCTTACCCGCCGAACAAAAAGTTCTATTGGCGTTATATTAAAATTTTCATCAGAAATGGCCGAAAATTGCAAAAAACGAAAAATTACATTCAAATTTTGTGTTTTTTACACATAAATGGTTGTAACTTCGTAACGTAAATATATTTTTTCACCAGATTTGATACGCTGATGCATGAGCACATTCTGAGGCTACACAAAAAAAATTGTGTGCTTGCACCACTAGATGGCCTTATAATTGAACAAAACCTTTGATAACAAGCCAGCCTTATGGTCATACAACTGTTTCTTAACTAAACTAAAGTGTATTGTCATAAAACTAGCTAGATGTAACACAATCATGACCTGATGTTGCATGCACAATTTTTTCATTGCGCCACCTACTGGTTTTGAGATAGAATATGGTATTTTTGCCTAAAACTACTGCAACAACACATCTAAAACCATGAGTCATTATGGATTATTCCTTTCATGGCTTTGACTATGATCACTGGTGGTTGCCAATTTACTCCCTAGCAACCATTGAGAACACCTTATCAACCGTTTTTGCAAAAGCTATATCTCTGCATCAGAACATTGTAAAGACACGGGGATACTCTTTTGAGTTATTAAACTTGTTATAACATGATGTGACCCATGTTTTGCCACTGCAAACACCACTCACATGTCCATCAGTGCTCTAATGTTTCATGATTGTCAATAACAGAAGGACGATTGCAGTAGACAAGAACTTAGATTATTTTTGTTGATAACTTTTTTGTGTTTTCATCTAAAATTATTAGGTTTACCTAGGTTCTTCAATCTGCTTATCCAATCTCAATTTTACATCCTTTTGTGCCCTTTTCGGCTTGACCCCGGCATTGCTGCTTGCAGCTATATTTATTATTATTATTATTATTATTATTATTATTATTATGTTTCCTCTTCCGCCATTGAAGTCAATGGCAGCCCATAGAACCGTACGTAGGAAAGTTATGAAATTTGGCACACATGTAGAGGACAGTCTCAGAAGTTACTATAGCAACATTGGTGTGTCTGACTCAAACCCTCTAGCGCCACCAACAGTCCAAAAATCCACTTATGTTCATGCTCATAACTTCTGACCCGTGAGACCTAGAAACTAAATTCTTGTTTCCTCTGAATCCTTTGCTCATGATGATTCAATTGCACACATTGATGTCATTTGTGTCATGCACATCTTTCCGCCATTTTGAATTTTCCGTAAAACCTACTTTTTCGAACTCCTCCTAGACCGTTCGTCCGATTTGCATGTCCTTTGGTATGTAGCATCTAGAGGCACCCCAGACAAAAAGTTATCAAAAGCTTTTTGATAGACCAATGCGTTCTCGTGTACCGTGACAACATATACGGCGGCGAGCACGCCAAAACGGACGTGAGGCCGTATCTTCGCAAAACTTTATTGTATCGACACGAAAATTGGTATATGTCATTACAGTCATGACCTGAGGGTGCCTGCAACATTTCGTCACAGCGCCACCTAGTGGTCACGAAATTCGAAAAATGCCTATTTTCGCTTATAACTACTTCAAACTTGAGTCTGAAATCATGAAGGTGGTCTTGTTAGATTCCTTGAGGCATGCTGAGTCAAACGATACCAAATGGTTTTTGGTCGGCCATTTTGTGTGTCGGCCATTTTGAATTTTTTCTTTAAGTTCAAGTATTTCAGAAACGCAATTGCGTATTGTTATGAAACTTGGTATGGTTCATCAGCAACATGTTCTGGGAGGACTTGTAAACTTTTCGGTGCCCCCTAGTGGTCAAGAGATTTGAAGCTATATCTCTGCATCTCTTTATCGTATTTACACAAAATTTGGTGGGTGTCATCACAATCAAGACCTGAATCACAATTTATTTTTTGGTCAGTGCCCCCTAGTGGTCAAGTCATTTAAGGCTATATCTCTGCATCTCTTTATTCTATTTACACCAAATTTGGTGGGTGTCATCACAATCAAGACCTGAGTCACAATTTATTGTTTGGTTAGTGCCCCCTAGTGGTTAAGTCATTTAAGGCTATATCTCTGTATTGCTTTATCGTATTTACACTCAATTTGGTATGTGTCATCACAGTCATGACCTGAGGCACTATCTATTGTTTCGGCACCGCGCCACCTAGTGGTCTCAAGATACAAAAAATTGCTATTTTTTTCATAAAACTAATGCAAACTTAGATCTTAAATCATGATAGTCATCACGTATGAATCATTTTTTGCCATGTTTGGCTTGACCCCGGTATCGCTGCTTGCAGCTATATTTATTATTATTTTTCTTCCTCGTTCTTCCGCCGAAAGTCAATGGCAGCCCATAGAACCGTGCATAGGAAAGTTATGAAATTTGGCACACATGTAGAGGACAGTCTCAGAAGTTACTATAGCAACTTTGGTGTGTCTGACTCAAACCCTCTAGCGCCACCAACAGTCCAAAAATCCACTTATGTTCATGCTCATAACTTCTGACCCATGAGTCCTAGAAACTAAATTCTTGTTTCCTCTGAATCCTTGGCTCATGATGATTCAAATGCACACATTGATGTCATTTGTGTCATGCACATCTTTCCGCCATTTTGAATTTTCCGTAAAACCTACTTTTTCGAACTCCTCCTAGAGCGTTTGTCCGATTTGCATGTCCTTTGGTATCTAGCATCTAGAGACACCCATGACAAAAAGTTATCAAAAGCTTTTTGATAGACCAATGCGTTCTCGTATACCGTGACAACATATACGGCGGCGAGCACGCAAAAACGGACGTGAGGCCGTATCTTCGCAACACTTTGGTGTATCAACACGAAACTTGGTATATGTCATTACAGTCTTGACCTGAGGGTGCCTGCAACGTTTCGTCACAGCGCCACCTAGTGGTCACGAGATTCAAAAAATGCTTATTTTCGCTTATAACTACTTCAAACTTGAGTCTAAAATCATGAAGGTGGTCTTGTTTGATTCCTTGAGGCATGCCGAGTCAAACGATACCAAACGGTTTTCGGTCGGCCATTTTGGGTGTCGGCCATTTTGAATTTTCTCATTCAGTTCAGTATTTCACAAACAGAAAGGCGTATCGCTACGAAATTTGGCATGGTTCATCAGTGACATGTTCTGAGCGCACCTATAAATCTTTAGGACGGCGCCACCTAGTGGTCAGGATATGTAAAAAAAAATTTTTAAATCTTTATATCATTTGATTAAATTGCCACTATGACAAAAGACTTCACTCTATTGATTCCTTGGCTCATGCTGAGTCCGACTGTACCAAATATGTCTGAGTCAAACCTACTTCCTGTCGGCCATTTTGAATTATATTGAACACCTACTTTTTCGAACTCCTCCTACAGCGCTTGTGTGATTGGCTTGATTTTTGGTATGCATCATCTAGAGACACTCTAGACAAAAAGTTATCAAAAGATTTTCGGTAGACCTATCCGTTGTTGTATAACGCATCAAAGAATGCGAGTGCGAGCACGCCAAAATGTGTTTGAGCCTGTATCTTCGCAAAACTTTTGCGTATTAATATGAGACTTGCTATATGTCATTACAGTGATGACCTGAGGGTGCATGCACCATTTCGTCACACTGCCCCCTACTGGTCACGAGATATAAAAAATGTCTATTTTTGCTTATAACTACTGCAAATTTGAATGTAAAATCATGAGAATAGTCTTGTTAGATTTCGTGAGGCATGGCGAGTCAAACGATACCAAATGGTTTTTGGTCGGCCATTTTGTGTGTCGGCCATTTTGAATTTTTCTTTGAGTTCAAGTATTTCAGAAACGCAATTGCGTATTGTTATGAAACTTGGTATGGTTCATCAGCAACATGTTCTGGGAGGACTTGTAAACTTTCCGGTGCCCCCTAGTGGTCAAGAGATTTGAAGCTATATCTCTGCATCTCTTTATCGTATTTACACCAAATTTGGTGGGTTTCATCACAATCAAGACCTGAGTCACAATTTATTTTTTGGTCAGTGCCCCCTAGTGGTCAAGTCATTTAAGGCTATATCTCCGTATCGCTTTATCGTATTTACACTAAATTTGGTATGTGTCATCACAGTCATGACCTGAGGCACTATCTATTCTTTCGGCACAGTGCCACCTAGTGGTCTCAAGATACAAAAAATTGCTTTTTTTACATAAAACTAATGCAAACTTAGATCTTAAATCATGACAGTCCTCACGTATGAATCATTATTTGCCATGTTTGGCTTGACCCCGGTATCGCTGCTTGCAGCTATATTTAGGGGTCAAGCCCCGAAGGGGCGAAGACCCCTATTGTATTTGTTAGTTTTCTTCTTATTATTTTTCTTCCTCGTTCTTCCACCCAAAAGTCAATGGCAGCCCATAGAACCGTACGTAGGAAAGTTATGAAATTTGGCACACATGTAGAGGACAGTCTCAGAAGTTACTATAGCAACATTGGTGTGTCTGACTCAAACCCTCTAGCGCCACCAACAGTCCAAAAATCCACTTATGTTCATGCTCATAACTTCTGACCCGTGAGTCCTAGAAACTAAATTCTTGTTTCCTCTGAATCCTTTGCTCGTGTTGATTCAATTGCACACATTGATGTCATTTGTGTCATGCAAATCTTTCCGCCATTTTGAATTTTCCGTAAAACCTACTTTTTCCAACTCCTCCTAGAGCGTTCGTCCGATTTGCATGTCCTTTGGTATGTAGCATCTAGAGACACCCCAGACAAAAAGTTATCAAAAGCTTTTTGATAGACCAATGCATTCTCATATAAATTGACAACATATATGGCGGCGAGCACGCCAAAACGGACGTGAGGCCGTATCTTCGCAAAACGTTTGTGTATCGATACAAAACTTGGTATCTGTCATTACAGTCATGACCTGGGGGTGCCTGCAACGTTTCGTCACAGCGCCACCTAGTGGTCACGAGATTCGAAAAATGCTTATTTTCGCTTATAACTACTTCAAACTTGAGTCTAAAATCATGAAGGTGGTCTTGTTAGATTGCTTGAGGCATGCCGAGTCAAACGATACCAAGCGGTTTTCGGTCGGCCATTTTGGGTGTCGGCCATTTTGAATTTTCTCATTAAGTTCAGTATTTCACAAACAGAATGGCGTATCGCTATGAAATTTGGCATGGTTCATCAGTGACATGTTCTGAGCGCACCTATAAATCTTTAAGACTGCGCCACCTAGTGGTCAGGATATGTAAATAAATTGTTTAAAATCTTTATATCATTTGATTAAATTGCCACTATGACATAAGACTTCACTCTATTGATTCCTTGGCTCGTGCTGAGTCCTACTGTACCAAATATGTCTGAGTCAAACCTACTTCCTGTCGGCCATTTTGAATTATATTGAACACCTACTTTTTCGAACTCCTCCTAGAGCGCTCGTGTGATTGGCTTGATTTTTGGTATGCATCATCTAGAGACACTCCAGACAAAAAGTTATCAAAAGCTTTTCGGTAGACCTATCCGTTGTCGTATAACGCATCAAAGAATGCGAGTGCGAGCACGCCAAAATGTGTTTGAGCCTGTATCTTCGCAAAACTTTCGCGTATTGATATGAGACTTGGTATATGTCATAACAGTGATGACCTGAGGGTGCATGCACCATTTCGTCACACTGCCCCCTACTGGTCTCGAGATATGAAAATCGACTATTTTTGCTTATAACTACTGCAAGCATGTGTGTAAAATTATGAAAGTGGTTTTGTTAGATTTCCTGAAGCATGTCGAGTCAAACGATACCAAATGGTTTTCGGTCGGCCATTTTGTGTGTCGGCCATTTTGAATTTTTCTTTAAGTTCAAGTATTTCATTAACGCAACTGTGTATTGTTATGAAACTTGGTATGGTTCATTACCTACATGTTCTGGGAGGACATGTTAACTTTTCGGTGCCCCCTAGTGGTCAAGAGATTTGAAGCTATATCTCTGCATCTCTTTATCGTATTTACACCAAATTTGGTGGGTGTCATCACAATCAAGACCTGAGTCACAATTTATTGTTTGGTTAGTGCCCCCTAGTGGTCAAGTCATTTAAGGCTATATCTCTGTATTGCTTTATCGTATTTACACTAAATTTGGTATGTGTCATCACATTGGAATCATCATGACCTGAGGCACCATCTATTGTTTCTGCACCGCGCCACCTAGTGGTCTCAAGATATGAGAAAAAAATTTTTTTTCATAAAGCTAATGCAAACTTAGATCTTAAATCATGACAGTCATCATGTATGAATCATTTTTTGCCATGTTTGGCTTGACCCCGGTATCGCTGCTTGCAGCTATATTTATTATTATTTTTCTTCCTCGTTCTTCCGCCGAAAGTCAATGGCAGCCTATAGAACCGTACATAGGAAAGTTATGAAATTTGGCACACATGTAGAGCACAGTCTCAGAAGTTACTATAGCAACTTTGGTGTGTCTGACTCAAACCCTCTAGCGCCACCAACAGTCCAAAAATCCACTTATGTTCATGCTCATAACTTCTGACCCGTGAGTCCTAGAAACTAAATTCTTGTTTCCTCTGAATCCTTGGCTCATGATGATTCAAATGCACACATTGATGTCATTTGTGTCATGCACATCTTTCCGCCATTTTGAATTTTCCGTAAAACCTACTTTTTCGAACTCCTCCTAGAGCGTTTGTCCGATTTGCATGTCCTTTGGTATCTAGCATCTATAGACACCCCTGACAAAAAGTTATCAAAAGCTTTTTGATAGACCAATGCGTTCTCGTATACCATGACAACATATACGGCGGCGAGCACGCCAAAACAGACGTGAGGCCGTATCTTCGCAACACTTTGGTGTATCGACACGAAACTTGGTATATGTCATTACAGTCATGACCTGAGGGTGCCTGCAACGTTTCGTCACAGCGCCATCTAGTGGTCACGAGATTCGAAAAATGCCTATTTTCGCTTATAGCTACTTCAAACTTGAGTCTAAAATCATGAAGGTGGTCTTGTTAGATTCCTTGAGGCATGCCGAGTCAAACGATACCAAACGGTTTTTGGCCGGCCATTTTGGGTGTCGGCCATTTTGAATTTTTCTTTAAGTTCAAGTATTTCAGAAACGCAATTGCGTATTGTTATGAAACTTGGTATGGTTCATCAGCAACATGTTCTGGGAGGACTTGTAAACTTTTCGGCACCCCCTAGTGGTCAAAAGATTTGAAGCTATATCTCTTCATCTCTTTATCGTATTAACACCAAATTTGGTGGGTGTCATCACAATCAAGACCTGAGTCACAATTTATTGTTTGGTCAGTGCCCCCTAGTGGTCAAGTCATTTAAGGCTATATCTCCATATCGCTTTATTGTATTTACACTAAATTTGGTATGTGTCATCACAGTCATGACCTGAGGTACCATCTATTGTTTCGGCACAGCGCCACCTAGTGGTCTCAAGATACGAAAAAATTGCTATTTTTTCATAAAACTAATGCAAACTTAGATCTTAAATCATGACAGTCATCACGTATGAATCATTATTTGCCATGTTTGGCTTGACCCCGGTATCGCTGCTTGCAGCTATATTTAGGGGTCAAGCCCCGAAGGGGCGTAGAACCCTATTGTATTTGTTAGTTTTCTTATTATAATTATTAGTTATTCTTCTTCCGTTTCTTCTTCCGCCATTGCGGTCTATGGCAGCCCATAGAACCGTACGTAGGAAAGTTATGAAATTTGGCACCCTGATAAAGGACAGTCCAATATGTCTCCACAGCAAATTTGGAGTCTCTATCTCCAACCCTCTAGCGCCACCAACAGTCCAAAGTTGCACTTACGTTTTCACTTATAACTTCTGACCCGTAAGTCCTAGAAACGAAATTCTTGTTTCCTCTGATTCCTTGGCTCAAGCCGATTCGACTGGACCCTATGACATCATTTTCCGTCATGAAAATTTTTCCGCCATTTTGAATTATTCGTAAAACCTACTTTTGCGAACTTGTCCTAGAGCTTTTGCCCGATTGCCAAGAAAATCGGTATGTAGCATCTACAGACACTCACGGCAAAAAGTTATCAAAAGAATTTTGATAAACCAATCCGTTGTTGTATAGCACGTCAACGAATTTTAGGTAGAGCGCAAAAAAACAGATTTTAGGCTGTATCTTCGCCAAACTTAGGCCTATTGACACGAAACTTGGTAATTGAGATGCCAGTCAGGAACTGAGTGTGCATGCACCGTTTCGTCGCAGCGCCACCTAGTGGTCAGACTTATGCTTTACATGCCTATAACTTTGGACATGATCGACGTTTTTTCACGGGACTTGTTTCATTGAAGTCCTGAATAGTTGCCGAGTCCAACGATACCAAACATGCCAGATTTCGCCTTACGGTTAACCCTGCGCAGCAAAACAGCACTTAAAAAACACATGCAAATATCTCCGCGAGCGTAATTCCGATCGACTCGAAAACACCATAGGAAGAAACTAACCTTACCTTCTGAACAAAAAGTTCTATTGGCGTTATATTAAAATTTTCATCAGAAATGGCCGAAAAATGCAAAAAACGAAAAATTACCTTTACATTTTGAATTTTTTACACATAAATGGTTATAACTTCGCAGCGAAAAGAGATTTTTTCACCATATTTGATACGCTGATGTATGACCACAGTATGAGGCCACACAAAAAAAATTGTATGCCTCCACCACTAGATGGCGTTATAATTGAACAAAACCTGTGATATCAAGCCAATCCTATGGTCATACAACTGTTTCTTCACTAAACTAAAGTGTATAGTCATTACACTAGCTAGATACAACACAGTTATGATTTGAGGTTGCATGCATAATTTTGTCAGTGTGCCACCTAGTAGTTTTGAGATAGAAAATGGTAATTTTTGCCTAAAACTACTGCAACAACACATCTAAAACCATGAGTCATTATGGATTATTCCTTTCATGGCTTTGACTATGATCACTGGTGGTTGCCAATTTACTCCCTAGCAACCATTGAGAACACCTTATCAACCGTTTTTGCAAAAGCTATATCTCTGCATCAGAACATTGTAAAGACACGGGGATACTCTTTTGAGTTATTAAACTTGTTATAACATGTGACCCATGTTTTGCCACTGCAAACACCACTCACATGTCCATCAGTGCTCTAATGTTTCATGATTGTCAATAACAGAAGGACGATTGCAGTAGACAAGAACTTAGATTATTTTTGTTGATAACTTTTTTGTGTTTTCATCTAAAATTATTAGGTTTACCTAGGTTCTTCAATCTGCTTATCCAATCTCAATTTTACATCCTTTTGTGCCCTTTCGGCTTGACCCCGGCATTGCTGCTTGCAGCTATATTTTTATTATTATTATTAGTTATTCTTCTTCCGCCATTGCGGTCTATGGCAGCCCATAGAACCGTACGTAGGAAAGTTATGAAATTTGGCACACTGATAAACGACAGTCCAATGTGTCCCCACAGCAAATTTGGAGTCTCTATATCTAACCCACTAGCGCCACCAACAGTCCAAAATTGCACTTATGTTTTTGCCTATAACTTCTGACCCGTACGTCCTAGAAATTAAATTCTTGTTTCCTCTGATTCCTTGGCTCAAGACGATTCGATTGGACCCTATGACGTCATTTTCCGTCATGAAAATTTTCCCGCCATTTTTAAATATTCATAAAACCTACTTTTGCGAACTCGTCCTAGAGCTTTTGCCGGATTGCCTTGAAAATCGGTATGCACCATCTAGAGACACTCAAGGCAAAAAGTTATTAAAAGAATTTTGATAAACCAATCCGTTGTCGTATAGCGCGTCAACAAATTTTACGTAGAGCTCAAAAAAACGGATTTGAGGCTGTATCTTCGCCAAACTTAAGCCTATTGACACGATACTTTGTATTTGTGATGCCAGTCAGGAACTAAGGGTGCATGCAGAGTTTCGTCACAGCGCCACCTAGTGGTCAGACTTATGTTTTACATGCCTATAACTTTGGCTCCGATTGACATATTTTCACAGGACTTGTTTCCTTTGAGTTCTAAATAGTTGCCGAGTCCAACGATACCAAACATACCCGAATTCGCCTTACGGTTAACCCTGCGCAGCAAAATAGCACTTAAGAAACACGCGTAAATATCTCCGCGAACGTTTTTCCGATCGACTCGAAAACACCATAGGAAGAAACTAACCTTACCTTCTGAACAAAAAGTTCTATTGGCGTTATATTAAAATTTTCATCAGAAATGGCCGAAAATTGCAAAAAACGAAAAATTACCTTCAAATTTTGTGTTTTTTACACATAAATGGTTGTAACTTTGTAACGAAAAGAGATTTTTTCACCAGATTTGATACGATGATGCATGAGCACATTCTGAGGCCACACAAAAAAAATTGTATGCTTGCACCACTAGATGGCCTTATAATTGAACAAAACCTTTGATAACAAGCCAGCCCTATGGTCATACAACTGTTTCTTAACTAAACTAAAGTGTATAGTCATAAAACTAGCTAGATGTAACACAATCATGACCTGATGTTGCATGCACAATTTTTTCATTGCGCCACCTACTGGTTTTGAGATGGAATATGGTATTTTTGCCTAAAACTACTGCAACAACACATCTAAAACCATGAGTCATCATGGATTATTCCTTTCATGGCTTTGACTATAATCACTGGTGGTTGCCAATTTACTCCCTAGCAACCATTGAGAATACCTTATCAACTGTTTTTGCAAAAGCTATATCTCTGCATCAGAACATCGTAGAGACATGGGGATGGTCTCTTTTGACTAATTAAACTTGTTGTAACATGATGTGACCACTGCAAACACCACTCACATGTCCTTCAGTGTTCTAATGTTCCATGATTGTCAATAACAGAAGGACGATTGCAGTAGACAAGAACTTAGATTAATTTTGTTGATAACTTTTTTGTTTTTTCATCTAAAATTATTAGATTTACCTAGGTTCTTCAATCTGCTTATCCAATCTCAATTTTACATCCTTTTGTGCCCTTTTCGGCTTGACCCCGGCATTGCTGCTTGCAGCTATATTTATTATTATTATTATTATGTTTCCTCTTCCGCCATTGAAGTCAATGGCAGCCCATAGAACCGTACGTAGGAAAGTTATGAAATTTGGCACACATGTAGAGGACAGTCTCAGAAGTTACTATAGCAACTTTGGTGTGTCTGACTCAAACCCTCTAGCGCCACCAACAGTCCAAAAATCCACTTATGTTCATGCTCATAACTTCTGACCCATGAGTCCTAGAAACTAAATTCTTGTTTCATCTGAATCCTTGGCTCATGATGATTCAAATGCACACATTGATGTCATTGGTGTCATGCAAATCTTTCCGCCATTTTGAATTTTTTGTAAAACCTACTTTTTCGAACTCCTCCTAGACCGTTTGTCCGATTTGCATGTCCTTTGGTATGTAGCATCTAGAGACACCCACGACAAAAAGTTATCAAAAGCTTTTTGATAGACCAATGCGTTCTCATATAAATTGACAACATATATAGCGGCGAGCACGCCAAAACGGACGTGAGGCCTTATCTTCGCAAAACTTTATTGTATCGACACGAAACTTGGTATATGTCATTACAGTCATGACCTGAGGGTGCCTGCAACGTTTCGTCACAACGCCACCTAGTGGTCACGAGATTCGAAAAATGCCTATTTTCGCTTATAACTACTTCAAACTTTGGCCTAAAATCACAAAGGTGGTCTTGTTAGATTCCTTGAGGCATGCCGAGTCAAACGATATCAAACGGTTTTCGGTCGGCCATTTTGTGTGTCGGCCATTTTGAATTTTCTCCTTAAGTTCAGTATTTCACAAACAGAATAACGTATCGCTACGAAATTTGGCATGGTTCATCAGTGACATGTTCTGAGCGCACCTATAAATCTTTAGGACAGCGCCACCTAGTGGTCAGGATATGTAAATACATTTTTTAAAATCTTTATATCATTTGATTAAATTGCCACTATGACATAAGACTTCACTCTATTGATTCCTTGGCTCATGCTGAGTCCGACTGTACCAAATATGTCTGAGTCAAACCTACTTCCTGTCGGCCATTTTGAATTATATTGAACACCCACTTTTTCGAACTCCTCCTAGAGCGCTTGTGTGATTGGCTTGATTTTTGGTATGCATCATCTAGAGACACTCTAGACAAAAAGTTATCAAAAGATTTTCGGTAGACCTATCCGTTGTCGTATAACGTATCAAAGAATGCGAGGGCGAGCACGCCAAAATGTGTTTGAGCCTGTATCTTCGCAAAACTTTTGCGTATTAATATGAGACTTGGGCTATGTCATAACAGTGATGACCTGAGGGTGCATGCACCATTTCGTCACACTGCCCCCTACTGGTCACGAGATATAAAAAATGTCTATTTTTGCTTATAACTACTGCAAACTTGAATGTAAAATTATGAGACTGGTCTTGTTAGATTTCGTGAGGCATGGCGAGTCAAACGATACCAAATGGTTTTTGGTCGGCCATTTTGTGTGTCGGCCATTTTGAATTTTTCTTTAAGTTCAAGTATTTCAGAAACGCAATTGCGTATTGTTATGAAACTTGGTATGGTTCATCAGCAACATGTTCTGGGAGGACTTGTAAACTTTCCGATGCCCCCTAGTGGTCAAGAGATTTGAAGCTATATCTCTGCATCTCTTTATCGTATTTACACCAAATTTGGTGGGTGTCATCACAATCAAGACCTGAGTCACAATTTATTTTTTGGTCAGTGCCCCCTAGTGGTCAAGTCATTTAAGGCTATATCTCTGCATCTCTTTATTGTATTTACACCAAATTTGGTGGGTGTCATCACAATCAAGACCTGAGTCACAATTTATTTTTTGGTCAGTGCCCCCTAGTGGTCAAGTCATTTAAGGCTATATCTCCGTATCGCTTTATTGTATTTACACTAAATTTGGTATGTGTCATCACAGTCATGACCTGAGGCACCATCTATTCTTTCAGCACAGTGCCACCTAGTGGTCTCAAGATACAAAAAAATTGCTTTTTTTCATAAAACTAATGCAAACTTAGATCTTAAATCATGACAGTCATCACGTATGAATCATTTTTTGCCATGTTTGGCTTGACCCCGGTATCGCTGCTTGCAGCTATATTGTTATTCTTGTTCCTCGTTCTTCCACCCAAAAGTCAATGGCAGCCCATAGAACCGTACATAGGAAAGTTATGAAATTTGGCACACATGTAGAGGACAGTCACAGAAGTTACTATAGCAACATTGGTGTGTCTGACTCAAACCCTCTAGCGCCACCAACAGTCCAAAAATCCACTTATGTTCATGCTCACAACTTCTGACCCGTGAGTCCAAGAAAATAAATTCTTGTTTCCTCTGAATCCTTTGCTCATGATGATTCAATTGCACATGTTGATGTCATTTGTGTCATGCACATCTTTCCGCCATTTTGAATTTTCCGTAAAACCTACTTTTTCGAACTCCTCCTAGACCGTCCGTCGGATTTGCATGTCCTTTGGTATGTAGCATCTAGAGACACCCCTGACAAAAAGTTATCAAAAGCTTTTTGATAGACCAATGCGTTCTCGTATAAATTGACAACATATATGGCGGCGAGCACGCCAAAACGGACGTGAGGCCGTATCTTTGCAAAACTTTATTGTATCGACACGAAACTTGGTATATGTCATTACAGTCATGACCTGAGGGTGCCTGCAACGTTTCGTCACAGCGCCACCTAGTGGTCACGAGATTCGAAAAATGCCTATTCTCGCTTATAACTACTTCTAACTTGAGCCTAAAATCACGAAGGTGGTCTTGTTAGATTCCTTGAGGCATGCCGAGTCAAACGATACCAAACGGTTTTCGGTCGGCCATTTTGGGTGTCGGCCATTTTGAATTTTCTCATTAAGTTCAGTATTTCACAAACAGAATGGCGTATCGCTGCAAAATTTGGCATGGTTCATCAGTGACATGTTCTGAGCGCACCTATAAATCTTTAGGACGGCGCCACCTAGTGGTCAGGATATGTAAATAAATTGTTTAAAATCTTTATTTCATTTGATTAAATTGCCACTATGACATAAGACTTCACTCTATTGATTCCTTGGCTCATGCTGAGTCCGACTGTACCAAGTATGTCTGAGTCAAACCTACTTCCTGTCGGCCATTTTGAATTATATTGAAGACCTACTTTTTCGAACTCCTCCTAGAGCGCTTGTTTGATTGGCTTGAATTTTGGTAGGCATCATCTAGAGTCACTCTAGACATAAAGTTATCAAAAGCTTTTCGGTAGACCTATCCGTTGTCGTATAACGCATCAAAGAATGCGAGGGCGAGCACGCCAAAATGTGTTTGAGCCTGTATCTTCGCAAAACTTTTGCGTATTAATATGAGACTTGGTATATGTCATAACAGTGATGACCTGAGGGTGCATGCACCATTTCGTCACACTGCCCCCTACTGGTCATGAGATATAAAATATGTCTATTTTTGCTTATAACTACTGCAAACTTGAATGTAAAATTATGAGACTAGTCTTTTTAGATTTCGTGAGGCATGCCGAGTCAAACGATACCAAATGGTTTTTGGTCGGCCATTTTGTGTGTCGGCCATTTTGAATTTTTTCTTTAAATTGAAGTATTTCAGAAACACAATTGCGTATTGTTATGAAACTTGGTATGGTTCATCAGCAACATGTTCTGGGAGGACTTGTAAACTTTTCGGCACCCCCTAGTGGTCAAAAGATTTGAAGCTATATCTCTTCATCTCTTTATCGTATTAACACCAAATTTGGTGGGTGTCATCACAATCAAGACCTGAGTCACAATTTATTGTTTGGTCAGTGCCCCCTAGTGGTCAAGTCATTTAAGGCTATATCTCCATATCGCTTTATTGTATTTACACTAAATTTGGTATGTGTCATCACAGTCATGACCTGAGGTACCATCTATTGTTTCGGCACAGTGCCACCTAGTGGTCTCAAGATACGAAAAAATGGTTATTTTTCATAAAACTAATGCAAACTTAGATCTTAAATCATGACAGTCATCACGTATGAATCATTTTTTGCCATGTTTGGCTTGACCCCGGTATCGCTGCTTGCAGCTATATTTATTCTTGTTCCTCGTTCTTCCACCCAAAAGTCAATGGCAGCCCATAGAACCGTACATAGGAAAGTTATGAAATTTGGCACACATGTAGAGGACAGTCTTAGAAGTTACTATAGCAACATTGGTGTGTCTGACTCAAACCCTCTAGCGCCACCAACAGTCCAAAAATCCACTTATGTTCATGCTCATAACTTCTGACCCGTGAGTCCTAGAAACTAAATTATTGTTTCCTCTGAATCCTTGGCTCATTCAAATGCACACATTGATATCATTTGTGTCATGCACATCTTTCCGCCATTTTGAATTTTTCGTAAAACCTACTTTTTCGAACTCCTCCTAGACCGTTTGTCCGATTTGCATGTCCTTTGGTATGTAGCATCTAGAGACACCCAAGACAAAAAGTTATCAAAAGCTTTTTGATAGACCAATGCGTTCTCATATAAATTGACAACATATATGGCGGCGAGCACGCCAAAACGGACGTGAGGCCTTATCTTCGCAAAACTTTATTGTATCGACAAGAAACTTGGTATATGTCATAACAGTCATGACCTGAGGGTGTCTGCAACGTTTCGTCACAGCCCCACCTAGTGGTCACGAGATTCGAAAAATGCATATTTTTGCTTATAACTACTTTAAACTTGAGTCTAAAATCATGAAGGTGGTCTTGTTAGATTCCTTGAGGCATGCCGACTCAAATGATACCAAACGGTTTTCGGTCGGCCATTTTGGGTGTCGGCCATTTTGAATTTTCTCATTAAGGTCAGTATTTCACAAACAGAATGGCGTATCGCTACGAAATTTGGCATGGTTCATCAGTGACATGTTCTGAGCGCACCTATAAATCTTTAGGACGGCGCCACCTAGTGGTCAGGATATGTAAAAATAAATTTTTAAATCTTTATATCATTTGATTAAATTGCCACACTGACATAAGACTTCACTCTATTGATTCCTTGGCTCATGCTGAGTCCAACTGTACCAAATATGTCTGAGTCAAACCTACTTCCTGTCGGCCATTTTGAATTATATTGAACACCTACTTTTTCGAACTCCTCCTAGAGCGCTCGAGTGATTGGCTTGATTTTTGGTACGCATCATCTAGAGACACTCCAGACAAAAAGTTATCAAAAGCTTTTCGGTAGACCTATCCGTTGTCGTATAACGCATCAAAGAATGCGAGGGCGAGCACGCCAAAATGTGTTTGAGCCTGTATCTTCGCAAAACTTTTGCGTATTAATATGAGACTTGGTATATGTCATAACAGTGATGTCCTGAGGGTGCATGCACCGTTTCGTCACACTGCCCCCTACTGGTCACGAAATATAAAAAATGTCTATTTTTGCTTATAACTACTGCAAACTTGAATGTAAAATTATGAGACTGGTCTTTTTTAGATTTCGTGAGGCATGCAGAGTCAAACGATACCAAATGGTTTTTGGTCGGCCATTTTGTGTGTCGGCCATTTTGAATTTTTCTTTAAGTTCAAGTATTTCAGAAACGCAATTGCGTATTGTTATGAAACTTGGTATGGTTCATCAGCAACATGTTCTGGGAGGACTTGTAAACTTTTCGGTGCCCCCTAGTGGTCAAGAGATTTGAAGCTATATCTCTGCATCTCTTTATTGTATTTACACCAAATTTGGTGGGTGTCATCACAATCAAGACCTGAGGCACCATCTATTGTTTCAGCACAGCGCCACATAGTGGTCTCAAGATACAAAAAAATGCTATTTTTTTATAAAACTAAGGCAAACTTAGATCTTAAATCATGACAGTCATCACGTATGAATCATTTTTTCCCATGTTTGGCTTGACCCCGGTATCGCTGCTTGCAGCTATATTTATTAATATAGCTGCAAGCAGCGATACCGGGGTCAAGCCAAACATGGCAAAAAATTATTCATACGTGATGACTGTCATGATTTAAGATCTAAGTTTGCATTAGTTTTATGAAAAAATAGCAATTTTTTGTATCTTGAGACCACTAGGTGGCGCGGTGCAGAAACAATAGATGGTGCCTCAGGTCATGACTGTGATGACACATACCAAATTTAGTGTAAATACGATAAAGCAATACAGAGATATAGCCTTAAATGACTTGACCACTAGGGGGCACTAACCAAACAATAAATTGTGACTCAGGTCTTGATTGTGATGACACCCACCAAATTTGGTGTAAATACAATAAAGAGATGCAGAGATATAGCCTTAAATGACTTGACCACTAGGGGGCACTAACCAAACAATAAATTGTGACTCAAGTCTTGATTGTGATGACACCCACCAAATTTGGTGTAAATACAATAAAGAGATGCAGAAATATTGCCTTAAATGACTTGACCACTAGGGGGCACTGACCAAAAAATAAATTGTGACTCAGGTCTTGATTGTGATGACACCCACCAAATTTGGTGTAAATACGATAAAGAGATGCAGAGATATAGCTTCAAATCTCTTGACCACTAGGGGGCACCGAAAAGTTTACAAGTCCTCCCAGAACATGTAGGTAATGAACCATACCAAGTTTCATAACAATACACAGTTGCGTTTCTGAAATACTTGAACTTAAAGAAAAATTCAAAATGGCCGACACACAAAATGGCCGACCAAAAACCATGTGGTATCGTTTGACTCTGCATGCCTCACGAAATCTAACAAGACCAGTCTCATAATTTTACATTCAAATTTGCAGTAGTTATAAGCAAAAATAGACATTTTTTATATCTCGTGACCAGTAGGGGGCAGTGTGACGAAATGGTGCATGCACCCTCAGGTCATCACTGTTATGACATATACCAAGTCTCATATTAATACGCAAAAGTTTTGCGAAGATACAGGCTCAAACACATTTTGGCGTGCTCGCCCTCGCATTCTTTGATGCGTTATACGACAACGGATAGGTCTACCGAAAATCTTTTGATAACTTTTTGTCTAGAGTGTCTCTAGATGATGCATACCAAAAATCAAGCCAATCACACGAGCGCTCTAGGAGGAGTTCGAAAAAGTAGGTGTTCAATATAATTCAAAATGGCCGACAGGAAGTAGGTTTGACTCAGACATATTTTATACCGTCGGACTCAGCATGAGCCAAGGAATCAATTGAGTGAAGTCTTATGTCATAGTGGCAATTTAATCAAATGATATAAAGATTTTAAACAATTTATTTACATATCCTGACCACTAGGTGGCGCCGTCCTAAAGATTTATAGGTGCGCTCAGAACATGTCACCGATGAACCATGCCAAATTTCGTAGCGATACGCCATTCGGTTTGTGAAATACTGAACTTAATGAGAAAATTCAAAATGGCCGACACCCAAAATGGCAGACCGAAAACGGTTTGGTATCGTTTGACTCGGCATGCCTCAAGGAATCTAACAAGACCTCCTTCATGATTTTAGACTCAAGTTTGAAGTAGTTATAAGCGAAAATAGGCATTTTTCGAATCTCGTGACCACTAGGTGGCGCTGTGACGAAACGTTGCAGGCACCCTCAGGTCATGACTGTTATGACATATACCAAGTTTCGTGTCGATACACAAAAGTTTTGCGAAGATACGGCCTCACGTCCATTTTGGCGTACTCGCCGCCATATATGTTGTCAATTTATATGAGAACGCATTGGTCTATCAAAAAGCTTTTGATAACTTTTTGTCTTGGGTGTCTCTAGATGCTACATACCAAAGGACATGCAAATCGGACAAACGGTCTAGGAGGAGTTCGAAAAAGTAGGTTTTACGAAAAATTCAAAATGGCGGAAAGATGTGCATGACACAAATGACATCAATGTGTGCAATTGAATCATCATGAGCCAAGGATTCAGAGGAAACAAGAATTTAGTTTCTAGGACTCACGGGTCAGAAGTTGTGAGCATGAACATAAGTGGATTTTTGGACTGTTGGTGGCGCTAGAGGGTTTGAGTCAGACACACCAATGTTGCTATAGTAACTTCTTAGACTGTCCTCTACATGTGTGCCAAATTTCATAACTTTCCTACGTACGGTTCTATGGGCTGCCATTGACTTCAATGGCGGAAGAACAAGAAACAGAATAATAAATATAGCTGCAAGCAGCGATACCGGGGTCAAGCCAAACATGGCAAAAAATGATTCATACGTGATGACTGTCATGATTTAAGATCTAAGTTTGCATTAGTTTTATGAAAAAAATAGAAATTTTTTCGTATCTTGAGACCACTAGGTGGCGTTGTGCCGAAACAATAGATGGTGCCTCAGGTCATGACTGTGATGACACATACCAAATTTAGTGTAAATAAGATAAAGCGATACGAAGATATAGCCTTAAATGACTGGACCACTAGGGGGCACTGACCAAAGAATAAATTGTGACTCAGGCCTTGATTGTGATGACACCCACCAAATTTGGTGTAAATACGATAAAGAGATGCAGAGATATAGCTTCAAATCTCTTGACCACTAGGGGGCGCCGAAAAGTTTACAAGTCCTCTCAGAACATGTTGCTGATGATCCATACCAAGTTTCATAACAATACGCAATTGCGTTTCTGAAATACTTGAACTTAAAAAAAAAATTCAAAATGGCCGACACACAAAATGGCCGACCAAAAACCATTTGGTATCGTTTGACTCGGCATGCCTCACGAAATCTAACAAGACCAGTTTCATAATTTTACATTCACATTTGCAGTAGTTATAAGCAAAAATAAACATTTTTTATATCTCGTGACCAGTAGGGGGCAGTGAGACGAAATGGTGCATGCACCCTCAGGTCATCACCGTTATGACATATCCCAAGTCTCATATTAATACGCAAAAGTTTTGCGAAGATACAGGCTCAAACACATTTTGGCGTGCTCGCCCTCGCACTCTTTGATACGTTATACGACAACGGATAGGTCTACCGAAAATCTTTTGATAACTTTTTGTCTAAAGTGTCTCTAGATGGTGCATACCAAAAATCAAGCCAATCACACAAGCGCTCTAGGAGGAGTTCGAAAAAGTAGGTGTTCAATATAATTCAAAATGGCCGACAGGAAGTAGGTTTGACTCAGACATATTTGGTACAGTCAGACTCAGCATGTGCCAAGGAATCAATAGAGTGAACTCTTATGTCATAGTGGCAATTTAATCAAATGATATAAAGATTTTAAACAATTTATTTACATATCCTGACCACTAGGTGGCGCTGTCTTAAAGATTTATAGGTGCGCTCAGAACATGTCACTGATGAACCATGCCAAATTTCGTAGCGTTACGTCATTCTGTTTGTGAAATATTGAACTTAATGAGAAAATTCAAAATGGCCGACACCCAAAATGGCCGACCGAAAACCGTTTGGTATCGTTTGACTCGGACATGCCTCAAGGAATCTAACAAGACCACCTTCATGATTTTAGACTGAAGTTTGAAGTAGTTATAAGCGAAAATAGGCATTTTTCGAATCTCGTGACCACTAGGTGGCGCTGTGACGAAACGTTGCAGGCACCCTCAGGTCATGACTGTTATGACATATACCAAGTTTCGTGTCGATACAATAAAGTTTTGCGAAGATAAGGCCTCACGTCCGTTTTGGCGTGCTCGCCACCATATATGTTGTCAATTTATATGAGAACGCATTGGTCTATCAAAAAGCTTTTGATAACTTTTTGTCATGGGTGTCTCTAGATGCTACATACCAAAGGACATGCAAATCGGACGAACGCTCTAGGAGGAGTTCGAAAAAGTAGGTTTTACGGAAAATTCAAAATGGCGGAAAGATTTGCATGACACAAATGACATCAATGTGTGCATTTGAATCATCATGAGCCAAGGATTCAGAGGAAACAAGAATTTATTTTCTAGGACTCACGGGTCAGAAGTTGTGAGCATGAACATAAGTGCATATTTGGACTGTTGGTGGCGCTAGAAGGTTTGAGTCAGACACACCAATGTTGCTATAGTAACTTCTGAGACTGTCCTCTACATGTGTGCCAAATTTCATAACTTTCCTATGTACGGTTCTATGGGCTGCCATTGACTTCAATGGCGGAAGAACAAGAAGAAGAATAATATATAAATATAGCTGCAAGCAGCGATACCGGGGTCAAGCCAAACATGGCAAAAAATGATTCATACGTGATGACTGTCATGATTTAAGATCTAAGTTTGCATTAGTTTTATGAAAAAAAGCAATTTTTTCGTATCTTGAGACCACTAGGTGGCGCTGTGCCGAAACAATAGATGGTGCCTCAGGTCATGACTGTGATGACACATACCAAATTTAGTGTAAATACGATAAACCGATACGGAGATATAGCCTTAAATGACTTGACCACTAGGGGGCACTGACCAAACAATAAATTGTAACTCAGGCCTTGATTGTGATGACACCCACCAAATTTGTTGTAAATACGATAAAGAGATGCAGAGATATAGCTTCAAATCTCTTGACCACTAGGGGGCGCCAAAAAGTTTACAAGTCCTCCCAGAACATGTTGCTGATGAACCATACCAAGTTTCATAACAATACGCAATTGCGTTTCTGAAATACTTGAACTTAAAGAAAAAATTCAAAATGGCCGACACACAAAATGGCCGACCAAAAACCATTTGGTATCGTTTGACTCGGCATGCCTCACGAAATCTAACAAGACCAATCTCATAATTTTACATTCAAGTTTGCAGTAGATATAAGCAAAAAAAAGATTTTTTTTTATATCTCGTGACCAGTAGGGGGCAGTGTGATGAAATGTTGCATGCACCCTCAGGTCATCACTGTTATGACATATACCAAGTCTCATATTAATACGCAAAAGTTTTGCGAAGATACAGGCTCAAACACATTTTGGCGTGCTCGCCCTCGCATTCTTTGATGCGTGATACGACAACGGATAGGTCTACCGAAAAGCTTTTGATAACTTTTTGTCTGGAGTGTCTCTAGATGATGCATACCAAAAATCAAGCCAATCACACGAGCGCTCTAGGAGGAGTTCGAAAAAGTAGGTGTTCAATATAATTCAAAATGGCCGACAGGAAGTAGGTTTGACTCAGACATATTTGGTACAGTCGGACTCAGCATGAGCCAAGGAATCAATAGAGTGAAGTCTTATGTCATAGCGGCAATTTAATCAAATGAAATAAAGATTTTAAACAATTTATTTACATATCCTGACCACTAGGTGGCGCTGTCCTAAAGATTTATAAGTGCGCTCAGAACATGTCACTGATGAACCATGCCAAATTTCGTAGCGATACGCCATTCTGTTTGTGAAATACTGAACTTAATGAGAAAATTCAAAATGGCCGACACCCAAAATGGCCGACCGAAAACCGTTTGGTATCGTTTGACTCGGCATGCCTCAAGGAACCTAACAAAACCACCTTCATGATTTTAGACTCAAGTTTGAAGTAGTTATAAGCAAAAATAGGCATTTTTCGAATCTCGTGACCACTAGGTGGCGCTGTGACGAAACGTTGCAGGCACCCTCAGGTCATGACTGTAATGACATATACCAAGTTTCGTGTCAATACAATAAAGTTTTGCGAAGATACGGCCTCACGTCCGTTTTGGCGTGCTCGCCGCCATATATGTTGTCAATTTATATGAGAACGCATTGGTCTATCAAAAAGCTTTTGATAACTTTTTGTCTGTGGTGTCTCTAGATGCTACATACCAAAGGACATGCAAATCGGACGAACGCTCTAGGAGGAGTTCGAAAAAGTAGGTTTTACGGAAAATTCAAAATGGCGGAAAGATTTGCATGACACAAATGACATCAATGTGTGCAATTGAATCATCATGAGCAAAGGATTCAGTGGAAACAAGAATTTAGTTTCTAGGACTCACGGGTCAGAAGTTATGAGCATGAACATTAGTGGATTTTTGGACTGTTGGTGGCGCTAGAGGGTTTGAGTCAGACACACCTTTGTTGCTATAGTAACTTCTGAGACTGTCCTCTACATGTGTGCCAAATTTCATAACTTTCCTACGTACGGTTCTATGGGCTGCCATTGACTTTTGGGTGGAAGAACGAGGAAGATAAATAATAATAAGAAAACTAACAGAAACAATAGGTGTCTACGCCACTTCGTGGCTTGACCCCTAAATATAGCTGCAAGCAGCGATACCGGGGTCAAGCCAAACATGGCAAAAAATGATTCATACGTGATGACTGTCATGATTTAAGATCTAAGTTTGCATTAGTTTTATGAAAAAAATTGAATTTTTTTCTAATCTTGAGACCACTAGGTGGCGCTGTGCCGAAACAATAGATGGTTCCTCAGGTCATGACTGTGATGACACATACCAAATTTGGTGTAAATACGATAAAGCGATACGGACATATAGCCTTAAATGACTTGACCACTAGGGGGCACTGACCAAACAATAAATTGTGACTCAGGTCTTGATTGTGATGACACCCACCAAATTTGGTGTAAATACAATAAAGAGATGCAGAGATATAGCTTCAAATCTCTTGACCACTAGGGGGCGCCGAAAAGTTTACAAGTCCTCCCAGAACATGTTGCTGATGAACCATACCAAGTTTCATAACAATACGCAATTGCGTTTCTGAAATACTTGAACTTAAAGAAAAAATTCAAAATGGCCGACACCCAAAATGGCCGACCGAAAACCGTTTGGTATCGTTTGACTCGGCATGCCTCAAGGAATCTAAAAAGACCACCTTCGTGATTTTAGGCTCAAGTTTGAAGTAGTTATAAGCGAGAATAGGCATTTTTCGAATCTCGTGACCACTAGGTGGCGCTGTGACGAAACGTTGCAGGCACCCTCAGGTCATGACTGTAATGACATATACCAAGTTTCGTGTCGATACAATAAAGTTTTGCGAAGATACGGCCTCACGTCCGTTTTGGCGTGCTCGCCGCCATATATGTTGTCAATTTATACGAGAACGCATTGGTCTATCAAAAAGCTTTTGATAACTTTTTGTCTGGGGTGTCTCTAGATGCTACATACCAAAGGACATGCAAATCGGACGGACGGTCTAGGAGGAGTTCGAAAAAGTAGGTTTTACGGAAAATTCAAAATGGCGGAAAGATGTGCATGACACAAATGACATCAACATGTGCAATTGAATCATCATGAGCCAAGGATTCAGACGAAACAAGAATTTATTTTCTAGGACTCACGGGTCAGAAGTTGTGAGCATGAACATAGGTGGATTTTTGGACTGTTGGTGGCGCTAGAGGGTTTGAGTCAGACACGCCAATGTTGCTATAGTAACTTCTGAGACTGTCCTCTACATGTGTGCCAAATTTCATAACTTTCCTACGTACGGTTCTATGGGCTGCCATTGACTTCAATGGCGGAAGAGGAAACATAATAATAATAATAATAATAATAATAAGAAGAAAACTAACAATAACAATAGGGTTCTACGCCCCTTCGGGGCTTGACCCCTAAATATAGCTGCAAGCAGCGATACCGGGGTCAAGCCAAACATGGCAAAAAATGATTCATACGTGATGACTGTCATGATTTAAGATCTAAGTTTGCATTAGTTTTATGAAAAAATAGCAATTTTTTCGTATCTTGAGACCACTAGGTGGCGTTGTGCCGAAACAATAGATGGTACCTCAGGTCATGACTGTGATGACACATAGCAAATTTGGTGTAAATACAATAAAGAGATGCAGAGATATAGCCTTAAATGACTTGACCACTAGGGGGCACTGACCAAAAAATAAATTGTGACTCAGGCCTTGATTGTGATGACTCCCACCAAATTTGGTGTAAATACGATAAAGAGATGCAGAGATATAGCTTCAAATCTCTTGACCACTAGGGGGCGCCGAAAAGTTTACAAGTCCTCCCAGAACATGTTGCTGATGAACCATACCAAGTTTCATAACAATACGCAATTGCGTTTCTGAAATACTTGAACTTAAAGAAAAATTTCAAAATGGCCGACACAAAATGGCCGACCAAAAACCATTTGGTATCGTTTGACTCGGTAAGCCTCAAGAAATCTAACAAGACCAGTCTCATAATTTTACATTCAAGTTTGCAGTAGTTATAAGCAAAAATAAATATTTTTTATATCTCGTGACCAGTAGGGGGCAGTGTGACGAAATGTTGCATGCACCCTCAGGTCATCACTGTTATGACATATACCAAGTCTCATATTAATACGCAAAAGTTTTGCGAAGATACAGGCTCAAACACATTTTGGCGTGCTCGCCCTCGCATTCTTTGATGCGTTATAAGACAACAAATAGGTCTACCGAAAAGCTTTTGATAACTTTTTGTCTAGAGTGTCTCTAGATGATGCATACCAAAAATCTAGCCAATCACACGAGCGCTCTAGGAGGAGTTCGAAAAAGTAGGTGTTCAATATAATTCAAAATGGCCGACAGGAAGTAGGTTTGACTCAGACATATTTGGTACAGTCGGACTCAGCATGAGCCAAGGAATCAATAGAGTGAAGTCTTATGTCATAGTGGCAATTTAATCAAATGATATAAAGATTTTAAACAATTTATTTACATATCCTGACCACTAGGTGGCGCCGTCCTAAAGATTTATAGGTGCGCTCAGAACATGTCACTGATGAACCATGCCAAATTTCGTAGCGATACGCCATTCTGTTTGTGAAATACTGAACTTAATGAGAAAATTCAAAATGGCCGACACCCAAAATGGCTGACCGAAAACCGTTTGGTATCGTTTGACTCGGCATGCCTCAAGGAATCTAACAAGACCACCTTCGTGATTTTAGGCTCAAGTTTGAAGTAGTTATAAGCGAGAATAGGCATTTTTCGAATCTCGTGACCACTAGGTGGCGCTGTGACGAAACGTTGCAGGCACCCTCAGGTCATGACTGTAATGACATATACCAAGTTTCGTGTCGATACAATAAAGTTTTGCGAAGATACGGCCTCACGTCCGTTTTGGCGTGCTCGCCGCCATATATGTTGTCAATTTATACGAGAACGCATTGGTCTATCAAAAAGCTTTTGATAACTTTTTGTCACGGGTGTCTCTAGATGCTACATACCAAAGGACATGCAAATCCGACGGACGGTCTAGGAGGAGTTCGAAAAAGTAGGTTTTACGGAAAATTCAAAATGGCGGAAAGATGTGCATGACACAAATGACATCAATGTGTGCATTTGAATCATCATGAGCCAAGGATTCAGAGGAAACAAGAATTTAGTTTCTAGGACTGATGGGTCAGAAGTTATGACCATGAAAATAAGTGGATTTTTGGACTGTTGGTGGCGCTAGAGGGTTTGAGTCAGACACACCAAAGTTGCTATATTAACTTCTGAGACTGTCCTCTACATGTGTGCCAAATTTCATAACTTTCCTATGTACGGTTCTATGGGCTGCCATTGACTTTCGGCGGAAGAACGAGGAAGAAAAATAATAATAATAATAATAATAAGAAAACTAACAATAACAATAGGGTTCTACGCCCCTTCGGGGCTTGACCCCTAATAATAATAATAATAATAAATATAGCTGCAAGCAGCGATACCGGGGTCAAGCCAAACATGGCAAAAAATGATTCATACGTGATGACTATCATGATTTAAGATCTAAGTTTGCATTAGTTTTATGAAAAAAATAGCAATTTTTTGTATCTTGAGACCACTAGGTGGCGCGGTGCCGAAACAATAGATAGTGCCTCAGGTCATGACTGTGATGACACATACCAAATTGAGTGTAAATACGATAAAGCAATACAGAGATATAGCCTTAAATGACTTAACCACTAGGGGGCACTAACCAAACAATAAATTGTGACTCAGGTCTTGATTGTGATGACACCCACCAAATTTGGTGTAAATAGAATAAAGAGATGCAGAGATATAGCCTTAAATGACTTGACCACTAGGGGGCACTGACCAAAAAATAAATTGTGATTCAGGTCTTGATTGTGATGACACCCACCAAATTTTGTGTAAATACGATAAAGAGATGCAGAGATATAGCTTCAAATCTCTTGACCACTAGGGGGCACCGAAAAGTTTACAAGTCCTCCCAGAACATGTTGCTGATGAACCATACCAAGTTTCATAACAATACGCAATTGCGTTTCTGAAATACTTGAACTTAAAGAAAAAATTCAAAATGGCCGACACACAAAATGGCCGACCAAAAACCATTTGGTATCGTTTGACTCAGCATGCCTCAAGGAATCTAACAAGACCACCTTCATGATTTCAGACTCAAGTTTGAAGTAGTTATAAGCGAAAATAGGCATTTTTCGAATTTCGTGACCACTAGGTGGCGCTGTGACGAAATGTTGCAGGCACCCTCAGGTCATGACTGTAATGACATATACCAATTTTCGTGTCGATACAATAAAGTTTTGCGAAGATACGGCCTCACGTCCGTTTTGGCGTGCTCGCCGCCGTATATGTTGTCACGGTACACGAGAACGCATTGGTCTATCAAAAAGCTTTTGATAACTTTTTGTCTGGGGTGCCTCTAGATGCTACATACCAAAGGACATGCAAATCGGACGAACGGTCTAGGAGGAGTTCGAAAAAGTAGGTTTTACGGAAAATTCAAAATGGCGGAAAGATGTGCATGACACAAATGACATCAATGTGTGCAATTGAATCATCATGAGCAAAGGATTCAGAGGAAACAAGAATTTAGTTTCTAGGTCTCACGGGTCAGAAGTTATGAGCATGAACATAAGTGGATTTTTGGACTGTTGGTGGCGCTAGAGGGTTTGAGTCAGACACACCAATGTTGCTATAGTAACTTCTGAGACTGTCCTCTACATGTGTGCCAAATTTCATAACTTTCCTACGTACGGTTCTATGGGCTGCCATTGACTTCAATGGCGGAAGAGGAAACATAATAATAATAATAATAAATATAGCTGCAAGCAGCGATACCGGGGTCAAGCCAAACATGGCAAAAATGATTCATACGTGATGACTGTCATGATTTAAGATCTAAGTTTGCATTAGTTTTATGAAAAAAAAAACATTTTTTTCGTATCTTGAGACCACTAGGTGGCACTGTGCCGAAAGAATAGATGGTGCCTCAGGTCATGACTGTGATGACACATACCAAATTTAGTGTAAATACAATAAAGCAATACGGAGATATAGCCTTAAATGACTTGACCACTAGGGGGCACTGACCAAAAAATAAATTGTGACTCAGGTCTTGATTGTGATGACACCCACCAAATTTGGTGTAAGTACAATAAAGAGATGCAGAGATATAGCCTTAAATGACTTGACCACTAGGGGGCACTGACCAAAAAATAAATTGTGACTCAGGTCTTGATTGTGATGACACCCACCAAATTTGGTGTAAATACGATAAAGAGATGAAAAGATATAGCTTCAAATCTCTTGACCACTAGGGGGCATCGGAAAGTTTACAAGTCCTCCCAGAACATGTTGCTGATGAACCATACCAAGTTTCATAACAATACGCAATTGCGTTTCTGAAATACTTGAACTTAAAGAAAAATTCAAAATGGCCGACACACAAAATGGCCGACCAAAAACCATTTGGTATCGTTTGACTCGGCATGCCTCACGAACTCTAACAACACCAGTCTCATAATTTTACATTCAAGTTTGCAGTAGTTATAAGCAAAAATAGACATTTTTTATATCTCCTGACCAGTAGGGGGCAGTGTGACGAAATGGTGCATGCACCCTCAGGTCATCACTGTTATGACATATACCAAGTCTCATATCAATACGCAAAAGTTTTGCGAAGATACAGGCTCAAACACATTTTGGCGTGCTTGCCCTCGCATTCTTTGATGCGTTATACGACAACGGATAGGTCTACCGAAAAGCTTTTGATAACTTTTTGTCTGGAGTGTCTCTAGATGATGCATACCAAAAATCAAGCCAATCACACGAGCGCTCTAGGAGGAGTTCGAAAAAGTAGGTGTTCAATATAATTCAAAATGGTCGACAGGAAGTAGGTTTGACTCAGACATATTTGGTACAGTCGGACTCAGCACGAGCCAAGGAATCAATAGAGTGAAGTTCTATGTCATAGTGGCAATTTAATCAAATGATATAAAGATTTTAAACAATTTATTTACATATCCTGACCACTAGGTGGCGCTGTCCTAAAGATTTATAGGTGCGCTCAGAACATGTCACTGATGAACCATGCCAAATTTCGTAGCGATACGCCATTCTGTTTGTGAAATACTGAACTTAATGAGAAAATTCAAAATGGCCGACACCCAAAATGGCCGACCGAAAACCGTTTGGTATCGTTTGACTCGGCATGCCTCAAGGAATCTAACAAGACCACCTTCATGATTTTAGACTCAAGTTTGAAGTAGTTATAAGCGAAAGTAGGCATTTTTCGAATCTCGTGACCACTAGGTGGCGCTGTGACGAAACGTTGCAGGCACCCTCAGGTCATGACTGTAATGACATATACCAAGTTTCGTGTCGATACACCAAAGTGTTGCGAAGATACGGCCTCACGTCCGTTTTGGCGTGCTCGCCGCCGTATATGTTGTCACGGTATATGAGAACGCATTGGTTTATCAAAAAGCTTTTGATAACTTTTTGTTAGAGGTGTCTATAGATGCTAGATACCAAAGGACATGCAAATCGGACAAACACTCTAGGAGGAGTTCGAAAAAGTAGGTTTTACGGAAAATTCAAAATGGCGGAAAGATGTGCATGACACAAATGACATCAACATGTGCAATTGAATCATCATGAGCAAAGGATTCAGAGGGAACAAGAATTTAGTTTCTAGGACTCACGGGTCAGAAGTTATGAGCATGAACATAAGTGGATGTTTGGACTGTTGGTGGCGCTAGAGGGTTTGAGTCAGACACACCAAAGTTGCTATAGTAACTTCTGAGACTGTCCTCTACATGTGTGCCAAATTTCATAACTTTCCTACGTACGGTTCTATGGGCTGCCATTGACTTTTGGGTGGAAGAACGAGGAACAAGAATAACAATAATAATAATAATAATAAGAAAACTAACAATAACAATAGGGTTCTACGCCCCTTCGGGGCTTGACCCCTAATAATAATAATAATAAATATAGCTGCAAGCAGCAATGCCGGGGTCAAGCCGAAAAGGGCACAAAGGATGTAAAATTGAGATCGGATAAGCAGATTGAAGAACCTAGGTAAACCTAATAATTTTAGATGAAAAAACAAAAAAGTTATCAACAACAATAATCTAAGTTCTTGTCTACTGCAATCGTCCTTCTGTTATTGACAATCATGGAACATTAGAGCACTGAAGGACATGTGAGTGGTGTTTGCAGTGGTAAAACGTAGGTCACATCATGTTACAGCAAGTTTATTGAGTCAAAAGAAACCACCCCCATGTCTCTATGATGTTCTGATGCAGAGATATAGCTTTTGCAAAAACGGTTGATAAGGTGTTCTCAATGGTTGCTAGGGGGTCAATTGGCAATCACCAGTGATTATAGTCAAAGCCATGAAAGGAATAATCCATGATGACTCCTGGTTTTAGATGTGTTGTTGCAGTAGTTTTAGGCAAAAATACCATATTCTATCTCAAAACCAGTAGGTGGCAAAATGACAAAATTGCGCATGCAAAATCAGGTCATGATTGTGTTACATCTAGCTACTATTATGTCTATACACTTTAGTTTAGTTAAGAAACAGTTGTATGACCATAGGGCTGGCTTGTTATCAAAGGTTTTGTTCAATTATAAGGCCATCTAGTGGTGAAAGCATACAATTTTTTTGTGGCCTCAGAATGTGCTCATACATCAGCGTATCAAATCTGGTGAAAAAATCTCTTTTCGTTACGAAGTTACAACCATTTATGTGTAAAAAACACAAAATTTGAAGTTACTTTTTCGTTTTTTGCAATTTTCGGCAATTTCTAATGAAAATTTTAATATAACGCCAATAGAACTTTTTGTTCAGAAGGTAAGGTTAGTTTCTTCCTATGGTGTTTTCGAGTCGATCGGAAAAACGTTCGCGGAGATATTCACGCATGTTTTTTAAGCGCTATTTTGCTGCGCAGGGTTAACTGTAAGGCGGATTCTTGCATGTTTGGTATCGTTGGACTCGGCAACTACCCAGAACTCCAAAGAAACAAGTCCCGTGAAAATATGTCAATCGGGGCCAAAGTTATAGGCATGTAAAGCATTGGTCTGGCCACTAGGTGGCGCTGCGACGAAACTGTGCATGCACCCTCAGCTCCTGACTGACATCACAAGTATCAAGTGTCGTGTCAATAGGGCTAAGTTTCACGAAGATACAGCCTAAAATCTGTTTTTTTGTGCTCTACGTTAAATTCGTTAAGGCGGTATACGACAACGGATTGCTGTATCAAAATTCTTTTGATAACTTTTTGCCATGAGTGTCTCAAGATGATACATACCAATTTTCGTGGCAATCGGACAAAAGCTCTAGGACGAGTTCGAAAAAGTAGGTTTTACGAATAATTTAAAATGGCGGAAAAATTTTCATGACGGAAAATGACGACATAGGGTCCAATCGAATCGCCTTGAGCCAAGGAATCAGAAGAAGCAAGAATTTTGTTTCTAGGGCTTAGGGATCAGAAGTTATAAGCAAAAACATAAGTGCAATTTTGGACTGTTGGTGGCGCTAGCGGGTTAGACATAGAGACTCCAAATTTGCTGTGGGGACACATTGGACTGTCCTCTATCAGTGTGCCAAATTTCATAACTTTCCTACGTACGGTTCTATGGGCTGCCATAGACCGCAATGGCGGAAGAAGAAGAATAACTAATAATAATAATAATTGTTATAAGAAAACTAACAAATACAATAGGGTTCTACGCCCCTTCGGGGCTTGACCCCTAATAAATATAGCTGCAAGCAGCAATGCCGGGGTCAAGCCGAAAAGGGCACAAAAGGATGTAAAATTGAGATTGGATAAGCAGATTGAAGAACCTAGGTAAACCTAATAATTTTAGATGAAAACACAAAAAAGTTATCAACAAAAATAATCTAAGTTCTTGTCTACTGCAATCGTCCTTCTGTTATTGACAATCATGAAACATTAGAGCACTGATGGACATGTGAGTGGTGTTTGCAGTGGCAAAACATGGGTCACATCATGTTATAACAAGTTTAATAACTCAAAAGAGTATCCCCGTGTCTTTACAATGTTCTGATGCAGAGATATAGCTTTTGCAAAAACGGTTGATAAGGTGTTCTCAATGGTTGCTAGGGAGTAAATTGGCAACCACCAGTGATCATAGTCAAAGCCATGAAAGGAATAATCCATAATGACTCATGGTTTTAGATGTGTTGTTGCAGTAGTTTTAGGCAAAAATACCATATTCTATCTCAAAACCAGTAGGTGGCGCAATGAAAAAATTGTGCATGCAACATCAGGTCATGATTGTGTTACATCTAGCTAGTTTTATGACAATACACTTTAGTTTAGTTAAGAAACAGTTGTATGACCATAAGGCTGGCTTGTTATCAAAGGTTTTGTTCAATTATAAGGCCATCTAGTGGTGCAAGCACACAATTTTTTTTGTGTAGCCTCAGAATGTGCTCATGCATCAGCGTATCAAATCTGGTGAAAAAATATATTTACGTTACGAAGTTACAACCATTTATGTGTAAAAAACACAAAATTTGAATGTAATTTTTCGTTTTTTGCAATTTTCGGCCATTTCTGATGAAAATTTTAATATAACGCCAATAGAACTTTTTGTTCGGCGGGTAAGGTTAGTTTCTTCCTATGGTGTTTTCGAGTCGATCGGATAAACGCTCGCAGAGATATTCACGCGTGTTTTTTAAGCGCTATTTTACTGTGCAGGGTTAACCGTAAGGCGAATTCTGGCATGTTTAGTATCGTTGGACTCGGCAACTATTCAGAACTCCAAAGAAACAAGTCCCGTGAAAACACTTCAATCAGAGCCAAAGTTATAGGCGTGTAAAGCATATGTCTGACCACTAGGTGGCGCTGTGACGAAACTCTGCATGCACCCTTAGTTCCTGACTGGCATTACAAGTACCAAGTGTCATGTCAATAGGCCCAAGTTTGACGAAAATACAGCCTAAAATCTGTTTTTTTTGCGCTCTACATAAAATTCGTTAAGGCGGTTTACGAGAACGGATTGATGTATCGAAATTCTTTTGATAACTTTTTGCCATGAGTGTCTCTAGATGATACATACCAATTTTTGTGGCAATCGGACAAAAGCCCTAGGACGAGTTCGAAAAAGTAGGGTTTACGAATAATTAAAAATGGCGGAAAATTTTCATGACGGAAAATGACGGCATAGGGCCCAATCGAATCGTCTTGAGCCAATGAATAAGAGAAAGCAAGAATTGTGTTTCTAGGACTTACGGATCAGAAGTTATAAGCAAAAACATAAGTGCAACTTTGGACTGTTGGTGGCGCTAGCGGGTTAGAGATAGAGACTCCAAATTTGCTGTGGGGACACATTGGACTGTCCTTTATCAGTGTGCCAAATTTCATAACTTTCCTACGTACGGTTCTATGGGCTGCCATAGACCGCAATGGCGGAAGAAGAATAACTAATAATAAATATAGCTGCAAGCAGCGATACCGGGGTCAAGCCAAACATGGCCAAAAATGATTCATACGAGATGACTGTCATGATTTAAGATCTAAGTTTGCATTATTTTTAGTAAAAAATAGCAATTTTTTGTATCTTGAGACCACTAGGTGGCGCTGTGCCGAAACAATAGATGGTGCCTCAAGTCATAACTGTGATGACACATACCAAATTTAGTGTAAATACGATAAAGCGATACGTAGATATAGCCTTAAATTATTTGACCACTAGGGGGCACTGACCAAAACAATAGATGGTGACTCAGGTCATGATTGTGATGACACTCACCAAATTTGGTGTAAATACGACAAAGAGATGCAGAGATATAGCCTTAAATGACTTGACCACTAGGGGGCACTGACCAAACAATAAATTGTGACTCAGGTCTTGATTGTCATGACACCCACCAAATTTGGTGTAAATACGATAAAGAGATGCAGAGATATAGCTTCAAATCTCTTGACCACTAGGGGGCGCCGAAAAGTTTACAAGTCCTCTCAGAACATATTGCTGATGAACCATACCAAGTTTCATAACAATACGCAATTGCGTTTCTGAACTACTTGAACTTAAAGAAAAAATTTAAAATGGCCGACACACAAAATGGCCGACCAAAAACCATTTAGTATCTTTTGACTCGGCATGCCTCACGAAATCTAACAAGACTACTCTCATAATTTTACATTCAAGTTTGCAGTAGTTTTAAGCAAAAATAGACATTTTTTATATCTCGTGACCAGTAGGGGGCAGTGTGACAAAATGGTGTATGCACTCTCAGGTCATCACTGTTATGACATATACCAAGTCTCATATCAATACGCAAAAGTTTTGCAAAGATACAGGCTCAAACACATTTTGGCGTGCACGCCCTCACATTCTTTGATGCGTTATACGACAACGGATAGGTCTACCGAAAAGCTTTTGATAACTTTTTGTCTGGAGTGTCTCTAGATTATGCCTACCAAAAATCAAGCCAATCTAACGAGCGCTGTAGGAGGAGTTCGAAAAAGTAGGTGTTCAATATAATTCAAAATGGCTGACAGGAAGTAGGTTTGACTCAGACATATTTGGTACAGTCGGACTCAGCACGAGCCAAGGAATGAATAGAGTGAAATCTCATGTCAGTATGGCAATTTAATCAAATGATATAAAGATTTTAAACAATTTCTTTACATATCCTGACCACTAGGTGGCGCCGTCCTAAAGATTTATAGGTGCGCTCAGAACATGTCACTGATGAACCATGCCAAATTTCGTAGCGATACGCCATTCTGTTTGTGAAATACTGAACTTAATGAGAAAATTCAAAATGGCCGACACCCAAAATGGCCGACCGAAAATCGTTTGTTATCGTTTGACTCGGCATGGCTCAAGGAATCTAACAAGACCACCTTCATGATTTTAGACTCAAGTTTGAAGTAGTTATAAGGGAAAATAGGCATTTTTCGAATCTCGTGACCACTAGGTTGCGCTGTGACGAAACGTTGCAGGCACCCTCAGGTCATGACTGTAATGACATATACCAAGTTTCGTGTCAATACAATAAAGTTTTGCGAAGATACAGCCTCACGTCCGTTTTGGCGTGCTCGCCGCCATATATGTTGTCAATTTATACGAGAACGCATTGGTCTATCAAAAAGCTTTTGATAACTTTTTGTCTGGGGTGTCTCTAGATGCTACATACCAAAGGACATGCAAATCGGATGAACGCTCTAGGAGGAGTTCGAAAAAGTAGGTTTTACGGAAAATTCAAAATGGCGGAAAGATTTGCATGACACAAATGACATCAATGTGTGCAATTGAATCATCATGAGCAAAGGATTCAGAGGAAACAAGAATTTAGTTTCTAGGTATCACGGGTCAGAAGTTATGAGCATGAACATAAGTGGATTTTTGGACTGTTGGTGGCGCTAGAGGGTTTGAGTCAGAAACACCAATGTTGCTATAGTAACTTCTGAGGCTGTCCTCTACATGTGTGCCAAATTTCATAACTTTCCTACGTACGGTTCTATGGGCTGCCATTGACTTCAATGGAGGAAGAAGGAAGAAGAATAATAATAAGAAAACTAACAGATACAATAGGTGTCTACGCCACTTCGTGGCTTGACCCCTAATAATTATTATAAAAAGAAAACTAACAAATACAATAGGGGTCTTCGCCCCTTCGGGGCTTGACCCCTAATAAGAAAACTAACAATAACAATAGGGTTCTACGCCCCTTCGGGGCTTGACCCCTAATAAGAAAACTAACAATAACAATAGGGTTCTACGCCCCTTCGGGGCTTGACCCCTAAATATAGCTGCAAGCAGCGATACCGGGGTCAAGCCGAACATAGCAAAAAATGATTCATACGTGATGACTGTCATGATTTAAGATCTAAGTTTGCATTAGTTTTAGAAAAAAAATAGCAATTTTTTGTATCTTGAGACCACTAGGTGGCGCTCTGCCGAAACAATAGATGGTGCCTCAGGTCATGACTGTGATGACACATACCAAATTTAGTGTAAATACGATAAAGCGATACGGAGAAATAGCCTTAAATGACTTGACCACTAGGGGGCACTGACCAAACAATAAATTGTGACTCAGGTCTTGATTGTGATGACACCCACCAAATTTGGTGTAAATACGATAAAGAGATGCAGAGATATAGCTTCAAATCTCTTGACCACTAGGGGGCGCCGAAAAGTTTACAAGTCCTCCCAGAACATGTTGCTGATGAACCATACCAAGTTTCATAACAATACGCAATTGCGTTTCTGAAATACTTGAACTTAAAGAAAAAATTCAAAATGCCCGACACACAAAATGGCTGACCAAAAACCATTTGGTATCGTTTGACTCGGCATGCCTCACGAAATCTAACAAGACCAGTCTCATAATTTTACATTCAAGATTGCAGTAGTTATAAGCAAAAATAGACATTTTTTATATCTCGTGACCAGTAGGGGGCAGTGTGACGAAATGGTGCATGCACCCTCAGGTCATCGCTGTTATGACATATACCAAGTCTCATATTAATACACAAAAGTTTTGCGAAGATACAGGCTCAAACACATTTTGGCGTGCTCGCCCTCGCATTCTTTGATGCGTTATACGACAACGGATAGGTCTACCGAAAAGCTTTTGATAACTTTTTGTCTAGAGTGTCTCTAGATGATGCATACCAAAAATCAAGCCAATCACACGAGCGCTCTAGGAGGAGTTCGAAAAAGTAGGTGTTCAATATAATTCAAAATGGCCGACAGGAAGTAGGTTTGACTCAGACATATTTGGTACAGTCGGACTCAGCATGAGCCAAGGAATCAAAAGAGTGAAGTCTTATGTCATAGTGGCAATTTAATCAAATGATATAAAGATTTTAAACAATTTATTTACATATCCTGACCACTAGGTGGCGCTGTCTTAAAGATTTATAGGTGCGCTCAGAACATGTCACTGATGAACCATGCCAAATTTCGTAGCGATACGCCATTCTGTTTGTGAAATACTGAACTTAATGAGAAAATTCAAAATGGCCGACACCCAAAATGGCCGACCGAAAACCGTTTGGCATGGTTTGACTCGGCATGCCTCAAGGAATCTAACATGACCACCTTCATGATTTTAGACTGAAGTTTGAAGTAGTTATAAGCGAAAATAGGCATTTTTCGAATCTCGTGACCACTAGGTGGCGCTGTGACGAAACGTTGCAGGCACCCTCAGGTCATGACTGTAATGACATATACCAAGTTTCGTGTCGATACAATAAAGTTTTGCGAAGATACGGCCTTACGTCCGTTTTGGCGTGCTCGCCGCCGTATATGTTGTCAATTTATATGAGAACGCATTGGTCTATCAAAAAGCTTTTGATAACTTTTTGTCTGGGGTGTCTCTAGATGCTACATACCAAAGGACATGCAAATCGGACGAACGCTCTAGGAGGAGTTTGAAAAAGTAGGTTTTAAGGAAAATTCAAAATGGCGGAAAGATGTGCATGACAGAAATGACATCAATGTGTGCAATTGAATCATCATAAGCAAAGGATTCAGAGGAAACAAGAATTTAGTTTCTAGGACTCACGGGTCAGAAGTTATGAGCATGAACATAAGTGGATTTTTGGACTGTTGGTGGCGCTAGAGGGTTTGAGTCAGACAAACCAATGTTGCTATAGTAACTTCTGAGACTGTCCTCTACATGTGTGCCAAATTTCATAACTTTCCTATGTACGGTTCTATGGGCTGCCATTGACTTCAATGGCGGAAGAACAAGAAGATGAATAATAATAATAATAAGAAAACTAACAATAACAATAGGGTTCTACGCCCCTTCGGGGCTTGACCCCTAATAATAAGAAAACTAACAGAAACAATAGGTGTCTACGCCACTTCGTGGCTTGACCCCTAATAATAATAATTAGGGGTCAAGCCCCGAAGGGGCGTAGAACCCTATTGTTATTGTTAGTTTTCTTATTAGGGGTCAAGCCCCGAAGGGGCGTAGAACCCTATTGTTATTGTTAGTTTTCTTATTATTATTATGTTTCCTCTTCCGCCATTGAAGTCAATGGCAGCCCATAGAACCGTACGTAGGAAAGTTATGAAATTTGGCACACATGTAGAGGACAGTCTCAGAAGTTACTATAGCAACATTGGTGTGTCTGACTCAAACCCTCTAGCGCCACCAACAGTCCAAATATCCACTTATGTTCATGCTCATAACTTCTGACCCGTGAGTCCTAGAAACTAAATTCTTGTTTCCTCTGAATCCTTTGCTCATGATGATTCAAATGCACACATTGATGACATTTGTGTCATGCAAATCTTTCCGCCATTTTGAATTTTCCGTAAAACCTACTTTTTCGAACTCCTCCTAGAGCGTTCGTCCGATTTGCATGTCCTTTGGTATATAGCATCTAGAGACACCCCAGACAAAAAGTTATCAAAAGCTTTTTGATAGACCAATGCGTTCTCGTATACCGTGACAACATACAAGGCGGCGAGCACGCCAAAACGGACGTAAGGCCGTATCTTCGCAAAACTTTATTGTATCGACACGAAACTTGGTATATGTCATTACAGTCATGACCTGAGGGTGTCTGCAACGTTTCGTCACAGCGCCACCTAGTGGTCACGAAATTCGAAAAATGCCTATTTTCGCTTATAACTACTTCAAACTTGAGTCTAAAATCATGAAGGTGGTCATGTTAGATTCCTTGAGGCATGCCGAGTCAAACCATGCCAAACGGTTTTCGGTCGGCCATTTTGGGTGTCGGCCATTTTGAATTTTCTCATTAAGTTCAGTATTTCACAAACAGAATGGCGTATCGCTACGAAATTTGGCATGGTTCATCAGTGACATGTTCTGAGCGCACCTATAAATCTTTAAGACAGCGCCACCTAGTGGTCAGGATATGTAAATAAATTGTTTAAAATCTTTATATCATTTGATTAAATTGCCACTATGACATAAGACTTCACTCTTTTGATTCCTTGGCTCATGCTGAGTCCGACTGTACCAAATATGTCTGAGTCAAACCTACTTCCTGTCGGCCATTTTGAATTATATTGAACACCTACTTTTTCGAACTCCTCCTAGAGCGCTCGTGTGATTGGCTTGATTTTTGGTATGCATCATCTAGAGACACTCTAGACAAAAAGTTATCAAAAGCTTTTCGGTAGACCTATCCGTTGTCGTATAACGCATCAAAGAATGCGAGGGCGAGCACGCCAAAATGTGTTTGAGCCTGTATCTTCGCAAAACTTTTGTGTATTAATATGAGACTTGGTATATGTCATAACAGCGATGACCTGAGGGTGCATGCACCATTTCGTCACACTGCCCCCTACTGGTCACGAGATATAAAAAATGTCTATTTTTGCTTATAACTACTGCAATCTTGAATGTAAAATTATGAGACTGGTCTTGTTAGATTTCGTGAGGCATGCCGAGTCAAACGATACCAAATGGTTTTTGGTCAGCCATTTTGTGTGTCGGGCATTTTGAATTTTTTCTTTAAGTTCAAGTATTTCAGAAACGCAATTGCGTATTGTTATGAAACTTGGTATGGTTCATCAGCAACATGTTCTGGGAGGACTTGTAAACTTTTCGGCGCCCCCTAGTGGTCAAGAGATTTGAAGCTATATCTCTGCATCTCTTTATCGTATTTACACCAAATTTGGTGGGTGTCATCACAATCAAGACCTGAGTCACAATTTATTGTTTGGTCAGTGCCCCCTAGTGGTCAAGTCATTTAAGGCTATTTCTCCGTATCGCTTTATCGTATTTACACTAAATTTGGTATGTGTCATCACAGTCATGACCTGAGGCACCATCTATTGTTTCGGCAGAGCGCCACCTAGTGGTCTCAAGATACAAAAAATTGCTATTTTTTTTCTAAAACTAATGCAAACTTAGATCTTAAATCATGACAGTCATCACGTATGAATCATTTTTTGCTATGTTCGGCTTGACCCCGGTATCGCTGCTTGCAGCTATATTTAGGGGTCAAGCCCCGAAGGGGCGTAGAACCCTATTGTTATTGTTAGTTTTCTTATTATTATTATTATTTATCTTCCTCGTTCTTCCGCCGAAAGTCAATGGCAGCCCATAGAACCGTACATAGGAAAGTTATGAAATTTGGCACACATGTAGAGGACGGTCTTAGAAGTTACTATAGCAACATTGGTGTGTCTGACTCAAACCCTCTAGCGCCACCAACAGTCCAAAAATCCACTTATGTTCATGCTCATAACTTCTGACCCGTGAGTCCTAGAAACTAAATTCTTGTTTCTTCTGAATCCTTTGCTCATGATGATTCAATTGCATACGTTGATGTCATTTGTGTCATGCAAATCTTTCCGCCATTTTGATTTTTCCGTAAAACCTACTTTTTCGAACTCCTCCTAGACCGTCCGTCCGATTTGCATGTCCTTTGGTATATAGCATCTAGAGACACCCCAGACAAAAAGTTATCAAAAGCTTTTTGATAGACCAATGCGTTCTCGTATAAATTGACAACATATATGGCGGCGAGCACGCCAAAACGGACGTGAGGCCATATCTTCGCAAAACTTTATTGTATCGACACGAAACTTGGTATATGTCATTACAGTCATGACCTGAGGGTGCCTGCAACGTTTCGTCACAACGCCACCTAGTGGTCACGAGATTCGAAAAATGCATATTTTCGCTTATAACTACTTCAAACTTGAGTCTAAAATCATGAAGGTGGTCTTGTTAGATTCCTTGAGGCATGCCGAGTCAAACGATACCAAACGGTTTTCGGTCGGCCATTTTGGGTGTCGGCCATTTTGAATTTTCTCATTAAGTTCAGTATTTCACAAACCGAATGGTGTATGGTTACGAAATTTGGCATGGTTCATGGGTGACATGTTCTGAGCGCACCTATAAATCTTTAGGACGGCGCCACCTAGTGGTCAGGATATGTAAATAAATTGTTTAAAATCTTTATATCATTTGATTAAATTGCCACACTGACATAAGACTTCACTCTATTGATTCCTTGGCTCATGCCGAGTCCGACTGTACCAAATATGTCTGAGTCAAACGTACTTCCTGTCGGCCATTTTGAATTATATTGAACACCTACTTTTTCGAACTCCTCCTAGAGCGCTCGTGTGATTGGCTTGATTTTTGGTATGCATCATCTAGAGACACTCTAGACAAAAAGTTATCAAAAGCTTTTCGGTAGACCTATTCGTTGTCGTATAACGCATCAAAGAATGTGAGGGCGAGCACGCCAAAATGTGTTTGAGCCTGTATCTTCGCAAAACTTTTGCGTATTAATATGAGACTTGGTATATGTCATAACAGTGATGACCAGAGGGTGCATGCACCATTTTGTCACACTGCCCCCTACTGGTCACGAGATATAAAAAATGTCTATTTTTGCTTATAACTACTGCAAACTTGAATGTAAAATTATGAGACTGGTCTTGTTAGATTTCTTGAGGCATACCGAGTCAAACGATACCAAATGGTTTTTGGTCGGCCATTTTGTGTGTCGGCCATTTTGAATTTTTTCTTTAAGTTCAAGTATTTCAGAAACGCAATTGCGTATTGTTATGAAACTTGGTATGGTTCATCAGCAACATGTTCTGGGAGGACTTGTAAACTTTTTGGCGCCCCCTAGTGGTCAAGAGATTTGAAGCTATACCTCTGCATCTCTTTATCGTATTTACACCAAATTTGGTGGGTGTCATCACAATCAAGGCCTGAGTTACAATTTATTGTTTGGTCAGTGCCCCCTAGTGGTCAAGTCATTTGAGGCTATATCTCCGTATCGGTTTATCGTATTTACACTTAATTTGGTATGTGTCATGACCTGAGGCACCATCTATTGTTTCGGCACAACGCCACCTAGTGGTCTCAAGGTACGAAAAAATTGCTATTTTTTCATAAAACTAATGCAAACTTAGATCTTAAATCATGACAGTGAATCACAATGAATCATTTTTTGCCATGTTTGGCTTGACCCCGGTATCGCTGCTTGCAGCTATATTTTTCATTGCTTTTGCTTTAGCTACTGGAAGCCATGTTAGCCTTGGCATGACAGGGCCACCGTACTAGTTAAAACGCGTTCCGTTTGCTGGGGGCTAGAACGTAATAATCAGTTGGTTGTCATATAGAATTTTACCGCTAGATGGGAGTAGATCCTACACAGTGGGGCTTTAAGTTAACAATATAATCAAAATAGAAATGATGGTCAGTAGGACATTTTCAGTTTATTTGGAAACAAACCCTATTCAAAAACTTTGTATAAACTAAGAAACTGATACACAACAGAGCTGTAAACTTCATGTGGCTCATGTTACCATATAACTTTATGTCCAAAAAGTGTTTTTCCACTTCATAGTTTTGTAGGCTACTGATGAGAGAGATGCCTCTAAGAGAGTTATAAACAGCTGTTACATAAATATAAATATCACTGATATTACATTCATATAAATTATCTTGTACATAAACTAAATCTCAGATAAACATCTGCAGCGATTAGTTATATAAAAGCTGTTTTCAGATGCCCATCCCCTTATCGTCTAGCTTTTGTTTTAAACGCGTTTCTGTAAGCGCGTATGAATTTTTAAAAACACATCGCATATGGCGCGTCCATGTGCGCGAGCTTGCGTCTCCGTGTACACGGCGCTCATAAAAACCATGTCGCGTGTAAAGATGGAATGTATGGAATTGCCTTGCATGTAAACAATATGGAATCATTTTACGGCAAATCCCGCAGTGCAGCGTTACTCAAAGTTGCCATGAAGGATACGAAAGTGAATAACTGTGTCTAACGCAAACATGTAAAAGATATCCGCCATTACGGGAGCTCACGCGGATTTGTTTGTAAATAAGCATGTAAACATGGAATCATATTACAGCACACACTTAAAAGATACAGCAGTTCAGGCTTACTGAAAGTTGCCATGAAGGATATAAGTGAATAACTGTGTTTAACACTGTTACAGCATGCAACAGTGAAATCCGCCATTACGTGAGATCGCCCCTGCTGAAAAAAACAGCTGATCACCAGCATACCAGCACCAAAACACAACATATGCTGGTATGACCAGCATGGGATGCTGGTGCTAATGCTGGTTTAGCTGGTGCTAATGCTGGTTTGATGCTGGTTTAGCTGGTGCTAATGCTGGTTTGATGCTGGTTTAGCTGGTGCTAATGCTGGTGCTGATGCTGCTTTAGCTGGTTTTCACTAGCAAACCAGCACCAAAACACAACATATGCTGGTCTTGCTGGTATGCTGTTTTTTTTCAGCAGGGGCGTCCGTTTGTAAACAATGCGAAAGTTTTTCAATCCGAAGCATGCAGTCTGCTGATGCTTACTGTATGTAGGCTGAACTGCACAAGCCATGAGCATATTAAGTTACATGATAGCAAATATAAATGGTATAAATTAACTGTTAACGTTACTTACTTCTAATCCAGCTCCAGTGTGTCCTCCATTGTTCTTCTAAGGTAACGTTAAAGATAAATGCTTCTCTTCCTCAATGTCCAGACATAAATAAAGATATTCCTCACGTGTGTGTATAAAGTTTATAATCCAAACATGCCGAAAAAGTCTTTAAATCTGATAAAACTTTACGCTTTGTTTATTATTGTTGGAACTGCTCGTCTCTTCATGTCAACAGCCTGTGGGCGTGACCAAATTAAAGATAATGAAGTCAGCCAGGAAAAACGGTACTCTCTTTACTTCAATGCAGATTACATAAACAGGCATTATTTGTTTTCGATTATATTTAGCTTGTTTAAAAGTAGACATTTCAGGTTTTCTTTGGATATGTGTATCATGCTTGTGTGACGGGTATTCGCGGAGTTTCAATTGATTTTTGTAACGTGTTTTGAGAGACAGCTGGCGGAGACAGAAATGTGTCACCGGGTGACTATGATGGGGCGGAACCAAAAGTGGCGGAGAAAGGTTCCGCCTGAAGATGGTTTCCGCCCGGGCCCGATTTTTAACTACACCATTTTACTTCCTGGTCTCCCTGACAACGAAAATTACGAGGAATGAGCAACAGGTGCGGCGAATCAATGGAGCAACCCATGATTGGAGGAGGAGCAGAGACAAGACAGATAAAAAGGTCCAAAGAAGCACAATAGGGGAAGTTGTTTTCGGGCGTGAGCCCCTTTATGCCTAGGGCAAACCATACCACATGCTCCGTCCCCGGAGGAGCTGAAGGGCGCCGTTGATCCGCGAATCGCTTATAGCGTAAGGAAAGAGTACGGCAGCCAGAAGAGGCGAAAGGGACGGGGCTGTGATAGTTAAAGGAGCACCACACCGAAAGTGCTTTTTGGTGCGTTTGATAACCGCTGTGCAGAGCTGTGTATGGGCCTTATACTGTTCCCTTAGGGAAAGAAGCGGAAGCCGTTGAAGGTGGGACTGCAAGGAAAGAGAAGAGAGGTGACTGGGTGAAGTGTGATTGTTATCTTGGCGTGACAGGGTTGAGTCAACAAGTGAGGAGTTACAGAGCATCTGTGAAGAGCTGGGCACGTGAGTACCGCATACAACACTGCTATTGCTTGTGATGAGGTGTACCCGAAGCGGTTTTGAGCGTGGTGCTTTTGCTAACGGCCCTACGGGGAGAGAAAATGTAGGTGAGCCGGGAACGGACATCTAGGCGAGTGGGAGATCTCTGTTCTGAGTTCGCCCCCGCTTTCACGTGAGTACCACGGCCACTAGTTATATGGAGTATGTTTGCTGTCAGCTTGTGTGTCTAAATTAGGTTTGGAAGTTTCCTCGACCGAGCGACCGGCCCCACCAGACGAGTACAGGGTGGGCGAGCCGAGCGAGGCGCAGTTTATGCGACGAAGAGGTCCCACGACCACTACTGCTACCCTCTCCTTTTTGGTGCGGAAATTATACCCAACGAATCCCCTCTCAGGGATCTTGGTGGAGCTGAGCATCTGTTTGGAGTCACGTAACGTGTGGAAATTGCTGTGGGTGAGTCTGGACTTTACTTTGTGGGTGTGTGCACTAAGAATTGCTGTGTGTGCTGTGTTGGTAGAACCAGGTGCCGCCCTCAGTCCAGGAGTGTCCTTGGGAGGACACCAGCGCGTTGTGGTCATCCCAGCAGAAGGAGAACCAATCTGTAAGGTGGGACCTCCTCTTACCTTTGTGTGTAAAGTCCTACCTGTGTGGTGCAACTTACCTCTGCCTTTGAGGCCGCTGTGAGGAGGAACGCACAAGACCCAGTGTAGTAAGCCTCTTACCTTTGTGAGTAATACCTTACCTGTGCGGTGCAGCTCACCTCTGTCTTGTAGCCCGCTGTGGAGAAGAACGTAAGAATCCCAGAGTGCTGACCCTCCTGCCCCTGTTGAAAATATTTTACCTGTGTGGTGTAACTTACCTCTGTCCCCCAGCACGTTACGAAGAGGAGCATAAAGGCCCCGGCGAAGCAAACTCTTCATCCCTGCCCGGATTACCTTGCCTGTGGACGTCATCCATCTGGTTCCTCCGGCACGGCCCGAAGGGGACGTTAGGAACCTTAAGGGGGCAGAGAAGGACACAACTATTTCAGCTCAGTGACAGGAACAGGTACTGACGAAAACATCAAACACCGCACTAACTAGACTTTCCTGTTTTGCCTCCAGGAGAAGCGGAGGGCGCCACGGATAGCAGGGTCCCTCTGGGAAAGGAGTCCGAGCCCCCGCTGCACTCCATGTGGTCCTGGAGACCGAAGGAGAAATTGCTTTTAAATTGCGCTTCACCCTTTCCTTTTAAATATTTAATAAAGTATTATTTTAATATTAGTATACTTGTCTGTCTGGTCATTGGGGTGGTCTTGGGAACCTCCTTGAGGTGGAAACTAGGAAGGGGCGTGACCTCGTTTAGCTATCTTTGGGTCCGCCCCGGCCTGTGACAAATGTCTGGATGCACACCCTGTTTATTTTCTTTATTTGACAAAAACACAAAGATCTGTTGTTATTGTGAATACACACATATTAAAGAAGACCCTTTACCGTTTCAAATGATGTCAAACACGTAAGTGTATGATTATTAATGATGGAGTATTTTAAGTTGATTCTGCCATGATAAGGAAAAAACACGTCAAAACGCCGCACCGCGCTTTTGGACCCCAGGGGGTTAAAGGTATAAAAAAAACTCAATCTTTTTGATCCGCTAAAACTAGGGTGACCAGATGAGATTGGCTGAAATTCTTTTTTTTTTTTTAATAATAAAAGACAAACTTAATCAATCATATTAATATAAGTACATATGCATATAAATAAATTGATATAATACGTAAAGACTTATTTTATACTTTATACAATAATAGTCATACAATCTCTATGACACAAAAATATCCATCTGTATCTTTTACAATGGCAGTTTATGGGATCGGTTGCTAGGGTTCTTTAAATGGTTGCTAGGGTGAACTTACACAGACCTGAGCCTGCCAGCCTATGCAGGATTATAATAGTGATGATTTGCATTAATGCAAGCACCATAATTAAAAAGCTTAAACTTTACTCCAACTGAAGATAAGAAAACTACAACAACTTACATGTTGAAACTACAACTCACTTTATCCATACAGTGAAATTTCAAAATCTCTATCATTAAAAAAATTGCCCAAGGCATAAACATAAAAATGGGTGTGATGACTGCTTGAGTTGCTTTGGCTGTGTTAAGTGGAAGAGATGCTGTTTTTTTCTGATAAATTTCATATCACAGTGTTTTGTTATTGACTGTGATCTTTAATTTTGAGAGTTTGGCTTAGACAGTGGTTTAGACAGCACTGAAACTCAATGTGGTCCTTATATCTCTTTGATTTCATTTGAATAAAGATATATCCTATCTTTATGACTTTAAAAGCTTGATGTTTCGTATTTATTCTTCAGCAATTATTTTCCCACCCCTTCTTTTTATTTGGTCATTACTTTATACAATAGTTTGTGATGATTTCTGGCCATAATTGAGACGCATACTTGTTTTGCTAAATCCATTGTAAAGCAGCGAGCGTCTTCTCTCTCCAGTACAGCAGGAGGCGCTGCAGCACTTTAGTCCGCAAATAAACTCACTAAAGAAAGAAAGAAAGAAAGAAAGAAAGAAAGAAAGAAAGAAAGAAAGAAGGAGCGCGCGTGTGATGTGTTTGTGTATTCTCAGTGTTTTTCTCTCTTGCGTGTTTCATTGAGTGTAAACAGAGTCTTGTCTCTGTGTATTTAAGTGTTGAGACGATGCAGGACACAACAGTGTGTGACAGTAAACAGAGCTTACAGGAGGATCAAACCTCCACAGAGTCTCTGGATTCTGTCTGTAACGCTGGAGAACAGCAGCAGATCCTGCAGACCAAACTGAAGATGTGTTCAGTTAAACTCATCGACTGCAGGAACCTCATGATGAAGTTTAAAACTGAACCTACAGAAATCAAAACTGAACCCACAGAAATCAAAACTGAACCCACAGAAATCAAAACTGAACCCACAGAAATCAAAACTGAACCCACAGAAATCAAAACTGAACCCACAGAAGAGGAAGATCCCACTGAGGAAGATGATGATTTTATTCCATCAGATGTCTCCTCAATTATTGTTGTATTTTTAACATTTTTAACTGTCATGTGAGCACCTGTTTTGGGTTTTCAGTCACAAACTCACTGGGCGGTTTCCTGGACAGGGATTAGACTAGTCCTAAACTAAAATTTTTTTTTAAGGAAAACACCACAGTTTTTCAATATTTTACTATGTTTTTACCTCAACTTAGATTAAGTAATACAGTCCTATATTCTTTCGGTCCGTGCACTTTTAATCTTTGTACAGCGCTTCTTGTGTTAGCATTTAGCCTAGCCCCATTCATTCCTATGGCTCCAAACTAAAAAAGTTTTTGTGCCACAATACATACTCATGTAACAGTCTTTAAATAGGGAAAACATGTAAGTGGTGGCTTCTAAATTCATCCCTGTTTGTCTGTCCCATTGACTTCAGTCAGTTTCACAGTTCTTTTCCCCAGAAAATATTGAAAGACATAGCCAAAAAGGTCCATCAGTCACTCAATAATAAAATTACGAAGTGACAAAAACACTTTTGTATGCGAAGAAACCAAAACAAATGATTTAATTTAATTATTTGTTCTCCTCCTTGGTTGTTCATGAGCAGACTACGACACATCACCTGCTGACGTAGTTGCCAATGTTTTTATTTAAGCTGTTATGCAAACATTGTAAATGATACTTAAACATCCTCTATAAATGGAAATATTACTTGCCAGTGTATTCTGTGTCTGTACGCTGGCAATCTGCATGCGCCATAATCTGGTTGTGAACACACACTGAACAACCAAGAAGGATAAATTTTTTTTGTTTTTGTTTTTTGTTTACTTTGCGTACAGAAGTGTTCTCATCACTTTATAATATATTTAATGAACGAATGTTGGACCTTTTTGGTAATGTCTTTCTTTGTTTTCTGAGGAAAAGAATTGTGAAACTAACTAAAGTCAGTGGGACAGACAGAAGCCACATGGTTTGATGGTTTTTATTAAAAATATGTAACATTGTGTTGTGAAGACAATCGGAGCACTTGGGTGTTTAGAACGACACAGGTGTAAGTGATTTATGATAAAATGATCATTTTGGGGTCACCATATAATGCAACAAGAATTGTGAAAGTCTTTGTACAAATAAAAAATATTGCTCCATTTGACTCCTACAAAATAGTGGATTACTCCCAAATAATCATGCATTACATTATATGTTTCTTTGTCTTTATCGATCACTTATTGAACTGTCATTTAGGGATGGGCACGAGTACTCGGACGTGGCATCGATGATCGATCACGAAAACGATGATCATGTGGGTTTCTTTATTTATTTATTGTGGATATGGCTGTATATGGATGTCTGATAGCGTTACAAGCGTCTGTGGGTCTGGAGATGCGTGTTTGACGTCGTGCTGAGCTACACAGACCGACGTATGACATCACCATGCATGATTCAAAAACAAACAGATGATTCCGCGCACCCGCCACGCAGAAACCCGCCGATCCGCGCAATGCGCGGCAACGCGCCTATCTTGCCGATCCTACGAAGCCGGCCACACCTCACATCACTGAGGCACTATGGTTTAAAAGGATGCCGTGATTTTTGGAAATACACTCGGTTAGGTGCAAATGTACAGCGCCGTCAAAAGTTCAATGGATTATCATCTCACATTTAAACATCAAATGCCAAGAGATACCAGAGAGCCATGTTAAAGCGTAACTAAACCCCTGGTCAGAGCCTGACTCCACCCACTGGCAATATTTGAAAAATGTAAGAAAAGTGGGCAGATCTCAATGGAGATAGAGGGGACGAACTAAGTGTGTGGTGAGATCGTAACAAGGGCGTGGTGAGCTTGAACCTGCTTACGTCACGAGGTATTTTTTGGACCCAACATCCAATAGGAAAATTCAACTGCAGTAGCCACCGTTCAACCTGAAGAGGGCAGCACTCAGACGTTTTTAAACCATATATTGTAACACTTTATATCCAAATGTCAAAAAACGTACTAAAATCAATGAACAGCACTAATAAAGCATCATTCTTACAGATCATTAACTAAAAAAAGTTGGTTTAGGGTTTAGTTACTCTTTAACATTACATCTTGACTGACAACAGGTGAGAGGATAACACGACACAGCTAATTGCTAAAATGATAGCAAAACACTTAAAGCTGCTTAATGTTGTGAAGCTTGAGCTTTGACTGGATGTGTTAAAAAGCGCACTGTTTATGGTGTACATCCACAACGGGAGTTAAAACTTTCTGTACATAACTTAGTTGAAAACTTAGTTGAAGTCTTGCATTTTATGCAGATAGATGCATGTTGTATAATACATTTATGTTGTAAATAAGGCTTAACATTATGTAGAGTGCGTCAGTAAAGAAAGCGCATCAGTTTTTGCTTATTAACCATTTAGTTTCACTTCATCACGCAGCTTTTCCTGTAAGAGGTTTCTGTTAAAAAAACATTTAATTAATTAATAATCTAAGTATGTGTTCATTGTTCTGGTAAAGTTTCTTCAAAATTAAGTTTTATTTAAGTGTTTTTAATAAAAACAAATCATTTTCACCATGACGCGTATGCCCCGCCCCTTTGATTGCCCCGCCCCCAGTTAATCGAGTACTCGTTTTTCAGACCTATGGATTAATCGAAATGAAAAAATGAGATAAATGCCCATCCCTACGTCATTATCATTTTATCGGGTAAATTTATATAAAATTAGAATCGTAAAATAATTTTTTTCGAATTATCGCCCAGCACTGAAATATGTACTATAACTAATTTCTAATTATATACTATAACTAATAATATAAATATATACTACTAATAAACTCTCCAACACTCTTCTTCTACTACTCTTGACTAGGGGTGGCACGGTTCACAAAGCCCACGGTTCGGGTCGTATCATGGTTTTAGGGTCAAGGTTTTCCGTTCTATACAGTTCTTCTTGTTGTTTTTTCTTTTAATCGTTAACACTCCAGAAATTTACTAAAGCATATGATATAGCTTAATTATCACAAGTTCCAGGTGAATCTAGCCGAGCATGTCGTCTCATCACGCTGGCACCCAGTCTGTGAGTCGAGTATAAACAACTCTCCAAACGGAGGCTCGCGCTGTGGAGCCAGGCAAAAGTATACAAGGCTTTAGGTTACATACAAGCACAAGGCTACATTGTGCATGCGTCGAATTGTGCAACACACGCTCCGAGACAAGCGAACTGAATGGTTCAGATGTTTTTTCATGTACCGTGCCACTCCTACTCTTGACATCTATCTGACACTAAAACGCCACAACACTCACAAGGTGTCACAAGTTTCGAAACTCCTTTATACGGATGCAATACTCAGAATGAAAAGAGGCCACATTTGTCATTGGTTACATGATTTCTACATTAGCAACACAAGCCCTGAATCAGCCCTCGCTTCAAATATCCCATCACTAACAATGACATGTCTATTACATGTCTATATGTGTGAATCTAGAAAAAGATAGAGAATCTCAATTCTTCATCCTTCTTTATGTAAATAAGAGTGATAAGACAATTTATTTGTTTCATGTTTCTTTCAGATGTGAAGACTGATTCATGTTTGGATATAGAAATAACGTCCTCAACATCAAAAGAGCGACTGACAGCACAAACTCTTTCCTGCATCACCTGTGGAAAGACATTCAGCTCACAGAGACATTTAGAGAGACATGAAAGAAAACACACAGAACAGAAACTCTTCAACAGATCTGAGATCAGCTTTACTACCTTACAAGAGAAGAAACTTCATTCAGAAGACCACAGAGAGAAGAACAAGAAGCAGCAGCAGTTTCACTGTGAGCAGTGTGGGAAGATTTGTGTCTCTTCCTGTAAACTAAATATTCACATGAGGACACACAGTGGTGAAAAGCCTTTCAACTGCACTGAATGCGGAAATAACTTCAGAACCAAAGACCATCTTAAAGTTCATCAGAGAGTTCATACTGGAGAGAAACCTTACGTCTGTGCTCACTGTGGAAAGAGCTTCTCTAGGTCATCTCATTTAAGTGTTCATCTGAGAGTTCATACTGGAGAGAAACCTCATCACTGTAGTGTCTGTGGGAAGAGTTTTAGTCTAAAGCAAAACTTACTATATCACAAGAGACTTCACACAGGTGAAAAACCTTTCAAATGCTCTCAGTGTGACAAGACGTTTGGTCAGTTAGGTTCCTTACAAGCCCATCAGAGAGTTCATACTGGAGAGAAACCTTATCACTGTAGTGTCTGTGGGAACAGTTTTAGTGTAAAGTCTTCATTACTAAAGCACAAGAGAATTCATACAGGTGAAAAACCTTACAAATGCTCTCAGTGTGACAAGACTTTTTCTCGGTCAGATCAATTGAAAGTCCATCAGAGAGTTCATACAGGAGAGAAAGCTTAACACTGTAATGTTTTTGGGAAGAGTTAATCAACAGTCAAACTTTGTAAAGCACCATTAATTAAAGTTATGACACCAAAAACTTGTTTAAAGATTTACATTTTGTTAAAAAACAATTTAATAGTGAAATAAGAGCAAATAATCAAAGAATGAAATCGGTGCTGCTCATGTTTTTAGATTGTTCTACAGTACCGTATTATGGAGGACGGAAAATGACTTAATGGTCCCATATTTGAATGTCCTTAAAAGGATAGTTCACGCAAAAATGAAAATTCTGTCATCATTTACTCAATCTCATGTTACAAACCTTGTGGTTACAAATAAATTTCTTTGTTCTGGTGAACACGAGGGAAGATATTTTGAGGGAAGTTTGAAATCAAGCCATTTGTGATCCCCATTCGCTTCCATAGTATTATTTTTTCCTACTATAAAAGTGTTGTTTTTTTGACTGTGTTGACTCTTGTTTTATGAGTGAAATACACAGTTGAAATAGCCTTACCAATGGAAGTACACTAAATTTTAGTTTATGTACACTAAATGGGCCGGTGTCTGTAACTTAAGAAAACAAACAACGTCTGATTTCCAACAGATATTTTATCAAAACTTGTGGCTATCAAAACTTGTTACCAAAAGACTTTAGCATTACAAAACAACACATTAGCATCACATAACCAGCCAGTTCTAAAAGCAGGTGATGGCGCCTTATTATTAATCTATGGCGGGTTATCCGTGTATGGCGGATTAAACGTGCAAATAGCCGTTCATTGGTCGATCAGACGTCTAACTGAACTGAAAATACAAACCTTACGAAAATAAACCATGGTTTTATTGTGATTAAAGTGTTGTAACCATGTTTATTTTTTTGGTGTATTGATTACTATCAGCAAAACTATGGCTTTACCACACTAACCATGGTTTAACTATGGTTTTTGAAAACCATGGTTGTCAAAACCATAGTTATTTTGTGGTAACCATGGTTTTACTACAGTAAACATGGTTTTTTGGTCTTAACTGTAGTAAAACCATGGTTAATTTTCGTAAGGGGTTTTTTTCTGATCATAATCTCTTTGTCCTACAATGTCCTATCTTTATGGCTTTGCTTGATGTTTGGATTTTATTCTTCAGCATTTAATTTCCAATATCTTCTTTTCTTTTAGTAATTACTTTATACAATAGTTTGTGATTATTTCTAGCCATAATTGAGACGAATACTCCATTGTAAGTCCATTGTAAGCAGTAAGCGTCTTGTCTCTCCAGTACAGCAGGAGGCGCTGCAGCTCTTTAGTCCCCAGATAAACTCACTAAAGAAAGAAAGAAAGAGCGCGCGTGTGATGTGTTTGTGTATCCTCAGTTTTTTTCTCTCGTGCGTGTTTCATTGAGTGTAAACAGAGTCTTGTCTCTGTGTATTAAAGTGTTGAGACGTTGATGATGAGATGTGCTGTAAATGAGTAGGAACTGATCTGTCCATGCTGGATATATTGATGATTTCATCACAGAAATCTCTCAGCTGAAGAAAGAGGTGGCGTTACTGGAGACAATGCTGAAGTCAAGAGGAGATTTTGCAATGAATCGAGAGGTTTGTACAGCTTAAACATCATTTACCTGAATCAGACAACATCAAATCATTTCATGGATCAAACCTCCACAGAGTCTCTGGATTCTGTCTGTAACGCTGGAGAACAGCAGCAGATCCTGCAGACCAAACTGAAGATGTGTTCAGTTAAACTCATCGACTGCACGAACCTCATGATGAAGATTAAAACTGAACCCACAGACATCAAAACTGTACCCACAGACATCAAAACTGAACCAACAGAAATCAAAACTGAACCCACAGAAATCAAAACTGAACCCACAGAAATCAAAACTGAACCCACAGAAATCAAAACTGAACACACAGAAGAGGAAGATCGCACTGATGAAGATGATGATTTTATTTCATCAGGTATGTCTCCTTAATTATTGTTGTATTTTTAACTGTCATGAGAGGACCTGTTTTGGGTTTTCAGTCACAAACTCACTAATCAAGGGGTGCGTTTCCTGGACAGGGATTAGACTAGTCCTAAACAGAGATGTATAAAGTACTAGCGACCCAGACTTGAGTAAAAGTACAAGTGCTCTATCAAAAAAGTGACTTGAGTAGAAGTTGAAGTGCTCTTTAAGCACAGCACTTAAGTGGAAGTACTAAAGTATTAAACATGCTTTGTACTTAAGTATTGCAAGTAGTTTATTTTAAAATATACTACTCAAGTACTGAAAGTAAAAGTACAAGTATTAGACGGTGGGCCGAGGGGAGATTTCGTGTTATCAGACGATCTCTTGTGATGGATAACCCAGTTTTTTTATGTAACCGCTACGCTTTTCAACAAAGCAAATAAAAATTTTGCCACTTACACACCTTGCACATTACTATAATATCGGTAACTTTCTCCAGATTATTTTCCCGGCGAATAGAGCAAGCAGCTACGTTTGGGGTCCGAAGTTCATGACGTATTTGTTGCCTTCATCCAATAGCGTGCGTGGAAAAGTGATGACGCGTGTCAACAAACTGGCGAGTTTTGCTGGAAAGATTGAACTTGTTAACTAATTTTAGCCACTAATGCAGTTTTAATATTCAGTTTGACACAAAATGTGAATGTAGAGGTAACGTTGCCCATTCTTACCGTTTTTATTTTATGTAACCATCTTTGTCATGTCCTGTCATTTTTTTGTAATCTTTAATAAATACACCGTTCTATTTTTTACACCGTTCTGATATCTGTTATCGCTTGGAAACACAACGTCATAAAGCAAGACAGACTATTATTTTCCCTGCTTTATCATGTTTACTGGAAAGAAATGTCAAAAAATTAAGTGCTGCATGCATTTGAGGGTAGTGGACCCACCATTCCCTTCACAGGCACAAGTTGGCAGAAATTGATTTAATCAGTGTTTCTGTGAAAAAAGACCTTGAATGCAGAGAAAGCAGTACACAAGAATAATACAGGCATATAAGGAACCGACAAACAAGTTAATCAAACTAGCTAACACTAGCTACCACAGGCAGTGCTACAGCAATTTCACAAATATCACAAAGATAAAAAGTGCACAAAGGAGAAGAGAGGAAGTTTTTATTGAAGAAACTGCAAAGGAAGGTTGGTAGTATATTGTATAGACATGCAGTGAAGAAAGTAGCATGGTTTACAGTAGTATAAATTAAATATGCAATGTTTAAGCAGTAGCCTTTAAATAGCAGAGCAAAAATGCATCTAAGACAAATGGTTTAAGATTATTATAACAGTTACATAGAAAATCGCTGGGGGGGTGGCAACATGTACAGTGTATATACATACACATGTGCAGTGTAGTAAAAGTATAAGAGTAGTACAAATGTAGATGCAGTGTATTAACAGTAATATAATAAAAACAACCTACAAAATTTTCCTTTTCAATTATGGCATGATTGGCATCGTTATTATCAACAAAACCAGACACCTGGGGTCTCATTTATAAATCCTTACTAAAAGTCTACGTACGCACAAAAGCCAAAAATGGCATACGGCAAAAAATGTTAAGACAGAGCAAGGCACTGTTCCCTTTATAAATCACAGATCACCTGCAATTGTTCATACATGAATCATTCTCAGGTCCCACCCTGCAAGCCCACTCTCCCACCAAGTTCGGTTTTGTATAGATCACAACCCCCGTGCGGGAACCGGCGCACGCACAAAACGGGGCTGGAAATGCGCGCACACCAGCCCCCACACAAAGGCCGCGCTCCACAAAAGAAAAAACCCAATGAGAGATGGGCCTGCAGGGCGGGACCCGAGGATGATTCATGATTACCCAGCAGCCATATCACCCTGTAGCCCAGGGATGTCCAAAGTCGGTCCTGGAGGGCCTGTGTCCTGCAGAGTTTAGCTAAAACTTTCCTCAACACACCTGCCTCAAAGTATCTAGTCTGCCTATAAGACCTTGATTAGCTGGATCAGGTGTGTTTGATTAGGGTTGGAATAAAACTATGCATCACTATAGTGATGGGGACACTATACTGTCAAAAAAAGCACCGTCCTTTGGATGAGACGTTAAACCGAGGTCCTGACTCTCTGTGGTCATTAAAAATCCCAGGATGTCCTTCGAAAAGAGTAGGGGTGTGCCCCGGCATCCTGGCCAAACTTGCCCATTGGCCTACTAATCATCCCTCATACTAATTGGCTATATCACTGGGTCTCCTCTCCACTAATAAGCTGGTGTGTGGTGAGCTGTCTGGCGCAATATGGCTGCCGTCGCATCATCCAGGTGGATGCTTCACATTGGTGGTGGTTGAGGAGATTCCCCCATTCATATGTAAAGCGCTTTGAGTACTGAGAAAAGCGCTATATAAATGTAAGGTATTATGTATGAACACTTGCAGGTGATCTGTGATTTATAAAGGGAACAGTGCTTTGTTTAATAGGTCCTAATACTTCTTTGCGTATGCCATTTTTGGCTTTTGTGTGTACGTAGACTTTTAGTAAGGATCCTACGCACAGTTTTATAAATGAGACCCCTAAACAATGTGAAATTGGTTTATTATCCATCTTAAGGGAACAGGTGGAAACAATATATGTAGCATGAGTTTTTCACTGCTGAAAGTTACAAATCATTTTTCTTCAATCAGTGATGTGCAGAACCTAAACCTATTGTTTTGCACTTTTTTAGTGGTAGAGGCAGAGGATGGCGAGGCAACGCCAGTAAAAACACAGGCTCTGAGGTCTTAAGCCCATGGTCTTTACACATCCAAGCAGGCCCCACACCTTGCAATATCTGCAAACATAAGAAGTATAAGGTTCAGAAAAACAGCAGTAAAGGGGTTAAAATAAAATTAACAGTATAAAACAAGGTATCACTTCACCTGCCCTTACAAAAATTAACCATTGTTTTTCTACAGTTAAAAAAATGGTTACTGTAGTAAAACCATGGTAACCACAAAATAACTATTGTTTTGACAACTATGGTTTTATAGTTAAATCGTGGTTAGTGTAGTAAAACCATAGTTTTGCTGATAGTTATCAATACAACAAAATCCCTTGGTTACTACACTTTTACCACAATAAAACCATGGTTAATTTTCGCAAGGGTGCTATCGAGATTATACCCGGTACCTCACCACACAAAAACACAAGAACATTAACACACATATGCAAATGGGTAACGTTACAAGCACTTCGGCAAAACAGTCATTGAGGAGAGGCTGTTAACAACGTGAACTTTGACTGTCAAAGCTAAATGTACTTTTTAAAAAAAACTGTGGAAGAAACAGAGGGAGTAAACATTGCAGCTTATAAAAACTATAATACTGTGAAAAGCATAAATTATATAAAAATGTACATTTTCGCTGCTCTAACGTTAGTTGTCTACACACCCCAGCAGCTGTCGAAGTGTGGCTTGCCCACCGGTCATTTTCAAGCGCAGTGGGCGCAAACTTTATGAAATATTACTAGAACATTCGACTGGGGTGTGTCTCTCTTAAACGGAGATGTAAGAGAAATGAACACGACACATATACATATTTTGTGTATGACCGATCGGCGGTAAAAGTTAATATGCACGGAACATCGTTGTTGTACGGAACGGTTAACGTTAGTCTACGCCTACGTAAAACAACACTAACGAGACGCATACATACGTTTGAACAAACCAATGTACACAACAAACATTTTAAATAGATATCAATTAAATCAAATGAATACTTACAATCACACAAAGAATGTCCTTGGCGATGGTCAATTCCGCTGCAGCTCGTGTCTGAATCCGTGTAACAGCTGTTCTACTAACCAACGTCTGATTGGTTAATAATAATCTTTTGTCAGTATCTTGCCGCTCTATTGGTTCGACTGATATAGTAGGCAACCGCGTTTGCCTGCATATTTACGGGGACATTTTATCATTTCGGGGGAAAATGTGCAATAAATGCGAGTGGCAACACTTTTCATATCGTGGAGTATAAAACAACCTTCCTAACTTTACAAATTCAGGTTCTCCCTCCTTGGGGATCATCCTTTTCGAAAAGTAAAGCATATACGGATCCTCTGCCCACCGTCTATATTGTGTGATGTAGTAATTAAAGAAAACAGTCAAAAGTTTGAATATAATATTGTTTATATTATTTCAAATGTTTAAGCTAAAGGACACTTACAATTCCTTTGGCTGTAGCAGGAGTACAAGGACATGAATGTTCAGATAATTCAGATTAATTTAACTGATATGGCGATAGAGAATTCAGAATTAATGAAATATTAGTCGATAAAATGGTAATAGGTAAAGGTACAAGGTGTTTCATTGAATTTAGGTTTCCTTCTTTCGCGCACACTCGCCCTTTCTTGCGCATTCTCTCTCTCTCTGTCTTTTTTCGCGCACTTTGGTTCTCTCTTCGCTTCACATTTGTCAACAACCCTGGCTCATATTTGTGAGTGAGAGGTTGGGAGGGGTCGCCCTTTACTATCTCCAATTGGTTCAGACCACCATGTGACCATGATTCGTAACATTTGAGTGTAACGAGTAACTATGCAGCACATAAAAAATGTATTGGAGTAAAAGTATTAAACTCAAAGAAAAAATGTACTGAAGTAAAAGTGGAAGTAGGAGAAAAAAAGAATACTTCAGTAGAGTACAGATACTGTCTTTTAGTACTTAAGTACAGTAGTGAAGTAGTTCTACTTCGTTACTATACATCTCTGGTCCTAAACTACTTTTTTTTTTAAAGGAAAACACCACCGTTTTTCAATATTTTACTATGTTTTTACCTCAACTTAGATGAATTAACACAGTTCTATCTTCTTTCGGTGCGTGCACTTTTAATCTTTGTACAGCGCTTCTTGAATGTCCAAACAAAAGTTTTATTTTGTGCCACCATACTTACTCGTGTAACTACTCTCACGCAACAGTCTTTAAATAGGGAAAACATGGAAGTGTTTGGTGGTCCCATTGACTTCAGTAAGTTTCACAATTCTTTCCCCCAGAAAATTATGAAAGACATAGCCAAAAAAGGTCCATCAGTCATTCAATAATAAAATTATGAAGTGAAAAGAAAACTTTTGTATGCAGAGAAACCAAAACAAATCATTTTATTCAATAATTTGTTTTTCCTCCTTGGTTGTTCATGAGCAGACTACGACACATCACCTGGGGCCCGTTTCAATAAGGAGGTTCAACCAACTCTGAGTTTAAACTTGAACTCTGAGTTGACTTACTCTGAGATAGTAAACTCTTGAGTTTTCGGTTACAGAACAGTTGATCTGAGTTAGTTCAATCGACTCTGAGTAGGTTGACTCTGAGTTAAGCGCATGCACAGCCACAATGAAAAGCCATCATCGATGAAGCTCAGATATTACGATTTACCATGGCAACAGCACGTGACAAAGACGTCTTAATCATTTTTACTACTAAAACTGAAAGTGTTACTGCAAGTGTACAGCAAAGAAAAGAGTTGTTTTTGTAAATTGCTACTCTAGTAAATGCGTACATTTAAAGGGGACAGAGAATGAAAAACCATTTTTACCTTGTCTTTGTTGAATAATGGTAGTCTACCCACATTCACAAACATACAAAAAGTGCTAAACATGTTAAACATCTCAGTCTCATAGAAATTCCTCTTTTCGAAATGTCAGCCAGAAAACGGCCCAATCTGAAAAACTGATGCTTGTTATGACATCACAGGCATCTCCCTGCCCCTCCACTTTAAAATAATTGGCTACATTTTTTGAGTGGCAGCAAAGTCAGCCAATCAGTAATGAGATTGCAAGTTAAGCCAGTAGGGGGAGCCAAATAGGTGCAAACCACTTGTTTAAAATCCCCCAACCTAATAGAGCTATCTGAGAGAGGTTTTTAGGAAGCTTCTAAGGCATTACAGACCCAAACAAAAAAGTTTTTGTCTACATGTCACATCACAGAACAAGGATAAATACTCCGTTCAACCATTCTATGTCACCTTTAATTTTTCATCACAGTTAAAATATCCGAAGTAAATAAACTTAGGACTGTACGTTATTATATTCATTTACATGCAGATGCAATCTCATGGACAAAAAGATGACAGCAGCTCAGCTAAAAATGAAATTAAGCATAATACTTTGTCATATAAGGCTATGAACTTTACAAATGTTTGTCATGAATAAAAAAAACTCGCAGGGCCAGGATTCGAACTCCGATCGCCGACAGTACATCTGCCCTAACTACTGCACACAGCACTACCCACTAGACCAGCGATAATGACGAGTGGATACGTAAGAAATGTCAAGGCAACTGTATAGATGTAAGAGCACCACAAAGACTGATATTAGTGACGTAAGGATATTTATATATCTAAAATGACTGCAAAAAAAGTATAATTTTCCTCACATAAATGTAAGTGGATATGACAAAAAACCACTCGGGGTCTCAAAATCCTCTCACGACATAAATCTAACTTTCTACAAATGAATGCAACCATCCAATCATCATCTACAGGATTCTCTATAAAAGTACATGACATTTTAGTCACTAAGACGATCTATGCATCTAAGTATATCATATTAGCTTTACAAGTCATATCAATTTACTGTATGAAATTTTTAGTTGAAAGTTTAGTGTAATATATAAAAATATAAAGTCGTAAGTTAAAATGGTTTGCACTGGCAATTTAATTATAACTTAAAGACAGCTTAAAATATTTTACAGTGTTCATAATAAAAATGTGCCCAATGATTGAATGTACTAAAGCAACTAACAAGATTAAACACCGCTGCTCCTTTAAAAAAGGGGAGGAGACCACAAGAAACTCTGAGTTTACAGGATAAAACCTGCTCCCGACAAGGTTAGGTTCACAGAGTAAGTTACTGCGGAAACAAACTCTGAGTATAAGTTACCTCCTTCTGAAACAGGCTTGACTTACCCCGCTGTCTTAGGTTTAACCTACCTCTCATTTTGAAACAGAAAACTCAGAGTTTTCCTCATTTCAGGGTTAAAAAACTCAGAGTTTTCACTTAACCACCTTTCTGAAACAGGCCCTTGCTGACGTAGTTGACAATGTTTTTATTTAAGCCGTTATGCAAACATTGTAAACAATACTTAAACAACCCATATAAATGCCAATATTACTTGCCGGTGTATTCTGTGTCTGTACGCTGGCAACTCAGTGTTCTCATCACTTTATAATATTTTTATTGAACGAATGTTGGACCTTTTTGGTAATGTCTTTTCATTGTTTTCTGAGGAAATGAACCGTGAAACTTAACTAAAGTCAGTGGGACAGACAGAAGCCAAATGGTTTGATGGTTTTTATCAAAAATATGTAACAATGTGTTGTGAAGACAATCGGAGCACTTGGGTGTTTAGAACGACACAGGTGTAAGTGATTTATGATAAAATTATAATTTTGCGGTCAGTATATAATGTTGGTCCATTTGACTTCTACAAAATAATGGATTACTCACAAATAATCATGCATTACATTATGTTTCTTAGTCTTTCTTTGAACTGCCATCTTTAGTGTAGCTTTAAGCCTTGTACTTGACGCGTCCACACGAGCACAAGGGTGTGCGCGGCAAAAATGAAAAATTAGAAGACGCAGAGTGGTTGGTTGAGTGCGCAAGACCCCATTTCACTAGGCGGTGTGCACGTCAAATTTTGTAACTTTGCACGCGGCTCCGCAATCCAAGAAGCACAAGTTCCAGGTGAATATAGCCAAGCATGACGTCTCATCACGCTGGCACCCAGTCGGTGAGTCGAGTATAAAAAAACCCAAATGGAGGTTCGCGCTGTGGAGCCAGACAAGGTATACAAGGCTTCAGGTAACATACGAGCACGAGGCTACATTGTGCATGCGTCGAACCGTGCAACACACATGCTCCAAACCGAGACAAGCAAACCAAACTGTTCAAATGTTTTTTCATGTACCGTGCCACCCCTACTCTTGACATCTATCTGACACTAAAACGCCACAACACTCACAAATCAGGGCTTCATCTGGCACCCCCATTTATTCTTGACATGCGCTCTGAACCCTCGCTTCAAATATCCCATCACTGTGACATGTCTATTACATGTCTAAATGTGTGAATGTTGAAAAAGACACAGAATCTCACTTCTTTGTGTAAATAAGAGTGAAAAGACAATTTAATTGTTTTATGTTTCTTTCAGATGTGAAGAGTGATTCATGTTTGGATATAGAAATAACGTCCTCAACATCAAAAGAGCGACTGACAGCACAAACTCTTTCCTGCATCACCTGTGGAAAGACATTCAGCTCACAGAGACATTTAGAGAGACATGAGAGAAAACACACTGAACAGAAACTATTAACCAAATCTGAGATCAGCTTTACTACCTTACAAGAGAAGAAACTTCATTCAGAAGAGCACAGAGAGAAGAAGAAGAAGCAGTTTCACTGTGAGCAGTGTGGGAGGATTCAGAACCAAACCAAATCTTAAAGATCATCAGAAAATTCACACTGAAGAAAAACCTTTTCACTGTAGTGTCTGTGGGAGGAGTTTTAGTCATTGGAATAAGTTACTTAATCACAAAAGAATTCATACAGGTGAAAAACCTTTCAAATGCTCTCAGTGTGACAAGACGTTTGGTTGTTCAAGTAACTTAAGAGTTCATCAGAGAGTTCATACTGGAGAGAAACCTTATCACTGTAGTGTCTGTGGGAGGAGTTTTAGTCAACAGACTACATTACTAAATCACAAGAGAGTTCATACAGGACAAAAACCTTTCAAATGCTCTCAGTGTGACATGACGTTTGCTCAGTCAGGTTACTTAAAATCCCATCAGAGAGTTCATACTGGAGAGAAACCTTAACACTGTAGTGTCTGTGGGAAGAGTTTTAGTGTAAAGGGTTCATTACTAAAGCACAACAGAGTTCATACAGGTGAAAAACCTTTCAAATGCTCTCAGTGTGACAAGACGTTTGCTTGTTCAAGTAACTTAAAAGCCCATCAGAGAATTCATACTGGAGAGAAATCTTAACACTGTAATGTTTTTGGGAAGAGTTCATCAACAGTCAAACTTTGAGCTTTAAGCACCAGTGACCTTAATAAGGTTATGACACCTTTAAATATTGTTAAAACTTAATAGTAAAAAAAGAACAAATATTCTAATTATGAGCAATATTGCAGATAAATAGAACAGAACAAACAAACAATTGAAATAAAACTGCTGCTCATGTTTTTATATTAATCTAACAGTACTGTATTATGGAGGACTAAAAATGACTTAAAGGTCCCATATTTGAAAGTTTTATTTTAGGTTATGATGTCCTTATGTAATTTTTTTACTCACTTTCATGTTGTTTGTAACAGTTACAAACCTGTATAAATTTCTTTGTTCTGATGAACACAACGAAAGATATTTTGAGGAAAGTTTTTAATCAAGCTATTTGTGATCCCCATTTGCTTCCATAATAAAAAAAAATATTTCTATGAAAGTGTTGTTTTTTGAGACCTGTTTTGAAATAATGTTACCCATGGAGGTAACTAAATGTTAGTTTCTGTACCCTAAATGGGCCGGTGTCTGTAACTTAAAAAAAAAAGTTTGATTTCCAACAGATATTTTATCTAAACTTGTGGCTACCAAAGACTTTAGCATTACAAAACAACCCGTTAGCATCACATATTCATTAACAATATATAGTTTCAGTTTTCTCTGGCTTAATAATGTAACTTAAAAAGAAGGCTGCATGATAAATCGCATGAGATTGTCTCGCGCATCTCGTCAGTAAAGCGGCAGCCGGTTCAGAAAGCAGGGGCCTCATTTATAAAGCGTGCGTATGCACAGATTTGATCGTAAAGTGTGCGTACCCAAAAATCCATGGGAAAGTCCATATTTATAAAAACTGTCTTTGACATGGAAATGTGCTTGGCGCCACGTCAGGGTCTGAGCAGACGTACACACTTTTGCTTGTCCGATTGCTGCAGGTTTTTGGAAAATAAGCCATTCTAGCTGCTTGAAATTGGGTTTAAACATTGACAAGGGCTCTTTTATATGTCTGACATTAATTACGCATTATTTAAAGGCAAAGATCTGAAACTGCTCGGCTGCGCGCACAAGTTCAACTTCATTTGCGATTTATAGATTTGAAAGGGGTACGCGCGTTTTCTGCGTGTACGTTCGGTTTATGAATCACACGTACGCATTTTTATTAAATGATTGTAAGATCAAATGTAGGCTGCGTCCGAAAACTCTAAATTGCTGCCTTCTGAGGCAGCTTTACAAGGCATCAAGGCATGTCCAAATTCAATGTTTGGTTTACTTCCTGTCTCCTGAGATACCTATGCGTGGACGTACATTAAGAATGTGATAGGTCGAGTTCGAAAAAATAAAATGGCGGCCAAGGACGCGACTGGACCACCAATTTAGTGTAAATAAAGGTATATTTTCACTTTTTACACCTTTTAATTGCATTTCTAGCGAGAAATTAGTATTCAAATATGTGATTAGTTATCACAAAGGCGCTCTCTGTTTAAATTTCAAACATGCTGCCTAGAAGTGTGTCTGATAGTCTTTCTCTGAGCTACCTTCATGCCTCCGAAGTCATTTTCTCATGAGGCAGCGAGGCAACGAGTCACTGCCTTGAGTTTTCGGACGCAGCAGTAGGATGTTTTTTATGCAGCATTTTATAAATGAGGCCCCAGGTGATGGCGCTTTACTATTAATCTATGGCAGGTTATCCATATGGCGGATAAAATGTGCAAATAAACGTCCAATTGACAAATGGCTAATCGAACGTTTGACCAAACGTCTTGAAATTTTAGTGCCTAGCAGCATGTGCAACCCATGACGATATGACATGACGTCATCGTCTTAAAAGTAGCTGGGTTTTTATGAGGTAATGTGCCAAGCTATTAAACAGCGTGTGTGTCCGGAAGCAAATTAACTGTTCAGAACTATATAGAGTAGTATTAATTTGTGTTGTTTTTCATATTTTATTTACACATTTATTATTTATATAACACATTTGTCTCTTTTATAAACTCTTTTGTTATGTGTCAAACTTGTTTATTGTATATTGTGTGCTATGTGATTTTACAAATAGGTTTAAAGTCTTAATGTCTTGGGACCATAATGTCATTAATTGTCAATTAACTTTGCTTGGTATTAAAAACACTGAGAAAGGAACTGTTCAGATAATAAATGCTTTGTTCATTTTTACAATGATTACGTCTCCTGATTTCTGCTATAGGCTTATTCTCTGGGCTGGTAAATTAAAGTTTACATAATCATTTAGTATTTTGTCAGTCTTTTTATTCTTTCTAGGAAAGCTAAAGGACCTGTTGTTGAAGTCTGTTCCTATGTGTTTCTTATAGCGTTTTCATCACATTACATTAATAATTTATTTAGAAAGATTAAGTTTTGAATGAGTATACTATGAAGGAATATTACCATTTATTAAATATTTAATATTGTTTCTGTTTTCTAGTATTTCTTTTTACCTTATATCTTGGCCTATGTCTTCTTCCTGTTTGTTCTAAAATTGTTATGTTTACATACTTAATAAATATATACATATAACACACAAACACAATTGTGAAGTGATTCATATGTAAACAGGCATATGCATATTAATTTGTATGTAAACATAAAAGTTTTAGAACAAACACGTAGGCTATAAATATAAGGAAGAAATAATAGAAAACAGGAAATGATGAAATAAATAATAAATGGCATGCACACGTTCACAGAAAGGGCTTAAACTGTGCAGCACACATGCCCTATTTGTACTTACACTCAGAAGTGTCAGAGGTGTTTTATTATTTATTTTTTTCAATTGAACCGCGAGAAGACAAAAACTTGTATTTATGAAATTTAATAGACATGATAATATGCTTTGGTATGTTTCCAAAGAAAAACACAGATAAAATCAATACTTGAAAAAATACTTTTAAATAGAAAGTAAAACCTCTGCTTGATAGTGACCATAACAACTTATCAACACACCTGTGGACAGTGGACGTTGGCATGAATGATCTATTAACTTCTCCTTGTGTTTTTTTGGTGTGTTTTTTTGGTAGTCTGTAAAATGACAGATCCGAATTCTTGTTAAATCTGTTAGTACAGTCTATCGCACAACAGCTTTTTCCCAGATTCTATACTCAAATTCTGCGCTCTGTCTTTTTGCCACTCATGTGCGTAACCGCGCAGGCACTTTCGCCAAAGGTGCATACCGTCTATTTATTTTCCAAGGAGTTTACGCCACACTCCAGAAGATGGCGGTAATGCACATTGTTCGTAAACTGTCAGTAAAACCACTGAAGAAGAAGCGCCTTCTCCAGTACAGTAGGAGGCGATGCAGCTCTTTAATCCGCAGATAAACTCACTAAAGAAAGAAAGAGCGCGCGTGTGATGTGTTTGTGGATCCTCGGTGTTTTTCTCTCTTGCGTGTTTCATTGAGTGTAAACAGAGTCTTGTCTCTGTGTATTTTAGTGTTTAGACGATGCAGGACACTACAGTGTGTGACAGTAAACAGAGCTTACAGGAGGATCAAACCTCCACAGAGTCTCTGGATTCTGTCTGTAACGCTGGAGAACAGCAGCAGATCCTGCAGACCAAACTGAAGATGTGTTCAGTTAAACTCATCGACTGCACGACATCATGATGAAGATTAAAACTGAACCCACAGAAATCAAAACTGAACCCACAGAAATCAAAACGGAACACACAGAAATCAAAACTGAACCCACAGAAATCAAAACTGAACCCACAGAAATCAAAACTGAACCCACAGAAGAGGAAGATCGCACGGAGGAAGATGATGACTTTATTTCATCAGGTATGTCTCCTTAATTATGTTGGCTTGAAAAAGCCAACATACTGTTATTGTGTTTAAACTTATATCTTATTCTTCTTAGCACCCCAAAATTTCTGACACTAACTCGTCCTAGAGCTTTAAAGCTACATGCACCAAGTGTTCCACAGACCTTCAGACTGGTCTGACTTAGTGTGCTATATCTTTTCTAACTGATGGGACCTTCCGAATTCCTAAACCGGGCGTTCAAACACCCCAAAATTCCCATTAACTTAACATGGAGACAAACTTTGACGGGTCATAGCTGCGAGTGAGAAACTTGTAGAAACTTGTGGCTTACCACATTTAAGGAGCCTGACAGGCTCTGTAAGAACATACATCACAATATGGTGTAAGCTGTACCCCTGGGGTGTAATAGGCCCCCAAAATTTCCCATTGACTTATAATGGGGCAGGAAACATGCCCATATTAGGGAATAAAAGCGTCCCAGATGGAATATCTTCATTTTTGAGTGTCGTAGAGGCATGGGGGTGGGCTCATTTTACTCAGTCATCCAATTAGTCTCTTAGGATTACCCCAGAGCTATTAAGCCACACCCCTAGCAACAATTTTGGGTACCCTAGCAACATCTCCCATAGACTACCATTATAAAAAGCCCAGATGGATATCTTTACACCAGAGTGTCATAGAGACATAGGGGTGGAGTCATTTTACTCGGGCATCCAATTAGTCTTAATATCAACCCTAGCAACCAAATATGAGCACCCTAGCAACATAATAAACAAAGCCTTATATCTCTGGATCTGAACATCATAGAGACATGGGGGTTGGGTCTTTGGGTCATGTTAGCTTCATGTTAAGTCATGCTAGTTTCATGCTAGCTTTATGCTAATATCATATTATATCTTGCTAACTTCAAGTTAAATCATGCTAGCTTCATGTTAAATCTTGTTAGCTTCACGTTAAATAGTGCTAGCTTCATGCTAATCATGCTAGCATCATGCTAATCATGCTAGCTTCATGTTAAATCATGTTAGCTTCATGTTAATCATGCTAACATCCTGCTAGCTTCATGCTAATCATTAGGGATGTAACGATTCAATCACGATTCAATCGCGGTCCTCATTAAAAATGCCTGTCTGAAATCGAATCTGAATCGCAAGGCTGCGATTCTTTGTTTTATGCACAGCTTGTGCCTGTATTACGGCATTTGGTCAGTAGGAAGTCCTTATCAATCTAAAATCCTTATGAGTCGGAGTCGTTTATAATGTGCATTTAAAAAAGCAACACTCGTTAAACAAAATCATTCAAAATATTCTTTATTATCATGAAAATACCTGAAACAATTTGAAGAACAGCGTATAAATATTCATGTGTAGACATTTCCTGGAATAGCGTTTGTAATGCTACTTCTTGTGTGGCACAAAAGGGAGTTTCTGCACGGGAGCGCCCCCTGGTGTTCGGATGTGCCTGGATTTCACCGTAATTCATTCAAATTCATTCATTGAGAAAACGCGCATTTGCACGATGAATTGTTACACCCCTACTAATCATGCTATCATCATGTTAGCTTCATGATAATCATGCAAACTTCATGCTGATCATGTTAGCTTCATGCCAATCATGTTAACATCATGCTAACTTCATGCTAATCATGTTAGCATCATGCTAGCTTCATGCCAATCATGTTAACATCATGCTAACTTCATGCTAATCATGTTAGCATCATGCTAGCTTCATGCTAATCATGTTATCATCATGCTAGTTCCATGCTAATCATGCTAGCTTCATGTTAAATCATGTTAGCTTCATGTTAAATCATGTTAGCTTCATGCTAAATCATGTTAGTTTCATGCTAATCATGTTAACCTAATGCTAGCTTAGTGCTAGCTTCATGCTAATCATGCTAGCATCATGCTAATCATGCTAGCTTCATGTTAAATCATGTTAGCTTCATGTTAATCATGCTAACATCATGCTAGCTTCATGCTAATCATGCTATCATCATGTTAGCTTCATGATAATCATGCAAATAGGGCTGCAGCTATCGATTCTTTTTGTAATCGATTAATCTAGCACTGAATCGATCGATTAATCGAGTAATCGGATAATTTTTTTTTGTGTTTTTAAACAACCAAAACAAATAATGCATAACGAAAATGACTTGGCTGTAAAATGTTCAAGCATTTGGCTTTTATTTCTAAAAAAACCAGAGGTATTTGGCTCCAAGAAATAAGCCTATTTATTTCAATTTTTTACCCATTTAGTGTTTATAAGTGCCAGTGCCAACAATTAAACACTTTAATTTATTAATATGCACAACAGGTTTCATGCTGTAATCTAGCCCTGACATCAAAGTAAATATCTGGTTTATGTACATTTCTACACCTGCAGCATTTACCATTAGGCTTTTAACATATAATATATCATTTCTGGGGTGAGCCTATTTGCTATGGTAACAACCTGTGTGTATGCGCGCACGTGCACTTGTGTTTGTGTGTGTGCACGCGTTCTGTGCGTGAGGAAGAGTGACACCCCAGTCAGACGTTCAGCTGCTTCATTGCATTTTGGTACGGCAGAAATACATACATTCCTTTTCAATAGAACGCTGCATCTGGTTTGCATCACTTGCATTGCGGTGCATTTTAGGTTAAGAATCCGTTCGAAAAATCACAACATCACCTCCCGCTGTATACAGTGAATGCATGCTGAAATTATTGTTGCGTGGCTACATAAGTTTAAGCATATGTGATGCATTGCGCGATCGGTCTGACTCGCGTGAGAGAGAATAACTTCCTTATGCTAAACTCCAATAAAACAGAGATTATTATTATTGAACAAAATATGTCAGATTACAAGTTGCCCATATATGATTGCACTGTGGTGCCGTTTTTTGGTACACACACCTGTAGTGCATGCGAGTGTGTCAAGGGGTTCTTTTTTAATCTATACTGTCCTGCAATTGAACGTGAATACGTTTACTCCTTAAAAACATCAAAGCTAAACATCATATCTAGTCAAACCGCATAACGACATCGCTACAAATACAGTATGGGATTAAAATCAGCGGAAGCTATGTTACCTTGTTTCATCGACGCTTGGTGAAACAACAGTGGATGTTTTCAGTTCAGATGCTGAATGTAATGATCCCAAACTTTACACAGTCTCTCTCTGCCGTTTATGGACATATTCGCTCCGCCATCGCGCCAACTAAATTCAAAATGAACCACGCGCTATGATGTGCTTCCTGAACATTGAACAACGGTCCGTGTGAATCAGATCTTGGCGCGTGTAGTGCGCGTCATAGGAATTTAACGAGGCTTCGAGGCAGAATTTTTGCCTCGAGGAATTTTTTGAATCGAGTAAATCGAGTAACTCGATGAATCGTTTCAGCCCTACATGCAAACTTCATGCTGATCATGTTAGCTTCATGCCAATCATGTTAGCATCATGCTAGCTTCATGCTAATCATGTTAGCATCATGCTAGCTTCATGCTAATCATGCTAGCTTCATGTTAAATCATGTTAGCTTCATGCTAATCATGTTAACCTAATGCTAGCTTTATGCTAATCATGCTAGTATCATGCTAGCTTCATGCTAATCATGCTAACCTCATGCTAGCTTCATGCTAATCATGCTAGCATCATGCTAGCTTCATGCTAATCATGCTAACATCATGCTAGCTTCATGCTAATCATGCTAGCTTCATGCTAGCTTCATGTTAATCATGCTAGCTTCATGCTAGCTTCATGCTAATCATGTTAGTTTCATGCTATTTATGCTAATCATGCAAACTTCATGCTAACATCATGCAAACTTCATGTTAGCATCATGCTAGCTTCATGCTAATCATGATAGCATCATGCTAGCTTCATGCTAATCATGTTAGCTTCATGCTATTTATGCTAATCATGCAAACTTCATGCTAACATCATGCAAACTTCATGTTAGCATCATGCTAGCTTCATGCTAATCATGATAGCATCATGCTAGCTTCATGCTAATCATGTTAGCTTCATGCTAATCATGCTAGTTTCATGCTAATCATGTTAGCGTCATGCTTATCATGCTTGCTTCATGCTAATCATGCTAGCTTCATGCTTATCATGCTAGCTTCATGCTTATCATGCTAGCTTCATGCTAATCATGCTAGCTTCATGCTAATCATGCTAATCATGCTAGCTTCATGCTAATCATGCTAACTTCATGCTAACTTCATTCCAGTCATGCTGTCTTCATGATAAATCAAACTGTATTCATTCTTAATCATGCAAACAACCAGCTAGACTAAATTGAACGTCTTAACTTTACGTGTATCCTGTGAAACTGTTCAGGCCACGCTTTTTCAAGCCAACATAAAGTTTGTCTTCAAACTTTAATATCTAGTTATTGTTGTGTTTTTAATATTTTTAACTGGGAGCACCTATTTTGGGTTTTCAGTTTAGGATATCTTTAATACTTATTGAGCAACAGGTATGTAGGCTTAAAGGGTTAGTTCACCCTAAAATGATCATTTGATCATAAATCAATTACCTCTGTGTCGAATTTTGTTTCAGATAATTTGTCTCTTAATTTTAATCGATGTTTTGTTGATAAGTTTTGTGAATATAATTAATAAAAACAATAAACTCAACGTCATTAATATTTAATGCTCCTTTAGCCGCTTGCGCTTTTAGCTATTTCTGTGTTGCTAGCGTAGGACGTGCACGGACCTTGCACACTTTTAAAAATTAATGCAATAAGCATTTCTGTAGGCTAAAGCAATACTTCATCTTGTACTATGTTTGATTGAAGTTTGCATTTGCTGAAATTTATTTTTGCTTCAAGTTCGTTTAGTACTGTTCACTTAATGCTTTTTTTAAATCATAAAGACCTTTCTGTTTAGTTATAAAATCAAAATCAACCTATTAATCATATTACTATGTTGTAGGAGGGAGCTAGAACAGTATAAGACTTTCCCAAACACATTTTTATAGGTTCAAAAATAGTGTCTGTTATAGTTGCCAGCAAAGGACCCAGGTATGAATTTTTTTCAATATTGCACACCCCTAGGCTGCATAAACGCGCAAAGGTAAGCTATTATTAGAGTAATAAGTTATTTTACACTTTTATGCGCATGCTCAGTTACGTGAATGGTCATGTTTCATGCATTTATGGTGGTGTATAGTGTGGATGAAGATTCTTTTTAAAATGCCAGTATAAACGAGGATTGTTTTCGTTTTAAAATGTTGTTTTAAAACGCAAATGCTCTAATATAAACAGGGCCTTAGTCGAGCGGAGACTTTTATATGTTACTTTGCGCTTACTTCCGCATGTGGCGTTTATCTTTCATAAGCGGAGACATGCGCACATGGACAAAACCGTGAGAAAGCCGGTTAAGGTGTTTACATGCCACGCGAATCGGCGTAATGAGCAAAAAACGACCTGTGCCGATCGGTTTTTGCTTACGCCGTTTATGGGCCTTCCCCGATAAAGGAAAACCGTTTTATGCGTTTACATAACCCCACACGTTATCAGTTTATTAAGCATAATTGGTGTAAGACTGTGCATGTAAACTCACTCACTGTTATTTTCTCTTCTTTAATTTTTAACTCTTCCAAGAAAAAAAGCTGTGGAGCATTTTTGTCACCCTAATGTTTGATTCCTGTTTTTTGTTTGTTCTAAACTTTGTTTGCAATGGTGGATTGGCTACTTTTCTTCACTTATCCTAATTTTTTTTATTTACTGTAAATGTTGCACATCAGTGATGCCCTGATGGCCTGGTAGAGTAATAATTTGATTAAACAATAATTTGTATTGCGTATGTGTCGGACTCGGTACACAGTCAATACTTTGAAAGCTCAGTGGACGCCCCATTGTCACGTACTTGATGAAGGCACGGATAAAATGATGTTTCCGAAAAAGTAGATCGTAGAGACATTTTAATCGTTCACGATATCGTCATATCGCACACCCATATCCATTTATTCTAGACATGCGCTCCAGTCCGAACCCTCGCTTTAAATATTCCATCACTAACAATGACCCAGCTGTAATAACAGGACTGACACCTGTCTTCTGTCTATATGTGTGAATCTAGAAAAAGATACAGAATCTCAATTCTTCATCCTTCTTTGTGTAAATAAGAGTGAAAAGACAATTTAATTGTTTCATGTTTCTTTCAGGTGTGAAGAGTGATTCATGTTTGGATATAGAAATAACGTCCTCAACATCAAAAGAGCGACTGACAGCACAAACTCTTTCCTGCATCACCTGTGGAAAGACATTCAGCTCACAGAGACATTTAGAGAGACATGAGAGAAAACACACAGAACAGAAACTCTTCACCAGATCTGAGATCAGCTTTACTACCTTACAAGAGAAGAAACTTTATTCAAAAGACCACAGAGAGAAGAAGAAGAAGCAGTTTCACTGTGAACAGTGTGGGAAGAGTTTTGTCTCTTCCTCTGATCTAAATGATCACATGAGGACACACAGTGATGAAAAGCCTTTCAACTGCACTGAATGTGGAAAATACTTCACAACCAAACAATATCTTAAAGTTCATCATAGAGTTCACACTGGAGAAAAACATTACGAGTGTCCTCACTGTGAGAAGAGATTTAGCTGTAAAAGTGGTCTGAAGACACATGTGCGTTCACACACCAATGAGAGACCGTATCAGTGCAGTGAATGTGACAAAACCTTTAGGGATTCAGGTTCATTAAAATCACACCAGATTACTCACATTAAAGAGAAACTCTATCAGTGTTCACACTGTGATAAACGTTACGGTCATAAATGTCAACTGATAATCCATCAGAGACGTCATACTGGAGAGAAACCTTACGTCGGCGCTCAATGTGGAAAGAGCTTCACTAATTCATCTAAATTCAGAGTCCATCAGAGAGTTCACACTGGAGAGAAACCTTACGTCTGCACTCAATGTGGAAAGAGCTTTACTAATTCAACTCATTTAAGAGTTCATGAGAGAGTTCATACTGGAGAGAAACCTCATCACTGTAGTGTCTGTGGGAAGAGTTTTAGTGTAAAGCATACATTATTAAAGCACAAGAGAATTCATACAGGTGAAAAACCTTATAAATGCTCTCAGTGTGGCAAGACGTTTACTTGTTCAAGTAGCTTAAAAACCCATGAAAGAGTTCATACTGGAGAGAAACCTTATCACTGTAGTGTCTGTGGGAAGAGTTTTAGTCAAGGGTCTACATTACTATATCACAAGAGAATTCATACAGGTGAAAAACCTTTTAAATGCTCTCAGTGTGACAAGACTTTTTCTCAGTCAGGTCACTTAAAATCTCATCAGAGAGTTCATACTGGAGAAAAACCTTAACACTGTAATGTTTGTGGGAAGAGTTTATTAACAGTCAAACTTTGTAACGCACCAGTGACCTTGACAAGGTTATGACACCAAAAACTTTTAACGTATAAAGTTTTAAATATTGTTAAAAAGCCCCGTTAATAGTAAGAACAAATAATCAAATTATGATCATTATTGCAGAAAAATACTTTCTCTTTCTATTTACTCACTCTCATGTTGTTACAAACCTGTATAAATGTATTTGTTCTGGTGAACACAAAGTAAGATATTTTGAGGAATGTTTCGAAATTAAAACATTTTTGAGCTCCATTCACTTTCATAGTTTTTTTAATAGGGCTCACGATCAGTTTGATTAGAAACCGATCCTCAAAATATCTTCCTTTGAACTAATTGAACGTCTGACCGAACATCTTAAACTATCAGCGTCTGCGGCCCACATGATGACCTGACATGATGTCAGTGCCTTAAAATTTGTATTTTAGGTGCCAAGCTGTTAAAAAGTGTATGTGTCCGGGAGCTAACAAACTGTTCATAACTACAATAGTGTTAATAAAATATGAAAAACAACATGAATTAACACATTTATCATTTTTATGATTTCCTGACTTCTGCTATAGGCCTTTTCTCTGGGCTGGTAAATGACAGTTTACATAATTATTCAGTATTTTGTCATTCTTTTTATTCTTTCTAGGAAAGTTAAAGGACCTGTTATTGCATTGATATCATCTTGTCCAGGTGCACAGTATGATGTGGTAGCACAATGGAAATGAATTGCAAGAGTTTGTAGAGAGGAGTAAAGACTGCTGCTGAGAGGAACACCACTATTTGAGTTTAGGTTGCGTACTTGACAAGTTTGTCATACTTTCACTGCACGGATACCATATATTGTATAACAGTTTTTTTTTAACTTTATTATTATGACAATCACAGTTGAATGTGATGTGGTAAGAAAAAAGGAAGAATGTCATTGTACAGGTATCTTTACAGATGAAAATAAGGCTTTATACTTCAACTGCAAGTTTCATTTTCATATTCAAGAGAGAATAGTTTATCAGAAAATGAAAATTAACCATGGTTTTACTACAACATCAAAAAACATGGTTACTGTAGTAACACTTTAAAAATCATAGTTAAACCTTGACTAGTGTAGTAAAATCATGGTTTTGCTGATAGTAATCACTACACAAAAACCATGGTTACTACACTTTTACCATAATAAAACCCTTGTTAATAAAGGGAGGGACCATAATTTGTTTTAGTAATGGTTCACTAAATTCCGTTGCAGTTCAGTCATCTCCTGTAGGCAGTGTTTGAATCAACAGTGAATATCTACATATATTTTAATATTTTGTGCAGATTATTACACTGTTTATCTTATATCGTGTACACTCTTACACACTGTACAACCTACTGACACACCAGAAACAACAGAGCCGTAAATCTGCCTCCAGATCTGCAGCCTCCTCATACTCACTTGTAAAGCAGTGAGCGTCTTCTCTCTCCAGTACAGCTAGTGATGGGAGAAACGAAGCTTTTCGAAGCTCCGAATCAATTGAACCAATTGCTTTGAAAATTGATTCAATTTTTCGAACCAGTTCGAAACACCACACACGCTGGCGACCCCTGCTGGTCAAAATAGTGTAAAGCAGATATGGCCAAACATTTTACACTTTTTTTTTACAAAATAATAGCAAGATTTTTATTAAAATATGTTAAAAAAATTATTTAACTTAATTTAGACATAGTTAAAAGTGTATTATGTGTTTTTAGTTTTATTTAGGGCAAACAAATGATTAAAACTAACCACCCTTTTAATTATGCACATTTTTGTCATTAAATCTGTCTATAAACAATAAATAGACAAAATGGCAGTGTTATAAGTCAGAAGGATAAATGTTTTATGAACTTTTATAATAAAACCGGCCCGAGTTCACCGAAACATATTAGACACTGGTCATGTGATCAACTCCCCCTAGTGGTGAATCGTCGGATTTTCGAAACGTTTCGAAACAGTTATGACGTAATGAAGCCTCGTTTGCTAAAATCACGTGACTTGGGCCAGTTTGAAACAAGCTCCGAACCACTGATTCGAAACAAAAGATTCGTAAATGTTTCGAAGCCTCATGAAGCAGTGGTTCGAAAACGACCATCACTAAGTACAGCAGGAGGCGCTGCAGCTCTTTAGTCCGCAAATAAACTCACTAAAGAAAGAAAGAAAGAGCGCGTGTGATGTGTTTGTGTATCCTCAGTGTTTTTCTCTCTTGCGTGTTTCATTAAGTGTAAACAGAGTCTTGTTTCTGTGCATTTAAGTGTTAAGACGTTGATGATGAGTGGGTTGTAAATCAGTATGAACTGATCTGTCCATGCTGGATTTATTGATGATTTCATCACAGAAATCTCAGCTGAAGAAAGAGGTGGCGTTACTGGAGACAAAGCTGAGGTCAAGAGGAGATTTAGCAATGAATCGAGAGGTTTGTGCAGCTTAAACATCATTTACCTGAATCAGACAACATCAGATAATTTCTAATCTTACTGTTTGTGTGTGTTGTGTTGTCAGGATGTGGATTGTTGTGAATCTTCAGTGTATGTGACTGATGATGGGAGTCTGGATTCAGTGTGGATGAGCAGAGATCAGAGCCGCACACCACAGACACTGCTGGACTCTAAACTCTCTGAAGAGAAATCCAGACACACACAGGACTCCGATCTCAGTCTGACTTTACTCTGTTATACTGAGTCAAAGCTCACAGACACTCAGGACACTACAGTGTGTGACAGTAAACAGAGCTTACAGGAGGATCAAACCTCCACAGAGTCTCTGAATTCTGTCTGTAACGCTGGAGAACAGCAGCAGATCCTGCAGACCAAACTGAAGATGTGTTCAGTAAAACTCATAGACTGCACGAACCTCATGATGAAGATTAAAACTGAATCCACAGAAATCAAAACTGAACACACAATAATAAAAACTGAACCCACAGAAATCAAAACTGAACCCACAGAAATGAAAACTGAACCCACAATAATAAAAACTGAACCCACAGAAATCAAAACTGAACCCACAGAAATGAAAACTGAACCCACAGAAATGAAAACTGAACCCACAGAAATCAAAACTGAACCCACAGAAATCAAAACTGAACCCACAGAAATCAAAACTGAACCCACAGAAATCAAAACTGAACCCACAGAAATCAAAACTGAACCCACAGAAATCAAAACTGAACCCACAGAAGAGGAAGATCGCACTGAGGAAGATGATGATTTTATTCCATCAGATGTCTCCTTGGGCCAGTTGTTCAAAAGTAATCCATTTGGATTTCAGCTATCGGATTAGATCAAAATTTCAAAATGGGTTGTTCAAAACAAAAAAATGGATTCTGAATTTGGATTGGATCACAAAATCCAATCTAGGTTTTGATCTGGATAAGATCGTCACTTTGTGTTGGTCAAAACATTTTAGTAAGATTGGGATTTGTTTGATCCCAAAAAGTAGGATTATTCTGATCCCATCAAAAGGGTGGATTTCAGGAACAAAAATGTAATAAAACTTCCAATAAAATGTTACTAAAACATAGAAACCTACAGTTAGTCTATAATACAACATTTGTATTTTGTAATATTTAAAAAGATTATCATTTGTTTGTTGAAATTTTGTTCAGTTCAGTTTAATGATAAAGTATTCAAAGTATAACATTGAGCTATATTAAACCTTCAATTAAGAAAGAAAAAGTCAAAAATAATTTCCTCATACAGCAAACTATATCAAACCAAAATTTAATTTTAACAAAAGAAACCTTTAACTGCCATTTGGCACTGTACAGTATATTCATTAAATCACAACCATCAGAAACCAAACAGTCAAAAGATTTAACAACCAGCAGTTCAACAAATGTAAACTACCTGAAATTTAACCTCTTTATGACTTAAAAAAACAGAAGAACAGACTGCATGTTAAATTAAAATTAAAAGTAATAATAATAATAATAATAATAAACTTTATTTTCTATAGCGCCTTTAAATGTAAATCTCAAAGCGCTGAACAACAACAATATACAAATAATACACACATATATAAAACAATGCAACAACAAGTAAAACCATAAACAAAGGAATCAAATATAATACAAATGTTCACTTAAAAGCTAACCTAAAAAAATGAGTTTTAAGGCGAGATTTAAAAATGCTAAGAGTATTGGCTTGCCTTATCTCAATAGGTAAGGAGTTCCATAGTTTTGGAGCTAATGAAGAGAAAGCCCTGTCGCCCATTGATCTTAAACGAGTTAAAGGAACAGTTAAAAGGCCAGTTTCAGAAGAGCGAAGGTCACGTGATGGAGTATATGGAATTAAAAGCTCAGCCAAATATTGAGGTGCCAATCCATGTAAAGCCTTGTAAGTAAGCATCAAAATTTTAAAATCAACTCTAAAACCAACAGGGAGCCAATGTAAAGACTCCAGAACCGGGGTAATATGGTCACTCATGCTAGTTCTAGTGAGGATTCTAGCAGCTGAATTTTGCACTACCTGCAATCTGTTTAAGGTAGCTTTAGATGCCCCTGCCAGCAAGGCATTACAATAATCAATCCTGGTAAACACAAAAGTGTTTATCAACCTCTCAGCAACAGGGAAAGACAGCATCGGACGTAATCTCGCGATATTTCTAAGATGAAAGAAGGATGTTCTAACAGTGTTTTTTATATGAGGTTCAAATTTTAAACTAGAATCTAAAATCACGCCCAGATTCTTCAATTTTGGTTTAAATTCCATAACTGAACCATCAATTGGCAAAGTAACCGACCCAGCTTTACGTAATTGGTGTGGTGTTCCAATAAGCATAACCTCCGTTTTTTCACTGTTAAAACAAAGAAAATTGCGTGTCATCCAATCTTTTATCTTTGAAATACAAGTGGTAATAAAATCAACAGGCACATTGTCATTAGGCTTAGTGTGTATGTATATCTGAGTGTCATCTGCATATAGGTGAAATTTTAAACCAAGAGATCTCAAAACTGACCAAGTGGGTAAGTGTAGATGTTAAAAAGCAAGGGGCCCAAAATTGATCCCTGAGGGACTCCAGATTGCACAACACTAGTTTCAGACCTGAAACCACCCATAGACACAAATTGTTTACGATCAGAGAGGTAGGACTTAAACCAATTCAGTGCAGTATCACATACCCCAAAAACATGCAGTATCACATACCCCAACAGTATCAAACGCGGAACTGAGATCAAGAAGGATCAAGATTGAAAGATACCCAGAATCTGAGACAATTAACAAATCATTTGTAACTTTTACCAGCGCTGTTTCGGTACTATAGAATTTGCGGAAGCCAGATTGCAAAGGCTCAAAAAGATTGTTCAGAGTTAAATGGGAAATTAACTGAGAAGCAACCACTCGCTCCAAAATTTTGGCAAGAAAAGGAAGATTTGATATGGGACGAAAAATGGAAAGGTTTTCATAACCAATATTCGTCTTCTTTGGTACTGGAGTAACTGCAGCAATTTTAAATGCTGAAGGAACAACTCCAGTACACAAAGAGTCATTTATGATACTCAAAACAACTTTGACACAGGGAATCAAAACATGACTGAAACAGACTAGTAGGTATGGGATCAAGTAAAGAGGTGGTTGTCTTCATTTGAGAAACCTCCTTATGAAGAGAGATTGAATCAAGTACACAGAAATTAGAAAAAGCAGTACCTGAGTAAGAAAAATTTACCAAAACAGACGAAAGTGAAGTTGAAGCACCTAAACACTTGCGTACAGTATCAATCTTGGTTTTGAAAAAGTTTGAAAACGCATTACATAGTTGAGTTGATGCAGTAACATGTGAAAAAATTATTACAATTCAGCAATTTGTTTATAGAATGAAACAACTGTTTTGGATTCCTTTGGTTGTCACCAATCATCTTTGAAAAATAATCAGATCTTACAGATACAATCCTAGCTTTATATAGTTGTAAGGAGTCTCTCCAAGCTTCATAATGAACAGTCAGACCAGTCAGACGCCACTTACGTTCCATTTTACGACAAGATGTCTTCATCGTATGCAAGTCATCATTATACCAAGGAGCAGGACGTACATATGATACAGAACGTGACTTTAGAGGTGCAAAAAAGTCCAGGCCAGACAGGAGAACAGAATTTAACATAGGGACTTTAGTCTCCACAGGATCAGATGAAGAGAAACCGTTTAATGAGGAATCAATAAAAACAGAAAAGTCAGAGGGCTCAATAGATTTCCATTTCCGATATGTCACTGTACGAGAAGAGGAGACACTGGCACCAGGTAAAAACAGATCAAAAATGATAGCAATATGATCAGACAATCCAAGATCAACAGTCGACAACTGAGACACAAGGGATCCACTAGAGATCACCAGGTCTAAAATATGACCTTTATTATGTGTAGGGTGGTCAACAGACTGAATCAAGTCAAAGCACTCCAGTAAAGACAAAAAGTCTTTAGTTAATGCAGAGTCATTTTTGTCCATGTGGATGTTGAAATCCCCCAAAATTAGGATTCTCTCATATTTGAGGCATACATATGACAACAGCTCTGCAAATTCTGGTAGAAAGTCTTTATTTGCCTTAGGAGGCCGATAGACTGTAACTATAGCAGTAGGGAGCGACTCGGAAATTGTCAGAACGAGGCGTTCAAATTAATTAAATAAGGAAGCAGCTACTGGACTTAAACTGTATTTTGTATTATACAACACAATGATTCCCCCACCTCTACCAGAGGAACGAGGAAAATCAAATAACCCGTAGCCAGCAGGAGTAAGTTCATTAAAAAGAAGACCATCCGACTGCTTGTGCCATGTTTCAACCAGACATAAAATATCAAGTTTATTGTCCACGATGATGTCAGATAGCAACACCGCTTTATTGTGGACAGAGTGTGTATTAAAAAGCGCAGATTTCAACAGGCGCGGGGACTCAGGAGGTGCCCCGGAAAACTCAATCTGTGTGGGCGCAGACAGGTTATTGCAATTAATCCCAGCAGGTCTGTGTGACAGCCTTGGAGATTTACGATGAAATGTGGGATAGGAAACAACATCAGATGATAGATGTATGAAACTGCGCCTAGAAGAGCGATGTATGTAGGGCTTACGCCTGAGAATTCCCGCATCATCGCCAATTTTACAAATGTCATTTGCCAAATAAAAGTTCCGTTTAAGTTTCAACAGCTGACAGGCAGTGTACCTTAATGCCATGCAGGAGGAGTCCACACTAACAGCAGTCTCGCAGCAGTGTAAATCCAATGCAGGGGAATAGGAGAGTTGGTTCCAATAGCAGACACTCAGAAATAGAAATAATAATCCAATGCGTGTTGCGTGATCACACAGCGCCATAAAAAAAAACGGCACAACGATCTTCAAAGCTCCAAAACGTAATCACATAAAACAAAATGGAGATAATCAATAATAAAACAATAATAAAACAAACAAAACGGGAGAAAGGAGCGGCAGCCAAAACGCGCCAGCGTTCCCCTTCCTATAACAATGTATGGCAGTATGGCAAAGTAAGGGAAAGTTATGTTGTTTTATTGTCTTTTCAAGTAAAAACACTTAGTGACCCCATACAAACAAAACTACCTGCTGTTTCTTACATGGCTAATAGTCAACATTCACATGTGATCCCATTTAATCCAGATTTGCTAATCTAAAAAAGTGTGTATCTGGATCAGGGTGATCCAATCCAATTTTGCTTTGAAAAACCAGGACAAAGGTGAGATGGTTTACCAAAAGATTAAACTTTTTGAACAACTGGCCCCTAATAATTATTGTCGTGTTTTTTTACACTTTAACTGTCATGTGAGCAAACTCACTAATCAAAAGACCAAAAAATGAAAATTTTAAAGGAGTTTAGGCTATATTTAATAGGCTTATTGAGGAACATGCATGTTGGCTTAGTTCACCCCAAAATGAAAATTTGATCATAAATCACTTACGCCTGTGTCGTCCTAAACCCCAAGTGCTTCGATTCTGTTCAGAACACATTTTTAGATATTTTTGATGAAAACCGAGAGCCCAGCAAACACAGAATGTTCCCATATGGTATTTGGTTTTTTTTTTTGGGACCAAAACCTCCCTGCTAAAAAATGATAGAAATCATCACATAAATTCTATTGGATGTAATAGTTTTAATGGTATTCTTATTGGTTGTAATGGAAACTATAATGGTCTCTACTGGTATGTGTTGCGTTATTGCAGGGGTGGGCAACTCCTGGTCCTGAGGGCCAGTGTCCCTGCAGACTTTAGCTCCAACACTAATCAAACACAGCTGAAAAATCTAATTGAAGTCTTCAGGACTGTTTGGAAATGACATTCAGGTGTGTTCGATTAAGGTTGAAGCTAAACTCTGCAGGACTGTGGCCCTCGATGCCCACCCCTGCATTATTGGATCATTTTTGTGCCAATAAAAATGAATGCAAATTTCAAGAAACGAACAAACATGTGAAATGAGAATAAAGAAAAACCAGCTAACAATTTTTGGTTCCCAAAATGTTTCCTAACGTTTTTTTGTTCTAAAATTGTTCCCCTAACGTTAGTTTTTGGTTCCCATAATGTTATTTTTTAAGGTTTGTTTTTGTTAGCCAGGAAAGTTTTCTTTACAGAAATAGAACTTTATATTAAGGTTAGTGTAACGTTAAAATAGCATTTTTTTTAGGTTAGGGTAACGTTAAACTAACCTAAAAATAACGTTCCCCTAATGTTATTCTAACGTTATCATAGGTCTACCTGTGTAGGTCTTTAAAAAATAATGTTTAGCACAATGCATAGGTTGCACCAGTCACTGGGTGGTTAAAAAACAAAAAAATAAGCACTAAAACTAATTTCATTAATAAATTCGTTACAAATACAGAGAATGCATATTTTTGCCTTACTGTAAACTATCAAACTTACAAACAATTTTTTTCTTAGTTTGTTGTAAAAGCTTTAGGCTACATTAAAACACAGACTTGAGTAAAGAAATCACATTCTTGTGCTGTAATCACCAGTGGATCACAAGTGGGCGACGCTAAAGACAGGTGTAAATGATGTTTAAAATGTTTTGAGCTTGTCCACTTTCGACCACATTAAGACGTTGTTGACTTAACACATGAGACTGGGTTGTTTTTGTAGTGTGAACGCACATGTGGTTGAATGTCTTCGGACAGTCACACAAGTTCGCTTTTTCTCCCCCTATTTATCTAATCTGAGGCACTGAGCAAAATATGTTTTTTTTCCCATTTATTTTTTATTAATGTTTTTCAACAGTTATGTACAAATTACTTAGATATATACAATTTATATATGTAGCTTGTAATCAGAAAAAAAACCTGCACACACAAAGTATTAAGTAAAAATAAGTATATATATCAAATCAAACTTTACTAGGACCGACCAAGTTTACCTGTTATAAGTAAGCAATAAGGTACGAGAGGCTGTGCTGTATCGTGAATAAGTAACGCGAAGCGGAGTGCCTGCAACCCCTTCAGCCGTTACTTATTCACGATACAGCACTTGCCTCGAGTACCTTATTGCTTTTATAAAACAGTTACCACACAATATTAAAGTAAAAAACAATTAGTGCAACTTTCAATAAAAGCATTCCTTCCGCTAGAAAAAATAGTCCCTGACTGCGAACAACAACATGAAAGCTCAAATAAAAACAACAAACTGTTCTCAGACTTTGTCTCATTATATGTTTATGTGTTGCTAAGGGTGTTACTAAGGGTGCAGTGATATTAAATAGAACCGTTGGGTGTAGTGGTCATAGCAGTGTTTTATCGGGAATAAAGCACACCTATTGACCAATCAGAATCAAGGATTGGAACTAACCGTTTTATAATAATCAATAAAAGGTTGCCAAATTGAGTAAAATGTTTGTTCTTTTTTTCTTAAAGAATACTTAATTTTTTCCAATTGTAAATACGCCATTACATCGCGAAGAAGGTTTTGATGAGTAGGAGGAATTTTTTTTTCCAGTTTAGTAAAATTAGGCGTCTGGCTAGCAACATCACAAAACACAATACATTAATTTGTGAGCTATTCAAATGTATGTCTTTGTTCTGTGAAAAACTTTCATATCGGCTGCATATCTGCAGCTTTTACACCGATACAGATATATCTGCGACATGCTCATATCGGTCGATAAAATCAACAGAACGATAAATCGCTCGGGGGAAGAGCAACAAGGAAGAGTGACTGGATGCGCTGTAGATGTAATCGCCAGCGCATCATATTAACATAATTAAGTGTGCTTGCAAAATTATTCCGCCCTAATTTTTGACCAGCTCCTGTGACTAGGCCGTTTGACAGGGAGACCCCATTCAAACTTTAAAATGTTCGAGCAGTGCCGGTCTAAGTTGCTTGAAAACATGTCACAAATCCATGTCGTTCTTCCGCCATATTGGATTGAACAGAAAACCTTAAAAAAGATTCACAGGTCACAAATTTTGTCCAAACTTCATGAAACTAGATGTTAACGATCCTTGGACCAAGCCTCACAAAAGTTTCTAGAAGGATTTTTGATTTTCAGAAGTATTTGCTCATCACAGCCCAAAAGATACCCATGGCATAGTTGCCAAATAGGAAGTAGTTCATATCTCAGGAATTCTTTCACATATTGAAACCAAACTTTGTACATGAACTTGGGACTCCAATGTGAGGATGCCCAAGATAAAAAAAACATTGCTGTAACTAGGGATGTGCATTTATGTCATTTTTTCATTTCGATTAATCCATAGGACTGAAGAACGAGTACTCGATTAACTGGGGGCAGGGCAATCAAAGGGGCGGGGCGTATACGTCATGGTGAAAATGAAAATATTTTTATTAAAAACACTCAAATAAATCTTAATTTTGAAGAAACTATGACAGAACAATGAACACATACTAGATTATTAATGAATTAAATGTTTTTAACAGAAACCTCTAACATGAATAGCTGCGTGATGAAGTGAAACTAAAGGGTTAATAAACACAAACCGAATCGCTTTCTATATGACGCACTCTACGTAATATTAACCCTCAAGAGTTCCTTTAAAAAACTTCCTTAAGTGTTCCTAAGGCCACAAAATGACACCTTCCCAAAAACTGCTCTAAAAATATCATATTCATACGTCAATATTTTTTTTCATTTTAAACGATGCAGTCTTTTAGAACTACTTCTGCCTGAAACATACATATCAAATTTAACCCTTTATATGCCTGTTTGTTTACATTAGCCCATGTTTTTTAACAGAAAAAACAAAAAAACTAAATATTTTCCAAAAAACACATTTGAACCACCATGTGATTATTATAATTATTATACCCTGAGATGGGTCAAAGATTGGTAGCAACATTAATTTTCATGCATTGTTATTTTTTGAACAAGGTCAGATTTTATAAAAAACTTCCTTAAGTGTTCCTAAGGCCACAAAATGACACCTTCCTAAAAATTGCTCTAAAAATATCATATGTCAATATTTTTTTCCACTTTAAAAGATTCAGTCTTTTAGAACTACTTCTGCCTGAAACATACATATGAAATATTAATTAAATTTGTGGAAATTTTTACCCTTTACATGCCAGTTTGTTTACATTAACCCATGTTTTTTAACAGAATCTAAATATTTTCCCCCCAAAAAACATTTAAACTACCGTTTGATTATAATTATTATTAGACCCTAGGATGGGTAAAAGATTGGTAGCAACATTGATTTTGATGCATTGTTATTTTTTGAACAGGGTCAGATTTTATACAAAACTCACACTTCCTAAGGCCAAAATTATCATAAGGCCAAAATGACACCTTCCCAAAAACTGCTCTAAAAATATCATACATCAATAATTTTTTCCACTTTAAACTCTTAAATCTTTTAACACTACTTCTTCCTAATACATACATGTTAAATATTAATTAAATTTGTGGAAATTTTAACCCTTTAAATGCCAATATGTTAACATTAATCGAACCACAGTGTTCAGCTGATGTCGTGGAAACTTTTGTGGGACATCGTAGCCCAGATAGTGACCTGTCCTAAATTTCTCATTCCAGAGACTGAGGGCTGATTAATTTTTTATCTGTAAACACCGGTCAGAATGAGCAGCCCCACATAAGCCTGCAGTTTCTCTGTCTGAAGATCTCTCCAGTCTGTGACTGTCTCCCATGTAGGTTTGTCATGGCCCCAATATGCTGCAGGATTTCATGCATCAGCATCAATGAAAAGCTTGAAGTCAGGGCACTGAGTAGTTGTTATCCGGGACTAGCTGTCAAAATTTGATTGATTTATGACCCCTTTGACAGGGGGCGGGACTATCAATCAAAAGCTGTACAATCTGTCCAGTTTCTGGACTGTCGTATATCACGGGATTTAGACAGCGAGTATCCTGTGCGTGTTTTACGATGTGTCAATCAGCGCGTTGTTGTTCCTGTGTGTGTGTGTGTGTGTGTTTTTTATGTCAAGCCTATGTTGTCATGTTTATTGCTGTCAAAAATAAAGTTTATAGTTTTAGACTGCGTAGTTTCACGAGCGGTCCTGTGCTGTCAGCGATCTCTCTCTCTCTCGCCCCCACCGCGCGCCTCGCCCCAGCGCGCCCCACAGCGGGGGTCGGTGTTCATCGGACCTGTGTGGTTCTTTAGACGAAAATCTGTATATTTTAAACTAAATAAAATTTTAGCCGCTTCATGAGATCCGTGAGTCTTTTCACGACCCCTGCTCACTATGTTCAGGCGTATTAAAGCTCGATCACCGGTGGTGATAGAGAACGAACCGAGTGCGCGTTCATATCTGTCGTTTTAAAATAAACGTAATAAATGTAATTCTGTCCGCTGTTGCAAAATAAAGATTTATTTTAGATTTAGGGGTTTCTTGAACCAAGTCTCTGATTAAAACATGTGAATGCGCGCACCGACGGTGACAGAGAACTTACGCTGATGCGCACTTATAACTGACCTTAATAAACTTTTAAATATTTTAATACGTTTTCATCCCATCTTCAGGGTTTGTTTTTATTAATGTCTACTTAAAACCATGTGTGAATATGTGTATATTATACAACGAATCTTATCATGTATGCTCTGACAAAATAAAGCATTATTTTAGATTTTAGGTGGTGCGGACACATATTTATGGCAAATACTGTTGAATATAAACGTTCGTTTTGTCAAAAGTTTCTTTAAAGTCAATAAGGAATCAAACATTTTAGATGTATCTGGTTAAACTTAAATCTGATATTTTCTATTGGTCTATTTCTTTAGTATCTGATCAGACACAATGTTTCAGAAGCTGATTTGTGAGGGTCTGTGTGCGTGTGAGATAATTCACAGCAGGGGCGGATTGTAAACTAGTTAGAGACTTTTAAAACCGTGATGGTAAAATGCAATACGGTCCACTCTGAAGAAAAGTAAAGTTTTATTTTAGATTTAGGGAATTCTTGAACCAAGTCTCTGATTAAAACTTTTGAGTGTAACATCACAAATATTTAATATATTCCGTATACGTGTATAGTTTAACCATTCCCTTATGCCATAACCTTAGGCGCCGTCAATACTTCTTTCTTTAGACTAAAGGAAATTTATTTTAACCTAAATAAAAGTTTATTCGTATCACGAAGTCCGTGAGTCTTTTCTAAAGGTCGATCACCGGCGGTGACAGAGAACGCGTCGGATGTACGTTCATATATTTCGTTAAGAAACTTTTAAACGATTAAAGACATATTCATAGCATCTTCAGGGTTTGTTTTTATTATTGGCTTCTTAAAACCATGTGTGAATATGTCTATATTATAACGAATCTTATATTGTCTGCTCTGACAAAAATAAAGTATTATTTTAGACTTTAAGTGAAGTGGCAGTGCGTATTTTATAGCCTACTGTTTAACGTTGGTTTTGTCAAAAGTTTCTTTAAAGTCACGCAAAAATAAAATATTTTACATGTATCTGGTTAAACTTAAATCTGCTATTATCTATTTAACTATTTTTCTGATCAGTCAGCTTACAGAAGCTGCTCTTATGATCGTGTGTGTGTGTGTGTGTGTGTGTGTGTGTGTGTGTGTGTGTGTGTGTGTGTGTGTGTGTGTGTGTGTGTGAGAGCAAGGCAATTCACAGCAGGAGAGGGTTGTAAACTAGTGAGTTAGACACTTTTAAAACATGTTGGTAAAATGTAATATAAACCGCTCTGACAAAAACTAAAGGTTTATTATAGATTTAGCAATTTCTTAAACAAAGTCTCTGATTAAAACATATGCGCGCACCGACAGTGACGGAGAACTTACACTGATGCGCTCTTATATCTGCCGTTAACAACCTTTTAAACGTTTTAAGACATTTAAGTCCCTCTTATGGTTTGAATTCATTAATGTCACCTAACATCCAAGTGTGTACATGTCTATTTACGATAAATGTAACACGGTACGCATTGTCAAAATAAAAGGTTTCTTGAACATGGTATTCCAGTGCGTGTTTTTTGTCTTGCGAGTGCTCGTCATATTTATTGATGTGAAAAAAGTTTGATGTCTAAGGCGTTCAGTTTCTGGACGGTTGGTTTTTACCAGCGGTCTCTCATTCTCACCACCCGTTATCACCCACCCAGTAGCCCCCAATGTGTCTGAACAGCGGTGGTGTTCAGCGGCCCGTATTGTTCCTAAAACTCCGTGTTGGTAAAATAAGTGTAATACAGCCCATTGACAAAAAGTAAAAGGTTTATTTTAGATTTAAGGTGGTCCACCAGCGCCTTTATGGCAAGCACTTCAGGTTCTAAAAGTTTGTAACACCAAGAATTTGTTTAATGAAATATACAGTACATGTATAAGCAATGCACCCGAGTCCATAATCTCCGAACGGGTCGCCAATACTATTTTCTTTAGACTAAAGGGTATTTATTTTAACCTAAATAAAAGTTTATTTGCATCACGAACGGCGTGAAACTGTTCATGCACCGCAATCTATTGTTCACGCGCATTAAAGGTCGATCACCGGTGATGACCAGAGAACGAACCGGGTGTGTGTTCATATAAACTTAATAAATGTAATTCTGTCCGCTCTGGCAAAATAAAAGTTTATTTTAGATTTAGCCATTTCTTTAACCAAGTCTCTGATTAAAACAAGTTACTTTTGCTTGGGGCAATAGGCACATGCACACACATATCTGTGGTATTAAAAATAAGGTTTTTAAAGTTTAAGAAATTTAAACATTTGAAAAAAATCAAACATTTTAGAGGTGTCTGAGTAAACTTATATCTAATGTCATATGAGCCGTACCGTGTCGCGTTCGTGTCTGTGTGCGTGTCCGTGTCAGTTTATGTATGTGTGTGTTATGCGATCGTAGAGTAGGGCGGGGGATGTGAGAGACTGTGAGGGTGTGTGTGTGTGTGTGTGTGTGTGTGTGTGTGTGTGTGTGTGTGTGGTTATCACGTGGTGGGGGTCCCAAATGATCAATGGCAGGATTTTTATGTGACGGACAGGCCCCTAGGTCAGCCTGTGGGGTTAGATACAACTTAGGTTAACATCTATCAACGCATAATAAGCAAACATGAAATTATATTATACCTATGCATTGTTACTCATGTACACACTTGCATATTTTTCTTAAACAAACTTTTGCTTTTCAAACTTAGTCAGTCTTCAGACTTTTGTCTCTTCACACATTTGTTCAAAGTTTTTCTTCGCTAGTGTCAACCCGTGTCTGAGATTTTGTAAACTCATGTACATACATGTGTATTTTTCTTAAACTTTTGCTTTTCAAACTTAGACAGTCTTCATACTTTTGTCTCTTCATACATTTGTTCAAAGTTTTTCTTCGCTAGTGTCAAATCCTGTTTGAGATTTTTTTTTTGTAAACTCATGCATACGCTTGTGTATTTTTCTTAAACTTTTGCTTTGCAAACTTAGACACTCTTCAGACTTTTGCATACATATGTTCAAAGTTTTTTTCTTCGCTAGTGTCGACCCGTGTCTGGGATTTTTTTGTGGACTCATGTGCACACTTGTGTATTTTTCTTGGACTATTGCTTTTCGAGCTTGGTCGGTCTTCGGACTTTTGTCACTTCATGCATTTGTTCGAGGTTTTTCTTCGCTGGTGTCGGGTCCTGTTTGAGATTTTTTTTTTTGTAAACTCATGTACATACGTGTGTATTTTTCTTAAACTTTTGCTTTTCAAACTTAGTCAGTCTTCAGACTTTTGTCACTTCATACATTTGTTCAAAGTTTTTTCTTTGCTAGTGTCAAATCCTGTTTGAGATTTTTTTTGTAAACTCATGTACATACGTGTGTATTTTTCTTAAACTTTTGCTTTTCAAACTTAGACAGTCTTCAGACTTTTGTCTCTTCACACATCTGTTCAAAGTTTTTTTCTTCGCTAGGGCCAAATCCTGTTTGAGATTTTTTTTTTTTGTAAACTCATGTACATACGTGTGTATTTTTCTTAAACTTTTGCTTTTCAAACTTAGTCAGTCTTCAGACTTATGCATACATTTGTTCAAAGTTTTTTCTTTGCTAGTGTCAAATCCTGTTTGAGATTTTTTTTTTTGTAAACTCATGTACATACGTGTGTATTTTTCTTAAACTTTTGCTTTTCAAACTTAGACAGTCTTCAGACTTTTGTCTCTTCACACATCTGTTCAAAGTTTTTTTCTTCGCTAGGGCCAAATCCTGTTTGAGATTTTTTTTTTTTTTGTAAACTCATGTACACACTTGTGTATTTTTCTTAAACTTTTGCTTTTCAAACTTAGTCAGTCTTCAGACTTATGCATACATTTGTTCAAAGTTTTTTCTTTGCTAGGGCCAAATCCTGTTTGAGATTTTTTTTTGTAAACTCATGTACATACGTGTGTATTTTTCTTAAACTATTGCTTTGCAAACTTAGTCAGTCTTCATACTTTTGTCTCTTCACACATCTGTTCAAAGTTTTTTTCTTCACTAGGGCCAAATCCTGTTTGAGATTTTTTGTAAACTCATGTACATACGTGTGTATTTTTCTTAAACTTTTGCTTTTCAAACTTAGTCAGTCTTCAGACTTTTGCATACATTTGTTCAAAGTTTTTCTTCGCTAGTGTCAACCCGTGTCTTAGATTTTGTAAACTCATCGGATGTACACACTTGCGTATTTTTCTTAAACTTTTGCTTTTCAAACTTAGTCAGTCTTCATACTTTTGCACACATTTGTTCAAAGTTTTTCTTCGCTAGTGTCAAATCCTGTTTGAGATTTTTTGTAAACTCGTGTACACACTTGTGTATTTTTCTTAAACTTTTGCTTTTCAAACTTAGTCAGTCTTCATACTTTTGCATACATTTGTTCAAAGTTTTTCTTCGCTACGGCCAAATCCTGTTTGAGATTTTTTTGTAAACTCATGTACACACTTGCGTATTTTTCTTAAACAAACTTTTGCTTTTCAAACTTAGTCAGTCTTCATCAGACTTTTGTCTCTTCATACATTTGTTCAAAGTTTTCTTTGCTAGTGTCAAAATGTGTTTGAGATTTTTTTTTTGTAAACTCATCAGATGCACATACTTGTGTATTTTTCTTAAACTTATGCTTTTCAAACTTGGGCAGTCTTCAGACTTGTTCTTAGTTCTATCTGCTCAGACAATATTTTGCATTCATCAATCGTCTTGTTTTCTTTGTAAGCGACATCATATATCTGTGGTTGTTTTTGTGAGTGCAGATTGTGTCATTTCTGTGGTTTGTGCAGCATTTTGGCAAACTCTTTAAATTAGTGCTAGATGATTAAAACAACAACGCAAAGTATGTTTTAGATTTACTTACTAAATCTTTCACGACGAAACAGCGATGATAGCATTATGTCTGAATCTGTAAACTTGTAAAACCACCAATAGCTCGATGTACATAACGAAGACTGCAAAATAATAAAGAGTGATTAAATTAAGATGCAAACATCTACAAATTGGCAATGTTTGAAATAGTTTGGACATGTAGCCTTAAAAATGGTACCAATAGATTAAAAACATTGCCAATTTGCAGATGTTTGCATCTTAATTTAATCACTCTTTATTATTTTGCAGTCTTCGTTATGTACATCGAGCTATTGGTGGTTTTACAAGTTTACAGATTCAGACATAATGCTATCATCGCTGTTTCGTCGTGAAAGATTTAGTAAGTAAATCTAAAACATACTTTGCTTAGAACTGGCTTAAACAGACGATCTGACGGATTTTAGAAGATTAAATACAACCCGAAACTAAAAAACAGACCAGGCTTTTATTTGAGACAGGCGTTTATTTACCCAAACTTGTCGTCACACCAGGCGTCTAAAAGAGACAGGCGTCTATTTGGGACTCTGCTATTATTTGAAGATGTACGGTACTAATGTGCCATTTATATAATCACAATAGCATAGCACAAATGCATATCAAGTAACCATTTTATAAACGCAGTGGGCCCCACAGAGCAGTGGGGTTGCGGTGCATTTTATAACAGCTAAGGGGGTTTTAGGCACTCCGCTTCACGTCGTGCCTGACAACGCCCCTTCGCTGATATAAAATGCACTGGTAACCCCACTGCTTCTTGGGGCTTATTGCTTTATTTTAGGGTGAACTATCCCTTTAAAAAAGACTTAATCTCATTCTAGAAGTGTCACCATATAATGCAAAAAGGATTGTGAAAGTCTCTGAAAATAAAACAAATAAAAAAATTGCTCCATTTGACAACTCCTACAAAATAGTGGAATACTCACAAAATAATCATGCATTACATTATATGTTTTATCATTGATCACTAGTTATGTTGTCTCTATTTTAATAAAGTATTAACAAAATTATTAAAACAAAATAGCTGGATATGTTTACAGATGTTGGTTTATTTGATGTGCAATGACCCAGCTGTAATAACAGGACTGATAACTGTCTTCTGTCTATATGTGTGAATCTAAAAAAGATACAGAATCTCAATTCTTCATCCTTCTTTGTGTAAATAAGAGTGAAAAGACAATTTAATTGTTTCATGTTTCTTTCAGATGTGAAAAGTGATTCATGTTTGGATATAGAAATAACATCCTCAACATCAAAAGAGCGACTGACAGCACAAACTCTTTCCTGCATCACCTGTGGAAAGACATTCAGCTCACAGAGACATTTAGAGAGACATGAGAGAAAACACACAGAACAGAAACTCTTCACCAGATCTGAGATCAGCTTTACTACCTTACAAGAGAAGAAACTTCATTCAGAAGACCACAGAGACAAGAAGAAGAAGAAGAAGAAGAAGAAGAAGCAGTTTCACTGTGAGCAGTGTGGGAGGATTTGTGTCTCTTCCTCTAAACTAAATGATCACATGAGGACACACAGTGGTGAAAAGCCTTTCAACTGCACTGAATGTGGAAAATACTTCAGAACCAAACACAATCTTAAAGTTCATCAGAGACTTCATACAGGTGAAAAACCTTACGAGTGTCCTCACTGTGAGAAGAGATTTAGGCGTAAACGTGGTCTGAAGAGACATGTGCTTTTACACACCAATGTGAGACCGTATCAGTGCAGTGAATGTGGAAAAACCTTTAGGGATTCACGTTCTTTAAAAAAACACCAGAATTTTCATATTGAAGAGAAACTCCATCAGTGTTCACACTGTGATGCATGTTACGGTCATAAATATCAGCTGATAGTCCATGAGAGAGTTCACACTGGAGAGAAACCTTATCACAGTAGTGTATGTGGGAAGAGTTTTTGTCATCAAACTACATTACTATGTCACAAGAGACTTCATACAGGTGAAAAACCTTTTAAATGCTCTCAGAGTGACATGACATTTGCTTATTCAGGTCACTTCAAAGTCCATCAGAGAGTTCACACTGGAGAGAAACCTTACGTCTGCTCTCACTGTGGAAAGAGCTTCTCTCGTTCATCTCAATTCATAGTTCATCAGAGAGTTCATACTGGAGAGAAACCTCATCACTGTAGTGTCTGTCGGAAGAGTTTTAGTCAAGGGTCTTCATTACTAAAGCACCAGAGAATTCATACAGGTGAAAAACCTTTCAAATGCTCTCAGTGTGACATGACGTTTGCTCAGTCAAATTCCTTAAAATCCCATGAGAGAATTCATACTGGAGAGAAACCTCATCACTGTAGTTTCTGTGGTAAGAGTTTTAGTCAAGGGTCTTCATTACTTAAGCACAAGAGAATTCATACAGGTGAAAAACCTTACAAATGCTCTCAGTGTGACAAGACGTTTTCTTGTACAAGTAACTTAAAATACCATCAGAGAGTTCATACTGGAGAGAAACCTTATCACTGTAGTGTCTGTGGGAAGAGTTTTAGTCAAGGGTCTTCATTACTAGTGCACCAGAGAATTCATACAGGTGAAAAACCTTTCAAATGCTCTCAGTGTGACAAGACGTTTGCTCAGTCAAGTCACTTACAAGCCCACCAGAGAGTTCATACTGGAGAGAAACCTTATCACTGTAATGTCTGTGGGAAGAATTTTGGTGTAAATGGTACTTTACTAAAGCACCAGAGAATTCATACAGGTGAAAAACCTTTCAAATGCTCTCAGTGTGACAAGACGTTTGCTCAGTCAGGTTACTTACAAGCCCATCAGAGGGTTCATACTGGAGAGAAACGTTAAAGCTGAAGGTATACTAGGGAGGTCTGCATGACGTCATTTTTGTCATCAGAAGAAAATGACCGTATGCGTACAATACACATTCAACAGCGCATGTGTGAGAAAATATTGAGACAGAACACCCCACTACAAACAATTACACAAAGGCAATAGACAGCATTAGCGGATTAGCTTTACCTTAGTGCTAGCTTGCGGTGTCTCGAGCAAACATGTTGTCATCTTTGCTCTGCTATAAGTTCCAAAACTCCCTTTAGCGATGAAAAACATCTACAGGTTGAGAATCAAGAACACAATAACAGTTTTTTTTCAGACTTGCAAGTTGTGGCGGCACATTCGCAACGCGCACGTATGCTTAAATGCAACTTATGAGGCTTAGCGGAGCTCGTTAACTGACACCACAGGTGTTTGTACAGAAACTGTCATGTGAGACAGATGTAGTGTTAAACGCGATGTGCAAACATCTATTTTGGTGATCAATTTGAGTTTTGTGGCAGACTGAGAAATAAATTAATGTATGGGAATGTACAACAATGCTCTCACTTGTATGATGTCACGGCAGTAGGCAGCGCAAATATAACAACACGCCTATAATCCCTCCCATCTGAAATAATACTAACTCGATGGAACAGCTAACCAAGCCAAAGTTAAGTGAGCTGACCCGACCTGACTCACAAATCAGCGCGACTCTGATGGCCTGGTAGAGTAATAATTTGAATGAGAAATCATTTGTATTGTGTTCATGCCGAACACAAGGGGGTGTGCCGCGGGGGGTGTGCTTTGAAAGCTGTCCGCGAGCGGGACACGGAAGAATAAAGTATACCCGGCCCTTAAGGCTGATCTCACTGTGGAATAAGCTTCTCTAATTCATTTCAATTTAGAGATCATCAGAGAGTTCACACTGGAGGGAAACCATAACACAGTAGTGTCCGTTGGAAGAGTTAATTTAACAGTCAAACTTCTCCATTTTAGAGTGTGACAGCAGCAGCCCCAAATCAGCCCCACCCTCGGTTCATCACCTCTATTTCCTTTGGGGTCTGCCCACTTTTCTTTGCCATTTTCAAATATTGCCAGTGGGTGGAGTTAGGCTCTGACCTGGGGGCGGTTGCACCATCCGAACGTTAAAAAGTTTGATGTAACTGTGCATTCAGACCGCTGCCGACGAGAGCGTCAAAGTGGCCGGAAGTCATTCATTTTCAATGAGAACCAGCGGTGAGCTCCGGTGAGCAGCGGCGTGGCGCGTCATGTACAGCGTGAGCGTCGAGGAGAGTTGAAATCAGCTCAACTTTATGGTAATGAGATATGACGCGGTTCGACGGCAACCAATCGGAAGGCGGAAACCTCCGCCTGAGAGGAGTTCAGAGAATTTATTCGAGCGTCAGAGCGTCCACTACACCTTTTCTTTAGCGTCGTTGGCAGGGCAGCCAGAGCTTTTATTGACACTCTAGCTAGCCGGTGGCAGTCTGAATGCACAGTGAAGGGCTCGTTATAGTTGTGCAAAGGTCCTACGCATTGGTTCCACGTCGGTTTTCAATTATACTTTTGCGTCGTCGTCCACGTCGATGTGCAATCACACGCGCAGACCGCTGGTAGGCAGTAACCACGCGTGTAACCACAGTAGCAGCGCGAACGTCAAAGAAGAAGAAACTTAGCAAGTTAAAAACGAAGAAGAAACAGCAAATTGTTGTGTATAATTTGAGAAGACCAGCAATGATGGAAGTAAATAAACAACGACTTTTGATGCAGCTTTTTTACCTGACGGGAGGTAAAAAAACTTGCGGTCCGCGTAGATCTGACGGGCTGTTAGAATTTTTGCGAGGTGCACACAAGGCTACGCAGAGCTACGCACAGGCTACGGATAGCCTACGCCAGCTGCGGCGTAGAACTTACGCACGACTATAAAGGGCTCTTTAAACGCCCTGTCCCAAATGGCACACTCCGGACTTGTGGTCCTCCTCAGAGTCCACACTTTGATGACATCACGTAGTCCAGACTTTAGGGACCCTTGATGCGAGTCCACGTGGGTGCACCGGAGTCGTATTTTGGGACAGACTCGAGCATCACACCGGAAATAGGTAGAGAAGTTGCCCGTCAGTGTGAATTCCTCCCTTCCGTCGTCTGATTGGTCTGATTGCCCTTTCGCAAGGACTTCTGGGTTGGCAAAGTGCGCGAAGCCTGCTGCAGTGCGGGCTTCGCTGAAGACTGCATCAAGGGGGCAAAGGAGGCGCTGATGAGTACACTTCAAAGCGTAAAAATGACAGATGGGACACCCTACGGACTCGTAGACTAAGCGAGAACGCGCAATTTAAGGCCACGAGACCGAAAGTCCACATGAAGTGCGCCATTTGGGACAGGGCCACCGTCGTGCGTAGGTCCTACGGCGTCGCTTTATACTTTTGCGTCATCCTCCGCGTCGAAGTGCAAACACATGCGCAAACCGCTGATGGGGAGTATCCACGCGTGTAACCACACTAGCAGCGCGACCATCAGAGAAGAAGAAACTTGGCAAGTTAACCCACGAACAAAGAAGAAACAGCAACTTCTTGTGTATAATTTGAGAAGAGCAGCAATGATGGAAGTAAATAAACAGCGACTTTTGTTGGAGTTTGAATTAAATCACTCCTCAACTTGGCTCATCTTTGTTTTCACCGTCGCAAACGGAAATACCTATGACGCAGTTTTTTTTACCTGACGGGAGGGGTTCTGGTGGACCAATCACAGCGTTTGCGGTCCGCGTAGAACTGACGCACTGTTAAAATTTTGCGAGGTGCACATCAGGCTACGCAGAGCTACGCACAGGCTACGGATAGCCTTTACGCACGACTATAAATCGGGCTTAACCTATGTCAGGCATTGAGAAAAATATTTATGCCTGTTGCACCATCTGAAACTACGACCAGACGTATGCGTTTAACAGTGATATTTAGACGCTGTTCGGGTTTACCATGGCAAAAATTTACACTTAGTGCCACCAGCTAATAGACGACATATGAGAGCTTTCCCCATGTTTACCAGTGCACTCCTCAAGATGCGTGCGTGTAGACTTATCAAACACATTATAACAGCTCTAGTTTCAAACTTTTAAAAAATTTAATCAAAGCTTTTAATAAGTTCTCTACAGTGTCTTTGTAAGTATTTATGTATTTTATTATATAATTTATTGGCGGTCTCTCTACCATGCATGAAAGCACATTGTATGTGCATTAGACGCGCCAATGTCTCGTCACATTTCATTATTTCTATTTTTGCCACAGAAACAAAGTCAATACTTTATATTTACGCCTACCCTTGACTAGACGTAAGTTAGAGTCTCAGACGTGCGCTACGACTAGTTGGTGCAACAGGTGTAAATTCTACGTCTAACATAAAGCGCATTTTATGTCCAGAGTAGTCTTGCGACCGGGTTTATGCCCAGCTGGTGCAACCGACCCCAGGGGTTTAGTAACCCTTTAATAGTAAAATAAGAAAAAATAATCAATTTATGAGCAATATCGCAGATAAATTCAACAGAACAAACATACAAATGAAATAAAAAAGTGCTGTTCAGGTTTTTCAGATTGATGTAAAAGTTCTGTATTTTGGAGGTAAAGTGCCAAGCTGTTAAAGAGTGTATGTGTCTGGGAGCAAACATACTGTTCATAACTATGCACAATAGTGTTTATTCATGTTGTTTTTCATATTTTATTTACACATTTATAATTTTTTTTATTGTTAACAAACTCTTTTGTTATGTGTCAAACTTGTTTATTTTATATATTGTGTGCTATGTGATTTCACAAATTGGTTTTACAGTTTTAATGTCATGGGATGATAATGTCATTAATTGTTCATTAACTTCGCTTGGTATAGAAACACACTGTGAAAGGAAGTGTTCAGATTATTCAGTAAATTCTTTGTTCATTTTTACAATGATTATGTCTCCTGACTTCTGCTATGGGCCTATTCTCTGGGCTGATATTAAAGTTTACATAATTATTCAGTATTTTGTCATTCTTTTTATTCTTTCTAGGAAAGTTAAAGGACCTGTTATTGCATAGAGATCATCTTGACCAGATGCACAGTGTGATGTGTTAGCACAATAGAAATGAACTGCAAGAGCTTGTAGAGAGAAGTAAAGACTGCTGGGAGGAACACCACTATATTTTGAGGATATTTTGCATATTTGAAAAGCATGTCACACTTTCATTGCACAGACACCATATATTGTATAACAGGTTTCTTTTTACTTTATTATTAGTATTTTAATGACAATCACAGTTGAATGTAATGTTGTTATAAAAAAGGAAGAATGTCATAGGTATCTTTACAGCTGAAATAAAGGCTTTAAACTTCAACTGCACTTTTAATTTGCATATTCAAGAGAGAATCATTTAAAATATTTTTTAGTTCCTTTAAAATATTGGTTTATTTTACGGGAGAAAAGGAAACCGCTGCTGAAAAAAACAGCATACCAGCAAGACCAGCATATGTTGTGTTTTGGTGCTGGTTTGCTAGTGAACACCAGCTAAACCAGCATCAGCACCAGCTAAACCAGCACCAAACCAGCATAAGCACCAGCATCCCATTGCACGGTAGAATCCATAATCTTAAAACAGAACTTATATGATAAAAATAGAAAATAACAACCTACCAGGGATGATTTTGGAAGACCTGGGGTGTGAGGGACCGAGCAGTCAATAAAGATAGGGCAAGTCAAAAAAATAGTTTCCAAAGTATAGTTTTAATAAAGTTCAAAAATGAAGAAAAAATAAATAAACAAATTACATAAAGTAAGCAAATTAAATAACTAGGCCTATTAAAGAGGTCAACAGAACAAAACTAACACAACTAGACCATGTGCAAACAAACTGAACTGACCTCCCAATAGGGCACAATTTATACAAGTGGACTAGTCCATGTTTAACACAGAGGGGGGAACACAACACAAACTACAACACCACAATGGCCAGTTAAATTAGCAAAATTAATTATTAACAAAAGACTAAATAGATCATCTTTAATAAATCAAAAAGGTAACCAATCAATTAAAGAAATAAAAATAAGTTTAAATATGGCAAAATACACATTTTATATCTCCCCGCAAATCATCAGGAGTTGGTATTGGCAGGCGGAACTAAAGTGCGGTTGCGGCAGCCCGTCGGACCTTAATGCGAACGGACCTCACATCGGAGCATGAGAGAAACCTCCACCACTCCAGCCATCCACAACACGGTAACTTAAACTCAAAGAAAACTATGTTAACACAAATATATAGTACAGCAAACAGATTTGTGTGCACTCCAAATTGCTGCTGAAACTTATATTAAATAAACATAGTTAAACCTGGAGTCTGTTTTATTATAAACTGTCATGTGAATGAATGCGGGTGTGTGTGTGTGTGTGTATTACCAATGGCTAATGTGTGACCGCATCATGACGGGCCATCACATGGGGCCTCATTTATAAAAGTGAAACGTAGGAACTGTCCTACATTTCATCTAAAGCCCGGAATACACTGCACGATTTTTGTCCTCTTATCACACTGTGCGACATGGATCGTTTAAACTCTGGTACGACAGGCGTGTAGACTGTAGGATGATGACACGGAAGCTTCGGGGGCTGCGTCACACGTTAGCGCATTGTCACCAGCATGCGCTCGTGGTAAACAAATACCGGCGCGCAGGTCGTAGCAGCAAACCCACTGGCCCTCATTTATCATTCTTGCGTAGAAACGGGCGTATATGTTGGCGTAAGATTATGCTTACACTCCTCTCACCGCCTGATTTATGAAGCTGTGCGTACCTTTGATATTCAGGTGTAAGCAATATCTGCCCTTCATAAATGCCGCAGTTGAAAACGATCGTCATTAGAATAACACGCCCATATATATAAATTCAAGTCTCCACCTCCCCCACGCCCTCATTTTACGCCATTGACACACGGAAAATTTTATCTTTTCGGCAGAAAGTAAATGAGTCTAGTTTTAAGACAAATTAATTTACAATTTAAGTGAAATTGTCCTTAAAACAAGCAAAATTATCTGCCAATGGGGTGAGAAAAAAGTTGTGAAATAAGATTTCTTTATTCTTAAACACTTAAAGTAAAATTTTCTCAACCCATTGGTAGTCAAAATACCATAAAAGCGCATGATTTTATGTAAATTAGTATGAAAAAAGTCTCAGCTGTGTTGGGGGCCCTGTCAAGATTCTTTTCATGGGGCCCAAAATCCTTAGCAGCGCCCCTGCTGGGACCCATAGACTTTATTTTACACTTTAATTAAATTATTAAGCTCTCTCAGATATTCTACCTGTTTGACACCCACCTTGTACCGTTTCATGTGGTTGATGTCCTCTTCTGGAATATGTTGTTACCTTAAAAACTCCTAAAGAATCGCAGAGCTTAATGTGGTGTTTAATCACATGGAAGCTGGTTTTATCATTCTTTAGTAGTTATATATCTACAAACAGCGGACATCCATGATGCCATTGCCTAATGAACTGCCTCAGGTGTGCTGTGAAGAGCTGTGCTGTGGTTACTCGCAAGAACACACCATTTGCAAAAATACAGCAGGCTCTTTTTTGCGAGCGAATGCAATATCTTTGCAATTGTTGAAATATAATTTTAAGTCATTGTCTTTATCTTATTGTATATATACACTCACCGGCAACTTTATTAGGTACACCGACCTTACTAGTACCGGGTTGGACCCCCTTTGCCTTCACAGCTGCCTTAATCTTTCGTGGCACAGATTCAACAAGGTACTGGAAACATTCCTCAGAGATTTTGGTCCATATTGACATGATAATGTGGCAATGTGGAACACAAAAGGGAATTACAAATGAAACTAATTTCCGACTACGCCACCCGGACTATACCGGGAAATTCAATCAAGGCACAAAGGTTCGTTTGCCAAATATGGGACGAGGAGGACACAGACACAAAGTAGAAAATATAAATATTTATTTTGCACATTAAAAGGATCATTATCCCGGACACAAAGGGACAAACACAATAAATTATAAAGTGGGGGCTGCAGGCAGGGATCGTGTTTTCACCCCACACATTATACCAAAGCAAAGTCAGTGAAACACTGCAAAATATCAACCAGTTCTGTAATCGATCCCCAGCTTACGTTTCCCACTCAATACAAAACAAAAATACAAAATCAAGACACTCATTAACAATCGAATAATAAACATTAATAGCCAAAACAAATAAACAAAAACAGTCAAAGGGTTTAATAAAAACAAATAACCAAACAAACAAACAAAACGACAGCTGAAAGTAATTAGTTCATGTCAAGCCACGGGGCAATCAGAGGAAAAACTCATGTGCTTTCACAACCCTCATAAATGGCCCCATAGCCGGAACACCGGACGACGTAATTCGCCCATAGTCACACAGACATGAATATCCGAACTGGAGTGAATGAAACCCAGGCAAGGCAGCAGCGCGGTCATCTCTGACGATTTACATTCCGCCCCATTCAATTTGGTTGCGGACACCCTTAAGGTGTAATCTACATGTTACCTGCCAGGCACAGAACACTTCATTAAATAACTCAAACAAATAAATAAGTAGCCTACTGTTTAAACGACTACATACCAAGGAGAATTTGTCCAGGAAATTACAACCACCGCCACACACCGCGATGAGGAAGCCCACTTGACAACCATTATCCTGGCAGCAACAGATAACGTTCATTATTAAAAAACGTAGTAACCAGCGGATTTCATACGTCTAGCATACACCTACCGTTCATTCATAAAAACCCGCGTCGCCGGGAGGGCGGTACCACTGGGTGACGTCTCACATGCACGGACAATTCAGGACTCTTATACCCTCTGAAGTGTACTCTAATAGGTTGGCAGTTTTACCCTGCGTCAACCAATAGCAAGGATATACGTCATCCTGCTACAATAACATCACGCAGTTGCTACAGATTTGTTGGCTGCACATCCAGGGCACGAAGCTCCCGTTCCACCACATCCCACAGATGCTCCATTGGGTTGAGATCTGGTGACTGCGGAGGCCATTTGTGTACATTAAAATCATTGTCATGTTCAAGAAACCAGTCTGAGATGATTTGCGCTTTATGACATGGCACGTTATCCTGCTGGAAGTAGCCATCAGAGGATGGGTACACTGGGGTCATAAAGGGATCAACATGGTCAGAAACAATACATGATGCTCAATTGGTACCAATGGGCCCAAAGTGTGCCATGAAAATATCCCCCACACCATTACACCACCACCAGCCGCCTGAACTGTTGATACAAGGCAGGATGGATCCATGCTTTCATGTTGTTGACGCCAAATTCTGACTCTACCATCTGAATGTCTCAGCAGAAATCAAGACTCATCAGACCAGGCAACGTTTTTCCAATCTTCTATTGTCCAATTTTGGTGAGGCTGTGCAAATTGTAGTCACAGTTTCCTGTTCTTAGCTGTCAGGAGTTACCCAGTGTGGTCTTCTGCTGCTGTAGCCCATCCGCCTCAAGGTTCGACGTGTTGTGCATTCAGAGATGCTCTTCTGTATATCTCGGTTGTAACGAGTGGTTATTTGAGTTACTGTTGCCCTTCTATCAGCTCGAACCAGGCTGGCCATTCTTCTCTGACCTTTGGCATCTACAAGGCATTTGCACCCACAGAACTGACACTCACTGGATATTTTCTCTTTTTCTGACCATTCTTTGTAAACCCTTGAGATGGTTGTGTGTGAAAATTCCAGTAGATCAGCAGTTTCTGAAATACTCAGACCAGCCCGTCTGGCACCAACAACAATGTCACTTTCAAAGTCACTTAAATCACCTTTCTTCCCCATTCTGATGCTCGGTTTGAACTGCAGCAGATTGTCTTGACCATGTCTACATGCCTAAAGCATTGAGTTGCTGCCATGTGATTGGCTGATTAGAAATTTACATTACTGCACAGTTGGGCAGGTGTACCTAATAAAGTGGCCGTTGAGTGTATATTCATCATGTTTGAGAGCAAAACCAAGTAACACTGTCCTGATAATGTAAGTGGGTTCCTGCAAGTTCCTGTCTCATCTTTATATGAAAGAAATAAGCCAGGTAACTGTGACCCACCTTTTGTTTTATTGTTTGAGTTGATGGCCGTTTATGCTTGGGACAAGGGTCTGAGTCAAATGGGAATGGTAAGCCTAAGGTGTGAACTCATTACTATGATAATGAAATGGTCCGAGTAAGACAGTGGTTGAGATGGTAATATTGATGGGATTAAGGGTTGGTGAAATTGAAGGATTAGGAGTGGCAGGGCTACTTCCTTTTAATGTTTTGATGTTCAATGCTTTCAAAGTTGAGTGCTTTGTTTTCCATTTAGGGGGCTGCCTGACCCCTAAAATATGTATGAATGCAATGTAGGGCTGTAAGTCAGACTTGGTGACTGACTGCAGCGCCTGGACTCTATGATCTGATTTAAAGATCGCTTTCTGCAATAAAGACTACAGCTCGAGTTTTTCTAGAGAACACAAAGCTATTCAAATTAAATGTCCTCTCATCCCAAATATCGTCCACTACCATCTCCTCTAGGGGCTCCGTACTCCATGAATTTCTTTTTTTCAGATAAACACAAAAATATATATTTTGAGAATTGATTGTAAATACACAGCAGATAGTTACCATAGACTTCCATAGTAGCAAATAATATTTTGAAAGTATTGTGATAAATGATGGTAAGCACACAGTTGACGGTACCCATTAAATCCATCATATTTTTTATTCCTACCATGGAAATCTATGGTCACTATCTGCTGTGTGTTTACCATCATTTCTCAAAATATCTTCTTTTCTGTTAATCAGAGAAAAGAAATTCATACAGGTTTAGAACAACATGAGGATGAGTAAATGATGACTGAATTTTCATTTTAAAGTGAACTATCCCTTTAATGGGCAGGGCTGGATTGGTAATCGGGCATACCAATCATTTTCTTGGTGGGCCGACATGCATTTAAACCAAAGTAACATAAACACCTGGTTGTATTTTGGCCATGACGTTCATTAAACATCTTATTCCAAGGTGGTTAGTTCAACGCCTGAACAAAACGTCACACAAATGTTTTGGTCTGGTTTTGTTTTGTTGTGAACAGACGTGATTTCCGTTTTTTACTATCTATAGACCCCTTCACAGTTCACATCACAGGCGGTTCCCACTGCGCATGTCGGGGTCAGAAAAGTCATTACAGCAGATTGAGTTGCGTATTATTCGATATCGTCAAAAATGCCTACTTGCGTCATGGGCTTTGAAAATCGCACCAGGTCTGCCGTTAAGTTTTTCGGGATTCCTGCAGAATCTCAAAAACAAAAAATACAACATCTGTGGCTGCAAGCAATTAAACATGCAGACTGGGACAATGCAAATATCAAAGAGGCTTGTGTTTGTAGTGCTCACTTCATTTCAAGTAAGTCCTCATTTTTCAGCCCTGTTAGATTAAACTAGAAAGCCTAAATGGTATGAACAGTTTGACCCTGTGCTGTGTGCGCACCCGATAGTCATTCAATGTTTACAAACCTTGAAGGGGTCTATAGAAAACATGCCAATTATGTATTTTACAATGTTTTTAAATGTCCTTTTTTGGTTTTTATTTAAGATGTGTTTTTTAAAAGGTTTTAAAATATTGTACTGCAACATTACCTTATTACAATGAAAATACAACATTGTGAAAACTAAAGTTGTAAAAACCTTTTTGTTTATTTTTACAATTGACTTTAAAAGTTTGATGTTTTGTCTTTATTCTTCAGCAAGTATTTTCCCGCCCCTTCTTTTAATTTAGTCATTATACAAAAGTTTGTGATGATTTGTTTGGCTAAATCTTTTGTAAAGCAGTGAGCGTCTTCCCTCTCCAGTACAGCAGGAGGCGCTGCAGCTCTTTAGTCCGCAGATAAACTCACTAAAGAAAGAAAGAAAGAGCGCGCGTGTGATGTGTTTGTGTATCCTCAGTGTTTTTCTCTCTTGCGTGTTTCATTAAGTTTAAACAGAGTCTTGCCTCTGTGTATTCAAGTGTTGAGACGTTGATAAAGAGATGTGCTGTAAATGAGTAGGAACTGATCTGTCCGTGCTGGATATATTGATGATTTCATCACAGAAATCTATCAGCTGAAGAAAGAGGTGGCGTTACTGGAGACAAAGCTGAGGTCAAGAGGAGATTTAGCAATTAATCGAGAGGTTTGTACAGCTTAAACATCATTTACCTGAATCAGACAACATCAAATAATTTCTAATCTTACTGTCTGTGTGTGTTGTGTTGTCAGGATGTGGATTGTTGTGAATCTTCAGTGTATGTGACTGATGATGGGAGTCTGGATTCAGTGTGGATGAGCAGAGATCAGAGCCGCACACCACAGACACTGCTGGACTCTAAACTCTCTGAAGAGAAATCCAGGCACACACAGGACTCCGATCTCAGTCTGACTTTACTCTGTGGAGGTTTGATCCTCCTGTAATCTCTGTTTACTGTCACACACTGTAGTGTCCTGAGTGTCTGTGGGCTTTGACTCAGTATAACAGAGTCTCTGGATTCTGTCTGTAACGCTGGAGAACAGCAGCAGATCCTGCAGACCAAACTGAAGATGTGTTCAGTTAAACTCATCAACTGCACGAACCTCATGATGAAGATTAAAACTGAACCCACAGAAATCAAAACTGAACCCACAGAAATCAAAACTGAACCCACAGAAATCAAAACTGACCCCACAAAAGAGGAAGATTGCACTGATGAAGATGATGATTTTATTCCATCAGATGTCTCCTTATAATTATTGTCGTGTTTTTACACTTTTAAACACATTTTTAGATATTTTTGATGAAAATATTTATATATTTAAATATATATTTTTAATGCAAATTTCAAGAAACGAACGAACATGTGAAATAAGAATAAAGAAAACCCAGCTAACATTTTTTGGTTCCCAAAACGTTTTCCTAACGTTAGTTAGTTTGGCTTGTTTCCGTTGTGTTGTCTTTAATTTCATTGTGTTGTCGTTTATTTCGTTGTGTTGTGGCTTTATTTCGTTGTATTTTGAGCTTACGTTCACCGACCGGCCACCGTAGATCACTACTGCTGCTATCAAACAAATATTGAAGGAAATTGAAAACATCAATAAATCCATTGTATTCTTTATTAGTGCGCAAGTCGTGTGCGCTCCACTGCTGCCGCACGCGCTTCTCTACTCCTCTCCTCCAGCATGCGCTTGCAAACTTTAATTTTACCCCAGAAACAAACATTACTTTACCGATTTCTTTTCTCTTTTTCGTCATTTAGTAACTTAAATATTACCAAACAAATATATATTTTAGTGCTTTTTGATCGATTTTAACATCTATATGAAGAGAATATAATATTAAAAAGGCTTTTGATTGATTTAAAAACGGAGATAGCTAATGTTAGGCGGCTACTGCTGTTGTAAGATTCGTTAAAGTGAATGAAATGTTTTATTTGTCTCTTTTTACCTCCGAGACTACATTAGCAAATTATATTATCTCTTTCTTCATTTAGTAACGTTAACTTAAATATGTGTGAACAAAAGATCTGTTGTATAGGACTTGATGTTGATATCCCTTAATGCATACTTGAGGCACCAATGAGACTCTTTGGAATGGTCAGTTGAGTGATGGTGCCCTCTGCCACACCTCTCCTCAGTCCTTCCTTCTCCTGAGGTTGCTCCTTTCTCATAACTCAGTGCATAAACCCTTGACATGACCTAACCTCAATCTCTAATGCCACAATCTCACCACAACCTGACCATACATGCCAAACCGTTTGACTAAGGCCAGAAGCACTACTGTCGTCGTTAATACAGGTTCAGTGGCAAACTATTTACCGCATTTGCCCAACAACACCGGTCTATTGTTCTTGATGTTGATATCCCTTAATACTTACTTGAGAACGTTAAGGCAATGTTAGCAGATCGATTGTGGAATGTTTTTTTAACGTTCCACAAGGTTACGGGAACGTTACCTAAACCAAGAGGGAACATTCTATTGACATCAAGAACTTTCCTGGGGAACCAGCAGGGAACGTTAGGTTATCTGTTCTGGAAACATTCTGGGAACTAAGTGCTAACGGTCCCAGATCATTCTGGGAACCAAAAATTGTTAGCTCGGAGGTTTCTGTCTGTCCCATTGACTCTAGTTAGTTTCACAATAGAGGTGGGCGATATATTGTTTATTTCGTTTAAAGTTTTTCTTAAACGTTTGTGGCGTCCGTAAGTGACGAGCTTCGTGATAGCATTATTCGACAATTGCGTTGTATAATGATGAGTCCAAAAGATGGAATACATTTTCCCAAGAGATCCACCGGAATAGTCTCCGAACATGAACAGGGCTTCTTTTAACTTTTAGAAGAAAAAATTTTTTTTAGTACAAACTAAAACATTTTTATTAATACGGGGAACTGCCCATAATGCCTCTGCCCCTGACGTTTTACGTCATTACAGAGTGCGTGCGTATGTTATTCAGTCATTTGTTATCTAGCTTTGAGCGCAACAACACAAAAGCGAGACGTGGGTCAACTTCTTTAGCCTGGAGATGGTTTGGTTTTGACAAAAAAGACGAGCAGCAAACGTCGCCCATCTATAGAATTTGTCGCAAGCAGATCGCCGTAAAGCAGAGCACCACAAGCAAGCTCTTCCATCATAAGTTTACACACATTTCTTTGAAGGATTGCAAAAATATCGGCTGAATGTCATCAGGGATAAAAATACAGAGATAGTCATTTTCGCCAATATCTCCCACCCCTATTTCACAATTCTTTTCCCCAAACAAGAATCAGGGTTCCCACGGGTCCTTGAAATCCTTGAAAGTTTGTGAATCTGGGGGCGAAAATTCAAGGCCCTGGGAAGTTTTTGAAAATATACATGCATAGATACAGGTCATTGAAAGTGCTTGAATCTACTTTATGCAATAAAAATCGGGAAAAAAATCGATATTATCCCTTGTGTAGTGTAGGATAATATCTAGGGCTGTGGTGGTGAAGGAATTTCCCTTGCGGTGATTTTGCGTGGCTCACCAGCTCGGTATGCGGTTTAACTGCCTTCATTTACTAAAATAAAATTATTTTTTAAATCCAGAACAATGAGGTCAACTAATGTAGAAGAAGGGTAGGCAACATCTATTTCCCCTTATAAAAAAAGATTAACACAAGCTAGGGATGCATATCAATTAATCGCGATTAATCTATAGCAGAATAAAAATTTTTGTTTACATCATATATGTGTGTGTACTGTGTATAATAACTTTGTATAGTTAAATGCACACACATGCATGTATATATTTAAGCAATGTTTACATGTGTATATACATTTGTATATTTGTGTATAATTTATATTATATATAAAAATAAATACTTAATATATAAATATATTTTTTTTCTTAAAATTATACATGCATGTGTGCATATTTATATTTACATAATTATTATACACAGTTCACACACATATATGATGTAAACAAAAACTTTTATTCTGCTATAGATTAATCGCGATTAATTGATATGCATCCCTAACACAAGCTATACTACAGCTAAATATATTTTTGAGAAAACAAAAATAAATTCAAGAACATCATTTAGGCTTGTTAAGCGCAAATTAACAGAGCATCGGTCAATACAGAACACAGCAGTGTCTTAAAGAAATTAAAATTAGCCAGTATTTGTGCACCTGTAAATGTACAAAACGAATGCAATACAAAAGGCAATGCATAATAATTTATGGCATTTTTAATAATAAGTAGATAAATTACCGTGTATATAAAAAGTATGAAAACGAATGCATAATTATTTTGGCTAAATTAAGCTGGAGAGGTCATTTTTAGTCACACAGATTTGTCATCAATTCAGAACAAGCTTAAATGCTGTCTATAATAACTTACATTATATGTGTCTTCCTTTGTCGAAAATATGTAGAAATATATGAGAGTAAAAAAGTAAAAAGCGGAAACGCTTAGCTCACGCCGCACGCGGAGCGAAGGAAACGCCGTTAATAAAGCAGACTCTCTGTGTATATATGTTTAAAATGTTTCATGCAGATACTGTTGATGAAAAACTTGCTTATCTAAAAGTCTAGGTGAAAGTCAAGTGTGCAGTCAATTCACAAAAGCAACCGTGCAAATTTGGAATGTTGGTGGCCCTAGCGGGTTTGAGATAGAGACCCCAAATTTGGGCTGCCATAGACCGCAATAGAGGAAGAAGAAGAAACTGAATAATAATAAGAAAACTAACGGATACAATAGGGGTCTTCGCCCATTCTGGGCGTGACCCCTAAAAATATTGCTCCATTTGACAGCTCCTACAAAATAGTGGATTACTCACAAATAATCATGCATTACATTGTTTTCTCATTGATCACTAGTTATGTTGCCTCTATTTTAATAAAATATGAACAAAAATAATAAAACAAAATAGCTGGATATGTTTACAAATGTTGGTTTATTTGATGTGCAATGACCCAGCTGTAATAATAACAGGACTGACTGACACCTGTCTTCTGTCTATATGTGTGAATCTAGAAAAAGATACAGAATCTCAATTCTTCATCCTTCTTTGTGTAAATAAGAATGAAAAGACAACTTAATTGTTTCATGTTTCTTTCAGATGTGAAAAGTGATTCATGTTTGGATATAGAAATAACGTCCTTAACATCAAAAGAGCGACTGACAGCACAAACTCTTTCCTGCATCACCTGTGGAAAGACATTCAGCTCACAGAGACTTTTAGAGAGACATGAGAGAAAACACACAGAACAGAAACTCTTCACCAGATCTGAGATCAGCTTTACTACCTTACAAGAGAAGAAACTTCATTCAGAAGACCACAGAGAGAAGAAGAAGAAGAAGAAGAAGTTTCACTGTGAGCAGTGTGGGAAGAGTTTTGTCTCTTCCTCTGATCTAAATGATCACATGAGAACACACAGCGGTGAAAAGCCTTTCAACTGCACTGAATGTGGAAATTACTTCAAAACCAAAGACAATCTTAAAGTTCATCAAAGAGTTCACACAGGAGAAAAACCTTACGAGTGTCCTCGTTGTGAGAAGAGATTTAGCTGTAAATATAATCTGAAGAGACATGTGCTTTCACACACCAATGAGAGACCGTATCAGTGCAGTGAATGTGACAAAACCTTTAAGGATTCACGTTCATTAAAAAAACACCTGAATACTCACTTAAAAGAGAAACCCCATCAGTGTTCACACTGTGATAAACGTTTCTGTCATAAATATCAGCTGATAGTCCATCAGAGAATTCACACTGGAGAGAAACCTTACGTCTGTTCTCACTGTGGAAAGAGCTTCACTAGTTCATCAAAATTCACAGTTCATCAGAGAGTTCATACTGGAGAGAAACCTCATAACTGTAGTGTCTGTGGGAAGAGTTTTAGTCATGGTTCTTCATTACTTAAGCACAAGAGAATTCATACAGGTGAAAAACCTTTCAAATGCTCTCAGTGTGACAAGACGTTTGCTTGTTCAGGTCACTTCAAAGTCCATCAGAGAGTTCACACTGGAGAGAAACCTTACGTCTGTGCTAACTGTGGAAAGAGCTTCTCTGATTCATCTCAATTAAGAGTTCATCAAAGAGTTCATACTGGAGAGAAACCTCATCACTGTAGTCTTTGTGGGAAGAGTTTTAGTCAAAAAGCTACATTACTAAGTCACAAGAGACTTCATACAGGTGAAAAACCTTTCAAATGCTCTCAGTGTGACATGACGTTCGCTCAGTCAGGTTCCTTAAAATATCATGAGAGAGTTCATACTGGAGAGAAACCTCATCACTGTAGTGTCTGTGGGAAGAGTTTTAGTCAAGGGTCTACATTACTAAAGCACAAGATAATTCATACAGGTGAAAAACCTTTCAAATGCTCTCAGTGTGACATGACGTTTACTCAGTCAGGTTCCTTAAAATCCCATCAGAGACTTCATACTGGAGAGAAACCTCATCACTGTAATGTCTGTGGGAAGAGTTTTAGTCGAAAAAATACATTACTAAATCACAAGAGAATTCATACAAGTGAAAAACCTTTCAAATGCTCTGTGTGACATAACTTTTGCTTATTCAGGTCACTTACAAGCCCATCAGAGAGTTCATACTGGTGAGAAACCTTAAAGCGGAAGGTGTAGTAGGGACATCTACATGACGTCATTTTCGCAACAGCGCATGCGTGAGAAAATATTGAGACAGGACACCCCACTACAAACAATTACACAAAGTTAATAGAAAGCATTTGCACGCACACTATTGCTTTTTCATCTTTTATTTTCACATTTCAAAAACAGAAAGCTGTGGAGGATTTTCGTCACCCTAATGTTTGATTCCTGGAACACAATACCAGTGTTTTCCAGACTTGCAGTTTGTGGCGGCACATTTGCGACGTGCATGTATGCTTAAATGCAACTTATGAGGCTGGTATGATGTCACAGCAGTAGGCAGCGCAAATATAACGACACGCCTTTAATCCCTCCCCCTCTGAAGTGATACTAACTCGATGGAATAGTAACCAAGCCAAAGTGAAGTGAGCTGACCTGACCTGACTCGCAAATCAGCGCCCTCGGTTCGTCCCCTTTATCTCATTTGGGGTCTGCCCACTTTTCTTGCATTTTTCAAATATTGCCAGTGGGTGGAGTCAGGCTCTGACCTGGGGCCGGTTGCACCAGCCAGATGTTAAAAAGTTGGGTGTAAGTCCTACTTCGGGCATTGTGAAAAATATTTATGCCTGTTGCACCATCTGAAACTACGACCAGACGCATATACGCTCAGCGTAAATGATGTGTGCCACCGCTTATGCGTTTAACTGCAGTGATATTTAGATGCCAGGGCTCCAGACTAACTTTTTCACTAGGAGCACAGTGGCCCCCAACTGAAAATTTTAGGGGCGCAACCAGAAAATGTAGTTGCACACACCGTTAATCAACATGCTAACTAAATATTCACATTTCTACTAATTTCCACTGTATTACTAATATATACTTTAATGATAGATGCAGAAAGTACAATGTGCTGTTTCAAATTCAGTGTAACATCACAAAAAAGGTCAAATTTACTGGTCGCACATGTGCGACTGGATGTAAAATTCAGTGGCACACACTCAAGTTTTGGTGGCAAAATGCCACCATTTGGTGGCAGTCTGGAGCCCTGGATGCTGTTTGCGTTTACTATGGCAAAAATTTACACTTAGAGCCGCCAGCTAATAGACGACATATGAGAGCTTTCCCCATGTTTACCAGTGCACTCTACATCAAGATGTGTGCGTGTAGACTCATCAAACACATTATAACAGCTCGAATTTCAAACTTTTCATAAATGTAATCAAAGCTTTTATTAAGTTTTCTACAGTGTCTTTGTAAGGAATTTGCTGGTGCAGCCAGGTTTCCGTTATTATCATAACACAACAGTCCCGAACAAGGCGATTTGTTGCCAGCTGTAACTCCAACTCATCCATTTTATGAGTTATTGATCATGCATTTGTGAGAAAGATACTGGGAAGCGGTGGTAAAAAAAAGCATTCAATTCAATTTGACGCGCCAATGTCTCGTCACATTTCATTATTTCTATTTTTGCCATAGAAACAAAGTCAATACTTTATATTTACGCCTACCCTTGACTAGATGTAAGTTAGAGTCTCAGACGTGCGCTACGGCTAGATGGTGCAACAGGTGTAAATTCTACGTCTAACATAAAGCGCATTTTATGTCCAGAGTAGTCTTACGACTGGGTTTACGCCCAGCTGGTGCAACCGGCCCCAGGGGTTTAGTAACCCTTTAATAGTAAAATAAGAACAAATACTCAAATGATGAGCAATATCGCAGATAAATACAACAGAACAAACACACAAATGAAATTAAACTGTGCTGCTCATGTTTTCAGATTGATCTAACAGTTCTGTATTTTGGAGGTAAGGTGCCAAGCTGGTAAAGGGTGTATGTGTCTGGGAGCAAACATACTGTTCAGAACTATCTAAGATGGTGTTAATTCATGTTGTTTTTCATATTTTATTTACACATTTATAATTTTTTTATTGTTTATAAACTCTTTTGTTATGTGTCAAATTTTGTTAAATGCTGTTTTACAGCTGCTATATAAATAAAGTGACCTTGTTTATTTTATATATTGTGATGTGATTTTACAAATTGGTTTCACAGTTTTAATGTCATGGGATGATAATGTCATTAATTGTTCATTAACTTTGGTCGGTATAGAAACACACTGTGAAAGGAAGTGTTCAGATTATTCAGTAAATTCTTTGTTCATTTTTACAATGATTACATCTCCTGCTATAGGCCTATTCTCTGGGCTGATATTAAAGTTTACATAATTATTCAGTATTTTGTCAGTCTTTTTATTCTTTCTAGGAATGTTAAAGGACCTGTTATTACATAGAGATCATCTTGACCAGATGCACAGTGTGATATGGTAGCACAATAGAAATTAACAGCAAGAGCTTGTAGAGATGAGTAAAGACTGCTGAAAGGAACACCACTATATTTTGAGGATATTTTGCATATTTGACAAGCATGTCACACTTTCATTGCACAGACACCATATATTGTATAACAGGTTTCTTTTTACTTTATTACTAGTATTTTAATGAGTTTAATGTAATGTTGTAATAAAAAAGGAAGAATGTCATTGTAGGTATCTTTACAGCTGAAATAAAGGCTTTAAACTTCAACTGCACTTTTAATTTGCATATTCAAGAAAGAATAATTAAAAATATTTTTAGTTCCTTTAAAAAATTGGTTTATTTTACGGGAGAAAAGGAAACCCCTGCTGACAAAACCAGCATACCAGCAAGACCAGCATATGTTGTGTTATGGTGCTGGTTTGCTAGTGAACACCAGCTAAACCAGCACCAAACCAGCATAATTCCCATGCCGGTTTGATGCTGTTTTTTCAGCAGGGACTGTAGAATTCATAATCTTAAAACAGAGGTTGTATGATAAAAATAGAAAATAACAACCTACCAGGGATGATTTGGAAGGCCAGGGTTTTGCTACTGTATATTTTATATACCCATGTAAATCTTGTTAATGTTAATGCACTGTGAATGCTAATTCAATCGTTTTAACATGAACAAACAATTAAAGCTTTATTTCTATTAACTAACATTAACAAAGATGAAAAAATGCTGTAACAAATGTATTGCTCATGGTTTGTTCATAGTTAATACATTAACTTATGTTAACTAATGATTAAAACCCGTGAATTGAAAGGTCCACTAAAAGGCTAATTGCCTTAACTCGGGTGATGTCAATAAAGTTTCCAAGATAGAATTGAGAAATATTAAAAACTTAAGCAATCAACAACAAAGATGTTTTTTTTACCCCTCGCTAGGGTGACCAGATGAGATTGGCTGAAATTCGGGACGGGGGGGGGGGGGGTTTCATCCAATAATAGTTTTATTTATTAATTTTATTTAATAAGAAAAGATAATGAATTTCAAACGGAATCAATCATATTAATATAAGTACATATGCATATAAATAAATTTATATAATACGTATAGTATTTTATACTTTATACAATAATAGTTCATACAATAATAGTTTTCTTTATTTTATAATAAGAATTTCAAACTGAAGTTACTGAACTAATCCTATTTTTATTAATATAAGTACATATGCGTATAAATTTATATAATACGTATAGAAGTATTTTTTTTAACAAAGTGCCTTGCCTGCCCTCGACCAATCTGACTCCTTCGCGCGACTGACTGTCACTGCCTGCACTTTCAACTGTCCTCGCGGTTGCTGCAACTTTCGCTCTCTTAATCAACTCTATAAAACAAAAAGGTCCTATTGTCTTTGTGCATATAGATGAATAAGATACATGAATAGAAACAATACAACGTCAGCATATTTCGCGGAGGTTTTAACTGCTGCCAGCACAATGAGAGCCTACAGTATAAAAACAAGATGCTGCAGCCAATGAGCAGCCGGCAGCGGCTGGCTGCAGCCAATGGGCAGCCGGCGGGAGCTGGCTGCAGGATGACTTAACCTCCTCGCTCATGTTTTATCAGACAACTACTACTCAAGATTTTGCTTTAGTATAATTTTCGGGGAAATTAAAGCGGGATTCGCATTAAGATTTAGCTTCAGTATGATTTTCGGGACAATTAGAGCAGGATTCGGGATTCGGGACAGCAGCTTAGATTTCGGGACTGTCCCGAATTTTTCGGGACGTCTGGTCACCCTACCCCTCGCCATTGTAGCAGTCAGAGAATTTGGCTTTTGATAATGTAATATTTAGATGCTAATAAATTAAATTAAGGGCGTTTACAAGGCGGAGTTCTAAGAGCATTCAGCTGCGCACAATTCCAAGATTATTTCTGATTTATAAACCGCACATCTGGAAAAGAGGCGTACGCATGTTTTTTTGTGTGCGTACGTTGTTGGTGCAGCAAATTTCTTACCGTATAGGCTGTATGACTCATCTATGATTAACGGCTAGTTGTGTACGTTTTACATTTAAAGGCAGGATATCTGATTTTGAAAAATTGAAAAATAGACTACTAGCACTGAAATCACGAACCCACCATCCAAAGTCACACCTCACTTGTTTTGCTAAATCTATTGTACAGTGAGCGTCTTCTGTCTCCAGTACAGCAGGAGGCGCTAAAGCTCTTTAGTCCGCAGATAAACTCACTAAAGAAAGAGCGAGCGCGCGTGTGATGTGTATCCTCAGTGTTTTTCTCTCTTGCGTGTTTCATTGAGTGTAAACGAAGTATTGGGTCGGTGTATTTTATTGTAAAGACGATGCAGGACACAATGTGTGACAGTAAACAGAGCTTACAGGAGGATCAAACCTCCACAGAGTCTCTGGATTCTGTCTGTAACGCTGGAGAACAGCAGCAGATCCTGCAGACCAAACTTCAGATGTGTTCAGTTATGCTGGGTACACACCAAAAGATAATCGAGCTGATTTTGGGCCGATTTCCCCCCTTCCGACAATCCTAGCTATGTCCCGAGTATCGCGATGGTTTTACAGATTATCTTATCGCTCGGAAGAACGTCTGAGCCGCGCCGATCGCGAATCGTAAATATTCAACATGTTGAATATTTACGATCAGAAATCCCGATGTGTGTGGGTAATCCCGAGGACAAACGCAAGCACGCTATTGAGATTATCACGTGAAACGAAACCATATCCAATCAGAAAGCCAGATGAGGTAAGACGGAAGCAGTAATGGCCCGGCACAAAGGCCGCTTCTCATTTCCAGGCTGCATAAACGTAATCAAGACTGTTTCAGAATATTAACAGTTATAAAATTGACTATTATTCCTAGTTTATCGTATATTGTTGTAATATACTTATGACTTTCGAATGTAATGCTCAGTTAACTTGAATAAACCAGGTTTCATGACGTATGCAGCCTGCATATGCGACCTCCGCAGGCTACAGCCTTCGGATTGAGAAATGGCCAAAGTGAAGTTGATGTGGACAGCAGAGATAGAGGATCAGCTTCTTGATTTGTGGCAACAGCACGAATGTTTATACAACGTGTCTTATAAAAATTATTCCAAGCACTATAATTGAAATGTCTTCCTGCATATCGTCCGCCATTCTGAAGTCTCGCGAGATTTTGTGGGATTTCCTGTGTTCACAGTCGAGACTTTGGTTAAAAATCTGTTTGTGTGTGGTGTGCTGTCTTTGACACATCATGGCACACCACACACACACACTATAGGAGCAAAATGATTAAATCTAGAATTTTTTATCCTCATGTTTGTGGTCTATCACATTTTTTAAATCTTATAAGATGTAAAAAATCTTTTGGTGTGTACCCAGCATTAAACTCATCGACTGCACGAACCTCATGATGAAGATTAAAACCGAACCCACAGAAATGAAAACTGAACCCACAGAAATGAAAACCGAACCCACAGAAATGAAAACCGAACCCACAGAAATGAAAACTGAACCCACAGAAATGAAAACTGAACCCACAGAAATCAAAATTGAACCCACAGAAATCAAAACGGAACCCACAGAAATGAAAACCGAACCCACAGAAATGAAAACTGAACCCACAGAAATCAAAACTGAACCCACAGAAATCAAAACTGAACCCACAGAAATCAAAACGGAACCCACAGAAATTAAAACGGAACCCACAGACATCAAAACTGAACCCACAGAAATCAAAACTGAACCCACAGAAGAGGAAGATCGCACCGAAGAAGATGACGATATTATTACAGGTATGTCTCCTCGATTATTGTTTTTTTTTTTTTAGATTCGGCTCTTTAAGAAACATGTCTATATTTGACGCGCACCGCGTCCAAATCGCATTTCAAATACAAAGTTAAAGGGACACCATGAAACTTTTTGGCCACTAGGGGGTGCTAGACACGTATTTTTCACTTCTAGCGCCCCTAGAGTCCACAAGTGCCGCAGCACTGTCGCAAAGGAAAGGAACTGGCCAACCTTAAAACTAAACTAAAAACTAAACATTTAAAATGCTAAACGATCAACATTTTGAGACAACAGGGAGAAACGCAGTCATGTTACAACTTTCTGATGAGGAACTCGTCGTGGCAGAAGCCATTTCTCAATCTGAAGGTTGCAGCCTCCGGATGTCGTATTTCTAATACGTCATCAAGACTGTCTTATTTCACAATATTAACAATTACAAAGTTGACTATTATACTTAGTTAATCGTAAATTGTTGCAGTATGCTTATGACTTGCGAATGTAATGCTCAGTTTACCTTAATAACCCAGGCTTGATGACGTGTGCAGCCTGCATATTTGACCTCCGGAGGCTGCAGCCTTCCAATTCAGAAACGACCAGACGTATTTCCTTGCCTTTTTCCAAACAAATATTGTTGCATCCTCTCTCTCTCCCTCGCCACCAGGATTTTCCGCAATGGCGCTCGTTATTCCTCTTTTTTGTGTGAAAATCGCTCCAAATCCAAGTAAACCGATGCGTTTAGGTCTGCCGCTTTGTAATACGTCACGCGAGTGACAGCGGAACGCAGCAAATGAGGAAGAGAGACGAGAGAAACGCTCGGATCTGATTGGTGAATGAATAGGGTTTGGTTTTACACTGTGAGCAAGTTTGAGTGCTATAGCATCCTGGATTGTAATGTAAATATCATAGACACAGTAAAAGAAAGGTAAATACGTGAACACAGCATCTGAATACAGGGAACTATATGCAATATAATCGCCGTAATTTATAAAGAACATCGCATTTATGTATGAATCAACAGTGTATATAAAAAATTGCCTTAAAGGGGAATCGAACCCGGGTCGCCCGTGTCATAGGTCCGTGACACTAAAGACTGTGCCACAGAGTCACATAATAGAAGTTGTTCTCTACACTCCTTAAGTAGCCTCCAGCAAAATTCACGTTAAAAACAAATTGTGTGGAGGAAGTGACGTATGCCGTAAAGCAGTCGAATTTTGTAGTTTTTTTTTTTGTGCTCTGGTTACTACCAGAAACCCTAAGTTTTAAAATACGAGTAAAAGTGATACAGACCCCGTCAGGCTATGGTAGACATGTCATTCAACCTATTTAAAGTCCATGTACTATCACAAGGGTCTTGAAAATTTATTATGAAGGTTGAAAAATTACATGGTGTCACTTTAAAGTAAAAATGAACATGTTGCATACAGCATGTGGAAACAGGCATACGCTGCGTCCCAAACCGTCTACTTTCATACTATATAGTAGGCAAAGAGTACAAGTATAGTAGGCAAAGTAGTAGTGCTTTTCGCCCACTATATAGTATGGAAGTAAGCGGTTTGGGACGCAGCCATAACTATTTTACATGCATCTTTTTCATGTGTGGATGCTGGTCGCGCGCATTGGTCAAAAAAATAAATAAAATAACTGTCTATTTTTGAAATGCAAGACTGTAACGAGTAAAATATTACCAAAATTGTATTAGTAATGCGTTATATTAGTGCGTTACAGCAAAAACTAATATTATTGGAATACAGGGCTCAAAATTTACTTTTTTATTTGGTAGCACTGGTGCTCCTAACTTTAAAGAGTTAGCAAAAATTTAGGCGCATCCATCCAAAAATTAAAAAGCACCACAACTACAATGTATATGTTAATAGATTTATTATATTAAAAATAAAACACCACACAGCAAAATCACCAGTGTTAAATTTTCAGGGATGGTGTTAAATACACAGTGTTGATGCTGTTTTAACACTATCTGGTAATAAAATAACACTGCCATTGCTAGGCCAGTGTTATATCCACGACAGTGTCAGTGTAAAACAAGGGTGTTGTCAGATTTCACTCTGAGCGGTGTAAATCAAGCCACGCCTCCACTAAACATTTCCTGTCAGGGATTTTACCGCCATTTTCTTTCAAAGGAGGACTGAAGAGATGAGGTAAATAAGTTTAATAATATTTACATGGTTTAGCTCAATTAAACTGTTATTTCTCTGTCTGACTCTACGCAGCCATATGCCAAAAAACCTAAATAAGATATTTTTCCCATTTTATTTCCCCTTTGTTCGTTATTTGGTTCAGTTTAATCAGAGCTACCTTGTGTTACGTTGTTCCCTTGTTAGTTTGGTATAAAGTTAAACTACTAGCTAAAAGTTTTAACCAAGAAGGATAATATTAACAGGAGATATGAATGAAAGGTTGAACCCTGATAAAACGCGACATGCACTACAAATTGAAGGTATGAAATTAAGTTAAATGAAAGCTCGTTTATTCACCATATGATGCTCGTTATGAGGTAATCATATAGGCTAGATACCGTGAGTTAACGAGGTCGTTTACATGCACGTGAGTGCACGGATATCGGTTAATTATTAAAATTAAGAAAACCGCAACCGCATTGCCATGTGTTTTTCCAAGATGTTTGCAAACAGGGGAAATATCACCAAACCAACAATTCATTTTACCAAAACCTCACTATATATCATCATTTGTATGCACAGATTGCTGGATTGGATGCATTGTGTGTTGTAAGCTTTTCGTGGCGCAGATGTCAGACAGATGCAAATGGCAAATACATACGAAAGTGTAAAACGTGTATGGCGAACATTTGTTTTTCTGTCATTATAGATGCTAGTTTGGTGAAAGTAAGTTACACACTGAGTGCTTCAAATCATTCAGAAGAGATGCTGTTTTTAAGGGCAGTTTATTAAAGAAGACCTGACATGGATGACTTCCAATGAGAAACGACTGCTAATACTTATATAAATTCATTACAGAAGGTAAGTTTATATATTTATACATATTTTATTTGACATAATTGAACAGTTAACCAATCTTTTTAGTATAGTTTTGTACATATTATGGTTATTAATCTGGCAAGAAAGTCACATGACCTGCTGCCAACTTTAATAAAAATATATTATCTTCTCATACATCGTTTTGCTATTGATATCATATTTAATAGCAATCAAATTGATTACTAATTTGAAAATGTATAAATGAAGATTCATGTTGTCTTGAGTGCTGTTTTTAATATAAAAAGAATGTTGAGTTTTCAGAGTCTTTATTGTCATTTTTTTGTTATAGGACTCTACCAGACTATATTTGAATATGGCATACCCTTGAATTCTGAACTGTTATTCCTTAACCCAGTTTGGAGGATCAGAGCTTACCAACTTGTTATGTGAGTACACAGAGTACATTAGTACTGTACACTGTCTCTAACATGATTTGTTATACTGAGATGATTTGGATTCAAATAACGGTTAAAACTGCACCCTTTTTGGTATTTTCTTGACTCTTTTTGTCTATGAAAATCTGCAGAAATATGCTGAGGCGATGTATTGCAAAATAGCCAACATACAACAATTAAAGGATAATTGCAGACTACGTCCTGATGAAGATATGGATGACCCTCTGTCTGGTCAACACTAGTTTAAATATGGTAAGTGTACATGGGTTTGCTACTTTTACGGTTTTAAAGTTTAACTGTATACTCATGGTGTTTAAATTCGGTTTTGCTAGGACGGGACAGTGATGTGGCAGCTCTTCCTGGCTCATTCACCTCTTGCCTTCATTTGTGAAAGGAAGAAAGACTGGAGAGGGTCAATGTGCAACTGAAGCTATGTGCTGTGTAAGTTTTTTGGTATTTTGTTCTAGTTGTTTATTCAGCAGTTAGTTTGCTTGCATTGTTCACCCCATGTAAATGCATACAAGTTCATAAATACATTAATCAAATACACTCTTTTAAAACACTTAGGTGATGAGCATCAATCCATGCTTTGAGGTGGATGGATCAGCACAGCCCTGCCTGCTCTGCGTTGGGAACAAAAGTTGCATCCCGAGTTTTTGCATCATTCTGGACCAAAAAGCCATTCCCTGCATGATGAAGACCACTGATGCAGCCTTCCACTACATCATGAGTAAAACAACTACAGAATTTAATACCAGGTTGGAACGTATTTAAGAAAAATGAAACGTCTTTTGAATTGAAATGTCTGTTTTGTTATGGAAAAATCTTTAGTATTGTGAAGGATAAGCATTTCTGCCTGCCAGTAAGGTAATTGCAGTGTATTTTAATATTCAAGTTTTGAGTAGGGTGGCTAATTTTTTTTAACTCTCATTTGATTTATTAAAGACTTTATAATAAGTGGTTTTCATGTCACTGTGCTGTGGTATAAGATAACTTTCATTATTCCATACTGTATTCTGTTTCTAATTGTATCTGAGGTATTTAAATAAGCAGTGTTAAATGCAAAGTGTTGTGTGTATCAATGTAAATATTAAATGTGATGTACTTTAATAAAAAGAGGTTTTGGAATATTTCTTGTCATTTGTCTTTTATAGAAACAACCCATTAGCAACAAAAGTGGCTATTACTCAGTATTTTAACACTTAACAATGTTGAATTCACATTACACTGGTGTTGACTTTAAATTAGGAGTGTTAATTTTTAACACTGTATTTCTGTGCCAACACCAGTGTAGTGTGGAAACAACAATGAATAGTGTTGAACAAAGTGTAAAATTTAACAATATTGAGTGTTGAATTAACATATAATGGGTGTTGTTAAATTAACACTACACTTTTGACTAAATTAACACAGTGTAGTGTGGACACACATACACACTTTGCCGGTGTTAAATTTGACACCGTGGGTGTTATTTTAACACCAGTGATTTTGCTGTGCACCACCGGGCTTTACACATCCTATGGCCAGCATTTAAAATTTGGTCTTCTATTTTATTTATTTATTTATTTATTTTTTGCTGCATAAATTCCTAAATTAATACCCAAATGCTGTTGAAATATTATAGCAGCAATAATAATTTACCAATTACAGGTAAAATGATTAAGATTACATAGACCCCTTCACGGTTCACTTCACAGGCGCTTCCCACTGCGCATGTCGGGGTCAGAAAAGCCATTACAGCAGATTGAGTTGCGTATTATTCGGTATCGTCAAAAATGCCTACTTACGTCATGGGCTGTGAAAATCGCACCAGGTCTTCCGTTAAGTTTTTGTGATTCATGCAGAATCTCAAAAACAAAAAAATACAACATCTGCGGCTGCAAGCAATTAACGTGCAGACTGGAACAATGCAAAGATCACAGAGGCTTGTGTTTGTAGTGCTCACTTCATTTGAGGTAAGTCATCATTTTTCAGCCCTGTTAGATTCAATTATAAAGCCTCGATTGTATGAACAGTTTGACCCCATGCTGCGCGCACACCCGATAGTCATTCAATGTTTACAAACCTTGAAGGGGTCTATAGAAAATCCAGCAAACACGTAAAACACTAGGTGCGTTCCATTCGACAGGGTCCCTGTGGAGTGTTCACTGCTCCCTACTCCCTGAGCACGGTATATCAGTTGAAGTGGACTTCACTGACAATAACCGCTCATTTGGAACGCCCTACAAACGTCATCAAAGAAAGTCAACGACGGGGTCGCGCAGATTGATATAACATAAATAAATATAGGACTACATTCATATTTTAATTTTTATTTACTATCACATTTAAAATATGTACACTATACAATAAAAAAACTTTGAGTATGTCATGAAAAACGTATGTTTATAATTGTACACTTTAATTAACTATATTGCTGCTATTACTTGACTATTAACAGAAATGAAGCCCTGCTGTAACTGTCATGCAAATATGAAAATAAACTTTTATTTGGTTTATGTGTATGTATGTGTTTTTATTACAAACTTTTTAATCAATGGTCATATAATTGCATAGTGCTCTCGTGCGCCTTCATCCCGCGCACAGACAGTCTGTGGTAAATAAAGAAAAATGGCAGAGCCTCATCTGCTTCTCGTCGCTTTTGCTTTATCATACCTATTTATAATCCGTAATCAGTGTTGGGGTAGTTACTCAAAAAATGTAATTAGTTACTAGTTACTAGTTACTTCTTAAAATTGTAATGAGATTACTTTACTAGTTACTGCATTTGAAAAGTAACTTCACTACTTATTACTTTACTTTCCTTTTTCTTAATTTACCACATAGATACATGGACATGGTTTAGGCGAGGTCGGCTGATGATGAGTGACTACTTTAAATGACCGGCCAGGGCTCTAGACTAACTTTTTGCACTGGTTGCACTGGTGCGCCTAACATTTTTTCTTAGGTGCACCAGCACAAAAGTTAGGTGCACCCTAATTTTTGACACCATCGGATTTATAGTTTGCCCAAAAATTAAAATTCTGTATAATTTATTTGTAAATCAGGTTTGTAACTCTCATGTTGTTACAAACCTGTATAAATGTCTTTGTTCTGGTGAACATGAATGAAAATATTTTGAGGAATGTTTGTAACCAAACCATTCATGAGCCCCATTCACTTCCATAGTATTATTTTTTCCTACTTTAGAAGTGAATGGGGCTCATGCTTGGTTTGGTTATTAACATTTCTCAAAATATGTTGCTTCGTGTTTATCAGAACAAAGATAACAGGTTTGTAACAAAATGTATAATTTATTTTTGGGTGAACTGTCCCTTTAACACCGCAAGTTTAGCGCCCATGGTGGTTTCATACAGAATATAAACATGTAGGCTATTTTATAATTTTCATGTTGTCATTCCATTTTCCTTATACGAGTCATGCACAGTCCTGTTTGATAACCCGCATCCGCGCGATTAAAATAACAGTTGACCCGTTATCCGACATCAGCATCAATTTATTTCATACCCGTTTTACATAAAGACTGCGACCGGCCGCACCGCAAATCGTGATGTAAGTAGAAACCTTTAAAGATCTTCATGCAGAACATTGACAGAAATAAGCACAGGACCATGCTTGTTCAAATATATTATCATTTAATGTGAAACTTTGTGAGGGTCGGCTGATTGACAGCTGAGCGTTCAGCAGTGTTTGAACACTCATAAGCGCTGCGCTTATATTTATTATTACCTTATAAATTGATGATATGATTGCAGTGATTCCAAAGGGATGTCCAAAAAAACTCAAGTAGAATGTTAAATGTTTAAAGTTTAATGTCTCTTTCTCGCTGCCCTGTGTAAACCCACGCGCATTTTGCATTACCTTAAATTACCTTAAATTATGGTCATACAAATAAAAGTAAAACAACATTCACAACTGTAATGTGTAAATTTATTTATGTAAAGTTACACTCGCAATAATAACAAAACATTGTGCTTTTTTAAATAGGTAAAAAGTGTTTTGTGCTGCATCGGTTTGGGAGCGCGTCACACAATAAATAAACTCATATAGGCTACTTTTGAATTCGTTTTGTTAATTTGCTAATTATTTAAGGGAAACACATTTCATATAGGCTTATTTATTTTATTATTTTTTCACCAAAGAAAGACGTAATCATCACGTTCTATTCGTTTTAATGCTTTTTGCGCATAAGCTAAACCCTTGGGGGAATTATTTATAAACGAATCAACAACGCAAATCAAGGAATTAACTTATTTCTCTATTTAAGACAGTCTGGCAGGGCGGTAACAGTGATACATCAAACACCGAAAAGTTTATAGGATTAGATTTGGAAGTAAGATTATGAAGAAAACAGCGGTCCTGACTCCTGGCTTTTTTCTATAAATTGAGCGCACGCGACATTGCTGTTCGGGTTACGTTCAAATAATTTCTTTAAAAGAATTATGCTCTGGCTCTGACTCGATTGACCCAGCGGGCACCTTGACGTCAATTTGACATCAACAAAGAGTCAAGATTTTGACCACCATGTATGACGTGCATGAATATGCATATTTTCATTATATTTTGTATTTATTTCCTTGTGGTTGTAAAGAGGCCCAACAAAGGTATCAAACTGACATGTTTTTTGTTGTCCCTATATCTCAGGTCAATATCATTGACATTAAATTGATGTTGATTTGATGTCAGGAAATAAGATGTCAAATTGATGTTAAATTTATGTCAAAACAATGTCTGAAAAAGTATATTTATTATTCATTGTAAATCAATGCGACTCATTTTTAACATCTTAAAAGTTGTAATGGGGAGAGTTAAAAATGTAATAAACACGTGCAAATAAACTATTAATGTTTTTTATTATTATTATATTTTCATCACAGTGTCTAAGACTAAAATATAAAATTTTAAATATAAATTTGAAGAATACCATTAATAATAAAATAACATCAGGACGTTTATATGTTTCATTCATACAAGTCAGTTTGGAATGTTTGATCCTGACAAAAAAGAAGCGAGGTAATCTCGCGAGATTACACGATACTGGAGAGTTTAACGGCTGTCTGCGTGATCATCGAGAAGTGCATCGAGGTAAGGAAATATCAAGTCAATAAGTCAATGTTTAAACGCCTAACATAATTTTATTCACACATAAAATGTTGTATGACAAAAAGCACGATGCCAATTAATTGTGTTTTTCTGTAAGTTGTGAACGTATCCGTTATAATGGTTGATTGATTCGCTATTCCACCGGATGTTCCCGCCGAAATTGGACTACGGTTACATTAATATGATTGTAATATGAATATTAATCAATTAATATTATATCGGGTGTTATCAACTTAACCACATTGTTGTTTATTGCTTCAGAAAAGCACATAAATGTAATGGCTTTTTGGACAACTGTTCGGTAGAAAAGCGTTGATTCAGTCAGTTTATCCGAGAGGTCTTACAGGCGCCACAGACACCTCTGTCAGAGTCATTTGTAAAGAGGAGCAGCACGGCAGCTGGATGAGTGCGGTCAGTTAATTAATGCTGCTTGCTTAATTTCGTGTTACTGATCAGAGATGTATAGTAACGAAGTAGAACTACTTCACTACTGTACTTAAGTACTAAAAGACAGTATCTGTACTTTACTGAAGTATTATTTTTTTCTCCTACTTCCACTTTTACTTCAGTACATATTTTCGATGAGTTTAATACTTTTACTTCGATACATTTTTTATGTGCTGCATAGTTACTCGTTACACTCAAATGTTACGAATCATTCCAAACCCACATTATCACTGCCGGAGCGGTGATACACATTAAACACACACACGGTGGTCTAAACCAATCGGAGATAGTGAAGGGCGGACCCCTCCCTCCCTCTTACTCACAAATATGAGCCGGGGTTGTGGACAAATGTGAAGCGAGGAGAGAACCAAAGTGCGCGAGAAAGACAGAGAGAGAGAGAGAGAGAGAGAGAATGCGCGAGTGTCATTTAGCTTAAACATTTGAAATAATATAAACAATATTATATTCAAACTTTTGACTGTTTTCTTTAATAACTATATTACACAATACTTGTACTTTTACTTTCAGTACTTGAGTAGTATATTTTGAAATAAACTACTTGCAATACTTAAGTACAAAACATGTTTAATACTTTAGTACTTCCACTTAAAGGGATACTTCACCGATTTAGCATTCAGCTTTGTATCTGTAGAAACCCGGCAGTATTACTGAATGACCATGTTTCCCTCCATCATTTCCCCCTGAGAGGAGAGATATCTGCATTTTGGTTCTGCAAAAAGTCCTCCGATGATGCAAAAATCGTCATATTACATCATCGGAGGACTTTTTTGCAGAACCAAAATGCAGATATCTCTCCTCTCAGGGGGAAATGAGCGAGGGAAACATGGTCATTCAGTAATACTGCCGGGTTTCTACAGATACAAAGCTGAATGCTAAATTGGTAAAGTATCCCTTTAAGTGCTGTGCCTAAAGAGCACTTCAACTTCTATTCAAGTCACTTTTTTGATAGAGCACTTGTACTTTTACTCAAGTCTAGGTCCCTAGTACTTTATACATCTCTGTTACTGATTAAGTGTTTATACTTAAAGTTAGATGATATGTTGGTGTTTTATGGCTCGCGGATTTGCAATAACTGCATTTATCAGGCAATCACACGTTACGTCACACGCTTATGCTTGTACCTGCGGTCGCTCGCGCTGTATTCATGATTTAAAGCAGAAAATAGACTCTTAACTCCTTTGTAAGAAAAAGTCAAGCAGTGTAAGTTTTTGGCATGTGCTATTTGAATTGAAATGAAGTGTAATGGTGTTATTTTGCTTACTTCTCTTGATGAATAATTAGCACGTTTAATGGAACTTGAAAATATTTGTTATATATAAATGTGCTCTTGTTTTCAGTGTATTTTTATAAATCTTTTGTAATGTCTTTGTTATCAGAGCCCTTCAAATTAAACATAGTGATGGTGATCTTGTCAATGCTGAGATTTTAATGCATCAACAGCCATTACATCTATCTGGATCAGGTAACGTTGTGACATGTTAACCCTGATATTTTACAGTATATACTTAAATGCATTATGCAAGTGTATGCATTACATTCTGATAAAGGTCATCATTTATAGAATTATCTTTTACTATTGCACAAATTTTACTTTTTTATTTTGTCAGGATTGAACAAGAAACAGACAGCAAGGGTTGTCAGGTCAGAAACGTGATGACACACAAACATAAGAAACTTCACAGGTGAGCTTTTTAAAAACACCTGCTACTTGTTTCTCAGTACTGGTTTATCATTGTCATAAGGAAAATATAAGAAAATAATTCAGTATGCAATGGTCACTGTTCAGCACAGCACTTAATTTCTTCTTTATGTCACTATTCCCTCTATAGTATATACATGTTTCAGACCCTTTGTTTTCAATAGACAGACACAGAAGTTAATTCATAGTTCAGAGTGGATGTTGATGCAAGTTTTAAAGAGGCTTCATATTGACAGACAAAATGGATCTTTGTGGTTGTGTACATAACAGCATTTCTTTCTGTCTTATCTTTATTATGGCTGTGACAGTATTTTACCACCGCCATGGTAATGCACCAATTCACCACTGTGGTGCGGTGGTTTATATAATGTGTTTGTGTGAGGTGTATATCTTTTTTATATATATATTGAAAATAAAAAATATAAACAAAGATCATATATGATGTTTCTTAACAAACGTGTGTTCATAGGCGGCAATTTCTTTTTCCACCGGTGGGTGCTCATCACAACCTCCAGCTTTACTTAGCAACGGCAGGTGCTCTGGAGCGTTCAAAAGCTTTGAAGAGTTGGAAAGCAGTGCAGTCACGTTTTCGTGTGATTTTAGATGCGAATTGTAAAGTTAAAGGTAATGTTTTTTCTGTGTTTTTGATTGTGTTCATGTTTTGTGTGTAAAAAAAAACAATATTTTTCACACAATTTACTGTATAGCGCTGTTTTCACTGTCCTCAAAACGGGCTGATGTCTTCCTTGTTCTATGAAGTCCCTCCTTCAGAATTATGTAACGAGTTCTGCTTGTGTAGTTTGTTTAGTGTGTTTCGACAGCAGCTTAGCTTAGCCAGAGCTAGGGCTGCACGATTAATGGCACGTGATTGTCACGCGCATCTCGTCAGTAAAGCTGGTTTCTTGATAAGTAATAAATCGCCATCAGCTGCTTTCAGATGGAGCGCCATTTACTACACAGAGCCATAGTTCACTGACAAAAGGGGAAATAAATATCGCATTCATAATCGGCAATGATTTCCCCTTTTGTCAGTAAAGTACGGGTCTGTGTAGTAAATGGCGCTTCATATGAAAGTAGCTGATGGTGATTTATTACTTATCAAGGAACTGGCTTTACTGACGAAATGCGCGTGACAATCGTGTGTAATTAATTGTGCAGCCTGAGCCATTTGAGCTTAGCTGACGCCTGACGTGTTCCTGTGGGCAGAGGTTAGTCAAAGCTCATCATTCAACTTGGAAGTAGAGGGCTGTAGTACAAACTGGCCGTTCGCTGTAGGATTTTGTCACAGGTGGGAGCAGAGCGGACCGCCCCTGTCGCGGGTCATGCTCCTCCTTCTGTTTCCACCCCGAGGACGTCCCAAAATGCCCCAATGACCAAACAGACAAGAGGAATCAAATTTAACAGTCTTTATTTAATTAAAAACAGGGAAAAGGGAAAGGGTTCTAAAAATGGAGAGCTTTCTGGAACTGAGGGAACAGTGATCCGAGTCACTTCTGACTCTTCACGTGGACTGCAGGTAAGTCTTCCTGACTTTCCCTCTCTCTTCGTCTCCACGTGAACTACAGGTAAGTCTTCCCAGCTTCCTCTCTTTGCGTCTCACAGGTGAACTACAAGTGAACGTTTCTAGCCTCTTTTCCTGAGCTCAGAAGGATAGATACTAGGGGTGTCACGATTCTCCAAATCCTCGATTCGATTACATTTTCGATTCTGATGTCGTGATTCAATTCAATTCTCGATTTTTAAATGTTTTTTTAAAGACAAAAAATTATATGCCTTTATTATTATTATTATAGTTTCACTTTAACATGCACATTGCGTGCTTTTCCTCGCATGGGGGGTTTGTGGGCTTTACTTCACGCAAGAGAGCTTGTAGAGAGAGAATTCTTTCTTGCACGCAGATAGACTTAATGCGCGCGTCTTGGACTCCTATTATCTGAAATAAAACCGGTGCGTCATAAGCAGCTGCGCTTCTCTCTCTCACTTGCACGTGCTCTCACATCTGTCCAAAGTCTAAACATAAACTAAAGTAATAATTCTTACCTATTTGTTCAGTTTTATGCGTTTCATGCGAGCTGAAGCAAACTATACCTTTTGCTTAAAATATAACCGGCTGCATCTTGGCGGCTCTCTTGTGCACGTGCAGAGGCCTGCGCTCTGTCCGAAGGCAGATCACTAGGTAGTAATCCTGTTTATAATATGCAGTTGTAGCAATACATCCCTCGTGTTTAAAATATAAATTGCGTTCCGCTGGATAAATGTTTTTAAAGGCACTTCTGAGAGGATTATTTTCCCCGCTTGGCAAGCCGACCGGACGTGACATGGGGCGTGGCAGCATCGACGATCCCATTTTTTAATTCGAAGTTCGAGGTTGTAACTTAATTTCGATCGATTTCGATTTAAAATCGAAATCATGACACCCTTAATAGATACAGGTAAGTACACTGGTAAGTAAGCAGGTAAGTACACTGGGCTTGCAGCTTCAGGCGTACAGGGAGGTATACAGGTGAGTAGCTCTAGGCGTAGAGGGAGGTATACAGGTACGTACAATGGTGAGTAGCTTTGGGCGTGCAAGGAGGTATACAGGTGCGTACACTGTTAAGTAGCTTTGGGTGTACACGGGGGAGTATACAGGTAAGTACACTGGGCTTTAGGCGTACAGGGAGGTATACGGGTGGGTACACTGGTAAGTAGCTTTGGGCGTACACAGGTGAGTATACAGGTGGCTACACTGGTAGGTAGCTTTGGGCGTACACAGGGGAGTATACAGGTAAGTACACTGGTCTTTAGGCGTACAGGGAGGTATATGGGTGGGTACACTGGTAAGTAGCTTTGGGCATACACAGGGGAGTATACAGGTGTCTACACTGGTAGGTAGCTTTAGGCGTACACAGGGGAGTATACAGGTAAGTACACTGGGCTTTAGGCGTACAGGGAGGTATATGGGTGGGTACACTGGTAAGTAGCTTTGGGCGTACACAGGGGAGTATACAGGTGGCTACACTGGTAGGTAGCTTTGGGCGTACACAGGGGAGTATACAGGTAAGTATACTGGGCTTTTAGCTTTTAGGCATACAGGGAGGTATACAGGTGGGTACACTGATAAGTAGCTTTGCAACTTGAACTTACTGGCAAGGGAATGGGCGGATGTACAAGGCTTATCCTTCTTGACACTCTGGTGGTTGGAGCAGACGTATAGGCACACAACGACTTCTAGTCTTCCTCTCTTGGACAGACTTACGACGACCACTTAGGCGCTGACTTCAGGGCATAGGATAACACAATCCCACGACGACACAGAGCCCTTGGCTCGGACCTGCAGGCTGGCAGCAAAGACACACAATCTCTTCGACAATAACAATACTTCAAGGTACATGCAAGGAGGATTACACCACCTCTTAGCTTCAGGCAGGAAAGGGGCAGATAGAGGCACCGGGTGAGGCGGCTTTGTTGTTTAGACAAACGCACCCACTAGATGGGGGTCACAGAGGTAGGTAGATGGAGGTGGGGGTCGTACGGTACAGCGTGCTACAAGAGCGCGGCCAGCCACTTCACCTTAACTTTCTTTCAGACAACCAGGCAGAAGATATGGACATAGATTGACATCTGGAAACTCGACACGTGTATAGTTATACACAACAACAGTAAGTACACTTTTCCCCCACCACAAATAGATAGATACAAGCTCTCCCTCTGCAGATGTCGAACACAATGTTCACAGTCCAGCCTTACTTGCTACAATCGAGGCGCCACCACAGGCGGGTGGGAGTTGAATCGGTCCCAGTCGTATAGGAATAAAAGACAGCTGTCCAATGCCACCACTCTGCTCTTCGGAAACGGGTCTCTTTCTTCAGCCTGGGAAGTGATCGCTGACAACACTGACAATACACAGCACTCCAAAAATCCAAGTGTACACTCTCACAAAATAATCACCCACCGCACTCCACGCACTCACGGTGATGAAGGTCAGGGTCACCCGTTGGGCCATGTTCAGAGTCCTGTATCGTTCGATGACTAAGGCAGAAGACAACCATATGTAAACGTCAAGGCCACGACTACTTAAGCCCTTCCCTTCCTCGGCCGACTCCAATGTGTCAATGAATTTTCACAACAAGCTGGGGGCTAACACACTCAATCAGGGAACAAAGACAAACTAAGAGGACACTATGGTTAATATATTGCAAGTGACAGAGTGATAACAAGACAAACTTCAATGTATCGCACTGTTGCTTTAACTCCTTCTTCCCTTTTTCTTTACAGATGTCCCAACCATCCAGGGCCTTGTTTATGCAGACTACTCCATCCTTTTGACATATAAGATTCCTTCAACATACACAGTAGAATCAACAGCGCATCACTGCAGTATAAATGAGTTCAGCACTTATCTTCGTCTCTATTTCAGCCCAATTCTCCCGTCTTGTTTTCGCCCAGCCTACAAATCCACCCAAAAGATGTCTCTCCAAACACACCATAGACCTCCGCTTCACACACAGCGATCGACGGAAAACGAGCACCCAGACGCATCTTTTCAGCCCCCGTGGTTTCTCCGCTTCGCTCTTCCGCGAACGCCGGAACAAATGTGGCTTTTCACTTCTTCGTTGAAGGCTACTTTTCATCTCCCATTGCCTTCCTTCATCCAGATGCTCGTCTTTACTCTTCGTTTCGTTTTTCCGGCTTGCCCTCACACGCCCCCTTTCACAACAATCCAGCGGGCTCCCAAAGCGAACTCGTGGAACAACTGCTCTCCTTCAGTTTCTTTCACGCCCTTTTTATGGGCCTCCTCTCCTCTTCAAAGCCCAATCATCGATCGCCACACTTGCTTAACACACCTGATCCTTCTAATCCTCGATTTGTTTGCCCGGAGTTGGCCGGAACCGACCTGGTGTTTCATTAAAACTCATGCGGGCGGAAGGATCTTCGCCCTTTTCGTTCCGCCGATAAAAGTCACTCCATGACAGTTTGAAAGGGGAATATATTGCTTGGCAGTGAACTTAGAGCATAAATAATACCTTAGCTCAAACAGCAAGATTACACGCTAACTAAAGTTGCGATCAGGGAAAACCGTACATTTTAATGTGAATAAACTGAGCATATGTGCTTTGCCATTTTGCTGGGTGCTAGAGCCGAGCTTCTGAGCACCCACGGGATTGGCGCCTATGTGTGTGTTTATTGTAGCACTTCAATCCATGAAACAAAAAGTGAGAAACCTTATTGGGGTTATAATGCTTCCAGCAGCACTAAAAACATGTTCTGATGGTGTACGGGTAGCGGAGATTGATACTTTTTCACAACCTTGAGTGACCAAGAAAGAATATTTTGCCTTTGTTCTGCTCGAAAGCTAGCGGGTCATCACTGATATCAGTTTCAAATAGCGCTCTAACTCTGAATCTGCTGGCTGTTTGCGTTCACACAAACATGAAGATATCTCGCTGGGGGAGAATGTACTTTATATTTTTTCATAGTTTGTGACGTGCACGCAACCGCAGGGCTCTCCTGATTTTGCCAAGTGGTTGATGTTCTCAGGGCAACATTATGTTGACCTTGGGACAACATTTCAATCAACCAATCAGATTTCAGAAATAAGTTTACAGTTAGTTTTAAGTTTAAGCTTACAACCAGGATTAGCTGTTTCTAGACCATTGTTTTTCACTTATCATGTCCATCTGATTTTAGGGTTTGGTTAGGGTTGGGGTTTGAGGTGGGTTTAGGTTTGATTTAGAAAAATGTTGTCCTTGGGTCAACACAATATGTTGCCCTGAGGACATCAACCACTTGGCAAAATCAATTCAAGCCAACCGCAGGCCGCACTTCACCACCACAGGCCGCACTTTACCATATGTATTATGGCTCTAATCATCACTTTTGAAATGATGGCTATGTCCATGAGTTATAAATTTAAAGTTACCATCAACCATTCACCACCAAGCTACCATGTTGTAATGGAGCCTTACAATATATTTTGTACTTGTTTTGGATTGTATTCAGATCAAATTCTAGTTATCCTAATAATTTAGATGCAGTGTTTTGTATTTCTCAATTTATGTTAAAAGGGGCTATGACTTGTTTTTTATTTTATTATGTGTTTTATTGTAGGCAGATCACTGTGCAACTTGGTGAAGTCGTGTCTTTCCAGATCCCAAAATCTGTACCCCTCAAAAAGTAAGTAAATAATAATGGTGTCCCGTGACAAAAAATGGAAAAATTCTTTATTTTTAATAGTTGTACTTGGGCCAGTTTTTTGTATGTTTCTGTACTAATGAAATATGTTTTTTTAAGGACTTTATTAAATGCCATGATAGCCAAGATGAGCCTGAAGAGGAGATTTAGGAAGATGCTGTTTTATAAGTCTTTGCTGTGCTAGATTATCTGTGGTAAGTTTGTAAAATGTGTATTAAAAATAGGACAAGAACATCTCCTAATCAAAATTTTTTGATCAGGTAGGGGTGTCTGCCAATGTGATGCCTTGCTGGTCTGGTTTGAGTTTGAAGTCTCTCACAGACAGTCCAGAAGGTCTGGAGTCCATCTTAGCTTTCATTGGTAAGTGACTGCATGACTGCACAAGAGGCTGTTTGACCCACACATAAGGCAAACAGTCAATGTTTGCTTTGTTTAGCATCTAAATTTGGGGCTGTAAAAATATAAAGTCAATATCACCCAAGTATTCAGACCCTTTACTCTGTACTTTTTGAAACAGCAGTTACAGCCTCAGGTCTTTTTGGGTAGGATGCAGCAAACTTTGCAACACCTGGATTTGTTTGTAACCAAACCGTTCAGAAGCACCATTCACTTCCATAGTATTCTTTTATCCTGCTATGGAAGTCAATGGTGCTTCTGGTCAGTTTGGTTACAGACATTCCTCAAAATATCTTTGTGTTCATCAGAACCCTTTAAGGTGTAGAAACATCAAGACCAATAGGAGACACCTGAGCTAAATTCCAGGTATTGTTGCAAAGGGTCTGAATATGTATAATGTAAAAATTATATTTCAGTTTTTCTTTTTTCATACATTTGCAAACGTTTTAAAAATCAATTTTTTTAGAAAAAAATGTAAACAATTGAAGTATCATGCAACAACATAACAACATTGAAAAGTGAAGGGGGTGTTAATACTTTCTGAATGCACTGTAGATTATCTTAATTAAAGCTCATTGTCACATTTGTAAACACAACAGCTTTCTTCCTTCATGAGACAGTTATGCTGTGTTTTTAGTCAGACACACATCGGTAACACTTTAAAATAATGTTCATTAGTTAATGTTAGTTAACTACATTAGTTAACATGAATTAATGATGAACTGCAATCATACAGCATTTATTAATCTTTATTAATGTTAATTTAAACAATTACTAATACTTTATTAAAATTTGGTTAACGTTAGTTAATGCACTGTGAACTAACATGAACAAACAATGAACAGCTTTATTTCTATTAACTAACATTAACAAAAAATAATAAATACTGTAAAAACTGTATTGCTCATGGTTTGTTCATGTTAGTTAATACCAGAACTAATGTTAACTAATGAACATTAGTTACCCACACATCTTGCCTTAATGTGCAATAAAAAAAAATATGCATGGGCTAAAAAACAGCATTTTTGACAACAAAATAACATGTGGTTTGTTTTTCCTTTTTAGATGCTGTCATCATATTTTAAGTGCATGAGCCAGAATGGATGGGTGGTGGTGGCCATAAAAAGACTGTCAAGTAAACCAACAACAAAATTCATATTTGCAGTTATAAATAAAATGACTTTTAAACATGATTTTGTTTTCTTATTTTATGATTTTACTCTATATTTGGAATATTCCACTTTTGCACTACTAACTGGAAACTGTTTGAAAGAATGTGTTTTTATCTATAAAAGATAAATTTCAATGGTGAATCAACGTTAAAATGCTGGCTGGAATATCAAAATAGCATTAAAACGACATCAACATCATAACATCCTGATGTCAAATAGATGTAGAATTGACATCAAAATGACATCAGCAGAGGTCAAAATCTTGACATCAAATTGACATCGACACTTTGACGTCAAAATGACTTTCATTTTTGACCTATTCTGTGACGTAATTTTGACGTCGATGTTTGATGTCAAATTGATGTTAAATTGACATCAAATGCCCGCTGGGGAGGTTCATTACCTAATTCCGTCTTCGGGTTCGGACCTCTCGATCCCTGACCGGTAAGTTAAGCAGGATCTTTCGCCACAAGTGTTGTATTGCCATGCTGGGCTTACAAATGCTCAGACAGGTTGCTCATCGCGTTGTCAGCAGTTGAAAGACACTTGTCGTGTGGGCATAGTGTGCATTTCACACGAATATTTTTGTCCTTTCGAGCAATACGCTGAAAGTTATGTGAATATCGCCCCAGTGTCTGAAACCCTCCGTCTTCATTTCCCGCTCCCCTTTGCACCAGCAGCTCCGTCAAATCAATCTCTATGGCAACGGCACACGTACATTGACACGCATGCACGCACCACTTAAATAGACAGAACTTTACACCCAGGCAAACACTGCTTGGGTAACGCAGGAAAGCGCGTTCCTATAGTCTAGTAAAGTAGTGTAGTTACCAATATTATTAGTGTAATGCGTTACTTTACTTCGTTACCCAAAAAAGTAATGTAGTTACTGTAATCCGTTACTTTGTAACTCGTTACCCCCAACACTGTCCGTAATGAATATAAAAGAAGACAGCGAAGGCGACGACTACTTCGTAAGAGACTGCTTCTGGCCATAACTTTTGAACGGGTGAGTTAAGCAACTAGCGCAACCTTCTGGACAGATTTGTAACTGCTAGTTTAGCACAGTGAAAAAGGTATATGAATAATTGTTTTATTGCCAGAAACAATATAAGAAGTGGCTTTATGTTAAAGTAGTATTATTTAATTATTAATTGATAATAATTTAACAAATTCACTTTTTAAAATGGTTTCTAATTAATTGATAATAATTTAACATAAACCCACTTTTTATATGGTTTCTGGCACTATATCTCTAAAAAAAAATTTACACAATATAGCCAAGTTAATAAACATATGCATATAACCATATACATTTATATCAGTAATTCTAAATGGAATGATGTCACAAGTTTATTACAATTGATTAATGTGTGGCCCTGCATCTAATTTTGTAGGATGTAAATCCTGCAGCCTACATTCAAATGAACCCTACTGTGCCAGTGCTTCGTTTGTTTTTTGATGAAGAAAATGACACCAGACCAGATTATCGCCTTAGTCGTGAATCCCTGAATGCACTCTTGAGCATGCTTCACGAGGATCGACACCATGGTTGGGGGCAAACCATAAAGGTGCTGATATTTATATTCTGGTTGGCTAGCGGTACCTCCTACAGAGTTGTCTGCCGGGCGTTCTCTATACCCAAAACCACAGTCTTCCGCTCAGTAAGAGAGGTACTTGGGTCCCTCCTGCACCACAGAGGCAATATAATAAAACTCCCATCCACAGAAGATGCAAGGATGGCAGTAAGTGAAGGGTTTGCCAGGTTGGCAAATCACAATGCTTTCCTGGGGGCTTTGGGTGCAATAGATGGTTGCCATATACGCATAAAAGCCCCGGTGAGAGATGCCAACTGCTATTTCAACAGGAAACTTTTTCATTCTGTTGTATTACAAGCAATCTGTGACCACACTGGCAGGTTTATTGATGTGTTCTGTGGATATCCTGGATCAACACATGATGCCCGAGTCCTGCGGTGCAGCCCCATTTACCAGCTTGCGGCATACCCACCCCGTGGACACTTTTTGTTAGGTGATGGTGGATATCCCTGCATTGACAATCCCATCAGAATCATAACACCTTACAGGGAACCACTCCAGGGACCAGTGCAGGCCCGGTTCAATAGACACCATTCCAGGGCAAGGTGCATTATTGAGACATCTTTTGGCAGGATGAAGTGTCGTTGGAGAGCCATCTTTCTTCAGGCTCTTCCTTTGGATCAGTTGGTTGTCCCAAAAGTGGTAGTTGCCTGTACAATGCTGCATAACATCTGCCTTGGAGTTGGAGATATTGTGGATGAGCTGATGGAGCCTACCAGACCATCACATCATGTGGCAGAAAGTAGAGGATCAGCCACAAGAGATCAGCTTGCAGCCTTGGTTTCAGCTCCTGTGCAAAGACACATTGCCCTGCAACACCATGACTATGACTAAGGGATGAGAATTATATTTACCTGTTTGAATTTACTTGTTTGAATAGCTTAAAAAAAGGTTTGAATATAGTTGCTTAATTTCTAATTCTGATAAATTCTGTTATTTAGTTCTCATAAACATCTTTTAGATAATATTAAATGTTGTTATGTTTTAATATAGAAGATTGGATGAATGAATGAATCTGTGAACCAATACATTTTTTATTTAATGTTAATTATTTGACATACTCTATCTTAATGTGAATTAATGTTATGCAGTTATATTTTAAACATGTCAGTAGATTTTCATAAACAAATATAATGAACAGCTACATACAGTTCCCCATAAATAAATGAATGAATAAACATTTGTGCGTCTGTTTGTGTAAAAACCTCAAAAATCACATACAACGTAAACAAAATGTAAAAACAGATATAGAAAGAGAACAATGCCTTAAAGACAAGGACTTATTTTTTCAAAAAAGACTCAAAGAGAGTTAAAAACCTCTCATTAAAGTCAGTAAATTGTTTCTCTCGTTCCTCCTCCTTGGCAGATTCCTCCCGGAGGAAATCTAAAATTTCAGTTGCCACACGTTTTTTTCGCCTGGTAGGAGGAATGCTGGATCTGATGGATGGGCCAGCGACTGAAGTCATGGGAGAAGGACCAGCGACCGAAGTCATAGGAGAAAGGCTAGCGACCGAGGCCACAGGAGAAAGGCTAGCGACCGAGGCCACAGGAGAAGGGCCAGCGACCGAGGCCACAGGAGAAGGGCCAGCGACCGAGGCCACAGGAGAAGGGCCAGCGACCGAGGCCACAGGAGAAGGGCCAGCGACCGAGGCCACAGGAGAAGGGCCAGCGACCGAGGCCATAGGAGAAGGGTTAGTTAGTGAGGCCATAGGAGGTGGGCTGGTGAAAAAAGTGGGTGAAGTGATGTTCAGGTCCTCATTTGAAAGTAGGGATGACATTATTATTGGTGGTGTTATAGATGCCTTCTGACCAATCGCCTCATCCATGGCATTATACCATGGCCACGAGGTTGCCGTTTCCTCTCCGTTTTCTCTTCCTGACCCAGTTGGTGGGTACTTCAATTCCTAGAATGAATGCATGTGTTTATAGTTATTTTTAATTAGTGTATATTATATATTAAAACACAGATTAAAAGAACTATTATATTGTACTCCGCTTAGTTGGACGCACAAGCTAATATTATAATGTCTTACCTTGTACTTTTTTTTCATGTTCTCCCACTTCCTTGATGCCTGCTGGACAGATACCTTGCCCTCTAGTCCCATCTTTTGAATCACTGTTCTGTAACATATGGAAATGAGTACATTTATATGTAAACAAGTCATAGTAGAAATGAAGAAAGGCACACATAAGTAGTTTTATATTCTATAATTATCAATAGCACTTATTATGTAACCTACTCCCATCCATATTTTGCTGCATTTCTCTTCCCTGTAAAGAGATGCTCGTGTCGGCTCCTTAATTGGATAAACTCCACAGTTTGTTCTTTAGACCCTAAGCACACAAACACACAAACACACACACACACACACACACACACACACACACACACACACACGTATCTAAGCACTATTTTACAACTACCTAAAATAAAATCAATTAACTTCACAAACTAGCTAAGCTGGCTGCATTCACTGAGGTAAATTATAAACATAAAAAGTATGTCATATTCATAACAATAACCGTTAAAAAAACTGATTTGTATAACAAAGACGAAATAAATAATACTTACACACATACGTAAACTCCTCCATAGTTCTTCTGACTGACCGTTCTGACTGCGATGACGTCATGCGCGCAAAGACAGTTGGGTGATTATCGCTCTCCACTTCCTGTTAAGTGATGTATCGATGTTCCCTGATTCCCTATGCCGTGCGCAGTGCCCTTCGAACTGAACATGTTCGCTCACTTCGGATTGGAATCTCACTTAAGATGGCGGAATACCCTGCGAAGTCCACTTCTCAGTCCACTTACGGTCGAATGGAACGCACCTACTGATTAATTGGGACATTACAAAAGTGACCTTAATATAGAAGGCTATTGGTATTGATAACTGCATTACCAGGATGCTATTACTACTAAATAGGCAATGGCTGCGTCCGAAACCGCATACTGTATAGTAGGTACTGAATTAGATGAAGTACCTACTTACTTGGCGTTAAAACAGTAGGTACTGTATAATATGAATCCTGGTAGTATGAATGAGATTCGGACGTACTACATCCGCCATGTTGCTACATCACGTGAAATACGTTGTCGTCATGTCATTTTTCAGCCATTTCAGCGCGAAAACAGCTGCATGCCTGTTCTTCTTCGTTGGATTACTCCTCTACCGGGGCATCATGGGATAGTGAAGCGTCCATCGTATGCACACTGCAAAGTCTTACCGGAAGTAGTAGGTCATCTGGGTACTTTTCGCCTACTGCTTTTCGCGTACTATATAGTATGAAGTAGGCGGTTTCGGACGCAGCAAATGTTTTAAAAAATACAACAAAAACATACCATCAGCATTGTCGTATTCCACAGCAACATGGACCACAAGGATGTTTGTCGAATGTCCATTCACCAGCGCATGCGCACATACACTATCAAACACTCTGACAGACAGGTCGGTGTCTCCATCAATAATGAACACATTTGTCACGACACGTCTTGTGTTTTTGGCACTTACGCCAAGTTTAAGCAAGGTCTGGCGCTTAGAATGTTTGATTCCGCCACCAACGCCGTTTCACATGATTTACAGTAAACACAGTAAGTTACATCGAGTCATTTTCATAGCGGAGACACTCGAAATCTTTAAGGCACTCTTTCCGAAAGGTTTAACGTCAAGTCTTATTTTGCGGATCGTCGTCATTAATTACAGTAGTTACATAGGCTGTAATCGGCTCCTCCTCGTCATGCTGGCGCTTCGCTTTTTCACATTTTTGCGCTTCACCTACCAATGTAGCACGGCCAGGAATGATTGGCATTCATATTAGCCAATCTACGGTCTTCATTAAACGCAAGAACTTAATGGTGAATTTTTATTGGTTTCAATGTTGGAGAGAACACAGAACCTGGAACAGCAGCACGCCATGCATTATCAATCTAAATCAAGTCGCACCACAACAAAATGGGCAGTCGCACAAATGCTCCCAAATATATTTTAAGGTCGCACAGACTGCATATGCGACCAAAATAGTCGCAATTTCGAGCCCTGTGAGTTGGTTCTTCCGAGGTCACCTGGCAAGACTGATCTCCACGAGAACGCAAGTCCATTCTTTGCGTTCTTGGAATTGAGAAACAGGCATACATTCACTCTCTCATCCATGTCTTTCTCACTGCACCTCTCTCACGTGCACGCGCTCTACTATCTGACCAAAGTCCGAACACAAATCCTCATGTATTTGTTCAGTTTTATGCGTTTCCAGCGAGCTGAGGCAAACTAACTATCCCTCGCATTTATTATATGGCCCTAGGGCAGTGGTTCTCAATCCAGGTCCTGGAGGCCCACTGCTCTGCACATTTTGTATGTCTCCCTTGTTTAACACAGCTGATTCAAATCATCAGCTCATTAGCAGAGATATTATTGTCCATCAGATAAGAGAGACATACAAAATGTGCAGAGCAGTGGGCCTCCAGGACCAGGATTGAGAACCACTGCCTAGGGTGTGTGAGGTACAGAAGTGGGGCAATGCGCATGTTATTCACAATTCTGTTTAAGTTGTTTTTGGATCAGTATTGCTGTTTACATTTTGCTTGACTTCTTATGAAAGACATTTGCTCTACAAGAGATTAAGTTAAGTGCACTAAAACTTAGACCTAAGCATTAAATAGGTTGTAAATAGTTGGTTACTTTCATGGATAACGTGTTCCCCTTGTCATGCTGCTTGGTTGCTGCTACTGTGTGCAAAGGTGTAATTATTTTATTTATGTATTTTAAGCAGCACTGAATTTTCTTACTAGTTCTATCACCTGTTTTTAATATTTGTAAAATATATAATAAATGTTCCTTTTTTAAATTAAGAGTTGTAACATTTGGTTTTATCATTGTGTCATTTTTATGATGTAAACCAGTGGACTCAACCTCCCGGCCCTATGGGCCATTTGCGGCCTGCCCTCCCCCTCTCTGTGGCCCGCGTCGCATTTAAAAAATATTACATAATCTGGCCCGCAGTAAGATTTTTATTCACTTTGTTTTATATTCGTTTGATTTTTGATTTAAACGTTTAAGGGTTCGTTCACATGTCACGTCTAATAACGCGTTAAAACGAGTCAAAGCATTACTTTCCAAAGTGCTCGGGGGAGGAAGTTGTGCTCCGTGGCGTGGGTCGCGTCACCCGTGGCTACCTAGTTTATGGTCGCCGCGTCCGCAAGAGCGCGTTGGTGCGCGCGGCAAAAATGACGTCAACGCGGAGTGGGCGGTCGCGCGCGTTGGGTGCGCGAGACCCCATTTCGCGTGGCGCTGTGCACAGCATTTTTTGTAACTTTCCGCGCGGCTCCGCATCCGAAAATGAACGAACTCGAGGCTATTCTGTCCTAGCAGTCAAGCCTGTGACTTATCTCTTTGATAAATCCAAGCAAAACAATGTATATATTTATCTGACACTCTGGAAGTAAAGTATGGAAACTTTGCAGTTTAAAACACGAATTATTTTACATGAATCAGAATGTTTGGCTTATATTTGTATTGAATGAACCACTGGATGAGGAATAAAATATAAACCTTAAGATGTCTGTACTGTTTGTTTAGTAAAAACGTTAATGAAATGATAATGTTTAATAAAGACATATTTAAAAGATTGTTGTTTTATTCATGTTCTCATATTTATATATATCAAACTCTAATGTTAAAAGCAGTAGGGTTGTTCCAGCGGACGACTTCTATCCTCTTCTTTGTGTTTGTTTTTGACTTTATTGCTCGCGTCGCCGCCTGGTGGTTAAAAAAATAGTGCAACGGCGAGCGCGTTAACTATAAACGCCTCGTCCGTTTGGTGAGACGCGCGCGCGATCCGCGGAGGCTTGCGTTGCGGACCAAAGCGCGAGTATAACCAGCCCTACGCAACCATGAACCGCGCGCGTTCCGTGATGTCGAAGAAAACGGAATGCACAATCGTATTTAAATTCCTCATCTGAACCTCGCATCAATCATATCATTGTAACCATGCGATCAGTTAATCTGATCGGGACTTTGTAGCGTTTGTCCAGAGAAGATTTGTTACTTCTGGGTTGACACTCAGCTCTTACTCAGAGAAGACTGAGCTGCGGTGGGGTTAGTTCACCTCAAGTCACAGCATCTAATAGAGACACCGCATAGGGAGGGAGGCAGAGCGAAAGATGTAATGCGACACATTTTAAACTACAGATAAGAAAAGAGCCATCAAAGTGCCCAGGTTAAGAAAAGATTAGGAGAAATGTACAGAAGATAAAAGTATACTGCGGTATATAATGAAGTATAATATATTATTATGTGGCTTACTATTCACTTACACAGTAGGAGTATTATATTTTTTTTCTGTCCAACTAGCATATGTAACATTGACTACCCATTCAAAAGTTTTAGGATCACTTTGTAAATAATCCTGTTATTTGAATAGTTTTTGATACCTTTACATGCATTATATTAAGCATAAGTTTTAAGTTTTCTAAATACTAGTTGTGTTTATTCTGATTTAAAAGTTTTATTTACATGCAAAGTTATTAAGCCTATAGAGACTTTTATTTTGAAATGACGGACTGCCGCGAAGATCGCGCATGCACAGATATCGAGCACATGGGGAGATCGCTCGTGCACGGAGAGAAGGAGCAACACGGTCACGGAGTTAAATGATTAAATATAAGGTTAAAGCAGCTAGAAAGTAGTTTAAAGTAATATTAGTTGCCTGATTAGTGTAGCACACGGTTTATTTTGGTTTATTTTTGGATATTTTTGGTTAGTTTTGTGTTTTTGGCCTTCTTTTATTTTAGTACCTGGTTGAAAGAGGCACAAAGCTCTTACGGTGTTGTGGACTCAAAAAAGGCAATGTGAAGTGAAATAAGGTGCATTTTAAGGAAAATAAAAACTGGAAAAAAGAGTCAAACGCAAACATCAGTGCAAGAGTCAACTTTATTTCAACCGGGCTGCTACAGTAAGAGCTTTATCTCATTTATTCTCTATGCTGATGTAAATGATGACTAGCCAAGGATCAGAACCATGCATTCCAGTGAAGGAAATGGAAACAGTTGAAGTGCAACCTTCTGAAAGTAAAGCTTTAGATGATGAGCTAGAACATCATTCAGAAGGAGAAGGAAATGAAATACGGCGTTCTGTTCGCAAACGTATTCCAACAGAAAAAATGCTTGCATATCAGATGGAGATTTCTCAAAAGGCAGAAGGCAGGCTTATGCAAACATATGAGCAGTGGAAGGCTGAAGCTCGAAAGGCAAGAGAGCAGCTGAAAACGGACATCTCTGAGAGCGAATTAGCAATGCTTGTAGATACGATGGAAGGTGAAAGAGACAAAGTAATGAATGCATACATAAAGGTCCGCAGTGATGTCACTCCTTCCACAGATATAAGACGATGGATTGATGCTTGTGAGGAGGTGACAAAGGACATTGTAAAGATGGCTTATGAGAGGATCTCGGGCGTTGATGGAGACTTTGACAGCGAAGCAGTAAAGGTGCGTCTTCGTGAACTGCTAGTCCGAGATTATGCTCGCTCTGTTTATGGCTCTACAGTGTCACGTATAAGTTCCAAACCAAGTCAGTCCTCATTGAACTCTGTGCTAAGAGCTAAACAAATTGAAGCGGCAGCGGAGCTTGCGGCTAAGGAAGCAGAATACGCTGCTATGATAGAGGAAAAGGAACAAAGGAAAAGAATTCAACTTCTAGAAGAGAAGCAAAGGCAAGAACTTAATGCTGAAAAAAGTGAGTTGCAAACTTTACAAGCAGTAAGGGAGGTAAAGGCAGCTAGAGCAAGACTAGAAGTTTATGATAGAGAAGAAACAATTAATTCTGGTAATCAGAACAGTGAGCTGCAGCAACATGTAAACCTTCCTATGCCAGAGCCTTTACACGCAACCTCAGTTAAGCCAATTCTGAATGACAAAGCATTATCACCACCAACCAATGATGATGTGTCTTACCTAGCACATGCTGTCCAAGATAGCATGATGTTGAACAGACTTCCTATGCCAGAGCCTACCATCTTCAGTGGTGACCCCATTCATTTTGTTGAGTGGAAAACTTCATTCCAATCACTCATTGACAAAAGGCAAATCTCTCCAGCAGATAAATTGTATTACCTGAAAAGGTATGTCACTGGTCCTGCTCGTAAGACTTTAGAAGGCATCTTTTACAGAAACGATGAGGAAGCCTACCAAGATGCATGGAAAAGACTGCAAGATCGTTATGGACAGCCATTCATCATACAAAGAGCATTCAGAGAAAAACTCACGAGTTGGCCCAGGATACAGACCAAGGACGCTGAAGGACTCAGAAATTTCTCAGATTTCCTAAATGCATGTACAGATGCTATGCCTCACGTAAAGGGACTGGATATATTGAATGATTGTGAAGAGAACAGAAAACTCATCTGCAAACTTCCAGATTGGGCGGCTGCCCGTTGGAATCGTCAAGCCACACAAGCGTTGAGTGAGACTCAGAATTTCACAACCTTTCATGACTTTGCCAGATTTGTTTCAGCAGAGGCTGAAATAGCCTGCAACCCTATTACTTCCTACTCTGCCCTCCATGCTTTTGAAGCTAACAAAGAGAGACCTAACCCTAAGCTTGTTAGGAATAAAGCTAATGTCTTCCATACAAAGATGGTCACACAGCATGAGAATCCAAGGTTGTCTATTAAAGTCATTAAACCCTGTCTGTTCTGTCAAAGTGAAGAGCATCGAATTCATGATTGTTCTAAATTCTCTGTTAGATCTCTTGAAGAGCGAAGGCAGTTCATTAAGGAAAATAAGCTGTGCTATGGATGCACATGAAGCCCGGTCATAGTGCCAGAGAGTGTCGCTACAGACATACATGTAATACATGCAGAAGAAGACATCCTACATGCCTACACGATGACACCTTTGTTATGAGGTCGAAGTCTTCTACTAGTCATGCCTCAGAAAATGGACCTGAGAGAGTTGTAACAACGTCTTTGAGCGTAGAATCTGGTTGCACATCCACCATCACCTCAATGATTGTACCTGTGTGGTTGTCTTCACAAAGGGACCCAGTCTCTGAGAAACTTGTCTATGCTCTTCTAGACACACAAAGTGACTCAGTCTTTGTTGAAGAGGCAGTAAGTCAAGGTCTAAAGGTAAACTCATGCCCAGTTACTCTTAGGCTCACTACTATGATTGGGAAAGATTCATTAACATCAAGTGAAAGAGTGTCTGGTCTCAGAGTCAGAGGCTTTAATTCTACAATCGTTCTAGACCTTCCTCCTGCATACCGAAAGCAATGTATCCCTGTGGATCGTGCACACATCCCTACCAATGAGACCGCCAGACACTGGAAACATCTCATTGCTCTAACAGATAAAATTCCCCCACTTCAAGATTGTGAGGTTGGACTCTTAATAGGGTATAACTGTTCCAGAGCTCTAGCACCCAGAGAAGTGATCATTGGAGCAGACAACGAACCATATGCTGTTCGCACCGATCTTGGATGGAGCATTGTGGGCCCTTCGTTGAAGAATCATGAGTCTGTAAGTGGTGTCAACATATGTCACAGAGTATCTATCAAGGAAATGCCTTCTGTTACACCAGCAGATCTTATTAAATTACTAGAGTCAGATTTTAAAGACACTAATGATAACACAAAGGCAGTGTCTCAAGAGGACATCATGTTCTTGAACAAACTAGAAGAAAATGTCAAAATGAACAAAGACAATCACTTGGAAATGCCCCTTCCTTTCAGACAGAGACCCTTACTTCCAGACAACAAACCCCTTGCAGTGGTGAGACTTCAACATCTCAAGAGGAGATTCGAGAAGGACAAAGTGTATAAAGAACATTATGTGAAGTTCATGGAGGAGATAATAGAAAAGGGAGATGCTGAAGGAGACCTTGATGAAGGAAAGGAAGGAGAAAAATTGTACATTCCCCATCACGGGGTGTATCACACGAAGAGGCCGGGGAAAATTCGCATAGTCTTCGACTGTTCTGCGAAATACAAGGGAGCCAGCCTAAATGATCATCTGCTCACAGGCCCTGACCTAATGAATAGTCTGGTTGGAATTCTTTTACGGTTCAGACAGCATCCAGTTGCCTTGATGTGTGATGTCGAAAGAATGTTTCACCAGTTCCATGTCGACAAAGCAGATCGAGACTACTTAAGATTTCTCTGGTGGAGAAATGGAGATGTCAACTCACCACCTCAAACCTTTCGAATGAGAGTACATCTTTTTGGTGCCTCGTCATCCCCTGGATGTGCCAACTTTGGACTGAAGCATCTTGCAAAAAAGGGTGAGCATTCACACTCCCTAGGCTCACAGTTCATTATGCGAGATTTTTACATGGATGATGGAGTTTCCAGTGTAGAAAATGCAGAGAAAGGAATTCAGTTGGCACAAGAAGCACGACATCTTTGTAGTCTGGGAGGTTTGAGGCTGCATAAGTTTGTCTCTAACAACAAGACAGTTTTAGAGAGCATACCATCCTCTGAACGTGCAACAGATGTTAATACTGTTGATCTTTCCCTCTCCAATGAGCCTTTGGAAAGAGCTTTAGGCATTTACTGGCACCTGGATGATGACAACTTCATATTTCATGCTAATTTTAAGGACCAACCAGCAACCCGAAGAGGTATACTGTCAACTGTGGCCTCCTTGTTCGATCCCTTAGGGTTTCTTTCGCCATTTATACTGAAGGGAAAGGCTATTCTACAAGAAACATGCAGAAGTGGCATGGGCTGGGACGATCCCTTACCTGATGCGTTGAATCCAAGGTGGGAGCACTGGAAGACCGATCTCGCTAACTTAGTAAAGGTCAAGGTTCCACGTTGTGTTGTACCTGCTGGATTTGGAAAAATCACAAAGAAGGAGATTCATAATTTTTCGGACGCCAGTACAAATGGGTATGGCCAGTGCTCATACCTTTGAATCGAAAATGAACAAGGTGACGTCCATTGTACTCTGCTCATGGCTAAATCTAGGGTATCCCCACTCAAAGTCACAACAATTCCTCGGTTAGAGTTGACTGCAGCGGTTGTGTCAGTTGCAGTAAATGATGTGCTGAAAGCAGAAATGAATCTTACTGATGCAGAGGTAAATTTCTGGACTGACTCCCAAGTGGTACTGGGTTACATAAGTAACGAAGCTCGTCGCTTTCACACATTTGTTGCGAATCGAGTTCAGAGAATTCATCACAGTTCCACTCCTCAACAGTGGCAGTATATTCCCTCGGATGAAAATCCGGCCGATTATGCATCACGAGGTTTAAGCATTGATGATCTTGTCACTTCCTGCTGGTTCACTGGACCCAACATCTTATGGCAAAGACATATACCTCCTCCTGTGGATGTTAACCCTCAACTTCAAATGGAAGACCCTGAGGTTAAAAAGGCTACATCACTGATTACTCATACAGTAGGGAACACCTGTTTATCTGACCAACTCACAAGGTTATCTTCATGGTCCAAAGTCATCCAAGCAGTGGCACGCTTACTTCGTAGAGTGAGAAAGGACAAGTCAAGTGATCACAGTACAGTAGCGGAGCGTGAGGATGCTAAGCGCACTATTATCAAGGACTTACAGAGTCAGACTTATCCAGAGGAGATGGCATTGTTGAATAAGGGCAAGACGCTACCTCGCAGCAACAGGCTATACTATCTTGATGCTTTTGTGGATCATGACGGATTACTTAAGGTGGGAGGAAGACTCGGCAATGCTTCTGTTTCACACTCTCTCAAACATCCGGTGATCCTTCCAAAGGAACATTACCTAACAAAACTCCTAATTGCTGATTGTCATGAGAAAACTGGACATCAAGGTAAAGGCTTAACTATAAATGAGATCAGATCAAGAGGGATCTGGATTCCAGGAGTAAACAGGACTGTAGCCTCTTTTGTGCAACACTGTATAAGATGTCGTAAACACCGCAGACCCACAGAACAGCAAAAAATGGCAGATCTGCCCTCAGAGCGCATAGATCCATCCCCTCCTTTCACTTACAGTGGAATGGACTGTTTCGGCCCGTTCTTCACAAAACAAGGGCGTAGATCATGCAAGAGGTACGGACTTCTTTTCACCTGTTTCTGTTGCCGAGCTATCCACATTGAGATGCTGGATGATATGTCCACAGACTCCTTTATTAATAGTCTGCGATGTTTCATTGCCATCAGAGGAGCAGTTCGTCAGATAAAGTGTGACCAAGGAAGTAACTTTATTGGAGCCAAGAACGAGTTTGCAAAGGCTTTAGGGGAGATTGACAACAACCGTCTTGTGACATTCTTAGCAGAAAGGCAGTGTGACTTTATCTTCAATGCACCTCATGCAAGTCACACAGGAGGAGTTTGGGAGAGACAGATTAGGACAGTAAGGAGCGTTCTTCATTCCACTCTGTCCTTATCTTCTGGAAGAATGGATGATTCTTGTCTACGGACCTTCTTCTACGAAGCTATGGCAATTGTAAATAGTCGACCGCTGACAGTAGACAATCTAAATGATCCTAAAAGTCCTGAACCTTTAACCCCAAACCATCTGCTCACTTTAAAAACTGCCCAACCTTTACCACCCCCTGGCAAATTTGTCAGAGAAGACTTGTATGCTCGCAAGAGATGGCGCCATGTCCAGTACTTAGCGGAACAGTTCTGGAGCCGTTGGAGAAAGGAGTACTTGTCTAACATCGCAACCAGACAATGCTGGCTAACCCCCAAGAGGAACATACAAGTTGGAGATATAGTGTTGGAGAAAGCAGAAGACTTACCTAGAAATGAGTGGCGTATGGCAGAAGTCATTGAGACTGTGGTTGACAAGGATAATCTAGTGAGAAGAGTAAAAATACGCTTTGGAGACAGAAAACTGGGAAAGGATGGTAAATGTCTAAGCAAACCATCAGTAGTAGAGCGCCCAGTGCAGAAGTTGGTCCTGCTGCTAGAGGCAGCTTAACAACTTCATGTATCCTTTAAGCTTAGCAGTTCATAATAGATGATTAGTTCTTTGTTTTACTCTCATCTAAGCTAAGTAATGGTTAATTCATTTTAAAAATCATTCGTGATTTAAGTTTGAAATTATAGTCACTCGTGATTTTGGTGGGAGTGTAAATAACCCTGTTATTTGAATAGTTTTGATACCTTTACATGCACTATATTAAGCATAAGTTTTAAGTTTTCTAAATACTAGTTGTGTTTATTCTGATTTAAAAGTTTTATTTACATGCAAAGTTATTAAGCCTATAGAGACTTTTATTTTGAAATGACGGACTGCCGCGAAGATCGCGCATGCACGGATATCGAGCACATGGGGAGATTGCTCGTGCACGGAGAGAAGGAGCAACACGGTCACGGAGTTATATGATTAAATATAAAGTTAAAGCAGCTAAAAAGTAATTTAGAGTATTAATAGTTACCTGATTAGTGTAGCACACGGTTTATTTTGGTTTATTTTTGGATATTTTTGGTTAGTTTTGTGTTTTTGGCCTCCTTTTATTTTAGCACCTGGTTGAAAGAGGCACAAAGCTCTTACGGTGTTGTGGACTCAAAAAAGGCAATGTGAAGTGAAATAAGGTGCATTTTAAGGAAAATAAAAACTGGAAAAAAGAGTCAAACGCAAACATCAGTGCAAGAGTCAACTTTATTTCAACCGGGCTGCTACACACTTTCACTTATTCTTATTTTTCCACATATAATAGAAAATTAATTAAAACTGAAAACAGTCCAAAATAAATCAAAACAGAAACACTTACTGGTGGTAATTTTTTTATAATAGTTTATAAATCTATACAGGAATTACATTTGTTAGTTTAGTGCAAGGTTTTAATAGGTCTTAGTTATTTAAGATAAGGTTAAGAAACAATTTATTTACTTTTATAAAATAATGTACTTTAAAAAGATAAAACCACTGCTTATATATTTTCAAGTATTATTATACATTAAATAAGAAATGTCTGTCTTAGAAATGGCCCCAAGCCAGTTTGAGTTTGAGACCCCTGATGTAAACTGAATCAGCAAAAGCAGTATCGGCTCCAATTATTGGCTAAAGAAAATCAGCAGCTTACGGTCATCGGCTAAGGCTGATGGGGAAAAAAATCGTCATCGGCACAAAAATTCCATATCGGTCGATCCCTAATTCGAAGTTCGAAGTTGTGACTTAATTTCGATCGAAATCGTAACACCCTTAATATCAAATATTAATGGTCTAAACCAGGGGTTGGGCAACTCCTGGTCCTGAGGGCCAGTGTCCCTGCAGAGTTTAGCTCCAACCCTAATCAAACACAGCTGAAAAATTTAATTGAAGTCTTCAGGACTGTTTGGAAATTACATTCAGGTGTGTTCGATTTAAAGTTGAAGCTAAACTGCAGGACTGTGGCCCTCGATGCCCACCCCTGGTTTAAACTATTAAGTTGTGATTCATGTAGATGTATGAATAGCAGCATATCCTAAATCAAACTAAAACATCTACATGTCATAGGTGATCTGGAATAGTTATGGAAACCCAATATTACATGAGAATACACCTTATATAAAAGGTTTCAAAAATAAAAACCAACATGCATCAAACATTCATACAGGTATTTACAGGGAAAGGACAGTTTTGGTTTCGTCAAAGACATTTCTTTAGTCTCTGCTGGGCCATTTCACACCTTTTCAGCTCTATCCAGCTTCAAGATTGTTGGAATGTGTTTTTTTTTGGGGGGTGGGGGTTAGGAACAGATGTTGAGATCAAGAGACCTTAGGAGATTAAGAGGGAACTTTAGTTATGCTATTATATAGGCTTATATATACAGCATAAATGTATTACAACGTGCATGTATCTGCACAAAATGCAAAACTTAAACTAAGTTATGTACTAGACAGAAAGTTTAACTCGCGTTGTGGATGTGCACCATAACAGCGCGTTTTAAAACACATCCAGTCAAAGCACGAGCTTGATAACATTAAGCAGCTTTTGTAATCATTTTAGCGATTAGCATTGTGTTGTCCTCTCGCCTGTTTTCAGTCAGGATGTATGCTCGTATGGCTCCCTGGTATCTCTTGACATTTGATGTTTAAATATGAGATGATATAAGGGAACTTGTGACGGCGCTGTTTTGCATCTGACTGACTGTATTTTCGTCCTACCGAAGTAAATCCCAAAATCAGGACATCCTTTAAAACCATAGTGCCTCAGTGATGCGGCTCCACAGCATTGCGCGGTCGGCGGTTGCTGCTGCACGGGTAAGCTGCTAACCAGACATCCAAATGCAGCCATAACCACAAATAAATTAATTAATAAATAAACCCACATGATCATCGTTTTCGTGACCATAAATACGCTACCTGTACCAAGAAAAGAAGGTTTATCTAACTGAGTAAAACTAGCACAATTAGTTAACTCAACTCAATTTTATTGCATTCATATTAAGTAATGTTAGTGTGTTCAATATACTTAAAAAAGGTTGAAAGTTGACTCAACCTAAAACTTCCCATGCAGTCACTTGCCTCACTTTTTATAAGTTAGATCTAGGTATTACTTTTTACAGTGTGTTTCTTTCAGATGTGAAGAGTGATTCATGTTTGGATATAGAAATAACGTCCTCAACATCAAAAGAGCGACTGACAGCAAACTCTTTCCTGCATCACCTGTGGAAAGACATTCAGCTCACAGAGACATTTAGAGAGACATGAGAGAAAACACACAGAAAAGAAACTCTTCACCAGATCTGAGATCAGCTTTACTACCTTACAAGAGAAGAAACTTCATTCAGAAGACCACAGAGAGAAGAAGCAGTTTCACTGTGAGCAGTGCGGGAGGATTTGTGTCTCTTCTTCTGATCTAAATGTTCACATGAGGACACACAGTGATGAAAAGCCTTTCAACTGCACTGAATGTGGAAATTACTTCAGAACCAAACAATATCTTAAAGTTCATCAAAGACTTCATACAGGTGAAAAACCTTACAAATGCTCTCAGTGTGACAAGACTTTTTCTCAGTCAAGTCACTTGAAATCCCATCAAAGAGTTCACACTGGAGAGAAACCTTATCACTGTATTGTCTGTAAGAAGAGTTTTAGTCAACAGCCTACATTACTAAATCACAAGAGAATTCATGAAAAACCTTTCAAATGCTCTCAGTGTGGCATGACCTTTGCTGAGTCAGGTTACTTAAAATCCCACCAGAGAGCTCATACTGGAATGAAACCTTATCACTGTAATGTTTGTGGTAGGAGATTTACTCGCCATGGCAGTTTAGTATTACACCAGAGACTTCATACAGGTGAAAAACCTTTCAAATGGTCTCAGTGCGACAAGACGTTTGCTCTGTCACGTTACTTACAAGCCCATCAAAGAGTTCACACTGGAGAGAAACCTTATCACTGTAGTGTCTGTGGGAAGAGTTTTAGTCAACAGACTACCTTACTAAATCACAAGAGAACTCATGAAAAACCTTTCAAATGCTCTCAGTGTGACAAGGCGTTTGCTCAGTCGGGTCACTTGAAAGCCCATCAGATACTTCATACAGGTGAAAAACCTTTCAAATGCTCTCAGTGTGACAAGAAGTTTGCTCTGTCATGTTACTTAAAATCCCATCAGAGAGTTCATACTGGAGAGAAACCTTAACTTTGTCTGTGGGAAGAGTTAATCAACAGTATATGTGATTTCTTAAAAATGTGAGTGTATATGTTATTCTTTTTTAACTGTGTGATTATGAGGTGGTATATGTGATCGACTGCGTCGCGATTGTGATGTTATCTAAATATAAGGTGGCTTATGTGATTTCTTAATTATGTGACCATGTGGTTGTTTTCATGCGAATTATGGTGGAATTATGAAGTGGTATATGGACTGTGCGACTGTGAGGGTGTATGTGTAACTACTAGTGGTGTAACGGTTCTCAGTAAAGAATCTAATCGTCCCGTCATCCTCCCAAGGTTCAGGACACAGCACGTGCACCGTGGTGCAACGTGTTTGATTCGACCACGCATTTCTAATATAGTTTGATGAAAAAAAACAATGCATAAAACTGCTAATGTATGGTTCTGAATAAGCTCTGCGTGTGTTTACGTGAGAGTACCTGTCCAATTAACTCGTAGTATGCAAATCTGTTGCCAACCTCACAGTTCCTCCTCACGTGTTGGTGTGGGCGTTTGTGTGTGTGTGTGTGTGGCAAGTGAAGGAGAAAAGATGCTAATACAGGCACCGCTCGCTTCATTTAAGTCTACTGCAGCAGCGATGCTCAAGAAAACGTGGACAAAACTGTAAAATTTGCGAGTGTCGTATTCTCAAGGCGTCATCACCAGGGTTTTGTTGATAGCACGTGATCGCAGGTGAGACAGAAACAGCACACATTGCCTTTTGTGTCTTCTTGCGAAAAAACTTAAAGATAGTGGCATAAAATAAAGGCCAATGAAGTTGAAGGATTTTGTGTATATTTCTTTATGCGTAATCTATGTCTGCTTACATTTCAACTGTGCCATGATGTTATCAACATACAGTGAGGAAAATAAGTATTTGAATACCCTGCTATTTTGCAAGTTCTCCCACTTAGAAATCATGGTGGGGCCTGAAATTGTCATTGTAGGTGCATGTCTACTGTAAGAGACATAATCTAAAAAAAATCCAGAAATCACAATGTATGATTTTTTTTAACTATTTGTATGATACAGCTGTAAATAAGCATTTGAACACCTGTCTATCAGCTAGAAATCTGACCCTCATAGACCTGTCACCCCGAATTTCCACCAACTGCGGAGCGGCTGCAGAGCGGCTCCACTGCGTTACGGCTCTGAACTTCGCCGTCCGCCAATACCCACTAGTTCTGTATTTGTTGCAGAGTGGATGCGTGCTGAAGTGACGAGGATCCATGAGGTCTCGTAAACTCACGTGATGATCGCGCGATATCTAGTTCTGTCTCCGCCCATTATGACGTTGAATTATGACGTTTTGCTGGACCAGCCCAGATCGCAACATGAGATCTCGCGAATTCAGGTATGATCACGCGATATAGTCATGGCTCCGCCCTGCGGAGCTGTCCGGCATCCGTCAAAAATAGAAGTTCTGCGTATTTGTTCCGGAAGGCTGCGGATGGCCGGAGCTGTGACGGATTTGGAACGCAGTCAGTGGAAATACACACATTGACTTGAATGGAAACCGATTGACTCCGCCACCATTCCGCAGGGGATCGGCAGCCTTTCCGCAGTGGGTGGAAATCCGGGGTCAGACTGCCTTTAAAACGTCCACCTCCATTTATTATCCTAAATTAGATGCACCTGTTTGAGGTCGTTAGCTGCATAAAGACACCGGTCCACCCCATACAACCAGTAAGAATTTAACTACTAACATGACCAAGACCAAAGAGCTGTCCAAAGACACTAGAGACAAAATTGTACACCTCCACAAGGTTGGAAAGGGCTACGGGGAAGTTGCCAACCAGCTTGGTGAAAAAGGTCCACTGTTGGAGCAATCATTAGAAAATTAAAGAAGCTAAACATGACTGTCAATCTCCCTCGGACTGGGGCTTCATGCATGATCTCACCTCGTGGGGTCTCAATGATCCTAAGAAAGGTGAGAAATCAGCCCAGAACTACACGGGAGGAGCTGGTCAATGACATGAAAAGAGCTGGGACCACCGTTTCCAAGGTTACTGTTGGTAATACACTAAGACGTCATGGTTTGAAATCATGCATGGCACAGAAGGTTCCCCTGCTTAAACCAGCACAGTCCAGGTCCGTCTTATGCCAATGACCATTTGGATGATCCAGAGGAGTCATGAGAGAAAGTCATGTGGTCAGATAAGACCAAAATAGAACTTTTTGGTCATAATTCTACTAAACATGTTAGGAGGAAGAAGAATGATGAGTACCATCCCAAGAACACCATCCCTAATGTGAAGCATGGGGGTGGTAGCATCATGCTTTGGGGGTGTTTTTCTGCACATGGGACAGGGCAGCTGCACTGTATTAAGGAGAGGATGACCGGGCCCATGTATTGCAAGATTTTGGGGAACAACCTTCTTCCCTCAGTTAGAGCATTGAAGATGGGTTGAGGCTGGGTCTTCCAACATGACAATGACCCGAAGCACACAGCCAGGATAACCAAGGAGTGGCTCTGTAAGAAGCATATCAAGGTTCTGGCGTGGCCTAGCCAGTCTTCAGACCTAAACCCAATAGAGAATCTTTGGAGGGAGCTTAAACTCCTTGTTTCTCATGGACAGGCCAGAAACCTGACTGATCTAGAAAAGATCTGTGTGGAGGAGTGGGCCCAAATCCCTCCTGCAGTGTGTGCAAACCTGGCGAAAAACTACAGGAAACGTTTGACCTCTGTAATTGCAAACAAAGGCTACTGTACCAAATTTTAACCTTGACTTTCTCAGGTGTTCAAATACAGCTGCAAATAAAAATGTATGTGTCTGCAGTGAAGATGTGAACCAAATGCCACATACAGATGTATGGCCTATAGAAGCTGATTAGTGTGAATAACAAAAAAATCACCATTGGTTGGCTGTAGGAGGTCTTAACAGGTTTCTATTGATTTGGAGGTCTTTTATTATCATGTAAAGTTAAGATCTAGAAGTCTAGAAGACTGCTATGCTACACGGTATAACATTTTTAAATAAAAATTTTCCCCTGAACTTTGGTCCTGCTTACTTCTTTATGTATTAGAAGCATTCTAATTAGAAAAATCTGACAAAGGCAACTGTCAGGCCAATAGTCTTATGTCTCTTATGTCTGGATCATCTTTCTAAATCTGATCTTTAATAATTGATTTTTTAATTCAAAATGTGGTATTTTTGGACGAATCCTAACCATATAAGAGGTGATAAAAAGTATAAATAAGGACAACATGAAAGTTTTTTGTTGTTGTTGTTTACGTATCTGTTCTTTCATTTGATGTATCGTATGTTTATGTTTAAAAAAAAAATTTCTGGAAGGTATTACAATTTTGTGAAAAATAAAAAAAATGCTGGCACTGGCTGGCAACTTTTTTTTTAAATGCTGGCGGGGAAAGAGTTCAAATCACAGTGAGTTAATAGACAGGTGTCTATGAACTCACTAATTTAGGTATAACGTGACACAAGTAGCTCTCGACCACTTTTATTTTTTAGAAAGTAGCTCTCAAATAAAAAAAGGTTGGAGACCCCTGCCTTACAGAGCGATGATAAATAAAGCATTAATAAAAAAAAAAAATTGAATATCACATCTGTTCACTACGAAAACAAAACCAGACTCAAATGCAACATTTGTGAGACCTTTTGTTTAATAACGTAACCATAATGTTGGAAAGACGTTTAAAGAACATCATGACCATACCAAAATACAACCAGTGTATACATTGGTTTAAATGTATCTCAGCTTTATTAATACTGTTTTGTTTTATAATGGTAGGCAGGACTGGTAATTGGGCAGAGGGCCTACCGGGCATTTTGTTTTTATTTGGGGTGTGGTTTTTAAAATTACAATGGCATTATGAAACAATGACATACAAAACATTACCTAATAACAATGAAAATATAACGTTGTAAAAACACTTGTTTGTATTTTTAATCTGATCAATCTCTTTGTCCTACAATGTCCTATCAGGACTTTAAAAGCTTGATGTTCTGTATTTATTCTTCAGCAATTATTTTTCCACCCCTTCTTTTTATTTAGTCATTACTTTATACAATAGTTTGTGATGATTTCTGGTCATAATTGAGACGCATTCTTGTTTTGTTAAGTCCATTGTAAAGCAGTGAGCGTCTTCTCTCTCCAGTACAGCAGGAGGCGCTGCAGCTCTTTAGTCCGCAGATAAACTCACTAAAGAAAGAAAGAAAGAGCGCGCGTGTGTGATGTGTTTTGCTGAGTCCCAATTCGCATACTATCCGTCCTAAATAGTATTCGAAACTAGAATTAGTACGTCCCAAAACGTAGTATGTTGAAATGAGTATCCCAAAGATACCCGGATGGTCTACTATTTCCGGTTAGATTTCGAAGTGCAGATCGATCCACACTCTAACGGCTAATATTGCCCACAAGCCATTGCGTGCGGGAGGGAGGAGCTTTGTGGTGATGTAAATATGGCAGCCAGACGCAGCAGCGGAGATGCGCCCTCAGCTTTTAAGTGTAAGAATTCAAATGTTTAACCCTAATTAAAGTTATCTTTCATTGTCTCGTAATATTCGGTTGATGTTGTGAAAATAAAGTACCATGGCTGTAGTACTGTGTCATGCATGTGTCTTTTTTATGTATTTCTTTTTATGTTTCTGTCTTAGATTTATACCTTACTATAAACCCTTATGAAAATAAACACCTTTTACTACACTAATCATAGTTTAACCACACTGACTTATTTGTAGTAATACTGTGGCTGTACAAATGTTAACTTTATTAAGAAATATGGTTACTAAACTTTTACTATAGTAAAAGCATGGTTCATTTTCATCGCGGTATTTTTGATTTGCATACATAAGTATAAAATAAGCATAAAATACGTTAAACAATAGTTATACTATAAACTTTAACTATTTTGACTTTAAAATAAGTAGCTTTCGTTACACACATTGTTGCACATGAACATCATAACCAGCCGCCTCACAAACGACCTGCGTTTGGTGTGCGTAACTAGGCAACCACGTTGTCGTTCACGTTGCATGACGTCATCGAAGTACGTCCCAGAACGTGCATACTCTTTTGATACACACTCAAAAGTACGTACATTTTCCTCACAAAAACAGTACATACTTTTAGGTCGTAGTATAAGTAGGCGAATTGGGACTCAGCATTTGTGTATCCTCAGTGTTTTTCTCTTGCGTGTTTCATTGAGTGTACACAGAGTCTTGTCTCTGTGTATTTAAGTGTTGAGATGATGCAGGACACTGCAGTGTGTGACAGTAAACAGAGCTTACAGTAGGATCAAACCTCCACAGAGTCTCTGGATTCTGTCTGTAACGCTGGAGAACAGCAGCAGATCCTGCAGACCAAACTGAAGATGTGTTCAGTTAAACTCATCGACTGCACGAACCTCATGATGAAGATTAAAACTGAACCCACAGAAATAAAAACTGAACCCACAGAAGAGGCTCGCACTGAGGAAGAGGTTGATTTTATTCCATCAGGTATGTAGGCTATCCTCAATTATTGTTGTGTTTTTAACATTTTTTACTGTCATGTGAGCACCTATTTTGGGTTTTCAGTCACAAACTCACTAATCAATAGACCCAAAAATGTAAGTACTCAAATTTTAAAGGAGTTTAGGATATCTTTAATACTTATTGAGCATCATTCATGTAGACTTAAAGGGTTAGTTGAACCCAAAATGATATATCATAAATTTTATCATAAATCACTTACCCCTGTGTCGTTCTAAACCCCAAAGTCCTCCGATTTGCTTAAGAAGACATTTTTAGATATTTTTGATGAAAACTGGGAGCCCAGCAAACACCGAACGTTACGTGTAGTTTTTTTTAAGATATAACGAATAAACTTTAATAGCCTAATGAATGGCCTTTATTAAAGGGACACTGGGACAGTAATATGATTTAGTGGTGAAATAGTATTTTACATTCAAACGAATAGTGCTCTTTGGCGCCTCGCTTTTCCAAATGCTTGTTGCAACTACGGCAGCTGTTATGTACTCACTTATCTCCTTGTCCGTTTCAGCTGGTTCACGTTAGGGATGGCAGAGTCCTGCACGGGTCCATTTTTGGAGAAACACTTCGGCCCGTACCCGCAAAGTTCAGAACAAGATCCGTCGGCACAAATGGAACCTGATAACTATACACAAATAGACCTATTAATAAAAAAAGACCAAGAAGAAATCAACCTACCTACACAACCCCTGCTGTGCTCCTAAGTCTCGTCTCGAAATGTGTTCTAAGACGTTAAAGGCGGAGTCCACGATGTTTGAAAAACGCATTGAAAAAGGAGACGGCCCGACTACCAAAACACACTTATAGCCAATCAAATCAAATCAAATGCCGGGTTGCGTATGTGTGGGGCGGGTCTATCAACAGAAGGTCGAGATTCTATTGGGGCAGGGGCGTGTTTGTTTAGGTGATTTCAAATATCAACATTGGCTTTCAAACATCGTGGACTCCGCCTTTAAGCTTCCGGCTATCAACTGCAAAACTCTATGCCACTTCTCCTGCAACGCTCGCTCCAACTAGGCTACGAGAAGAATCCACAAAGGTCACACACTGTTACGGTAGTGACGTGATGGGTCAAAGGTCATTTTGCACGTGTAATGGTAATTAGGACGTGCACACCAAAGCTTTTACGCCCGTGGCCGGCGCATGTTTACAATTGATTCCAATGAAAACTCGACTTTTTTCAAGTAAGCCGGCGTTCAGCGGTTTTTCAGCGCTGAAAGTCGAGAGATTCAACTTTTTATCACAACAACCAACCAGCTCACAGCTCAAGTATCACAGCTAAACAGCTCGGCTGAAAAAACAGCTGGCATTCGGTGTCCTCCGTTTTCAGTCGTGTAAGTTTTGGTGTGCACATACAAATTTTGCACATATTTTCATTTGTGCTACTACCCGCCCGCACGGAGTTAATTATTGGCCCGGCGCCACGCCCGTGAATAAGTCTATAAGTTTACCCTGAATGAATACAATACATTATCCCTTAAATGCCTTCTTGTGCAAAAAACTATGTTGCATGTGCGCGCCTGCATCAAACTGATTCTGGCTGGACAAGATTTACCGCGAGTTTTCAATATCACGGTAATCAAACACGGTTGTAATGATAATTACATTTTAAATGATAATACTAACCGTCAGGACATTTTATCGTGTTTAATTGTGAAACAGGTAATCGTCCCATCCTTAGTTCACTTGTTCTGAATAAAAACGCATTGTGGAAACGCGTTGGTAGGCAAGTGCTTTTTGTCCCTCCCTACTATTATAGTTTATCAATACGGCATAACGACATGGAAGCCTCTTTGGACTTACCCGTTCAATGTAAATAAAGAGAAGAAATTCTAAGCTTACAAAGAAAAGTTAGATCACTGGCAGAGTTCATTTGACACCAATGGGGACATATTTATGAATAAAGACATTGATTTTGATTAATAAAACACTTAAAATTCTACTTACAGTTCCTTTGGGGCAGGGGTGTCAAACTCAATTTCATCGCGGGCCACATCAGCATTACAGTAAATCTCAAAGGGCCAGTTGTATTTGAACGACTGTATGAATGTATCAACTCTCTTATTACTGTACATTGCATAATTTTCTCTGCATTTGATTACTATTGGTTTTGTTAATAACTCAATTAATACCTAGCTTTGAAAGTAGAAGCCCAGGCAAATAATGACAAAGTGTATAGAGTACAACCATTCTACAGATTATTTTAAAAATAATTGTGTTGACAAAAACACATGTTGTATGTGAGTACACTCAAAATGTTCTGTTATCCTTCATTGTGCAGGTAAGAAAATGAGAGGCATTTTAAGATACCCGTCTGTTTTACAATCTCCACCACAATATGCATTTATTAGACACATATACTCTTGCTTGTCATTTCTTGCCCTCTTTACAAAAAAGCTGTGATTTTTTTTACCTGGCTTTGAGTGCCTGATTGACTGACGTCTCGTGAGTTCAGTGTTGTAGGCTACAGATCAATAGTTTCAATCGTTTATTAAAAGGAATTGGTTCAAATGAGTCATTAGTTCGCGTATGTAGCGGGAGGAGACGCTGTGTAAACTAATCCCAGCTGGACATCGCAAAACATTTCTGTACACGAGACGGAAAACATTTTCTCGCTGGATTCGCGTGAGCGTGCGCGAGAGAGGGACAGAAAGAACGAGCAGATACTGTACTGAGTAGTGCGCTCGTGCGGGGCACTGCACGTTCTTTCTCATGCAATCATCAATATTATCAACATAAATACATTACAAAAAGACTTTGGCGGGACAAAAATTCGTTTTGGTGGCTGCAAAAAAAAATCAATGTTGGAAATAACCTGCAAAAAATAAAACTTATAATAACAATAAAATAATCTGTAATCTCTCGCGGGCCACATAATTAACATAATTTGTAAACTCTCGTGGGCCAGATGAAATGAGGGGGCGGGCCAGATTTGGCCCGCGGGCCTTGAGTTTGACACCCCTGCTTTAAGGCAACTAAGTTGGCCCACTGCTTTGTGTGTGATCACTACTGCTGCTATTCTTCAAAATTTCAAGGAAATTAAATGAAAACTTTAATAAATCCAATATTTTTTGTTAGTGCGCAAGTCGTGCACGCTTCATTGCTTCAGCACGTGCTTATCTACTCCTCCCCTCCAGAATGTGCTTGTGAACTCGCGTCACGGTTGTTTAATTTTACCTCAGAGACCAACATTGTTTTACCAATTTCTTTTCTTTTTTTCGTCATTTAGTAACTTAAATATGACAATTAATATTTTAATGTTTTTCGATTGTTGTTAACTATATGAACAGAATATAATGTTAAAAGAAGCTTTTGATTGATGTGAAAACAGAGATAGCTAACGTTAGGCGGCTAAACAGCTGTTATAAGATTCGTTAAAGGAATATTCCATTTTCTAAAAAGAAAAATCCACATAATTTACTCACCACTATGTCATCCAAAATGTTGATGTCTTTCTTTGTTCAGTCTAGAAGAAATTATGTTTTTTGAGGAAAACATTGCAGGATTTTTCTCATTTTAATGGACTTTAATAGAGTCTGATATATATATATATTCTCGCCTGAACTTATCTTAAAACAAATTTGTAAACCAGAGAAAGTAATGTTAAGAAACGCCTATTTTGGCTCTATTTCAAAATTACCCAACATTTAACCCATCGAGTTGGGTTACACAAAAACTAACCAACACTGATAGAACAACCCAACAAAATAACTCAACTGGCTCAACCCAGGAGTTGGGTTGAAAAAAACAACTCAAAGTTTTTTTGAGTGTAATATAATTACAACTTATTTGCTGTTGTTATTTTATGAAATCCTGAGATGCATATGAAGTAACCGTTTTATAAAAGCAATAAGCCCCGTGAAGCAGTGGTGTTACAGAGCATTTTATAAAAGCTAGGGGGTCCGCTTCGCGTCATGCCTAACAACGCCCCTTAGCTAATTGTTATAAAATACACTGGTAACCCACTGCTTCTTGTGGCTTATTGCCTTATTTTGGGGTGAACTATCCCTTTAAAAAAGACTTAATCTCATTTAAGAAGTGTCATCATATAATGCAACAAGGATTGTGAAAGTCTCAAATCTTGGTTTATTTGATTGTGCAATGACCTAGCTGCAATAACTGGACTGACACCTGTCTTCTGTCAATATGTGTGAATCTAGAAAAAGATACAGAATCTCACTTCTTCGTCCTTCTTTGTGTAAATAAGAGTGAAAAGGCAATTTAATTGTTTCATGTTTCTTTTCAGATGTGAAGAGTGATTCATGTCTGGATATCGAAATAACGTCCTCAACGTCAAAAGAGCGACTGACAGCACAAACTCTTTCCTGCATCACCTGTGGAAAGACATTCAGCTCACAGAGACTTTTAGAGAGACATGAGAGAAAACACACAGAACAGAAACTCTTCAACAGATCTGAGATCAGCTTTACTACCTTACAAGAGAAGAAACTTCATTCAGAAGACCACAGAGAGAAGAAGAAGAAGAAGAAGCAGCAGTTTTACTGTGAACAGTGTGGGAAGATTTGTCTCTCTTCCTCTGATCTAAATGTTCACATGAGGACACACAGTGGTGAAAAGCCTTTCAACTGCACTGAATGTGGAAAATACTTCAAAACCAAACAAAATCTTAAAATTCATCAGAGAGTTCATACAGGTGAAAAACCTTACAAATGCTCTCAGTGTGACAAGACGTTTGCTCTGTTACGTTCCTTGAAAGCCCATACAGGTGATAAACCTTTCAAATGCTCTCAGTGTGACATGACCTTTGCTCAGTCAGGTCACTTGAAAGCCCATGAGAGATTTCATACAGGTGAAAAACCTTTCAAATGCTCTCAGTGTGACAAGACGTTTACTAATTCAAGTAACTTAAAAGTCCATCAAAGAGTTCATACTGGAGAGAAACCTTATCACTGTAATATTTGTGGGAAGAGTTTTAGTGTAAAGGGTTCATTACTAAATCACAAGAGAGTTCATACAGGTGAAAAACCTTTCAAATGCTCTCAATGTGACAAGACGTTTACTCAGTCAGGTTCCTTAAAATACCATCAGAGAATTCATACTGGAGAGAAACCTCATCACTGTAATATTTGTGGGAAGAGTTTTGAACAACAATGTGAATTAATAATTCACAAGAGAATTCATACAGGTGAAAAACCTTTTAAATGCTCTCAGTGTGACAAGACGTTTTCTCAGTCAAGTAACTTGAAATCCCATCAGAGAGTTCACACTGGAGAGAAACCTTACATCTGTGCTCAATGTGGAAGGAGCTTGTCTGGTTCATATCAATTAAAAGTTCATCAAAGAGTTCATACTGGAGAGAAACCTCATCACTGTAGTGTCTGTGGGAAGAGTTTTAGTCTAAAGGCTACCTTACTACAGCACAAGAGACTTCATACAGGAGAAAAACCTTTCAAATGCTCTCACTGTGACATGACATTTGCTTGTTCAAGTAACTTAAAAGACCATCATAGAGTTCATACTGGAGAGAAACCTCATCACTGTAGTCTTTTTGGGAAGAGTTAATCAACAGTCAAACTTTGTAAAGCACCAGTGACCTTAATAAGGTTATGATACCAAAAACTTGTATAAAGTTTTAAATATTGTTAAAAGTTAATAGTAAAATAAGAACAAATAATCAAATTATGAGCAATATCGCAGATAAATAGAACAGAACAAACATACAAATGAAATAAAACTGCTGCTCATGTTTTTATATTACTTTAACAGTACTGTATTATGGAGGATGAAAAATTACTTAAAGGTCCCATATTTTAAAGCTTTCTAGTTTTATTTTAAGTTATGATATCCTTAAAGGGAAAGTTCAAAAATGAGATTTCGGTTATTTTTTTATTCACTTTCATGTTGTTACAAACCTGTATACATTTCTTTGTTTCTGATGAGGGAAGATATTTTAAGGAAAGTTTGAAGTAAAGACATTTGTGAGCCACATTTGCTTCCATAGTATTGTCTTTTCTTACTATGAAAGTGTTGTTTTTTTAATGTTTTTTTATGAGTGAAATACACATTTGAAATAACGTTACCAATGGATTTCTGTACCCTAAATGGGCCAGTGTATGTAACTTAAGAAGAAAACGTTTGATTTCCACCAGATATTTTGTCAAAGTGTGTGGCTACCAAAGACTTTAGAACTACAAAGCATCACATAACCGTCTACAATATATAATTGTAGTTTTCTCTGCCCCTTACTGTTCTCGCTTTACATGCTCCCCCTAGGCTCCATTCTTCAGAAATACAATATTAATTATCACTGCTATGCTGACGACCTACAACTCTATCTCCCTATTAAACTTGAAGCTGACTCCTCTTTACAACCTCTTCTCTCATGCTTTGATGAAATAAGAATCTGGATGGCCAACAACTTCCTTCAATTAAACACTGATAAAACTGAGGTGCTTCTGCTAGGCCCCATTGCACTTACTCCTACTCTCATAAGCAGGTTAGGCCCCCTTGGTGACAACCTTCGACCTCATGTAAAAAATCTAGCGGTCTACTTTGATCCACTACTACAATTTGAAAAGCATGTAAATATGGTTGTAAAGAGCAGCTTTTTTCACCTCAGATCTGTTGCGAAAGTAAAACACTTGAATTGTAATTCATGCATTAATTTCATCTAGGCTAGACTACTGGAATTCCTTGTACATTTGCCTTCCTCAAATCACTCTATCTTGGCTTCAAATGGTTCAGAATGCTGCAGCGAGACTGTTGACAGGAACAAAAAAGAGGGAGCATATCACTCCTGTTCTCGCCTCATTGCACTGGCTCCCGATCAAATTCAGGGTCGATTTTAAGGTACTTCTTTTTGCTTATAAGGCCATGCATAAGTCGGCTCCACACTACATTTGTGACCTCATCCAACCATACACAGCCTCTAGGTCTTTGAGATCTAGCAACCCAACCCAACAACCAGCTTCTTCTGTCGATTCCTCGCTCTCGTTGTAAATCCAAAGGAGATAGAGCTTTTACTGTTGCTGCCCCTAAACTTTGTAATAGTTTACCCTTTACCATCAGAGCCTCTCCATCCCTAAGTGTTTTTAAATCTAATTTAAAGACTTATTTCTATACCCTTGCTTTTGACTGATGTTTTGACTGTGTTTTTTTTTCTTTCTCTTCTCTTTTTTGCTACTATACATATTTACATTTTATCTGTATTTTTTAATTCAATTTTCTTTTATCTCTTTAAACTTGCTGCTTTTAATGCAACCTTTTGTAAAGCACCTTGGATTAACTGTGGTTGTATTAATGTTGTGCTATATAAATAAATTTGACTTGACTTGACTTTTGCTAGTACACGTCACAGTTATGTCACTGCAAGCTGCACACGCAATGTGGTGGCAGCAAAACAGTTGAATTGAATTACACACGAGTGAAACGAGCAAGATAACTCACTACCCAGCCAACATTGACATGTGGGCCCCACGTGGGTCCCATATGGGCAGCATGGGTTACATGTGGGCATGGGCTTCACATGGGCAATATATGTGGGTCCCATGTGGGTTTCCTATGTGGGCCCCATATGGGTTTGCCCATGTGGGATAATAATGTGGGCCCCTCATGGCACCTATGTGGGCAAAACATTTTTATGCTTGAAATACATCTTTATACATTTACAATCTTAAAATAATAACTTTTGGTAGATTGTCACTTTTAAACAAATAGCAAATAATATAACAGATATGATTTGATCAGTATAAAACATTTTAAATAAAAATGCATTATTTTTTACATTTAATTAACATTGATATGTGGGCCCCACATGGGTCCCATATGGGCAACATGGGTTTCATGTGGCCATGGGCTTAACATGGGCAATATATATGGGTCCCATGTGGGTTGGCTATGTGGGTCCCATGTGGGTTTCCCTATGTGGGACCCATATAGGTTTGCCCATGTGGGATAATAATGTGGGGCCCTCATGGCACCTATGTGGGCAAAAAAATGTTATGCTTGAATTATATCTTTATACATTTACAATCTTAAAATAATAACTTTTGGTTGATTGTCACTTTTAAACAAATAGCAAATAATATAACAGATATGATTTGATCAGTACAAAACATTTTAAATAAAAATGCATTATTTTTTACATTTAATTAACATTGATATGTGGGCCCCACGTGGGTCCCATATGGGCAACATGGGTTTCATGCGGCCATGGGCTTAACATGGGCAATATATATGGGTCCCATGTGGGTTGACTATGTGGGTCCCATGTGGGTTTCCCTATGTGGGCCCCATATAGGTTTGCCCATGTGGGATAATAATGTGGGGCCCTCATGGCACCTATGTGGGCAAAACATTTTATGCTTAAAATACATTTTATATACATTTAAACTCTTAAAATTATTACTTTTGATTTATAGTCACTTTTATACAAAGAGCAAATAATATCACAGATAGGATCTGATCAGTATAAAACATTTTAAATAAAAATGCATTATTGTTTATATTTATTTGTGATATTTGTAATGTTAACCTGCCAATTATTAATTTTAATTTGCACAGCTGAGCATGAGTGAAAATAAAAAATGTCAGAAAGTTCATCAGTTTGATAAGTGTGTTAATTAAAGAAATGTTTCAAACATTCTGAAAAAAGCCTGATTAGTGGAGTCAGGTGTTTCATATAAGGAGACCTCATTACGATCTGCTCACTGCAACGACACATTACGCTTGACAAAGTAGTCCTGCTTCAAATGTTTTTAATTGTGATTTTTATCACATAATATAATATCATATTTTAAATAATCTTTGCTAAAATAGGCAGACTTTTAAAATTACAACTATAAAGATGATAAACATTTAAACTACAAGAATTTCCGCTCAGGCGCAAGGATACAGTTTCTACCAGAGCAGCAGGAGTCTCTCACAACTGTTACACTTGTAATTTATCCTGAGTTGTGTGTTTAGAAAATGTAATACTACTCTACAAGTTCACGGACTGCACAGGGATGAATCAAAGCAAGGACATTTAATGAGTTTGGCTGTGGATGCTTTGGAAGTTCTTCATAAAACGTTTGAGCAAAGATTAATTGATGATCAGAAGACCATCTCCAGAAGAGTGAGCAATGTTTGTGTTGTTTTTGAGTTCTAAGTATTTTAAGAGTTTGACTTCTTTCAATGCTTATTTTAAGTGTTATTTTAAATTGTTAGTCATTACCTGCCTTAGCAGTTTTGAAATGTTCATTGTTATTTTAGCATTGTATTGTTATAAATTGACAATAAAGTATTTTGATATATTGAACCTCCTTCATGTTTTGTGATGTTACAGATGAATGAACTGTTGAATATTTATGCTGAAATCTGATATTTACCGAACTGAAATGATTTGCTTTTATTGGTTTTCAATTTAAAACAAATATATTATTTAAAAAAATTACAATTAAGCATTAAAAGTATAATTATAATACTTTTATAATTCATAATAAGGGACCAGTCCAGTACCCATTAAAAGTCCATTCTGGGCCCTGATATGTAACATGGGCTTCATTACGTGGGTGCAATATGGGCCCTATGTGTGTTGCCCACGTGGGCCCCACATAGGCCCCACTCAGTTTCTATATCAAATTCATGTGGGCAACCCAGGTGGGGCCACAGTGGAACCCATGGACAAACCCATGTACAGCCCACATTGGAAGCCCATATGGGGCCCATATAGGGCCCACATGGGCCCCATGTGTGTTGCCCAGCTGGGCCCCACATAAGCCCCACTCAGTTTCTATATCAAAGTCATGTGGGCAACCCAAGTGGGGCCATAGTGGAACCCATGGACAAACCCATATAGGGCCCACATAGGAAGCCCATATGGGGCCCACATGGGCCCCACCTTGCAATGTTGGCTGGGTAGAAAATATCTTGTTGTGCTGTTGAGTGTCAGAATAGGAATGCCAAAAAAAGATGGCCTTCATTTTTATACCATCGTCAAAGACACCATTTTAAGATCAATGTAGGTGTTTATGATTGCAATAAACCCTTAAACAGACAGACTGGAGTGATGAAGTCATTTGGAAATCTTTTAATAATTAGTATAAAAAATAATTTGAGAAGATGTCCGGGGTTTTGTTGACGTCTGTTCCCTCTATGTGTTTCTTATAGCGTTTTCATCACATTACATTCATAATTTATTTAGAAAGATTACATTTTGAATGGGTTATACTAAAAAGCAATATCACCATTTATTAAATATTTCATAATTTTTCCGGGTTTTTTTTATTTTTTATTTATTTAACCTTTATTTAACCAGGTTGGCACATAGAGGACTCATTCTCATTAAAAACGGCGACCTGGCCAAGATAAAGCGTCATAATGCAGACAACATAGGTTACACGTAAAAGACAAGACAATGTAGTACAAGTTACAAACAATTATTCAGTCAAAGCACTTCGTACAAAGTAATTCCAAATCCAATAACTAAACAAGTCATAGAAATCAATATAAAAACGTACTAGGTAAATAAACTATTAAATAAGTGCAGTTTACATTATTAACAAGTAGCAATATCGAGAGAGAAATAATTAAATAATAATTGCTCTAGTTTACACAGGGGAGAAATATACGCTAACATGAACAGTGATATGACAATAAGTTAGTTATCAATCGTTTAAAACACTAGATTCAAGCCTTAAAGTTTTTTGGAGTTCGTTCCAATCATTGGCAGCAGAAAACTGAAAAGAAAAACGTAAAAAAAGTAAAAAATAAAAAATAAAATATCACCATTTATTAAATATTTCATAATTTTTCCGTTGTCTATTATTTCTTTTTACCTTATCTTATATGTCTTTCTGTTTATTCTAAAATTATTATGTTTACATACTTAATAATATATTAACACACACAAGTGTGAAGTGATTAATATATAAACAGGCCTATGCATATTAATTTGTATGTAAACATAATAGTTTTAGAACAAACACGAAGAAATAATAGAAAACAGGAAAATGATGAAATATTTAATAAATGGCACTATGGCAGGCACGTGCACAGGTAGGGCTCAATGATATTGGTAACCCTTTTAGCCTGTCTGTTTTACAAATATATTTATCAAATTGAAGGTATTAAAAAAATTGCAGGACAAACGTAGTCTTGTCTCTATGTATTTTAGTGTTAAGATGATGCCGGACACTACGGTATGTGACAATAAACAGAGCTTACAGGAGTCTTAATATTAATAGCTTAATATTTATTGGTACAGTCTATCGCACAACAGCTTTTTCTCACCTATTTAGACGCGTTTTCACCGTGTTTTCGCTGATTTCACACTGTACTCGAATGCTGCCGCTCTGTCTTTTGCCACACAGTGGGCGTAACCGCAGTCATTTTCGCCAAAGGTGACGTCACGTGCATACCCTCTATTGATATCAAGGAGTTCACCCATAGATATGTATATAAAGGCTAGATGGCTCAAGGCGGAGTCCCTAACGGCATCACCTGCCGGTGTCATGAGCAATCCAGTCCCCCCGAGCAATTCTGCCCCCCTAGGACCCCAATTGGTACCTAGCAGTAATGCCTGGTCAAAAACTTGTCATCGCGATATCTTGATGCTAATGGCTAATCGAAGCTGCGTTAGTGGTGTAGCAAGCTAGGTACTTTTTACAAAATAGAAGCATACAAAATATTTTTAAAATAAAAGCTTACAAAATAATATAATTAATGAACTAATATTCATGTTGCAAACACGTGAGCAGCTTTGTGTCATCCTCTGCTTTACAAAAACAATACTTTTATTTTTGTAAATAAAAAGTGTTATTCAACTATGTAGTAATCATGTACATGTACATGTAAAATTATGAGATATATTTTATAGCTGTATGCTAAGCTGGTACGTCACGTTAAGCTAATTAAAAAAAATCTAAGAACGAGATTTGGTAGATCTCACCACCTAGAGCATCAGTTATATACTACTATATTAAACGGATAATTTAAAATACACCAATTGTAATTTTAACAACATTCTAACGATATAAATCATCACGAAATTTTGAAGGAATTGTAATAAGGCGCTACAAAGGCTACCCATGAGGAGTTTTTTCAGCCAATGGAATTACGCGGGGTCCTAGGGGGGCAGAATTGCTCGGGGGGACTGGATTGCTCACGACACCGGCCATCTTACGACAGGGCGCTTGCTCACTCGTAGCATTGAGTTTAATGGTGCAGGTACTTTTAAATGAGCATAACTTGCTCAATTTTCTACCGATTTTCAAACGGTTTGGGTTTTTACAAACGTTATTAACGTGGCTATAATTCTGGATGCTTTAACATGTTTCATGAATTTATTTTTTATTTTTAGTATAGGTATGCAGTGTCATAGGTACGCTGTTAGATTGTATTTTCTAATCAGGTCTAGAGATATGTTTTGCAGCTTGGAGGTCTGAGCTGAGTAGCAGAGAGTCTGATCAGGGGCTATGAAAGACGCAGACACAAGGTTCTGTCCCAATCATAGTCAAACATTTATTGATAGAGCATCACAATATATACTGGTAAGAAGAGGAAGTCTTAGTCACCTGAGACTATTTTAGATCCTTTAACCAGGTGCCTTGCATTAGTCACAGAATCCCTCCAGTAATATCAAATAACTTGTGTCCAGTTTTTTTGGCAGTATAGACAATTTATAATCAGCAAAGGGAAGCTTCATAATTTGGAGAAGTATCCCCAAGGATATAGAAGTCATGAGATCTGATATGCCTACGTGACTGGACTAGCACATTCAATAAGAAGAAGTTCACCTAGGGACTTTGGGTACATTCAAGGACACCAGATGCTGACTCTAGTAGAAATAATCCACTTATAGCTTGATTCGAAACCATATAGAGAAGTTACAAAATCTTGTTGCATTAAGAATAAAATATGTGAAAGTGATTATTGCTCAATCATAAAAATACGAGGAATACAAAGTATTAGTATGCATTATAAAATAAGAAAACAGTGGGTGTGGGGAACCAAGAAAGAATTAATTCTTACAATGGCCCCTTTGAGACACTCTCCGTGGATCACATGCGTTACCCACACCCATTTATCATATAAAAATGCATTCTGCTGTTTTTTCGGGTTAAAGACCCTGTTTGATTGGCAAGCAATACAGAAAAATCATATATATGTGTATAATACCTAAGAATAAGTACAAAAGGCTACAAAGTTGTCTCAGGCATTTGGTTTGATCTCTCAGCTGTTTGTGATCTTAAAATCATCCGACTCGGCTCTTCAGGACTCGTATTTTCAGAAAGGCTTATCTCTGAGGGGATCAGTTCTTCCAATGGGATCGATCGTAATTCTTCCAATGGGATTAGTCGTGTAGGAGCCAGTGGGTCTACCACATCATAAACATGCTCCTCATTGTCCGATTCCTCTAGAGGTGGCATCTCCTCTGAATCCTCAGAGGAGCGTTCTTCCGGGGGCAAAACATAAGTTGTAATAAATTCTTCACTATCATCCGAGTCATCAACAACTTCTGGGCCTACAACATTTAAAGATCTCAAATTGTTATAGCTGGGTGGATTTCCAAGAGGTACAGTGACATTAACCATTGTTTGGTACGTATGCTGAGACATCATACCTGAGACAACCTTGGTTACCAATCCAGTAATACATTGCATTAAACACGGAGCAAATAGTAAGATGGCAAATATCAATAGAACCATGGGAACAACAGTATTAAAAATCCATGCTCCCCATCCTCCCCACATATTATTCAGCCAGGCAAACCATGAATCGTCAACCTTTTCTGGCTGTTGTATTGCTTTTCTCATGTGCCCTATTAGATCAGTTACATTATCTGAGTGATCAGGAATATGAAAACAACAGGAAACAGAGAGCATCCGGCAAACTCCTCCCTTCTCTGCAGTGAGCATATCTAGTACCAATCTATGTTGTACCACTGCTTCCCTCATTTTCTTTACTTCGTCGTTAATCAACTGTAAGGCGTGCGCCGTATCATTTTCTAATGACAGAACTTGCCATGCTAGGCCATTGATCTTATTTAAGGCAGTTGTCGTTCCTACCCCCGTAAATAGGCCAGCTAACGACCACCCCACATTTTCCCATGGAGATGTCCATGGGTTATCCGTTTTGTATCCATTATACCGGCGCGGGATTGAATGCGACTCTCGTTTACTCCGATGGTTAGCGGTTTCTTTGCTTGCAATGTCATTATTTTTCTTAGCTAATATCGTGGTACCTGTGGAGATGAGGGATGGGTAGCAGCAACCTTGCCAATCCCCTGCATCTAAATGGTAATATGCCACTCCTCCACATGTCCACATCATTCCCGGGGCACTATCTAGATGTGTAAACGGGCAGTCAAATGGTTGTATGCGCTTATCCTGTGTTTGAAGGGTGCAGTTTGGTCTCTTCGCTGCATTGAGCGTTATTGTATTTTTACAATCTGATACACCTACATAATGTCTTCCTGTGGTCGAGCAAACACATAATTCTGCCAAATGCGACTGAACGTGGAACGTTGGTCCCCTAAAGGGTAGGCCAGGATGATTACATTGATAATCTCTTAACCCGTCCGTTATAGACTTGTTTAATTTTAAATTCTCGGTCATTTGTACCACAATAGACATTTGTCGCGGCACTGTACAGCCGGTCGTTATCATTTCTGACGTTAAGGGTTGCGTCCGCCATGTTGAGTGCAGTTGCATACAGACCCAGCATTCCCCATCTACCTCGTCTTTAACAACTTCCCTCTGTAGCAATGCTAATGCACATGCATAGTTACCACCACATTTGGCTTTAGCTGTTCTAACTTCTTTAACACTATCACTCAGTTCAGAGCCCATAATGAAATCGAGGTCCTTTTTCGAGAGGTTTTGAGTTGATTGTTGTGGGTCAGGAAACAAGTCGGTCATCACATCCCGAATGGTTAATTCAGGGAAAGGCATAACTACATTCATTTGCACTTCTTGGTACATATCTTTTCCGTCTATTGCCCATGCGCAGTAATATTTCCCTGCGTCCGAAAATTGGACATTCAAAATTGTAATGTTTAACAACCACAAATGCCGTCTTGTTCTTCCTGGCCCATACAATCGTGTTACCTCTTTTCCATTGAACAATCCTTTCTTTTCCTTTACGATTATCGCAACCTTGAATCTGGGATCTGTTTTTATTTCTGGATTACCATAATACGCTTTTACATCTGCCCATGCGCACGCTTCGGCACACAAATAGAATTCTTTCCCGTATCGACTTCGCACTTCTTCATAATTTGAATCTTTTCCAACGCCTACAGATATTGGATCGCAAATGAAACTTTGATCTTTGCCTTGCTGCAACGTTACTCTTAATGGATTAAGGTCAGGCGCCTCCTCTCTTGGGCCGTTCAGGGCACGTCTATTGAGTTTCATCACGTTGTGTTTTACTGGATCTAGCTCAGAGTATATAATGGAGGTTGTGATTATGATTGAAAGTATGAGTAGGATCCATGTTGTGCATGTCATACCACACAGACCGGGGTGCCGGAGATGGTGCCACGGCCGTTGTTGGATCCGTATTGTTAGCTTGGATTTAGTTACTTTAGGTTCACGGGTCGTCGACATGATCCTGTGTTACGGTGCGTCGTTGTGCTCTAATAATTCCCTCGTGTTGATAGACTACTATTTGAGTTACAGGTAAATCGGGTCTTTCTTGTACGGTTACGGTTATCAAAACCCCTGTTGCGTCTGGTGTGGTTATTAAAGTTTTCTTAGCTTCTTCTACAACCTCTACCCCTGCTTTTCGTGCTGCGTATGCCAATGACGTTGGTACACACCCGGTGAGTAATGGGGCAATCTCCATAAACTTAAACTAAATGAGCGTAAACCTATGTTCCTATAATTTATTTTGTCTTTCCAATAGCGATCCCCTTTCCCCTACTTTTTGTATATCGATAGTCTGTTCTATTCCTCGTCCCTTCTGACTACTTTCAGATCCCCAACAGCATTTAAAGAGAAAATGTAAATCAGTGTTTGATCAATGAATTGTCTCTCAATGGTCACCCTTGGGATGTGTTCGTTGTCTTCCAATATTCTTTGCGCTGTCTCCACTACGTGATTGCCGAAGATGAGGAGCGCTTCGGTTACTGTGCAGGGTAGGAGTACCCCTTCAGCCCCTTCAGTTGGTGGAGATTCCATTAAGGTTTCCCAATTGTGGCTCTTTGTTGATCTGCGCGTCCTGTGGTTGCGGTGGCGGTGACTTTACTGGGTTCCAATCCGTGGCCGAATGGTGTTTCAACCTTGACGCGTGAATCCACTGTGGCTGGTAGTCGGTCAGCACTCCCGTCCGCGTTACCGCGATCACAATGGCTGGCCCCACGTACTTTGGCTCTCCGACCCTCACCGGCTTTAGGCTCCTGATTAGGACACTCTGACCGGGGAGAAAAGCGTGAGTTGGCTTTTCTGAGGGAAGAGGGAGAGACAAAGAAACATCAGCACAGATTGAGTTCAATTTCTCTATCAGGGACACCACGTAGTCCTCCTGTATCACCTCCAGATCACCTAAGGAAGAAATGCCGGCCTGACCTTTGACCCATGGGGTTGGGAAAGGCCTGCCCATCATTATTTCGAATGGGGAAAGTTTTGTGGTTGAAGATGGGGTCATGCGTATTTCTGTTAATACCACGGGCAATAAATCTACCCATTTCTTCCCCGTTTCGATTGCGGCCTTCGTTATTCTTTGTTTGATCGTTGAATTTGTTCGTTCCACTACAGCCGCTGACTGTGGGTGATACGGTATGTTAAAATGCCAATCAATGGATAGCGATTTTGCTAATAATTGCGTTACTCTTGAGGCAAAAGGCGTGCCATTATCGGATTCAATTGTCGTCGGTATACCGAAACGGGGAATGATTTCTTTTGTCAATATCTTAACGACCGTTTTCGCGTCTTCTTTTGCGCACGCAAACGCTTCCGGCCATTTAGAGAAGCGGTCCACGAAAACGAGAAGATACTTCAAGTTTCCAATTGGCGGCATATGCGTGAAGTCAATCTGAACGTGCTGGAACGGTGCCTCGGGGTGTGGCAGTGCATCGTGTTTAGTTTGCTTGTGTGGGTTCACTTTCGCGCATGTGAGACACGAATCGAGGATTGTTTTAGTGGTTTTATGCACATCCGCGATGCAATATAAATGATTTATTGCTTGAATCACCTTGGCACTACTAGTATGTGATAGGCCATGATAGTGCCGTATCAAAACCACCAGTCCCAATTTTGGGAGTGCGATTCTTCCCTTTTCGTCCCTCACGACCCCCCTTTCGTCGGGCGCACATCCATGTTTACTCCAATGTTCGAGGTCGCCCTGGGTTGGCTGGCTCTGCAAAAACTTAATGTCAATGTCAGGCACGTTTGTTACATGCACCGCCATGGCCAAATTGGTTTGACCCTCGCACTCGAATGGTGCTTTGATTTGCGCTTGTGCTGCTTCTTTTGCAGCTTCGTCTGCTTTTCGGTTTCCAATCGCTTGTTCGTCATTTCCTGCTGCGTGCCCTTTTACTTTGACTATTGCTAGTTCGGACGGTAGCTGTACTGCTTTGGTTAACCGCCCTATTAGGTTTGCATGAGCTATGGGCTTACCATCTGCTGTCCTAAAATCTCGGGCCTCCCACGTTTTTGCAAAATTGTGTACAACGCCCCACCCATACTTTGAATCAGTATAGATCGTAGCCCTTTTCCCTGACATCAGCTCGCATGCGCGTATGAGCGCTACCAACTCTGCAGCTTGCGCTGAATTATAGTTCAGAGCAAAAGCCTCAATGACTTCTCCCGCGTCAGACACCACAGCATATCCACAGAGGTAGACACTGTCCGACGGTTTTGCACATGACCCATCTACATAGATGTGCTCCCCCCCCGTCTAAGGGTGAGTCCAATAAGTCGGGCCTAGAAGAACAGGAAGTAGTTAACTCAATGATACAATCATGTTCATATTCATGCTCAGTCATATTTACCAACCCCAAAACACCCAGTAGGGCTGGATTGATAACTGATGTTGGTTGAAGTGTTAAGTTTTTCGTTGCCAACAGTGTGGCCTCATACCCAGACCTTCTTTGTGCCGTCATGTGTTGCGTTTGCATATTATGTAAAATTGCACCTACTTGGTGTGAGGTGTAGAGTGTCATTGGATGCGAGAGTACCGTCCGTTCCGCCATCTGTACAACCAGAGCCGCAGCAGCCACTGCACGAAGACATTCAGGCATGCCTGTCACTACATTATCTAACTTCTTAGACAGGTATGCTATAGGTCTATAGCTGGAACCATGCTGTTGTAACAGGACACCCAGTGCTACCCCACCGGCCTCTCTGGCGTGTAGATGGAAAGGTTTGCTGTAGTCTGGCAGGCCCAATGCTGGGGCCGTGGTGATGGCCTGCTTCAATGTCTTAAAGTGAGTCTCGGCCTCCTCAGTCCAGCATATTGGTGATGCTGGTGGTGCTTTGTGATCAATCAGTCCACGCAAATGTCTATCATGCGCTGCACACTCGGGTATCCACGAGCGGCAATAGTTAATTAGTCCCAGAAAGCTTTGAAGCTGCTGTACAGTTCGTGGGGACTTCATGTTGCGGATCAGTTGTACTCGGTCCGTGGAAATTGCTCTGAGTCCTGGCATGATGATATGACCCAGATAGGTGACCTTCTGCTTGACCCACTGGAGCTTTTCTTTGGATGCTTTGAAACCAGCATCAGCCAGTACATTGCAGACAATGATGGAGGCTTTCTCACAGTCTTCCCTGGTCTCCGCAGAGACCATGATGTCGTCAGCGTATTGAAGCACGCAGACTGAGGACGGTAAGTCTGTCATTCTTGCCAGTGTCTTTTGTACTGCCGCCGAGAAAACCGAGGGGCTGTCTGAGAAGCCCTGTGCCAACCTGGTCCAGCGATATTGACGCCCCCTATAGGTAAAAGCTAGCAGTGGCTGTGTCTCTGGATGCACTGGAACAGAGAAAAAGGCGGCACACAAGTCAATGACAGAAAAATACTTATGTGTACATGGTATTGAATTTATGACAGTCGGAACGTCTGGAACAATGGGTGAGAGGGGAATAATTAATTTATTTATTGCCCTTAAGTCTTGTGTCAGACGCCATGTTTTTCCGTCCGCCTTCACCACTGGATTGATTGGTGTGTTGTACGGCGAATGGGTAGGTATGAGGACACCCTGTTGGACAAAGTTATCGATGATAGGTTTAATGCCATCTTCCTTTTCTTTAGACAAAGGATATTGCTTAATATACACCGGTTTAGTGGTAGCAAGTTTAGCTTTGTATGGCTCTATGTTAATGAAACCTGTATCATTGTTAGACTGAGCCCATAGTGAAGGATTAACCAAGGCGTCAACCTCATGTGGTATGCGTGGCGTGGACGTGGCCCTGTCATCGTCGTTTGCTTTTTCCCCTGTTGGCAGGGGGTCGATTGTTGCCTGCAAGCATGACATAAAGGAAAAGACAACATGTGAGTCATGAAACTTAATGTCCATATTCAATTTGTGCATCATATCACGCCCGAGCAGGTTGAGACAAGCATTTGGTATTATGTGAAATTTGTGAAAGAATGGCTTAACACCTGGAGCTCTTACCTCCAGCGGTGGTGTTATAGGGCAGATCATGTCAGTTCCTGAAATACCCATAGAGCGTGTAAATTTATCAGTTATTGGCCCCTCATAAACATGTGAAGACATTGATGATGCATCTGCTCCCGTGTCTAGTAAAAATGTGTAGGGTTTACCATTTACCATTAAGGTGAAATATGGTGAGCTTTCATCATCATTGTCAAAAGAGAGGGTAACCATTGATAATTCGGAACTGACATCGCTCTGCGGGCCCCGTCATTGTGTTTTATTATGCCACTCGGTCTGGTATTTGTTGTCAGGTTTATTTGGCTGCACCGGCTGTGGCCGTTGCCATGGCTGCCCACGAGGTGAAGCCCTTGCATTAAAGTTGCGTTCCCCTCTGTGTCTGCAATCACGCTGCATGTGGCCCCTTTTGCCACACCTGTAACACACAATATCAGAGCGCAGCCTGCGCTCCGGTGTCTTATCAGGCTGCTTCTCTGGTTGTTTAACCTGTCCAGAGAACATAGCCTGTTCCGTTTTAACCGAGAACCCCCCTGACGCGTCCAGCTCGCGAATTCTCTTTCCCAGAGACACCACATCTAGATCAAGCAAGTTGGTGGTGGTAATTCTTATCAATTGTGCGTGCCTGGGATTCATATTGTTAATCATTGTGTTCGCAAACAACGCGTACATGTCTTTATTAATTGGCAGTCGAGCATCGTCTGTCCATGCAGCCTTAAAGCGTGTGAAAAACTCAGACGCGGTCTCTTTTGGTTTCTGTTTGGTATTAACTGCGAATGATAGATCCTGACGACTGCCCGCGTGTTTCTCTAAATATTTTCGTAGCTCTTTGAAAAACGCATCTTGATTTTTGGGGTCCTCCCAGTGAATTGTATGGCGGTCCGTAGCTGTTCCCTGCCCCAGAATTTCATCGTTTTTTCGGTCTAAAGAGGGGCATTCCTGTATTAGAATTTCCTCAGTTACTTCACTGTCTAGTGTTCTCAATAATATGGCCCGATAATCTGCCCCCGTCATGTGCGCATATTTCGTGTGTGATTGTAGGACGGTTACGTATTTCGCAGGGTTTTGCGCCGGCGGCAAGCTTTTGCATATCGTATCGATATCGGACATTTTTAGTGGTTTAATAACCAATTGGTTTCCAGCTCGTGTCCAAACCATAGATTTTTGTGGTTTGTTTCTCTGCGCGATTTCTGTTTTGTCTGTCTCATCTACAATCACTTTTTTCAACGTATCAGTCTTCATGCGTCTTTGCGGTGGTGGTGCGCTTGGGGTGGTCTGAGCGGTCGCACAATAGGGCGGCGGGTCCTTCAGCTGAGTTTTTTGTTGTGCGCTATATTTTTTTAAATTTTGCTTTTCCGGACCTTTGTCCCAAACCTTTTTCATTTCCTTCCAAACTGAATGGCTTTCCCGCATTATATCGTATGGCCAGTCCGGGTCACCCCATTCACCATTAATCATAGAATCCGCGAGCCGCATGCCCTCTTTTGAGAACGATCCGGTTCGTGGATATTTCGGGTCGATTTGGGGCCACATAGCCTCAGACCACCCAGCCAAATTACTCACATAAGGCTCGACCCAATAAGCCTTATTATTTCGCACCATAAAATCGACGGGGCTTTCGCCTGGCAGTGGTCGCGTAACGGAACCTCCCATCTTCAATACAATAATGTGATGGTCCAATAGCAGCTTGTTTGGTGTAGTGTAAAACAATAAATGACAGTAAAACAGCAACGAACAATGACATAACAATAAAGACAACCCGGGTGTTCTGTGCCTCTCCGCTCAGCCTCATATATAATGCAAATTAAATTGGTTCCTTCCTTCTTTATTTTCTTATAAGTTCAGCTGTCAATTAAATAGTTGAATAATAGTTTGTTAATTTCGTCAACGACGCCGAGAAGCAAATATACAGGTTGATCAGGTCTGTATATTTCCTCGCTCCGTTCGGTAATAATTTACCATTTGCCACTTAATGCATTGGCACATCGGGACTATATTGTCCCCCTTTTACGTGAGCGACTTCACTCTTGTTATAGCGAATTAACACTATCGTCCATCGTCCATGGACAAAATGAGTGGATAACCCCAATCTTGTCTCGAGATACAAGATATAATAACCAGGACACTACAGGGGTAAGCGTATATTTCCTTTTTAGAAATATAAAAAACACTTACCCCATTTAATTGTAGGTCCACTTGTTCTGCGGCGAAGTTTCAGATTCAGTCTCAGTTTCAAATTCGGTCTCTGGTTCCCGTGTAGAGGATTCCCCCCTTTCACCGGACGAGCGCCCAGCTGTTAGATTGTATTTTCTAATCAGGTCTAGAGATATGTTTTGCAGCTTGGAGGTCTGAGCTGAGTAGCAGAGAGTCTGATCAGGGGCTATGAAAGACGCAGACACAAGGTTCTGTCCCAATCATAGTCAAACATTTATTGATAGAGCATCACAATATATATTGGTAAGAAGAGGAAGTCTTAGTCACCTGAGACTATTTTAGATCCTTCAACCAGGTGCCTTGCATTAGTCACAGAATCCCTCCAGTAATATCAAATAACTTGTGTCCAGTTTTTGGCAGTATAGACAATTTATAATAAGCAAAGGGAAGCTTCATAATTTGGAGAAGTATCCCCAAGGATATAGAAGTCATGAGATCCGATGTGCCTACGTGACTTGGACTAGCACATTCAATAAGAAGAAGTTCACCTAGGGACTTTGGGTACATTCAAGGACACCAGATGCTGACTCTAGTAGAAATAATCCACTTATAGCTTGATTCGAAACCATATAGAGAAGTTACAAAATCTTGTTGCATTAAGAATAAAATATGTGAAAGTGATTATTGCTCAATCATAAAAATACGAGGAATACAAAGTATTAGTATGCATTATAAAATAAGAAAACAGTGGGTGTGGGGAACCAAGAAAGAATTAATTCTTACATACATCTTTGACGTTAATAACAAACCAAACCGTTTGAAAATCGGTAAAAAATTAAGCAAGTTATGGTCATTTAAAAGTACCTGCATCATTAAAACTCAATGCTACGAGTGAGCGAGCGCCCTGTCGTAAGATGGCCGCCAAAATGCGGACTTTGCACTCAATTGGCCAGCAGCGCGGACGAGCCATCTAGCCTTTATATACATATCTATGAGTTCACCCCTCAGTACAGAAGATGGCGGCAATGCACACTGTTTGCAAACTGCCTGTAAAACTACCGAAGAAGAAGAAGCGTCTTCTCTCTCCAGTACAGCAGGAGGCGCTGCAGCTCTTTAATCCGCAGATAAACTCACTAAAGAAAGAAAGAGCGCGCGTGTGATGTGTTTGTGTATCCTCAGTGTTTTTCTCTCTTGCGTGTTTCTTTTAAACGGAGTCTTGTCTCTGTGTATTTTATTGTTGAGAGGATACAGGACACTACAGTGTGTGACAGTAAACCGAGCTTACAGGAGGATCAAACCTCCACAGAGTCTCTGGATTCTGTCTGTAACGCTGGAGAACAGCAGCAGACCAAACTGAAGATGTGTTCAGTTAAACTCATCGACTGCACGAACCTCATGATGAAGATTAAAACGGAACCCACAGAAATCAAAACGGAACCCAAAGAAATCAAAACTGAACCCACAGAAATCAAAACTGAACCCACAGAAATCAAAACTGAACCCACAGAAGAGGAAGATCGCACTGATGAAGACGATTTTGATTTTATTCCATCAGGTATGTCTCCTTAATTATTGTTGTGGTTTTTTTTTTTTAATTAACTGTCATGTAAGCACCTGTTTTGTCACAAACTCACTAATAATCAAAAGACCAAAAATGTAAGTACTAAAATTTAAGGACATTTTAGTTTAGGATATCTATAAACAGGGCTCTCAAGTTTTATCAAAAGTTTGGAGTGAGATTTCATCTGTTAGGGGAGGAGCCACTTAAATATTTGCAGCAGCGACCCCTCGGCCCCAACCAATTCTCTCAGGTTTTTGGTAGCAGTTAAATTTAATATATTGTTTATAATTGATTAGCACAAATAGAAATTATAACAGTTGGGAAATCTAATTAAAGACAAAGTCATAGAAATTAAATACATTGTTTTATTTCAAAAATACAAATATATAAAAAATTGCCCCAAATGAGCCAACTGAACAGCAACATTGCAGAACTTGCCCTGAGCATACTTACAATACAAGGTGTGTTTGTGTGAGCATGTGTGAGAGAGTACATTTGGTTTATGAATGTTTTATATGGGCCATTCTACCGAATTGGTGCAAATTGACACTTCAAAACTTCTTGAAAAAAGTGTGTTTTTTCCTGCAAGCTTTGTAGTCATAAACATAGTAGAACATCTAAGGAACACTAATCTACTGATTGGACACTTTAGTTTCTTAGCATGTTTTTATAAAGTTTCGAAATGTTTTCTCTCTCCCAGAATTTGTCACTACCGAAACACAACAACATTTGATATAAAAATTAGGTTTTTAATAGCCTATTCTGATTTTCTTTACATTAACCTTCTAAATATATTTTTTACATTTTTTTAAAGACAGTGTCATGGTTATATTGATTAGAAATATTATTTTAACAAAACTATAAGAGTGGTTCATCAAATTAAATGCATTTTGAAAGCAATATTTCTCTGTAATTGCCATACATGCACTTATACAGTGTTCAAATTCAAGGATTCATTAGTTTAAATTTTTATCTAACTTAATAAATTATGTCATCTTTTCTGATAACAAAACCTATTTTATTTTTCCAGAACATTATTTGTTTCGGTCGTGACATCATATGTTCGGTAGTGACGACCATATTGGATTTTCCATATTTTGTGTAAAAAGAAAGTAATTAGTTAGTCAAAAATGGTTGGCATTATGCAGTCAAAACATACAGCACAAAGAATATCTAACGCAACACCACATAAAAGCAGAAAAAACTGAAATTACTCTGAAGAGATGGCGGATAGATCAGACCTTGAAGGGATGCAAGATGCTGTGTTGATTTTCACATCTCTTGAGAAAAAGATGACAATGTATGTCCATATAAAACTTCAGGCCCACAGTATAAACTACAGAATTTGTTGTGTGTGCACCCATCTACACATGTGTGCCTGTTTTTCCATTACACATTCTAACTTCTCTAAACCTCCTTAACTGATTCTCTTGTTGCTGAGTTTGACTTTTTTGAGTTTGAAGTAAACTTAATTTTTTATTTGATTTGAGGTTGGTTGAATCAATTTTCATATAAAAGAACTAGTGATGGACCGATATATCGGCCGATTTTTGCGAGCTTTATGTGTATTGGCATTGGCCGATTTGTGGCTGCTAAGTTCACCGAGTTTTTCCGGCATTATTTACAGACAGAAATATAGTTTTTTAAGTTCAATTAATGTTACTTTTTTAAAATTGAGACATATAAAAAATGACACGATGATGCCAAATTTTACAAGTAAACTGAGTGAGCAAAAGAAGTATCGGCTCAAGAAATAGTCTCTCTCAGTCTGTCTGCTCTACTTTCATCTTTCCGTCTATGCATGTTGGTGATTCCTCTCTCTCTGTAGCTATCTCTACAAATTAACCAAAGATATTTACATTTACATTTACATTATTAGTGTGAGCCTGCCATGTCTACACTTAACAATGACATGTCAATTTACAATGATACTGATAAGTGCTATCTGTTATGTCAATTATATAAAGCAATCAGTCAAAGTCCCGCTTAATTATCGCAGAAAGTTTTCCTAGAGACCAGAGGTAGAATCATATAGCCTTCATTTATATCAATAATTAGTCAAGCTACTACTACTATGAATTAATTAAATTAATCTGGCCTAGTTCATTTTATCTTAGTTTGTAGTCCTAGTCAAATCACGTACAACATTACAGAAATTGACTGACAAATTATTTGTACTGAAAAAGTATATATGTGCCGTTGAAAGTTTCTATTTATTAATTAAAATAAAGAAATAAGTGTCATTTTGTCACTACCGAAACAATCACGTCACAACCGAAACGTCAACAAACGTTTCGGTTGTGACTGTTTCGGTAGTGACGATTTAAGCTAACTTTGATCCTACTGCTAAGATGCTAATCAGTATGTAGTTAGCTAGCACAGTTCTCGACATTGAAACATAAGTAAAACCTAAATGACCAGTAGAAAAAAATGTGTGATCGGTAGTGACATTCATAAATGTCACACACTGATTTCCAAACTTTTGATCACATTTACTTCAAAACCATGAGACTGATCTAATCACCATGTCACCACAAGAGAGAGAGGCATAGACAAAGTTTCTGGTTCAAAATGGAGGGGAGTGGCTTAAAGCAGTATTATATTATTGACCAAACTATGCAATGTTTCGGTAGTGACGTGAAAATGCGGGACAGTGTTTTTTTTACATGATTTTAAATGATTTTCACTGAAAATATCCAATAAATATATTTTTGGTTTTAATTAACAAAAGTATTCAAAATTATACTTCTTAAAACAATGATAAAAAAAATTTAAAAAATTATTTCATATTTTTTTTCCTATGGTGAAATTCAGACCTTGGGGTTTGGGACAACCACCTCTCAATTGAAAGCACCATATAAACGATGATATTTTATATATAAAACCTGACGCTACCTCAAATATTACTTTGGGTTTTGATTGCTATTTGCTTATATTTTTTTTATTATCAAACATTTTCCTACATGAATGCTTTTTAAATTAGTTTTTTGGTTCCGGGACAGCAATTTGCACGAATTCGGTAGAATGGCCCATATTGTAAGTGTTTGTTGCATGTTTTGAGGCCTTGATTACAGAGGTAGGCGGCTCCCACTTAAAGCACTGTGGTTCAATGCTTGCCATTTTCACCATCATGATGGAAGAGAGTGTTCCATCCAGAGCCAAACTATTCCTAGTTTTGGTTTTGTTCAAACCAACCATGGAAAACACTCTCTCTGCATCTGCATTTGAGTGGGGAAGAACTAAAACCAGTTTGGCAATCTTGGACAGCCTTCCAAATCTGCTTAATCCAGTCACCTTTAAAAAAGTTATCAAAGAGGCCTAATTACTAATATGTTGATTAAGTAAATGTCAAAGGGTGTAGAATATCTCTTACCCTGTTCTTTACTGATGTCATATTTCCCCAAAAACCCTCAATGTCAAAAGTGGATGGGTCTTGGGGCATAGTGATGTCCATCAATTGATATTCGAGGAACTCCTCACTAAGTTGATCATGCTCTTGGGGTCCCTGGTATGGAAGCAATTCAGCAAACCCTAAAACAACAATATGCACTGAACTGTTTAAGATATAGTGGGAGAAACAACAGGGTTTGTTTAGTGACCATCAAAACTTATCAATCCATTCAAAATGTTTAAAAAAGGAATACAGGAAATAAAAAAGAAAAATAAATAAGGAAACCCTTACCTGTCAACAAAGTATAAGGCATCTTCAATGCCACACTCTGTCCTCTGCTGGACATCCACAAATCTGGCATGCTTGAGTAGTGCCTCTCTCAGGGGTAGTTTTTCTAGTGCATATTCCACCGCCCTCACTAGAAACGCCAGTGCTGCCTTTTGGAACCTCTGCACATGTTGAGGTGTTACATCTCCTGTATCAAGGAGCCGGTTGAGCGTAGCCCTAGTTGTAAATCCAACATTCAGCTTTTCTCCTACCCGTGATAAAGCAGTAGGAAGTATGAACAAGTAAATTATTAAGAATTAAGAAGAAAAACAATTGCTAACTTGAATAGCTCTCTTTAGGTATATCCCATCACAATGATAAAATAAACTCTCTCTTTGTGGTCAGTAAGTGGAAGGAGTGTATGTATCTGCTTGTGAAACTTGGGATCATTACCTGGCAGTTGGTTTGCTGGGTCCTTGTAGTGGATGTCATGCAAATCTCTACACTGTAGTGCTACTGGCTTTAGAAACCTTGAGCACAACTTGCGAACAAATTTTGTCATCTACAAAGTTGTATTTCAGAAAAGATTTTTTAAATACCATGCTGCTACTAAAAAAATGGCAGAAGCATATGCCAACCCTCCCATTTTACCTCTTCATGGAGAAGAAAGATGGATGACCTCTCTCTCTGGAGGAGGAGGTTCAAGGTGGAGAAGGCTGGCAATGTAGCCTGATAAAAGAGGAGGTACACTTCCGTTAGTGGGTTGGAAAATGCATCCATCAGCCTTCGGAACCTTGGTTGTTTCTCATCTGTGAATAACGAAGTACAGGTTATGCATACTACATATCTTTACATTTCATTCTATTGTTATAATCTTGTATTAGTGTCAGTGAAGTATGCAGCCTACTTAAAGACTTGAAGTAGCTGATGAGTGGCTCATACTGCCGCAGAATTCGAGTCACACAGCTCTCCAGGCTCAACCATCGAATGGAAACATGTTGTAACATTTCCATATATTCATTCCCATGGAAGTCACAAAATTCTGAGGTGAAAATATAGAATCCTAAATATGAATTCAATGAAAATATTATGCATTTCCTTTGTACTACACTTTTGCTGGTTAAAGGAGCATTTCACCCATGGACAAATTAATCTTTATTAAAAGTGGATCATATTTGTAGTTGAAATGTAACATAAATTTCGAATTTGGTGCCTATTTGACCAAGAAAAGGAGTGTTTGTAGTCTCGCCCCCTCTACAAAGATATAGGACTTCCTTCTTTCAATGATGCAAAATGACAATTTTTACATCATTGAAAGGAAGTGCAACACTGAAATCCATATTTCTCCTGTCTCAAGGGAAACAGAGGGAATGATGCATGACCATTCAAAAACATGACTGGGTTTCTAACTATACAAAGCTTAATGCAAATGGGTGAAGTGTCCCTTTAAATCACAAACCTGATAGGTATCCTTTACGGTTGGTACTTCCCCTAAACCAGTATCCAACATCCACACAGATCCTCTGGATCAAATCCAGATACCTGCATAAAACATGATCATTTATTCACGTTCCATTTTGCTTACAGATACTTTCAATATAGCACATAAACTATTTTACATGGCATTAAAGGGATAGTTCACTTTAAAATGAAAATTCTGTCATCATTTACTCATCCTCATATTGTTCAAACCTGTATGAATTTCTGATGAACACAAAAGAACATTTTTTTGAGAAATTATGGTAAACACACAGCAGATATTCCATATTCCATTGACTTCCATAGTAGGAATAAAAAAATATGATGGAATGTAATGGGTACCATCAACTTTGTGCTTACCATCATTTATCAAAAGATTTTCTTCATCATTTATCACAATACTTACCAAATACAAAAATATTTTTTCACTACTATGGAAGTCAATGGTCACTATCTGCTGTGTGTTTACCATCATTTCTCACAATATCTTCTTTTGTGTTCATCAGAAAAAAAGAAATTCATACACTTTTGAACAACATGAGGATGAGTGAATGATGACAGAATTTTAATTTTAAAGTGATCTATCTGTTTAAACGGATATGTCAGGAAAAGCATATATGATCACACTTACTTCCAAAAACCTCTGCCCAGCATGTTTGGCCGTGTTGTGAATTATGTGGCAGGGGCACCCATGGATGTAAATGTTTCCATTTTCATTCAAAATTCTTGATGCAATAGAATTTTTTGCTCCTGTATTCACTGGTGCATTATCAATAGACAGACTTACACAGTTTCCCCATGGTATGACATTTTTCTGCAAGGCCTCATTTATCTTTTGATAAATCACTTCAGCTGTGCCACAGTTACGGCCACTGGTGGTGCACATATCCAAAAACCTATGGACAACTTTGCTAGTGTCCCTATCATATATCCGCACAGTGAGTGGGTTCATCTTCTCTTGTCCTGCAATGATAATGTGCATGTTTTACATAATTAAAACTACACATCAGGCTGAAGTTGAGTGTGTATTCTGTAAAGAAATGGATGCCGGAAAATGCAGGAGGTGTACAAACATACTGTATCAAATGTAATACCTGTATCATTTGACCCATCTGTGATCAATGTAAAAGGATTTTCCCTCATCTTTGTCACCAACTCATTTCTAAAATGCGGTACCACTGCTTCATTGATAATGCATGTTGCTTTGGTGCTCGCACACTTGAAATTCTGTGCAGTGGTGGAATCTTTAAAGCACTCCTTCAACAGCGGGCTGAAATGATCTGCTACTGCAAATGGCACATTATGTTGGACCATTGCAACAGCCACCTTTACCTCAGCTCTCCTTGTCTGCAACAGAAAGGGTTAATTAATGCACTAAATCAAGCATTCTGTGCAACATTTGTTTTATATGTTTAAAATAACTTACAATGTTAACAAAAATCATCTAACACCACCTGTTTTTTTCATATGTACCTCAGTGTTTCCCACAGGATTTTGAGAGACTGTGGTGGTGATGAAGTCACCCGCTAATTAGCATATATGTGACGTCATCATGTCGTGTTTGCGTTTGATCTAGTGCTGGCACCTGAAATATGTTTCACTTCTACTCTTTGATCTGTATCTGTATTTGATCTGTATTATCAAATTATATTTTAAGCCGAATTAAGCTGTTTTAAATAGTGAAATAAAAATGTTAATGGTAATCATGAAAATTCTATTTGTGGGGGCCAGTGTTGATTCTGTGGTGGGCCACCACAAATAAATCAATGTATGGGAAACACTGTGTACCTTGGCCTCTTGTGCTGTCATACCACCAACAGAAGCTGGAGCATAAAACTGTGCAATGCCACTTGTTGACTGAAGTGCCTGTTCTTTGGCCTTATGGCCTTTACTTTTAATGTGCCTGTTTACATCTGTCACACCTTGATGGGCACATGAGCTCTCCTGTCTGCAAACAGAGCACCAGTAGTAGGAGCTGGTGGTGCCTTGGGTAATGAATGGCCATTTGGCTGACCACTCACTTTTAAAAGTACACCTATAGGTGGCTGCTCCACTTAATGCTTTCTTCTTTCCTGTGTTGTCCACAGACTCATCCACTGTCTCATCTATGATATCTTCGATTGTGTTCTCTCTTGTCTCTTCTACATTCTTCCCTACTGTTTCCCTTGCAGTCTCTGCCACCACCTCTTCAGCTATATTCTCTCTGTTCTCTTCTGATTTCTTCCCTACTGTTTTTCTTGTAGTCTCTGCCACCACATCTTCCACTGTCTCCTCTGATCTGGCAACCTTTATAGGGGGCTGACCCTTTGGTGCCCAGAATGAAAAAATACTTCTTTGCTTTTTCCCTGACATCTTTTAAACAGATAAATGCAATGATTAATGTATACATTGGCAGGATATAAACATTACTAAAATAAAAGCCAGAGTATAGCTGAATAGCTAAAAAGAGTATGAATAAAGTATAATTTGAAAATAATGAAATAAATGAAAATGAAATATCTTGTCCTTTCCATTCCCAGGTGAAAAAAATACTATAGTAATTTATAGTAAATACTATAGTGTTTTTGACCCATACTATAGTAATGTACTTGAATTAATTTGTTGTGGTAATTCTATAGTTGCTGTGATAACATAACAACTATAGTAATATAAACGTATTACTTTATCCAATACTGTACTACATTGTCTACAACTATAGGGTATAATATACTAGAATATACACTACAGATTACTGTAGTATAAACTAAAGAATACTAACGTTAGAGTATTTATTACAGTTTATCAGTTCACTACTATAGTTGATACAGAGTATGCTGTAGCAATCATTAACAAAGTGTTGTAAATACTATAATATACTAAAATTTACTATACTATTAGTATGGTTCAAAAACACTATAGTATTTTCTATAATATTTTTCACCTGGGATTGTTTCAGGTAGCCTCTAGTGTTTAGTACTTTCCTAAAGTTAAAGCTAATTCTGATTGCAAAGCAGTTCGATTTTTTTTAATCAATAATAATTTACCTCGGCTATATTTCCCAACAACAGTTTTTATTATCTTTGATCACATTTTTGTGATGTCATCCAAGAATCGTAAAATCAAATTGCTATAAAAAAGAATGCGTTACCTACCGCTTTCATCGGATTCTTCTCTTCCAACTGCCACTTCGTCTGTGTGACGTGAGAATCTATGTTGCCTAGTAACGAATGTGCTTGCAGCAGGATCACGAAATTTACCCAGAAACAACAAATTCTGATTTCTGATTGGCTGGTAGGTGACAATTATATCAGGATGCAGTGTTGGGGGTAACGAGTTACAAAGTAACGGATTACAGTAACTACATTACTTTTTTGGGTAACGAAGTAAAGTAACGCATTACACTAATAATATTGGTAACTACACTACTTTACTAGACTATAGGAACGCGCTTTCCTGCGTTACCCAAGCAGTGTTTGCCTGGGTGTAAAGTTCTGTCTGTTTAAGTGGTGCGTGCATGCGTGTCCCTGTACGTGTGCCGTTGCCATAGAGATTGATTTGACGTAGCTGCTGGTGCAAAGGGGAGCGGGAAATGAAGACGGAGGGTTTCAGCCACTGGGGCGATATTCACATTACTTTCAGCGTATTGCTCGAAAGTACAAAAATATTCGTGTGAAATGCACACTATGCCCAGGCGACAAGTGTCTTTCAACTGCTGACAACGCGATGAGCAACCTGTCTGAGCATTTGTAAGCCCAGCATGGCAATACAACACTTGTGGCGAAAGATCCTGCTTAACTTACCGGTCAGGGCTCGAGAGGTCCGATCCCGAAGACGGAATTAGGTAATAAACCTCAATCGAGTCAGAGCCAGAGCATAATTCTTTTGAAGGAAATTATTTGAACGTAACCCGAACAGCAATGTCGCGTGCGCCCAATTTATAGAAAAAAGCCAGGAGTCAGGACCGCTGTTTTCTTCATAATCATACTTCCAAATCTAATCCTATAAACTTTTCGGTGTTTGCTGTATCGCTGTTACCGCCCTGCCAGGCTGTCTTAAATAGAGAAATAAGTTCATTCCTTGATTTGCGTTGTTGATTCATTTATAAATAATTACCCCAAGGGTTTAGCTTATGCGCAAAAAGCATTAAAATGAATAGAACGTGATGATTACGTCTTTCTTTGGTGAAAAAATAATAAAATAAATAAGCCTATATGAAATGTGTTTCACTTAAATAATTAGCAAATTAACAAAACGAATTCAAAAGAAGCCTATATGAGTTTATTTGTTGTGTGACGCGCTCCCAAACCGATGCAGCACAAAACACTTTTTACCTATTTAAAAAAGCACAATGTTTTGTTATTATTGCGAGTGTAACTTTACATAAATAAATGTACACATTACAGTTTTTGAATGTTGTTTTACTTTTATTTGTATGACCATAATTTAAGGTAATTTAAGGTCATGCAAAATGCAAGCTCCTCACGCGTTTCATGCCATCACCCGCGTGGGTTTACACAGGGCAGCGAGAAAGAGACATTAAACTTTAAACATTTAACATTCTACTTGAGTTTTTTTGGACATCCCTTTGGAATCACTGCAATCATATCATCTATTTATAAGGTAATAATAAATATAAGCGCAGCGCTTATGAGTGTTCAAACCAACCCAGTATCACGAAATTGCGTGAAACACTGCTGTCCGCTCAGCTGTCAATCTGCCGACCCTCACAAAGTTTCACATTAAATGATAATATATTTGAACAAGCATGGTCCTGTGCTTATTTCTGTCAATGTTCTGCATGAAGATCTTTAAAGGTTTCTACTTACATCACGATTTGCTGTGCGGCCGGTCGCAGTCTTTATGTAAAACGGGCGGGTATGAAATAAATTGATGCTGCTGTCGGATAATGGGTCAACTGTTATTTTAATCGCGCGGATGCGGGTTATCAAACAGGACTGTGCATGACTCGTATAAGGAAAATGGAATGACAACATGAAAATTATAAAATAGCCTACATGTTTATATTCTGTATTAAACCACCATGGGCGCTAAACTTGCGGTGTTAAAGGGACAGTTCACCCAAAAATAAAAAATTCTGTCATCATTAACTCTCCCTCATTTTGTTACAAACCTGTATAAATATCTTTGTTCTGATAAACACGAAGCAACATATTTTGAGAAATGTTAATAACCAAACCAAGCATGAGCCCCATTCACTTCTATAGTAGGAAAAATAATACTATGGAAGTGAATGGGGCTCATGAATGGTTTGGTTACAAACAATCCTCAAAATATTTTCGTTCATGTTCACCAGAACAAAGACATTTATACAGGTTTGTAACAACATGAGAGTAAGTAAATTATACAGAATTTTAATTTTTGGGCGAACTATTAATCCGATGGGGTCAAAAATTAGGGTGCACCTAACTTTTGTGCTGGTGCACCTAAGAAAAAATGTTAGGCGCACCAGTGCAACCAGTGCAAAAGTTAGTCTAGAGCCCTGGCCGTTCATTTAAAGTAGTCACTCATCATCAGCCGACCCCGCCTAAACCATGTCCATGTATCTATGTGGTAAATTAAGAAAAAGGAAAGTAAAGTAATAAGTAGTGAAGTTACTTTTCAAATGCAGTAACTAGTAAAGTAATCTCATTACAATTTAAAGAAGTAACTAGTAACTAGTAACTAATTACATTTTTTGAGTAAGTACCCCAACACTGTCAGGATGTCTAGTGTGACCGTGTCCGCGGCTCGACAGATATGAACTCGGCAGAGAACTTCTCTCCTGTGCCTCGTTCATTAATTGTATAGAGTGGGAAAAGTTTTCTTATTTTTTCAGCGTGAGAAATACAAGGTGTGGCGTGTGAGCGTGTGAACTTATTGAAATGCGTGAGTCTCACGGTGAATGCGTGAGACTTGAGAGCCCTGCTATAAAACTTATAAGCCACGTTGGCTTAAAGGGATGTTCACCCCAAAATCACTTACCCCTGTGTTGTTCCTAACCCTAAAGTGCTCAGATTGTCTTAAGAACAATTTTTTTTATATATTTAATAAAACCCGGGAGACCAGCAAAAACAGAACGTTCCCCTAACGTTCCCATATGGTTCCCGGGACACAAAAACGTTAACGTTCCCAGAACGTTACATGTAGGTTATTTTTAGTTATATTTTATAACCTAGGAACAACGTACCCTGTAGTTTTAAGCTATAACGAATAAACTTTTATAGCCTAATGGATGGCCTTTATTAAAGGGATAGTTCACTCAGAAATAATAATAATGTCATTAATTAAAGTCTTAAGAACTAAGACTCCCCATCACTACAGAATAGAGGTCGACCGATATGGGTTTTTTGATGGCCGATGCCGATATGAAGCAAGTAATGTGGCTGATTGGCCGATATAACGCCGATATAAGAAATTAAAGTAAATAAAAAGCATACCAACAATTAATGAAAGTAAATTAACATTTATTAACATAATATGTATAAACAATTAGTGCAATTTATGTGTTTAACTTAAACATACAGAAATTAAAGATTTATAAAAAAAATTATGCAAAAAAATATAATAGTACTTTCCTTAGTGAGAGGTTGTTTTTACTTTCCTAAAGTTAAAAATATATTACTAAACAAAAAAGATTGGTAACACTTTACAATAAGGTTCATTAGTTAACTACATTGGTTAACATTAACTAATAATGAACTGCACTTATACAGCATTTATTAATATTTTTAATGTTAAATTCAGCCATTACCAATACTTTATTAAAATCTTGTTAACATTAATTAATGCACTGTGAACTAACATGAACAAACAATGCTTTATTTCTATTAACTAACATTAACAAAGATTAATAAATACTGTAACAAATGTATTGCTCATGGTTTGTTCATGTTAGTTAATACATTAACTAATGTTAACTAATGAACCTTATTGTAAAGTGTTACCAAAAGATTTATCTCTGTTTTTCCGTTTTGTCTTTGTAAAAACAACACGACAAAATGCACAGCCTACGTTATAACAGTATTTGCTTATTTAGTGACATGTAGCTTAGCATCAAAACAAAACAAACTTAAACATGATAATGTACAATCCGGTGCACACATTAGGTTATCATGCACAGTTAAATGCGGTGGATAATGAAGAAAAATATATAGAAATGCAAACATATTAGCAAGTTATGTACTTACCATACAACGTGCGTCTCGTCCTCCTATTACACACACCTGCGTGCACGCCCAGCTTTCATGCTGGGCTTCGGTGGCGCTGGTTATTGCGGAGGGAAACAGCGTCTTTTTTATAAGTTACTGACAACAACGCGCATATCTGAGGAAAAGCCGGTCGCGGAATTTGTCACTGTTTGGTAGGTAAAAAAAATTCAGTATGTTTTAAATCTATTTGTGTCCCAAGTTGTTGTTACCGCCGAGCTGCGGATATGACAGCTCACAGAACATTTTAAGTGAGACTTTGCTGCATGCCGGAGTTTTATACACAACACAACATCATTTTTATAAGGAAATGATGGTTGGTTATTTCACTGTGGCAGACTAGCTATGTATTTGACGTCGGCCGGCGCAGCAAGAGCCGGTCGGCGTGAGGCACGGGGATCTGCGGGAGTGTTTTGAAAGCATATGAAGCAGATTGCTCTTGCAGTGCATTGACGTCATGCACCAACCGGCGCTGTGGGGTCGAGTGTATTCGTCTTCCTAAGGAACAAAATGCTAAAGCGCTAACGTGACCAAAGCGGAGAATTTATCGGCCAAATGGAAAGATTTATCGGCCGATGCCGATAATAAGAAATGTCCAAATATCGGCCGATTTATCGGCCTCTGCGATATATCGGTCGACCCCTAATACAGAATTTCAATTCTTCATCCTTCTTTGTGTAAATAAGAGTGAAAAGACAATTTGATTGTTTTATGTTTCTTTCAGGTGTGAAGAGTGATTCATGTTTGGATATAGAAATAACGTCCTCACAATCAAAAGAGCGACTGACAGCACAAACTCTTTCCTGCATCACCTGTGGAAAGACATTCAGCTCACAGAGACTTTTAGAGAGACATGAGAGAAAACACACAGAACAGAAACTCTTCAACAGATCTGAGATCAGCTTTACTACCTTACAAGAGAAGAAACTTCATTCAGAAGACCACAGAGAGAAGAAGAAGAAGCAGTTTCACTGTGAGCAGTGTGGGAGGATTTGTGTCTCTTCCTATAAACTAAATATTCACATGAGGATACACAGTGATGAAAAGCCTTTCAACTGCACTGAATGTGGAAAATACTTCAGAACCAAACAATATGTTAAATTTCATCAGAGACTTCACACTGAAGAGAAACCTCATCATTGTAATGTCTGTGGGAAGAGTTTTAGTCAACTGTCAAACTTACTTTATCACAAGAGAATTCATACAGGTGAAAAACCTTTCAAATGCTCTCAGTGTGACAAGACGTTTGCTTCTTCAGGTCACTACAAATACCATCAGAGAGTTCATACTGGAGAGAAACCTTAACACTGTAGTGTCTGTGGCAAGAGTTTTAGTCAACAGACTTCATTACTAAATCACACGAGACTTCATACAGGTGAAAAACCTTTCCAATGCTCTCAGTGTGACAAGACGTTTGCTCAGTCAGCTTTTTTAAAAAAACATCAGAGAGTTCATACTGGAGAGAAACCTTATCACTGTAGTGTCTGTGGGAAAAGTTTTGTTCAACAGACAAACTTATCTAAGCACAAGAGAGTTCATACAGGTGAAAAACCTTTTAAATGCTCTCAGTGTGACAAGACGTTTACTTGTTCAAGTAACTTAAAAAAACACCAAAGAGTTCATACTGGAGAGAAACCTTATTACTGTAGTCTCTGTGGGAAGAGTTTCTCTAATTTATATCATTTAAGAGTCCATCAGAGAGTTCACACTGGAGAAAAACCTTATCACTGTAGTGTCTGTGGGAAGAGTTTTAGTGTAAGTGATACCTTACTAAAGCACCAGAGAGTTCATACAGGGGAAAAACCTTACAAATGCTCTCAGTGTGACAAGACGTTTGCTTATTCAAGTAACTTAAAAGCCCATCAGAGAGTTCATACAAGAGAGAAACCTTAACACTGCAATGTTTTTGGGAAGAGTTTATTGACAGTCAGTCAGGTTATGACACCAAAATCTTGTATTAAGTCTAAAATATTGTTAAAAACATGTTAATAGTAAAATAAGAGTAAATAATCAAATATGAGCAATATTGCAGATACCCACTTTCATGTTGTTACAAACCTGTATAAATTTCTTTGTTCTGATGAGGGAAGATATTTTATTGGAGGAGACCAGAAAGAGAAAAGGGGAGAGTGACAGAATAAAAAGAAGGACAAGGATCAATTAAAGCTGCAAGCAGCGATGGAAGGGCCCTCGCACGCATGTGCACCGCTACCCTATGGCATTAGTAAAGCAGTGAACCAGGGGGGTATGAATTAAAGTGGGTAAATACAGGTGGATATTCAAAGGGAAACTGATGTGCCACACCGCCTGTGTGCAGCAGGTGGTGCTATGACTGAAGCTGAATATTGGCATTGAAATGTGTTCAGGCCAAGAACCTTATCAAACATGTGAAGTCTGGGGCAGATCGAACAATGTATGTCTGAATTACAACAGCTTCCTGTTTCATGGCGAAACATCACACTTTGCCAGGCCGCCACGGACACGCCCTTCTACGAAAAGTCAAGATATTTACAATTTATCACCGCAGAGGGCTTTACATCAATCTAACCAAATATGATGATGATTTGATTAAATCTCTAAGAGCAGTAAATCATAGCGTAAAACATGGTATTTCGTGCTACCTCTAGGTGGCGCTATGACTGAAGCTGAATATTGGCATTGAAATGTGTTCAGGCCAAGACCCTAATCAAACATGTGAAGCGTGCGGCAGATTGGACATTGTATGCCTGAGTTAGAGACACTTCCTGTTTCATGGCGAAAACGCAGAAATTTGGCAGCCCGCCACGGACACACCCTCCAACGAAAAGTCAAGATCTCTGCAATTTAGCATCGCAAAGGCCTTTAGATAAGACCGACCAAATATGACGATGATCGGATTAAATCTGTAGGAGGAGTTTGTTGCAGTATGAAGCCTGGAAATTACCAAATTTGCACAAAAATCAAGGCAAAAATTCAAAATGGCCGACTTCCTGTGGGGTTTAGAGCTTCGCTCCAAGAGACCTTTTTGTAGGTCTTGGGGTGATAGATGATCCTATTAAATTTCGTATCTGTACATTTTTCGTAGCGGGGGGGCTGTTCGCTTGAAATTTTGCAGGTGGCGCTATCGAGCCATTTCTACACGCCCACTTCTGGCGCCTATGCCACATGTAAATTTTCGCCACTTCTGACATGTGTGCAACATTTTATGATTTTTTGGGCTTGTTTAGCCCCGCAAAAATGCGATTCATTTACCGATACTTTGCGAGGCCGCCACGGACACGCCCTTTAATGAAAAGTCAAGATCGTTGCTTTTTATCATCACACAAGGTCTTGAGATTACACTGGTGAAATATGATGTTGATATGGTTAAATATCTAAGAGCAGTAAATCACAGCGTAAAACATGGTATTTCCTGCTGCCTCTAGGTGGCGCTATGAGTGTTACTGAATTATGCCATGTTGATGTGTTCAGGCCTGGACCCTTATCAAACGTGTGAAGTCAGGGGCAGATCGGACATTGTATGCCTGAGTTATAACAACTTCCTGTTTCATGGCGAAACATCACACTTTGCAAGGCCGCCACGGACACGCCCTTCAACGAAAAGTCAAGATCTTCGCAATTTATCAAGGAAAAGGGCTTAACATCAGTCAGACCAAATATGATGATGATTTGATTAAATCTCTAAGAGCAGTAAATCAGAGCATAAAACATGGTATTTCCTCCTACCTCTAGGTGGCGCTATGAGTGACGTTGAATATTGGCATTGAAATGTGTTCAGGCCAAGACCCTTATCAAACGTATGAAGCGTGGGGCAGATTGGACATTGTATGCCTGAGTTAGAGCCACTTCCTGTTTCATGGCGAAAATGCCAAAATTTGTCAGGCCGCCACGGACACACCCTCTGACGAAAAGTCAAGATCTCCGCAATTTAACATCGCAAAGGCCTTAAGATGAGATTGACCAAATATTACGATGATTGGATTAAATCTGTAGGAGGAGTTCGTTAAAGTATGAAGGCTGGAAATGTCCAAATTTGCACAAAAATCAAGGCAAAAATTCAAAATGGCGGACTTCCTGTGGGGTTCAGAGCTTCGCTCCAAGAGACTTTTTTGTAGGTCTTGGGGTGATAGATGATCCTACCAAATTTCGTATCTGTACGTTTTTCGTAGTGGGGGGGCTGTTCTCTTGAAATTTTGCAGGTGGCGCTATCGAGCCATTTCTACACGCCCACTTCTGGCGCCTATGCCACATGTAAATTTTCGCCACTCCTGACATGTGTGCAAAATTTCATGAGTTTTTGAGCATGTTTCGCCCCTCAAAAATGCGATTCACTTTGGAGAAGAAGAAGAATAAATAATAATTAAAGCTGCAAGCAGCGATGGAAGGGCCCTCGCACGCATGTGCACCGCCACCCTATGGCATTAGTTAAGCAGTGAACCAGGGGGATATGAATTAAAGTGGGTAAATATACGTGGACATTTAAAGGGAAATTGATGTGCCACACAGCCTTTGTGCAGCAGGTGGCGCTATGACTGTACCTGATTATTGTTATATTGACATGTTCAGGCCGGGACCCTTATCAAACTTGTGAAGTCGGGGGCAGATCGGATAATGTATGCCTGAATTACAACAGCTTCCTGTTTCATGGCGAAATATCACACTTTGCCAGGCCGCCACGGACACGCCCTTCAACGAAAAGTCAAGATCTTCGCAATTTATCACGGCAAAGGGCTTAACATCAGTCTGACCAATTATGATGATGATTTGATTAAATCTCTAAGAGCAGTAAATCACAGCGTAAAACATGGCATTTCCTGCTACCTCTAGGTGGGGCTATGACTGAAGCTGAATATTGGCGTTAAAATGTGTTCAGGTCAAGACCCTTATCAAACATGTGAAGTGTGGGGCAGATTGGACATTGAATGCCTGAGTTATAACAACTTCCTGTTTCATGGCGAAAATGCCGAACTTTGGCAGGCCGCCACGGACACACCCTCCAACGAAAAGTCAAGATCTCCGCAATTTAGCATCGCAAAGGCCTTTAGATGAGACTGACCAAATATGATAATGATCGGATTAAATCGCTAGGAGGAGTTCGTTAAAGTACGACGCTTGGAAATGTCAAAAAATGACAGAGAAAATTAAAAATGGCCGACTTCCTGTGGCGTTTAGAGCTTCGCTCCAAGAGACTTTTTTGTAGGTCTTGGGGTGCTAGATGATCCTACCAAATTTCGTATCTGTACGTTTTTCGTAGTGGGGGGGCTGTTCTCTTGAAATTTTGCAGGTGGCGCTATCGAGCCATTTCTACACGCCCACTTCTGACGCCTATACTACATGTAAATTTTCGCCATTTCTGACACGTGTGCAAATTTTCATGAGTTTTCGGGTATGTTTAGGCCCTCAAAAATGCAATCCATTTCGGAGAAGAAGAAGAAGAAGAAGAAGAAGAAGAAGAAGAAAAATAATAATAATAATAAACGGAGCAAAAACAATAGGGTCCTCACACCCTGGTGTGCTCGGGCCCTAATTAAAGCTGCAAGCAGCGATGGAAGGGCCCTCGCACGCATGTGCACCGCTACCCTATGGCATTAGTAAAGCAGTGAACCAGGGGGATATGAATTAAAGTGGGTAAATACAGGTGGATATTCAAAGTAAAACTGATGTGCCACACCGCCTGTGTGCAGCAGGTGGTGCTATGACTGAAGCTGAATATTGGCATTGAAATGTGTTCAGGCCAAGAACCTTATCAAACATGTGAAGTCTGGGGCAGATCGAACAATGTATGTCTGAATTACAACAGCTTCCTGTTTCATGGCGAAACATCACACTTTGCCAGGCCGCCACGGACACGCCCTTCAACGAAAAGTCAAGATATTCACAATTTATCACCGCAGAGGGCTTTACATCAATCTAACCAAATATGATGATGATTTGATTAAATCTCTAAGAGCAGTAAATCATAGCGTAAAACATGGTATTTCCTGCTACCTCTAGGTGGCGCTATGACTGAAGCTGAATATTGGCATTGAAATGTGTTCAGGCCAAGACCCTAATCAAACATGTGAAGCGTGGGGCAGATTGGACATTGTATACCTGAGTTAGAGCCACTTCCTGTTTCATGGCGAAAACGCCGAAATTTGGCAGCCCGCCACGGACAAACCCTCCAACGAAAAGTCAAGATCTCTGCAATTTAGCATCGCAAAGGCCTTTAGATGAGACTGACCAAATATGACGATGATCGGAATAAATCTGTAGGAGGAGTTTGTTGCAGTATGAAGCCTGGAAATGACCAAATTTGCACAAAAATCAAGGCAAAAATTCAAAATGGCCGACTTCCTGTGGGGTTTAGAGCTTCGCTCCAAGAGACTTTTTTGTAGGTCTTGGGGTGATAGATGATCCTACCAAATTTCGTATCTGTACATTTTTCGTAGCGGGGGGCTGTTCGCTTGAAATTTTGCAGGTGGCGCTATCGAGCCATTTCTACACGCCCACTTCTGGTGCCTATGCCACATGTAAATGTTCGCCACTTCTGACATGTGTGCAACGTTTTATGACTTTTTGGGCTTGTTTAGCCTGTCAAAAATGCGATTCATTTACCGATACTTTGCGAGGCCGCCACGGACACGCCCTTTAATGAAAAGTCAAGGTCGTTGCTTTTTATCATCACACAAGGTCTTGAGATTACACTGGTGAAATATGATGTTGATATGGTTAAATATCTAAGAGCAGTAAATCACAGCGTAAAACATGGTATTTCCTGCTGCCTCTAGGTGGCGCTATGAGTGTTACTGAATTATGCCATGTTGATGTGTTCAGGCCTGGACCCTTATCAAACGTGTGAGGTCAGGGGCAGATCGGACATTGTATGCCTGAGTTATAACAACTTCCTGTTTCATGGCGAAACATCACACTTTGCCAGGCCGCCACGGACACGCCCTTCAACGAAAAGTCAAGATCTTCGCAATTTATCAAGGAAAAGGGCTTAACATCAGTCAGACCAAATATGATGATGATTTGATTAAATCTCTAAGAGCAGTAAATCAGAGCATAAAACATGGTATTTCCTCCTACCTCTAGGTGGCGCTATGAGTGAAGTTGAATATTGGCATTGAAATGTGTTCAGGCCAAGACCCTTATCAAACGTATGAAGCGTGGGGCAGATTGGACATTGTATGCCTGAGTTAGAGCCACTTCCTGTTTCATGGCAAAAATGCCGAAATTCGTCAGGCCGCCACGGACACACCCTCTGACGAAAAGTCAAGATCTCCGCAATTTAACATCGCAAAGGCCTTTAGATGAGATTGACCAAATATGACGATGATCGGATTAAATCTGTAGGAGGAGTTCGTTAAAGTATGAAGGCTGGAAATGACCAAATTTGCACAAAAATCAAGGCAAAAATTAAAAATGGCGGACTTCCTGTTGGGTTTAGAGCTTCGCTCCAAGAGACTTTTTTGTAGGTCTTGGGGTGATAGATGATCCTACCAAATTTTGTATCTGTACGTTTTTCGTAGTGGGGGGGCTGTTCTCTTGAAATTTTGCAGGTGGCGCTATCGAGCCATTTCTACACGCCCATTTCTGGCGCCTATGCCACATGTAAATTTTCGCCACTCCTGACATGTGTGCAAAATTTCATGAGTTTTCGAGCATGTTTCGCCCCTCAAAAATGCGATTCACTTTGGAGAAGAAGAAGAATAAATAATAATAATAATAATAAACGGAGCAAAAACAATAGGGTCCTCACACTTGTGTGCTCGGGCCCTAATTAAAGCTGCAAGCAGCGATGGAAGGGCCCTCGCACGCATGTGCACCGCTACCCTATGGCATTAGTAAAGCAGTGAACCAGGGGGATATGAATTAAAGTGGGTAAATACAGGTGGATATTCAAAGTAAAACTGATGTGCCACACCGCCTGTGTGCAGCAGGTGGTGCTATGACTGAAGCTGAATATTGGCATTGAAATGTGTTCAGGCCAAGAACCTTATCAAACATGTGAAGTCTGGGGCAGATCGAACAATGTATGTCTGAATTACAACAGCTTCCTGTTTCATGGCGAAACATCACACTTTGCCAGGCCGCCACGGACACGCCCTTCAACGAAAAGTCAAGATATTCACAATTTATCACCGCAGAGGGCTTTACATCAATCTAACCAAATATGATGATGATTTGATTAAATCTCTAAGAGCAGTAAATCATAGCGTAAAACATGGTATTTCCTGCTACCTCTAGGTGGCGCTATGACTGAAGCTGAATATTGGCATTGAAATGTGTTCAGGCCAAGACCCTAATCAAACATGTGAAGCGTGGGGCAGATTGGACATTGTATACCTGAGTTAGAGCCACTTCCTGTTTCATGGCGAAAACGCCGAAATTTGGCAGCCCGCCACGGACAAACCCTCCAACGAAAAGTCAAGATCTCTGCAATTTAGCATCGCAAAGGCCTTTAGATGAGACTGACCAAATATGACGATGATCGGAATAAATCTGTAGGAGGAGTTTGTTGCAGTATGAAGCCTGGAAATGACCAAATTTGCACAAAAATCAAGGCAAAAATTCAAAATGGCCGACTTCCTGTGGGGTTTAGAGCTTCGCTCCAAGAGACTTTTTTGTAGGTCTTGGGGTGATAGATGATCCTACCAAATTTCGTATCTGTACATTTTTCGTAGCGGGGGGCTGTTCGCTTGAAATTTTGCAGGTGGCGCTATCGAGCCATTTCTACACGCCCACTTCTGGTGCCTATGCCACATGTAAATGTTCGCCACTTCTGACATGTGTGCAACGTTTTATGACTTTTTGGGCTTGTTTAGCCTGTCAAAAATGCGATTCATTTACCGATACTTTGCGAGGCCGCCACGGACACGCCCTTTAATGAAAAGTCAAGGTCGTTGCTTTTTATCATCACACAAGGTCTTGAGATTACACTGGTGAAATATGATGTTGATATGGTTAAATATCTAAGAGCAGTAAATCACAGCGTAAAACATGGTATTTCCTGCTGCCTCTAGGTGGCGCTATGAGTGTTACTGAATTATGCCATGTTGATGTGTTCAGGCCTGGACCCTTATCAAACGTGTGAGGTCAGGGGCAGATCGGACATTGTATGCCTGAGTTATAACAACTTCCTGTTTCATGGCGAAACATCACACTTTGCCAGGCCGCCACGGACACGCCCTTCAACGAAAAGTCAAGATCTTCGCAATTTATCAAGGAAAAGGGCTTAACATCAGTCAGACCAAATATGATGATGATTTGATTAAATCTCTAAGAGCAGTAAATCAGAGCATAAAACATGGTATTTCCTCCTACCTCTAGGTGGCGCTATGAGTGAAGTTGAATATTGGCATTGAAATGTGTTCAGGCCAAGACCCTTATCAAACGTATGAAGCGTGGGGCAGATTGGACATTGTATGCCTGAGTTAGAGCCACTTCCTGTTTCATGGCAAAAATGCCGAAATTCGTCAGGCCGCCACGGACACACCCTCTGACGAAAAGTCAAGATCTCCGCAATTTAACATCGCAAAGGCCTTTAGATGAGATTGACCAAATATGACGATGATCGGATTAAATCTGTAGGAGGAGTTCGTTAAAGTATGAAGGCTGGAAATGACCAAATTTGCACAAAAATCAAGGCAAAAATTAAAAATGGCGGACTTCCTGTTGGGTTTAGAGCTTCGCTCCAAGAGACTTTTTTGTAGGTCTTGGGGTGATAGATGATCCTACCAAATTTTGTATCTGTACGTTTTTCGTAGTGGGGGGGCTGTTCTCTTGAAATTTTGCAGGTGGCGCTATCGAGCCATTTCTACACGCCCATTTCTGGCGCCTATGCCACATGTAAATTTTCGCCACTCCTGACATGTGTGCAAAATTTCATGAGTTTTCGAGCATGTTTCGCCCCTCAAAAATGCGATTCACTTTGGAGAAGAAGAAGAATAAATAATAATAATAATTAAAGCTGCAAGCAGCGATGGAAGGGCCCTCGCACGCATGTGCACCGCCACCCTATGGCATTAGTAAAGCAGTAAACCGGGGGGGTATGAATTAAATTGGGTAAATACAGGTGAATATTCAAAGGGAAACTGATGTGCCACACCGCCTGTGTGCAGCAGGTGGCGCTATGACGGTACCTGATTATTGTTATATTGACGTGTTCAGGCCGGGACCCTTATCAAACGTGTGAAGTCTGGAGTAGATCAAACAATGTATGCCTGAATTACAACAGCTTCCTGTTTCATGGTGAAACATCACACTTTGCCAGGCTGCCACGGACACGCCCTTTGACGAAAAGTCAAGATCTTCGCAATTTATCATCGCAAAGGGCTTAAAATCTGTCTGACCAAATATGATGATGATTTTATTAAATCTCTAAGAGCAGTAAATCACAGCGTACAACATGGCATTTCCTGCTACCTTTAGGTGGCGCTATGACTGAAGCTGAATATTGGCATTGAAATGTGTTCAGGCCAAGACTCTTATCAAACGTTTGAAGTGTGTGCCAGATTGGACATTGTATGCCTTAGTTATAACAACTTCCTGTTTCATGGCGAAAACGCTGAAATTTGTCAGGCCGCCACGGACACACCCTCCAACGAAAAGTCAAAAGCTCCGCAATTTAACATCGCAAAGGCCTTTAGATGAGATTGACCAAATCTCTAGGAGGAGTTCGTTAAAGAGTTCGTTAAAGTACGACGCTTGGAAATGTAAAAAAATGACAGAGAAAATTCAAAATGGCTGACTTCCTGTGGGGTTTAGAGCTAAGCTCCAATAGACTTTTTTGAAGGTCTTGGGGTCATAGATGACCCTACCAAATTTCGTATCTGTACGTTTTTCGTAGTGGGGGGGCTGTTCTCTTGAAATTTTGCAGGTGGCGCTATCGAGCCATTTTTATACGCCCACTTCTGACACCTATACTACATGTAAATTTTCGCCACTTCTGACGCGTGTGTAAATTTTCATGAGTTTTCGGGTATGTTTAGGCCCTCAAAAATGCGATCCATTTCGGAGAAGAAGAAGAAGAAGAAGAAGAAGAAGAAGAAAAATAATAATAAACGGAGCAAAAACAATAGGGCTTTGCACCCACGGTGCAGGCCATTCTGGCCTGCTCCTCGGTGCTCGGGCCCTAATAATAAACGGAGCAAAAACAATAGGGTCCTCACACTTGTGTGCTCGGGCCCTAATAATAATAAACGGAGCAAAAACAATAGGGTCCTCACACTTGTGTGCTCGGGCCCTAATTATATTGGGCCAGCGTTCGAGGAGGGGTTTCTTTCCGATGCTTTTGTACTAGTAAGTAATGTTATAATGCTTGCATATTGTTTAAATGACGGTCTCATTCAAAGCTTTGGAACAACAATCTTTACTTATAAAACTGCATCAGCATCACACGAGGTACATGTGAGTTATTCCACCACACAGTTCCGTATACGTCAGGACGTACTCTGACGTCACTAATACGGATACGCTATAGAGATACAAATCACATTAGTAAAAAAAAATCACATTATTAACTCTTTCACCGCCAGCATTTTTTTAAAAAAGTTGCCAGCCAGCGCCAGCGTTTAATGCCTTCCAGAAAATGTTCCTCTTCAAAAATGTATAAGCATACAATGTACCAAGTGAAGGGGCAGACCCTCTGCTTTCAAACAGAAAGAAAACGTTTCATCCTACCTTTAGTAGTTCTTTTGTAATCAGCTTTTGAATATGGGTAGATTTCTGCAAAAACACCACATTTTGAGCAAAAAGCAGAGATAATTCCATTTTTGTGACGGACTTTTCATAGAGATCCCATTCAGAGCGATCTTTAAAACAGACACGGACATGCAGCAGCTTGCCATAGGGCAATACTTCCGATTTTAAAAAGTTGCGGAAGGGCGCCACATAGTGAATAATAGCAGTATTGCGGGAAGACGGAAATACTCTTCATTGGCGGGGAAGCGTTTTCTCTTGATTGACGAGATATCTGTGATAAAAACAGAACGCATGAAGGTAGGATGAAACGGATTTTTTGTTTGAAAGCAGAGGGTCTGTTCTTTTATTTCTTATATTGTATGTTTGTACATTTTAGAAGGAGCATTTTCTGAAAGGCATTAAACTTTTGTGAAAATCATGAAAAATGCTGCCGGTGAAAGAGTTAAGAACATGTACTCAATGTTCTACACATATATAAGTACTGTATGGCGCCTGAACACTATTTTTTTAAATGTGAATTTTACTGGAAGCTACTTGAAGAGTTTAGAGAGAGATTTATATCATGTGACATTGTGGCAACGTGGGGGCGATGCCACAATGTATTGGACCTTTGGACCTTTGATATGATATCATGGACCTTTGATATGAGCGATTCGGGTCGATTCCCCTTTAGGGCAATATTTTTTTTAATATAAACTTTAACCAAGCGACCACCATTACAACTGGCTAGTAAACGTGAGCTATGCAATTTTTTGGCATTTGATAAAAAACTCATAAAATTATATTATATGACACATGACTTGCTGGAAGGCACACTTTGTGGCCTAAAGAGTTGTCTTCTTTTCCTTTGCGACAGTGCTGCGGCGCTTGTGGCCTCTAGGGGCGCTAGACGTGAAAAATATATGTCTAGCACCCCCAAGTCGCCAAAAAGTTCCATGGTGTGCCTTTAAGTAAAAAAACGTTTGATTTCCAACAGATATTTTCTCAAAACTTGTGGCTACCAAAGACTTTAGAATTACAAAACAACACCTAAACCCATCGCATAATTATTTATGATATATAATTTTAGTTTCCTCTGGCTTAATAATGTAACTTATAAAGAGGGCTGCATGATAAATCGCATGCGATTGTCTCGCGCATCTCGTCAATGGCAGCCGACAAAACGGTTAATCAAACGTCTGACAGAACATCTAAACTTTTTGCGCCTAGCAGCATGTGCTACCCACATGACGACCTGACATGATGTCAACGCCTTAAAAGTACAGTTTTTTAATGAGGTAACGTAAAAAGCTGTTAAACAGTGTATGTGTCCGGGAGCAAACAAACTGTTCAGAACTATATACAATAGTGTTACTTTGTGTTGATTTTCATATTTTATTTACACATTTATCATTTTTATATTACATCTCTTTGATTAAATGTTGTTATGTGTCAAAATCATTTATTTTATATTGTGTGCTGTGATGTTACAAGTTGGTTTTAAAGTCTTAATGTCTTGGGACCATTATGTCATTAACTTTGCTTGGTATAAAAAACACTGAGAAAGGAACTGTTCAGATAATAAATGCTTTGTTCATTTTTACAATGATTATTACGTCTCCTGATTTCTTCTATGGGCCTTTTCTCTGGGCTGGTAAATTAAAGTTTACATAATTGTTCAGTATTTTGTCAGTCTTTTTATTCTTTCTTGGAAAGCTAAAGGACCTGTTATTGCATTGAGAGCATCTTGACCAGATGCACAGTTAACACCATAGAAGTGAACTGTAATAGACTGCCAATATCGACCTTTTGCGAGTACACGTCACAGTTATGTCACTGCAAGCTGCACGCAATGTGGTGGCAGAAAAATACTGGAAATGAATTACACAAGAGAAACTAGCATGATAACTCACTAGAAAATGTCTTGTTGTGCTGTTGTGTGTCAGAATAGGAATGCCAAAAAAAGATGGCCTTCATTTCTATAGAATACCATTGTCGAAGACCAGTGTTGGGGAAAGTTACTTTTAAAAGTAATGCATTACAATATTTAGTTACTCCCCAAAAAAGAAACTAATTGCGTTACTTAGTTACTTTTCATGGAAAGTAATGCTTACGTTACTTTTAAGTTACTTTTGCATTACTTTTTCTCACGTGGTTGAGGCTTGACCTCTTTTAGGCCTTGCAGGTGTTTTTTTTATGGTCGCAAAAATGTCAAGCTCTGGCCTGCCATCCCCGTTTCTGACTCAAACTGTTCCCGCTCAGGAGCACAGAGTTCGTAACTCTATGTTAATATGTTCAGTTTAATTTAGTAATTTTTTTATTTTTAAATTAAATTAATTAAACTGAAAAGAAACTTGCATTACTTTTTTTAAAAAGTAACTAAAATATTAATGTGTACATTTATAAAGTAATGCGTTACTTTACTCGTTACTTCAGAAAAGTAATATTATTACGTAATGCACGTTACTTGTAATCCCCAACACTGTCGAAGACACCATTTGAAGATAAATGTAGGTGTTTATGCTTGCAATTAGCCTTTAAACAGACAGACTGGAGAAGTGATGAAATCATTTGGAAATCTTTTAATAATTAGAATAGAAAATAATTTGAGAAGATGTCCGTTGTTCTGTTGAAGTCTGTTCCCTATGTGTTTCTTATAGCGTTTTCATCACATTACATTAATAATATATTTAGAAAGATTAAGTTTTGAATGGGTTATACTATGAAGGAATATCACCATTTATTAAGTATTTCATAATTTTTCCGTTGTCTATGATTTCTTTTTACCTTATATCTTAGCCTATTTCTTCTTTCTGTTTGTTCTAAATTTATTGTGTTTACATACTTAATAAAGATATAAATATAACACACACACAAGTGTGAAGTGATTAATATATAAACAGGCCTATGCATATTAATTTGTATGTAATCAGAATAGTTTTAGAACAAACACGTAGGCTATAAGGAAGAAATAATAGAAAACAGGAAATGATGAAATATAGAATAAATGGCAGGCACGTTCACAGAAAGGGCTTAAACTGTGCAGCACACATGCCCTATTTGTCCTTAAACTCAGAAGTGCCATTTTTGTTGGAGGTGTTTTATTATTAATTTTTCTTAATTAAACCACGAGAAGACAAATACTTGTATTTATGAAATTTAATGGAAATGATAATATGCTTTGGTATGTTTCCAAAGAAAAACACAGATAAAATACACAGCAAAATCTGGAACCTCAGAATAACTCTCTAAGAGTTAATTTCAACACTTTAAACGTGTCTCATGGGGTCCACTCCCAATAGAGTTATTTTAACACTTTTGCAAGTGTTGGCACATTGACTCTTTTAAAGTGTTAGCAATTGACACTATACAGAGTTAAAAATCTAACTATAAATTTACACTAATCAGTGTTAAATATTTTTTATTTGTTAAAAATGAACTCCCTTGGTGTAATTTGTTAACTCCAATGTAGTGTTATATTTTTTATACTATGGTGTTAATATGGTAAATGTAAAGACAGAAACATATTACAGTACTTTTGGGACAAAAAACTTTACTTTTAGAACAGTTTTTCAATGTAACAATACAGCAGTAAAATCGATCATTATCATTATAAAACTGTTAAGGATTTTTTTAAATGTCATCTGATCAACATTTCTGAAAAATTGTCCTCAATGTATCACACATTTAAGTGTTCATTAAATTAACATATTAACATCCGAGACAACTAAAAAGCACATTCCCAATGTATAATAACAGTAGAGATATTTATAAATACAGTTTATGGGATGCTTCAGTTCATACAAACAAGTTTGACTTCATTTCAATCCAAAATCCATGTTGGTCTTCACATAATAACAGCAGAATATGATGAACCAGTAGTTGTAAGGAGTTGATATGATCCTCTGTCTGACCTTCAGACTGGATATTGAACTTTTCTGTTAATAAAACAAAAATAAAAGGGAAAAAATATTAAAAAACAATATTTAAGTATAACACAGCAGAAACTAATATTTACAGAATGCATTACAGAATTCACATACTGAACACATTACAAAATACTTTGAAAATAGTTATACATTTATGTTTTGCACAAAATACTCATTATTATATAATAAAATATTATAAAATTGCTTTTCGTCTGAAGAAATTTTCATGTAGGCCTATTTCTGTGCTCCTTCAAAGTCCCCAAAGCAAATCTCCTGCACACATTAGTGGATTTAAAAATATATGTTTTAAACTAAAACAGCATATAAAGCAAAAAACAACAACAACAACAACAAAATAACTCCCAAAAATATTATACGAGTGTGAATTGCTCCATCTGAGGCTAAAACTCTACTCTCAAATGTTATTGATCAAAATTTTATTTATTGAACATTTACTTACGATTTACATTGAAAGAGATGAACTTCTGCTTGAACTGCATCATCCAAAAACGCGGTTCAGTGTGTGCTGTAAAATTTAAGGAGTTAACAAACTCCACTCACAAAACGCTGTAGGAGTTGCGTTTTTTTTTTAAGTGGTAACACTCTGTTTTGACAGCAACTTTTTATTTTTATAGAGTTAAAAAAATAGTTTTAACTCAATTTAGTGTTAAATTAACGCCGAACTATTTATTTTCCATTAACACCGTAATTTTAACTCTGCTAAATTTGCTGTGTACTTGAAAAAATACTTTTAAGTAGAAAGTAAAACCTCTGCTTGATAGTGACCATAGCAACTTATCAACCCACCTGTGGTCAGTGGACGTTGGCATGAATGATCTATTTACTTTTTTTGGCAGTCTGTAAAACGATAGCTCTGAATTCTTGTTAATCTGTTAGTACAGTCTATCGCACAACAGCTTTTTTCCAGATTCTATACTCAAATTCTGCGCTCTGTCTTTTTGCCACTCAATGGGCGTAACCGCGCAGGCACTTTCGCCAAAGGTGACGTCACGTGCATACCGTCTATTAATTTCCCAAGGAGTTTACGCCACACTACAGAAGGTGGCGGTAATGCACACTGTTTGTAAACTGTCAGTAAAACCACCGAAGAAGAAGAAGAAGAAGCGTCTTCTCCAGTACAGAAGGATGCGATGCAGCTCTTTATTATTACGCAGATAAACTCACGAAAGAAAGAAAGAAAGAAAGAGCGCGCGCGTGTGTGATGTGTTTGTGTATCCTCAGTGTTTTTCTCTCTTGCGTGTTTCATTGAGTGTAAACGGAGTCTCGTATCTGTGTATTTTAGTGTTAAGATGATGCAGGACACCACAGTGTGTGACAGTAAACAGAGCTTACAGGAAGATAAAACCTCCACAGAGTCTCTGGATTCTGTCTGTAACGCTGGAGAACAGCAGCAGATCCTGCAGACCAAACTGAAGATGTGTTCAGTTAAACTCATCGACTGCACAAACCTCATGATGAAGATTAAAACTGAACCCACAGAAATCAAAACTGAACCCACAGAAATGAAAACGGAACCCACAGAAATCAAAACTGAACTCACAGAAATCAAAACTGAACTCACAGAAATCAAAACTGAACACACAGAAATCAAAACTGAACCCACAGAAGAGGAAGATCGCACTGATGAAGATGATGTTTTTATTCCATCAGGTATGTCTCCTTAATTATTGTTGTTTTTTATCATTTTTAACTGTCATGTGAGTACCTGTTTTGTCACAAACTCACTAATCAAAAGTCCAAAAAGTGTAAGTACTAAAATTTTAGGACATTTTAGTTTAGGATATTTTTAAAACTTATCGGGCACGTAGGCTTAAAGGGTTAGTTAACCCCAAAATGCTAATTTGATCATAAATCACCCCTGTGTCGTTCTAAACCCCAAGTGCTCAAATGGTCTTAAGAACAACAGCAAGTACGTTCCCATATGGTTCCAGGGACACAAAAACGTTAACGTTCCCAGAACGTTCCATGTAGGTCATTTTTAGTTATATTTTATAACCTAGAATAACGTACCCTGTATGTTTTTTAAGCTATAACGAATAAACTTTTATAGCCTAATGGATGGCCTTTATTAAAGGGATATTTTACTCAGAAATAAGAATAATTTAATTAATTACTCACTCTCATGTCTTTCCTGTAAGACCTCAGTTGATCTCCGGAAACTTTGTTTAAGATGTTTTATATTTAGTCCGAGAGCTTTCTGACCCTCCATTGAAAATCTATGTAAGGTACACTGTCCATCACACTGCCAATGATTTGTTTGAAGACATTTCTCATTGTGATGGTTGATGTGCATTTAAAACCTCTGTTTTGGATTTATATTCATGTTCTGCCATTTTTGTCCTTGGTTGTTTCTTCTCAATACCCGAAAAATGTCTGTGATTATGCTGTGTACGTCCAGTTGGCCTAGAACATGGGCGGGTAATAGAAATGTTGGGGGGTGCATCTTGATTGTTATGTCACAGTCAGTGTTATGTTGAGATTGGCCTGTTTTTGACTTTTGGATGAACAAGATTAACATAAGAATGAGGAAACATTACTGTTTGAGGACAGGACTCTGATGATATGTAATTGTCAGAGGTCGACCGATGTTGGATTTTGCCGATAACGATAACCAAGGTGGGCACTAACTACCAATAACCGATAAATTAACCGATAGTTTTTGACCATTTACTGAATTCAAACACAACACTCATAACTCATTCACTGTTGTGTTGAACTTTATTACCAAATTAGAATAAAGAATTGACAAAGTTGTTTGTACTTTTAAGTAAAAAGTAAATATGAATATTACCTATCAACAAACCTAAGTAAGCAAGCTACATAATACTAAACCAAAGTAACAAACCACAGAACAATAAAACAGATTTAAACTATATAAACATTATAGCATGAACTGTTGTAAAAAATTACAAATTAAATGATGGCAGTACAAACTTTTTTTATTGATTTATCATAACTAAGATGATTAGGGTGACCATACATGCCATTCTTCCCGGAAGCGTTCTGACCAGGATTTCGGGTTCGTCTTCCGGAAGTCGTATGTGTCGACCGCATCCGTCATAGAGGATTATTATTATTATTACAGAAAAGCAACCGTTACATTTAAAGGTAAGAATGAAACTAAGATGTCTGTCATAAGATGTCTTATGTTTTTAACTGCCCCAGAGCAACCACGGGATCGGCGGCTATGTGCGTGTTTATTGTATCACTTTTATCCGTGAAACAACACACGACTTAAAGGAGCATTTTACCCGTAGAAACATTAATCTTTATTGAAAGTGTGTCATATTTTTAGTCGAAATGTAACACATTTAGAATTTGGTGCCTATCTGACCGAGAAAAGGGGTGTTTGTAGTCTCAACCCCTCAACAAAGATATTGGACTTCCTTCTTTCAATGATGCAAAATTATGATTTTTTTACATCATTGAAAGAAGGAAGTGCAACACTGAAATCTGTATTTCTCCTGTCTCAGGAAATGATGCATGACCATTCAAAAGCATGGTTCTAACTATACAAAGCCTAATGCAAATGGGTGAAGTTTCCCTTTAAATGAGAAACCTTTTTGGGGTTATAATGTCTGCACAGTGCTGAAAACGCACGTTGTTGTTGTACTGGTAGTGCAGATTGATACTTTTTCGCAACCTTGACCAAGAGAGAACATCTTATCACAGAGCCAAAAATAATCCACCCATACGTTTTGTTTACCAAATTGTTGTAATATGCATATATAAATTTTGAATGTAATGCGCAGTTAACTTAAATAAACCAGGCTTAATGTCGTGTGCATCAGCCTGCATATGCGACCTCGGGAGGCTACAGCCTTCAGATTGAGAAACATGTTAACTTTCTGAATTCTAGAGTTTTTAAAGGTGACCAAGAATTTTAAACTGTATTTACCTCATCATAGCGATATTATTAGAGCTCTCAGCTCTGTACATGGTAATGACACATCGTGAACCTCAAACAGTAATATACAAAAGAAATGGAGACTTTTCTGCGCTTCTGTGATCCACAAGAACATAGACAAAGGGAATCTCCGGTGGAGCACATATGTCTGTTTGAAAATGCACGTTTCGATGCACAATTACTAGAGGTTGACTGATTCATCAGATTTGCTGATTAATCCACGCCGATAACAATAACTATCGTTCATTTGCAAAGATTCCGACTGATAGTTTTTTCGGTTGCATTTGTTGCATACTCAACAGGGACCTAAGACAGCAGGAAAGCTCTGCTACTGATCTGCATTAAAAAGTAGTAGATTTCCCCCTACTGGCGAAAACTAACACCATTAATGTCTCGTGCTGGTTGTTGTGACACGTGATGTGATACGCACCGCAGCAACAGGGGATCGCACGTGAATGTAAAACCATGTAAAAAGGTACAGTACACTAAAGTTCACGTTGTCATATATTATCTATTACAAATTACAAACCTGTATAAGTAAGAAATAGATGCTGCATTAGTTGTAACTTATATGTTTCCCAACAAGGCTGAGATGATGCTAACATTAATAGGCTACCTTAATAGAAATTAACAACACCACAAAAATACGAAACAGTGTGTCTTCATTTTTGCTGCGTTTTGCTGTAGTTAATACCAATCACGTTTTGAACGTTTCTAAATAGGCTAAATACATTTTTAAAGCGTCCGATTAGAGAATGTCATTTAGCCTTCATGCAGCCGAGAGAAAAGTAACTTACAAACAGTTACGGTCTGGTTTTAGATGGTTTTTATCATCATTGAAATACATAATTTGTTATTTTGATAAGATTAACGTCCTGGATGATAGAATTAGATGTGAATGACGCCATTACGTAAAGTATGTTAAAAAACTGGTTCACAAAAAAGAGTTGCACTTCCCATCACTATACAGAATCTCAATTCTTCATCCTTCTTTGTGTAAATAAGAGTGAAAAGACAATTTAATTGTTTCATGTTTCTTTCAGATGTGAAGAGTGATTCATGTTTGGATATAGAAATAACGTCCTCAACATCAAAAGAGCGACTGACAGCACAAACTCTTTCCTGCATCACCTGTGGAAAGACATTCAGCTCACAGAGACTTTTAGAGAGACATGAGAGAAAACACACAGAACAGAAACTCTTCACCAGATCTGAGATCAGCTTTACTACCTTACAAGAGAAGAAACTTCATTCAGAAGACCACAGAGAGAAGAAGAAGAAGAAGAAGAAGAAGAAGAAGAAGAAGAATCAGTTTCACTGTGAGCAGTGTGGGAAGATTTTTGGCTCTTCCTCTGATCTAAATGTTCACATGAGGACACACAGTGATGAAAAGCCTTTCTACTGCACTGAATGTGGAAATTACTTCAGAACCAAACATAATCTTAAATTTCATCAGAGAGTTCACACTGAAGAGAAACCTTATCACTGTAGTGTCTGTGGGAGGAGTTTTAGTCAACAGACTTCATTACTAAATCACAAGAAAATTCATACAGGTGAAAAACCTTTCAAATGCTCTCAGTGTGACAAGACGTTTGCTCAGTCAGGTTCCTTAAAATCTCATCAGAGAGTTCATACTGGAGAGAAACCTTATCACTGTAGTGTCTGTGGGAAGAGTTTTAGTCAACAGACTTCATTACTAAATCACAAGAAAATTCATACAGGACAAAAACCTTTCCAATGCTCTCAGTGTGACAAGATGTTTGCTCAGTCAGGTTCCTTAAAATCTCATCAGAGAGTTCATACTGGAAGGAAACCTCATCACTGTAGTGTCTGTGGGAAGAGTTTTAGTGTAAAGTATACCTTACTAAGTCACATGAGAATTCATACAGGTGAAAAACCTTTCAAATGCTCTCAGTGTGACATGGTGTTTACTTGTTCAAGTAACTTAAAAGTCCATCAGAGAGTTCACACTGGAGAGAAACCTTAACTGTTATGTTTGTGGGAAGAGTTAATCAACCGTCAAATGTTGTAAAGCACCAGTGACCTTAATAAGGTTATGGAACCAAAAACTTAAAGTTTTAAATATTGTTAAAAGTTAATAGTAAAATAAGAGCAAATAATCAAGTATGAGCAATATCGCAGATAAATAGAACAGAACAAACATACAAATTAAATAAAACAGTGCTGCTCATGTTTTAAGATTAATCTAACAGTACTGTATTATGGAGGACGAAAAATTACTTGAAGGTCCCATGTTTTAAAGCTTTCTAGTTTTATTTTAAGTTATGATATCCTTAAAGGGAAAGTTTACACAAAAAATAGATTTCTGTCATTTTTTACTCACTTTCATGTTGTTACAAACCTGTATACATTTCTTTGTTTCTGATGAGGGAAGATATTTTAAGGAAAGTTTGAAGTAAAGACATTTTTGAGCCACATTTGCTTCCATAGTATTATTTTTTCTTACTATGAAACTGTTGTTTTTTAATGTTTTTTTATGAGTGAAATACACATTTGAAATAATGTTACCCATGGAAGTAAACTAAATGTTAGTTTCTGTACCCTAAATGGGCCGGTGTCCGTAACTTAAGAAAAAAACGTTTGATTTCCACCAGATATTTTGTCAAAACTTGTGGCTACCAAAGACTTTAGAATTACAAAGCATCACATAACCGTCTACAATATATAATTGTATTTTTCTCTGGCTTCATGATGTAACTTAAAATGAGGGCTGCATGATAAATCACATGTGATTGTCTTGCGCATCTCGTCAGTAAAGCGACAGCTGGTTCAGAAAGCAGGTGATGCCGTTTTACTATTAATCTATGGCAGGTATTCCATATGGCATATAAAATGTGCAAATAAACGTCCAATCGACGAATGGCTAATCGAACGTCTGACCAAACATTTTAAAATTTTAGTGCCTTGCAGCGTGCGACCCACGTGACGACCTGACATGACGTCAACGCCTTAAAAGTAGCAAGTTTTTTTTAATGAGGTAATGTGTAGTGCCCGACCTATACGGCTGATATTATCGGGCCGATATGAGCTAATTGCATTTAAGTCAGCATTGGCGTTTATAACGGCAGATGAAACATGAGAAACAGAGTCTCATGCTTCCCTCATGTTATGATAGTTTGCCCACCTGAGGGAGGTCTGCAACTCCCCAGTTCCCAGTTGACAACAGTGCCAGAAATCCAAGCTAGTAGTCTGTTTGAAGCATATCTCTCCACTTTTTAACACATACAAGCAATTCAGGAGAACTTTTTGACTCCACTAACTGCCTCAAGCAAAACTCTTGGACGTCTTTTAGAGAGTCTATGCTGCGAACTTTGCATATTTTTGAGAATCCAATGTTTAGCTGGTCGTGATAATTATCCACGTGAACAAGACTGATTTTCTTCCTCAATGGAATGTCAGAGCTTGGTTTTCCAGGGACCGAAACTAATCGTAACACTCGCATCTCCTGGAAATTGGAGCCGTTTCTCAATACCAAGTACGCCAAACTCGGACTTGTGTCCTTCGTAGTTCGAACTTGCAAGTTCAGACTCGGAAGAACGAACTCCTGACGCGAAATGCATTCTGGGAAACTTCGCTGTCATAAGTCCACACAAGTCTCCTCTGATGCATCCTCGATAAAATGGGCGGATCAAGAACACATCCGGGGATTTTATGTGAACTTGGGCTTGATGCGAACTTTAAATTGGAACAGTACTTGGGCCGCGACTGATGACGTTTCACAAGTCCACAAGAACGCAAGTACACACAAGAACGCATAATGAGAAACGGCTCAGGTTTATTTCAACCAATCAAAGACGACTTTGACATTCTCAAAGGGTATCCAGAAAAGTGTACGAAAAACATCGGAAGTTTAGACAACACTCTGTGGGCGTGACGTCTGAGGCTGAGACTACCAAGCCAGTAGCAGAGCATCACACCCGGCATGAAATGTACTGTTTTGACGGTGAGTCTGTCGTTCGTCACGCGAAATTATTGTAGATTTAGTTCATACTAGTGCTGTGACGGATCGCAGTTGAGCCGATCACGACCCACGGTTTGGCTCGCATTGTTTGCAGATTATTATGCAAATTTAAATAGGGAAAGTGTATCATTTGCACGTGTTTCTAAGGCTTGCAGATGTTAACATTCAAGTTATTTTAAACAAGTTAACCACAAAAAGGCGCTAATATGAGCGGATTTCTGTACGCACATGCGGTTAAATGTGTCCCGTCCAGATCCAGTCGGACGGGACCTATTCATCCCTTCAAAGATCAAAAGTCCTCATGTGTAAACTAGAGAGACAGTCGCGCTGTGTCTCATACTGTAGTCCATTAAAGGTCACGTTCTTCCTGATACCATTTTTTAAACCCTAGTTAGTGTGTAATGTTGCTATAATAGCATAAATAATACCTGTAAAATGATAAAGCTCAAAGTTCACTGCCAGGCGATATATTTTCTTCAATAGAATTACTCTTTAAAGGCCTAAAACGAACGGCCAATTTGGACTACAACCCTCTATTTCCTGCTTTAATGACGTCAATAAAACAGTTTGTTGACTAAACTCCACCCACATGAATACGTCAGTCACCAGCTTTGGCTCAAACGGCTCTGCTAAGCTAAGCTGCTATCGAATCACAGCACACTAAACAAACTACACAATCAGAACTTGTTACGTATTTCTGAAGGAGGGACTTCACATAACAAGGAAGACATCAGCCTGTTTTGAGGACAGGGAAAACAGCGCTATACAGATAAGTAAATTGTGTGAAAAATACCGCGTTTTTTACACATGAAACATGAACACGTGTTATATGCCCACTATAAACACAATCAAAGCTTCAAAATCAGACAGAACGGGAGCTTTAATACATTTGCTGAATGGAGCAATGAAAAACAACGTAACGTTTTTATGTGAAGTGACTGTTTTATGCTGCATCTTCATCCTGAAGCGCGGTTTGGAATTCGCCCTCCGCCTGCGTGTGTGCACGCGTTTAAGTGCCCTTAGAAGCATACGGAGAGACACGTTTAAAAAGTAAGCCAACATAAAATCTTTCTGTTCTTGACAGGGCACATACACAAAAAATGATCTCACAGTATTCTTTTTCTAACAAAAACATGTTTTAAGTGAATTATAGAATCATGTGCTTATTTGTTCTTAAAGAGACAGTAACCTCAATTTACCTACTTAAGTCGGTTCTAAAGCAGTGTTGTTTTCGTCAACGATGACGATAATGAAATGATTTCGTTGACGAACATATTTTTTATGACGCTAACGCGACGATGACTAGCTAAAAATGTCTCTAAGGTGACGAAAACATGATGAGACGCTTTCGAGTTTTCGTTGACGAAAGGAAACGGAACGAAAATGATTATAAGTCTGACGTTCATAATGCATGTCATTTCTGCCTATTTTGCGTGAAATCTGTCTGTTTTTAGCTAAATGCTGCCGCTTTCTATCCTTGTTTTGGGTCAACACAGTCTCACTCACGCTCACGCCCACCACCCGGCTGCCGCCATGCCGCGCACGCGCACCAGATTTCAAACAACAACAACAACACACCTGCGGCTGTGGCGAGTTCGCAGGACCGTAGCGGTGACGCCAATCAACGGAAACGACGAGATGATTTATGGACATACTTTCAGTATAATCCATCAGACAGAAAAACGGAATGTATATTGGGAGACGACGGTAAATGTGGCCACAAACTAGGTAGAAAGAATACCACCAATCTCAAACGGCACCTGAAGGCTCATCACGCTAATATTTTTTAAAGGTAACTAACAAGTCACGCTGTTAACATATCATATACATTCAATTTTACTCGACAATCGGCTTGTGACACATTTCATGGTAAACTTAAGGTTTTACATGTATCTGCTTGTCAAACCTAAGCCCATTTCCAATACTTTTTGTGGTGTATTTAAATAAGGCAAGGCACGCGTTTCTCAACTTTATAAACGAGGTCTCAGCGTTACACACAAACTCAACATGAGGGTATATTAGGCTAAACTTTTTTCTTCATAACTTTTTGTTATGAAATGCGCAGAAGGCACACCGACTAAAACAACAGAAAGCCCTCAGGGACAACCTTAATGCACATTTTAATTGTATTAAATACACCACACTTTTTAACCTAAATTCATTGGTTAAAAAATACTTTTTTTACTAAAATTGACTTAAACTTGAATAAAACCTTTTTGCATTTTCGTCGACTAAAACTTGACTAAAACCTTTTTGCATTTTCGTAGACTAAAACTTGACTAAAACTATAAATTTTACAAGTGACTAAAATGTGACTAAAACTAAAAGCATTTTCATCCAAAAGACTAAGACTAAAACGAAAACTAAAAGGGCTGCCAAAAACAACACTGCTCTAAAGTAATAATAATATTTAGTTTCGTACAATAAAGACAGTGGTATTATTCATTTAATTCGATTTATGTACCTGTAGCAGCCAAATTTTACTGCTGCTATTGAGATGCTATGTCTTCTTTATTGCACTAGGTGTCGCTGTGTATCTGTAAATGCATCAGGTATATAGATAGGGAATATACTGTTGAGGTCAAGGTGTTAACCCGGAAGGGCAAAGGGTTTTTGACCGTTCTACCGTATGGATGATAACGCTTGGGCTCTTCTTAACGGTAAATAAAGTTTAACGCGTCAACCAACTCATTCCGGGAATAACATCGTAGAAGATTAACAACGGGTAGATCTTCTACAACATTAGTCAAAAACCTGCCAGCAGTTGGGACTGTGTCGGTTCATTTATCTTTGGATCGTTTACACATTGGAATTACGAGTGCTGTTGGAAATCGCTTGGATGATAAGATCTAATGAAACTGGATTACACGGCGCCCAACGAGCAAAGGTAACGTAGCGCTATACTGTTTAATGGCCATTAACTGTGTGCACACATAAAGAGTAAATCCAATGCATTGGTAGCCGAACATTTAAATTGACTGTTGCGTTGAAAATCGTTTCTACGGACTATCGTTGATTGACTGATTATCATGGAAATTAATGTACAAACTGCTAGTAAATCTAACGTAACTAGCGATGCTAAAATACTGACTCCAAAACGAGAAATTAAGCTCACTGCAAAGGCTTTTGCTTGGAAACTGGACAAGTTACAAACTGATAGAAAGGCCAAGCTAAATAAAGCAAGCCTCATAAGGAAGTTAATTCAAGAGTTAATGGTAAAAAATGATAAAACACCGGTTGAGAAAGCCCTTAAAGAATTGATTGAATTGTGTAATGAAATACAGTGTATATGTCACCAGGTGACTATGTAGGGCAGGAACAAGAAGTGGCGGAGAAGGGTTCCGCTTTGGTATGGTTTCCACCCGGACCCGATTTTAAAGGCACCATTGTATTTCCTGGTCTCCCTGACAACAATAATCACGAGAAATGAGCAACAGGTGTGGCGAATCAGTGGAGCAACCCGCGATTGGAAGAGGGACTGAAGACAAGCACATAAAGAGGTCCAAGAAGCACAAAGGGAGCGGAGTTGTGTTCGGGCGGGAGTCCCTTTGTGCCTTGGGCAAATGTAACCACACGCCCCGTCCCTGGAGGAGCCGAATGGGCGCCGTTGATCCGCGAATCACTTATGGTGTAAGGAAAGAGTGCGGCTGCCAGAAGAGGCGAAAAGGACGGGGCTGTGGAAATTAAAGGGACACCACACTGTGTGCTTGTTGTGTACTTTGTGTACGCTGTGTGCTGCTCTGCAGACGGATTACGCTGGTCGGATCGCTCTCCTGGGGAAGAGAGGAAGAGACAGTCAGCTGACGAAGGAATATTGTGGAGTTTCATTGGAGAAAGAGTGGACACAGAGCCATCAAGAGTGCAGTTAATAGCAGTTGTTGACAACCAAGCGTGAGTAACAGCTGTGGTACTTATCTGTGCAATACTTGTACGAAGAGTTGTTTTGGTGTGTGCCTTTGTGTTTTTGAGGTCCCTGGCCCCACTGGAGAGGAAAGCGTGGGCGAGCCACGGGTTGACCGGAAGCACGGACGAAGCATTTGGTAGGAAGCACCGTTCACCAGTAAAACAGTGGCCCTGTGGGAAAAAGGAAGCGCAGGTGAGCCAAAGGAGTGATAACCAACACGCCGGGCCTGTGAATAACACACATCTCACTCTCATTTGCGGTCCAGTTATCGCCCAACCATCCTCTCGAGGTCGTCGTAGCCAGGTGGCAAGGGCGATCTAAAAATCACGTGAAGTTGTATAAGAGTGCTGTGGGTGAGTTTCACTGATTGATGGTGTTTACGCTTTACTTGCTGTGTGTATGCTGTGCTTGTAGCGTTCAAACTGCCTAGCCTCCGACGAGTCACGAGCCGACGACATCCGTTGTGGCCTGGGTCCTAAGGAGAGCGAGAAAATTGAGCCCTGTGCCCGGGGTGTGGTAACGAGAGCTTCGTTTGTCCATAGAGCAGACAGTGGTGAAACCCAGTGAGTATTACCAAGAGTGTACCGTGCGGACTGTGGGTTGTAGCGGTGTGTGTACTGACCTCTCCGACAGAAGCTCGTGGTGAGCGGAGCCCCGACGAAAGGTCGCCCCAACTCGTGACCCCGGTCGTGGAAGAAGGAGGGGGAGTTTGGGAAGCGTTCGGCTCCGTGTCATCGGCCCCACTAGCCCCTACGACGCCCGGACAGCATGAGTGGATGGGCGAAGGAATACGGTGCACCAACACTGTAGCGAAAATCCACTGGTTGCAAGCAAAGCTCTGTGTGCATGAAGATCCCCAGTGATGTGAGTAACGTAACCTGTGAAGTAAACCTGTTCTGTGCTTGTAGCAATTACCTACCTGTACAAATGAAGCTCTGTGTGAGTGAAGATCCCCAGTGCTGTGAGTAACGTAACCTGTGAAGTAAACCTGTTCTGTGCTTATAGCAATTACCTACCTGTACGAGTGAAGCTCTGTGTGAGTGAAGATCCCCAGTGCTGTGAGTAACGTAACCTGTGAAGTAAACCTGTTCTGTGCTTATAGCAATTACCTACCTGTACAAGTGAAGCTCTGTGTGCATGAAGATCCCCAGTGCAGTGAGTAACGTAACCTGTGAAGTAAACCTGTTCTTGTGCTTATAGCAATTACCTACCTGTACAAGTGAAGCTCTGTGTGAGCGAAGATCCCCAGTGCTGTGAGTAACATAACCTGTGAAGTAAAACTGCTCTGTGCTTATAGCAATTACCTACCTGTATAAGTGAAGCTCTGTGCGAGCGAAGATCCCCAGTGCTGTGAGTAACATAACCTGTGAAGTAAAACTGCTCTGTGCTTATAGCAATTACCCACCTGTGCAAGTGAGGCTCCGTGTGAAGCGAAGGTCCCCAGTCCCTGTCCCAAGTGGCCCTGGAGGCGAGCAGGAGAACATTAGTTTCAAATTGCCCATTCCCCTCTCCCCCTTTCCCTTTTTTTTAAATATTTAATAAAGTTTATTTTTAACGTAGTTTACTCGTCTGTCTGGTCATTGGGGTGGTCTTGGGAACCTCCTCGAGGTGGAAGAGTTGAGAGGGGCGTGACCTTTAGTCTATTCGGGTCCGCCCCCGGCCGTGACATATACATGAATCTCTGTTGGAACTGTTACCAGATGTTGAAAGGGACAAACATATAACATGGTTTAAAGCAAAAATGATGTTTAATGATGAATGTATTACTAATGCAAAGTTGTGGGTTTCTCACTATGATATGGATTGTGGGTATGTCCAATTCAGAGTGTTGATTTAATTAATGACAAGGATGATGTTAATCCAAATGATATTATTTCCAATGTTGACACTGGTAGTAAATGTTCAAGTCGAAGGAGTGGTATGAGTGGAGTAAGTACCACATCTTCAGCAAGGCTAAAAGCTGAAGCAGAAAGAGCTGCGCTTATAGCTCGTGCAGGGGCTTTGAAGGAAAAACATGCTTTGGAGGAACAGGAGCAACTGCTTAGGAGAAGAAGGGGAGAGCTGGATTTAGAAACTGAATTGGCTGCATCTACTGCCAAGTTGGCCATATTACAAGCCGCAGACCTGAAAGATTCTCTCCAAGCACCCTCTGATGGCATGAATTCCTACTTGGAAAGGGAAAAATGGAAAGCGCAATCTAATATCTTGAACCCTACAGTACAGGAGTATAAACCTGGATCCAGGAAACCAACACAAAATATTGAGTCGTCAAAGGAATTGCTACCATCTATGGACCCATTATCACTAGATGTACGAAGAAAGGAAACAGAGTGGTGGTGTGAAGCCACGTCAAGGCAGTGGTATAACCACAAAGAACAACAACAGGAAAGTAATATGATGGGAACATCTCAGCATTTTCATCACCGGTCAATAACAGCACCATTGGAGGATGAGCAAAGGCAAGTCTCATACTATCTAAGCGGTCAAGATTCATCCAGAGACCTCCTTACCATCATGCACAGGCAAAATGATATAACTGCTGCGTTGGTACGACAGCAGCAATCATCATCTCTGCCACCTCGAGAAATTCCAACCTTTGAAGATGATCCACTTCAGTATAGAGCATTCATTAAGGCCTTCGAGCAAGGAGTGGAGGATAAAACGGGAAAGGCAGACTGCTTATACTATTTGGAGCAGTTTACAAGAGGACGACCACGAGAATTGGTGCGTAGTTGTCAACACCATTATCGGGTGCTACAGGGATGAAGGGTCTCACCAGGTCTAGACCACAGCCCAGGGATAGAGTAAAGGGAAATGTCTTTGCCACTACAGTAACATCTATGGATTTGCCTGAAGGAGTGTCTGACACAATTTTAGATTCAGAGATTTTGGAGAAAGCAGAGTGTCCCTTTTGTTATACACATAATCATACCCTGGAGGAATGCAACCAGTTCCAGAGAAAGAAGCACAAAGAAAAGATTAGCTATTTAAACTTTTAAGCGTCGCCATCCCGAATACGGGACACCTAAGTTTGCATTAATATTGTTGATGTAAATTTTAATCTATCACTACAAACTATATATTGTTGGAAAGGTCTAAGCCTCCAGAATAGACATTTCAACAGTGTTTTATAAAATACATTATGTAGGGAGAGTAATTGATTCATTTATGAAGAGAGTGTGCCTCAAAAAAAAAATGTTCTGCTAAATGTCACTGTCCCACCAGCAGGATGACTACATTTACTTCAATGTTTGCATATGAATTCTTATCTAATCATGACAAACTGTATATTGTTTGAGAGCTCCAAGAGTGTAGATTTAACTCAATAGGGTGGGGTGACACTTAAAAGGTTAAGGGAGAAAGGAATATGCTTTGCATGTCTATGTTTTGGTCATATAAGCCGAGATTGTGAGCAGCGCTTGACATGTAAAGTGTGTGGTCGAAACCATCCTACCGTGCTTCATATTAAAGGCCAAGCTGCAATGTTGGAGCAAGTAGAGGCATCTTCTAATAGCCAGTCAACCTTGTTTAAAACATGTGGCCGCACTAGGGCCGGAGAAGACCGATGTGCTCTGTCCATTTTACCCGTAAAGGTGAAATCCACAAAAGGGAATTACATTATAAGAACATATGCCTTCTTAGATGCTGGTAGCTCAGCTACATTTTGCTCAGAAAGTCTAATGCAAAAGCTGAATATAACGGGTAGGAGAACTAACTTCCTGTTGAGGACTATGGGGCAAGAAAAGATTGTTCCAGCTTACTCCTTGACTGGTTTAGAGATATCCGATCTGAATAGTGATGAATTTCACATCCTTCCAGAGGTTCTAACGCAGAAAGAAATGCCTGTCACTGTTAATGACATGGTAACATCTGCAGATTTACTTAAATGGCCATACCTGCCAAAGGTGCACATCCCAAGTACAAAGGCAAAGGTGGAGCTGCTAATAGGAACCAATGCACCCAAGATACTAGAACCTTGGGAGGTCATCAACAGCCATGGGCAAGGTCCATATGCTGTCAGGACAAAGTTGGGATGGGTCATTAATGGACCGTTGACTGAAAATGGTGGAACCTCAGAGAGGCAACTCCCTTCTGCTACAGTGAACAGGGTCTCTCTGTGTAAGTTAGAAAACATGCTGAATGCTCAGTATAACCATGATTTTAGTGAGAAATTCAGCGAGGAGAAGGAAATGTCAAGAGAAGACCATAAATTTCTGGAAATAATGGAACATTCAACTAATCTTCAGGAAGGAAGGTATTGTTTGAAACTCCCCTTAAGAAGGAAAGAAGTCTCATTGCCAAACAATTTTACAGTGGCCAAGCAAAGGATGCAGGGTTTAAAACGAAGGTTTCTGAACAACAAGGACTTGCATCAGGAATATGCAGAGTATATGAATAATCTCATCAGCAAAACCTATACAAAACAGGTATCGCAACAACAGCTACCCGGCTAAAGTGGGAAGGTATGGTACATTCCCCATCATGCAGTCCACCATCCAAAAAAGGGCTCACTTCGAGTGCTGTTCGATTGTGGGGTCACCTTCCAAGGAGCATCCTTAAACAACGAGCTGTTACAGGGTCCTAACCTAACTAGCTCATTGCTTGGAGTCCTTACCCGGTTTAGAGAGGAAACTGTGGCATTCATGGGTGACATTCAAGCCATGTTCCACCAAGTAAAGGTCGCTGAAGAGGACAGAGATTTTCTTCGATTTCTCTGGTGGCCAAATAGAGATATCACTAAAGATCTAGTGGTGAAATGAAGGGTTCGGAATGTAGTGAATAGTTATAGGTGCGGAAAGCAGCAGGCAGTCGGTCAGAACTGAATTAGATGTGAAAAAAACACTACAGGACATAGTAAAGGTTTTCTTGCTTTACTGAAGACTTTGTTGAATTACAAACTTGTGTGTGTGGTTTTTCTGTAACAAATTGAACATAAAGGAAATAAATATATATTAACATGTACACAAAATGTTTCTTATTAACAACTTAAATAATTAGCAGTATTTAGTCTGAATAAGATCTAAGTAGGTCACATAACCATATTAAATAACACTGGGTGACGATTCCCTGATATACCAACAGAGGGCGCCACCAACACGTGACTGCTGCATCACTTTGCTTAAACACGCAAAATTACGTCTAATAATGACTGCTACAGATTAATCATCAACTAAAATAACACAAACATCAAATAATAAACCAGATTGTGTTTCATAAACATCTCTTAATGTAGTATAACACAAGAATACGTTGATTTACTGAATGATGTTAATGATATAAGCCACATAACTGTCAATCATTATGAGCTCTCGTGTAACCTCTGAATTAGAGCAAAAACAGAAATATCTTGTCAATATAAACTTACTTTGCATGCACGCACACAGCAACTCAATACACACTTGAGGTTAGATTAAATGAAGCTTAGATTAATTAGTTTGCACGCGATAAGTTTCTCACGTGCAGCACCTGCTTTTTCTCTTAGAACAGTTTCTTCCCCTTTTTGTGACGCTCTGATGACGTTGCGCTTCCTGATTGGTCTAAGGCATCTGAGATATTTAGGACTTTTGAGCCTTTTGAACAAGTGGAATATAGGATGACTGTGCATTTGTTTGGCGCAGTATCTTCTCCCAGTTGTGCTGCCTTTGCACTAAAAAAAACTGCTGACGATAACCAGTCCAAGTGTTCAGTGGAAGCAGTTCGATCTATCAATCAAAATTTCTATGTCGATGATTGTCTAAAGAGTTCTGCCACGGCTCAGGAAGCTATCCAGATGATTAAAGAATTAACTGCTTTATGTTCAAAGGGAGGCTTCCTCTTGGAAAAGTGGATTAGCAACAGTCGTGTTGTTTTACAAGCCATCGCCGAAGATCAAAGGGCCCAAGACCTAAAGGAGTTGGACCTAGATCGAGATAAGCTTCCAGTGGAAAGGGCTTTAGGCCTACAGTGGTGCGTGGAGACTGATACCTTTAAGTTCAAGATGGAGATGAAGAAACAGCCTCCTACTAGACGTGGCATGCTGTCAATCACCAGTTCAGTTTATGATCCTTTAGGCTTCCTGGCACCAGTCACCTTACTTGCCAAAATGTTACAGCAAGAACTTTGTAGGAGGAGATGTGGATGGGATGATGATTTGCCACCTGGTATTCTGCATCAATGGAAAGGATGGTTGGAGGATCTGGATTTGCTGGCAACATTTAATGTGACTAGGTGCATTAAGCCGGCAAATTTTGGGACGATTATGTTTGCCCAATTACATCACTTTGCGGATGCAAGCGAAGGTGGTTATGGAACTGCAACATATATTCGCATGTTAAATCCATTGGGCGACATTCAAGTTTCCTTTCTCTTGGGCAAGGCCAGAGTGACTCCACTAAAGGCTGTAACTATTCCCCGGCTGGAGTTGACAGCTGCGGTTCTTGCTGTCAGAGTGGATTCAATGTTAAGAGCAGAGCTGAAACTTCAACTGAGTCATTCTGTTTTCTGGATTGATAGTACTTCAGTGTTGAAGTACATCAACAATGAGGATAGGCGTTTTCATACATTCGTTGCAAATAGAATTGCAGCTATCAGAGACGCATCTGAGCCATCACAGTGGCGACATGTTCCTACCCAAGATAATCCAGCAGACGATGCGTCAAGGGGACTTAAGGTGGCAGGTTTATTGAAGAATGACAGGTGGCTGGAAGGGCCTGCGTTTCTCTGGAAGAATGAGGAGGACTGGCCTAAAGTTGTATTAGACACCCGCGTGGACCCCAGTGACGTGGAGATTAGAAGGGAGGCGACTGTAAATGCTATTAATGTGTGTGATGAGTTGAAGCCTACGGACTACCTCATGATATATTTTTCTGATTGGAGATGGCTTAAAACCGCAGTTGCTTGAATAAAGAGTCGCTTGAGAAAGCGGTTGGAGACTTCTGTGACTGGTAAACTGAGGACAAGCAAACAAAATAAGATGACATCCTGGCACGGTATTTTAACGCTGGATGAGCTGTCAAGAGCAGAGGTGGTTATCATTCGCTATTGCCAGCAACAACGATTCAATGAAGAGACTGCTGCACTATCAGCCCAAGCTACCATTAGGCGTCAGAGTCCTTTATACAGGTTGGACCCAGTTCTGGATGATGGACTCTTGAGAGTTGGAGGGAGATTAAGTAAAGGAGCAATGCCTGAGGAGGCCAAACAGCCGTTCATTCTCTTAAAGGATCAGCATGTTTCTTTTCTCATTCTCAAGCATGTGCACCAGAGTTTGGGCCATAGTGGACGCGCACACACATTGTCTACAGTGAGGAAAAGGTTCTGGATTACAAATGCTAATTCTGCTGTACGTAAGGTCATCGCTCAATGCAGCTTTTGTAAACGTTATAATGGTAGACCAATGGAACAAAAGATGGCAGACCTTCCAAAGGAGAGAGTCCTCCCTGATTTACCACCATTCACTAATACCGGAGTGGATTATTTTGGTCCAATTGAAGTAAAGAGGGGAAGATCGACCTGCAAACGATATGGAGTTATATTTAGCTGTATGGCGAGCAGGGCTGTCCATATAGAAGTAGCAGGGTCATTGGAAACAGACGCTTGTATTAATGCTTTGCGGCGTTTCATCAGCAGAAGAGGGCAAGTGTTACAACTAAGGTCTGATAATGGCACCAACTTCATTGGAGCAGAAAGAGAACTGAGGGAGGCTGTTGCTGCTTTGAACCATGTCCAAATTCAAGGAAAACTTTCTCAAGTTGGAATTCGCTGGAATTTTAATCCGCCAGCAGGCTCACATCATGGAGGGGTGTGGGAGCGAATGATCCGCCTGATAAGAAGGGTTCTAAGCTCCGTGCTACGACAGCAGAGATTGGATGATGATGGGTTGCATACAGTGCTCTTTGAAGTGGAAGCCATTTTAAATGATCGTCCAATCACCCCGCTTTCAGATAATCCAAATGATTTGGAGCCACTCACTCCCAACCATCTTTTGCTTCTGAAGGGTCAACCAGCCTTACCACCTGGAGTGTTTGGGCCTCATGATCAGTACACGAAAAGACGATGGAAACAGGTTCAGTACATTTTGGACCTTTTTTGGAAAAGATGGGTACGAGAATATTTGCCATTGCTCAAGGAGCGTCAAAAATGGAATCAGAAGAAAAAAAGTCTGAGTACTGGAGATATTGTGGTGATAATAGATTCATCAGCCCCACGGGGTTCTTGGCCCTTGGGCAAAGTTCTTAAGGTCTTTCCAGATAAGCAAGGTCATGTACGCTCTGTGAGGTTACAGACCAAGTCCATTATAATTGAAAGACCTATAACAAAAATGTGTTTGGTGCATGAGGTTTAATCATTTGTTATGTCTGTATGGCCTTAACAAATAGGGGCCGGTATGTAGCAGCCAAATTTTACTGCTGCTATTGAGATGCTATGTCTTCTTTATTGCACTAGGTGTCGCTGTGTATCTGTAAATGCATCAGGTATATAGATAGGGAATATACTGTTGAGGTCAAGGTGTTAACCCGGAAGGGCAAAGGGTTTTTGACCGTTCTACCGTATGGATGTGTTTGTCATGCTGTTTTAATATTTTGGAATAAATGAATTGCACTCTAAAGCAAGGATAACGCTTGGGCTCTTCTTAACGGTAAATAAAGTTTAACGCGTCAACCAACTCATTCCGGGAATAACATCGTAGAAGATTAACAACGGGTAGATCTTCTACAACAGTACCTAATGCTAATTTTAGACCAGGTGCAACTTTGTTTTTTATAAATGTTTGTAATTTCTTTATTTGTTTTTTTCCCATCCTTTTTTTTGCTCATCCGAAAAATGATCAGGTTGAAAAATGTATCTATGAAAGCAAGTATAGTGTAGTTACAGTAACTACAGTAGCAGGTGTGTCAGAAATGATTAAACCAGAGGGGACATGTCACATGCATTACAATTTATTTACAGTACACAGACTGTTAAAACCAGCTTCAACTGGAAGTAAGTACAAGAGTTAATTGTTTAAAATCACTTTTTTGATCATTAAAAAATATATACTTTTGATGTCATTGAGACTAATCTAATCTAAGGCTTTTTTTAATCCCTTCTGGAAAATAGTTTATTATACAGCCCACATACAGGCAGATATTTTGCTATTGAATGTTGTGTAGGCGCAGTTTATAGTGAATGGGTCTAATATTAAGTTTATTTTCAAAATCAAAATATCGGCTTATAAATCTTTTTTTTCCCGTGTTAATATGGCCATCGGCCCCCAAAAATCCATATCGGTCGGGCTCTAGTAATGTGCCAAGCTGTTAAACAGTGTATGTGTGTATGGGTCTGGGATCAAACAAACTGTTCAGAACTACATACAATAGTGTTAATTTGTGTTGTTTTTTTAATATTTTTTTGACACATTTATTTTTATATCGCATTTGTCTCTTTTATTAACTCTTTTGTTATGTGTCAAACTCATTTATATTATATTGTGATGTTACAAATTGGTTTTAGAATCTTAATGTCATGGAACCATGATGTCATTAATTGTCCATTAACTTGGCTTGGATAGGAACACGCTGAGAAAGGAAGTGTTCAGATTATTCAGTAAATTCTTTGTTCATTTTTACAATGATTACGTCTCCTGACTTCTGCTTTAGGCCTAATCTCTGAACTGGTAAATGAAAGTTTACATAACTATTCAGTATTTTGTTAGTCTTTTTATTTTTCTAGGAAAGCTAAAGGACCTCTTATTGCATTGAGAGCATCTTGACCAGATGCCCAGTGTGATATGGTAGCACAATAGAAATTAACTGCAATAGACTGCCAATAGACCTTTCACATGATATGGACACTGATCAGCTGGTTTTTAACTCTGCTTGTACCACTGCATTGAATGTTGTTGCCCCCCTAAAGCAGAGAAAGCAGCAAGTAAGATATAATTCTTAACCCTGGCTAAATGCTTCTACCCGTGCACTTAGACAGGAGTGCAGAAGGGCTGAACGTAGGTGGAGAAAGGATGGGCTTCAGGTTTCTTATCAAATTTTAAAAGACTGCCTCGCCACCTATCAAAAGTCTGTCATGCAAAATCCCAATACCTCTCAAACTTGATTGCCTCAAATGCAAACAGGCCAAAAGGGCTTTTTAAAACTGTAAATTAAGTTCTTAATCCTCCCACTAGCTCAGCCTCTGTTGGCAATCTTGAAACTTGCATAGAGTTTTTAGGTTTCCTTGTAGAAAAGGTACAAGATATTAGATCTCGTCTCTCTCCTGATTTGGTTGATTCACATTTGATCTCCCCCTCTGGAAATTTCACTAATTTTGAACTTTTGACTCAATCTCAATTAAGTAACTTAATTTCCAAAATTAAATTGACACATTGTCATTCTGATGTACTGCCTGCCTGTTTGTTTAGAGAGGTTTTGGACACTATTAGCCCTGCACTTTTAAATATTTTAAACAGCTCATTCTCTAGTGGGGTTTTTCCAGAGTCGTTCAAACATGCTTCTGTACAGCCCTTGCTAAAAAGACCACACCTAGATCCATCTGTTCTTAGTAACTACCGGCCAATTTCGAAACTTCCTTTTATCTCAAAGGTTTTAGAAAAAGCAGTGATTTTACACTTTACATCTTACTTGGATTCTTTTAACATTCTGGACAAGTTTCAATCTGGTTTTAGAGCACTTCACACAGTACAGAGTCAGCTTTGCCTAGAGTCATGAATGATCATCTGTTATCCCTTGACTCAGGGTCATCTGCCATTCTGATACTGTTAGATTTGAGTGCAGCCTTCGAAACCATTGACCATGACATACTCCTGAATCGTCTACAACATGCAGTTGGGGTTCAAGGCACAGCATTACAGTGGTTCACCTCCTATTTTAAAAATAGGACGTTCTCAGGAAATATTGGTTAATTCACCTCACCTACTGCGTCCGTCCCCTATGGCGTTACTCAGGGTTCTATTCTCGGCCCCTTACTGTTCTCGCTTTACATGCTCCCCCTAGGCTCCATTCTTCAGAAATACAATATTAATTATCACTGCTATGCTGGCGACCTACAACTCTATCTCCCTATTAAACTTGAAGCTGACTCCTCTTTACAACCTCTTCTCTCATGCTTTGATGAAATAAGAATCTGGATGGCCAACAACTTCCTTCAATTAAACACTGATAAAACTGAGGTGCTTCTGCTAGGCCCCATTGCACTTACTCCTACTCTCATAAGCAGGTTAGGCCCCCTTGGTGACAACCTTCGACCTCATGTAAAAAATCTAGCGGTCTACTTTGATCCACTACTAAAATTTGAAAAGCATGTAAATATGGTTGTAAAGAGCAGCTTTTTTAACCTCAGATCTGTTGCGAAAGTAAAACACTTGAATTGTAATTCATGCATTAATTTCATCTAGGCTAGACTACTGGAATTCCTTGTACATTTGCCTTCCTCAAATCACTCTATCTTGGCTTCAAATGGTTCAGAATGCTGCAGCGAGACTGTTGACAGGAACAAAAAAGAGGGAGCATATCACTCCTGTTCTCGCCTCATTGCACTGGCTCCCGATCAAATTCAGGGTCGATTTTAAGGTACTTCTTTTTGCTTATAAGGCCATGCATAAGTCGGCTCCACACTACATTTGTGACCTCATCCAACCATACACAGCCTCTAGGTCTTTGAGATCTAGCAACCAGCTTCTTCTGTCGATTCCTCGCTCTCGATGTAAATCCAAAGGAGATAGAGCTTTTACTGTTGCTGCCCCTAAACTTTGGAATAGTTTACCCTTTACCATCAGAGCCTCTCCATCCCTAAGTGTTTTTAAATCTAATTTAAAGACTTATTTCTATACCCTTGCTTTTGAGTGATGTTTTAATTGTGTGTTTTTTTTTTCTCTTCTCTTTTTTGCTACTATACATATTTACATTTTATCTGTATTTTTTAATTCAATTTTCTTTTATCTCTTTAAACTTGCTGCTTTTAATGCAACCTTTTGTAAAGCACCTTGGATTAACTGTGGTTGTATTAATGTTGTGCTATATAAATAAATTTGACTTGACTTGACTTTTGCTAGTACACGTCACAGTTATGTCACTGCAAGCTGCACACGCAATGTGGTGGCAGCAAAACAGTTGAATTGAATTACACACGAGTGAAACGAGCAAGATAACTCACTAGAAAATATCTTGTTGTGCTGTTGAGTGTCAGAATAGGAATGCCAAAAAAAGATGGCCTTCATTTTTATACCATCGTCAAAGACAACATTTTAAGATCAATGTAGGTGTTTATGATTGCAATAAACCCTTAAACAGACAGACTGGAGTGATGAAGTCATTTGGAAATCTTTTAATAATTAGTATAAAAAATAATTTGAGAAGATGTCCGGGGTTTTGTTGACGTCTGTTCCCTCTATGTGTTTCTTATAGCGTTTTCATCACATTACATTCATAATTTATTTAGAAAGATTACATTTTGAATGGGTTATACTCAAAAGCAATATCACCATTTATTAAATATTTCATAATTTTTCCGGGTTTTTTTATTTTTTATTTATTTAACCTTTATTTAACCAGGTTGGCACATAGAGGACTCATTCTCATTAAAAACGGCGACCTGGCCAAGATAAAGCGTCATAATGCAGACAACATAGGTTACACGTAAAAGACAAGACAATGTAGTACAAGTTACAAACAATTATTCAGTCAAAGCACTTCGTACAAAGTAATTCCAAATCCAATAACTAAACAAGTCATAGAAATCAATATAAAAACGTACTAGGTAAATAAACTATTAAATAAGTGCAGTTTACATTATTAACAAGTAGCAATATCGAGAGAGAAATAATTAAATAATAATTGCTTTAGTTTACACAGGGGAGAAATATACGCTAACATGAACAGTGATATGACAATAAGTTAGTTATCAATCGTTTAAAACACTAGATTCAAGCCTTAAAGTTTTTTGGAGTTCGTTCCAATCATTGGCAGCAGAAAACTGAAAAGAAAAACGTAAAAAAGTAAAAAAATAAAAAATAAATATCACCATTTATTAAATATTTCATAATTTTTCCGTTGTCTATTATTTCTTTTTACCTTATCTTATATGTCTTTCTGTTTATTCTAAAATTATTATGTTTATATACTTAATAATATATTAACACACACAAGTGTGAAGTGATTAATATATAAACAGGCCTATGCATATTAATTTGTATGTAAACATAATAGTTTTAGAACAAACACGAAGAAATAATAGAAAACAGGAAAATGATGAAATATTTAATAAATGGCACTATGGCAGGCACGTGCACAGGTAGGGCTCAATGATATTGGTAACCCTTTTAGCCTGTCTGTTTTACAAATATATTTATCAAATTGAAGGTATTAAAAAAATTGCAGGACAAACGTAGTCTTGTCTCTATGTATTTTAGTGTTAAGATGATGCCGGACACTACGGTATGTGACAATAAACAGAGCTTACAGGAGTCTTAATATTAATAGCTTAATATTTATTGGTACAGTCTATCGCACAACAGCTTTTTCTCACCTATTTAGACGCGTTTTCACCGTGTTTTCGCTGATTTCACACTGTACTCGAATGCTGCCGCTCTGTCTTTTGCCACACAGTGGGCGTAACCGCAGTCATTTTCGCCAAAGGTGACGTCACGTGCATACCCTCTATTGATATCAAGGAGTTCACCCATAGATATGTATATAAAGGCTAGATGGCTCAAGGCGGAGTCCCTAACGGCATCACCTGCCGGCCATCTTACGACAGGGCGCTTGCTCACTCGTAGCATTGAGTTTAATGGTGCAGGTACTTTTAAATGAGCATAACTTGCTCAATTTTCTACCGATTTTCAAACGGTTTGGGTTTTTACAAACGTTATTAACGTGGCTATAATTCTGGATGCTTTAACATGTTTCATGAATTTATTTTTTATTTTTAGTATAGGTATGCAGTGTCATAGGTACATCTTTGACGTTTATAACAAACCAAACCGTTTGAAAATCGGTAAAAAAATTAAGCAAGTTATGGTCATTTAAAAGTACCTGCATCATTAAAACTCAATGCTACGAGTGAGCGAGCGCCCTGTCGTAAGATGGCCGCCAAAATGCGGACTTTGCACTCAATTGGCCAGCAGCGCGGACGAGCCATCTAGCCTTTATATACATATCTATGAGTTCACCCCTCAGTACAGAAGATGGCGGCAATGCACACTGTTTGCAAACTGCCTGTAAAACTACCGAAGAAGAAGAAGCGTCTTCTCTCTCCAGTACAGCAGGAGGCGCTGCAGCTCTTTAATCCGCAGATAAACTCACTAAAGAAAGAAAGAGCGCGCGTGTGATGTGTTTGTGTATCCTCAGTGTTTTTCTCTCTTGCGTGTTTCTTTTAAACGGAGTCTTGTCTTTGTGTATATTATTGTTGAGAGATACAGGACACTACAGTGTGTGACAGTAAGAGCTTACAGGAGGATCAAACCTCCACAGAGTCTCTGGATTCTGTCTGTAACGCTGGAGAACAGCAGCAGACCAAACTGAAGATGTGTTCAGTTAAACTCATCGACTGCACGAACCTCATGATGAAGATTAAAACGGAACCCACAGAAATCAAAACGGAACCCAAAGAAATCAAAACTGAACCCACAGAAATCAAAACTGAATCCAAAGAAATCAAAACTGAACACACAGAGGAGGAAGATCGCACTGATGAAGACGATTTTGATTTTATTCCATCAGGTATGTCTCCTTAATTATTGTTGTGTTTTTTTTTTTTAATTAACTGTCATGTAAGCACCTGTTTTGTCACAAACTCACTAATAATCAAAAGACCAAAAATGTAAGTACTAAATTTAAGGACATTTTAGTTTAGGATATCTATAAAACGTATCAGGCACGTTGGCTTAAAGGGATGTTCCCCCCCAAATCACTTACCCCTGTGTTGTTCCTAACCCTAAAGTGCTCAGATTGTCTTAAGAACAAACTTTTTTATATATTTAATAAAACCCGGGAGACCAGCAAAAACAGAACGTTCCCCTAACGTTCCCATATGGTTCCCGGGACACAAAAACGTTAACGTTCCCAGAACGTTACATGTAGGTTATTTTTAGTTATATTTTATAACCTAGGAACAACGTACCCTGTAGTTTTAAGCTATAACGAATAAACTTTATAGCCTAATGGATGGCCTTTATTAAAGGGATAGTTCACTCAGAAATAATAATAATGTCATTAATTAAAGTCTTAAGAACTAAGACTCCCCATCACTACAGAATAGAGGTCGACCGATATGGGTTTTTTGATGGCCGATGCCGATATGAAGCAAGCAATGTGGCTGATTGGCCGATATAACGCCGATATAAGAAATTAAAGTAAATAAAAAGCATACCAACAATTAATGAAAGTAAATTAACATTTATTAACATAATATGTATAAACAATTAGTGCAATTTATGTGTTTAACTTAAACATACAGAAATTAAAGATTTATAAAAAAAATTATGCAAAAAAATATAATAGTACTTTCCTTAGTGAGAGGTTGTTTTTACTTTCCTAAAGTTAAAAATATATTACTAAACAAAAAAGATTGGTAACACTTTACAATAAGGTTCATTAGTTAACTACATTGGTTAACATTAACTAATAATGAACTGCACTTATACAGCATTTATTAATATTTTTAATGTTAAATTCAGCCATTACCAATACTTTATTAAAATCTTGTTAACATTAATTAATGCACTGTGAACTAACATGAACAAACAATGCTTTATTTCTATTAACTAACATTAACAAAGATTAATAAATACTGTAACAAATGTATTGCTCATGGTTTGTTCATGTTAGTTAATACATTAACTAATGTTAACTAATGAACCTTATTGTAAAGTGTTACCAAAAGATTTATCTCTGTTTTTCCGTTTTGTCTTTGTAAAAACAACACGACAAAATGCACAGCCTACGTTATAACAGTATTTGCTTATTTAGTGACATGTAGCTTAGCATCAAAACAAAACAAACTTAAACATGATAATGTACAATCCGGTGCACACATTAGGTTATCATGCACAGTTAAATGCGGTGGATAATGAAGAAAAATATATAGAAATGCAAACATATTAGCAAGTTATGTACTTACCATACAACGTGCGTCTCGTCCTCCTATTACACACACCTGCGTGCACGCCCAGCTTTCATGTTGGGCTTCGGTGGCGCTGGTTATTGCGGAGGGAAACAGCGTCTTTTTTATAAGTTACTGACAACAACGCGCATATCTGAGGAAAAGCCGGTCGCGGAATTTGTCACTGTTTGGTAGGTAAAAAAAATTCAGTATGTTTTAAATCTATTTGTGTCCCAAGTTGTTGTTACCGCCGAGCTGCGGATATGACAGCTCACAGAACATTTTAAGTGAGACTTTGCTGCATGCCGGAGTTTTATACACAACACAACATCATTTTTATAAGGAAATGATGGTTGGTTATTTCACTGTGGCAGACTAGCTATGTATTTGACGTCGGGCGGCGCAGCAAGAGCCGGTCGGCGTGAGGCACGGGGATCTGCGGGAGTGTTTTGAAAGCATATGAAGCAGATTGCTCTCGCAGTGCATTGACGTCATGCACCAACCGGCGCTGTGGGGTCGAGTGTATTCGTCTTCCTAAGGAACAAAATGCTAAAGCGCTAACGTGACCAAAGCGGAGAATTTATCGGCCAAATGGAAAGATTTATCGGCCGATGCCGATAATAAGAAATGTCCAAATATCGGCCGATTTATCGGCCTCTGCGATATATCGGTCGACCCCTAATACAGAATTTCAATTCTTCATCCTTCTTTGTGTAAATAAGAGTGAAAAGACAATTTAATTGTTTTATGTTTCTTTCAGGTGTGAAGAGTGATTCATGTTTGGATATAGAAATAACGTCCTCACAATCAAAAGAGCGACTGACAGCACAAACTCTTTCCTGCATCACCTGTGAAAAGACATTCAGCTCACAGAGACTTTTAGAGAGACATGAGAGAAAACACACAGAACAGAAACTCTTCAACAGATCTGAGATCAGCTTTACTACCTTACAAGAGAAGAAACTTCATTCAGAAGAGCACAGAGAGAAGAAGAAGCAGCAGTTTCACTGTGAGCAGTGTGGGAGGATTTGTGTCTCTTCCTATAAACTAAATGTTCACATGAGGATACACAGTGATGAAAAGCCTTTCAACTGCACTGAATGTGGAAAATACTTCAAAGCCAAACAAAATCTTAATGTTCATCAGAGACTTCACACTGGAGAAAAACCTCATCACTGTAGTCTCTGTGGGAAGAGTTTTAGTCAACAGTCAAACTTACTTTATCACAAGAGAATTCATACAGGAGAAAAACCTTTCAAATGCTCTCAGTGTGACAAGACGTTTGCTTGTTCAAGTAACTTAAAATACCATCATAGAGTTCATACTGGAGAGAAACCTTATCACTGTAGTCTCTGTGGGAAGAGTTTTAGTCAACAGACTTCATTACTAAATCACACGAGACTTCATACAGGTGAAAAACCTTTCCAATGCTCTCAGTGTGACAAGACGTTTGCTCAGTCAGCTTCCTTAAAAAAACATCAGAGAGTTCATACTGGAGAGAAACCTTATCACTGTAGTGTCTGTGGGAAAAGTTTTGTTCAACAGACAAACTTATCTAAGCACAAGAGAGTTCATACAGGTGAAAAACCTTACAAATGCTCTCAGTGTGACAAGACGTTTACTTGTTCAAGTAACTTAAAAAAACACCAAAGAGTTCATACTGGAGAGAAACCTTATTACTGTAGTCTCTGTGGGAAGAGTTTCTCTAATTTATATCATTTAAGAGTCCATCAGAGAGTTCACACTGGAGAGAAACCTTATCACTGTAGTGTCTGTGGGAAGAGTTTTAGTGTAAGTGATACCTTACTAAAGCACCAGAGAGTTCATACAGGGGAAAAACCTTACAAATGCTCTCAGTGTGACAAGATGTTTGCTTATTCATGTAACTTAAAAGCCCATCAGAGAGTTCATACAAGAGAGAAACCTTAACACTGCAATGTTTTTGGGAAGAGTTTATTGACAGTCAGTCAGGTTATGACACCAAAATCTTGTATTAATGGCGGAGTCCACGATGTTTGAAAAACGCGTTGGAAAAGGAGACGGGCCGACTACCAAAACACACTTATAGCCAATCAAATCAAATCAAACGCCGGGTTGCGTATGTGTGGGGCGGGTCTATCAACAGAAGGTCCAGATTCTATTGGGGTGCCCTTGTTTAGGTGATTGTTGGGGTGTGGTGCCCTTGTTTAGGTGATTTCAAATATCAACATTGGCTTTCCAACATCATGGACTCCGTCTTTAAGTCTAAAATATTGTTAAAAACATGTTAATAGTAAAATAAGAGTAAATAATCAAATATGAGCAATATTGCAGATACCCACTTTCATGTTGTTACAAACCTGTATAAATTTCTTTGTTCTGATGAGGGAAGATATTTTATTGGAGGAGACCAGAAAGAGAAAAGGGGAGAGTGACAGAATAAAAAGAAGGACAAGGATCAATTATATTGGGCCAGCGTTCGAGGAGGGGTTTCTTTCCAATGCTTTTGTACTAGTAAGTAATGTTATAATGCTTGCATATTGTTTAAATGACGGTCTCATTCAAAGCTTTGGAATAACAATCTTTACTTATAAAACTGCATCAGCATCACACGAGGTACGTGTGAGTTATTCCACCACACAGTTCCTTATACGTCAGGGCGTACTCTGTCGTCACTAATGCGGATACGCTATAGAGATACAAATCACATTATTAAAAAAAAAATCACATTATTAACTCTTTCACCGCCAGCATTTTTTAAAAAAGTTGCCAGCCAGCGCCAGCGTTTAGTGCCTTCCAGAAAATGTTCCTCTTCAGAAATATATAAACATGCAATATACCAAGTGAAGGAACGGACCCTCTGCTTTCAAGGGAAAAAAACGTTTCATCCTACCTTGAGTAGTTCTTTTGTAATCAGCTTTTGAATATGGGTAGATTTCTGCAAAAACACCACATTTTGAGCAAAAAGCAGAGATAATTCCATTTTGTGACGGACTTTTCATAGAGATCCCATTCAGAGCGATCTTTAAAACAGACACGGACATGCAGCAGCTTGCCATAGGGCAATACTTCCGGGTTTAAAAAGTTGCGGAAGGGCGCCACATAAGTGAATAATAGCAGTATTGCGGAAAGACGGAAATACTCGTCATTGGCGGGGAAGCGTTTTCTCTTGATTGACGAGATATCTGTGATAAAAACAGAACGCATGAAGGTAGGATGAAACTGATTTTTTTGTTTGAAGGCTGAGGGTCTGTTCTTTTATTTCTTATATTGTATGTTTATATATTTTGAAAGGAGCATTTTCTGAAAGGCATTAAACTTTTGTGAAAATCATGAAAAATGCTGCCGGTGAAAGAGTTAAGAACATGTACTCAATGTTCTACACATATATAAGTACTGTATGGCGCCTGAACACTATTTTTTTAAATGTGAATTTTACTGGAAGCTACTTGAAGAGTTTAGAGAGAGATTTATATCATGTGACATTGTGGCATCGTGGGGGCATTGATATGATATCATGGACCTTTGATATGAGCGATTCGGGTTCGATTCCCCTTTAGGGCAATATTTTTTTAAATATAAACTTTAACCAAGCGACCACCATTACAACTGGCTAGTAAACGTGAGCTATGCAATTTTTTGGCATTTGATAAAAAACTCATTAAATTATATTATATGACACATGACTTGCTGGAAGGCACACTTTGTGACCTAAAGAGTTGTCTTCTTTTCCTTTGCGACAGTGCTGCGGCGCTTGTGGCCTCTAGGGGCGCTAGACGTGAAAAATATATGTCTAGCACCCCCAAGTCGCCTAAAAGTTCCATGGTGTGCCTTTAAGTAAAAAAACGTTTGATTTCCAACAGATATTTTCTCAAAACTTGTGGCTACCAAAGACTTTAGAATTACAAAACAACACCTAAACCCATCGCATAATTATTTATGATATATAATTTTAGTTTCCTCTGGCTTAATAATGTAACTTATAAAGAGGGCTGCATGATAAATCGCATGCGATTGTCTCGCGCATCTCGTCAATGGCAGCCGACAAAACGGTTAATCAAACGTCTGACAGAACATCTAAACTTTTTGCGCCTAGCAGCATGTGCTACCCACATGACGACCTGACATGATGTCAACGCCTTAAAAGTACAGTTTTTTAATGAGGTAACGTGTCCGGGAGCAAGCAAACTGTTCAGAACTATATACAATAGTGTTACTTTGTGTTGATTTTCATATTTTATTTACACATTTATCATTTTTATATCACATTCGTCTCTCTTATAAACTCTTGTGTTATGTGTCAAACTCATTTATTTTATATTGGGTGCTGTGATTGTACAAATTGGTTTTAAAGTCTTAATGTCTTGGGACCATAATGTCATTAATTGTCAATTAACTTTGCTTGGTATAAGAACACACTGAGAAAGGAACTGTTCAGATAATAAATGCTTTGTTCATTTTTACAATGATTACGTCTCCTGATTTCTTCTATGGGCCTTTTCTCTGGGCTGGTAAATTAAAGTTAACATAATTGTTCAGTATTTTGTCAGTCTTTTTATTCTTTCTTGGAAAGCTAAAGGACCTGTTATTGCATTGAGAGCATCTTGACCAGATGCACAGTGTGATATGTTAGCACCATAGAAGTGAACTGTAATAGACTGCCAATATCGACCTTTTGCGAGTACACATCACAGTTATGTCACTGCAAGCTGCACGCAATGTGGTGGCAGAAAAATACTGGAAATGAATTACACAAGAGAAACTAGCATGATAACTCACTAGAAAATGTCTTGTTGTGCTGTTGTGTGTCAGAATAGGAATGCCAAAAAAAGATGGCCTTCATTTCTATAGAATACCATTGTCGACGAAGACACCATTTGAAGATAAATGTAGGTGTTTATGCTTGCAATTAGCCTTTAAACAGACAGACTGGAGAAGTGATGAAATAATTTGGAAATCTTTTAATAATTAGAATAGAAAATAATTTGAGAAGATGTCCGTTGTTCTGTTGAAGTCTGTTCCCTATGTGTTTCTTATAGCGTTTTCATCACTGTGATGGATCTGCCATGAGCCTTGGCAAATCACAACAAAAAATTGAGTCCATCGCCACAAAACAGGGAGCAAACTAATCTTCAATTGTGACAGTTTTTATTAAATCTTGTTTACACAAGACAAAATGTGATCAAACCTCATTAAAGAGGGAAAAGATGCAAAAATTCATTTTTTAGTTCATTGGGAAAATCTGGTATACAAAAAAAAAGGACATCATGGTGCTTTAGCCTCTCAAATTAACAGAGGACAAATCCAGCACCACCTTTCTCCAGATACCATAAGAAACAAAGAACAAAAAAACTCTCTCTAGACAACACATACACTGAATTTATAAGAGGTGGCCAGCACCATGAAAACAAAAGAAGGGAAGACAAAACAATACACATTTTCACAACAGTAACAAAGCAAACCCTGAAATAAACACAATGCATTCAACTAAATTTAGAGCCATGGATAAACTTTAGTCAATGCAAAAAAAACTTCTATTAAACAAAATTACATTGATCAAGACATCACATTATCCAATGTCCCCTCTAATACATCTAAGTTGGTACAGTCCAATTTCCTTAGATTTCCCATAAAACAGATCAACTTCCTGTTTGAATCTCTTTGTCACCAGGCTGGTCCTTTCAACAACACACCAGGTATTAAACATTTCAAGTCATCTTAACTATAAAATAAACTTTAACAATTTGATCCATATTTTATAAATCACATTTTAGCCATAGAGAAATTTTAACTGGTTTTAATGTTTTAATCTTAAGCCACATAACTAAGCCCGTGCACTGACTCAGTACAATGACAAATAAAGATCTTAAACCAAACCAATACAGTAATGTCCTTTTATTTTATTAATCAATGCAAAGGTGAATGTATAAATATTGTGTGGCTTAAATCCTGGCCATCACAATCACATTACATTTATAATTTATTTAGAAAGATTCAATTTTGAATGGGTTATACTATGAAGGAATACCACCATTTATTAAGTATTTCATAATTTTTCCGTTGTCTATGATTTCGTTTTACCTTATATCTTAGCCTATTTCTTCTTCCTGTTTGTTCTAAATTTATTGTGTTTACATACTTAATAAAGATAAAAATATAACACACACACACAAGTGTGAAGTGATTAATATATAAACAGGCCTATGCATATTAATTTCTATGTAATCAGAATAGTTTTAGAACAAACACATAGGCTATAAGGAAGAAATAATAGAAAACAGGAAATGATTAAATATAGGCTGTTTCTCAATATGCGTTCTTCAGCGATCTTGCGTCCTCGTGTCCTCGCTCTACGTCATCATTAACGGTCGAAGTTCATTCCAATTTTCAAGAACGCAAGGACAGAGGACGCATGAAAATACCCGGATGTGTTCTTGATATCGAGGATGCATCGAGTGCAGACTTGCTGAAATCGCTTTACGCCCCAGAAGTCATTGCGGCAAAACATCCGAGTTCGTTCTTCCAAGGACGCCTGGCAAGACCGATCTCCACGAGGACGCAAGTCCGTTCTTTGCGTTCTTGGAATTGAGAAACAGCCATAGAATAAATGGCAGGCACGTTCACAGAAAGGGCTTAAACTGTGCAGCACACATGCCCTATTTGTCCTTAAACTCAGAAGTGCCATTTTTGTTGGAGGTGTTTTATTATTAATTTTTTTTAATTAAACCACAAGAAGACAAATACTTGTATTTATGAAATTTAATGGAAATGATAATATGCTTTGGTATGTTTCCAAAGAAAAACACAGATAAAATACACAGCAAAATCTGGAACCTCAGAATAACTCTATAAGAGTTAATTTCAACACTTTAAACGTGTCTCATGGGGTCCACTCCCAATAGAGTTATTTTAACACTTTTGAAAGTGTTGTCACATTGACTCTTTTAAAGTGTTAGCAATTGACACTATACAGAGTTAAAAATCTAACTATAAATTTACACTAATCAGTGTTAAATATTTTTTATTTGTTAAAAATGAACTCCCTTGGTGTAATTTGTTAACTCCAATGTAGTGTTATATTTTTTATACTATGGTGTTAATATGGTAAATGTAAAGACAGAAACATATTACGGTACTTTTGGGACAAAAAACTTTACTTTTAGAACAGTTTTTCAATGTAACAATACAGCAGTAAAATCGATCATTATCATTATAAAACTGTTAATGATTTTTTTAAATGTCATCTGATCAACATTTCTGAAAAATTGTCCTCAATGTATCACACATTTAAGTGTTCATTAAATTAACATATTAACATCCGAGACAACTAAAAAGCACATTCCCAATGTATAATAACAGTAGAGATATTTATAAACACAGTTTATGGGAAGTTTAACTTCATTTCAATCCAAAATCCATGTTGGTCTACTCTTCACATAATAACAGCAGAATATGATGAACCAGTAGTTGTAAGGAGTTGATATGATCCTCTGTCTGACCTTCAGACTGGATATTGAACTTTTTTGTTAATAAAACAAAAATAAAAGGGAAAAAATATTAAAAAACAATATTTAAGTATAACACATAGCAGAAACTAATATTTACAGAATGCATTACAGAATTCACATACTGAACACATTACAAAATACTTTGAAAATAGTTATACATTTATGTTTTGCACAAAATACTCACTTATTATTATATAATAAAATATTATAAAATTGCTTTTCGTCTGAAGAAATTTTCATGTAGGCCTATTTCTGTGCTCCTTCAAAGTCCCCGAAGCAAATCTCCTGCACACATTAGTGGATTTAAAAATATATATTTTAAACTAAAACAGCATATAAAGCAAAAAAACAACAACAACAACAAAATAACTCCCAAAAATACACTGTAAAAAATTTGCTGTAATTTTGCAGCTGGTTGCCAGTAACTTACTGTAGAAGATAAAGTCTGAAAATGTTTCATGTTCATTTAACTTTGAACAAAATGTTGCCAGTAAATAACATGAATGTAAAATCTACAGTAAGTTACTGGCAGCTAGTTGCCAGTAATACCCATTAATACTGTAATTTCTACAGAAATTTTTTACAGTGTATTATACGAGTATGAATTGCTCCATCTGAGGCTAAAACTCTACTGCCACATTCATACAATAACACAATACAATTAAACTTGATACTAACAGCCAGGGGCGCCGCTAGCAATTTTGGGCCCTATGAAAGAATAGGGGGTCAGGCCCCCACCATACCCATTTCGCACCAAACATACAATCCAACATACTGTAGCTGTTCAAAATCTTTGTCTGTAATTTAATAATACAGAACTATTTATTTTGCTATTGTTATGACCACAATTATCAGTATTTATAGACACCTACAATGTCTGCAGCTAAGATAATTTATTGTCCAATGTAAATTTAATTGAAAAATACAGTACATTAATCGAATATTCAGAGAAAATGCAACGTTCTTAAATTAAAGATTAATGTGACCATGCCTGTGAAAACCCAGCTGAAGTATTTATTTGTGATTTAATGTTTTCCACATAAATTCATCCTACATAATGTAAAGAACATTTTGTGAAAATATAAACTTGATATTAATATTGACTGAGTAATGTCATGTCAGCGATTGAAATCATAGTGAAATTGATGCTTGAAATTAAACTGTGATGCTTTTTATTTCACAATAAGATTTGAGACTTTAGTCTGATTTTCACATGCAGTCTCCGTGACATACTTGAGCTGTTACACACACCAATAACATTGTAACATTTAAAAATGGCTAACAACAACAATGCATCTTTTCTATACAGTTACCTTATGCCTCAAAAATGGGTCAAAAATGCTTGACCAAAGCCTGTATTATAATTATTAGCATTATTTATAAGGTAAAGAACAAGTTTCACACACCAGCAGCTTCAGTAAAGCAAAAATAACGACAGATCATTAAAACTGTGAATTTGAGAAAACAGCTATACTGTTATTAAATGATTCTTCAGACTGTTTTTAATCAATGGGGCTCTAAAATGAAATGAATGACAACAATAGACCCCTTCACGATTCACGTCACAGGCAGTTTCCACTGCGCATGTCAGGGTCAGAAAAGTCATTACAGCAGATAGAGTTGCGTATTATTCGGTATCGTCAAAAATGCCTACTTACGTTGTGGGCTGTGAAAATCGCACCAGGTCTTCCGTTAAGTTTTTGCGATTCATGCAGAATCTCAAAAACAAAAAAAATACAACATCTGCAGCTGCAAGCAATTAACGTGCAGACTGGAACAATACAAATATCAAAGAGGCTTGTGTTTGTAGTGCTCACTTCATTTGAGGTAAGTCATAATTTTTCAGCCCTGTTAGATTACATTATAAAGCCTGGATGGTATGAACAGTTTGACCCCATGCTGCGCGCGCACCAGTCATTCAATGTTTACAAACTTTGAAGGGGTCTATAGCAGATTACAACATAGATTTCCATTGATTTCTTAAACCTGTTGCAAGGTCAGAAGCTTTAATATACATAACTGGACTAGTTTAGCCTTAGTTGCATTTCAGTTTGATCACAATCAACTCGATTCACGACTGCATAAAAATCCTTCTTTGGCATATTGCGTTGCAAAACACGTGTGTAACCGATCGCATTTCTAGTTTGTTAATTAGCTTATACGGGCTACGTTAATTAAAACAGCTTATAAGGGCTGAATTCGCATTAGAATCATAACATAAAACAGGGAACGTAAATCACCTTGTTTATTTTTAAACTGAGGTGAACAGAGCGAAGACTTTACAGTGGAAAAAAACTGCATTGTATTGCTCCAGCGTCACATTGTGTAAACTGCATTTATAGTAAGGAAGTGCACATATGCAGATATCATAGCAAATAGCAGTAAATAAACACACCTTGCTCTCTTGTGAAGTTCACGCGCACTGTGAGACCGTGGATTGAAGAAGGCGCTAAAGGCCACTTCACGCTGGTCAGACAGACACCAACAGACGCGTCTGTTGGAGTCTGTCTGACCAGTGTGAAACCCCTGTTGGCAGTTGTTGGATCAAAGTCAATGAGACTTTAGAATGTGGTTGTCTGTTGGTGTCTGTTGGGTCTGTTGGTGTCTGTTGGAGTTGGTAGTTGTCTGACCAGTGTGAACTGGCCTTAACACGCAGAGTAAAGACGGGGGCGGAGCTAAGAGGGCTCAGCTCAAGCCCAGCAAACATTGGTCCGACCGCAACGTCGTGTCCCTGGCCAAAAATAGTCGCGGTATGACGGCACAAATCGGTGAAAATATGTAACACAGAACATTTCATAAAAATGCATTCAGATACATTTGTACATGTCTATAGTTCTCTGGGGTTGCAGGTATAATTGTTACTTTGACTTTTACTACGCGTGCTTCAATATTTATACCCTGTTGTGAATCGGTTGTAAGAGGACGTCACTAGGTGACGTCTTTTACACGTGCATTTATAGTCCATCATGACCCTCTATAAAAAAATCATAAACCTTCTATAAAGTCATTGTGAAATATGCAAATGCTGTGCTTACACCTTGGTTAATACTGCAATAATTAATTTAAGTGCAAAAAGTAGGTTTTTAAGAGGTTGTGAATAGACGTCCACTGACGTCTTTTACACGTCTAGACTAGACTAGTAGGAAAAAACAGGATAATCTTTATGAAATACACGATTTGTATGCAAAGTAAATATATTAACTTTATCTTGTTTAAATAAATTATAATCACAAAGTGCCCAGTGTGATTGCAAAGCCACACTGCATTTTAGTCATTATTCCAACCTGTTTTATTATTGAATGTATGCATATAAATGTAAAACAGATACATATCCGGTCACCATTTAGGTCTGAGTTGGATGTAATTTCAAAAACTGTGCTATTAATTTAAGAAATATAGTGATAAATCTGGGGATATTACAAAATCCCGCGATAGGACAGATTATCTCGCGAGATTATGGTGACGTCACGCGTTCTTCCGGAAGTTCACATTCAAACACGAGGAGCGATTACGAGGGAGAAAAGGAAGTCATCGAACCACGGTGGAGACGCTGCTCGGAGGAGAAGGAAAACGAAAAAGGTTTGGAGTTTGGTGGATTATTGGCATAAACCGATTTGTGACTGAGTCTGGATTAGATTTAGGGCATGAGTGACGAGGATATGGAAGAGGATAGTTTGTCCTCTGAAGTTTGGAAAGTGTGGACGAATCAGCGAAATGGGGGGAGAGGAAGAGGAAGAGGGAGCGGAGGTAGTACTTTGCGGTTTGATAATGCGGGTAGTTCAAAAGAGGAAAACAAGAGGAAAGATCGTGAGGATGAATTGGGGGAGAGGGAGAGAGATATAAGAAGGAGAGTTGTCAAAGATCCTGTATCAGATTTAAAATTGATCATTAAATTTAAGGAAGGTAATGATGTTAGGGATGTTGGTTTAATTGCTTTGACTACGGGGTTGAAGAAGGCTTGTGGGGAGATTGAAATGGCTAAGGTATTGAGGGATGGAAGTTTGCTGGTTAAGTGTAAAGACAGCGGACAAAGGGAAAAAATAATGAAAGTTCAGTCTATCTGTAAGAAAGAAATAGCTGAAGTAAGAAGATTTGGTGAACGTGGAGCCAGAGGAGTCATTTCAGGAGTGGCACTTGGTGAAAATTTGGAGGATATTAAAAAGAACATTAGAGGAGGGACAATTTTGGGAATTAAAAGATTGTTGGCAAATCGGGATGGGGAAAAAGTTGAGAGTACATCAGTGCTTTTGGAATTTAGGGAGCAGCGGCTACCGGAAAGGATTATGGTCGGGTTTATGAGTTTCTATGTGCGTGAGTACATACCTCCTCCAATCAGGTGCTTTAAGTGTCAGCGGTATGGTCATGTAGCTGCAATTTGTAAAGGTAGTCAGAGATGTGGTAAGTGTGGAGGTAACCATGAGTATGGTCAGTGTGGCGATGGAGCGGTGAGGAAATGTTGTAACTGTGGTGGAGATCATACAGCCGCATATGGTGGTTGTCCAGCGAGGAAAAAGGCTGTAGTTGTGCAGCAAGTAAAAACAAATAAAAACCTCTCGTATGCTGAAGCTGTTAAAGAAGTGGATAAGGAGAAAAGACAGAGGGAAACTATGATTAACTCAGAGAGTTTAGTGCTATTTATAGCATATGTAATAAATTGTACTGAACAGGCTAAAAACAGGACAGAGAAAATAAGAATTGTAGTGAAGGCTGCAGCAAAATTCTTAAATCTTGCTAATTTATCTTGGGAAAAGATCTATGCTGACTTGAATAGAGTGGGTGAATCCTCAGAGTTAGTAACAGCATCACCATTGATAAGTCAAACTTAGTGATCTTACAATGGAATGCTAGAAGTCTCATAGCTAACGGACAAGAATTTAAAGGTTTCATACAAATTTTAAATGATAAGCCTGATGTGATTTGTGTTCAGGAATCCTGGTTAAAGGATTCACTTGATTTTGTAATTAAGGGTTACACTAGTATTAGGAGAGATAGAGTGGGGGGTAATGGTGGAGGGTGTGTTACTTTTATTAGGAGGGGATTACAATATAGAGAGCTAAAGAAAGGTGATGATTTGGAATATATAAGTATTGAGATATGGACTAAAGAAGGTAATGTTAGCGTGGTTAATTTTTATAATCCTTGTAAACAGATTGAGTTTAAGCATTTGGAAGAGATTTGGGAAGGTTTGTGTGGTAAGGTCATTTGGTGTGGGGATTTTAATGCGCACAGTTCATTGTGGGGAGATAAGAATGACCTAAATGGTAATGTAATTGAAGAGTTTTTAGATGAAAAAGAACTTGTATGTTTGAATGACGGTTCTTATACGAGAATTAATGTTGCAAGAGGCAATGAATCTGCTATAGACCTCACAATAGTATCTCAAAACTTAGCAGGCAGATGTAGCTGGGAGGTACTGGATGAAAGTACTTTGGGCAGTGACCATTATCCGGTATTGGTTCAGTTTGAAATTGAGCTATTAAGAGAGCAAATAGTAAGAAGTGGAAGATGGATTTTAAGAGAAGCAGATTGGGAAACATTTTCTAGTAGCAGTGAGAGTAGTTTAGTGGAGATTGGAGATAGTGGCAATGTTGACTCTATGTGTTATTCAGTTACAAGCAGCATAATTAGAGCTGCTGAGCTATCCATTCCCAAGTCAAAGACGGGTAGTAAAGGAAAGATTGTACCTTGGTGGTCTGAGGAATGTGGTAGGGCTGTTAAGGATCGAGATAAGGCTTTTAAAATTGTAAAGCAAACGCTAAATTTTGGAAACTTGATTAAATATAAGCAGTGTCAAGCTGTGGTGAGGCGCACTGTCAAAAGTGCAAAAAGGGAATATTGGAAAAAGTTTTGTGACTCAATAGAGAGAACAACTCCAATTCAAAATGTATGGAACATGATTAAGAAGATGAGAGGGAATGGGAAGGAGTTTGAGTATCCGGTTATGATAGATGAGGAAAGAGTTATCACAAAGATTAAAGACAAAGCAGAGGTCATAGCGAAATCACTGGTAAAGGTGCATAGCTCAGAGAACCTTACTCAGGAAGAAAAGAGAGGAAGAGAAATGACAATAAAAAAATACAGATATGTTTTATATGAGGAAACTGGAGATGGGGAAACTTTAAATACTCCTTTCAATTTACAAGAATTTAATAGGGCTCTAAAGAAGGTTGGAAAGTCTTCCCCAGGGAGGGATAAGATCTGTTATGTTATGTTAGAAAAATTGTCTGATAAAGGGAAGGAAGTGGTGATGAGTTTATTCAATAAAGTATGGTCAGAGGGAGTCATCCCAGCAGAATGGAAACTATCTGTTATTATCCCTATTCGAAAACCTGGAAAAGATGCAAAGAGCCCAAGTAATTATAGACCTATAGCATTAACTTCGCAAATGGGTAAAATAATGGAAAGAATGGTCAATGACAGACTGGTTTACTGGTTAGAAACAAGAAACCTTTTACATAGTTATCAGAGTGGTTTTAGGAAAGGGAGGGGGACTATGGATCCAATAATTGCTTTGGAAGATTCAATAAGGAAAGCGCAGGCTAATAGGGAAACAGTTTTGGCCATATTTTTTGATGTTGAAAAGGCCTATGATATGGTATGGAGGGAAGGTCTTCTTATTAAACTAAGACAGATGGGAATTAAGGGAAGAATGTTCCAATGGGTTAGTAACTTCTTATCTGGTAGACGAATTATAGTTAAAATTAATGAGGAATATAGTACTGAATATGTAGTTGAAAATGGTACACCTCAGGGTAGTATTATCAGTCCAATATTATTCTTGATTATGATTAATGATGTTTTTAAAAGCGTAGAGAGATCAATTAATGTGGCATTGTTTGCAGATGATGGGGCTATGTGGAAGAGGGGTAAAAATGTTAACTTTATTGTGAAGAAGATGCAACAATCAGTGGATGTGGTCCAAAAGTGGGCCCTTGAATGGGGATTTAGAATATCCATAGATAAGACTAAAACAGTATTTTTTACCAGGAGAAATATTCCTCAAGATTTAAAACTGAAGATATATGGTGCAGATTTAGAAAGAGTTGATTGTTTTAAATATTTAGGTTTATGGTTTGATAAAAGGCTTACCTGGTCTGTACATATACAGAAAATGATAGAAAAATGTAAAAAAGTGTTAAATGTGATGCGATGCTTGCGTGGGGTGGATTGGGGGGCAAATAGACCAGCCTTAAGAGCTATTTACATTGGCCTCATTAGGTCTGTATTTGACTATGGATGTGTAGCTTATAGATCTGCAGCTAAGTCTCTTTTAATGAGATTGGATGTAATTCAACATAAAGCATTGAGGCTATGCTGTGGTGCTATGAAGACTACCCCAGTTAATGCAATTCAGGTCGAGATGGGTGAAATGCCTCTGTATATCAGGAGGGATCAGTTAACGCTGGTTTATTGGGCTAATCTTAGAGGGCAAAATGAAGATCATATAAGTAAAACATCTTTAAGTCATTGTCAAGAGAGAGAGAAGTCCAAAAGTGGAAGTTTTGGGTGGATTATATCTCAAAAGATAAGTGAAATTGGTCTTCAGTTGATTAATGTGTGTCCAACAGTGTCTTATCCAACAGTTCCATTGTGGATATTGAGAAACCCTGAAATTGATTTAGATCTTTTAGAGTTAAAATTGAGTGAGGAAATTAACAGTGGAATAGTAGAACATTATGTTAGAGATGTTTATAGAGACAAAATGTTGATATTTACTGATGCATCAAAGTCAATAGAAGGTAAAGTTGGTGTTGCGTTTGTGATTCCTAGTCTCAATATTTGTAAAAAAGAAAGACTGAGTAATGATCTTTCAGTTTATACAGCAGAGTTACTAGCAATTTTTAATGCTTTGTCCTGGGTTGAGAGTAATAGACCTAGGAATGGGGTTGTGGTTGCTTCAGATTCAGTATCTGCATTGATGAGCATTCAAGGTGCCATGTCTCAATCCAGACAAGATATTGTTTTAGAAATTGTACAGTTAATAAGTAGACTATTAAATTCTGAAATAATTGTCAGTTTTCTATGGGTTCCAGCTCATTTAGGAGTGCGGGGGAATGAATTAGCTGATAAGAATGCAAAGGAGGCATGTGAATCTCTTGAAATTACAATGAATATAAGTCATAGTAAGTCTGAAATTAAAACCATAATCAAATTAAAGTATAAGGGAAAATGGCAAAGTGAATGGGATAATGATATTTCTGGTAGAAAATATTACAGTATTCAAAAGTTTGTGGGCGAAGCAAGACCAACTAATAGATCTACTCATGAAGAAAACATTATCTCTAGGATGAGGTTTGGACATACTGGTTTGGCTAGTACTTTATTTCTTTTAAAAAAGCATGCTGATGGAAAGTGTAGTGTTTGTGATGCTGATGAGACTGTAGAACATGTTATAGAACATTGTATTAAGTTTAACCAGGAGAGACAGCAATTAATTCAAGAGATGGAGATAGAAAGTGAACATTTAAAAACAAAAGTAATTCTTCAGAAAAGATCAAGTGAAGTTTGTTATAGGTATTTGTTTAATTTTTTGGAAGAAACGGGTCTGATTAGGAGAATATAGAGTAGGTCATATGTATATAATAGTATTTTTTTTTTTTTTTTTTTTTTTTTTTTAACATAGCTAGTGTTAAACATATCCAGACTCACACTCCATTTCGGTAGGTGGCGGTAATGCTTCCAAAAGTTGTTTGCCATCCGCCATAAAAAGGGAAGAAGAAGAAGAAGAAGAAGATTACGAGGGAGTTTTGTCTATATATCATTCAAAATCTACTGTTGGGTAAGTACATTGTGTATTATTTGATTAACGTGCTTAAGTTTTACTTGTTTGACACGAAGGCTCCGAAATAAACGTTGCCAGAATTGTCCACACTGAGTATTGCAATAATTAGCTAGAAGGCTAAAAGCTAACGTACTTTGAACTTATACATGGTATAAAGTATGTTTAAGGATACAGTCAAAGTAACTTATTAATGTAGCCTCTTGAAAGTCTCTTTCAGAAAGTAAATTATCTGAAAAATAAAAGTTATTCGGCATTAATGGAATTACAATGATTTGATTGCCTAAACATTGCACATGCAAAATATTAAATACTGTTTTGCATTTAAAGTTTAGCAGAAGTGTTTGTTTGATTAACTTCCTTTGCTTTTGTTTTGTACAAAGGAAAAGCAGAACCTCATCCAAATAAAAATAAACAAGCTGTTAAAGGCAGACCCTCCAAAATATAACCACCCAAAACCCAAGTCAGGTAAATGTCTCTGTTTGAAAATACATTAACAAATTGGAGTTGTTATTGTGGAGTTAATATCATTAATTACAATTTCGTTTTATGTACAGTTGAAGGTCAACACAAACCAAATAAAGATGTGCATTCTACAAACAATAAAAAAGGTATGGAAAACTGTAGATATGAATTTTTGTATATATGACTTAAACAGTCTACACATTTGTTAATGTTCTAATGTTTCATATGTCCTTGTTTGTGCTAAAGATCAAGTTTTGTGTCCACCACACTTAGATGAGGCGTGCCCGACCCCTGACTTTGTCTACCCTACATTAAGTTGTACGTTTTTGACTGCTTTTGCTTAATACTAATAAAAAACATGATTCTTTCAAAAATGACTTTTATATATTTTGATATGAAACTCAAAAATGTATATAAATTGTTTTGGTGTATTTTGTTTACACAGGCACACTTCATGACAGTAAACATCGGTATCACAATGGTGTGATTGATCTATACCCTAGAATAAGCTGTGACACTATGAGACGTACGTGCTACTGATGCTTTTTTTTGGTGCATTCCCACACTATACAAACACATTGCTTGGCTGCTAAGTGCATACACTTTTGCCTTTATAATGTCATTCTCATTTTTAGGTAAAAATGTATTCCATGAGTCAGGGTTTTGCCTGAATGTCAACATAATATCCAAAAACTTTGATATAAAAAGTGATTTATTTTTATATTTTACACTACTATGTATTTTTTAAAATACATTGTGCATGTGTATGTTTATTGTACTTAATGAAATTACATGCAAGGTGTCATGCAAGATTTTACATTAGTGGCAACAAAGCTAAGAGTATAAACATATTTACATTTCTCTGAATCTAAGTTAATAGTTACAAATACAGAGCTTATAATATCTGTCATTGCTCAACCACAAAGACCTAAAAGTACAGCCAGCTGATTTCATAACTAATGCAGTATTACACTGTGAAGTGATTTACTGTTAATATTTTATACTACCATATAATTAACTCTATTTGTACAGGTGAGGTAACACAACGAAAAAATTACCGGATGGAGACTACCTGATTCTTCACCTATGGCCTCAGCTTCAAATGCAACATGTAAGAAATGCTACTGTATATGACTGTGTATTGTGCATTATGAATACATCAAATATGTTGATAACAAGGTGATCTGCGTAAGTTGTGACATAAAGAATATGTATATAATTGTGATTTATTGACCTTTTAGGTTATTTGTCTAAGGTGAAGTAATCTTCTGATGTCTAATTGTCTTATGGCCAAGTTCAATATGAGGGGTGGTGGACATCTGGAAAAGAAGTCTTTTAAAGGCACACCTTTGTATTATGTTATTCAAGGTAATTTGGGGAATGTTGATCTAAAAAAACTTGTTCTTGTATATTGATTGTAATTTTATTGTTATGCTTGATCTATTCAGGGGACATCACAGCTCACCTGTCTTTATCAGAAATATCCTGTTCATTTTTTGACACACCTAGTTAAGGGTCTTTCTCAAGGGCACCACAGTGGTTTTGTAGAGGGAGGGGACAAATGCTGTATCCCCCACAACTGATCTAACACTTATTTAAAGCAGAGCATATTTTGTACAATAATATATATAATATTAATATATCATTTTAGCTGTAGACCATAAAGATTTTGAAAGTAAGTGCCTGTCATTTACCTCAAAATTTTAATTGTATTTATTTTAAAAAGAAACATATTCTTCTCTTCCTTCAGATGCTGTGAAGAGGTGGAGCCCAAATGCCACAGACTCGGAAATAGATGCAGCTATGGCAGACCACCTCAAGCACGCTCCAGGAAGAGCTGGGGGTGGTGGATACAAAAAAGCCAAACAGCTGTGATGTGTTAAAGAGAGAGTTCACCAAAAAAGGAAAATTGTTATAATTTTCTTATCCACCTGTTTCAAACCTGTATACCTTTATATTTTCTGCTGAACACAAAGATTGAAGAATGTTTGTAAATTCACAACCAATTAACTGTCAATATTTTTTTTACAATTGTAGTAATGGGTTGTGGGATCTGCTTTGTTAAAAACATTCTTTCACATATCTTTGTGTTCAGCAGAACATAGAAGGGTATACAGGTTTGAAACATGAGAGGGAATAAATGACTAAATATTAATTTTTGGGTGAACTATCCCTTTATAGAAAGTGTTTTGAAGTTATTATAGTTAAATGGTTAAAAAAAATAAAAAGTGCTAAATCAGAACATGCTTCTTTTTTTGTTATGGCCACAAATAATGTATTCTTTAATGTGTTTGTGAAGTACACGTGGTTAAAACGGTTTATGGACGTTCAGGTCTGACTGGACCAATTTTGAACTGATTTTGAACCTTTGTGAATATGTGTTAAACCTCAATACAATTGATTGCCTTTCACGATGTTACACAATGGGTGTATATTCATTTTATATGCATACATTTAAACTATGCAGCAACACATTTAAACATCCAGAAGACGGCACATTTAGACGTCCAGGGACGGGCAGAAAAGACGTGTAATTCACGGCCAAATGACGTCAAAGACGTCCGCTCAACTTTAATTTAGGGTATTTTTCAACCGCAATGGGACGTGACGAAGGGTCGTCTTTTCAACGGTCATAAAACGTCCACATGTTTGCTATATGAGGGCTTAAAACATATATTTAAACTATGCAGGAATACATTTAAACATCCAAAATACGGCGCATTTAGACGTCCAGGGACGTACAGAAAAGACGTGTAATTCACGGCCAGATGACGTCAAAGACGTCGGCTCAACTTTCATTTTGGATATATTTTTCAACGCGGACGGGACGTGACGAACGGACGTCTTTTCAACGGTCATCACACGTCCAAATGTTTGTTGGGAGGGGGTTGCGTTTGCGGCGCAGTCCTTGGCTGGGGCCCTCAAAAGTTCATGGGCCCTTAGAATCGTCCTAACTTTTCCCCCCTTTACGGCGCCCCTGCTAACAGCAATATAAAACATAACTCACAACTCTCAAATGTTATTGATCAAAATTTTATTTATTGAACATTTACTTACGATTTACAGTGAAAGAGACTTCTGCTTGAACTGCATCATCCAAAAACACGGTTCAGTGTGTGCTGTAAAAAGTGGGAGGTCTTCTCTATTTAACACCCTAGGAGTTAACAAACTCCACTCACAAAACGCTGTAGGAGTTGATTTTTTTTGTGGTAATGTGATATATTGAATTTAAGTGATTGATTTTGAATGAGTTTATATTTGAATGAGTTTACACTTATATGATGTTATTGAATAAGTTTACACAAGTGCTGTTTTTGAACAAGTTTACATTTTCTTGGTTTACATTCCCTTTAAATGTATTGAATATCAGTGATGATATTGAGTGTGATCTATTGAATTTAAATGATTTATATTGAAAGAGTTTACATTTGATTTGTTTACATTCCCTTTAAATGCATTATAAAAAGTGTTATTTTTCTTATATTCATTAATAGTGTTTATTTTCAATTTGTACTTCACATAAATCAAAAGTGTTTAATTGAACGTATTTATTGGATTAATTATTCTCCTTTAACGTACCTGCGTGATGACGTCATCGCACGCTTCAGTAGGGGATGCGCCCGCGATGCGCTTCATTCTGAGTCAATACAAAGTAAATGAAGCCATCACTGCAGCGCTCTCGTTGTCATCTTTCTATAATTAATTCTTTACGGTACTTCTTACAGGTAGTTGCAAATTAATACTAGTGATGGGGAAATGAAGCTTCGAAAGAAGCACCGATACTTCTCTTACTGTTTCGAACCATGATTCGAAGCCTCAACGAGGGTGTCGAAAACAGCGCCATCTTTTGGTTAATAAAACATATAGCAGTTGCTTCTGGAAAAAGCTCCGTCAATGAAGCAACAAGCTGATGAAATTCAGATGAATATTAATATTATGTGTACAAATAAAGCTTAGACAACATGTCTGTGAATGGTCAATATAATACATTTATTTACTGATTAAAGTGTGGCAATAAATTCCAGTATGAGTTAATATTCATATGATTCAATACTGTATTGTACAGAATAATGTTCACATGCATATAATAACACACGCGCACACAAGTATAAGTAAATACAATATTATATATACAGTATTATGTGAGACCAAAATGTGAATAAGGCAAATAACTCATAAAAAACCTCTAGGGTTCGAACCTTCTGACACGCAAAGCGAAGCGCGCACGTGACTGAGCAGAAAGTGAAGCTTCGTTTGTCATTGGTCACGTGATTTCAACGTTAACAACACAAGCTTCGAATCAAAGCTTCATTTGGCACGCCCACTTTTGCTCGACACAAGCTCCGAAGCCTCGCTTCAAATGTAACATCACTAATTAATACACTTTTATGTGAAAATGAACACTATTTAATGAAATACGGATTGTTTAAGTGTGTTGAAAACCGTGTATGTTACTATATTGAAAGTGTGTCATGAGTTAGCAGGCAAGAGCACATGTTATACGGGTACCTCGTGTTAAACGCGAGCGCCGCCATTTGCTATAAATAGTCGCAATATTGATGATGTTGTGTATATAAAAAGTTAGTTATATTGTTTCAGGTGTGGGTTATGCATTATATGAAGTTAAATTCATCTTGGATGTGTGATTAATTTTATGAAACATGTGAGATATAACAGCTTTTAGAAATGACCATGTGGTTAAGATATCAGCTGTATGGATATTGTCCATTTAATTGTGTTATCTCAATTTAAGAGGAAATAGTAATGTTGTGCATTTTTGATGCTTATGTGTACATTTCAGAATATTCAGCTTTTCTTGCAAAGAGCATGTAGAAAGAAGAAAGAGTTGTTTAAATTGTCTAATTATACTTTCTTCATCTTTCTATTGTAATGAAAAGTGTTAAAAGTCACTTATGTTTATATTTCTGGTCACTACAGTAAAAAGCAGTGATACAAATATGTATTGATGCTGTAATATAATGCAGTTTTGTTGAAAAACAGTGAGATAAATGTGCATTATGTAATGAATATAATTGAATATGATGAAGTTTTGTTATATATGCATTTTCATATTCATTCTGAGTCAATACAAAGTAAATGAAGCCATCACTGCAGCGCTCTCGTTGTCATCTTTCTATAATTTATTCTTTACGGTACTTCTTACAGGTACTACAATTTTGGAGGCACCGCTGGGATAGATGTTCAGTGGATCAACTCCCTGACCGGTAGAGCTCACTTAGCAACATCATCCCGTTCTCAGCGATTCCGATGTGTAGCAGTGTGAAGCAGGACAAGTGGTGAGAAAGATCTGATTGAGCAGTGCACGTGAAGAACTACAGTTGGTTTCTTCAGTGGCAATGTCAAGTCAGTGAGGTAAACGGCACTCTTAACACCCTGTTTATACAGCTGCTAAAGATGGATGCACTTAAAAGTCTTCAAGATGAAATCGGTGAGAAATTATGCACATTGTCATGTGAAAAACTGGAAGAGCTCTGTGTATATCTTCACATCACAAAAGATAGCGAGTCAACTGTAACTCGTTTGTCTCTTCTAAATCTCCTAAGCAACTATCTCCTACGAACTGAACTTTATGAGTTAGAGGATGGAGGAATGGCTGAGCTTTTAGCAACCAATGAGAAACTGAATCAGCTCATAGGAACAAATGTTAATGCTTCTGTAAGGGAGGAAAAGGAATCTGGTGAAGAAGTGAACACAATTCAGAGCTCAATTAGAGATAGTGAAAATACTGAACTGTTTGCAGCTATGCATATTAGTCCTACCGTGCCATCTAATGCAGAAAGGAGACAGATGCATGCCGACAGCTCGGTTAGCCGAGAACACACTTTATAGAGACAGATTACCCCAGTTTGGCATAAAGATTTCAAGATCGCTGGTCTCATAGGAGACCCGGGACAAAAGGATCGCCTTTCATTTTCCAGTTTAGCACGGCAGATAGAGAGTGGATTAAAAAAGGGCTATCCAGAGCAGGAAATAATTGATTCTGTCATCAGAGCCATAACACCAGGGCTTCAGTTGCGAAGTTATTTGGAGGGCAAGACAGGACTGACACTCCCAGTGTTAAGACAAATACTTCGCTCCCACTACCAGGAGAAAAACGCTACTGAACTTTATAAGCAGCTCACTACAGAAGCTCAGCGCTCAAGAGAAACACCACAAAGCTTCTTAATTCGTGTTCTTGACCTCAGACAGAAAATATTATTCGCCTCTCAAGAAGATGACTCTGGATTAAAATATGATCCTGCCCTTGTACAAAACATGTTTCTTCACACTGTCCTGACAGGGCTACAAAATGATCGCGTTCAGAATGATCTTCAGCCATACTTGTCAAACCCCAACATCTCAGATGAAGTGCTGATGGAGAAACTCAACGTTGCTTGCTCCAATGAATCTGAAAGACAAAACAAACGCAAATGTGATCGAAGTGGTACTGTTCATGCTGTGCAGTTGAATGAGCCTGTTCCTGAACAGAGGTGTCAATCAAAGCAGCCTAAGTTTGATCTCATGTTACAACTAAAAAGCTTAAGTGAAGATATCATGCAGATTAAAGAGACAATTCAACAGCCCTTCTCTGTCCCTCAGCAGTGCTTTGCAGTAAGTAACAAGGAACCAGCAACGACAGCTTTCCCACTACATCAAGATTCCTCCCAGAGCTTCCAACAAATGTCAGGATGGACCCCACCTCAAGAGAATCAGACCTGGAGACCAGAGCCGGTTAACTACCAACAGCAGACAGGTCCATGTATGTCTTCACATCAGCTTTCACATAGTCAAACTCAGATAGTAAGAAAAAACGCACCTTTTCCACTTGCAAATTCAGGGCAGGCCTCCTCTGTTCCACAAGAAAGTCCTTTTCAGTCACAGCAAACTTTTCAGTCACAGCAACCATCAAACTTGCAGTGTGCAAATCTGGCAAAACAGTATGAAACACTAGGAGCTCACTATGGACAACCACCTGTGTATCCTTTCCCTCAGCACCCTTCCATGTCAGTTAATTATGCAGCTCAGCCTTTAAGTGTGGCAGCCCCCCCGTATTATCCCCAGCAGTATAGAGTACTATCACAACAGTACCCTCAGCAGTTTCGTCAGCCTCGTCCTTCACGAACCAGACAGTGTTTCAACTGCCAGCAACAGAAAACAGAGGAACCTTGCACTCATTGCTACATCTGTGGCAGCGGCGAGCACTTCTCAGCAGGCTGTAAAAGTAAAGGTGCCAGACCTCAGTCAGGAGCCCCGTTAAACAGGAGCGGGTTGCCCCCAAGGGACAGGGTGTGACCCGAGCGGGAGATATGTCCCAGAAACAGGAGAGATGTGGCGCAATCCAAAAGCTTGAGCCCGAAACCCAGTTAATCAACAGAATTTTAACTACTCCTTGCCAAGTTAACCGTCATTCTGCTGTAACATCGTTAGTGGGCAGACAGTGCCTTGTGACCTGCTATTTACAGGGACAAAAGACAGAAGCCTTATGGGACACAGGCTCCCAAGTATGTATTATAGATGAGAAATGGAAAACAAAATATGCACCTGAACTGACACTGAGAAATATTTCTGAGGCAACAGAAGCGCCAGATAGCCTACAACTGGTGGCAGCCAACGGAACAAACATGCCATACTGTGGATGGGTGGAAATGACCTTCAAGCTAGCATCTCCTGGGACCAGGGGAAGAGAGTTAATAATTCCTGTGCTTGTTCTGAAGGACCAAGAATTATCCAGACCTATCATTGGATATAACGTCATAGAGCAGATTATGAAGCATCAAGAAGTGAATGGATTTCCTGATGGAACTGGTGTTAACCTGTATAGAACAGTTAAGAAAGCTTTCCCTAGCCTCAAGAAGAAGGAGGTACACACCTTTATCAGTTTAGTGTCTGCAGAGGACCCCAAAGAGTATGCAGTGAGAACGGTGAAGGAAACTGTGAACATCCCCAAGCACACTGTTATGAAAATTCAATGTCATGCAAAAGTGCCTTATGTGACACAGGATATCGTCTTGCTGTTTGAACCTCATGTTAACCCACAACATTCTGATGGACTTGAACTCTTTGACACCCTTCTTATTATGAAAAAAGGTGCTCGCCCATCGGTTACCATCAGTGTGCAGAATAGAACAGACCATGACATCACACTTTTCGGCAGAACAGAACTAGGGACACTGCAACCCGTTAAATCTGTCCTACCTGTCACAACATCGCAGAGTGCAGCTACGGCCTCTGTCACTCAGGCCCCACAGGAAACCATTAGTGTTGATGGCAACATGGATCCATGGGATCCCCCAGTCGACGTGAGCCATTTAACTCTGCCCCAACAACAACAAGTAAAGCAGATGCTACGTGAGGAATGTCACGTTTTCTCAAAGTCAGACGATGACATTGGCTGTATCCCAAAATTGCAACTGAGTCTTACCTTAAATGATCACACTCCTGTTACTCGCACCTACACTTCAGTTCCTAAACCGCTATACCAGGAAATGAAAGACTACTTACATGATCTGATTGCCCAAGGATGGGTGCAGAAATCCCATTCTCCTTACTCATCCCCAATCGTCTGCGTCCGAAAAAAAGATGGGAGCCTCAGGTTGTGCGTCGACTATAGAGAGCTAAACAGCAAAACCGTTCCTGATCGCCAGCCAATACCTAGGGTGCAGGATGTACTCGATGGACTAGGAGGCCATGCATGGTTCTCTCTATTAGATCAAGGAAAGGCCTATCATCAGGGCTTTATGTCCCCTGAGAGCAGACCCTTGACCGCATTCACTACACCCTGGAGCTTATATGAATGGTGCCGCATTCCGTTTGGCCTTATGAACGCGCCAGCCGCGTTCCAACGGTTTATGGAGGAATGCCTGGAGGGACTACGGGACAAAATTTGCATACCCTACCTTGATGACATTCTTGTTTTCACTGAGTCATTTGATGAACATGTCGAGGCAGTGAGGAAAGTACTGCAAAGACTGAAATCCAGCGGAGTTAAGCTGAAACCGAGAAAATGTGAGCTTTTCAAGAAAGAGGTATGTTACCTGGGAAGGCTCGTCTCAGCTGAAGGTAGCCGCATGGACCCTGCAGATACCGTTGCTGTGACAGCACTGAAAGAAAAGACACCAAGCACTGTGGGAGAATTGCGTAAAGTACTGGGCCTGCTCAGCTATTACAGGCAGTATATAAAAGACTTCTCCCGGGTGGCCAACCCTCTGTATGACCTGTTAAAAGCCAAGGCTGATTCTAATGAGGACCGGAGGAAAGGGAAAAGTAAAAGGGAAACTCACAAGAAAAATCAGGCTGTGCCATCAAGTCCACCAATTGAGTGGACAAAACACCATCAGGAGGTACTTGAAAAGTTGATTGATCACCTGATCCAGCCTCCTGTGCTAGGATTTCCTGATGTCTCCCAACCATTTATTCTTCATACAGATGCCTCCAACCAGGGGTTGGGAGCAGTCCTTTACCAGAATCAGAGTGGCAAGTTGAGAGTCATTGCCTATGGCTCTAGGACGTTAACGGTAGCAGAAAAGAACTATCACATGCACAGTGGGAAGTTGGAATTCTTAGCTTTAAAATGGGCTGTCACTGAAAAATTTAGAGATTATCTCTATTATGCACCAACTTTTACTGTGTTTAGTGACAACAACCCACTAACCTATGTCCTGACTTCGGCCAAGCTAAACGCCACTGGATGTCGTTGGGTTGCGGAGCTTGCAGATTTTCACTTTGCCATCCGTTATCGTCCTGGTAGAGAAAACATAGATGCAGACACACTGTCCAGAATGCCAGTAGATCTGGAAGAAACCATGAGAGAATACACAGAAGAACTTTCATCTGATGGTGTAGGAGCAATGATCCAAGCAGTGGAGATTCAAAATGATCAAGATGCACCCCTCGCTTTAGCCTGCCAGATTGCACCAGCAGGTGGGGAGGAAAGTGTGGAAACTCTCAAAGCCCTGTCAAAAGAGGAGATTAGACAAGCTCAGAGGGATGACAAAGAGATTGGGAAAATCATTGAACACCTACAGTCAGGATCCAAGCCTCTCCCGCAGTGGCGTTCAGACAGTTCAATACCCAGAAGTCTTTGGAGAGAATGGGATAAATTAAAGTTGGATGAACATGGTATTCTGTTTAGAAAAACATCTCAAAAGACCCAACTTGTATTACCGACTCAATTCAGACAGACTGTGTTACAGGAACTGCATGATGAGATGGGTCATCAGGGTCTTGACCGTACTACCAGTCTCATTAGGGATCGTTTTTTCTGGCCCTACATGCAAAAAGAAATTGAACATTATGTTCTCAGAACCTGCTCCTGTATAAAACAAAAAAAGCCATGTCAAGAGACGAGAGCACCACTTAAAAGTATCAAAACCACCTATCCATTTGAATTGGTGTCCATTGACTTCCTTCACTTGGACAAATGCACGGGAGGCTACGAATACATTTTAGTGATCGTTGACCACTTCACTCGATTTGCACAGGCATACGCCACCACCTCAAAATCAGCAAAAACAGTGGCTGACCGGTTATTCAATGATTTCGCCCTCAAGTTTGGTTTCCCCTCCAGAATTCACCATGATCAAGGGGGAGAATTCGAAAATCAGTTGTTCACTCAGCTCAGAAAGTATAGTGGCATTGCCGGCTCAAGGACCACCCCCTACCACCCCCAAGGGAATGGGCAGGTGGAAAGATTTAATCGGACTTTGCTACAGATGTTGAAAACCCTGACTGAAAAACAAAAATCTAATTGGAAAGAAGCACTTAATAAGCTTATCTTCGCTTATAACTGTACCAAGTGTGAAGTGACTGGCTTTTCACCTTTCCACCTTCTGTTCGGCCGCTCTCCAAGGCTCCCCATTGACAGCCTTTTTGGACTCAACCCAGATAACTCCTCTGTAAGTCACAGTGAGTATATGGAACGGTGGACAAAAGAAATGAAAGAGGCTTGTGAAATAGCAAGAGAACATGCAAACAAGTGTGCTGAAAGGAACAAAAAGAACTATGACCTCAAAGTGAGATGCACAAACCTCAATCCAGGGAGTAGGGTTCTCGTGAAAAACTTGACTCCAAGGGGAGGGACGGGAAAACTTCGAAATTACTGGGAGAACGAGGTTCATGTTGTTCTACGACAAGTTGCTGAAGATGTACCAATTTATGAAGTAAAACCTGAGCAGAGTAAAGGTCGATCACGAGTGCTCCACCGTAATCTTCTTCTTCCCTGTGATTACTTACCTCTGGATATCACGCCAACTCCAAGTACCCAATCAAAGCAAAAATCTCAACTAAGAAAAAGCCGAACTCAACCTGTCCGGGGAAGAGAATGTGAATCAGAGTATGATAATGAAAGTGAAGAGGATGAGTACTACTTCCAAGTGGAACCATTTCAGATCAGACCACCAGCAAGCAGTGATTGCCAAAAAAACAGAAATGTGTTATCACAACCGTCAGTAACTTCTGAGCCTCGATCTAACTCTCCAGTGGTAGAACCAAGGCCACAATCTCTTCCAGCCGAGCCAGAAATTGATCTTCCCGAGTCTGCACCTGAAATAAGAAAAGAGCTTAATGAAAATGAACCAGCTGTTGACCTTATGCAACAAGACTTACCTGTTATGGAAGCAGCTGCAGCACCTAGGTCCAGAGACAGGACTTCTCAGGAGGAAAATGGGTACCAGTTAACCAGGAGAAATCGACGGCCACCTAAAAAGTTTACCTATGACAATCTTGGGTTCCCATCATGCTACAATGTGCAGATAACTGGCAACAACCACTACCCACGCTTTGCATCTAGTGGGATGACCGCTGTGACACCCTGGTCATCAACACCCCTTTGTTACCCCCAGCCCACATATGTGTGCTATTAACTTTGAATTGCACTACCACATACATTTCCCCCCCCTTTATTTGGTTACTGTATGGTCTGTGTTGAAGGCATGAAATGTCACTATACAGAACATTACCCAGGGACTGTTTATAACTATAGTGAGAGACTATTGCAAAACAAAAACAATGGACTGTTATCAGATCTTGGAAAGTAATGGACTGTTGTGCAGTTTTAAAACTGTAGACACTTCAAATCATTCTGAGATTTTCCTTTTATTGACACGGTTTGAATAATTTTTCCCGTGAAGGACTCTTTGCCATATTTTATCTTGCTGAAGCAAATGAATGGACTGTTTTTCCTTCCTAACAGAGACTTGTTGGTAGTTTGCAAATGATTCCCTCTTCTTCTATTACTACCTCATGGGACTATTTACAAACAAGTGCCTCGTATATTGACAAATAAGGACTCTTGTAAAGTGAAATCAGCAATATCACAATGGGGAACACATAACTGAAAAAGTGTGAATGTACATGAAACATGTAACAACCATGTTGTAATGTCTGATGTTGTAGACACCTGCTGGGTAAAGTTTAAAGAGGTTTAAAACTGTGAATTGAGCATATCTGTGACTTAATAATTTGATGTCGGGACGACATCTTTTCATGGAGGGGAGAGTGTGATATATTGAATTTAAGTGATTGATTTTGAATGAGTTTATATTTGAATGAGTTTACACTTATATGATGTTATTGAATAAGTTTACACAAGTGCTGTTTTTGAACAAGTTTACATTTTCTTGGTTTACATTCCCTTTAAATGTATTGAATATCAGTGATGATATTGAGTGTGATCTATTGAATTTAAATGATTTATATTGAAAGAGTTTACATTTGATTTGTTTACATTCCCTTTAAATGCATTATAAAAAGTGTTATTTTTCTTATATTCATTAATAGTGTTTATTTTCAATTTGTACTTCACATAAATCAAAAGTGTTTAATTGAACGTATTTATTGGATTAATTATTCTCCTTTAACGTACCTGCGTGATGACGTCATCGCACGCTTCAGTAGGGGATGCGCCCGCGATGCGCTTCATTCTGAGTCAATACAAAGTAAATGAAGCCATCACTGCAGCGCTCTCGTTGTCATCTTTCTATAATTAATTCTTTACGGTACTTCTTACAGGTAGTTGCAAATTAATACACTTTTATGTGAAAATGAACACTATTTAATGAAATACGGATTGTTTAAGTGTGTTGAAAACCGTGTATGTTACTATATTGAAAGTGTGTCATGAGTTAGCAGGCAAGAGCACATGTTATACGGGTACCTCGTGTTAAACGCGAGCGCCGCCATTTGCTATAAATAGTCGCAATATTGATGATGTTGTGTATATAAAAAGTTAGTTATATTGTTTCAGGTGTGGGTTATGCATTATATGAAGTTAAATTCATCTTGGATGTGTGATTAATTTTATGAAACATGTGAGATATAACAGCTTTTAGAAATGACCATGTGGTTAAGATATCAGCTGTATGGATATTGTCCATTAATTGTGTTATCTCAATTTAAGAGGAAATAGTAATGTTGTGCATTTTTGATGCTTATGTGTACATTTCAGAATATTCAGCTTTTCTTGCAAAGAGCATGTAAAAAGAAGAAAGAGTTGTTTAAATTGTCTAATTATACTTTCTTCATCTTTCTATTGTAATGAAAAGTGTTAAAAGTCACTTATGTTTATATTTCTGGTCACTACAGTAAAAAGCAGTGATACAAATATGTATTGATGCTGTAATATAATGCAGTTTTGTTGAAAAACAGTGAGATAAATGTGCATTATGTAATGAATATAATTGAATATGATGAAGTTTTGTTATATATGCATTTTCATATTCATTCTGAGTCAATACAAAGTAAATGAAGCCATCACTGCAGCGCTCTCGTTGTCATCTTTCTATAATTTATTCTTTACGGTACTTCTTACAGGTACTACAGTAACACTCTGTTTTGACACCAACTTTTTATTTTTATAGAGTTAAAAAAAATTGTTTTAACTCAATTTAGTGTTAAATTAACGCCGAACTCTTTATTTTCCATTAACACCGTAATTTTAACTCTGCTAAATTTGCTGTGTACTTGAAAAAATACTTTTAAGTAGAAAGTAAAACCTCTGCTTGATAGTGACCATAGCAACTTATCAACCCACCTGTGGTCAGTGGACGTTGGCATGAATGATCTATTTACTTTTTTTGGCAGTCTGTAAAACGATAGCTCTGAATTCTTGTTAATCTGTTAGTACAGTCTATCCCACAACAGCTTTTTTCCAGATTCTGTACTCAAATTCTGCGCTCTGTCTTTTTGCCACTCAATGGGCGTAACCGCGCAGGCACTTTCGCCAAAGGTGACGTCACGTGCATACCGTCTATTAATTTCCCAAGGAGTTTACGCCACACTACAGAAGGTGGCGGTAATGCAAACTGTCAGTAAAACCACCGAAGAAGAAGAAGAAGAAGAAGCGTCTTCTCCAGTACAGCAGGAGGGAATGCAGCTCTTTATTACGCAGATAAACTCACTATAGAAAGAAAGAAAGAAAGAAAGAAAGAGCGCGCGCGTGTGTGATGTGTTTGTGTATCCTCAGTGTTTTTCTCTCTTGCGTGTTTCATTGAGTGTAAACAGAGTCTTGTCTCTGTGTATTTTAGTGTTTAGACGATGCAGGACACTACAGTGTGTGACAGTAAACAGAGCTTACAGGAGGATCAAACCTCCACAGAGTCTCTGGATTCTGTCTGTAACGCTGGAGAACAGCAGCAGATCCTGCAGACCAAACTGAAGATGTGTTCAGTTAAACTCATCGACTGCACGAACCTCATGATGAAGATCAAAACTGAACCGACAGAAATCAAAACTGAACCCACAGAAATGAAAACTGAACCCACAGAAATCAAAACTGAACTCACAGAAATCAAAACTGAACCCACAGAAGAGGAAGATCGCACTGATGAAGATGATGTTTTTATTCCATCAGGTATGTCTCCTTAATTATTGTTGTTTTTTATCATTTTTAACTGTCATGTGAGTACCTGTTTTGTCACAAACTCACTAATCAAAAGTCCAAAAAGTGTAAGTACTAAAATTTTAGGACATTTTAGTTTAGGATATTTTTAAAACTTATCGGGCACGTAGGCTTAAAGGGTTAGTTAACCCCAAAATGCTAATTTGATCATAAATCACCCCTGTGTCGTTCTAAACCCCAAGTGCTCAAATGGTCTTAAGAACAACAGCAAGTACGTTACCATATGGTTCCAGGGACACAAAAACGTTAACGTTCCCAGAAGGTCATTTTTAGTTATATTTTATAACCTAGAATAACGTACCCTGTATGTTTTTTTAAGCTATAACGAATACACTTTTATAGCCTAATGGATGGCCTTTATTAAAGGGATATTTTACTCAGAAATAAGAATAATTTAATTAATTACTCACTCTCATGTCTTTCCTGTAAGACCTCAGTTCATCTTCGGAAACTTTGTTTAAGATGTTTTATATTTAGTCCGAGAGCTTTCTGACTCTCCATTGAAAATCTATGTAAGGTACACTGTCCATCACACTGCCAATGATTTGTTTGAAGACATTTCTCATTGTGATGGTTAATGTGCATTTAAAACCTCTGTTTTGGATTTATATTCATGTTCTGCCATTTTTGTCCTTGGTTGTTTCTTCTCAATACCTGAAAAATGTCTGATGATTATGCTGTGTACGTCCAGTTGGCCTAGAACATGGGCGGGTAATAGAAATGTTGGGGGGTGCATCTTGATTGTTATGTCACAGTCAGTGTTATGTTGAGATTGGCCTGTTTTTGACTTTTTGGATGAACGAGATTAACATAAGAATGAGGAAACATTACTGTTTGAGGACAGGACTCTGATGAGATGTAATTGTTAGAGGTCGACCGATGTTGGATTTTGCCGATAACGATAACCAAGGTGGGCACTAACTGCCAATAACCGATAAATTAACCGATAGTTTTTGACCATTTACTGAATTCAAACACAACACTCATAACTCATTCACTGTTGTGTTGAACTTTATTAACAAATTAGAATAAAGAATTGACAAAGTTGTTTGTACTTTTAAGTAAAAAGTAAATATGAATATTACCTATCAACAAACCTAAGTAAGCAAGCTACATAATACTAAACCAAAGAAACAAACCACAGAACAATAAAACAGATTTAAACTATATAAACATTATAGCATGAACTGTTGTAAAAAATTACAAATTAAATGATGGCAGTACGAACTTTTTTATTAATTTATCATAACTAAGATGATTAGGGTGACCATACATGCCATTCTTCCCGGAAGCGTCCTGACCAGGATTTCGGGTTCGTCTTCCGGAAGTCGTATGTGTTGACCGCATCCGTCATAGAGGATTATTATTATTATTATTATTACAGAAAAGCAACCGTTACATTTAAAGGTAAGAATGAAACTAAGATGTCTGTCATAAGATGTATGTCTTATGTTTTTAACTGCCCCAGAGCAACCACGGGATCGGCGGCTATGTGCGTGTTTATTGTATCACTTTCATCTGTGAAACAACACACGACTTAAAGGAGCATTTCACCCGTAGAAACACTAATCTTTATTGAAAGTGTGTCATATTTTTAGTCGAAATGTAACATACATTTAGAATTTGGTGCCTATCTGACCGAGAAAAGGGGTGTTTGTAGTCTCAACCCCTCAACAAAGATATTGGACTTCCTTCTTTCAATGATGCAAAATTATGATTTTTTACATCATTGAAAGAAGGAAGTGCAACACTGAAATCTGTATTTCTCCTGTCTCAGGAAATGATGCATGACCATTCAAAAACATGGCTCTAACTATACAAAGCCTAATGCAAATGGGTGAAGTTTCCCTTTAAATGAGAAACCTTTTTGGGGTTATAATGTCTGCACAGTGCTGAAAACACACGTTGTTGTTGTACTGGTAGTGCAGATTGATACTTTTTCGCAACCTTGACCAAGAGAGAACATCTTATCACAGAGCCAAAAATAATCCACCCATACGTTTTGTGTACCAAATTGTTGTAATATGCATATATAAATTTTGAATGTAATGCGCAGTTAACTTAAATAAACCAGGCTTAATGTCGTATGCATCAGCCTGCATATGCGACCTCGGGAGGCTACAGCCTTCAGATTGAGAAACATGTTAACTTTCTGAATTCTAGAGTTTTTAAAGGTGACCAAGAATTTTAAACTGTATTTACCTCATCATAGCGATATTATTAGTGTTGGGAATTGCCCCACTGAGTGCTAGTTTTAAAGGCTGTTAACCACTTCAGTACTCTGATTAGGGAGGAGTCATCAGATTTCGTTTCCACTTTTATTTATGCAAGTTTCAACCTTGTACACATGTCAGTATACAACTGAGGTAGTTTCTGTAATAAACAAATAAGACATAATAAATAACCTGTCTATATACGGATTCAACCGTATTACAAATGAAACATCATGAACTCTCATATATACACTAAGCAAGGATATAAACTACAGAAAGAAATATAATAGCATAAATCACGTTATGCAGCCTTATTATAGCAACAGATAACAAACTATAAAATACAGGATTATGCCCATAATGAGAAGAACTAAACATATATTGCAGGTATTAGTGTTATAAGCACCCGTGCTAGCGCACGTGTTAGCGCGATTACACCGATAATTATAGCGATCACGAAACAGCGGCAAAACTGGCGTAGTGCCAGAAATAGTTACAGTGCACACAAACATTAATCATTAAACATGGTATAATGATATGAACTTACTGTGTCATAAACTTTAACTTGCACTGAAGGATGCTGCACACGAGTGAAAAGCTTGCGAACTCTACGTCAACTCCAGCTAGTATACTTTCGTAACAGAGAATACCACACTTACGCTAGAAACGTATATGCTTTACACAATGCACTGCGCATTTCACGTAACCCAACACATTAACCAGATAAGTTACATACAATAATAGATAAACCATAAAGAATTCACAACAGCCGCCCCCACATTTGAGCAGCAAATGTGCAAGTAAGAGAATTCTTTAAGAGTCTTTAGTATCATCCTCAAAGGCTGGCAACAGAATCAGACGGGCAACTGGCCTGGTGTACACTTTGCCCCTGACAAGGACATCTGCTATTCTCACACATCCATCCTTACTGACCACAGTCTTAACCACTTTACCAATAGGCCACTGAGCTCGGGGAAGTTGTGGATCAACTATCAGAACTACTGAGTCTACTGCCAGATTGTCTGATGGTTTGTGCCATTTCTGACGTACCTGGAGCCCAAGTAAGTAGTTCCTTGTAAATTGATACCAAAACTGGTCCACAAGATTTTGACAATGGCGCCATCTGCGCCGCCCCATATCTCCAGGAGCATATGCCACCTGAGGGAGTGATGCATCCCGCCGCCCCATAAGGAGAAGGTTCGGTGTAATGGGATCAAGGTCTGCAACATCTGCTGAGACGTATCCAAGGGGTTTTGAATTCAAAATGCCCTCTACCTCTACTAAAACTGTAGACAGGACATCTTCAGAGACAGACTGGCTTCCAACTGCTACCTGAAGAGCAGCTTTAATGGAGCGGATCTCTCGCTCCCAAACACCACCAAAATGTGGAGCATTGGGTGGATTAAACTTGAAGAGGATCTGATAATCGGCTAATTGCTCTTTTAATTGGGATTCCATAGCTGCAAAGGTTTCTCGCAGTTCTCGTTCGGCACCACGAAAGTTTGTGCCACAATCTGACCTGATTTCCTTTGGTCTGCCACGTCTGGCTATGAATCGCCGAAGAGCAAGCAGGAAAGCGTCCACATCCATGGAGTTGAGAAGCTCTATGTCGACAGCTCTTGTGGTGAGGCATTTGAAAATGACACCCCACCGTTTCTCAACCCTTCTGCCTATTTTGACATGATACGGGCCGAAACAGTCCACTCCTGTAGAATAAAATGGGGGGCAGAGAAGCCTGAGCCGTTCAGGTGGCAAATCTGCCATTGGTGGTACCTTGGGCTGAGCTCGCCATCGTTGACAGGATGCACAGTTAAGCTGATGGTGTTTAACAGCTTGTCGTCCCCTTAAGATCCAATATTGCCTCCGTATTTCTGCATACACCCGTTCTGTACCTGGGTGCAACAAGCGCTCGTCAAAGTCTTTAATGAGAAGCTTTGTTGCTGGATGCTGCGGATCCAGCACTATCGGATGAATTTGTTCTACACTTGGGCTCTCCAGTCTCCGTAATCGCCCTCCGACTCTGATTACATTAGTTTCTGGATCCCACTCTGGGGCAAGACACGTTAGTCGACTGTGGCTTGGTATGAGTTTGTTTGTTTTAAGAGCTGCTATTTCCTCAGGAAAGCTCTGAGCTTGACACTCTCTCAGTAGGACCAATTCTGCTTCACTGTGATCCATGAGCTGGGTGTTATCAGAATCATCTGTCACTTTTCGACATGTCTGTCGAGTTGCCTCCACTAAATCTTTCCATGTACTGAACTGAGCAGCATCTGGAAGGGTTTGATCTGGTACCGTAATGGTTAGGCAGCATACAGTGAAACCTTTCAGTTCAGGTAGCCCATCTGACGTTGCCTGTTCAGGTCTCTTTGGCCAATGCTCAGAATCCAGTTTTAAAAATGATGGTCCCTGACTCCAACGACCAGGCTCGGTAAAACTGAAGAGTGATTTACCTCTTGTAATATCGTCTGCTGGGTTCTGCTGCGTGTCCACGTAGCGCCAAGCACTGGGCTCTGTCAACTCCTGTATTTCTGAGACTCGCGTTCCAACAAAGACTTTGAACCTACAAGAGTCAGACTGAAGCCACGCTAACACAGTTGTAGAATCTGTCCAAAGAATTGTCTGCTGGATAGTGAGAGTGATTTCATCATTCAGAAGCTTTGCTAGCTGTGCTCCCGCTAATGCTGCGCATTGTTCCAAGCGAGGCATGGACTGTTGCCTCTTGGGAGCCACTCGCGATCTGGCCATAACAAAAGAAGTATGAGTAACATCTTTGGTGGACTCTACTAAGTAAGCTACTGCCCCATACGCCCTCTCGGATGCGTCACAAAACACATGGAGGTCATACTTTTGAAGATCATCTTTGGGACCTGATGAGTAACAACGAGGAATAGTTATGGCACTAAGATGCTATAACTCACTTTCCCAGGTGCTCCAGGCCGCACGAAGATCAGGCGGCAAGTTTGGATCATCCCATCCTCTTTGTTTGGACCATAACTGTTGAATGAGCACTTTCGCTCGGGTGGTGAAAGGCACAATGAAGCCCAAGGGATCATACTGCGTGGCCAGGACTTGGTAAGCTGTTCTCATTGTTAATGCGGCATATTCAATGGGACGATAGTGGTATCCTAAGGTATCAGCAGCACAATTCCATCGGAGACCCAATGTTGGCTCCATGGGATCAGTCTTAATCTGCCCCAACCACTCTTCTGCAGCCAAGGACCTTGCTTCCGTAGGTAGATGTGATATCACTGATGGTTGGTTGCTAGCCCATTGTCTAAGGTCAAATCCACCCTCAGACATAAGACTGCGCAGTTGATCAACTGTTTCCTTGACCTCAGATGTGGTTGGAAAGCTTGCCAGGTAGTTGTCCACATAAAAACTTTGCTGCACTGTTTGTAGAGCACCTGGGTAATTTTTTTGGTTACTCCGAGCATGTTGTTGTACAGCGAAAATGGCACAACATGGGCTGCTAGTCGTACCAAACGGCAAAACCTGCCATTCATAGACGTCTGGACAGTTCTCACAATGTAAATCTCGCCATATAAAGCGGAGTAAAGGTCTGTCCTCAGGCAACAGACGGACTTGATGGAACATTCCGCGGATGTCCGCACTCACAGCCACCTGGTGTTGTCTGAATCGCAAAAGGACCCCCAACAATGATGGGCCAAGAGCAGGCCCTGGCAGAAGTTGATCATTCAGAGAAAGACCTTGATACTTAAACGAGCAGTTGAAGACCACTCTTGGTTTATCATTGTGGTACACAAGGTGGTGGGGAATGTACCATGCCTCCTCTGACTTAGCAACTTCTTCAGGTTGGAGCTTGGTAACGTAGCCTGCTTTAATGAGCTTATTAATCTCACCAGAGTAGACAACAGCTTTATCTGGGTCTCTCTGAAGTTTCCTCTCTGTGCTCCTCAGACTAGGCATAACCGATTGAATTGTACTCATGAGTTTTGGAGCTCCAGGTCTGCGAAGGAGGGGTGTGGCATACCGTTGGATTTCTTCAACTTCAATCCTCTGCGTTCGGCTTTCGAGAAGTTTAATTGCTTCTTGATCTTCCTTTGATCGAACCACCAGTTTTTCATTCCGGTATGGCAGAATGTCAAGTTGCCATAGCTTCTCAACATTACGACAGAGCAAGTCATTTGGACAGTCAGTTGAAACAAAAAGACACTGCTGCACTGATTCGTGGCTTGGCATGCAATCCTCTGCCCCTTGTAGGGCCCATCCCAGGGCTGTGTGCATTGCAACCGGACCACCTTTTAATCCTCGACGGACCGGCCTATCTGCTGTGATAAGATGGACGTGGTCTGATCCGATCAGCACCAATGGACGCACATTGTGAAATGACTGTAACGGAAGCTCTCTGAGGTGAGCATATCGTCTCTGAAGTCTCTGCACTGGATACGATTGCTCTACTAAGTCCAGACCTGAAGCTGTGAAGGCCCCACGTATCTGGAAGCGCCTCCCTGGTTCACTTTTAGAGGAAATTTCCAAGTTAATCTTGAGCCCGGACAGATGGGTGACATCGGAGCGTACTGTACGTAGAGCCAGTGTTTCAGGTTCACCCTCCAACTGAAGCTTGTGGACGGCTATTGGTAAGATCATGGTTCTCTGTGCTCCATCATCCAGTATAGCATAAGTCTCCACAGATCTGAACCCACTGTGTAGCAACACTGGTACCACTTTGAGAAACACTCTGCTGGTCGCGCTAGCAGGGGTAAGGTAAATTCGACTCTCTGATGTGCTTGATGTACAGTTTGTTGGATCATCACGTGCTATACGATGAAGCACCTGCAGATGTATTCCACCACAGTCACAACATGGCTTTTTGAGGTTGCATATTTCGGGCACATGTAATCGTGCACATCGCCAGCATCTCTTTCCATCAGAAATCCACTTCTGCAGGTCAGCAACCGATTGCTCTTTGACGTTATCACAACGAGTAATGTAGTGCTCCTTACTGTTGCAAAAGAGGCAGTGTACCTTGAATGGTTTCTTCGGTTTGAGCTCTTTGGGACGAGTAGGGAGCGCAGTCTCGGCTTGAGATGCACCATGATAAACAATTAAACTCGAACCCTTTGTTTTAGCTTGGGTTTTCTCTTTACTGACCCCAGGAGGTCTCTCATGCTGGTAACGCTGTACTAATCGAATGGACAGTCTCTGCTGCTGCGCCTTTACCTGCAGCCATCCAGCGAAGTCCTGTAGATTATAGGGATTAAGACTAATAGAGTTAAGCTTTCCCTGCTGTTGAAGGAACTCAATGAAGCCATCTCGTAGGTACTTTGGCAGCTTGCTAAGTAGGCGGTCTACATGTGAGCAACAATTAAGCTCCATCCCTCTAGGTCCCTCTAGGGACAGCAGCATGCTGACTAGGAGATGAACTCGCAAAGCAAAGCTCTGAAAGCTGTGGCTATCATTGGGCTTGACATCTGGTGATGTGAGGATGGCTGCAATCTCACCTTGTGCCAACTGATGTGGCTGGCCGTACTGTAATTGAAGTGCTTGCATAGCCGCTGAATACGGATATGGGTGATGTCGGCAGGACTGTGCTATCATCTGAGCTTCAGGCAATTTAAGGTGTTCTAACAGTACATGATATTTATACTTCTCTGTTAGTTCCGGGTAAGGCTCAAGCAAATTGTCCAATGCCAGCTTCATATTCGCAAATTCTCTTTCACTGTCACTGGTGAAGTCTGGAATTTTAGGTTTAGGGGGGCTATACAATGTCCGCTGAGCTGACCCCAGCGGAGCTGCTGTCTGGGCTGGTAACAACTGTGGATGAGCGACTGCAGCAGGGCTCATGGAGGGAAGTAAGCCAGGTATCATGTCTTGAGAGGGTAATGTTGATGGCATCTGATAAGGAGGGACATAACTGAATGAAGAAAATGCATTCACTGGCTGTATCTGTGAATGTGATGTTGCAAGATAGCCGTGAGGTGTCATGGGATGCTGACAGACCGGTATTGGTGACATCAGCTTCTGCTCATGAGGCTGAAATGATCGTTCTGCTTCATTGACTACAATTCGTTCTTGAAGAGGCAGAAATCTGGCAGAATGAGATAGAATAGGCTCAGATGGTAGTGGTTGATGTGAGACTGGAGATGCTGTGCCAGAGGAGATTGGAGAATACAGTAAACCTGCAGTCTTTGATTGCTGTGGATGGATTGGAGTGAATCCAAAATTGCGACTCTCTACCTCTGCTTTAGCAATAGCATCTGTCTTACGTGACTGTTCTTCATTGCTCACTGGGATGCATACAGAAGCCTGTGTGCTGACATGTGACACTGTGTCAGGTGGGTGTATGGGCAGAGGATTTAATGTACTAGACGGTGTTGGAGATGGCGGTGATGATGCATTAGCTTGTACTGGTTCATCGTCATCATGTTCCTCCTCTTCCCTCAAGAAAGATTTAATGTGTTCCATCATTTCGTTACGGCGGTGCTTACGTTTCTTAAGTCGGTCTAGCTTCCTTAGAAGATTGTCCATTTCAACTGTCTCTTCTTCTTCCCTCGCGTTCATGGATTCCATGAGTTTAGACAATGAGTCCATACTCAGTACGTCTGCTTGACTTGGACTGGGCGTGTTTCGTTGTCTACCTTGGCTAAAGGCTGCATCTGCTTGACTACTATACACTGCGGCTGCTGCTCCTCTCTGCTCCTCTGAGTCCCTCTGAACAGGACTGGAGGAAAGGGCAGGTCGGTGATGGAAGTCAAGGATGTAATCTTCAAGGCGCTTGGGGGTCTGACATTGCCGTGATGGTCTTACTCGTGCATCAGCATGGAGAAGTGACGTTGGTTTGTCATCTGATGACATTCTGAAGCAGTCAACATCCCGCTCGAAGGACCATTTGTTGGGAATTGCCCCACTGAGTGCTAGTTTTAAAGGCTGTTAACCACTTCAGTACTCTGATTAGGGAGGAGTCATCAGATTTCGTTTCCACTTTTATTTATGCAAGTTTCAACCTTGTACACATGTCAGTATACAACTGAGGTAGTTTCTGTAATAAACAAATAAGACATAATAAATAACCTGTCTATATACGGATTCAACCGTATTACAAATGAAACATCATGAACTCTCATATATACACTAAGCAAGGATATAAACTACAGAAAGAAATATAATAGCATAAATCACGTTATGCAGCCTTATTATAGCAACAGATAACAAACTATAAAATACAGGATTATGCCCATAATGAGAAGAACTAAACATATATTGCAGGTATTAGTGTTATAAGCACCCGTGCTAGCGCACGTGTTAGCGCGATTACACCGATAATTATAGCGATCACGAAACAGCGGCAAAACTGGCGTAGTGCCAGAAATAGTTACAGTGCACACAAACATTAATCATTAAACATGGTATAATGATATGAACTTACTGTGTCATAAACTTTAACTTGCACTGAAGGATGCTGCACACGAGTGAAAAGCTTGCGAACTCTACGTCAACTCCAGCTAGTATACTTTCGTAACAGAGAATACCACACTTACGCTAGAAACGTATATGCTTTACACAATGCACTGCGCATTTCACGTAACCCAACACATTAACCAGATAAGTTACATACAATAATAGATAAACCATAAAGAATTCGCAACAATTAGAGCTCTGTACATGGTAATGACACATCATGAGCCTCAAACAGTAATATACAAAAGAAATGGAGACTTTTCTGCGCTTCTGTGATCCACAAGAACATGGACAAAGGGAATCTCCGGTGGAGCACATATGTCTGTTTGAAAATGCACGTTTCGATGCACATTTACTAGAGGTCGACCGATTCATCAGATTTGCTGATTAATCCACGCCGATAACAATAACTATCGTTCATTTGCAAAGATTCCGACTGATAGTTTTTTTCGGTTGCGTTTTGTGCATACTCAACAGGGAACTAAGACAGCAGGAAAGCTCTGCTACTGATCTGCATTAAATAGTAGTAGATTTCCCCCTACTGGCGAAAACTAACACCATTAATGTCTCGTGCTGGTTGTTGTGACACGTGATGTGATACGCACCGCAGCAACAGGGGATCGCACGTGAATGTAAAACCATGTAAAAAGGTACAGTACACTAAAGTTCACGTTGTCATATATTATCTATTACAAATTACAAACCTGTATAAGTAAGAAATAGATGCTGCATTAGTTGTAACTTATATGTTTCCCAACAAGGCTGAGATGATGCTAACATTAATAGGCTACCTTAATAGAAATTAACAACACCACAAAAATACGAAACAGTGTGTCTTCATTTTTGCTGCGTTTTGCTGTAGTTAATACCAATCACATTTTTAACGTTTCTAAACAGGCTAAATAAATTTTTAAAGCTTCCGATTAGAGAATGTAATTTAGCCTTCATGCAGCCGAGAGAAAAGTAACTTACAAACAGTTACGGTCTGGTTTTAGCTGGTTTTTATCATCATTGAAATACATCATTTGTTATTTTGATTAGATTAACATCCTGGATGATAATTAGATGTGAATGACGTCATTACGTAAAGTACGTTAAAAAACTGGTTCACAAAAAAGAGTTGCACTTCCCATCACTATACAGAATCTCAATTCTTCATCCTTCTTTGTGTAAATAAGAGTGAAAAGACAATTTAATTTTTTCATGTTTCTTTCAGATGTGAAGAGTGATTCATGTTTGGATATAGAAATAACGTCCTCAACATCAAAAGAGCGACTGACAGCACAAACTCTTTCCTGCATCACCTGTGAAAAGACATTCAGCTCACAGAGACATTTAGAGAGACATGAGAGAAAACACACAGAACAGAAACTCTTCACCAGATCTGAGATCAGCTTTACTACCTTACAAGAGAAAAAACTTCATTCAGAAGACCACAGAGAGAAGAAGAAGAAGAAGAAGAAGAAGAAGAAGAAGAAGAAGAATCAGTTTCACTGTGAGCAGTGTGGGAAGATTTTTGGCTCTTCCTCTGATCTAAATGTTCACATGAGGACACACAGTGATGAAAAACCTTTCAACTGCACTGAATGTGGAAATTACTTCAGAACCAAACACAATCTTAAATTTCATCAGAGAGTTCACACTGAAGAGAAACCTTATCACTGTAGTGTCTGTGGGAGGAGTTTTAGTCAACAGACTTCATTACTAAATCACAAGAAAATTCATACAGGACAAAAACCTTTCAAATGCTCTCAGTGTGACAAGATGTTTGCTCAGTCAGGTTCCTTAAAATCTCATCAGAGACTTCATACTGGAGAGAAACCTTATCACTGTAGTGTCTGTGGGAAGAGTTTTAGTCAACAGACTTCATTACTAAATCACAAGAAAATTCATACAGGACAAAAACCTTTCAAATGCTCTCAGTGTGACAAGATGTTTGCTCAGTCAGGTTCCTTAAAATCTCATCAGAGAGTTCATACTGGAGAGAAACCTTATCACTGTAGTGTCTGTGGGAAGAGTTTTAGTCAACAGACTTCATTACTAAATCACAAGAAAATTCATACAGGACAAAAACCTTTCCAATGCTCTCAGTGTGACAAGATGTTTGCTCAGTCAGGTTCCTTAAAATCTCATCAGAGACTTCATACTGGAGAGAAACCTTATCACTGTAGTGTCTGTGGGAAGAGTTTTAGTGTAAAGCATACCTTACTAAGTCACATGAGAATTCATACAGGTGAAAAACCTTACAAATGCTCTCAGTGTGACATGGTGTTTACTTGTTCAAGTAACTTAAAAGTCCATCAGAGAGTTCACACTGGAGAGAAACCTTAACTGTTATGTTTGTGGGAAGAGTTAATCAACCATCAAATGTTGTAAAGCACCAGTGACCTTAATAAGGTTATGGAACCAAAAACTTAAAGTTTAAATATTGTTAAAAGTTAATAGTAAAATAAGAGCAAATAATCAAGTATGAGCAATATCGCAGATAAATAGAACAGAACAAACATACAAATGAAATAAAACAGTGCTGCTCATGTTTTAAGATTAATTTAACAGTACTGTATTATGGAGGACGAAAAATTACTTGAAGGTCCCATATTTTAAAGCTTTCTAGTTTTATTTTAAGTTATGATATCCTTAAAGGGAAAGTTTACACAAAAATTAGATTTCTGTCATTTTTTACTCACTTTCATGTTGTTACAAACCTGTATACATTTCTTTGTTTCTGATGAGGGAAGATATTTTAAGGAAAGTTTGAAGTAAAGACATTTTTGAGCCACATTTGCTTCCATAGTATTATTTTTTCTTACTATGAAACTGTTGTTTTTTAATGTTTTTTTATGAGTGAAATAAAGCAATAAGCCCCGCGAAGCAGCGGGCCACCAGTGCATTCCACAACGGCCATGGGGCGTTGTTAGGCACGACGCGAAGCGGAGTGCCTAAAACCCCCTCTGCCGCTACAAAATGCACCGGCAACCCACTGCTTCGCGGGGCTTATTGCGTTTATAAAACGGTTGCTTCAAATTATGTATAGCAGGATTTCATATAATAAAACACAGCAAATAAGTTGTAATTATATTAGTACAGATATTAGTCTTCCGCCAAACAAAGTAGTTCCTCAGACTCAAGTGTGTCTGCAACAGAGCGGTTCCCAAGCAAAACAGACGCAGCAAAGACACAATGAAAATATGATTCATTAAGACTGTGGTGTTTATTTTCATAAATCAACATTCATCTAATTTATACATTAACATTTATACCGTGCAACTGTTGACGTGTGGATCAAATATGCTTGGAAGCATGCTTAACACTTTCCCTGCCAGCGTTTTTTAAAAGAGTTGCCACCCAGCTTTAGTTAAACATTAATGCCTTTCAGAAAAATGTTCTTCTTTAGATATATAAACATACAATATATCAAATGAAAGAACACCCTCTGCTTTAAAAACAACAAAATAAAAACGTTTCACCCTACCTTCAATTGTTCTTTTATCCTCTCAAATTTTGAGCAAAATGTTGGGATAATTCCATTTCTGTGAATGACTTTTGTTAGAGATCCGATGCAGATCGCTGATCAAAAAATACACTTGAGTTTTAAAGTGTTGAGTGAAAGCATCAGTGTTTATGTTGTGTAAGATCGCCACCACTGATCAGTGATCGCCAACAGTGGCGCAGTGATACAAGCTATGTAATACGGTTTGAGCCGTGGGTTTACCGGTGAGTTTTATCACAGCTGAGAACGCGTTTCAACCAATCAGAATGAAGAACCAGAACTGGCCGTTTTATAATACACATTTGAAATAACGTTACCCATGGAAGCAAACTAAATGTTAGTTTCTGTACCCTAAATGGGCCGGTGTCCGTAACTTAAGAAAAAAACGTTTGATTTCCACCAGATATTTTGTCAAAACTTGTGGCTACCAAAGACTTTAGAATTACAAAGCATCACATAACCGTCTACAATATATAATTTTAGTTTTCTCTGGCTTCATGATGTAACTTAAAATGAGGGCTGCATGATAAATCACATGTGATTGTCTTGCGCATCTCGTCAGTATAGCGGCAGCTGGTTCAGAAAGCAGGTGATGCCGTTTTACTATTAATCTATGGCAGGTATTCCATATGGTGGATAAAATGTGCAAATAAGCGTCCAATCGACGAATGGCTGACCAAACATTTTTAAATTTTAGTGCCTAGCAGCGTGCGACCCACGTGAAGACCTGACATGAAGTCAACGCCTTAAAAGTAGCATGTTTTTTTAATGAGGTAATGTGCAGTGCCCGACCTATACGGCTGATATTATCGGCCGATATGAGCTAATTGCATTTAAATCAGCATTGGCGTTTATAACGGCCGATGAAACATGAGAAACAGAGTCTCATGCTTCCCTCATGTTATGATAGTTTGCCCACCAGAGGGAGGTCTGCAACTCCCCAGTTGACAACAGTGCCAGAAAGCCAAGCCAGTAGTCTCGTGTAGCCAGACCTCTGGTGTTTTTCGCTGCTTTTTCTGGACAAAGCCCGCCCACAAGCTGTTTGACCGACATGTCAACCAACCAATCACAGTTTGTTTCATCTAGCGTCACATTTCGGACTCCCCACAATAACGAGCCGGCTGGCAACAAGTCAGTTATGGAAGTAACCAGCAGTAACCGAATAGCATCTAAATAAACAACATTACTCACCATAGAACAATGTTGTGCACTTCATCAACAGCCACACCAATGAAACGCTACCGTTAAATGTCTGTTTGAAGCATATCTTCAAAGGCAAGAGTGCTTACTCGATCTAAAAAGTATGACCACATCAGTCCAATTCTGGCATCTTTACACTGGCTACCAGTTAAATATCGCATACAATTTAAAATATTACTAATCACCTACAATGCCTTAAATGGCCTATCGCCCTCGTATATTAAAGAACTGCTATCAAAATACAATCCATCACGTAAACTGCGCTCACAAAATTCTGGTCCCTAATTATCCCTAGAATATCAAAAGTGTCTAAAGGTGGTAGATCCTTTTTCTACTTGGCCCCTAAGCTATGGAATGATTTACCAAATAATGTTCGAGTATCAGACACAGTAGATCAATTTAAATCTAAACTTAAGACATTCTTCTTTAGGCAAGGCAAGGCAAGGCAAGTTTATTTGTATAGCACATTTCATACACAGAGGTCATTCAAAGTGCTTTACATAGAAATGAGAAAACAATATATAAAAGAGAAAAAAGAAAATGTAAAAATAATAGATACACAATAAAATCACAATAAAAACACTTTAAAATGTTAAAAAGAATAAAACAGAAATAAAAGTGACTTGAGTTAAAAGTGCAGTCAGTGTGAAGCAGCACAGTGCTCATTCAGTAAATGCAGAGTTAAACAGATGTGTTTTTAATCTAGATTTAAAAGTGTTTACTGTTGAAGCACATCTGATCTCTTCTGGAAGCTGATTCCAGCTAGAGGTGGCATAATAACTAAATGCTGACGCACCTTGTTTTGAGTAAACCCTTGGGATTTCTAACTGACCTGATCCTAATGATCTGAGTAATCTTTTAGGTTTATATACAGTTAGCATATCTGTCATGTATTTGGGTCCTAAGCCATGAAGTGATTTATAAACGAGTAACAATACTTTAAAATCTATTCTAAATGTAACAGGTAGCCAGTGTAAGGACCTGAGGACTGGAGTAATGTGCTCAGATTTTTTGGTTCTAGTCAGAATTCTGGCAGCAGTGTTCTGTATGAGCTGCAGCTGTCTAATGGTCTTTTTGGGGATCCCCGTAAGAAGTCCATTGCAGTAATCCACCCTGCTGGTGATGAAAGCATGAACAAGTTTCTCTAAGTCCCGTCTTGATACAAAACAGCTAATTCTGGCAATATTTCTGAGATGGTAGTAAGCTGATTTGCTTATTGCTTTCACGTGACTACTGAAATTAAGGTCAGACTCTAAAATTACACCAAGATTTCTGACTTTATTTTGTGTCTTTAGACCCCTAGAGTCAAGGTATGTGTTAACTTTGAGAGTTTCATCTTTATTTCCAAATACAATGACTTCAGTTTTGTCTTTGTTTAACTGGAGGAAGTTTTGACGCATCCAACAGTTAATTTCATCAATGCATTTACATAGAGAGTCAATGGGGCTGTAGTCATTAGGTGACAGGGCTAAGTATATCTGGGTGTCATCTGCATAGCTGTGGTAAGCAATTTGGTTCTTTTTCATTATTTGACCAAGTGGGAGCATATACAAATTAAACAGAAGCGGTGCAAGAATTGAACCCTGTGGGACTCCACATGTCATGGATGTCCACTCAGATTTATGGTTACCTATGTTCACATAGTAACCTCTTCCTTGTAGGTATGTTTTAAACCATTTGAGGACCATCCCAGAGAGCCCTACCCAGTTTTCCAGTCTATGTAAGAGTATGGTGTGATCTACTGTGTCAAAGGCAGCACTAAGATCTAGTAGCACCAGCACTGATATTTTACCTGAATCAGAGTTTAAGCGAATATCATTTATTATCTTTATGAGCACTGTCTCTGTGCTGTGATGCTGACGGAAACCAGATTGAAAATTGTCCAGATAGCCATTTGAGTTTAAGAATTTGTTCAGCTGATTAAAAACCACCTTTTCAATGATCTTGCCTATAAACGGAAGATTTGAGATTGGTCTGTAGTTGCTAAGTATGGTTTTGTCTAGGTTACTCTTTTTTAGGAGAGGCTTAACAACTGCTGTTTTTAATGACTCTGGAAAGGTGCCTGTGATCAGAGAGGTATTTACTATTTTTAAGAGGTCAGTTTCTAAGCAGTTAAGTACCTTTTTGAGAAAAGATGTGGGGAGTGTGTCAAGGCTGCTAGTTGATGCTTTAAGATGTTGTACTGTTTCTTCCAAGGTTTTTATATCAATTATGTCAAATTCTGAGAGAATGGCTAATTTCTGAGGTTGTTGCAATGATATCTGACTGATCACAGTACAATATGAGGCCGTATTGATCGCCATTCTGATATTACTGATCTTCTCAGAGAAAAAGGTTGCAAACTCATTGCATTTGTTGTCAGAGAGCATTTCACTAGGAACTTGATTTGGGGGGTTTGTTAGTCTCTCTACAGTAGCAAAAAGAGTGCGAGTGTTGTTTATGTTTTTGTTTATAATGTTTGAAAAGAAGGTCTGTCTAGCTGTGCCTAGTTCTACATTGAAAGCACGAAGACTGTCTTTATAGATGCTATAATGTACTTCAAGTTTTGTTTTCCGCCACATACGTTCAGCTTTTCTGCATGTTCTTTTCATGTGCTGTACTGCTGTTGTGTTTCTCCAGGGAGCTTTACGTCTGCCAGTGATCACCTTGACCTTTACTGGAGCTATACCATCAATGGCATCTTTAACTTTTATGTTAAAGTTTTCAAGGAGAACATCAACAGAGTCTGCCGATATGTTTGGCAACATTGATATAGCATTCATAAATACCTCACTGGTGTTCTCATTTATGAACCTTTTTTTAACATAGACAGATCTAGCATCAGTGGCAGGACAGATCAATAAATCAAAGTAAACACAGAAATGGTCAGATAGGGCTTCATCCTTGATTACAGTGGATGAAATGTATAGACCCTTGCTAATGAGCAGATCAAGAGTGTGTCCCCGATTGTGTGTAGGACCTTGCTCGTGCTGGGTCAGATCAAAGGTGTTTAAAACATTTAACAGTTCAATTGCAGCATTTTTTTCTGCATTGTCTATATGAATATTAAAATCTCCAGCAATAACAAAATAATCAAATTCAGAGGAAATTGTTGATAAAAGTTCTGTGAATTCATCAACAAATGCTGAGGTGTATTTGGGAGGTCTATAAATAATTGTAAACAGAATGCGTGGTGTACCTTTTAAAGCAATACACAAATATTCAAAAGACTGGTAATCACCAAGTAACACTTGCTTGCATTGAAAGGCATCTTTGAATAAAGCAGCTATTCCTCCACCTCTTCTAATAGCTCTACAGACATTTATAAAGGTAAAGTTGGGTGGGGCTGATTCATTGAGGACTGTAGCACTGCAGCTGTCATCTAACCAAGTTTCATTTAGAAACATAAAGTCCAGGTTGTTAGTGGTGATAAGATCATTAACTAAAAAGGATTTGTTCTTTAGTGAACGGATGTTCAGAAGTGCTAACTTAACAGTAACTGGTTTTGGCACTGTATCAATCTCAGAATGACGTATAATAGGCAGTAGATTAGATAGAATTGCTGTGCGGCTGGAGACGGCCTTCATCTTTCTATCACATGTCAGGACAGAGATAGGGAAAGCTAAAGGGACATCGGGCACCCGCTTGTTCTTAAAATATTTATGATTGTTACTGCTGACGTAGCGGGAACCCAACACACATCAGTTACCAGTGCTGTTTGCAGATGAGGGCTGGTGTGATCCCTGACGTTGAGGCAGAGGTCGGAGTGCTCTCTCAGATGGAGGGGGAGGGCAGGCTGGGCCCGGAGGCTTTGGTGGTTGAGGAGCCCGCCGTTTCTTGGTTGATATTTGGGGACTCGCAGCAATAGAGTGGGAGAGCTTTGTTCCAGCAGATACCAGTTTCTCCATTTTCTCTGAAAAGCCCAGAAGTGGTGATGTTGGAGAGAGGGAGAGAGAGTGTGACGACATCAGCTGTGATTCTGGTGTTCCTGAAGGCTGGGAGGGAGTGTTATCATTCCTCTGGTCATTATCAACAGAAACGTCCTTGGGTGTTGATTCACAATCCAGCTGTAGCGAGGTCTGTGGGCAGGGCTCAGCCTGAGCTGTGTCTGTGAACAGTAGTTGTGACTGCAGAGTTTTATCCTTGTCTTCTGAATGTCCATCCAGGTGCTGGTGTAAAATCCTGTGGTCATTTCCGCTGTTCAGTAGTGGACTGGCACACTCAGCTGATGGATGATGCATGGAGAAAAAGATATTGTCTTTAAGCAACCTAGCACCCAGTTTGTTTGGGTGGATACCATCTGTGTTAAAAAGTTGCCTTTGGCTCCAGAAGATATTGAAATTGTCAATGTAATTCAGTCCTCTCATGGTGCAGGTTTTTTGCAGCCATGAATTTAAACTTAGTAGCCGAGAAAACATATTTGTTCCCCGGGCTGGGAGAGGTCCACTGATGAAAGATTTAACTTTCAGTCTTGCAAGTGTTTCAAAAAGTTCATTGAAATCCACCTTAAGGAGCTCAGACTGCTCTTTCCGAATATCATTCTTTCCCACATGTATGACAATCCGACTGACAGACTTATGTTTCATCAGAATGTTGCAAAGTTCCTTGTTAACATCAGAAACCGTTGCACGAGGAAAACAGTATGTACGGGTAGCCTTGCTTTCAAAGTTTCTGATAATATTGTCACCCACTATCAGCGTGCTTGGCTCGGCTGCTGTCTGAGCGGAGCGCCGCTGCCTGTATGATATTGAGCGTCTGTTAGCTCTGTAAGCTACTGACTGATGTGATCTGTGTCCATTAACATTTGGGGATTCTTCACCCAAACTCATTAGTGCTTCAAATCTATTTTCAAGCCGTACAGGGGGTGGTAGAATACCAATATTGGCTACTCGAGTTGAACCCATATCTGGGGTAGATGATGCTAATGCAGCAATTTGTGACACTCGTGACAGTCTAATGTCTTGAGCACTTTTGGGTCTCGCACCCTGTTTATGCCATCGGTTTGTGTCCTCAATTACTTTAGGTTTCTCTGAGCTCACTATGACCTGTTTATAAGCATTAGGTTCACAGGACTCACCAGCTTTATGTTGAGAAGGACCACGATGAAGCTCCGCTGTATGTTCTGGCAGGGTCGGCAGCGCCACAAGTAACTTTGTTTCGAGAACCGCAATCTTTTGTAAAAGTCTGTGGCAGTTTGAGCAGCAGGTGGATTGAGATCCAAAAGAAGGCATTTTTCTTCTTTTCTTCTGTTTGAGTGTGGGCAGCTGTGTTGTCCTGTTTTAGGATTGTCAGCTCCCGGCAATAGCAGACTGGTAGACTGCAATGATAGAAACCCCAAGTTGTTGAATATTCCAAATATCAATATAGTTCCAGGTATTTGTAGTTTTAGTTTGAGAGCCCAATTGTTTAGTTTAAGCACTGTGCTGAACTGCTGGTAGTTGAATCAAAAGATAAAAGCGAAAAAGCAAAAGCGCAAAGCACAGAGCGCAAGTAAAAGCGTCCGAACAGTAGCAAAGTAGGAAGTATTCACATAAAATGTCCAGTAAATGTACTTTTCCCGCAGTAGTTATTTTGTCTAGGGCAAAGTACTCACATACCTCATATGGGTAATATACTATTACCGCAATAGTTAGCCTGTCTGGAACCGAGCTGACTTGAATCACTATAATGTTTGACACTTGCATTACATGCGAATGTCCCCTACGCTAATAGAACTCTGTTTTTGTCTCCCTGTCTCGTCCTCCACCCCGAGGACAATGAGACAAACAGACCCAGTTCCTGTTGCTATGAAGGTCATCGCACCACTGATCTACTGGCTGTCCTTCAACGTGATGACCAGCCGATGCCTGACCAACGACCACCGGCTAAACCAGTTTAATCCGCTTACCCGCCTCCTATCCCTACCGTATCTATCTATCTATATATATATACATATATATTAATTCCTCCCAAGGGTTTTTGTCCTTCTAGGAGTTTTTCCCATTGGGTTTTTTCCTAGGGGGGTTTTTCGTCCCAGGGAGAGTCAGCCAACTTTGGCTTAACTTAGCTCTTTACTTTATACGTTACATTATTAATATGCTCGCTTGTACGGTTTAACCTTAGCCGCTATCTCTACTTATTATATTATCTATTGATTTTCTGTGTTCTCCTCTACATCTTCTCATATAAAGCTGCTTTGCAACAATAAACACTTGTGAAAAGCGCTATATAAATAATATTGAATTGAATTGAATCTCTCAAATTTTTTAACACATACAAGCAATTCAGGAGAACCAAACTTTTTGACTCCACTAACTGCCTCAAGCAAAACTCTTGGACGTCTTTTAGAGAGTCTATGCTGCAAACGTTGCATATTTTTGAGAATCCAATGTTTAGTTGATCGTGATAACTGGTCATTATCCATGTGAACACGATAATATTCCTCAATGGAACGTCAGAGCTTGGTTTTCCAGGTACCGAAACTATTCATGACACTCGCATCTCCTGGAAATCTGGTTTATTTCAACCAATCAAAGACAACTTTGACATTCTCACAGGGTTTCCAGAGAAGTGTACGAAAAACATCAGACGTTTAGCCAACACGCTGTGGGCGTGACGTCTGAGGCTAAGACTACCAAGCCAGTAGCAGAGCATTACACCCGGCATGAAATGTACGTTCGTTGTGTGAAATGATTGTAGATTTAGTTCATACTAGTGCTGTGACGGATCGCAGTTGAGCCAATCACGACCCGCGGTTTGGCTCACATTGCTATTTGCAGATTATTATGCAAATTTAAAGGTGACATAGAATGGTTGAACGGAGTATTTATTCTTGTTCTGTGATGTGACATGTAGACAAAAAAATTTTTTGTTTGGGTCTGCAATGCCTTAGAAGCTTCCTAAAAACCTCTCTCAGAAAGCTCTATTATAATAATAATTCCTTACATTTATATAGCGCTTTTATATAGCTCAGTACTCAAAGCGCTTTACATATGAATGGGGGAATCTCCTCAACCACCACCAATGTGCAGCATCCACCTGGATGATGCGACAGCAGCCATATTGCGCCGGACCGCTCACCACACACCAGCTTATTAGTGGAGAGGAGACCGAGTGATATAGCCAATTAGTATGAGGAATGATTAGTAGGCCAATGGGCAAGTTTGGCCAGGATGCCGGGGCACACCCCTACTCTTTTCGAAGGACATCCTGGGATTTTTAATGACCACAGAGAGTCAGGACCTCGGTTTAACGTCTCATCCGAAGGATGGGGGATTTCAAACGAGTGGTTTTGCACCTATTTGGCTCCCCCTACTCTGCCCTCCAAAGGCTAAGTGCAGTATCTACGCAAACACTGAAACTGAGAAAAATGGCTTTAAAGTTTTTTACACCAGCCAGTCAAACATGTTACTGCAATTTTGGCACACACATTTATCTGAAATGGGACAAAATTTAACCAGGAGACTTTGTCACAAGACACAACAGATCTCACAAAGCCCATTTTAACCCTTAACTCAATTTTGACCAAATGCGTAGTTACTGCGCTTTCGCTTTGTAGGGCAGTACTGGCTTAACTTGCAATCTCATTACTGATTTGGCTGACTTTGCTGCCACTCAAAAAATGTAGTCAATTATTTGAAAGTGGATGGGCAGTTAGATACCTGTGATATTAAAAGCATCAGTTTTTCAGATTGGGCTGTTTTCTGGCTGACATTTCTAAAAGAGGAATTTCTATGAGACTGAGATGTTTAGCATGTTTAGCACTTTTTGTATGTTTGTGAATGTGGGTAGACTACCATTATTCAACAAAGACAAGGTAAAAATGGTTTTTCATTCTTTGTCCCCTTTAAATAGGGAAAGTTTATCATTTGCACATGTTTCTAAGGCTTACAAACAGTAACATTCAAGTGATTTAAACAATTTAACCGCTTTCTGTAGATTTCTGTACGCATATGCGGTTAAATGTGTCCGGTCCAGCTCCAGTCAGGCGTAACTTAATCATCCCTTCAAAGATCAGAAGTCCTCATGTGTAAACTACAGAGAGAGTCGCGCTGTGTCTCATACTGTAGTCCATTAATACATTTGCTGAATAGAGCAATGAAAAACAACGTAACATTTTTATGTGAAGCGACTGTTTTATGCTGCATCTTCATCCTGAAGCCCCGTTTGGAATTCGCCCTCTGCCTGCATGTGTGCACGCGTTTAAGTGCCCTCAGTAGTGCACATACAGAGAGACACGTTTAAAAAGTAAGCCAACATAAAATTTTTCTGTACTTGACAGGACACATACACAAAAAATGATCTCACAGTATTCTTTTTCTAACAAAAACATTTGTTTATGTCTTAAGTGAATTATAGAATCAGTCTGTGCTTATTTGTTCTTAAAGAGACATTAACCTACTTAAGTCGGCTCTAAAGTAATAATAATATTTAATTTCGTACAATAAAGACAGTGTTATTATTCATTTAATTTGTTTATTTAATGCTAATTTTAGACCATACTTAATGTGCAACTTTGTTTTTTATAAATGTTTGTAATTTTCTTTTAAAATGGCACAAACATTTTAAAATTTGAAGATGGCACTTCAAATGGTGCCATCGTCGAAAGACACCATTTGAAGATAAACGGAGGTGTTTATGGTTGCAATTAGCAGACAGACTGGAGGAGTGATGAAATCATCTGGAAATATTTTAATAATTAGAATAGAAAATAATTTGAGAAGATGTCTGGTCATCTGTTGACGTCTGTTCCCTCTATGTGTTTCTTATAGCGTTTTCATCACATTACATTTATAATTTATTTAGAAAGATTAAAATTTTGAATGGGTTATACTAAAAAGCAATATCACCATTTATTAAATATTTCATAATTTTTCCGTTGTCTTGTTTCTTTTTACGTTATATCTTAGCCTATTTCTTCTTCCTGTTTGTTCTAAAATTATTATGTTTACATACTTATATATTTATTAACACACACACACAAGTGTGAAGTGATTAATATATAAACAGGCCTATGCATATTAATTTGTATGTAAACATAATAGTTTTAGAACAAACACGTAGGCTATAAATATAAGGAAGAAATAATAGAAAACAGGAAAATTATGAAATATTTAATAAATGGCAGGCATGTGCACAGGTAGGACTCAACCTGTGCAGGGCACATGCCCTACTTACATTCAGAAGTGCCCTTTTTTGGAGGTGTTTTATTACCTAATTTTCTTTAATAAAGCAATGATATTGGTAACCCATTCAGCCTGTCTGTTTTACAAATATATTTATCAAATTAAAGGTATTAAAAAATTAGCAGGACAAACGTAGTCTTGTCTCTATGTATTTTAGTGTTGAGATGATGCAGGACACTACGGTATGTGACAATAAACAGGGCTTACAGGAGGCTTAATATTAATAGCTTAATATTTTATGTTACAGTCAATCGCACAACAGCTTTTCCCACCCATTTAGACACGTTTTCACCGTGTTTTCGCTGATTTTACACTGTACTCAAATGCTGCCGCTCTGTCTTTTGCCAAACAGTGGACGTAACCGCAGTCATTTTCGCCAAAGGTGACGTCACGTGCATACCTATTGATATCCCAAGGAGTTCACACCTCAGTCCAGAAGATGGCGGCAATGAACACTGTTTGCAAACTGCCTGTAAAACTACCGAAGAAGAAGAAGCGTTTTCTCTCTCCAGTACAGCAGGAGCGGTGCAGCTCTTTAATCCACAGATAAACACACTAAAGAGAGCGAGCGAGAGAGAGAGAGAGAGAGAGAGAGAGAAATAGAGCGCGTGTGATGTGTTTGTGTATCCTCAGTGTTTTTCTCTCTTGCGTGTTTCATTGAGTGTAAACGGAGTCTTGTCTTTGTGTATTTAAATGTTGAGACGATGCAGGACACTACAGTGTGTGACAGTAAACAGAGCTTACAGGAGGATCAAACTTCCACAGAGTCTCTGGATTCGGTCTGTAACGCTGGAGAACAGCAGCAGATCCTGCAGACCAAACTGAAGATGTGTTCAGTTAAACTCATCGACTCCACGAACCTCATGATGAAGATTAAAACTGAACCCACATAAATCAAAACTGAACCCACAGAAATCAAAACTGAACCCACAGAAATCAAAACTGAACCTACAGAAATCAAAACTGAACCTACAGAAGAGGAAGATCGCACTGATGAAGAAGATTATGATTTTATTCCATCAGGTATGTCTCCTTAATTATTGTCACAAACTCACTAATCAAAAGACCAAAAAATGTAAGTACTAAAATTTAAGGACATTTTAGTTTAGGATATCTATAAAACTTAACAGGCACGTTGGCTTAAAGGGACGTTCCCCCCAAATCACTTACCCCTGTGTCGTTCTAAACCCCAAAGTGCTCAGATCGTCTTAAGAACACATTTTTTAAAATGTATTTTATAAAACCCGGGAGCCCAGCAAAAACAGAACATTCCCCTAACGTTCCCATATGGTTCCTGGGACACAAAAACGTTAACGTTCCCAGAACGTTACATGTAGGTTGTTTTTAGTTATATTTTATAACCTAGGAAGAACATACTCTGTAGTTTTAAGCTATAACGAATAAACTTGTATAGCCTAATGAATGGCCTTTATTAAAGGGATAGTTCACTCAGAAATAATAATAATGTAATTAATTAAAGTCTTAAGAACTAAGACTCCCCATCACTATACAGAATCTCAATTCTTCCTCCTTCTTTGTGTAAAAGACAATTTAATTGTTTAATGTTTCTTTCAGATGTGAAGAGTGATTCATGTTTGGATATAGAAATAACGTCCTCAACATCAAAAGAGCGACTGACAGCACAAACTCTTTCCTGCATCACCTGTGAAAAGACATTCAGCTCACAGAGACATTTAGAGAGACATGAGAGAAAACACACAGAACAGAAACTCTTCACCAGATCTGAGATCAGCTTTACTACCTTACAAGAGAAGAAACTTCATTCAGAAGACCACAGAGAGAAGAAGAAGAAGCAGGTTTCACTGTGAGCAGTGTGGGAGGATTTGTGTCTCTTCCTATAAACTAAATATTCACATGAGGATACACAGTGATGAAAAGCCTTTCAACTGCACTGAATGTGGAAAATACTTCAGAACCAAACAAAATCTTAAAATTCATCAGAGAATTCACACTGAAGAGAAACCTCATCACTGTAGTGTCTGTGGAAAGAGTTTTGTTCGAAAGTCAAACTTACTTTATCACAAGAGAATTCATACAGGTGAAAAACCGTTCAAATGCTCTCAGTGTGACAAGACATTTGCTTCTTCAAGTAACTTAAAAGACCATCAGAGAGTTCATACTGGAGAGAAACCTTATCACTGTAGTCTCTGTGGGAAGAGTTTTAGTCAACAGTCGCACTTACTAAATCACACAAGACTTCATACAGGTGAAAAACCTTTCCAATGCTCTCAGTGTGACAAGACGTTTGCTCAGTCAGCTTCCTTAAAAAAACATAAGAGAGTCCATACTGGAGAGAAACCTTATCATTGTAGTCTCTGTGGGAAAAGTTTTGTTCAACAGACAAACTTATCTAAGCACAAGAGAAGTCATACAGGTGAAAAACCTTTTAAATGCTCTCAGTGTGACAAGACGTTTACTTGTTCAAGTAACTTAAAAAACCATCAGAGAGTTCATACTGGAGAGAAACCTTATCACTGTAGTGTCTGTGGGAAGAGTTTCTCTAATTTATATCATTTAAGAGTCCATCAGAGAGTTCACACTGGAGAGAAACCTTATCACTGTAATGTCTGTGGGAAGAGTTTTAGTGTAAGTGATACTTTACTAAAGCACAGTAGAATTCATACAGGTGAAAAACCGTACAAGTGCTCTCAGTGTGACAAGACGTTTACTTGTTCAAGTAACTTAAAAGCCCATCAGAGAGTTCATACTCAGTGTTGGGCAAATTACTGAAAATTAGTAATTAGTTACAGTTACTAGTTATTTCTTTAAAAGTAACTGAATTACTCTACCAGTTACTGTATATCAAAAGTAATTAGTTACTTAGAAAAGTAACTTTTAAGTTACTTTTATGTCTGCTTTTTAAATGTAAATATGAACAGTACTGAACAGTCAAACAGTAAAATAATATGGATGGGCTTTACATGAAAGACTCTAATATATCACATACTGTAGGAGCCTATTTTGCTTTAGATTAAACCTTTGAATATTTTTGTTAGAAATTATCTTAATATGTAAACTTAGTTTATTTATGTATATCATTTAGACCATTTAGACAAATATTCTGCATGTTTACAAAAATATATAATGTGTTAAAATTGTGTAGTGTCTCTTTAAAAATTTGAAGACAATTGTGTCAACATGTCATATTTTCTAAAATAAATTATCATTTTTCTGATTTCATATTTATTTTAATAAGTTAGAAACGTCTCCGCTGTGTCCTGCTGACAGGCGCGATGCGCATGCAGCAGGTGAGGCAAATTATGGGTCCTCTGAAGGTTAGACCGTCTCATTTCAGTTCTCTTCGCGAACTTCTGAGCGCCTTGAAAGGCCGAGTGCTCACCTTTTATCGCATGCTTAGTAAAGTGCAGCCCTTGAATTGGAACACAGCTTTTGAAGCTTGCGGCTTCATGTTCATTCTAAATGCACTGTCAGCTATTATGAAGTGTAATGATTCATTGCGTCGCCAACCACGGTCCTGCGACGTCAGATATGTCTTGCCTATTTTTTACAAAATAAAGTAACGCAAGTAACGAACTCATTTAAATTTCAGTAATTGTAATTGCTTTACTTGATTTAAAAAAATACTTCGTTACATGCTCGTTACTGCTAAAAGTAGTGGAGTTACAGTAACGCATTACTTTGTAACGCGTTACTCCCATCACTGGCTATGAATATAAGGAAGAAATAATAGAAAACAGGAAATTATGAAATATATAATAAATGGCAGACACAGAAAGGGCTTAAACTGTGCAGCACGCACGCCCTATTTGTCCTTACAGTCAGAAGTGCCATTTTTGTTGGAGGTGTTTTATTATTATTTTTTTATTGAACCGCGAGAAGACAAAAACTTGTATGAAATTTAATGGACATGATAATATGCTTTGGTATGTTTCCAAAGAAAAACACAGATAAAATACAAATACTTGAAAAAATACTTTTAAGTAGAAAGTAATCTGCTTGATAGTGACCATGGCAACTTATCAACCCACCTGTGGTCAGTGGACGTTGGCATGAATGATCTATTTACTTTTTTTGGCAGTCTGTAAAACTACAGATCCGAATTCTTGTTAATCTGTTAGTACAGTCTATCTCACAACAGCTTTTTTCCAGATTCTGTGCTCGGGTTCGGCGCTCTGTCTTTTTGCCACTCAATGGGCGTAACCGCGCAGGCACTTTCTCCAAAGGTGACGTCACGTGAATACCGTCTATTAATTTCCCAAGGAATTTACGCCACACTCCAGAAGATGGCGGTAATGCGCACTGTTTGTAAACTGTCAGTAAAACCACCGAAGAAGAAGAAGAAGCGCCTTCTCCAGTACAGCAGGAGGCGCTGCAGCTCTTTAATCCGCAGATAAACTCACTAAAGAAAGAAAGAGCGCGTGTGATGTCTTTGTGTATCCTCAGTGTTTTTCTTTCTTGCGTGTTTCATTGAGTGTAAACAGAGTCTTGTCTCTGTGTATTTTAGTGTTAAGATGATGCAGGACACTACAGTGTGTGACAGTAAACAGAGCTTACAGGAGGATCAAACCTCCACAGAGTCTCTGGATTCTGTCTGTAACGCTGGAGAACAGCAGCAGATCCTGCAGACCAAACTGAAGATGTGTTCAGTTAAACTCGTCGACTGCACGAACCTCATGATGAAGATCAAAACTGAACCGACAGAAATCAAAACTGAACCCGAAGAAATAAAAACTCGAAGAAATAAAAACTGAACCCACAGAAGAGGACGATCGCACTGATGAAGATGATGATTTTATTCCATCAGGTATGTCTCCTTAATTTTTTTTTTTTACATTTTTAACTGTCATGTGAGCACCTGTTTTGTCACAAACTCACTAATCAAATGTCCAAAAAATTTAAGTAATACAATTTTCGGACATTTCAGTTTAGGATATTTTTAAAACTTATCAGGCACTTAGGCTTAAAGGGTAAGTTAACCCCAAAATGTTAATCACTTACCCCTGTGTCGTTCTAAACCCCAAGTGCTCAGATTGTCTTAAGAACGAACAACAGCAAAAACAGTACGTTCCCATATGGTTCCGGGGACACAAAAACGTTAACGTTCCCAGAACGTTCCATGTAGGTCATTTTTTTGTTATATTTTATAACCTAGAAAGAACGTACCCTGTGTTTTTTTTTTAAGCTATAACGAATAAACTTTTATAGCCTAATGGATGGCACTCTCATGTCTTTCCAAAACTGTAAGACCTCCGTTCATCTTCGGAAACTTTAAGATGTTTTAAATTTAGTCCGGGAGCTTTCTGACCCTCCATTGAAAATCTATGTAACACTGCCAATGCCAATGATTTGTTTGCAGACATTTCTCATTGTGATGGTTAATGTGCATTTAAAAACCCTGTTTTGGATTTATATCCATGTTCTTCCATTTTTGTCCTTGCTTGTTTCTTCTAAATACCTGAAAAACGTCTGATGATTTTGCTGTGTACGTCCAGTTGGCCTAGAACATGGGCGGGTAATAGAAATGTTGGGGGAGTACATCTTGATTGTTATGTCACAGTCAGTGTTATGTTGAGATTGGCCTGTTTTTGACTTTTGGATGAACGAGATTAACATAACATAACATAACATAAGAATGAGGAAACATTACTGTTTGAGGACAGGACTCTGATGATATGTAATTGTTAGAGGTCGACCGATATTGGATTTTGCCAATAACAATAACCAAGGTGGGCACTAACTGCCAGTAACCGATAAATTAACCGATAGTTTTACTGAATTCAAACACAACACTCAAAACTCATTCACTTTTGTGTTGAACTTTATTACCAAATTAGAATAAAGAATTTACAAAATAGTTTGTACTTTTAAAGGACAAGTTTGGTATTTGACACTTAAAGCCCTGTTTTCAGATTGTTTATGATGAAATAGAAAGGTTTTGACTGAAATTTGGACATATGGGGCTGCCTCGAGAATTTTCGGGTGTTTGTGTTTCACCTCCCACCTTTACAATGGTGCCCTGGAACAATTCCTAAAATGCATTAAACTTTCGTTTACAAAGACGTGAAACTCACCGAGTGGTCAGGGGTGTTCACTGGTATGCTCACACAAAAATCGCTGCAAATTACGCATTCCAACAGGTTTTATCGTAGTTTTTGCCAACTCCATTGACTTGTATTAGATGTGCTGTGAGGTACGGTATTACTCCGTGCCAGGAACGTTGTTTGTATTCTTGTAATAAGTTGATATATTAAAAGCAATGTATGCAGCTTGTCCAAGAATAGAGACGAACTCACAAAATCACGTGCTGGTCACTTACCGGGGTTGAAGGCTAAAGCACAGCCACCACTTTTAACAAGATTTACCCTAAGTTATATTAACATTTCCCAGATATAAATTATTTTGCTAAAATATCTAAATAAATGTCTGTGGATATTAATTAATTATTTATTACCTCCGCAAGCGGTCACAGTTTGATACAGTTAATGCGTGAGTAAATGCATAGATTAACAGCGTTGTCAACAGCCATTTCATAAGCTATAACAACAAAATATTAATTCTTCTGACATCAAATAAAATGACCATGTTACCACATTAGTGATTGTGATGATGATAATTATTATAAGGGTTTGTTCAGTTCAGTAGTGTTGTAGTAATTATGTCAAAAACAGTATAACAGTAAATAAAAATCGGTTCAGCATATCGGTTATCGGGCACATAAGCATCCAAATATTTGTTATCGGCATTGGTTTAAAAAAATGAGTATCGGTCGATCTCTAGTTAAGGGTACCCTTAATAATAAATGGGTTGCAAGAAAAACCCTTAAGTGAACCATAAGGCTGTCAATAAGTATTTACCCTTAAATGCTAAAGTATTACCTTAAGTTCTGCTTTGTGTTGCTACAAAGTCCTTAAGTCCCATTTTCCCTTGAAAACTTAAGGGACTATGAGGTCCCTTAACGTCACACGCGATGGCTGATTTTATGGTTATTTAAGGAAATGAATTACTAACGCGCATTTCTAATGATCTAAATGATCCCTAGAGAAAAGTGATGCGCATTTATTAGGAGAATAGCGGTTTGATCGCCTGTCAAGCTAATGTGTTTCCAGTCTGAATTACTTTGAGGTTTTATACATGTGGCACCTTACAGTCTGTTATTTGTGATGTTTCATTGTACACAAATCCGCCATCTGTTAAGCTGCGTGCGTTGATTTGTTTACATACCCTGCTGAAAAAAAAACAATAAAACCATTACAGAAAATTCTAATGGTTTCCACTAAAATACCAATAGGAACCATTAGCTTTTACCATTAAAATCACTACACTGTAATATGTCTTGGGCCATATTCCATTAGAACCAATACATAGAACCCATAGAACCAATACATAACATTAGGGACTAACAAAGACCAAAACACTGTAGTGTGTTTTGGGCCATATTCCAATTAGAACCAATAAAATTCCCAATAAAACCAATAGAATTTCTGTGATGGTGCCTATTGTTTTTTTTAGCAGGGTAACTATAGCAACCGCTTCTCTGCTGCCGTGTTTTGGCAGAGACTATCGTAAAATACTTAGTATAAAGACTTACCTCAGGGATTTTTTCCTCCCTCAGGGAAACCCTTACTTAAGGAGTTTCATGCAACCGGACACTGGGCTCTGATTCTACCGCTATTCATTTAACCCTAGCTCCTCAACTATTTGCGCTGTCACAAAAAGTTTGAATTGTTCCTAAAAGAAGACAATTGCGCCTTTTGGCAATATATGGTTCATTCTGGTACTTTCTTTGCTTTTCGTCCGCCAATCGCTGCTGTTTTGTGGAGAGCTGAAGGGGAGCGTGTTAGGTTCGCAGAATAAAGTCAAGGGAGTAAATGCGCATGGAGCAGTGAGATAAACAAAAGCCTCCTAAGTGAAAACTGTCTAACACTGAAGTTACTCGCTGTTGTGGCTCATGACTCCACGGCCCGACTGTTTAAGTTATTTTTTAATAATGCACTGAAGCAGTGTTGATTTTCACTTCTGGTCCTCTGTTTCAGAACCTGTCAATGCTCAGGTAAGCCACGGGCTAGTTGGTTAAATTAACCCAGAAAAGATTTTTGCTTATACAAAACTACATTTAAGGTTCGTTTCTCACCAAACCCACAGTATACAGTCAGATCACAACACCTGAGCTTATGGCATGATTTGCGTGGATTATGATGGCCTATATGTGTATCTTCTTTAAAAAAAATAATGATTAAAAACTGGATTGAAATGTGACGTCCAAAGTGCGGAACTTTTCTTTTTAGAGGCTCATCAAACACTTTCTGCCTCCGCCACTGATTAAATCTACAGCTTTTTGAATTACTACTTTATTTTTTGCGGACAACGCTTTTCGGGAATGAATGGAGGTAAGAAATTTAAGACTTGGGTAAATAAAATTTAAGACCTAGGATAAAAATCTGGGTGATTTTAAGGCCTGAAATTGAACTTTCTGAATTCTAAAGTTTTTAAATGTGACCAAGAATTTTAAACTGTATTTACCTCATCATAGCGATATTATTAGAGCTCTGTACATGGTAATGACACATCATGAGCCTCAAACAGTAATATACAAAAGAAAAGGAGACTTTTCTGTGCTTCTGTGATCCACAAGAACATAGACAAAGGGAATCTCCGGTGGAGCACATATGTCTGTTTGAAAATGCACGTTTCGATGCACAATTACTAAAGGTCGACTGATTCTTCAGATTTGCTAACAATAACTATCGTTCATCTGCAAAAATTCCGACTGATAGTTTTTTTCGGTTGCGTTTTGTGCATACTCAACAGGGAACTAAGACAGCAGGAAAGCTCTGCTACTGATCTGCATTAGTAGATTGCCCCCTACTTGCGAAAACTAACACCATTAATGTCTCGTGCTGGTTGTGACACGTGATGTGATACGCACCGCAGCAACAGGGGATCGCACGTGAATGTAAAACCAAGTAAAAAGGTACAGTACACTAAAGTTCACGTTGTCAAATATTACAAACCTGTATAAGTAAGAAATAGATGCTGCATTAGTTGTAACTTATATGTTTCCCAACAAGGCTGAGATGATGCTAACATTAATAGGCTACCTTAATAGAAATTAACAACACCACAAAAATACAAAACAGTGTGTCTTCACTTTTGCTGCGTTTTGCTGTAGTGTTAATACCAATCACGTTTTTAACATTTCTAAATAGACTAAATACATTTTTAAAGCGTCCGATTAGAGAATGTCATTTAGCCTTCATGCAGCCGAGAGAAAAGTAACTTACAAACAGTTACGGTCTGGTTTTAGCTGGTTTTTATCATCATTGAAATACATAATTTGTTATTTTGATAAGATTAACGTCATGGATGATAGAATTAGATGTGAATGACGTCATTATGTAAAGTACGTTAAAGAACTGGTTCACAAAAAAGAGTTGCACTTCCCATCACTATACAGAATCTCAATTCTTCATCCTTCTTTGTGTAAATAAGAGTGAAAAGACAATTTAATTGTTTCATGTTTCTTTCAGATGTGAAGACTGATTCATGTTTGGATTTAGAAATATCGTCTTCAACATCAAGAGAGCGACTGACAGCACAAACTCTTTCCTGCATCATCTGTGGAAAGACATTCAGCTCACAGAGACATTTAGAAAGACATGAGAGGAATCACACAGAACAGAAACTCTTCACCAGATCTGAGATCAGCTTTACTACATTACAAGAGAAGAAACTTCATTCAGAAGACCACAGAGAGAAGAAGAAGAAGAAGAAGAAGCAGTTTCACTGTGAGCAGTGTGGGAGGATTTGTGTCTCTTACTCTAAACTAAATCTTCACATGAGGACACACAGTGGTGAAAAGCCTTTTAACTGCACTGAATGTGGAAAATACTTCAAAACCAAACACACTCTTAAAGTTCATCAGAGAGTTCACACTGAAGAGAAACCTTTTCACTGTAGTGTCTGTGGGAAGAGTTTTAGTCACAAAAAAAACTTACTTTATCACAAGAGAATTCATACTGGAGAAAAACCTTACAAATGCTCTCAGTGTGACATGACATTTACTTGTTCAAGTAACTTAATAGTCCATCAGAGAGTTCATACTGGAGAGAAACCTTATCTCTGTAGTCTCTGTGGGAAGAGTTTTAGTCAACAGTCTACATTATTTAATCACCTAAGAATTCATACAGGACAAAAACCTTTCAAATGCTCTCAGTGTGACAAGACGTTTGCTCAGTCAGGTTCCTTAAAATCTCACCAGAGAGTTCATACTGGAGGGAAACCTCATCACTGTATTGTTTGTGGGAAGAGCTATAGTGTAAAGCATACCTTACTAAGTCACATGAGAATTCATACAGGTGAAAAACCTTACAAATGCTCTCAGTGTGACATGACGTTTACTTGTTCAAGTAACTTAATAGTTCATCAGAGAGTTCATACTGGAGAGAAACCTTATCACTGTAGTGTCTGTGGGAAGAGTTTTAGTCAACAGACTGGATTACTAAATCACAAGAGAGTTCATACAGGTGAAAAACCTTTCAAATGCTCTCAGTGTGACATGACGTTTGCTCAGGCAGGTTCCTTAAAATTTCATCAGAGAGTTCATACTGGAAAGAAACCTTAACACTGTAATGTTTGTTGGAAGAGTTAATCAACAGTCAGTCTTTGTAAAGCACCAGTGACCTTAATAAGGTTATGAAACCAAAAACTTGTATAAAGTTTTAAATGTTGTTAAAAGTTAATACAACTGTTCGATAGCAGGACTGAAAAAGGTTCTTCTCTATGTAAGGTGAAGTTTCAAATTAGCTTTCCTTTATGGGGTGTCGGTTAGAACACACTGAATTCCTTTAGTTTCGTGGAATAGGGTTTAATTTGTCATTTTTCAGTATTCCACAACACAGCAGTGCACAGAATTACAGGTCACAAGTAAGGAGTTTTATGTGTGTTTATGTGTGGTCTAAAGGAAACAAATAAAGATATATATTAACAAATGTTTCTCAAGTATTATTGCACAGACATTATTTCACAACAGTTGTCAATAAAACCTCTAAATGAGAATAATTTACAGAAATGAACATACAGGCATTATAATTATTACTCAATACTACCACCTGTTGGTCAGAAACGGCAAAACACTGAAACCGTAACTTATTTCTGAGGTAAATTAAACGAACTGAATATAAACCACAAATATTGCTTAGATAAAGATCAAATGGCAAGCATTTACATTATAAATGTGATAATCACACATATATACATACAAATCAAACGATGCTTACCAGATATATACAATAATAGCAAGTAATACTGAACATAATTGGCACATTTACATATTGTCACAATCCCGCGACAAACGGCTTAAATAACAACAAATACTTCTATCTTAGATGCAGAATAACATTGTAAAAATACTTTACAAACTCCTTAACTAACATTGATTATTTACTGAATAGACAGATAACTTACTTTTGCGTATTCACGCACACTTTGCACACACACAGTCCCGCTCGTATCTGCTGCTGAATCAGTCTCCCTGACGACCACTAATGGAAAAGCGCGCATGCGCACAGAACGCAGCCTTTCTAACAACAACCCCAAATCAGAAAAAGTTGGGACACTGTAGAAATTGTGAGTAAAAAATGAATGGAATGATTTATAAATCTCATAAACTGGTATTTTATTCACAATAGAATACAGATAACAAATCAAATGTTGAAAGTGAGATATTTTGAAATGGCATGCCAAATATTGGCTCATTTTGGATTTCATGAGAGCTACACATTCCAAAAAAAGTTGGTACAGGTAGCAATAAGAGGGCGGAAAAGTTAAATGTACATTTTAGGAACAGCTGGAGGAGGACCAATGTTTAGGAATAGGAATGTTGTCCTATTCTTGTCTAATACAGACTTCTAGTTGCTCAACTGTCTTAGGTCTTCTTTGTCGCATCTTCCTCTTTATGATGCACCAAATGTTTTCTATGGGTGAAAGATCTGGACTGCAGGCTGGCCATTTCAGTACTCAGATCCTTCTTCTACGCAGTCTTGATGTTGTAATTGATGCAGTATGTGGTCTGGCATTGTCATGTTGGAAAATGCAAGGTCTTCCCTGGAAGAGACGACGTCTGAATGGTATCATATGTATCTAGAACTTGAATAAACCTTTCAGCATTGATGATGCCTTTCCAGATGTGTAAGCTGCCCATGCCACAAGCACTCATGCAACCCCAAACCATCAGAGATGCAGGTTTCTGAAATGAGCGATAATAACAACTTGGGTTGTCATTGTCCTCTTTAGTCCGGATGAAATGGTGTCCCAGTTTTCCAAATAGAACTTTAAATTTTGATTTGTTGGACCACAGAACAGTTTTTCATTTTGTCAAAGTCCATTTTAAATGAGCCTCGTCCAGGGAAAACGCCTGTGCTTCTGGATCATGTTTAGAAATGGCTTCTTTTTTGACCTATAGAGTTTTAGCTGGCAACAGCGAATGACACTGTGGATTGTGTTCACCGACAATGTTTTCCAGAAGTATTCCTGAGTCCATGTTGTGTTTTCCATTACAGTATCATTCCTGTATGTGATGCAGTGCCGTCTAAGAGCCCGAAGATCACGGGCATCATGTATGGTTTTCCGGCCTTGACCCTTACGCACAGAGATTGTTCCAGATTCTCTGAATCTTTGAATGATATTATGCACTGTAGATGATTATAACTTCAATCTCTTTGCTATTTATCTTTAAGAAACTCAGAAAACGAATTTTCACTGCAGCATTGGGGGAATTGGTGATTCTCTGCCCATCTTGACCTCTGAGAGACACTGCCACTCTGAGAGGCTTTTTTATACCCAATCATGTTGCCAATTGACCTAATAAGTTGCAAATTAGTCCTTAAGCTGTTCCTTATATGTACATTTACATTTTCTTGCCTCTTATCGCTACCTGTCCCAACCCCTCCTGGAATGTGCAGCTCCCATGAAATCCAAAATGAGCCAATATTTGGCATGGCATCTCAAAATATCTTACTTTCAACATTTGATATGTTATCTATATTCTACTGTGAATAAAATATAAGTTTATCAGATTTGTAAATTAATCCATTACTTTTTTACTTACATTTTCTACAGTGTCCCAACCTTTTCTGATTTGGGGTTGTAGTAAAATAAGAACAAATAATCAAATTATGAGCAATATTGCAGATAAATAGAACAGAACAAACATACAAATGAAATAAAACAGTGCTGCTCGTGTTTTTAGATTAATCTAACAATACTGTATTATGGAGGACGAAAAATTACTTAAAGGTTCCATATTTGAAAGCTTTCTAGTTTTATTTTAAGTTATAATGTCCGCCAAGGGATAGTTCACACAAAAATGAAATTTCTGTTATTTTTTTACTCACTTTCATGTTGTTACAAACCTGTATAAATTTCTTTGTTCTGATGAACACGAGGGAAGATATTTTGAGGAAAGTTTGAGTAAATACATTTGTGAGCCCCATTTGCTTCCATAGTATTATTTTTTTTTACTATGAAAGAGTTTTTTTAATGGTTTTCGATGAGTGAAATACACATTTGCATTATGTTATCCATGGAAGTAAACTAAATGTTATTTTCTGTACACTAAATGGGTCAGTGTCTGTAAAGCAGGTGATGAAAGCAGGTGATGATCTGACCAAACGTCTTGAAATTTTAGTGCCTAGCAGCATGTGCGAACCACGTGACGACCTGACATGACGTCAACGCCTTAAAAGTAGCGGGGTTTTTATTAAGGTAATGTGCCAAGCTATTAAACAGTGTGTATGTGTGTGTGTGGGAGCAAACAAACTGTTTAGAACTATAGAATAGTGTTCATTTGTATTGTTTTTCATATTTTATTTACACATAATTTTTATATCACATTTGTCTCTTTTATTAACTCTTTTGTTATATGTCAAACTCGTTTATTTTATATTGCGTGCTGTGATTTTACAAATTGGTTTTAAAGTCTTAATGTCTTAGGACCATAATGTCATTAATTGTTCATTAACTTTGCTTGGTATAAGAACACACTGAGAAAGGAAGTGTTCAGATTATTTAGTAAATGCTTCGTTCATTTTTACATTAATTACGTCTCCTGACTTCTGCTATAGGCTTATTCTCTGGGCTGGTAAATTAAAGTTTACATAATTATTCAGTACTTTGTCAGTCTTTTTATTCTTTCTAGAAAAGCTAAAGATGCTCTCAAATGCATTGAGAGCATCTTGACCAGATGCACAGTGTGATATGTTAGCACCATAGAAGTGAACGGCAAGCCAATAGACCTTTTCCGAGTATACTTCACAGTTATGTCACTGCAAGCTGCACACAGTGTGGTGGCAGAAAAATAGTGGAAATGAATTAAAGTGAAACGAGCAAGATAACTCACTGGAAAATGTCTTGTTGTGCTGTTGAGTGTCAGAATAGGAATGCAAAAAAAGATTGCCTTCATTTTTATAGAATACCATCGTCAAAGACATCATTTGAAGATAAACATAGGTGTTTATGATTGTAATAAGCCCTTAAACGGACAGACTGGAGGAGTGATGAAATCATCTGGAAATATTTTAATCATAAGAATAGAAAATAATTTGAGAAGATGCCCGGTGTTCTGTTGAAGTCTGTTCCCTATGTGTTTCTAATAGCGTTTTTATCACATTACATTTATAATTTATTTAGACAGATTAAATTTTGAATGGGTTATACTATAAAGCAATATCACCATTTATTAAATATTTCATATTCAGAAGTGCCCTTTTTTGGAGGTGTTTTATTATTTAATTTTCTTTAATAAAGCAATGATATTGGTAACCCGTTCAGTCTGTCTGTTGTACAAATATATTTATCAAATTAATGGTATTAAAAAATTTGCAGGCCAAACTTAGTCTTGTCTCTATGTATTTTAGTGTTCAGATGATGCAGGACAATACGGTATGTGACAGTAAACAGAGCAGGAGGCTTAATACTAATAGCTTAATATTTTATGTTACAGTCTATCGCACAACAGCTTTTCCCACCCATTTAGACGCGTTTTCACCGTGTTTTCGCTGATTTTACACTGTACTCAAATGCTGCCGCTCTGTCTTTTGCCACACAGTGGGAGTTCACACCTCAGTCCAGAAGATGGCGGTAATGCACACTGTTTGTAAACTGCCAGTAAAACTACCGAAGAAGAACAAGCGTCTTCTCTCTCCAGTACAGCAGGAGGCGGTGCAGCTCTTTAATCCACAGATAAACTTACTAAAGAATGAAAGAAATAGAGCGCGTGTGATGTGTTTGTGTATCCTCAGTGTTTTTCTCTCTTGCGTGTTTCATTGAGTGTTCACGAAGTCCTGTATCTGTGTATTTTAGTGTTGAGATGATGCAGGACACTACAGTGTGTGACAGTAAACAGAGCTTACAGGAGGATCAAACCTCCACAGAGTCTCTGGATTCTGTCTGTAACGCTGGAGAACAGCAGCAGATCCTGCAGACCAAACTGAAGATGTGTTCAGTTAAACTCATCGACTGCACGAACCTCATGATGAAGATTAAAACTGAACCCACAGAAATCAAAACTGAACCCACAGAAATCAAAACTGAACCCACAGAAATCAAAACTGAACCCACAGAAATCAAAACTGAACCCACAGAAGAGGAAGATTGCACTGATGAAGATGATGATTTTCTTCCATCAGGTATGTCTCCTTAATTATTGTTGTGTTTTTTTATTAACTGTCATGTGAGCACCTGTTTTGTCACAAACTCACTAATAATGAAAATACCAAAAAATGTAAGTAATAAAATTTAAGGACATTTTAGTTTAGGATATCTATAAAATCAGGCACGTTGGCTTAAAGGGACGTTCACCCCAAAATCACTTACCCCTGTGTCGTTCCTAACCCCAAAGTGCTCAGATTGTCTTAAGAACACATTTTTTAAATATATTTTATAAAACCCGGGAGCCCAGCAAAAACAGAACGTTCCCATATGGTTCTCGGGACACAAAAACGTTAACGTTCCCAGAACATTCCATGTAGGTTATTTTTAGTTAGATTTTATAACCTAGGAACAACGTACCTTGTAGTTTTAAGCTATAACGAATAAACTTTTATAGCCTAATGTGTGGCCTTTATTAAAGGGATAGTTCACTCAGAAATAAAAAATAATGTTATTAATTAAAATCTTAAGTACTAAGACTCCCCATCACTATACAGAATCTCAATTGTTCATCCTTCTTTGTGTAAATAAGAGTGAAAAGACAATTTAATTGTTTCATGTTTCTTTCAGATGTGAAGACTGATTCATGTTTGGATATAGAAATAACGTCCTCAACATCAAAAGAGCGACTGACAGCACAAACTCTTTCCTGCATCACCTGTGGAAAGACATTCAGCTCACAGAGACATTTAGAGAGACATGAGAGAAAACACACAGAACAGAAACTCTTCACCAGATCTGAGATCAGCTTTACTACCTTACAAGAGAAGAAACTTCATTCAGAAGACCACAGAGAGAAGAAGAAGAAGCAGTTTCACTGTGAGCAGTGTGGGAGGATTTGTGTCTCTTCCTCTAATCTAAATGTTCACATGAGGACACACAGTGATGAAAAGCCTTTCAACTGCACTGAATGTGGAAAATACTTCAGAACCAAACAAAGTCTTAAAACTCATCAGAGAGTTCATACAGGAGAAAAACCTTTTAAATGCTCTCAGTGTGACAAGACGTTTGCTTGTTTAAGTAACTTAAAATACCATCAGAGAGTTCACACTGGAGAGAAACCTTATCACTGTAGTTTCTGTGGGAAGAGTTTTAGTCAACAGTCACACTTTCTTTATCACACGAGACTTCATACAGGTGAAAAACCTTTTAAATGCTCTCAGTGTGACAAGACGTTTGCTCGGTCAGCTTCCTTAAAAGTCCATCAGAGAATTCATACTGGAGAGAAACCTTATCACTGTAGTCTCTGTGGGAAAAGTTTTGTTCAACAGACAAATTTATCTAAGCACCAGAGAATTCATACAGGTGAAAAACCTTTCAAATGCTCTCAGTGTGACAAGACGTTTACTTGTTCAAGTAACTTAAAAAACCATCAGAGAGTTCATACTGGAGAGAAACCTTATCACTGTAGTGTCTGTGGGAAGAGTTACTCTAATTTATATCATTTAAGAGTCCATCAGAGAGTTCACACTGGAGAAAAACCTTATCATTGTAGTGTCTGTGGGAAGAGTTTTAGTGTAAGTGATACTTTACTAAAGCACAATAGAATTCATACAGGTGAAAAACCGTACAAATGCTCTCAGTGTGACAAGACGTTTACTTGTTCAAGTAGCTTAAAAGCCCATCAGAGAATTCATACAGGTAAAAACCCTTTCAAATGCTCTCAGTGTGACAAGACGTTTGCTCAGTCAGCTTCCTTAAAAGTCCATCAGAGAATTCATACTGGAGAAAAACCTTATCACTGTAGTCTCTGTGGGAAAAGTTTTGCTTCACAGACAAACTTATCTAAGCACAAGAGAGTTCATACAGGTGAAAAACCTTTCAAATGCTCTCAGTGTGACAAGACATTTGCTTCTTCAAGTAACTTAAAAGACCATCAGAGAATTCATACTGGAGAGAAACCTTATCACTGTTGATGAACTCTTCCCAAAAACATTACAGTCAGTCTCAAGCACCAGTGACCTTGACAAGGTTATGACACCAAAATCTTGTATAAAGTCTAAAGTATTGTTAAAAACAAGTTAATGGTAAAATAAGAGCAAATAATCAAATTATGAGCAATATCGCAGATAAATAGAACAGAACAAACATACAAATGAAATAAAACTCTGCTGCTCCTGGTTTCAGATTGATCTAACAGTAGGGGAGACCGGGGCTGGTTGTCTCATGGGTTGGTTGTCACACTGCTTATTACAGACACACTACATGGCGCTGTGGTACAATTTTGATACCAATTTGTTAGCCTTTAATAGCTTACTCATTTGCACTTGTAATTTTGCTGAGCAGACACAAAACATTGAGGTCAGGAGACAATTTTTTATTTTTATGGGTCAGAGTAAATTTTCATGTTGGTGTTGTTTTTGTGTTGAGATCTTGTAGGATATTAATCATTCAAAAACAAAACACTCATTAAAAAGCTAAAAGTAGTAGCTTTATTTTGAATCATCTTTTAGCGATCAAGTTAAAGCCGTGTGGCAGCTAGCTTATCATGTTTGTCAAGAAATCAGTTGGGGATGGTTGTCTCATAGCTTGCGGGGTTGGTTGTCACATAAGAATATTGGACATGTAGACCTTTAAAGACTGTTTGTCTGATTGTTTGTTTGTTTTTGTTTGCTGTTAAAATAAAATAAAGCATTAAATAAAGAGGTTTTAACACTAAAAATTATTTTATTTCTCAACACTAGACAATAGGCTTTATGCCCAGCTGCCCTACTTCCTGAATTTCAGCCAGCTTCTTGTTTCCTGTCTGCCATTATTTGACAAACCGATTAATCCAGGTGTGCCTGACCTCAGTAGTCACAACAACAATAACCAGACACACCTGGATTAATCAGTTTGTCCAATAATGGAAGACAGGAAACAAGGAGCTAGCTGAAGTTCATAGTGCAGCTGGGCATAAAGCCTATTCAAGTAACTGATCACCCACTTTAATCTCATTGTTTAAACATAAGGGGCATTAATAACAACTATCATAGGGGTGGTATTCATATTAAAACTTATTTGCAGTTTCTAGCTTAAAAAACTAAAAAGTTACACATTATCTTTTCAGATCCCAATTTATCACTGAAATCCTATTGAACCACTATAGGGACAACCAACCCCATACCCTGTGATGGGGTTGGTTGTCACATGTGTCAGAGTGTCTTTGATGGTTAATTACTTCCTGTTACAATACATTCAAAAAGTAATAAGTATACACATTTAAAGCCAAGACTCCAAAGTTTCATCTCATGTAGGAATTACTGCTAAAAGATTTTTTGAAGATGAGCAATTCATGCATGAGTAAAAATTGTGACAACCAACCCCGGTGTCCCCTACTACAACGTAAAGCACGTTTCCAGTTAGGAACATATAAAACAGCTTAACACAGTTAAAACTTTATTAATTTCTAAAAAAAATCCAACATGAATTAGAAGCTTGTAAAGCACGAACAGCTTTTCCCCATTTTGACGCGTTTTCGCTGATTTCACACTGTACTTAAATTCTGCCGCTCTGTCTTTTGCCACTGGCTTTCGCTAAAGGTGAGTTCGCACCTCAGCCCAGAAGATGGCGGTAATGCACACTGTTTACAAACTGCCAGTAAAACTACCGAAGAAGAAGAAGCGTCTTCTCTCTCCAGTACAGCAGGAGGCGCTGCAGCTCTTTAGTCCGCAGATAAACTCACTAAAGAAAGAAAGAAAGAACGAAAGAGCGCGCTTGTGATGTGTTTGTGTATCCTCCGTGTTTTCTCTCTTGCGTTGCGTGTTTCATTGAGTTTAAACGGAGTCTTGTCTCTGTGTATTTTATTGTTGACAGGATACAGGACATTACAGTGTGTAACAGTAAACAGAGCTTACAGGAAGATCAAACCTCCACAGAGTCTGCAGACCACACTGAAGATCTGTTCAGTTAAACTCATCGACTACACGAACCTCATGATGAAGATTAAAACTGAACCCACAGAAATCAAAACGGAACCAACAGAAATCAAAACGGAACCCACAGAAATCAAAACGGAACCCACAGAAATCAAAACTGAACACACAGAAATCAAAACTGAACCCACAGAAGAGGAAGATCGCACTGATGAAGATGATGATGATTTTATTCCATCAGGTATGTCTCCTTAATTATTGTTGTGTTTTTAACATTTTTAACTGTCATGTGAGCACCTGTTTTTCACAAACTCACTAATCAAAAGTCCAAAAATGTAAGTACTAAACTTTAAGGACATTTTAGTTTAGGATATCTTTAAAACGTATCAGCACGTAGGCTTAAAGGGTTAGTTCCCCCCTAAAATCCCTTACCCCTGTGTCATTCTAAACCCCACAGTGCTCAGGTTGTCTTAAGAACATTTTTTGTTTTTTAGATTTTTTTTTGATAAAAACCGGGAGCCCAGCAAAAACAGAACGTTCCCCTAACGTTCCCATATAGTTCCCGGGACACAAAAACGTTAACGTTCCCAGAACGTCCCATGTAGGTTACTTTTAGTTATATTTTATAACCTAGAAAGAATGTACCCTGTAGGTTTTTAAGCTATAACGAATAAACTTTTATAGCCTAATGGGTGGCCTTAATTAAAGGGATAGTTCACTCAGAAATAAAAATAATGTCATTAATGACTCACCCTCATGTCGTTCCAAACCTATAAGAAAAGAATGAAAATAATGTAATAAATGACTCACCCTCATTTCGTTCCAAACTCGTAAGACCTCCCTTCATCTTCAGAGATGTTATTGTTTAAGAAATTTAGTCAGAGAGCTTTCTGACCCTCCATTGAAAATCTATGTTAGGCAGGGGTGTCAAATCCATTTAAGCCGAGGGCCGGATCGGAAAAAAATGAGGGCCAAACTTTATCATGCTGACATTACCCATACAAACTAAAACACAACTAGGCCACAAACTGCTCATAAGTCCTCTTTAAATGAACATGAACACAGTTATAAATAAAACCATTAACTTTCCTTGCAAATATAAATTTTGAACACTAATGAGTGAAGTCATTTAGCTAAAGCAAGTGCAAATTTGTGATTATGACATTGGTGGGGATGTAAATAATGTTATTATCTTGATCTTAGGTGTCTCATTTATTAATGTTACATCAACAATAGGCATTTTATTTGTATTTTATTTTGTACTTTTTTGTGATGCCAGTGAAGATTCTGACTGGGCAAATACAATACTGCACCATCAGATTTCCTCCCAATCTGCTCCAGCAGAAAAAAAATAACACATTATACTTATTCAAAAGCCATTACAAAAAAAATCACAAACCAAAAACAATAATTACTAACTACTGTATTAGCAATTATTTTATTGTTGGTGCCTTTATTTTTATTGCTTTATTTTATTGTTTGTGTTTTCTTTAGTTAAACTACATACAGACAGCTCAGTGTGCACTATAGACGGTTTCATCGGACGCACGTGATACACGTCTGGATCCGAACCTTACTTCCGGTTTCGTTTTTTTAATGGTCTGACTAGTTGCTAAACTGATCTCTTGAACAAATGCCTCGTCGAAAATAACAAATGTTTTGGTGTCCTAGGTAATCTATGTGATGTTTTTTTGCTTGTTATATAATTATACTACGTTTAAAGTAATTTGTTGTTATTTTTAGTAGCAGAGTTTACCGTAAGTTACGTGCGGACCGCGACAGCCGCTTGTTTATATTGCTACTGCTGAAACCGTCTATAGTGTTACAACTTAGTTTGCAACTCCTCAGGTTAATATGGGATTGCCATGAAAAACACTGTCCCTGAATCATTATGGGGTGGTTTCCCGGACAGGGATTATCTTAAACCAGGCATCAGTTTAATTAGGAAATAGAACTAGTTTGAACAAATATGCCTTACCAAAAACATTACTTGTGTGCATTTTGAGGGAAAACATAGGGCACTGATATATTTTAAGATATGTCAGCGCAAGTTGTTTTCAGTTTGGAGAGCTCTTAAATTTATTTTAGTCTAGGACTAGCCTAATCCCTGTCCGGGAAACCGCCCCTAAGTGTCCCCTATTTTGTGCATAAAACTGTTAATATACGGTAAGAATGCTTTCTTCCTCACTCACTTACCTTTAGCCTGCCTGCATAATCATTCACATTGCATCAGACTGGCGCTTTGTTTCAAACAAATGGAGCTTACGTCACGTTTAGCGAGTAAAGACAAACCAATCATAAAGCGATGTAGCTTGGGGGGGAAAGCCAATCCTATTAGTGATGTGAGTTACACAGGCGAGAGTCCTCATTGCAGAGAACAAGATCTGTTAACCGTTTGTGTACCACAAACAGCGCTATTTTTACAGAACGTGATATGAAAAGAGTTTTAATCTCATTTAGTGATTCTTGAATAAATTAATGTTAAATAAGTAATAAGTAAACAACACAAGAAACGGACGGACATCAGTTGTTGTATATATTAATAAAGGTCTTTTGATTATTGTTGACATTCAGTGTTCCCTGAATGGATCTAACCGGTGAGAGGCTGAAGCACAGGTAATCACTGTTTCACCGACTATCCCGACAAGCCTAGTTTAAGTCTGGAGACTGGCTAGGCCATGCTTGATATGCTTCTTACAGAGCCACTCCCTGGTTATCCTGGCTGTGTGCTTCAGGTCATTGTCATGTTGGAAGACCCAGCCTCAACCCATCTTCAGTGCTCTAACTGAGGGAAGGAGGTTGTTCTCCAAAATCTTGCAATACATTGGCCCGGTAATCGGTAATCCTCTCCTTAATACAGTGCAGTCATCCTGTCAAATATGTAGAAAAACACCCCCAAAGCATGATGCTACCACCCCCATGCTTCACAGTAGGGATGGTGTTCTTGGGATGGTACTCATCATTCTTCTTCCTCCAAACACATTTAGTGGAATTATGACCAAAAAGTTATATTTTGGTCTCATCTGACCAGATGACTTTCTCCCATGACTCCACTGGATCATCCAAATGGTCAAACTTAAGATGGGCCTGGACATGTGCTGGTTTAAGCAGGGGAACCTTCCATGCCATGCATGATTTCAAACCATGACGTCTAAGTGTATTACCAACAGTAACATTGGAAACCCTCCGTTCATTCCTGAAAAGTGTTGTTCGCAAAAAATAAAGTAGTAATTTAAAAAGCTGTGGCTTATTAAATCTACATGGGGAGATTGAATTGGTGAGTCTCTAAAAAAGAAAAGTTCCGCACTTTGCACATTACTGGATCGCATTTCAATCAAGTCATGCTAACTCCATCAGTCGTCTTTGTCAGTAACATCCGTGAATGTTGACGTTTACTCAAAAAAGAAAGTATACGGATGAACTTACGTTAAAAACACATCCACCTTTTCACTGTCACGTGAGAGAGAGGCACGCTGTCAAGGCAACATGAGTGAGTGAGAGAGACACACTGAGCACTCGCAACAATGAATTGAGCCGTTTAAAGTAGTAAAATAAAAATTTAAATGGGAATCATGAAAAATCTATTTGTTGCAGCCAGTGTTACAATGAAAAGAATATAAATAATAATAGCAAACACTGATGTTCTTTGACATGCAAACAAAGACAGAGTCATTGTACTTCTCAAAAGAGTTAATAGACTAGCTCGCCATTTCATTAATAATCATATAATAGTTTTTTACGTTGTCCTATTCTTCTGCATTGTCAATAACTCCCGAGTGTTTTCATTTGAGATGCTCTTGCATTGTTGTTGTGCTCCCATGATATGCCAGCGACGTTTGGCACAGTGTAGTCTCAGCCTCAGACGTCACGCCCAAAAACTGTTGGCTGAACGTCTGATGTTTTTGGTACACTTTTCTGGAAACCCTGTGAGAATGTCTAAAATCGTCTTTTGATTGGTTGAAATAAACCGGATTTCCAGGAGACGCGAGTGTCGCGATTAGTTTCGGTCCCTGGAAAACAAAGCTCTGACGTTCCATTGATGAAGAGAATCAGTCGTGTTCACGTGGATAATAATGACCAGTTATCATGATCAGCTAAACATTGGATTCTCAAAAATATGCAAAGTTCGCAGCATAGACTCTCTAAAAGACGTCCAAGAGTTTTGCTTGAGGCAGTTAGTGGTCAAAAAGTTCAGTTCTCCTGAATTGATTGTGTGTGTTAAAAAGTGGAGAGATATGCTTCAAACAGAAATTTAACGCGAGCGTCTCATTGGTGTGGCTGTTGATGAAGTGCACACCGTTGTTCTATGTTGAGTACGGTAATGTTGTTTATTTAGATGCTATTTGGTTGCGGCTGGTTATTTTAATAACTGACTTGTTGCCAGCCGGCTCGTTATTGTGAGGAGTCCGAAACGTGACGCTAGACGAAACAAACTGTGATTGGTTGTTTGACTTGTCGGTCAAACAGCTTGTGGGCGGGCAGAGAAAAACACCAGACCTTCAGTATGAAGGTCTGGCTACGCGAGACTAGGCACAGTGTAACAGACCACTCTTTTATCACAACTTGGCTTAAAATACTTTCATACTTTGGAAGCTTTCGGACTCCTAATTCCATAGACTCACCTGCCACTCACCGCCAATTTTTCAAAATTAAAGTAGTGAAGGCAGGGGGTGAGGGAAGAAAGATGATAGCGTAGCAGTTTAACCAGCAGGGCATGCACAGAATGATGTGGAGGCGAACCAGACAGAATTACAGTGGGCGATTTGAGACGGAAGAAAAATAAATATGCGACTCCTTGACTAAAAAAATTACAGTCAACAAATTTTCATCGTCAATTCTGTCGACTACGTTGACTATTCACGGCAGCACTAAAACGAACTATCCGAAAGAACTGGTTCACAAAAAAGAGTCGGACCTTCCATCACTATACAGAATCTCAATTTTTCATCCTTCTTTGTGTAAATAAGACTGAAAAGACAATTTAATTGTTTCGTGTTTCTTTCAGATGTGAAGACTGATTTATGTTTGGATATAGAAATAACGTCCTCAACATCAAAAGAGCGACTGACAGCACAAACTCTTTCCTGCATCACCTGTGGAAAGACATTCAGCTCACAGAGACATTTAGAGAGACATGAGAGAAAACACACAGAACAGAAACTCTTCACCAGATCTGAGATCAGCTTTACTACCTTACAAGAGAAGAAACTTCATTCAGAAGACCACAGAGAGAAGAAGAAGCAGTTTCACTGTGAGCAGTGTGGGAAGATTTTTGTCTCTTCATCTAATCTAAATGTTCACATGAGGACACACAGTGATGAAAAGCCTTTCAACTGCACTGCATGTGGAAAATACTTCAGAACCAAACAAAATCTTAAAGTTCATCAGAGAGTTCACAGAGGAGAAAAACCTTTCAAATGCTCTCAGTGTGACAAGACGTTTACTTATTTAACTTCCTTAAAATCCCATCAGAGAGTTCACACTGGAGAGAAACCTTATCACTGTAGTGTCTGTGGGAAGAGTTTTAGTTACTGCAATAGCTTTCTTGATCACAAGAGAGTTCATTCTGGAGAGAAACCTTATCTCTGTAGTCTCTGTGGGAAGAGTTTTGGTCATCACACTTCATTACTAAATCACACAAGGCTTCATACAGGTGAAAAACCTTTCAAATGCTCTCAGTGTGACAAGACCTTTGCTCAGTCAGCTTCCTTAAAATCCCATCAGAGACTTCATACTGGAGAGAAACCTTACGTCTGCTCTCATTGTGGAAAGAGCTTCTCTTATTCTTCTCAATCAATAGCTCATCAGACAGTTCATACTGGAGAGAAACCTTATCACTGTAGTGTCTGTGGGAAGAGTTTTAGTCAACATACTACATTACTAAATCACACGAGGCTTCATACAGGTGAAAAACCTTACAAATGCTCTCAGTGTGACAAGACATTTGCTCAGTCAGGTCATTTGAAAGCCCATCAGAGAGTTCATACTAGAGAGAAACCTTAATACTGTAATGTTTGTGGGAAGAGTTAGATGTCACAAGGTGACGATCTTTTCGGGGCGGAACCAAAAGTTGGGAAAGTTTGGTTCCGCCCGGATGTTTCCGTCCAGACCGGAGAACGGAAACACCGGACATCCGGCAGTTTTGCGAAGGCTGTAATCAGCGGATTGAGCACAGCTGTGCCTAGTTAAAGAGATCGCCGGGCAATTGGACAACTGGAGTACATGGAGGAGTATAAAAAGCACAGTTAGATCACAGTTCGGGAGTTCGGGCACGAGAGGGGGATTGACACGGGGAAAGCTCCTCTGCTTAATGCAGAAAAAGTAACTACGTACCTTTTGAAGAGCCCGCAGGCTCTGTTGATCCGGGCTGCGCTTGGAGCGCACGGAAAGAAGACAGGAGCTGCCTGGGGTGAAAGAAAGGCGATACGTGGGTGGAGAAAAGGAGCACCCCGAAGAGAGCATTGTGCTGTCAAGTTGAGTTGTAGTGTGTGCTGAGGAACGGAGCTGTGCTCATTGTTAGACGTGGTGGCTGTCTGTATTTCTCTCTCTCTCCCTCTCTTGTTGTAGTTTACGGTGGACCTGCTGAGTAAACGAAGACTCCTATGGGTAGAAAGGAACCTTGGTCTAACCAGTATTTTTGAAGGAGTAAAACGAGAAGAAAATTGACCTTGTTACACAATGTAAACAAAGGCTATCCGCTGTGAGTATACCCGTTGGTGTGGAGTAACTTGCAGATATTAACCTGTGTGATCGTTGGAGTCCTCCAGGACTAGGAGGGCGGCCCTACCCCTATAATAGCGTGGTGGGCGAGCCGCTAGAAGTGTACGTCCAAACAGCCACAGCAACGAGACTTTATTTTGGTCGTGTTTTCCATCGCCCCTATTTCAGCCCAAGCGCAGTGGAGGACACCGGGCGCTTTCCCTTGTGGTGTTGCACTTATAGTGTGGTGAGTGAGACTTTACAATTAATAAGCTTTTCACGTTGGAGTGGTGCTGTGTATTTGCTGTGGGTTGCTGTGTGTCTTGTTAGACGAAGCCCCGCACCATCCATTTCCTCTACTGGGCAGAGGACGGAGAGGCTAACGACCTCAGAAATTACTGCTACCATACGCTGTGTGCTGTTTCGGAGTACGAAGGGATGCAGACCAAGAGCTGTCAAGGACTGTGAGTAAAATATTGAAAATATTCGTGGTGTAAACTTACCTGTGTCTGTCTTTGTTGCAGAGTCAGAGGCGAAAGGGTCCGCCACCCCCGTGGCCTCTACAAAAGGGCGCCCCTGTCCAGGATTCGATCGGCCTACAGGCAGTGGAGATAGGGCAGCGCTCGACCCGGCGAGGTGGTGTGTGACCTTCGCCCCTCTGCTGACCTACAGAGGAAACCATACCTACCTAGAAAGCTGTAAGCAGCAGAGCCGGTGAGAAATACTCGAAGTTTCAGTAACAGTGTCTTTGTGTCCTAGCGACCACCTGTGGAGAGAGAGGAAAACAAGAGTGAATAATTGAAGAACAGACTGTGAACGTGATACCTGCCCAGAAAGCTGTAAGCAGCAGAGCCGGTGAGAAATACTCGAAGTTTCAGTAACAGTGTCTTTGTGTCCTAGCGACCACCTGTGGAGAGAGAGGGAAACGAGAGTGAATAATTGAAGAACAGACTGTGAACGTGATACATACCCAGAAAGCTGTAAGCGGCAGAGCCGGTGAGAAATACTCGAAGTTTCAAGTAACAGTGTCTTTGTGTCCTAGCGACCACCTGTGGAGAGAAAGGAAAACGAGAGTGAACAAATTGGAGAACAGACTGTGTAACGTGATACCTATCCAGAGAGCTGTAAGCAGCAGAGCCGGTGAGCAATACTCGAAGTCCAAGTAACAGTGTCTTGGTGTCCTAGCGACCACCTGTGGAGAACGAGAATGAACACTAGGAGAAGGAACTGTGTGAAGATCCAGTTGGTGGTGGAGGAGAGCCTAGAGTGGCCATTATTTTAAGTTCCCCGTTTTTCCCTTCCCTATTTATCTTTTTTAAATAACTTAAATAAAGTACATTTTTAAATTATGCTTACCTTGTGTGTCTGGTCATTGGGGTGGCTTTGGGAATCTCCTCGAGGTGGAGAAAGGGGCGTGACCTTATTTACATCTGGGTCCACCCCGACTTGTGACATTAATCAACAGTCAAACTTTGTAAAGCACCAGTGACCTTAATAAGGTTATGAAACCAAAAACTTGTATAAAGTTTTAAATATTGTTAAAAACAAGTTAATGGTAAAATAAGAGCAAATAATCAAATTATGAGCAATATTGCAGATAAATAGAACAGAATAAACATACACATGAAATAAAACTGTGCTGCTCCTGGTTTCAGATTGATTTAACAGTACTGTGAAAGGTCCCATATTTGAAAGTTTTATTTTAGGTTATGATGTCCTAAAGGGATAGTTCACACAAAAATGAAATTTCTGTTATTTTTTACTCGCTTTCATGTTGTTACAAACCTGTATAAATTTCTTTGTTCTGATGAACTCGAGGGAAGATATTTTGAGTAAAGTTTGAAATAAAGACTTTTATGAGCCCCATTCACTTCCATAGTATTATTTTTCTTACTATGAAAGTGTTGTTCTTTGATGGTTGTTTTATGAGTGAAATATACATATACATACGTTACCCATGTAAGTAAATTAAATGTTAGTTTCTGTACACTAAATGGGCCGGTGTCTGTAACTTAAAGTGACACTTTGTAGTTTTTCAACCTTCATAATATATTTTCAAGCCCCTTGTGATGGTACATCGACTTAAAATTGGTTAAATGACATGTCTACCATAGCCTGACGGGGTCTGTATTAAGAAAAACAAACCCAAGGTTTTGTCGGAGGAGACCAGAAAGAGATAACGGGAGAGTGACAGAATAAAAAGAAGGACAGGCATCAATTATATTGGGCCAGCAGTCGCTCGCTGGGTGAACTTAAGAAGGAGGAGGGGTTTCTTACCGATGCTGACTTGGCCCTCATGCTTTTGTACTAGTAAGTAATGTTAAAATGCTTGCATATATAAGTCCTGTCTGGCGCCCGAACACTCTATTTTTTTAACGTGAATTTTACTGGAAGCTACTTGGATAGTTTAGAGAGAGACTTATCATGTAACATTGTGGCATCATGGGGGCGTCATGGACCTACGACACGGGCGATCTGGGTTCGATTCCCCTTTAGGGCAATATTTTTTTTAAATATAAACTTTAACCAAGCGACCACCGTTACAACTGGCTAGTAAACGTGAGCTACGCATTTTATGACACATGTCATGCTGGAAGGCACACTTTGTGACCTAAAGTTGTCTTCTTTTTCTTTGCGAAAGTGCTGCGGCGCTTGTGGCCTCTAGGGGCACCCCCTAGTCAAAGAACTTATATTGACAAGAAGTGAAAGTCAATAGAACGTTCCATTGCAACACACTGAAAAAAATGATTATGGCCCCAATTAAATGAAGCATAATTCAATTTAGCTAGTTTTAACTAATTAATTTAAGTTTTTGATTTTAATTAATATATATTAATAGGTTTTAAGCGAATTAAATTAAATGTCAATTAATTAAATTCAGTTTATAACATTTTTTTGGTTCTTTGCGCATGCACGAAAAAATGCACATTTCCCCTGGCGCATAAGGAGTTTCCAGTCAGGTTCATGGTCGGTGGGCACTGACGTTGGGATATTTCAGTTTTGCTCAGTTGGTTTATTTGCACAGTAAGTATTTCATGTAATACAGCACCATTTATTACATTGATTATTTTTTATAATACGCAATTTATAAGATAGCTCCTCCAGGCTGAGTGCCGGAGGCAATCACAGCCATTACGATATAACGTAAACAAATATCACACGACTCTGAGAGCGATATTGCTTTTATACAATAGTTCGACGACACACGTTTGAAAAATACGAAAACTAGAAAACAACAACGGAGTTATTTTAAAAGCCTCTTTGTTTGGGAACTACGTTCTTCTGCCACGGATTTGAAGGCCAGAATGACAGGTAACACTCACCTGTTTTGAATCTCATAATAACTCAATGGATGGAATAGCCGTTTCTTAATATTACCGTTTCTTGGTCACAAGGTGTAGTTTTAAGATTAGTTCAGTCGAGAATATATGTATAATATTCAAATATGCAGTCGATTAGTAAAGATAGCGCCTGTTTGAACGTATGCTTAGGAGCTTCGGTACGTGAGAACCAGACATCGGACGTCAGTGTTCACTCGCCCCGCTGACCACTGCCCTATCAGGGCTACATCTCTGTCAGGGAATCCCCAGGCTCTGATGTTGGCCCTCTCTGTTTTTGATGGTCAAAAATGAGATCAAATAAGCAGTATTTGCTGTCATGAAACCATTACTTGGTTTCTTATTCATAGTTAGTGTCTTTTGTGTTGTTAGGGGTTTGGGGCGTGGTTAAAGTTAGTAAGACTATATTTATATAATCTTTACGCGATACAAGCACTCGCTTATTATTGAGACAGGGGTAGCTGCAGCTTGGAGTAATGGGCGTGGCAAGAGGTATGAGCGTGCCAAGAGGTAGGGGCGTGGTAAGAGGTTTCTCATTGGTCAAATGAGCTTCCTTCTCGCAACTGTGTTGGCCAATCAGCAATAACCATAGTTACACGTCATTTCCTTTATACGGAAAGAAGGCGGCGGAGTAATACATGTGCAATATAATTTGTTGGTCTCTTTGCTTGACATCTGTCAGCTTTGGTAATTATTTAATTGTGGTTGACACACACATACTGCATTTGCATCGAAGACATCAAGAGTCGGAGATTTATATCAATGTCCGTTCTGTGCCCTCAGTGTTTTATACTTTGTGAATATCAGAAGATACACAGTCATTTGCAAAGCTACAGACTTCGCGTGGTTCGTTATGAAGGGGTTCTTCCCGTTCTATTCAGAGAGTTTGATGGTTTCTGTTCTATGGACTGCTACTACAGTATGAATCGGTGAAGGAATGAGTTTTGACTTAGAACACAAGCATTTGATGACAAATTCAATTGACGTTTAAAAACATAATTGTAAAAATGACTACTGAATAAATGTCATGTTGGATAAAAAGGTGTTTGTTTTGCTTAATTGATTAATGTAATCTAAAAGAAGTTTATTAAACCGTTTTAACTGTATTTTATAATTATATGGTCAGTGTTTGAAACATTTGCTGTACCATTATTATAAAAATAACATTACTTTTAACTTGTATGTACTTAAAATGAAAGTACAAAATTAGTTTAAATGTAATAGTGTCAGGAGACATTTTTATCTTTAAAATAATAATTTGTTTTTTACTTATTTTTTTATTTTATTATTAAGTTTAAGTACAGACATTTCAAGTGTAATGCAATAAAAAACGACGAATACAACGCTCAAAATGTGTAAATCAGAGAATAACAAGTATAAAATGAACAATACAAATAAATACAAAAATAAAAGTTTATGAATCAAGGTAGTTATAGATATTTCAAAAACTTTGTTTTGTGATCTCATGTTTGAAAGAGTTTCAAAGTATACTGTGAGATCAGTCTTATAAAAGGTAATATATAAAAGGGTTTCTTTTATTTGTCTTATGCTTAAAATAATTTAATTATATAATTTTGTTTTTCAGAAAATATGGGTTTTGGAAACAAAGAAAAATGTGAGGTTCTAAATTCTAATTCTAGGAGTTTCTATTTTAGGAATATCCATTTTAAAGTCAGTACATAATTAAATTGAAAAAGGGCAATACAAAATAAATGTTTAATATCTTCAAGTGATGTGTTACAAAAAGTTCATTTATCACAAACAGTATGAATGTTTTTTAATGACTGATCCTAAAAAAAGTTGCGGTGACAATGACGTCATGTAACCCGCGTCATGCAGAAGGTTTCGAAGGTAACGTACTTTTGAATGTATTCCATCATTATTGCTCTTTTTTCAATATAAGAAATGTATTTTGTCTTTTATAATTATTTGTGTAATTAGTGATTAAGTTTATGGCTCGCTTTTTTGTGGACCAGGAAGCTTTTCGCGTCCAATTGAAAAGACATTACGGCACGCCCATTCCTCATGGCACGCCCCATTTCTTTCTGACCTTATGGCACGCCCATTGCAATTCATGTCCATTAAACAGCTTTTAAGTCAACTGTCCCATTATGTTTGGCCCATTTAAGCGACTGTAATTCCTTAATCCTAAAGACAAATTGGAAATTTTGTGAATACCCTAATAAAAGCTCAGAGTGTGCACTCTGTCCCAACATTTATGTAGGGCACTGAATAATAAATGGGCAACAGGGGTGTCATAGTTTTTGTATGTAGACTTGCCTGTAGACTTGTCAAAGTGTTATGAATCGGAACAATCTCTAATAACAGTTTAATTTTATTTAAGGACAGTCAACAAGATGACTTATTGAAAGACCCGGAAAACATCACCATGGGCATATGTGTAATCAAAAAGAAAGAAAGTGTTCTTGAAGACTATGGCGATATTGGAATCGTTGATGGACAGCTCAAATCTGTAGCACAAGCCTGTGCATTGATGCTGAGTACAATTTATGTGCTTACTTTGGCATACCCCAAAGAACTAAAATACTACAATTAATTTTTTGAAATTTATTATGCAGATGGATTCTAAAGCTCTACCCAAAAATTCAAGGACTGAAAAACTTTTTAATACTGAAATTTTGCAGCAGACATGTATGTGCATGCTCAGCTTGAAATGTTAGTCCAATAATGCTTTTAATGATTCATAAACAAATATGCTGTTGTCTGTAAAAATTTAACACTTTTTTATTAATTATTGTGCAATGTGTGAAGTCAGCACTAATGTTTTTGACTTTTGTGCAGTTTTAACATTGCTGTTTTATTGATTCACAAACATTGTGGCCTCTTTCCACCTGTGTTTTTTTATTTTATATTTTGTGAATGTGCAGTGAGCACTTGTTTTAAACACTTGTTCACAAAAATGAATTGTTATTGAACATGCACTACATTTGCTGACATTAAAAAATATCAGTAAACTTACTAATTGGTGTATTTGCAAAGCCATTTAAGGGTCATTTTTATATATTGTTTTTAAGGATATGATTGCAAACAATTTCCTTTAAAATGTTGAAAGTTAGTCAATGAAATGTTTTTATTTAAATGTAGCTAAAATAAATTGATTGCAACCACTTACCTTAAAAAATTAGTACATTTAATTAATAATTTTTCATCAGTCCTAAATAAATAATTTAAGAGGAAGTAGCATAATTAAATAGGGCTGTTATTACTAAACTTTTTATACTAGGGTAACTAAATAAAATTAAGTTCAACTACATTTTTTTGTTTAACCCTTAAACAGGCAAGATTGGAAAACGATGAGCAAAAAATCATTTCATGACATCTGGACTTATGTAATAGATATTCATTGGAATTTTTAAAATATTTGATATATTCAGGATTTTATGAGTTGTATCTCCCAGGATACATTGCCCTATTAAGGTATAAAAAAAGGATTAAGTCATCAAAATTTATTTTTTATTTGCAGCAAAAATTATGTGATTCTGACTTCCTCTCTTGCTCTAAAACATGCCATATATATTTTTTCATCCATTTTAAACAGTGTAAACAACAGGATTACTAGTAACATTGCATGTAAATAACACAACTAAATGTAAGTAGGCCTAAATAAGAATGAGCAGTTTTTAAATGTCTTCATTGGTACTTTTTCTGCTCCACATGCAAAAAAATATTTTTTTTTAGATAATACTAGTTTGGTAAATTATTTAAGAATTGATTAATTTTGCATACTACCTGAACTACCCCTCAATGTAAACTATATGTGTCTATATGTGTTTCATGCAGAGGCCTCTTATTGGCTGCAATTTAGAGGAATGCATGCCTGGCATGAGGAAAAATTAATCTTCATCACTTTTCTCAAAATCTGAAGAATTCATTGGTATTGGCTCTATAACTCATATTCCCTATCATTCCTTATACCATAAAATTAGCTGTTGTGAAGCCACGAAAGAAAATATCCAGTTAAAATGCTAAGATGCAGTCACCTAAATATACGAATATCAGTTTAACCTGCAAATTTGATCATTTATTACATTTTTTAAACTCAAAATACAAAAATAGGCAATATTGTGGTTAATCCCTTTTTTATACCCTAATCAGGCAATGTATCTCAGGGGATACGTATATTTCAAAATGTGCTAAATAACAATATAAATAACATATAACCGAATTTTCTTCTTCAGCACCTTAAGACAATGCTCACAATTAATATTAGCAGTATTAATATTTTTTTTAAAGAAGAAAAGTAAGATTAATATTCATTTACTTACAACAAAATCTGACTGTCCTGCAAAACCGGTGGCCATGTTGGATTTAGGTCGGGCTGACCAATCGATAAAAAAAATTTTGAAGCAAATAATGTTACCCACAAATTCAAGACAGACCAAGGTTTGATAACTGATAGAAGGATTTGATTGAAAAATCTTTTTTATGCCCCAAACAAGACACTGAAGAGAGCGTATCCCGTGGTGCACATTGCCTGTTTAAGGGTTAAATGTAGGCTAAATAAATTGATTACAACTGCTTACCTTAAAAAAATTTTGTAAATTGAATGAATCATTTTTTTCAGTGCACCAGCACCCAGCAGCAGCCCTACAAATCCGCCATTTTGAAATGAGAGCCACTCGGGAGTCAATTAGAAGTGATGTGTCGTTTGCGAACAAGCGACTTCCTACCACTATCCACTAGCTTTTTGTTGCCGCTATGGCAATATCGGCTACTTATATATATATCCGCACTTACACAATATAAAAACATAAAACACATCTCCCATACATAACTACATACCGACAAAAACTCATCCACACATAATATAAAGGCTCTATATACATACACATATACACACATATAGCTACATCAGAATTGCTCGAAATGTATTAATGTAAAAAAAACAGCCACTGTCCAAAAGTGACAATTATAGGATAACAGACAGAGCATTGCATCATGTTCTATAAGATTTTCATGTTTGTAGCGGGATCCAGGGGATTAATAAATATATTTCATACCTAGTGGAGTTGGTAACTTATAATAGTAGTAAATGTTTAAAGTAGCATAAAATAGAATTACGTAATAAAGCAAGAAAAAAAACTACCTCATATGTGTATCTATTAAATGATTGGATTCCACAACTGATAACAACAACACATACAGACAAGACAATACAGTATTTACTGTAGGTGTAGCAAGTGAACAAAATTTTAATTTAAGAAATTTAGTATTGCGCGTCTGATTTGGCTGTGAGATTCGCTGAGAATGAATTGACTGTGAGAATTTTCATTCCAAATGGCTACCGAAACGCCACCTAGTGACTATTGCCAAAAACGAATGAGAGTTCCCCTCTTGTTCTACTCTTTGCCTCAATCCAGAAGATGGCGGTAATGCACATTGTTTGTAAACTGTCAGTAAAACCACCGAAGAAGAAGAAGCGTCTTCTCTCTCCAGTACAGCAGGAGGCGCTGCAGCTCTTTAATCCGCAGATAAACTCACTAAAGAAAGAAAGAGCGCGCGTGTGATGTGTTTGTGTATCCTCAGTGTTTGTTTCATTGAGTGTGAACGGAGTCTTGTCTCTTTGTATATTTTAGTGTTGAGACGATGCAGGACACTACAGTGTGTGACAGTAAACAGAGCTTACATAAGGATCAAACCTCCACAGAGTCTCTGGATTCTGTCTGTAACGCTGGAGAACAGCAGCAGATCCTGCAGACCAAACTGAAGATGTGTTCAGTTAAACTCATCGACTGCACAAACCTCATGATGAAGATTAAAACTGAACCCACAGAAATAAAAACTGAACCCACAGAAATAAAAACTGAACCCACAGAAGAGGAAGATCGCACTGATGAAGATGATGTTTTTATTCCACCAGGTATGTCTCCTTAATTGTTGTTGTGTTTTTAACATTTTTAACTGTCATGTGAGGACCTGTTTTGTCACAAACTCACGAATCAAAAGTCCAAAAAATGTAAGTACTAAAATTTTAGGACATTTTAGTTTAGGTTATTTTTACAACTTATCAGGCACGTCGGCTTAAAGGGTTAGTACACTCCAAAATGCTAATTTTATCATAAATCACTTACTCCTGTGTCGTTCTAAACCCCAAAGTGCTCAGATTGTCTTAAGAACAAATTTTGTAGATACTTTTGATGAAAACTGGGAGCCAAGCAATAACAGAACGTTCCCCTAACGTTGTAACACAAGTCATAAGCATATTACAACAATGTATGATTAACTAAGAATAATAGTGAACTTTATAATTGTTAATGTTATGAAATAAGTCAGTCTTGATGACGTATGCAGCTTGCAAATGCGACCTCTGGAGGCTACAGTCTTCTGATTGAGAAACGGCCAATATCTTGCCTCATTGTTCCGCGGGTCATTACTGATATCAGTTGCCTTCCCTTGCAAATAGCTCATTAACTCTGCGTCTGCTGGCTGTTTGCACTAACACGAACCTGAAGACATCTCACTGGGCGAGATTGTAGCCTACTTTAGATTTTTCATAATTTTTGACTTGTACACCACCGCAGGGCGCACTTCCCGACAGCGGGTTGCACTCCACCACCGCGGTGGTGCGGTGGTAATTACAACCGTCCCAGCCCTATAGGCTACACAACTTTACTTGAACATTTTTTTATGTTTTTTACCGTCCTGGATGATAGAATTAGATGTGAATGACATCATTATGTAAAGTATGTTAAATAACTGGTGAATCGGTTTTTTGAACCGGTTCTTTGAAACCAGTGTCCAAGAGAACTGGTTCACAAAAAAAGAGTAGTACTTCCCATCATTATACAGTATCTCACTTCTTCATCCTTCTTTGTGTACATAAGAGTGAAAAGACACTTTATTTGTTTCTTGTTTCTTTCAGATGTGAAGAGTGATTCATGTTTGGATATAGAAATAACGTCCTCAACATCAAAAGAGCGACTGACAGCACAAACTCTTTCCTGCATCACCTGTGGAAAGACATTCAGCTCACAGAGACATTTAGAGAGACATGAGAGAAAACACACAGAACAGAAACTCTTCACCAGATCTGAGATCAGCTTTACTACCTTACAAGAGAAGAAACTTCATTCAGAAGATCACAGAGAGCAGAAGAAGCAGTTTCACTGTGAGCAGTGTGGGAGGATTTGTGTCTCTTCCTCTGATCTAAATATTCACATGAGGACACACAGTGGTGAAAAGCCTTTCAACTGCACTGAATGTGGAAAATACTTCAGAACCAAACACAATCTTAATGTTCATCAAAGGCTTCATACAGGAGAAAAACCTTTCAAATGCTCTCAGTGTGCCAAGACGTTTATTCAGTCAAGTCACTTGAAAGTCCATCAGAGAGTTCACACTGGAGAGAAACCTTATCACTGTAGTGTCTGTGGGAAGAGTTTTAGACAACAGACTTCTTTACTAAATCACAAGAGAATTCATACAGGACAAAAACCTTATCACTGTAGTGTCTGTGGGAAGAGTTTTAGTCAATGGAATAACTTACGTAATCACATGAGAATTCATACAGGTGAAAAACCTTTCAAATGCTCTCAATGTGACAAGACGTTTGCTTGTTCAAGTAACTTAAAAGTCCATGAGAGAGTTCACACTGGAGAGAAACCTTACGTCTGTGCTCAATGTGGAAAGAGCTTCTCTAGATCATCTCAATTAATAGTTCATCAGAAAATTCACACTGGAGAGAAACCTCATCACTGTAGTGTCTGTGGGAAGAGTTTTAGTTTAAAGGATAAATTACTAAAGCACAAGAAAATTCATACAGGTGAAAAACCTTTCAAATGCTTTCAATGTGACAAGACGTTTACTTATTCAAGTAACTTAAAAGTCCATCAGAGCGTTCACACTGGAGAGAAACCTTATCACTGTAGTATCTGTGGGAAGAGTTTTAGGCACCAGTCTTCATTACTAAACCACAAGAGAATTCATACAGGAGAAAAACCATACAAATGCTCTCAGTGTGACAAGACGTTTACTTTTCCAGCTCAACTAAAAGCCCATCAGAGAGTTCACTCTGGAGAGAAACTTTAACACTGTAATGTTTTTGGGAAGAGTTAATCAACAGTCAAACTTTGAAAAGCACCAGTGACCTTGATAAGGTTATGACACCAAAAACTTGTATAAAGTTTTAAATATTGTTAAAAGTTAATAATTTGCTCTTATTTTACTATCAAATTATGAGCAATATTGCAGATAAATAGAACAGAACAAACATACAAATGAAATAAAACTGTTTAAAAGTTTGAAATCAAGACATTTGTGAGCCCCATTCGCTTCCATAGTATTATTTTTTTCTTACTATGAAAGTGTTGTTTTTTTGACTGTTGTTTTATGAGTGAAATACACATTTGAAATTACGTTACCCATGAAAGTAAACTAAATGTTCATTTCTGTACACTAAATGGGCCGGTGTCTGTAACTTAAGAAAGAAAACCGTTTGATTGCCAACAGATATTTTATCAAAACTTGTGGCTATCAAAGACTTTTGATTTTCAAAACAACGTGTTAACATCACATAACCAATTACAAAATATAATTTCGGTTTTCTCTGGCTTAATAATGTAACTTAAAAAGAGGGCTGCATCTCGTCAGTAAAGTGGCAGCGGGTTTAGAAAGCAGGTGATGGCACTTTACTATTAATCTATGGCAGGTTATCCATATGGCAGATGAAATGTGCAAATAAACGTCCAATCGACGATTGGCTACTCGAACGTCTGACCAAACATCTTGAAATTTTAGTGCCTAGCAGCATGTGCGACCCACGTGATGACCTGACATGACGTCAACGCCTTAAAAGTAGCAAGGGTTTTTTAAGAGGTAATGTGCCAAGCTGTTAAACAGTGTATGTGTTTATGTGTCCGGGAGCAAACAAACTGTTCAGAACTATATACAATAGTGTTAATTAATAAACTCTTTTGTTATGTGTCAAACTCATTAATATTATATTGTGATGTTACAAATTGGTTTTAAAGTCTTAATGTCATTAATTGTCCATTAACTTTGCTTGGTATAGGAACAAACTGAGAAAGGAACTGTTCAGATTATTCAATAAATGCTTTGTTCATTTTTACAATGGTTACGTCTCCAGTCTTCTGCTACAGGCATATTCTCTGGTTTTTACATAATTATTCAGTATTTTGTCATTCTTTTTATTCTTTCTAGGAAAGCTAAAGGACCTGTTATTGCATTGAGAGCATCTTGACCAGATGCACAGTGTGATATGGTAGCACAATAGAAATGAACTGCAATAGACGTTTTGCGAGTACACGTCACAGTTAAGTCATGCACACGCAATGTGGTGGCAGAAAAATAGTGCAAAATGAATTACACAAGAGAAACGGGCATGATTACTCACTAGAAAATGTCTTGTTGTGCTGTTAAGTGTCAGAATATGAGTGCCAAAAAAGATGGCCTTCATTTTTATAGAATACCATCGTCAAAGACACCATTTGAAGATAAACGTAGGTGTTATGGTATATTTTTTTAATATTTCATAATTTTTCCGTTTTCAATTGTTTCTTTTTTATCTTAAATTAAAAATTATTATCATGAAATTATTATGTTTACATAATAAATAAGTATAACACACACACAAGTGCGAAGTGATTCATATACAGTTAGGAAAGAAATCTCCCACTTAGAAATCATGGAGTGGTCTGAAATTGTCATCGTAGGTGCATGTCCACTGTGAGAGACATAATCTAAAAAAAAACAATCCAGAAATCACAATGTATGATTTTTGAACTATTTCTTTGTATGATACAGCTGCAAATAAGTATTTGAACACGTGTCTCCTAGGTTATTTTTTTAATAACCTTAAGAGAACTTTCCCAGAACGTTCCCTGCAGGTTATTTTTAGGTAACCTAACGGGAACCTTCCCAGAACGTTCCCTGTAGATTTTATTTTTATTACCTAACGGGAACCTTCCCAGAACGTTCACTGTGGGTTAAGACCTGTGGGCAAAATAATTTCATCCTTGAAATACATCTTAATTTATTTTTGGTTGAATGTCACTTTTATACAAAGTGCTGCTGCGAAAATGCCAGTAAAACTAACTATTTTCAGCTTTTAGCTGGACTTGATAGCAGAGGTGGACAATATTTACATTAGTTACATTTTCCAAGCATCTGTGCTTTATTAGGATGTTTGTATTGTGACAAATTTTACTTCACTACAGTCTAACCATAGAATCATACTGTGTATTCTTTTATTGCATATTAAAATGTATTTAATACATTAAAATTGTGTACTTTTACTTGAGTAAAAGTATGTTAATGGACTTAAATATTAAATGTAAAACAAAAACTTGAAGTTATGAAATGTAATAGAATAAAAATAATGATAATTTGCTTTGGAATGTATGTTTTCCAAAGAAAAACACGGATAAAATACAAATACTTGAAAAAATACTTTAAATAGAAAGTAAAAACTCTGCTTGATAGTGAACCTGTTGTCTGTGGACGTTGGCATGAACGATCAATTTACTTCTCCTGTCTGTAAAACGATAGCTCCGAATTCTTGTTAAATCTATTAGTACAGTCTGTCGCACAACAGCTATTTCAAATTCAGACGCGTTTTCACCGTGTTTTCGCTGATTTCACACTGCACTCAAATTCTGCCGCTCTGTCTTTTGCCACTCAGTGGGCGTAACCGCAGTCAATCATTTTCGCCAAAGTTTTTGCAAACTCCCAGTAAGCGTCTTGTCTCTCCAGTACAGTAGGAGGCGCTGCAGCTCTTTAGTCCGCAGATAAACTCACTAAAGAAAGAAAGAAAGAGAGCGCGCGTGTGATGTGTTTGTGTATTCTGAGTGTTTTCTCTCTTGCCTGTTTCATTGAATGTTAACAGAGTATTGTCTCTGTGTATTTTAGTGTTGAGACGATGCAGGACACTACAGTGTGTGACAGTAAACAGAGCTTACAGGAGGATCAAACCTCCACAGAGTCTCTGGATTCTGTCTGTAACGCTGGAGAACAGCAGCAGATCCTGCAGACCAAACTGAAGATGTGTTCAGTTAAACTCATCGACTGCACGAACCTCATGATGAAGATTAAAACTGAACCAACAGAAATCAAAACTGAACCCACAGAAATCAAAACTGAACCCACAGAAATCAAAACTGAACCCAAAAAGGAAGATCGCACTGATGAAGATGATGATTTTATTCCATCAGGTATGTCTTAATTAATGTTGTGTTTTTAAAACTTTTAACTGTCATGTGAGCAACTGTTTTGCGTTTTCAGTCACAAACTTACTAATCAAAAGACCAAATGATGTAAGTACTAAAATTGTAGGACATTTTAGTTTAGGACATCTTTAAAACTTAGGCTTAAAGGGTTAGTTCACCCCAAAATGCTAATTTGAACATAAATCACTTATCCCTGTGTCGTTCTAAACCCCAAAGTGCTCAGATTAGGGGTGTTCGAGTTCATGCGGCGCTGCACAGACCGATCGGTGGCTTTATAATTTTGTCCGACTTGAGCTGGCACTGAAGGCACGTGACTGTGTCATATGGTTTTATAGAACCGCGAGAGCGATTCAAGATCAGCCGCCTGACGCCACATTTAGACAACCAGCGACGTTATCGCTTTGTGTCGCCCATCTCTAGCCTCTTTCACACAGTAATTCTGGTAAATTATCATGAATTTACCAGAATGAATTTACCAGTAAATACAAAAATGTGCTGTTCACACATGCAGTGACGTTCCGTCTTTTTACCAGTAAGACATCATTCACACATCAGTATCAAAATACCGGTAAACTCGGAGAGAAAGCGGAAATTACCTGTGGCGCGCGGCCGGCGAGCTCCGTCCGTGTCGTATTTGTAAACGGCGGGTTATGACTTAATATCCACGGTCCGTATTTTGTTGTTTTCACATCTGTGGCAAACGGTCGCGAAGTTGCTCGTGACCAAACAACATTGCGTTAGGCGGCGTCAAACGGAACCTGCGCGTTTGCACATTAGTCTTCACAGATGGTGTGCTAAGGACGTCGGAAATTAGATGGTAAGCTGTTTTAAACAACTTTGGTGAAGAAATGTGGATGTTAACATCAGGTGTGCTCGACTTTTAAGCAACATGTATGTGGAAACGTCCGTAAACACTCTGGGGGAAACCGCGTCACCTGTATAAAAAACTTTCTGATTGGCCCGCCCGATCTGTCAGCGCGGTCTGACGTCATCTAAATGCCGGTAATGCTATATTTTTCGTTCACACACAGCGCTTACCGGCAAATTACCGTTAATCTTACAACCTGTCTTACTGGTAAATTGGGAGCACTGATTTACCGGAAAGGTTCTGTTCACACATGACATGTTAACTGCAATTTACCAGTAAATTACCAGTAAAGACTGTATGTGTGAAAGGGACTAATGAGGCGTTTCTAAATCTGCTTGTCATTTGGCCTGGCAAACTCGATTCCTTTTAAAGCAGACATATCATGCTTTTAAATCTGTCCTTTTTACATATAAATCATCTATTTGTGGTCTATATAAAAGCGAAACTGCAATGCTTGGGTCTGAATTCCTCATTATTATAGCCCCACAGGCCCCCTTTCTACCCCTTTTCTGATGTGCATCTGAGAGCAATTCGTTTTGGTACTGTCTTTTTAAATGCACGTCATACCCTGCCCCCTCTCCAGGTTGTAAAGGTGACACTCGGGCTGCGTCCGAAACCGCATACTGTATAGTAGGTACTGAATTAGATGAAGTACCTACTTACTTGGTGTTAAAACAGTAGGTACTGTATAGTATGAATCCTGGTAGTATGAATGAGATTCGGACGTACTACATCCGCCATGTTGCTACATCACGTGACATACGTCGTCATCACGTCGTGTCATTTCAGCGCGAAAACAGCCGCGTGCCTCTTCTTCGTTGGATAACTCCTCGTCCGGGGCATCATGGGATAGTGTAGCGTCCATCGTATGCACACTGCAAAATCTAACCGGAAGTAGTAGGTCATCCGGGTACTTTTCGCATACTGTTTTTCGAATACTATGTATTCGGACACACTACTCGCTTCGCCTACTGCTTTTCGCGTACTATATAGTATGTAGTAGGCGGTTTCGGACGCAGCATGGGTTAAACTCCACCGCGTTCGGCCATTTTTGTAGTTTTATAGCAGAGATACGATTATCTAGCAGCACAGAAACGTTTTATTTACTCGTTATTCACAAAATGTCAACAACGGAAGACTTGTCCATCCAGCCTTATATGTTCGCGCCAGAGTCGGAAAATGAAGCGAGATGAAAATGAAGATGACGAACCTGCAGAACAACGTCTTCATATGGAGGTATCGCAATGGTGTGTTAATGCCGGCTGTCTTATTTCCGAATATTAACAATTATATAGTTGACTATCATTCTTAGTTAATTGTAAATTGTTGTAATATGCTATAACTTAATCCTGGGTTGATGACCACATGCGACATCTGCAGGCTGCAGCCTTCGGATTGAGAAACAGTACTGCTAAACCATGACCACTGTGTACTTTACTGTTTTTAAAGTTATTTACAGCTTACCGAAGTGCTCTGCTCGTTGTCTCCAAAGATAGAAGTAATTGACCCCTCAATCAGATGAAGTCTATCGGCAAATCCTACTTTATACTGGTGGAGGTTGGTGAAATAGTTATCCTTGCGCACTAAAAAATGAAATTTCTGTGAAAAATATAACTCAACCAGGCACAGGTTCAACAACCGAACATTTTGATCAGGGGCGTAGCAAGCTTTTTAAAAGTGTGGGGGATGGATATATATCATTTTAAATTGAATATAAACGCACCAGAAACACGCGTATGTGCACCTGGGATAGAATCAGAGCCCAGACCGTTTCTCAATCTGAAAGCTGTAGCCTCCGGAGGTCGCATATGCAGGCTGCTGCATACGACATCAAGCCTGGTTTCTTTAAGTTAACTGAGCATTACATTCAAGAATATTACAACAATTTGGTAAAAACTTATGGGTGGAGTGTTTTTAGCTCTGTGATAAGATGTTTTCTTTTGGTCAAGGTTGCAATCTGCACTACCAGTACAACAATGTGCGTTTTCAGCACTGTGCAGACATTATACCAAACAGTACACATGTTGGACATCAGTGAAATGCTGTGCCAATATATAGCCTACATCTATACTGATGAGATGATTTACAGACATAAAGTAAGTTTATTTTATATTGCCATAAAACGTACGGGAAATATGCATGGTACAGCTAATTATATTAACTAAAATGTGTCTTTTAGGTGCATGTGTACACTGTAAGACCCGATACGTTAACTCAACTTAAACCGTTTAAGGAAACCGATTGGCTCAAACCATTTAAGTTTTAAAACTCATACATATGAGTACTGTAAACTGTAAATTGTAAGTGCATATGACAAAAAATGTTTGAGTTACCTTTACTCAAAGTATTAAGCTTGCCATTAAGTTCATACCACTCAAATGGTTTTAGTTCACTTAATATATTTATTTAGTTCATACAACTATATAGCTACTCAAATGGTTTGAGGAAACCGATTGCCTTAAATGTTTAAGTTGACTTAACTCAAATGAATAAGTTCACACAACTATATAGCTACTCAAATGGTTTGAGGAAACCGATTGCCTTAAATGGTTTAAGTTGATTTAACTCAAATGAATTAAGTTACATAAGATCAGAAAAACTTAAGTAAAAAAAATAATGACAGAAAAGGGTGAAATTATTGCAGTTTATTGAACAATCATTTATTTTTTTAAAGACTGTTTTAGACATAAAACAAAGGTGTGCTGTTCATTCCAAATTCACATTGAAACTAATATTAGATTTACCCATACTTATGAAATAAATCAAGTATTCCTTTATGACTTTAATAGACCGTCAAAACAGGAATATTTTAAAACAAAATCAGTGTACTGTCCCTTAATTTAAACAACATAATTTAAACATTAAGACATGCACCTTTTCCATAAAAATTTCCAAATTACACAGGGTCACATTTGTCTACGCCAAGCAGTGAGAAAACACAAATATAATTTTTTCACTGACAAAACTTTGGTGTACTCACAGCATGATAAGTAAATAAATAGGTCCACTTGTAGTAACATTTATTTAGTTTTTGTTGTGTTAATGACGGTTGGTAGATGAAAGTCAGTCAGCCTCCTCAATGGTAAAGACGCGTTCGTACTTACCTGTGAGAAAACACAAAAATATGAATAAATGTTCCACTAACATAACTGTGGTATACTAACAACATAATAAACAAATGTGGTACCTTAAAAGTTTTTGCGTGTGAATGATGGTTGGTCGAGAACAGTCACCCAGTCTCCTCAATGGAAAAGATCCAAAATTATGCTGGACGCATTTGTGCTAACCTGTGAGAAAACACACAAATATGAATAACTTTTCCACTTACAGAACTGTAGTATACTCACAACATAATAAATGTGGTAGCATTACCTTTAAAAGGTTTTATGAGTGAATGGCCATCCGTCAGTCCTAACTGAGAGAAATTCAAACTTGCGCGGGAAACACTTGTGCTAAACAGTAAGAAAACACACACATAAATATGAATTATTTTTCCAATTAAAGAACTGTGTTGTACTCACAACATAATAAATAAATGAATAAACGTGGCAACGTTACCTTTAAAAGGTCTTAAATGACTGGTTGAGAGACAGACAGACAGACAGTCAGTTAATGTAGTCTTTACTGAGAGAGAAACACACAAATATTAATAAATTTTTCACTTACATAACTGTGGTGTACTCACAACATAATAAATTAATTAATAAATGTGGTAACGTTACCTTTAAAAGATCTTGAATGACTGTTTGGTTGAGAACAAACAGACAGACACACAGACAGACAGTCAGTTAACGTTAGTCCTTACTGAGAGAGAAAACGCATTATATATGAATTAATTTTCCACTTAACGTACAGAACTGTGGTGTACTCAATGCACATTAATCTGCTGATAAAAATGAGTCTGAGGGGAATATTGCTGTGTCTCCTGACTCTCGTCGTATGTTCAACATTACACAAATTACTGTAACCAAGTCAGTATTAAAATGTAGAGTCTTGACAAACAGCATGTTTCTAAAGCGTAACTAAACCCTTAACCAACTTTTTTTAGTTAATGATCTGTATGAATGATGCTTTATAAGTGCTGTTCATTGATTTTAGTAAGTTTTTTGACATTTGGATATAAAGTGTTTCAATACTACAATATATATATATATATGGTGTAAAAACGTCTGAGTGCTGCCCTCTTCAGGTTGAATGGTGGCTACTGCAGTTCAATTTTCCTATTGGATGTTGGTTTCAAAAAACGACTCGTGACGAAAGCAGGTTCAAGATCACCACGCCCTTGTTACGATCTCACCACACACTTAGTTCGTCCCCTCTATCTCCTTGGGATCTGATCACTTTTCTTGCATTTTTTTAAAATATTGCCAGTGGGTGGAGTCAGGCTCTGACCAGGGGTTTAGTTATGCTTTAAAGTTTAAAGATGCTTTAGAGAGGAAGGAGAGGCAATATTGCTGTGTCAATGTCGCGTTCTCTCGTGGTAACATTACACAAATTTCCTTAACCGAGACAGTATTACAATGAAGAGTAACGACAAACAACATGTTTTTAAAGTTTAAAGATGCTTTAAAAAGGTTAAAGGAGTGCTTTCCTTTTAGCTGTCTGTGTCCTGGCTGCTGTTGCTCTGTGAAACTCCGTGAGAAATGTGGGGGAGGGGCTCGTGTCAAAATTAAATTATTTACTTCAGGTGTGTGTGAGGGAGAATGCTGTAAAAAATCCAACTTTAAAATGTTCATTCAACAAAGAACATTAAGTAACTTGAACAAAGATTTCTTTGTTGTAGGGCGTCAATTGATTATTTTGTGTTCACTAAATGAAAAGAGCATAATCATTCAGCTAACAAATATTATTTTGTTGACTGGACTTAGATGTAAAAGTTTTTGTCCAATTCGTTCACCCAACTTGCCAAACTGAGTAATCTGAACAAGCAATTAAAAAAAAACAATGGTCGGAATGGTTCCCAGCATGCATTGCGACATGTTCCCTTCTTTGGTTAATATTTACTAAAAAAGATGACTGTTTTAATGTTTGCTGGATTTATTTATGTTGTTAATGTTAGTTATATGTTGTATTTAGATGTAATTTTTAAAGAATTATGTTTGTTCATTGTTACCATAATTGAGAAGTGTGTGTTCAGTGTAGAGGGCTACACAATGAGTTAGCGCGCATCATTGTTGCCTCACAGCAAAAAGGTCTCTGGTTTAAGTCGGACAAAGACCTTTCTGTGTACACACCCACAATCCAAAACATGTAGATTAGTTACATTTGGTAAATTACTCTTTACCCAACTTAGTCACTAGTTGAAAAACATAGAAATTTGCTTATTACCTAATCAGTTTAAGTTGGTTCAACTTTTTGGTGTAAGTTGACATTACTCAGTAAATTGAGTTAGGTAAACTACATCATCCAAGAGTTGAGTAAACTCAAAAAAGCTGTGCAGCAAGTTGCCTTGAAAATTTAAGTTAAGTCAACTTTTTATTTTTTACAGTGTTTAATGTGTGATTCAGTTATTCAGTACTTATTCAGTTTAAGTTAATTTTTAATATAGTACTTATTCGGTTTAAAGGGGACATTCCAGAAGACGTTTTTAAGATATTAAATAAATCTTTGATGTCCCTTGAGTACATATGTGAAGTTTTAGCTCAAAATACCATATAGATAATTTATTGTGGCATGTTAAAATAGGCACTTTATGGGGCTGAGCAAAAATGCACCGTTTTTGTGTGTATCCCTTTAAATCCAAACGAGCTGCTCAGGTGGGCGGAGTCTCAAGCGCTCCCGCTGTAGACAGAGCATCGAGGGAGATTCTCTCACGAAAGAAGTTAGTGAGCGATGTTAAGCATTATATATTTGAACATGTTTAAAAAGTCAATTATCTGTTTTCTGCATATTAAATACATGTTTATCAGCAGATGGGAAACATTGTAGAATAAAAATAAAGACTTTTAGCTCTCATGCTGCTTTTAAACAGGCATAATGATTTTCAGCATGTTACAATAAATTACACTTCCACAAACACTCAGAAGTTTACTTTTTGACCAAACCACACAAGCACATTTAAATGATCTGTAATAAAACAACATGTTTAATGCTTAAACTTTAGAGAAACAGATCAAATTACATGTTTAAGTTTATTGTGCACACATATTGAACACATTCGCGTTTCTGTCAGTCTCTCATCTATTTTGTAACTCCTCATTCATTTAAAACCTTAAGAGAAACATTAAACAACATATTTACTTATTGTGTATGATAGTGAATACGCGTTGTTCACTCACTCTGTCTCGTGCAGTGCATTAATCCTCATGTTCATTCATATGAACTTCAGAGAAACATATTAAACAACATAACTTACTTGAAAGCGAACCGTCGCGTTGCTCTCTCTCTCGTTCGTTCCCTCACTCGCTCTCTCTCTCTCTTGCACTAAGGTAACGTTAATCCTTTAGAACGTTAATTCAATATTTAGAAAGATTATTAAAACTACAAGTTATAAGATTGTAGGCTCCTGTTTGTGTTTGATGGAATACTAACGCTTCGTGCTGTCAGTCATTCTTTCTCTCTCTGTCTATCGCACTCGTGAGGCCGTTCATGGTTGGATAGCGCAGTTGAAGGGGCGGTATCATTATAATAAGATCCCTTAGCTACGTCATGCGGGGAGCGAAATCCGCATGACCTATTTATTCACATGTTTGCAGAGAGAGCCTTACCAAAACAAAGTTACAGGGTTGCTATTTTTCATGTTTTCTGGGGTGGTAGAAGCACTGGGGACCCGATTATAGCACTTAGACATGGAAAAAGTCTCATTTTCATGGAATGTCCCCTTTAAGTTATGGTTAATCATTTGCAGTTTTTGAGTTCATATCACAGTTTTTATTAAGTGAAATTAACTTTTTAAAAAACAATAAGTTAAATAAACTCATTTCATTTAGTGACTTACACTGTTAGGTTTTACAGTGTATGTAAAGATTATATTTTAAGTTGTTATGAGCTTGATCATGATTTCTGTTTAAAAGTTTTTGGATGTGCTTTAATTGAACAACTAAATAATAATAATAAATCAACCATACACAACTTTATTTATTTATTTTTTAAATCTGTTTTACCATCCTGGATGATACAATTAGATGTGAATGACGTCATTATGTAAAGTACGTTAAAGAACTGATTAATCTGGTGAAAAAAGAGTCGGACTTCCCATCACTATACAGAATCTCAATTCTTCATCCTTCTTTATGTAAATAAGAGTGAAAAGACAATTTAATTGTTTCATGTTTCTTTCAGATGTGAAGAGTGATTCATGTTTGGATATAGAAATAACGTCCTCAACATCAAAAGAGCGACTGACAGCACAAACTCTTTCCTGCATCACCTGTGGAAAGACATTCAGCTCACAGAGACATTTAGAGAGACATGAGAGAAAACACACAGAACAGAAACTCTTCAACAGATCTGAGATCAGCTTTACTACCTTACAAGAGAAGAAACTTCATTCAGAAGACCACAGAGAGAAGAAGAAGAAGAAGAAGAAGAAGAAGAAGCAGTTTCACTGTGAGCAGTGTGGGAGGATTTGTGTCTCTTCCTCTGATCTAAATGTTCACATGAGGATACACACTGGTGAAAAGCCTTTCAACTGCACTGAATGTGGAAAATACTTCAGAACCAAACAATATCTTAAAGTTCATCAGAAAATTCACACTGAAGAGAAACATTATCACTGTAATGTCTGTGGGAAGAGTTTTGTTCAACAGTCAAACTTACTTTATCACAAGAGAATTCATACAGGAGAGAAACCTTTCAAATGCTCTCAGTGTGACAAGACGTTTACTTGTTCAAGTAACTTAAAAGACCATCAGAGAGTTCACAATGGAGAGAAACCTTATCACTGTAGTGTCTGTGGGAAGAGTTTTAGTCAACAGACTTCATTACTAAATCACACGAGACTTCATACAGGTGAAAAACCTTTCCAATGCTCTCAGTGTGACAAGACGTTTTCTCAGTCAGGTTCCTTAAAATCCCATCAAAGAGTTCATACTGGAGAGAAACCTTATCACTGTAGTGTCTGTGGGAAGAGTTTTCGTGTAAGTGATACCTTACTTAAGCACAATAGACTTCATACAGGTGAAAAACCCTTCAAATGCTCTCAGTGTGACAAGACGTTTATTAGTTCAAGTAACTTAAAAACCCATCAGAGACTTCATACTGGAGATAAACCTCATCACTGTAGTGTCTGTGGAAAGAGTTTCTCTCATTTATATCATTTAAGAGTTCATCAGAGAGTTCACACTGGAGAAAAACCTTATCACTGTAGTGTCTGTGGGAAGAGTTTTAGTGTAAGTGATACCTTACTAAAGCACAATAGAGTTCATACAGGTGAAAAACCTTACAAATGCTCTCAGTGTGACAAGACGTTTACTTGTTCAAGTAACTTAAAAACCCATCAGAGAATTCATACAGGTGAAAAACCTTTCAAATGCTCTCAGTGTGACAAGACGTTTGCTCAGTCAGCTTCCTTAAAAGTTCATCAGAGAGTTCATACTGGAGAGAAACCTAAACACTGCAATGTTTTTGGGAAGAGTTAATCAACAGTCAGTCTTTGTAAAGCACCAGTGACCTTGATAAGGTTATGACACCAAAATCTTGTATAAAAACAAGTCTTGTTAAAAAACAAGTTAATAGTAAAATAAGAGCAAATAATCAAATTATGAGCAATATCACAGATAAATAGAACGGAACAAACATACAAATGAAATAATACAGTGCTGCTCATGGTTTCAGATGGATCTAACAGTACTGTATTATGGAGGACAAAAATGACTTAAAGGTCCCATATTGGAATGCTTTTTAGAGTTTTATTTTAGGTTATGATGTCCTAAAGGGATAGTTCACACAAAAATGAAATTTGTTATTTTTTATTTTCATGTTGTTAGAAACCTGTATAAATTTCTTTGTTCTGACACCAGTGCTACCAAATAAAAAAGTTAATTTTGAGCCCTAAAGATATTTTGAGGGATGTTTGAAATAAAGACATTTGTGAGCCCCATTCGCTTCCATAGTATTATTTTTTCTTTTTGAAATAACGTTACCCATGGAGGTAAACTAAATGTTAGTTTCCGTACACTGAATGGGCGTTTGATTTCCAACAGATATTTAATCAAAACTTGTGGTTACCAAAGACGTTAGCGTTACAAAACAACACGTAACCGTGTACAATATATAATTTTTGTTTTCTCTGGCTTCATAATGTAACTTAAAATTAGGGCTGCATGATAAATTGCATGCGATTGTCTTGCGCATCTCGTTAGTTAAGCAGCAGCCGGTTCAGAAAGCAGGTGATGGCGCTTTACTATTAATCTATGGCAGGTAATCCATATGGCGGATAAAACATGCAAATAAACATCCGATCGACCGATGAACGGCTAATCGAACGTCTGACCTAACGTCTTGAACTTTAAACGCCTAGCAGCAGGTGTGACCCACGTGACTACCTTACATGATGTCAACGCCTTAAAAGTAGCATTTTTTTTTAAATTGGGTAATGTGCCAAGCTGTCAAACAGTGTATGTGTCCGGGAACAAAAAAACTGTTCAGAACTATATACAATAGTGTTAATTTGTGTTGTTTTTCATATTTTATTTACACATTTATCTTTTTATACCACATTTATCTCTTTTATAAACTCTTTTGTTATGTGTCAAATTCATTTATTTTATATTGTGTGATCTGTGATGTTCCAGATTGGTTTTAAAGTCTTAGGGCCCTATTTTAACGATCTAAGCGTGTGGTCTAAAGCACACAGCGCACGGTCTAAATGGGCGTGTCCGAATCAACTTTTGGTTATAGACGGGTTGCCGGTTTACAAACATTACAGGGTGCGCGCGCATCCAGGAGTCAGAAAGCCCGATTTGTGAGCTGGTCCACTACTGCAACAACCCTAATTATTGAAGAGTTCTTTATTGTTTGTATATAAATAAAACTGTCTTTATTTTTAATTCTTTATTCTTTATATCTTCTGTCTTTATTTTTGCAGTGTTACTGTGATACATGTATGATTTATAATGTTAGGCTAGTAACCTAATAGTTGCATCTACTGGTATGTTAACATCAGGCACCCCGTACTGGCTCTGTTGGTACTATTATCCACGCAACAACTCCTTGGCATTTTGACTTACAGACACCGCTACTAGCCTACACAAGGCACGTCTATTCTTTCTGCCTCTCGGTTGCGCGCGCAACCAGTTAATGACGTCGCTGAGCAACCCATCTATTAAACAACGGGAAAAATGGTTTGTGCGCCAAGCGCATGGTCGAAGGGGGTTGTTCCTATTCTATTAATAAGTTATGGGAGTGTTTTGGGTGTAACGTGCAATAAACTAATGAGAGTCTCAGCTGTCATCCCCTTTAAAATCCAGTTGCGCTGGCGCTATGTCTAATCCCTATTTAGAAAGCGGAATTTGGAGACTGAAAAACTACGCGGCCGAAGACCCACAGTTTTACTTACCAGGCTGCAGATGAAGCAGCTCTTTACAACTTCTAACGTCTCATATTGGTCCTCATTTATGTCCAAGAGACTCAATAATAATCTTTTACATTTGAATGCTTTACTTTTTCATATTTAAAAGCGATTTTGTGCTGCTGTGCATCCATGTGTGTGATAAGCAAACCCACGTTGTTTCTACGCATATTTCTAACGCGCTCATTAAATGACAAAAACACTATTGCGCAGTAGACTTTAGACCAGGTTTTAGTTGGTCAATGGCGTAGTCTATTTTAGTTGTCTCAAATAGCAACGCACCAACGCCTGACCATACATCGTTTTTAGATCAGAACGCCCATGGATGCAAAATGGGTGCAAATGCATTTGCCATTTAAACAATGTGGTGCTAAACGTGTAAATGATAATTGCACCGGGGTGAAACTAGCAAAAGACACTTGCGTCACGCTGCATTGCGCCAGGTGTATGATAGAGCCCTAAATGTCATGGGACCATAATTTAATTAATTGTCTATTAACTTTGCTTGGTATAAGAACACACTGAGAAAAGGTTCAGATTATTCAGTAAATGCTTTGTTCATTTTTACAATGGTTACATCTCATGACTTCTGCTATAAGCCTATTCTCTGGGCTGGTAAATTAAAGTTTACATAATTATTCAGTATTTTGTCAGTCTTTTTATTCTTTCTAGGAAAGCTAAAGGACCTGTTATTGCATTGAGAGCATCTTGACCAGATGCACAGTGTAATATGGTAGCACCATGAACTGCAATAGACGGCAAGTACACGTCACAGTTATGTCACTGCAAGCTGCACACACAATGTGGTGGCAGAAAAACAGTCCAAAATGAATTGCACAAGAGAAACGAGCAAGGTAACTCAATAGAAAATGTTTTTTTTTGTGCTGTTAAGTGTCAGAATAGGAATGCCAAAAAAGATGGCCTTCAATTTTATAGAATACCATCGTCAAAGACATCATTTGAAGATAAACGTAGGTGTTTATGGTTGCAATTAGCCTTTAAACAGACAGACTGGAGTGATGAAATCATCTGGAAATATTTTAATCATTAGAATAGAAAATAATTTGAGAAGATCTCCGGTGTTCTGTTGAAGTCTGTTCCCTCTATGTGTTTCTTATAGTGTTTTCATCACATTACATTTATAATTTATTTAGAAAGATTACATTTTGAATGGGTTATACTAAAAAGCAATTTACCATGTATTAAATATTTCATATTTTTTCCGTTTTCTATTATTTCTTTTTACCTTATATCTTAGCTTATTTCTTCTTCTTGTTTGTTCAAAAATTATTACGTTTACATACTTAATAAAGTTCAAGTTCGTTTATTTCTATAGCACTTTTCCACAGTTCAGGCCTGCACAAAGTGCTTTCCATAGTGGCAACAGATCATAACATCATTAATAAAACCACATTTATAAATAACAGGGAAATAGAAAACATAGACACAGTGCTAATATAAGTCATGATATGATAAAAGCACCTCATCAGTATGAGGTCCACCATTGCCTCCTAATTCAGTCAGTTGACAGAACTCAGAGCATCACCAGTCAGTTGACTGAGTGCAACAATTACAAAAAATACAAAAACATATCACAACAAACAATTAAAACTCATATCAATAAGATCTAATACAACAGACAGATTAAAGCTCATATCAATAGGTAACTCACTGTGCCGATCAAACATATGAAGAATGTAATGGCACATGTCAGTAGACCGAGCTCGAAATGTTTAAAACCTGTATCAGTGCAAAGAATTTAAAAATGATAAATGTTCAACTAAATTCCATAGGCCAAGAAAAATAGATAAGTTTTCAGTAGAGATTTAAAAGTGCTCAGGGAAGGTGCAACTCTTATATGGCTTGGAAGGCTATTCCATAAACTAGGGCCTATAATTGAAAATGCTCTTTCTCCTCTGAGTTTTAGTCTGGCGGCAGGAGCAGTAAGCAAACTTTGCGAGCTGGAGCGTAGTTCTCTGGGTGGTGTATATGGACTAAGCAATTCCGATAGGTAGGAGCCTGGTTGTGAAGGCATTTGTACACAAACAGAATGATTTTAAAGTCAATCCTGTATTGCACTGGTAGCCATTGGAGGTCACGTAAAATATATAAATATAACACACACACAAGTGTGAAGTGATTAATATATAAACAGGCCTATGCATATTAATTTGTATGTAAACATAATAGTTTTAGAACAAACACCTGGGCTATAAATATAAGAAAGAAATAATAGAAAACAGGAAAATGATTAAATATTTAATAAATGGCAGGCAGCACACATGCCGTTTTTGTCCTTACATTTTGAGGCGTTTTATTATTTAATTTTCTTTAATAAATCAATAATATTGGTAACCCTTTAAGTCTTTTATCAAATTAAAGGTATTAAAAAAACTCAATCTTTTTGGATCCGCTAAATCTATCAGTCAAACCTCTTAACACAGCAGAGCAGCTGAACGTCTTGCAACAGTAAATAAATATCTTGTTGTTTGAGTAAGGCACACGTGAAACAATACAGAATGCACAACCGGGTTTTTACCGCTCATTTGCATAAGCGTCTTAGGTAAAGTCAACAAATTTTACTCAGAACCGCGAGAAGACAAAAACTTGTATTTCTGAAATGTAATAGAATAAAAAATTATGATAATATGCTTTGGAATGCGTTTTTACCAAAGAAAAACACGAATAAAATACAAATACTTGAATAAATACTTTTAAGTAGAAAGTAACCTCTGCTTGATAGTGACCATAGCAACTTGTCAACCCACCTGTGGTCAGTGGACGTTGGAATGAACGATCTATTTACTTCTCCTTTCGGTGTTTTTGGCATTTTGTTAAACGAGATCCGAATTCTTGTTAAATCTGTTAGTGCAGTCTATCGCACAACAGCTTTTTCCCATTTAGACGCGTTTTCGCTGATTTCACACTGTACTCAAACTCAGCCGCTCTGTCTTTTGCCACTGGCTTTCGCCAAAGGTGAGTTCGCACCTCAGCCCAGAAGATGGCGGCAATGCACACTGTTTGCAAACTGCCAGTAAAACTACCGAAGAAGAAGAAGCGTCTTCTCTCCCCAGTACAGCAGGAGGCGCTGCATCTCTTTAATCCGCAGATAAACTCACTAAATAAGAAAAAGAGAAAGAGCGCGCGTGTTATGTGTTTGGTTATCCTCCGTGTTTTCTCTCTTGCGTGTTTCATTGAGTGTAAACGGAGTCTTGTCTCTGCGTATTTTATTGTTGAGGGGACACTACAGTGTGTGACAGTAAGAGCTTACAGGAGGATCAAACCTCCACATAGTCTCTGGATTCTGTCTGTAACGCTGGAGAACAGCAGCAGATCCTGCAGACCAAACTGAAGATGTGTTCAGTTAAACTCATCGACTGCACGAACCTCATGATGGAGATCAAAACTGAACCCACAGAAATCAAAACGGATCCGGCCCAGAGTCGTCTGCTGTCTAGGGAACCCACAGAAATCAAAACGGATCCGGCCCAGAGTCTTTTGCTGTCTGGGGAACCCACAGAAATCAAAACTGAACCCACAGAAATCAAAACTGAACCCACAGAAATCAAAACTGAACCCACAGAAATCAAATCTGAACCCACAGAAATCAAATCTGAACCCACAGAAATCAAATCTGAACCCACAGAAATCAAATCTGAACCCACAGAAATCAAATCTGAACCCACAGAAATCAAATCTGAACCCACAGAAATAAAAACTGAACCCACAGAAGAGGAAGATCGCACTGAGGAAGATGATGATTTTATTCCATCAGGTATGTCTCCTTAATTGTTGTGTTTTTAACTGTAATGTGAGCACCTGTTTTGTCACAAACTCACTAATCAAAAGACCAAAAAATGTAAGTACTAAAATTTTAGGACATTTTAGTTTAGGATATCTTTAAAACTTATCAGCCACGTAGGCTTAAAGGGTTAGTTCACCCCAAAATCACTTACCCCTGTGTCGTTCCTAACCCTAACACTGGAACTATCACGATTTCTCGATCCCCCCCTCGGTTTTGACACAAACAGACATGCTTTACAGTTTTAATGCATTCTGTCTGAATTTTAAACATTTTCCAAAGGAAACTAATTAGAGCTTTATAGAAAAGTTAACACGTTTCTAGATTCCAGAACAGACCAAAATAAAAATATTAACCTGGGTAATTAAAACAACAACAAAAAACAACCCAGACTAAGGTCTCCAAAATAACTACAATTAGAACAGTGCCAGAATCTAGCTGCTTTAAAGAGCCACACAGATCCTGTATTGCAGTACATCATGTGGCTGTCCTTCAATGTAAACAATGTGCAAAGTAGTTGAACCAAAAAGTGCACGATTAATAAAGTTATTGGCTTCTAAAGTAGGGAGTCGACTCTGAATCGCTGAAACGAATCGTTATATGGATTGGATCTCCTGCCGGACTTTTTCCATGTCACACAAACGCTTCCACGTCACACAAGATACTAATCTCCGCATACAGCCTTGCCCGCAGGAGAAATGAAAACTATGACTTGCCCACAGTTAGTTAGTGTGTGTAAACATCATATCACGCTGTGTTTTTAGTTTGTGTTGTTTTTACTACCAAAGGAGACTTTTTCAAGCCTAGGAGTGATATACTAAAAGTGTCTGGCTGTGAAGAATCAGTGGTTAAAATACATTTTTAACGGAGGGATTTAGACGTTTGGCATTGAAAGATGAGTCATTACCCGCCTTTTTGGAACAACATGCGTCTCCTAACCACAACCTGTAATGATTATAGCTACATACTTGCTTTTATGAGTGTAAAATGTCTATCGTCGTTTTTATTGCTTGGATTATTGATGAATGATATCGTTGTTTAAACTCTTAATATACTGTCAGAGAGTCACGTTAGCAAGCGGTTAACGTAACGCATACTCACTTAGGGTTTTGCTATGACCCAGTTAGTTTACATAAATGCTTAAATTAGTGTAAAATCTTAGTTTCTATTGTCATTTTTACTGCTTGGATTAATGATGAATGATGTCGTTGTCAGAGAGTCACGTTAGCAAGCGGTTAACGCATGCTCACTTACAGTTTTTCTATGACCCAGTTAGTTTACATAAATGCTTAAATTAGTGTAAAATTGTTAGTTTCTATCGTCGTTTTTTTTGCTTAGATTAATGATTTCATTTTATTCATTTATAAAGCACTACTAAAACAACAGAGTGTGTTGACCAAAGTGCTGTACAATATACAGAGGAAAAAGGAGAAAAGAAAGAAAAACAGCACGAGCAAAGCTAGTAAATTAGTAAGAAACTAAAAAACCGATATCACCATATAGACACATAACCATACCATACAACGGACAACTCAACACACTTCCGGCTGAAAGGCAAGATGTAAAAAATGAGCCCTCAGTCGGTTTTTAAAAATTGTTAGCGTACGGGATGCTCTAATATGAGAAGGCAAAGTGTTCCACCTCTTTGGAGCTGCCACTGCAAACGCCCGATCACCCTTTCGTTTGTACCTTGTTTTCTGGACAGCTAAAAGTAATTGATCTGAAGACCTTAGGTTTCTGATCGGGCTATGCCTTATAAGCTCTGACAGATACGGTGGGGCTGACATATTCAGGGATTTAAAAACAAAAATCAATAGTTTATAGTCGATCCGGTACTGGACAGGCAACCAGCCCAGAGACGACAAAATTGGTGAGATATGGTCACGTTTGCAAGTTCCCGTCAGCAGCCTAGCGGCAGCGTTCTGGACTGATTGCAAACGGTTTAATGCCTTTTGACAGACACCCAAATATAAAGAGTTACAATAATCAAGTCTCGTAAACACAAACGCATGTAACAGCTTTTCACAATCAGAAAATGATAGAAAAGGTTTAACCTTTGACACCAGGCGTAAATTAAAGAAACTTGATTTGACAACCAAGTTTATCTGTTTATCAAATTTAAGGGAGTTATCAGATAGTACCCCTAGATTTTTAACAACGGGTTTGCAAAACGGGGTCAGCTCACCTAACAGTGACTTTTCAGTAGAAGTGGGGCCATCAAACCAAATACGCTCAGTTTTGCTTTCATTTAAGTTTAAAAAGTTTGCTGACATCCAAGCTTTAACCTCATTTAAACAATGCATGAGTGGGTCCAGAGCATTTGTATTGCTTCTCCTTAAGGGCATATAAATTTGTGTGTCGTCTGCATAAAAATGAAATTAAATTCCATATTTTCGAAAAATAGATCCTAATGGTAATAAGTATAGAGAGAATAAAATGGGGGCTAAAATGGATCCCTGAGGGACACCACATATCAAAGGGGCAGATGATGAAAACAGTTTTCCTAGATTAACAGAAAAATTTCTATGTGATAGGAATGAGCGAAACCATTTAAGTGCTGAGCCCTGAATCCCCGCCACGTCCTCAAGGCGAGAAAGCAGAGTCTCATGATCAATCGTGTCGAAAGCTGCCGTAAGGTCTAAGAGCAGAAGAACTACAGAGTAACCAGAATCCCTTAATAACATAATATCATTATATGAACTCTTAACAGTGCAGACTCTGTACTGTGGTGTGTTTTAAAACCAGATTGAAAACTCTCATACACCTCATTATGGTCCAGAAATTCCTGCAGTTGGCTGTGTACAATTTTCTCTAGGATCTTGGATAAAAATGGGAGTTTTGATATTGGTCTAAAATTTGACAGCACAGAGGAGTCTAAATTCGGCTTTTTAACCATAGGTTGCACTACAGCATGTTTTAATGACATCGGAACCACACCGGAAACCAAGCTACCATTAATAATGGACAGAGTGCTAGGGCCAATGATGTCGAAAACTCTTTTAAATAACCATGCTGGAATACTATCCAAACAAAGGGTAATTTGTAGACTTTTTGGCCTTCTTAGCAGGAGGCGGTTGAGGGCATTCTGAAAAGACACAGCCAGGTATTATTTTTATTGAATTGTTTAATCATGAAAACACACATTATACATGCCAGTCAAAGCTGAAAAACACAAACCATGTGGACTATTTTAAACGCCCACACGTTATTTAATGCGTGAAAACAAAAATACTCGATCAAAGTTTGTTTATTTCTCGTTTAAGAATGTTAATATTACAACACAGAACACCTAATGGTTATGTTGCTCACCTGAACGGTTTTCGATGTTGGGCGATAGTACTGGGCCGGAAGCACACGTGGACGCCGATGGTGATGATGATGATGATGATGCGATATCACCGGAACATGCCAGCTCTGGTGTAACCTCTTCTTCGCCACTGTTAAACGAAGACTCCATGCTTCCGAGCAACGCAACTGGGTTTGCTGAGTGGCTGGTTCCCCAGATAGTATAGCACAGGTCATAGAAAGGCCAGTCTAGTCTCCCGCTGCCACTCTTGTTGTTACTGTCGTGTACCTGGTGAAATTTTTTGCGCAGCGTCTTCAGCTTGCTGATAACTTGCGATTTCTTTCTCATAAAGCCACGCTCGTGCATCTTTTCCTTTATGCGTTCGTACACCAGCGCATCGCGTACCGTGCCATTAATCTGGCGAACGATCTCTGCCTCTGCGCGGATACTGAGAAGCTCCCTGGTCTCAATTTCACTCCAGTTTGCAGACATGTTGTCGTCGTCGTTGTTATCGTCTATTGTTTCACTACGAATGTAATTCTACATTTAAACCCCCCGGGCAAATAGTCGCTCGATATCTACGTCATTACAATGACGTGCGCGTCCTCACTTCGACACGCCCATTATGGCATTTGTCTGGCTTCTTGTTCACACAGAGGGTTACCCGCGTATCTTACTAGGTCCTCTTTCCGGCAACGATCCCAGAAGATTAACGGAACGAGTTTTTGTTCACACAGACGCTTGTCTGGCAATTTTACGGGTATTTTCTGGGACCAAAGGTCTGTGTGAATGGGGTTTAGGTTTCAACCTACCTACAATCTTATGCAGAGTATCCATGGATACTGGCTCAAAGTGGGAAAGAGTAGCAGGGCACATTATTGAAATCACAGGATCCACCATAGAATGTCCAACTTCAGATCTGATCTTAGTGACCTTCTCTACAAAATGAATGATGTCGTTGTTTAAACTCTTCATTTACTTTCAGAGAGTCACGTTAGCAAGCGGCCAACGCATGCATACTTACGGTTTTGCTACGACCCGGTTGCTTACATAAAACGAGTGTAAAATGCTCGTTTCTAGCGTCGTTTTTATTGATAATGTCTTCTCAGTAAATCATGTTAGCACTAGGTCAATACATGTTGCACTATTGTAGAGTGCAGAAAAATAACGAAAAGGGCTATACAATCAAAACAAAACGAAATAAACATGAAACAAAAAAATCATGCAGGTTGCCTTACCTTACACATTCTCTATGCATCAATTAAAATGTAAAGCTTTAACACAGAACATGGCTATTCATGTATCAAACAGTTACACTAAGAAAAAAAGTCTTTTCTCAAACAAGAAAAAAATGACACAGCATTCTTACATGACTACATGAAGAAGTCTTTTATAGATTATGTATTGGATGCTGTGTGCATAGATTATGCACAGTATTTAAGGTTTTAATCCAGTCCTCCATTTATGTTTTCCCGCGTGGTGCGGGCGGAGACATTAAACACCTTTGCAACAGGTGCATTGTGAATGTATATGTGTGTGTAGCGGACTCGTGCGATAGGTTAAACGTCTTTCTTTTACAATCATCAATGGCTCAACGTTTCTTTTAATTAAATTAAAAAATATAAAAAGATGAAGAAGCATAAAAAAGCCTTATCAACTGTGATGTTAAAATTGTCCCAAACTCGCCCAGAGGGGCGTAAAAAGGCTGAAAAAGGACACAAAAAGGATTATATTTGAAATTGCTGTTAAAACGAACTTTTGTATCTATTTATTACTGATAATGATTACAATACTGATAACAATTCAGTGTTTCCCACAGACCTGCACTCTATTTGTTGCGGCATATATTAGCAAATTAATTCTCTCCCAGCGGGAGGCGCTGTTGGGGTGTTAAGAGATCAAGGTTTCCCTGGTAACGCTGTACACAAACCAGTTAAAGAAGCTCTATAACGCTGACAGATTTTGAAACGTAATGTTTATTCAACGAAGTCAAAGCCTTTAGCAAAATTTATTTGTGGCGGTCAGTTTTGATATTGGGGCAGGCGCCACAAATAAATCAATATGGGAAACACTGCAATTATTTATGGCAGTGTAGAATACAATAGCGCCACATACTGTAGTAGTCTGAACATGGATCCTATTTCAATAACTTAATTACAATTTTACAAGCTATTACAATGACTAAAGATTTTATATATATATATATATATACAATATATATACATATGTATGTATGTTCCTCACTTGAACCGTGTGTTGTTTCATGGATGAAAGTGATACAATAAACTAGAGATGCTCCGATCAGCATTTTTGGGGCCGATCACCGATCACCAAGATCATGATCTGCCGATCGCCGATCAGTGCCAATCACAGATTGGCAGTGGAATGGGAATCTTTTATCTATAATCTAGCAGAGTTCTTGCACCATTTGTAGAAATGAAATTAACTATAAATTAGGTATATTATTGTTTTAATAGAGAATCAAATAAATAAGCACAACAAATATTTCTTCTTGCAAAGAGAAATGTAATATGCCTTTAAAAAGGTTTATGTCTGTTAAAAGTAATTCAAATAAAACACTTCACAGTCTTTACTGTATGAATTAAATATACACGCATTCGTATGAAGTACAACAGTTCTTCACTGATGAGCAGAGAGTAATTTTATTGAGAGATGAATTAGGATACTGTAGCTTTAAGACGTGGGAGAGATCGTTCTCTTGATCGAAGAGCAGCTGTGAGGAAAATGGATGTTTAAACCTTCAAAACTTTAAAACGAATGCAAGTAATAAACTTTAGGCACGAGGATGCAATTGTCCGCGATAGATATGTGTTGTATACGCTGTTTGATAGGGATGTGAAGACGCATCGCGCGTCATCATAGAAAATACGCATATCTCTGTTAAAGGCAGAGAGGGAAATCCAAATCTGCACTTCACACATGAGCAATAGGTTACAAAATTCTTGCACTGTGTAAAGTGGTCTCTAATTGCAGCCGCATCAGGAACGCTATGATGACAAAAGTAAGCGGAAAGATCGGCTCATGAGATTGGAAAATTTACCGAGTGCTGATCGCGTCATTTAATGCCATTATCGGCCGATTACGATCAGCGGCCGATCGATCGGAGCATCACTACAATAAACATTTACATTTAGTCATTTAGCAGACGCTTTTGTCCAAAGCGACTTACAAGTGAGGTAAACAATAGAAGCAATTATGGCAACATAAGAACAGCAATACATAAGTGCACTGGAAATAGTCTCATCAAGTCCAACACAATATACATAGCCAAGGGAATGTTAGTAATTTTTTTTTTTTTTAGATAAAAAGGAAGGTAAATAGAGAAAGAGATAAAGAGAAGGGTAACTAAAGAAATATAGTAAATCTGTAATTAGGGAGTTAGGTGATGGTGAAAGAGATGGGTTTTTAGCCGAGTCTTAAAGACAGCTACAGTGTCAGCTGATCGTGTCACGACCGGCAGATCATTCCACAGTTGTGGGACAGTTCCTGAGAAGGTACGCGTTAGTGTTTTCTTCCCTTTTTGAGATGGTACCACAAGTCTTCGCTCGGTGGCAGAGCGCAGTGATCGAGAGGGTACATAAGGCTCTATAAGCAAGCGAAGGTAAGGGGGTGCTGACCCAGTGATGGTTTTAAAGGCCAGGAGCAGAGCCTTAAATTTGATGCAAGCTGCTATAGGGAGCCAGTGTAACTTGACAAAGAGAGGAGTGACGTGCACCCTCTTTGGCTCATTGAAGACCACTCTTGCAGCTGCGTTCTGAATCATCTGTAGGGGTTTGGTCGTGCAGGCTGGAAGCCCAGCCAGTAGCGCATTGCAGTAGTCCAGCCTGGACAGGACAAGAGCTTGGACTAGGACCTGCTTAGCGTGCTCATTTAGGAAAGGTCTAATTTTCCTTATATTGTAGAGGATGAATCTACAAGAGCGAGCGGTGCTGGCAACATGCTCCATGAAGCTAAGCTGATCATCAATGACAACTCCCAGGTTTTTGGCCGTCCTGGAAGGCGTGATGGTTGAGGAACCTAGCTGAATGGAAAGGTTGTGCTGAATCTTTAGTTCAGATAATATGTTCTTCGCAAGGTTAAGCTGGAGATGGTGATCCTTTATCCAGAGTGAGATGTCCCTCAGGCATGCCAAGATGCGGGCAGAAACCGTGGGATCATCAGGGTGAAACGATAAGTGGAGTTGAATGTCGTCTGCATAGCAGTGTTAGGAAAAGCCATGTTTTTGAATGACAGAGCCCAGGGATGTCATGTATATCGAAAAGAGCAGTGGTCCAAGCACAGAGCCTTGAGGGACCCCGGTATCAAGACGTTGGGGTTCGGAGACGTCACCTCTCCAGGATACCCGAAATGACCTATCTGAGAGGTACGACTTGAACCATAGAAGCGCTGTGTCAGTGACACCCATAGACATGAGAGTCGACAGGAGGATGCGGTGATTGACCGTGTCAAAAGCTGCAGATAGATCCAGTAAGATCAGCACAGATGATTTGGAGGCTGCCCTTGCCTGCCTTAGGGCCTCAATGACTGAGAGCAGCGCAGTCTTAGTGGAGTGACCACTTTTGAATCCAGACTGATTGCTATCCAGGAGGTTATTTTGTGTGAAGAAAGTGGAGAGCTGGTTGAACACAATGCGTTCAAGAGTCTTGGAAATGAAGAAAAGAAGGGAAACGGGTCTGTAGTTCTCTAGCATAGCAGGATTGAGAGTGGGTTTCTTCAGCAACGGGGTTATCCGGGCCTCTTTAAATGCTACAGGGAAGGTGCCAGTGGAAAGTGATGAATTTATAATGTGAGTGAGAGCAGGGATAACAGACAGAGAGATGGCCTGGAGGAGATGGGTGGGTATGGGATCTAGCGGGCAGGTAGTCGGATGATTAGAAGCCAAGACCTTGGAAACATCTGCTTCGGATAGGAGAGAGAAGGAGGGAAGGGAGCATGTCTCAGGGATTTGAGAATGCACAAGAAGCGGTGGCTCGGAGAACTGACTGCTAATAGTTTTCATTTTCTTCACAAAGAAGGAAGCAAAATCATCAGCCGTTAGGTCAGATGAAAGTGGAGGGGCAGGGGGACAAAGAAGGGTAGAGAAGGTCTTGAAGAGAGTGTGAGAGTCAGGCGAGTTGTTAATTTTTGAATGGTAGTATAGGGTCTTTGCAGAGGAGATATCCTTGGAGAATGAGGCAAGAAGAGACTGATAGAGGCAGAGATCAGAAGGATCATTCGATCTGCACCACTTCCTCTCTGCAGCCCCCTGAGTGTGGAGCGATGCTCACGGAGAACCTCAGTTAGCCAAGGAGCAGGAGGTGTGAGCCGGGCCGGTTCAGATGTCAGAGGGCATAATGTGTCTAAGCAGGATGTAAGAGTGGAACAAAGTGTGTCAGTGGCATTGTCAGTATCTAACAGAGAGAGTTGGCTGGGAGCGGGCAATGTGGAAACAATCGCAGAGGATAAGCGGGAGGGAGAGAGCGTGCGCAGGTTGCGCCTGAACGTGACCAATGGGGGATTGTATGTAGCAACAGGGGGAGTCAGGTCGAGGTCGAGAGTAATTAGGAAGTGATCAGATGTGTGAAGTGGGGTGACCTGGGTGTGGTAGGTGGAACAACAGAGTGTGTAGATAAGATCTAAAAGATTACCAGACCTGTGTGTTGGTAAAGTAGGGACTCGCTTGAGGTCAAACGACGCAGTCAGGGTGTTGAAGTCTGCTGCCTGTGGTTTCTCCAGGTGGATATTGAAGTCACCAAGTACTACTAAAGGAGTTCCATCCTCAGGGAATGAAGACAGAAGTACGTCTAACTCCTCCAAGAAGTGTCCAAGTTGACCTGGGGGGCGATAGATAACTAAAAAATGCATTTTAGTAGGGTGGATGATAGTAACAATATGTGATTCGAAAGAGTTGCTGTCACATGAGGGGGTTTGCTGTTGGAATTTCCAGTCCTTTGGGATGAGCAGACCAGTTCCTCCACCACTTCCTGTTGTAAATGGTAAATGGTAAATGGACTGCATTTATATAGCGCTTTTATAGACCAATGGCCATCCAAAGCGCTTTACAATTTTGCCTCACATTCACCCATTCACTCACACATTCATACACCGACGGCGGTGTCAGCCATGCAAGGCGCCATCCAGCTCGTCGGGAGCATCTGGGGTTAGGTGTCTTGCTCAAGGACACCTCGACACTTGGTCAGGTGGAGCCGGGGATTGAACCACCAACCTTCCGATTTGTAGACAACCTACATGAACCACTCAACCACTGCCGCCCTTGTGTGAGGACTGTGTGAGAAAGTGTAGTTGTTGGAGAGGGCAGCCGGAGTGGCAGTGTCCTCTGGTTTAATCCATGTCTCAGTAAGTGCTAAAACAGAAAGGCCAGAATGTGAGGCAATGGCAATTATGAAATCTGCTTTGTTGACAGCAGATTGGCAGTTCCATAAGCCAATGGGAAGAGAGAGTGAGGCAATAGTGGAAGGAGGGAGCGTGCGGAGGTTGTTAATATTTCACCCGCGGCAACGTGATACAACAGATGTACGAGTTGTAATGACAGTAGAGATTTGAAAACACATAGTAAAAATATAAGAATAGAAAATGTACAAGAGAGGAAAATAAGAGTGCTAAAGAGATAAATAGAAAAAGTTAGTACAAAAAGGGCAATAGTCAAGTGCCCTGTCGGTGTCCCTGCTCGGAGTCGCGCAGGTAGAGTCGATGGTCTTTACACTCTTCGGTCTTAACACTCTTCGGTTTTAACACGACGAGGGCTGCACGCGACCGCTGCCGCGGTGGACTGCCTGCTCTAATAAGTGCTTCAATTGTGGACTGAAACTCAGCAGGCCACGCCCGATAACAATCAACAAGAAGTTAATGGCCGAAACTACTACTGTAACTACTGTAATACACTAACGCACGTGAGGACACACGAGAACAAACATGGATTACAGCACGTGAGACAAAGGTAAACAAGAGAGCGTTTCTTAGCAACGACACTGCTCTAAAACTTCAGAAGTCTAAAATCAAATACACTTACACGTTTCTGTGGACTCCTGTTGATAACTGCTTCACCTCGCATAAACACGCATATACACGCATATTAGCGCAGATCCCGTGGTTGCTCTGGGGCTCGAGCACCCACTGAAATGCACATTATGCTCAATTGCTTCACATTTAAACAATGCGGAAAACGTGATTGTGCCGCTTTCCTCTATAAAGCGCGTGGAAGCTACAAAGCATCTGTCATTGCTAAGTAACCCAAGCATTGCTTGACGTTGTGACAAGCAGTCTCCAGCGGAAAGAAATCGGCACATATGAATATGCATGTTTGTTATGAAACTTATATCTGATCCTCGTTTACATTATTATATTTTAAAATATATGTATGCATTATATATAAGCCTATATGCATCAATGCACGCATGCACATACAAAAATGTTTACTTGTACAGCAGCCTTTGCAGGATATATGACAAAACACTTCAGCTTATATAAATCTCAAATCATATGTTTGAGAACTACTGCTCCTATGTCCACTTCACCAGGTGGGATCTTACAATGACTCCTTTAACAGGAATAAATGATATAGTGCCTGTGAAACTATTAATTCACTTTACATTTAAAATATTTTGAAAGTTATTGAACTGAATTGAATTGTGTATAATACGTATTGTGCATTTTTTTTAATTATATGAAACCGTAACCAGAAACTTCCTAACAATACCCAACCCTAATAATAACAGGACTAACTAACACCTGTCCTCTGTTTATGAATATGGAAAAAGATACAGAATTAGTGATGTCCGGTTCGTGAACAAATCATTCTTTTGAACCGGTTCTTTTCAGTGAACGAGTTGAATCAGTACACCTAATCTGACTGAATCGTTTAAAAAGTTTGTGTCTCGAGACAGTAATAATCCGCAAGTTACTCACTTTCAGATGTGTTTGACAGTCATTCCGCTTCTAAATAAGAGCAAGTAATTTGTATCTAAACTCTTCATAGGAGCTCTCTACAACAGCATCACTGACTGAACCGAGACCTGGTGAACTTTGTTGATACTGAGCATGCGCAGCAAACATACTGGTATTCCAGAGTCACCGATACACTGAATACACGAATCAAGAATGGTTTCTATCGGACGCGTCCGACTTGATGAGTCGTTAATACTGCGCATGCGTTTACTAAACAGCACAATACAGTAATTCTCGAGTCAGGAACTTGTTGCTACATTTATTTAGGCATCAGTACACTGATTCGAGAGAGGTTTCTATCAGACGCGTCCGAAGAACTAAGAATCAAAGAACTGTGGATACTGAGCATGCGTGAGCCAAACAGTACACATGCGTGAGCCAAACAGTACACATGTTGGACATCAGTGGGTTGCTGTGCTAATTAGGGCTGGGACAACGCGTCGACGTAATCGACGACGTCGACGCAAAAAATACGTTGACGCAAAATATGCGCGTCGATTCGTCAGACCCCAAAAGGCGGCGCCGTAGAATAGTAGCTACGCGAGTGGCTTCAGTCCACGCCGGTTTCACACAGCAAATGAAACCGTGCGTGTTTTTTTTCAGCGCCCATGTTAACAAGCATGCACTCCGCCGCATGAGCAGCGCGAGCTCGCGGCTCTGTAGCAACAGCGCTGCAATCGTTTCTGCGTCGGTTCTGCTGCGCTGCTCAAGCTCAATTAAAGTGAAAGTGCTTTGTTTATGGTTTAAATGCTCGTGGATTGACGCGAAAAAGTGTCATTTTTACCATAAAATCCTGAATGTGAATTGTGTTTTAAACAGTCATGACTCTGAGCAATTTAACAGAAAGCAATGAAATATGTCACTGTTGCCAGAAGACTGCGCTTTGATTCACTCTCTGTCCAGCAGTAAATGACTCCTAATCTATCTTAACAAACTTAAGAGAAAGAGATTTAATAATATATGTGCTTCTTAAGTCTATAATTGTGTTTATATCTGTCATTAAATGGACTAGAACAGCACGAAAACAATGTGGATTAAACAAATCAAGTTATAAAATTTACACTGACCATCAAAAGGCACATTGAAGAGGTTTTGCTCATAAATGCATGTAAAATAAAGTAATTTGAACTTGTGATTTTTATACTGTTAATAAACTGCACAGTATGAGCTGCAAATGCTTTACTGAATGCTACCTCTGACTAAGAATGCATTATTTTGCACTTGTATAGTCTTTTTTTATTTTGAAATTTTAAGAGCAATGAACATATATTGAAATGTTTACATTCAGATATGTAAATCAACATGTATAAATTGCTATTAGTTAATTAATGGGAAGATAATAGAGAATCGAAGTCGAATCGGACTGATAAAATGAATCGTTAGATTAATCGATGCATCGAAAAAATAATCGCTAGATTAATCGTTTAAAAAATAATCGTTTATCCCAGCCCTAGTGCTAATATATAGCCTATATCTATAAACTGATGAGATGATTGACAGGTATAAAGCACGTTTATTTAATATTACAATAAAACATACGGGAAATATGCATGGTACAGCTAATTATATTAAACAGCTTTTTTACTAAAATTTGTTTATGTTAGGTGCGTGTGTATGCAGATTATATTTTAAGTTGTTATGAGCTTGATCATGATTCCTGTTAAAGGTTTTTGAAGGTGCTTTAGTTGGACAACAAAATAATAATAATAAATCAACCATGCACAACTTTACTTGAACATTTTTTAATGTATTTTACCATTCTGGATGTGAATGACATAATTTCTTAAAGCAGAACTATGTAGTTTCCATGTAAAAATGACTTATAGCTCCCCCATGTGGTTGAAAAGTGCAACAGTGCCCGGTATCAGACACTCTTCTGCAGGCAGGGGAGGGGCAGGGCTGTGTGCTCTACCGAAAGTACTGATTTGCAAAAAAGAGTCAGATTTCCCATCACTATACAGAATCTAAATTTTTCATCCTTCTTTGTGTTAATAAGAGAGAAAAGACAATTTAATTGTTTTGTGTTTCTTTCAGATGTGAAGAGTGATTCCAGTTTGGATATAGAAATAACGTCCTCAACATCAAAAGAGCGACTGACAGCACAAACTCTTTCCTGCATCACCTGTGAAAAGACATTCAGCTCACAGAGACATTTAGAGATACATGAGAGAAAACACACAAAACCTTTCAAATGCTCTCAGTGTGACATGACGTTTACTTGTTCAGCTTACTTAAAAAACCATCAGAGAGTTCATACTGGAGAGAAACCTTATCAATGTAGTGTCTGTGGAAAGAGTTTTGGACAACAGGGAAACTTTTTTTATCACAAAAGAGTTCATACAGGTGAAAAACCTTTCAAATGCTCTCAGTGTAACAAGACGTTTACTTATTCAAGTAACTTAAAAACCCATCAGAGAGTTCACACTGGAGAGAAACCTCATCACTGTAGTCTCTGTGGGAAGAGTTTTAGTCAAGGGTCTACATTACTAATGCACAACAGAATTCATACAGGTGAAAAACCTTTCAAATGCTCTCAGTGTGACAAGACGTTTGCTCACTCAACTTCCTTAAAATCTCATCAGAGAGTTCATACTGGAGAGAAATCTTACATCTGCTTTCACTGTGGAAAGAGCTTCACTAATTCATCCTATTTAAGAGTTCATCAAAGAGTTCATACTGGAGAGAAACCTCATCACTGTAGTATCTGTGGGAAGAGTTTTAGTGCAAAGGCTGCCTTACTTAATCACGAGAGAGTTCATACAGGTGAAAAACCTTTCAAATGCTCCCAGTGTGACAAGACGTTTACTGCTTTATCTTCCTTAAAATACCATCAGAGAGTTCACACTGGAGACAAATCTTAAGACTGTAATGTTTGTGGGAAGAGTTCATCAACAGCCAAACTTTGTAAAGCACCAGTGACCTTAATAAGGTTATGACACCAAAAACGTATATAACGTTTTACATTTTGTTAAAAACAAGTTAACAGTAAAATAAGAAGAAGAATTAAGGTGTTTCAGGTGTGTTTGATTAGGGTTGGAGCTAAACTCTGCAGAGACACCGGCCCTCCAGGACCAGGATTGGTGACCACTGTGTTAATGTGTCAAAAGAGCCCACCCCAATGTCTCTACGATGTTCTGATGCAAAGAAATAGCTCTTGCAAAAACAGTTGATAAGGTATTCTCATTGGTTGCTAGGGAGTGAATTGGCATGAACCAATGAAAATATTCCAAGCCATTAAAAGATTAATTCATGATGACTCAAGGTTTTAGTTGTACTGTAACAGTAGTTTTTGTCAAAATACCAACAGGTATTCTCTCTCAAAACCAGTAGGTGGCGCAATGAAAAAAATGTGCATGCAACCTCAGGTAATAAATCCGCGGGACCTAGTGCCCCCTCCTGGTTGGGAGTATTTACATCCTAATACAAAAAAATCACTATTTTAAAAGTATTTGATTAAGTATAATGTGGTCCAGCGGGCCATATTAAAATTTACCCCAGGCCGTGTGCGGCCCTTGGGCCGCCAGTTGCCCATCCCTGATTTAAGTGTAAAAAATAAAAAATTTGGAGATAATTTCGCAATTTTCTGCCATTTCTGATGAAAATGTACATGTTGCGGCAATAGAGGTTTCTGTTCAGAAGGTAATGCATTGTTCTTGCTTTTGTGTTTTCAAGTCGATCGGAATTACGCTTGCGGGGATATTGGTGCATGTTTTTTAAGTGCTGTTTTGCTGCGCAGGGCTAAACGTGAGGCGAAATCTGGCATGTTTGGTATCGTTAGACTCCGCGACTATTCAGGACTCCAGGAAAAGAAGTCCCTTGAGAATACGTCAATTGCAGCCAAAGTTATAGGCATGTAAAACATTCGTCTTACCACTAGGTGGCGCTGTGATGAAACTGGGCATGCCCTCTCAGATCCTGACTGGCATCACAAGTACCAAGTGTCGTGTCAATAGGCTTAAGTTTGGTGAAGATACAGCATCAAATCTGTTTTTTAGCGCTTTATGTAAAATTGGTTGACGCGGTTTACGGAAACGGATTGGCGAATCGACATGAATTCCATAACTTTTTGCCTTGAGTGCCTGTAGATGCTACATAACGTTTTTCTTTGCAATTGGGCAAAAGCTCTAGGACAAGTTTGCAAAAGTAGCTTTTATGAATAATTCAAAATGGTGGAAAAATTTTCATAATGGAAAATGACGTCATAGGGTCCAATCGAATCGTCTTGAGCCAAGGATTCAGAGGAAAATCAGACAAGAATTTTGTGTTTAGGACTTACAGGTCAGAAGTTAAAAGCAAAACTGTTGGTGGCGCTAGCGGGTTAGAGAGAGAGACTCCAAATTTGCTGTGGAGACTTTTTGGACAGTCCTTTATAAGCGTGCCAAATTTTATTACTTTCCTATGTACCCTGCTATGGGCTGCCATAGACCGCAATGGCGGAAGAAGAAGAATCATCGGAAGAGTAATAAGAAAACTAGCGGATACAATAGGGGTCAGTGTTGTTTTCGTCAACGATGACGATAACAAAATTATTTCATTGACCCACCTTTTTTATGACGATAACGCGATGATGACTAGCTAAAAATGGCTTTAAGGTGACGAAAACATGACGAGACGGAACGAAAATGATTATAAGTCTGACGACACATTTCATGGTAAGCTTAAGGTTTTACATGTATCTACCTGTCAAACGTACACCCATTTCCAATACTTTTTGTGGTGTATTTAAATAACAAGGCAAGGCACGTGTTTCTCAACTTTATAAACAAGGTCTCAGCGTAACACAAACTCAACATAAGGGTATATCAGACTAAAGCTAAAAGGTCTGCCCAAAACAACACTGAATGGGCAAAGACCCCTTATAATCAAATTATGAGCAATATCGCAGATAACTAGAACAGAACAAACATACAAATGAAATAAAACTCTGCTGCTCATGTTTTTAGATTAACAGTACTGTATGGAGGATGAAAAATGACTTAAAGGTCCCATATTTGAAAGCTTTCTAGTTTTATTTTAGGTGTTATGATGTCCTGGAGGAATAGTTCACACAAAAATTAAATTTCTGTTATTTTTTACTCACTTTCATGTTGTTACAAACCTGTATAAATTTCTTTGTTCTGATGAACACGAGGGAAGATATTTTGAGGAAAGTTTGAAATCAAGACATTTGTGATCCCCATTCACTTCCGTAGTATAATTTTTTCTTACTATAAAAGTGTTGTTCTTTGACGGTTGTTTCATGAGTGAAATACACATTTGAAATAACGTTACCCATGGAGGTAAACTAAATGTTAGTTTCTGTGCACTAAATGGGCCGGTGTCTGTAACTTAAGAAAAAAAACGTTTGATTTCCAACAGATATTTTATCAAAACTTGTGGCTACCAAAGACTTTAGCATTACAAAACAACACATTAGCATCACATAATCATTTACAATATATCATTTTAGTTTTCTCTGGCTTCATGATGTAACTTAAAAAGAGGGCTGCATGATAAATCGCATGCGATTGTCTCGCGCATCTCGTCAGTAAAGCGACAGCCAGTTCAGAAAGCAGGTGATGGCACTTTACTATTAAACTATGGCAGGTTATCCATATGGCGGATAAAATGTGCAAATAAATGTCAGATCGACGAACGGCTAATCGAACGTATTGAACTTTAAGCGCCTAGCAGCATGTGCGACCCACGTGACTGCCTGACATGATGTCAATGCCTTAAAAGTGCCTTTTATTTGGTGTGCCAAGCTGGTAAAGAGTGTGTGTCCGGGAGCACACAAACTGTTCAGAACTATATACAATAGTGTTAATTTGTGTTGTTTTTCATATTTTTTACAAATGTATCATTTTTATACCCATTTTATATAAACTCTTTGGTTATGTATTAAACTTGTTTATTTTATATTGTGTGCTATGTGATGTTAGAAATTGGTTTTAAACTCTTAATGTCTTGGGACCACAATGTCATTAATTGTAAATTAACTTTGCTTGGTATAGGAACACACTGAGAAAGGAACTGCCGCACAAGCCCTGAAAAGTGAAGCCAAAACGTCTCGGTCGCCCCCCCAGTGGCTCGTCCCAGTTTAGGTCATAAACCCCGCCTCCCCCATGTTATTCAACGGAACTTGAGACCAACTAAACAATTTAATAACACTTCAATTATCTTTTTTCCGAAGCTGGTTTCTGTTATTTACTGTAGTTTTTATCACGCTGATGTATTTTCAAGTGTTCAGTAGGCGGCTTCACTTTCACTAGTGGAAGAGAGCGAACGGGCGTTCGTCCATCTTTTTTTACAGTCTATGGTTGAGATTGTTCAGTAAATGCTTTGTTCATTTTTACAATGATTACGTACCCTGACTTCCTCTATGGGCCTATTCTCTGGGCTGGTAAATTAAAGTTTACATAATTGTTCAGTATTTTGTCAATCTTTTTATTCTTTCTAGGAAAGCTAAATGACCTGTTATTGCATTGAGAGCATCTTGACCAGATGCAGTGTGAAATGGTAGCACATAGAAGTGAACTGTAATAGACTGCCTATAGACCTTTTCCGAGTATACTTCACAGTTATGTCACTGCAAGCTGCACACAGTGTGGTGGCAGAAAAATAGTGGAAATGAATTAAAGTGAAACGAGCAAGATAACTCACTAGAAAAATCTCTTGTTGTGTATCAAAATGAGTATCAGAATAGGAATGCCAAAAAAGATGGCCTTAGAAAGGTCATAAAAAGTGTATAGTCGTAAAAAAATACAGATTACAGAAATACAGATTAGAAAGGTCTTAGACATCAGATACCAGGAAAACTGGATAGAAGATGAGAAACATGTTAAGGATACATATGTATTATTGCCCTGAAATCACGGTACACTAGTGAGCTCATACCATGAACTCAACCTTCTGTGTTAAATGACGTTAATGTGTCACCTTTTCAAGAGGAGAATGCAGATTCTTTGATTTTGTTTTTGGCTGACTGCAATTTTACAATGTTATTTGATAATAATAACATATTAACTAAATAAGTATTTAAATAATTAAATACAATTGCATAACTGTTTAAATTGCATGCAGGAAGGACTGTAGCATCCGATTAGAATATTTCGTAAATATTACGTACAACGTAAAGCACGTTTCCAGTTAGGAACATATAAAAAAGCTTAACACAGTTAAAACGTTATTAATTTCTGAAAATATCCAACATTAATAGGAAGCTTGGAAAGCACGAATAAAAGCAACAAAGCGGTTTCAAAAATGAGGGAGGGGCTACAAATCAAGTTTGCAAAACTGTGAGTAGCCTACAGATTGCAAAAGCGTGCACTGACTATTATCAGCTTAAAGCAACACTATGTAGTTTTTTTTACCTTTAAATAATGTCTCTAAAATTATTTCAGTGATAGAACATCTTTTAACTGGACAAATTGTATTGTTGCTGCAACCTGAGCAGCCTCCTAGCTGCTACAAGCACACTCTGAAAGTGGCGGTGGAGGGTAGGAAACACAGCCCCGCCCCTCCCCCTGCCTGCAGAAGAGTGTCTGTTTCATGGCGACTTTAAATTGAATTTAGTTGGACTTGATAGCAGAGGTGGACCATACTTAGTTAAATTAGTTACATTTTCCAAGCATCTGTTCTTTATTAGGATGTTTGTATTGGGAAAAACATTACTTCACTACATTCTAAAGCACTAGTGGTCTGCCAAAAGATGGCCTTAACTAGGCAAGTGTTTATACAATCGTCACTTATTTAAGTAGATTTTTAATGCACTTGCAAAACTGTGATATCAGTTCTTGCCATTCTGTTTTAATAATGTAAAAATGGATCGGTGGCTAAACCAAAGAGGAGTCAAAAGAAGGATCAAGCGTCAACTGAAAGCAGCTAAAGTCCACATATCTATTAGTTTTGTAATGTACTAGTTTTTGTTTCATGTGTAAAATTCCTGTAATTTCAGTGATTTTGGACATTAAGGGGAATTTTTTTTCAGCATTTTATTGTTACAACAGCATATACCACCACCTCAGTTTTAAATTAAGGGCTCTTTGGAATGACATTAAGTGGGACCTAGGCTGTTATAGTATGTTTAATTGCAGATTTTTTTTTTCATATGTGCAGTTTGTTGTTCATATTAAGCTTTAACTTGTTTCACATTTACTTGTTCAAATGAAATAAAATTCATATAATAATTTCTGAACATAGCATTGCCTTTGTGTTTAACAAATTAGTTTTTGACTTGAAACAGTTGCATATTAAACTTAAATTTAGCTTATCCTTCCTGTTTTGTTGTTTTTTGGGGGTGTGTTGAGAGTGGATTCTGTTAGGTGGTCCTCAGAAAAAAATTGGAAGATAAAGTGGTCCTTAGGGTGAAAAAGTTTGAGAAACACTGTTCTAAAGCATATAATCTATGTATTCTTTATTAAAATTTATTTAATACCTAATTACATTTAAATTGTGTAGCCTACTTTTACCCAAGTAAAAGTATGTTAAGGTACTTAAAATTAAATGTAAAACAAAAACTTGTATTTATGAAAAGTAATAGAATAAAAAATATGATAATATGCTTTGGAATGTTTGTTTTCAAAGAAATACACGGATAAAATACAAATACTTGAAAAAATACTTTTAAGTAGAAAGTAAAACCTCTGCTTGATAGTGACCCTACTTATCAACCCACCTGTGGTCTGTGGACGTTGGCATGAACGATCTATTTACTTCTCCTTTCAGTGTTTTTGGCAGTCTGTAAAACGACAGATCCGAATTCTTGTTAAATATGTTAGTACAGTCCATCGCACAACAGCTGTTTCCCATTTAGACGCGTTTTCGCTGATTTCACATTGTTTTCAAATTCTGCCGCTCTTTGCCACTGGCTTTCGCTAAAGGTGAGTTCACACCGCAGCCCAGAAGATGGCGGTAATGCACACTGTTTGCAAACTGCCCGTAAAACTACCGAAGAAGAAGAAGCGTCTTCTCTCTCCAGTACAGCAGGAGGCGATGCAGCTCTTTAATCCGCAGATAAACTCACTAAAGAAAGGAAGAACGAAAGAGCGCGCGTGTGATGTGTTTGTTTATCCTCGTGTTTTCTCTCTTGCGTCGCGTGTTTCACTGAGTTTAAACGGAGTCTTGTCTCTGTGTATTTTATTGTGGAGACGATGCAGGACACTACAGTGTGTGACAGTAAACAGAGCTTACAGGAGGATCAAACCTCCACAGAGTCTCTGGATTCTGTCTGTAACGCTGGAGAACAGCAGCAGATCCTGCAGACCAAACTGAAGATGTGTTCAGTTAAACTCATTGACTTCAAGAACCTCATGATGAAGATTAAAACTGAACCCACAGTAATGAAAACTGAACCCACAGAAATCAAAACTGAACCCACAGAAATCAAAACTGAACCCACAGAAATCAAAACTGAACCCGCAAAAGAGGAAGATCGCACTGATGAAGATGATGATTTTATTCCATCAGGTATGTCTCCTTAATTTTTGTTGTGTTTTTAACATTTTTAACTGTCATGTGAGCACCTGTTTTGTCACAAACTCACTAAGCAAAAGTCCAAAATATTTAAGTACTAAAATTTAAGGACATTTTAGTTTAGGATATCTTTAAAACTTATCAGGCACGTAGCCCCCCCCCCCCCCCTAAAATCACTTACCTCTGTGTCGTTCTAAAACCCAAAGTGCTCAGATTGTCTTAAAAACCGGGAGCCCAGCAAAAACAGAACGTTCCCCTAACGTTCTCGGGACACAAAAACGTTAACGTTCCCAGAACGTTCCATGTAGGTTATTTTTAGTTATATTTTATAACCTAGAAAGAATGTACCCTGTAGGTTTTTTTAAGCTATAACGAATAAACTTTTATAGCCTAATGGGTGGCCTTTATTAAAGGGATAGTTCACTCAGAAATAAAAATAATGTCATTAATGACTTACCCTCATGTCCTTCCAAACCTGTAAGAAAATAATGTAATAAATGACTCACCCTCATGTCGTTCCAAACTAGCAAGACCTCCCTTCATCTTCGGAGATGTTTTTTTTCTGTAAGAAATTTAGTCTGAGAGCATTCTGACCCTCCATTGAAAATCTATGTAAGGCAGGGGTGTCATATTCGTTTAAGCTGAGGGCCGGATCAAAAAAAAATGTCCCCTTATGAGGGCCAAACTTTATCATGCTGACATAACCCATACAAACTAAAATGCAACTAGGCCACAAACTGCTCATAAGTAAAGAATTGATTTTACTTAATTTATAACAGCTCCTGAAGTTTTTCTCCGTGATTAGAAAATAAGCACGCTTCAACTGATGCATTCAGATTCAGATTTTCAGTTTTAATGTCTGTCCCCTTGTCATCACAAACATCTGAGCACCGTGAAAAACTAAAGAATAAAATAAAATTGCAATTACATTTGTGATGAAGTCATTTTACATTACATTGTAGATTAATCATGTCTTGTTAAACATACTAAATGCACAAAATACCTTAAATTATACACAAACATAACCAAAACACAAACAAACATACTGTGTGCTTTCCAATCAGGATTCAGGAGACATTAGAGATTTTCTTAACAAACAATCTTATTAATCTTACACTTCTTTCGATCTTACACTTCTCCGTTCGTGTAATCACCTCATGCTGCTTTCCCGATGTTCAATGCAGGTTATCAAAAACACGTGACCTACATACGATGCTACATATTTTCACCAGTAGGTGTCACTATTGACAATTGTTAAACATATACAATACTCAAATAAACATTCAGTTATTAAACAACATTTGTAACAAACAAACAAATACTTTTAAAAAGGGTAACAGAAATATTCAGTGAGAAATACACCTTTTCTGTGTCAGCTACATAATTGAATAAGTCCTCTTGAAATGATCATGAACAGTAATAAATAAAACCATTAACTTTTCTTTGCAAATATACATTTTGAACACTAATGAGTACAGTCATTTATCCAAAACAAGGGCAACATTTTTATTTTGACATTTGTGGGGATGTAAATAATGTTATCTTAATCTTAGGTGTCTCATTTAGTAATGTTACATCAACAATAGGCATTTTATTTGTATTTTATTTTGTACTTTTTTGTGATGCCAGTGAAGATTCTGACTGTGCAAATACAATACTGCACCATCAGATTTCCTCCCAATCTGCTCCAGCAGAAAAAAATATAACACATTATACTTATTCAACAGCCATCACAAAAAAAATCCCAAACCAAAAACATTAATTACTAACTACTGTATTAGCAATTATTTTATTGTTGGTGCTTTCTTTTTATTGCTTTCTTTTATTGTTTGTGTTTTCTTTAGTTAAACTACATGCAGACAGCTCAGTGTGCACTATAGTGTGTTACAACTTGGTTTGCAACTCCTCAGGTTAATATGGGATTGCCATGAAAGACACTGTCCCTGAATCATTATGTGTCACTTATTTTGTGCATAAAACTGTTAATATAAGAATGCTTTCTTCCTCACTCACTTACCTTTAGCCTGCCTGCATAATCATTCACATCGCATCAGACTGGCGCTTTGTTTCAAACGAATGGAGCTTACGTCACGTTTAGCGAGTTAAGACAAACCAATCGTAAAGCGACGTAGGTTGGGGGGGACTCAGAAAAAGAAAGCCAATCCTATTAGCGATGTGAGTTACAGACGCCGGACTCATTGCAGAGAACAAGATCTGTTAACCGTTTGTGTACCACAAACAGCACTGTTTTTACAGAACGTGATATGAAAAGAGTTTTAATCTCATTTAGTGATTCTTGAATAAATTAATGTTAAATAAGTAATAAGTAAACAACACAAGAAATGGACGGACATCAGTTGTTGTATATATAAATAAAGATCTTTTGATTAAAATTATTGTTGACATTCAGTGTTCCCTGAATGGATCTAACCGGTGAGAGGCTGAAGCACCGGTAATCACTGTTTCACAGACTATCGCAACAAACCTAGTTTAGGTCTGGAGACTGGCTAGGCCATGCTTGATATGCTTCTTACAGATCCACTCCCTGGTTATCCTGGCTGTTTGCTTCAGGTCATTGTCATGTTGGAAGACCCAGCCTTAACCCATCTTCAATGCTCTAACTGAGGGAAGGAGGTTTTTCTCCAAAATCTTGCAATACATGGGCCCGGTAATCCTCTCCCTAATACAGTGCAGTTGTCCTGTCAAATGTGTAGAGAAACACCCCCAAAGCATGATGCTACCACCCCCATGCTTCACAGTAGGGATGGTGTTCCTTGGGATGGTACTCATCATTCTTCTAACACATTTAGTGGAATTATGACCAAAAAGTTCTATTTTGTTCTCATCTGACCACATGACTTTCTCCCATGACTCCTCTGGATCATCCAAATGGTCAAACTTAAGATGGGCCTGGACATGTGCTGGTTTAAGCAGGGGAACCTTCCGTGCCATGTAGGGTTGTGTACCGTTCACATTTTTACCGGTACCTGGAATTCGATACCGGTACCCAGCGGTACCTTTTTCGATACTTTACTCTGACTTAAGTGACTTTCGATGGACATAATAAGCCTAAACCTCTCATTTTCAACATTTTGTCATTTATTTCAAAATGTTTAATAATACACACAATCTTTACAAAAAAAAATCCCTATAACATCCAGGGCATATGTCTTACTTATATATTTTATTTATTTATTTATATGTATGACAAATGATCAATGGACATAAACGTCATAAAAGCAACATAATTAAACTTTTATGTAGAAAAAAAACGAGCAGTTGTGTTTTTTAGAAAAATCAGCATGTCAACTTTCTCAGGTAAAAGCCATGCCAGTGCGAGTGTTTTCTACAGCAAGGGACACAGTGGGGATGTAGAAGAGGACTGGACACAGATACTTTTTTGCCAAGCTGGCCAGCATTGGCATTTGGTTCGCATGTGGTGTTGTGGCAAAAAGTCTTAGCTTGAATCTTCATAAGAAAAAATACTCAGGAGACAAAGGTTCCAGGTGCCAAACAAAAATTACTTTATTCGCTTGAGCCAACAAAGTGAGACAATCAATACCCCTCAAAGAGGTGCTCAAAGATCATCTGCCCTCCCAACATCTGACTCAATTTTTTATACAGTAAGATCAAACACTTCTTATCTGAGATGACGTATACTCTTCTAATTGGTCTTGGCTTGCCATAAATAATTTATTTGTTTGATGAGCAGCTGAATCCTTCTTCATATCTAAAATGACATAGCCTATATAGCTGGACTTCTCAAATCTTAAAATGACGTTGTCTGTTTGTCGGTTGTTTCGAACTTGTTTCTCAAAATAATTGTGGCGAGAATAATCGGGGTATAGTCGCAGGATTGCACCTGGTCTCTTTTAATTGGGGAAACTGAGAAAATGAAAGTTAACTAATCTAGAATGACGTCATCTTGTTTATCGATTATGTTGACCTTTTCTCATAATAATCGTGGCGAGAACAATCGGGGTATAGTGTTTTAATTAGGAAACTGAGAAAACGAAAGTTAACTAATCTAGAATGACGTCCTCTTGTTTATCGGTTATGTTGACCTTTTCTCATGGCATAGTGTAGAAACAACAGGCCTTAAGCCTAATATAATATTAATATAGTATATGATCCGTAATATACCCATCAAAAACCACTATAGTGGTTGAATGTGTTGGAACAGCCACACGGACCGCCTTCTCTCCGTCCATTTATCTAATCTGAGGTACTGAGCACAAAGTTTTAAGTCATTTCTCAGGGAGCTACACTGCGACCAAAATGGTCGCATATGCGACCTTTTGAACTGCCGTTGCGACCCTAATGATTAATGGGTCGCAAATGTGCTACCTAATGTTTTAGACAATATGCTATGATTTACTATGAGCATTTATTAAAACATAAATGTGGATTTTAAGAATACGTTTTCGTGCTCTGAGCCATCAACACGTTGGCTTCATTTTGCGTGAAAGCACGTCGTGTCTCTCTATATCAGTGTGCGTTTGCGTGCTGTGCTCAGCTGTTTCTCAATGAATTGGGTGCGACGCAAGCGCAGTGTCTTCCATGTTTCTGAACTTGAGCAGAGGTCTTTCTTCACTGAGGACGCGGGACCCGTATGGTTCCGGGTTTATATTTTAAATGGTCGGTCGGGTCCGGTTAGGTCCTAGTTAAATTACTTTGGGTCCCAAGTCTGATTAATATTGAGTTTATAACCCGAGTCGATCGGAAAACGGCCATGAGCGCTACCGCGCTAAAGCTCGAGTGCAGTTTAGCGTGCCTTCGGTTTCTATGGCGATGGTTCTTGTTACGACCACGCGCTGCGTTTTCTTTCTCACATGTTTTTAATAATCTTATTATTAATAAACCATATATTTTCTAAAACCATATCCATATTAACTTTGCACAGATTGTAGCAAAAAAGCAGTGCTAATGTCAAGCCCATTGACAACAAGTAGATTTGAAAATAAAATAAGTGGAATAATATTATTGAAATAATAAGTGGATTAAGCTTTTTAAATCGGCAAGAGAGAAATAGAAAGATAGAGCAGAAGCAGTAAAAGTGCCTATTTAATAGAAATTATTACCATTATAACATCAGTCATAACATCAGTCACATTTATAATCTATAGACCTGCACTGTCTATTAATATACTATACATAGTATTGTATTATATTGAGTTTGATAAAAGGGGTCTAATTGCTTCATATATCAGTGCAAAAACAGTAAGTGTTTTCGTGGTGCTTTGACAAACAGTGTCAGCTTTGTTAATGGCAAAGAAAGTTTGGAGTGTTTAGATTAATGAAATATAATGTGAAATTAATATTAATTTTCAATAAATCAAAGTATTGTGTTGTGTCACACATTATTAGTTCTTCGTCACATGTATAGTAGACCATTATTTGTCAGTGGGTAATGATAGCCCTTTTTACTGGTTACCACCACCAAGTAAATTTCAGATCTGTGGGAAACACTGACTGCAACGTTTAAGAAAACAAGGCGGCATGTGGTTTAAAAGATGGCAAGTAAAATAAAAAGCATATCTGTATGCAATACAGTTTCATTATTGTTCATTATTAACCAGAGCGCCTTAATATAACTTGAAAAAAATATGTGCGACCAAATCATATTTTGCGCCAGTAACTGAAAAAGTTGGTAGCGCAAGTGCCACCAGTGGAAAAGGTTAGTGTAGTTCCCTGTTTCTGACATTTAGTGTGAACACACAGTCTTTAGGCTTTCATTGATAAAACTAAAAGCGGCTGATCTCCGCAGTTTCATTTTGCGAGCGCATGAAAGTTGCGCGATCTTATTTCATTAATTGCGCTGAAAAATCTGAGAAAGCTCCAACATATTAATGTACAAAACACTGTGCAGCATGTTTACTTAAAACACAAGCAGCACCATATTAGTTCGCGTCCATTTAAACAGTCATTACTCCAGCTCGCGCTTAAAGGAAAGCAGAGGGACTTCCCCGCAGTCTCCACGGACCACCACTCAAAGTAATCAGGACAGAAGCTGTCGAAAGTGGACAAAAGAGACGGACTGGTGTTGATAAATACCAGGTGTAAACAGAATTTGTCTCTCTCGTCCACTTGTGATCCGATCGACGAAAACGCATCTTAATAAGCCCTCTTGTGCTTTTAAATACACATTGTGTAAGTGCTTCCTCAGGTTGGATGTACCACTGCCTGCCTTGCACTTACTGTTACAAATATTGCAGGTAGCATTGTCTGCATCATCCTTTGTAAAATTTAACCACACGTTAGATCGCTTTCTGTTAGTTACAAAGGGGTGTCACCAAGTTCCCACACAATATCTCTGTCGCACGCGCGCTTTCGCTACGTACCAGACTCACTCACGCAGCGCGCTGACATGTTCTCTCAGGTACCGAAATTGAGCACCGATTAATTTTATGTGAATCGATACTGGGTAGTACCGACGCAATTCGGTCGGTGCCTATAAAAGTACCTAGTTCGGTGCCCATCCCTAGTGCCATGCATGATTTCAAACCATGACGTCTTATGCCTAGCGTACAGCAAAGAATTTTTCACAGTCCCAGACTAAAGACCGGCAGTCTTTAGGAATCTAACTGGAGTCTCGGCGCGCTCCCGTCGTCTCGATCGTTAACTGTGAGGTGATAATCTGCAGTCGGCGACCCGATTTATGCCAGTCTTTCTTTAGTCTTTCATATCAAACATGTTTGGTATTATCGCAAGTCCCAGCGTAGTCTCATGACGTAAACCAATCAACAACCAATAAACTCGTTCTCCGGAAACAGGAAGCTATCAGTCACAACAAAGAAACATGTCGACGTACGGGGAAACACAACGAGCGCCAAGTAGGCGAAAATGGACCGTGGATAAAGAGGAGCGCCTTGTCGAGCGGTGGGCAGAGCAGCCGTGTCTTTTTGATGTAAACTGCCATTCATACCACGACAGAGTGGAAAAAGAAAAGAAGTGGAGCGATATTGCCTGTATGTGTTAACATGCTTACTCTACCACTCTATTGAATGGCATAACGTGCTAATGTTTTCTGGTATGTGCTTACATTCTTCACACCGCAAGCGTGAGCAACGCGTAAGCGGCGCATGTTTTTTTCGGCGCCCATGTTAACAAGTTAAATCACAAGCACGGACACCGCACGCGTGCGGTCATACATGTGACGCCATAAATGTCATAAATGTGTGTTTCAAACAGTCATGACTTTGAGCAATGTAAAAGAAAGCAATTAAATATTTAAAAACATCAGAAGACTGCGCTGTCATTCACTCTCTGCCCAGCAAATGAGTCCTCATATAGCTTAATACTGTTCAGAGAAACAGATAACGTACATCTATAAATGAAGAGCTCTTTTCCAAAACGCGATAAACGCCATTTTTAAAAAAATGAGTTTGTCATGTCATTTGGCTATGTACTGAACCTATTCACTGCTCCATGAACGTTTCATGCCAAATCACTACATTTCCTTGTTAAAATGTAGGCACAAGATGCCGTTCTTTTCCAAAACGCGATAAGCGCCGAGTCTATTTTTAGCCTAAACGCGATTTATCCTCTCGACCAATCAGAACTCGATGAGCGTTCGACGCAATCCAATGGCGGCACTCTGAGTCTGAACAGATGTTTGTTTATGTTCATTCATTACTCAAAATGAGGATTAATGTCATGTTAATACATCACCCAGAGAAGGTACCCGTTTGCAAGTCGATCTTAATCAAAGTGTTTGGTATGTACAACTTTCGTTTCAGAACTGGCTCGTTTAATACCGTTTTGTACGTTCGCGATAAAGTTTAATTCCTGTGAAGAAGCCTGCTAACGTAACATGAAAAGTACTGAATAGTTCGATAGCCTGCTGATAGACAGACTGGCGTTTGATACATTGATCAATGTCGTGCAAAAGTACAAAATGTGGCTAGTGACCAATGCAGGGACATCTGTAAAGTTGTGCTTTTTGGATTGGACATTATGAGCGCGTTGTTACGGTATGTCATTGAGAACAGAACGAGGGGAGCTCGCTGTGTGTGCGTGTGAGGTTAATACAAACTGTGTATAGGAGAGAGAGAGAGAGAGAGAGAGAGGTGAAATATATTAAGCAAAAGAGGTTCCTAATGCCCTGCTAAGGAGAAAACTGAAATGGTGGAGGGAGTAATAGCAAGTTAGTTATGTGTAATTCTGTTTATTTCATACTGGCTCCAATGTATATTACAATCTGAATAATTTACTTATTCATTTATAGTAGAGTCCCTGAGTATATGTTGGATGTTCTCTTATTTTTTTTTTTTTTTTTTAAAGAATAAAAAAATTCAATTTATGGAAAAAAATTATGGATTTGTAGCGTTTTGAAAAAAAATAAAATTATCTTTGAATTTATAATCAACAATATTGTCGTTTGATTTAATAATCATTATTTAACATGTTCAGATTGAGCAAAAAAAAAACAATTATAACAGAATAAATTGAATATGCACAAAATGTGTGGGTCTAGGTAAAAAATGTACTTTTTCTGAAAACTATTGAAATGGATTTATAGCGTTTTGGAAAAGAGCTCTTCAAATCTAAATCTTATGCTTAAACTGTTGACGGGAAACACGATCGACTGCTTCATGCTGTCAATCACTGAGTGATTTTTTTTATTTTATCTTAAAACCTAAGAGAAACAGATTTAATAATGTGCCAATGGCTTTTTATGTCTATAATTGTGTATTGTGTCTATATCTGTCATTACACGAACCAGAACAGCACGAAAACAATGTGGGTTATACAAATTACAGTTATATAAATTACACTGACCGTCAAAAACCGTCTTGAAGAGGTTTTGCTCATTAATGCATATAAAATAAAGTAATGTGAACTTGAGATTTTTATACTGTTATTACAGTTTTTCTCAGTCGCTTTGGTACATTTCTCGAATCATACTCACAATTTGCAAAACAGTGAGTGCATTTCTCAAAACAATTCGGACAAGTAGCAAAACATCATGGATAACCTGCAAACGCCACTCTCTTACTCAAAATTCATCTCTCAAATATCTGTGTCAATGAACATGTCATTGCCATCAGAATGACAAGTCAATGTGTCATTGTGTATGGATAAGACAGTCAAATTGTTTAGTCACGTTGTCAATATAACATTTTACTCTGAAGTGATTTCCTAATGTCGTCAAAACTTTAGCGATAGTTTACAAGTATTGTAAATTGTAATTTACACCTGAGTGTAAGTTCTGTGGGAGTTTGATTGCAAGAGACTAAACAAAATTTACATTTACGCTTTTACTGTTTGTACTGTAATTCATTGACAAACCATGTCATTGCCATACAGAAAGGAAAAGCACTGCATATCCCAAAGAAAAAAAGTAGAAATGTGAACATTGAACAATATCTTTAGGGAAAACTGTACATGCAGTGCTGTCTTACACTGAAGTCTTCCTATACCTCCTGACCCAGCAAGCATGTTTGGCTAACAAGGCTAAATTTGGGCTGCCAGTGAAAGTCTAATAGACATCTAACCATAGCCAAAAAATAGACAATGCAAATACTTTTAGATTATGTAAAAGAAATGAAAGCAAACACCTTGAACACCTGTTGGAATATCATACATCTTCAAGTTATTTTGGCAAAAATGGCATGTAACCAAATTCAAGGTTATTTAGGGTAAAAGTGGGTTACTCATAGCTGGACTATATTGGGTCTATAATTAGCCGTCATTTCAAAATCTCAGTTTTTGCTTGCTGGGGACATTTCTGTCTGTTAGAGAAAGTTGAGATTCACCTGGGAGCAATTTACCAAGTCAGGACAGATTTAGAAAAAACTTCTAATAGAAATTTTAAAAAAATATGTTTGACCGGCACAATTATGAGAACTGTATTATGAGAAGTTGTTCAATAATTTAGCATGTAAAGACTTATACTATGAACTGATGCCTAAATGTTGTGGGGGGTAAGACAGAGCCCCATTATAATACATTTTGATCAACATGACATAAGCAATCGATAATGTAGGAAAAAGCTGTACATAATCATTTGCATGGATGTACCAAAGCATTTGCAACTTGTTCAAAGAAATAAGAAACTGCTTTTTTGATGTGCACAAGTGACACAATGATGTGAGAAATGAACAAGTAGTTTTGAGAATTTCAATTCTGATCTGAGAATTGTACCAAAGTGACTGAGAAAAACTGTAAACTGCACAGTATGCGCTGCAAACGCAGCTGGTGTGAAAGCACAATGGACACGCGCATACATTTTTGTTAAATCACTGCTGAGCATGATGATAAAACGCTAAAATAATCTTGTTGTAGTCTTGTAAATAGTGTCACTACAAGATTCAGTGTTTGTATAATCTTTAGTCTGAGACTAAAAACTGTGAACCCAAGTCTTTAGATGTGAGCTGATAATCTTATAAAGTCTTTTCTAAATCTTTTCAAAGTCTTTAGGTGTACACAAAGCATTAGTGTATTACCAACAGTAACATTGGAAACCCTCCGTTCATTCCCGAAAAGTGTTGTCCGCAAAAAATAAAGTTGTAATTTAAAAAGCTGTAGATTTAATCAGTGGCTTATTAAATCTACATGGGGAGATTGAATTGGTGAGCCTCTAAAAAAGAAAAGTTCCGCACTTTGCACATCACTGGATCGCATTTCAATCAAGTCATGTTAACTCCATCAGTCATCTTTGTCGGTAACATCCGTGAATGTTGACGTTTACTCAAAAACGAAAGTATACGGATGAACTTACGTTAAAAACACCGCCACCTTTTCACTGTCACATAAGGGAGAGGCGCGCGCTGTCAAGGCAACATGAGTGAGTGAGATAGACACACTGATCACTCGCAACAATGAATTGAGACGTTTAAAATGGTGAAATAAAAATTTAAATGGGAATCATGAAAAATCTATTTGTTGCAGCCAGTGTTACAATGTAAACAATGTAAATAATAATAGCAAACGAGCAAACACTGATGGTCTTTGACATGCAAAGTAGTGCTGTGTTCAAAATATCGATACGACGATACATCGTCATGTAGGTTGTCTACAAACCGGAAGGTTGGTGGTTCAATCTCCGGCTCCACCGGACCAAGTGTCGAGGTGTACTTGAGCAAGGCACCTAACCCCAGCTGCTCCCGACAAGCTGGATGGCGCCTTGCATGGCTGACACTGCCGTTGGTGTATGAATGTGTGTGTGAATGGGTGAATGTGAGGCAAACTTGTAAAGCGCTTTGGATGGCCATAGGTCTGTTAAAAGCGCTATATAAATGCAGTCCATTTACCATTTATACAGTGGGGCAAAAAAGTATTTAGTCAGCTACCAATTGTTCAAGTTCTCACACTTAAAAAGATGAGAGAGGCCTGTAATTTTTGTCAAAGGCACACGTCAACCATGAGAGACAAAATGAGAAAAAAAATCCAGAAAATCACACCGTCTGATTTTTTTAAGAATTTATTTGCAAATTATGGTGAAAAACACGTATTTGGTCAATAACAAAAGTTTATGTCAATACTTTGTTATATACCCTTCGTTGGCAATGACAGAGATCAAACGTTTTCTGTAAGTCTCCACAAGGTTTTTACACACTGTTGCTGGTAGTTTGGCCCATTCCTCCATGCAGATCTCCTCTAGAGCAGTGATGTTTTAGGGCTGTCGCTGGGCAACATGGATTTTCAACTCCCTCCAAAGATTTTCTATGGGGTTGAGATCTGGAGACTGGCTAGGCCACTCCAGGACCTTGAAATTATTCTTACGAAACCACTCCTTCTTTGCCCGGGCGGTATGTTTGGGATCACTGCCATACTGAAAGATCCAGCCACGTTTCATCTTCAATGCCCTTGCTGACGAAAAGAGGTTTTGAGTCAAAATCTCACGATACATGGACCCATTCATTCTTTCCTTAACTCGGATCAGTCGTCCTGGTCCCTTTGCAGAGAAACAGCCCCAAAGCATGAGGTTTCCACCCCCATGCTTCACAGTAGGTATGGAGTTCTTTGGATGCAACTCAGCATCTTTCTCCTCCAAACACAAGAAGTTGAGTTTCTACCAAAAAGTTATGTTTTGGTTTCATCTGACCATATGACATTCTCCCACTCTTCTTCTGGATCATCCAAATGCTCTCTAGCAAACTTCAGACGGGTCCGGACATGTACTGGCTTAAGCAGGTGGACACATCTGGCACTGCAGGAATTGAGTCCCTGGCTGCATAGTGTGTTACTGATGGTAGCCTTTGTTACTTTGGTCCCAGCTCTCTGCAGGTCATTCACTAGGTCCCCCCATGTGGTTCTGGGATTTTTGCTCACCATTCTGGTGATAATTTTTACCCTACGGGATGAGATCTTGCGTGGAGCCCCAGATCGAGGGAGATTATCAGTGTTCTTGTATGTCTTACATTTTCTAATAATTGCTCTCACAATTTATTTCTTCACACCAAGCTGCTTACCTATTGCAGATTCAGTCTTCCCAGACTGGTGCAGGTCTACAATTTTGTTTCTGGTGTCCTTTGACAGCTCTTTGGTCTTGGCCATAGTTGAGTTTGCATTCTGACTGTTTTAGGTTGTGGACAGGTGTCTTTTATACTGCTAACAAGTTCAAACAGGTGTCATTAATACAGGTAACAAGTGGAGGACAGAGGATCCTCTTAAAGAAAAAGTTACAGGTCTGTGAGAGAAAGAAATCTTGCTTTTTTGTTATTGACCAAATACTTATTTTCCACCATAAATCGCAAACAAATTCTCAAAAAATCAGACAATGTGATTCTCTGGATCTCCTTCCCCATTCTGTCTCTCATAGTTGAAGTGCACCTACGATGAAAACCACAGGCCTCTCCCATCTTCCCAAGTGGGAGAACCTGCACAATTGGTGGTTGACTAAATACTTTTTTGCCCCACTGTAGATATATTCATAGATATTAGGGATGCACCGAATCCAGATTTTTTAGGTTCGGCCGAATCCACCGTTTAAGATTCGGCCGAATACCGAATCCTACTCGCATCCTTATTACATTAACACAGTAAAACACATGAATGAAGTAAACAACGTCCACAGCAGTGTATTTTTAATTTTATTTAATTTTAACTGTACATTATGCCAGGATGGGAAAAACTATTTTGACAATTACCATAAGCCTATGCATAATGAAAGCGATGCGTTGCGACACGTAGGGATGGGCGATAACTTATCGTTTGCGATATACCTTCAGAATTTGTTCTCACGACGAAAATCTGTCGCCTCACGATGACAACGATAAATCTAGTTGATGAGGTTAGTTTGTGCGCGCCCAATTCACTGTTCAGGTGCGGAGTGAAAACAAACATGGAGGAAGGCGGACGTGAGGCTGAGGAGATGCTTGTTGTTATTACCATGAATTTACCAGAATGCATTTACCAGTTAATACAAAAACGTGCTGTTCACACATGCAGTGACGTTCCGTCTTTTTACCAGTAAGACATCATTCACACATATCAAAATACCAGTAAACTCGGAGAAAAAGCGGAAGTTGAGCTCAGTGTCATATTTGTAAACAATGGCGGGTTATGACTTAATATCTATGGTCCGTATTTTGTTGTTTACACATCTGTGGCAAACGGTGACGGTCGCGAAGTTGCTCGTGACCAAACAACATTGCGTTAGGCGGCGTCAAATGGAACCTGCGTTTGCACATTAGGCCTCACAGAGGAGCGAGATAAAGTTGGTTTTAGGTTTGATATTCGCTGCATATCCGCCTAGGCTGCTTTAGGGGCCGTCTGCAAATCACAGAGGGTGTGCTAAGGACGTCGGCAATATGGCAAGCTGTTTAAAACCACTTTGCTGAAGATATGTGGCTGTTGACTTCAGGTGTGCTCGATTGTAGGGACTATTGACGGTTCCACACTAAACTAATTTGCTTTATCAGGTTACTTTAACATGTTTGTTACTTTATCAGGGTTTTTTGCAGTTGTACTCTGTTGTAATGTTGAAAAACACATCTAAAGACATTGTTACTTTTCCTGTTTGCACTATTTTTGCACCATGGGAGTATAAATAAATACAGAATCTGTGTTTACATTTTAAACTTGTAATTGATTTGAATTATTATTGTGTAATTGTTGTTGTGTGATGTTTTTCACCACAGTCACAGTGGAACACAACTTAAACATAACCTAATCTGATATTTTACAGAAGAGAATAATTTATCGTCATATTTATCGTCACAGCAACAAACAGATGAAATTACCGTGATATTTTTTTTAGGCCATATCGCCCATCCCTAGCGACATGCTCATTTTTCCAATAAGCAAGCAGCTCAGTGCTGAAAACTATAGCTGTTTCTTAATACCAAGTACTAGGGCTGCACGATTAATCGTTTTTGAACCGAAATCGCGATGTGAATGGATGCGATTTTCGAATCGCAAGAAATGCGATTATTTCGATTCAAAACTATTAAATATAACAATCATCTAGTACGCAGTTTTTGACAGTTCGCTTCATGCGCATTTTACGTTTGATGCAGTTTAGACCAATAGAGTGCATTAACACTGAGGTGCTGACTACACGTCATCACACCATTTGGAAAACATGAGCGCGAGCAGCAGTTCAACTCCTCAACAAAGTGTACGGCCATTTGATTTCCGCGATGCGGAAAACACGGACAGAATCGCGAAATGCATACAAATGGAATTAACTGCACAACGCGGAATGTCATGAAGTTGGCAGATTTTGGATTCAGTCATTTTAAAAACGCATTATAACTCATTAGCCGGCAAATGAAAGGACAGAAATGCGCGAAAACATTTCCCTTTTGTGTAATGTTGGACTTAAAGAAAGGTGTATATACGTCCGTTTCTCGTCATGCATCGCAAACAATGACAAGCGCCTCATCAGACTATAAGCAGGTTTCATTAAAGCCCGGAACACAGCAGACGAAACAGGTACATTATACTTTCTTGCACGCGCACATCTGCACCGCTTTGAATATTTACAGGCATGAGGGTTCATGAAGCGCGCACACAGAGAGCAGTCAGCACACGCGTGACCACTAAACTTAAGTTTTCTTTCTTGTCTAAGTGAATATAAACAGCTGGATGTTTATCAGTATATTGAAGCAGAGCAGTTTTAAAGCTGTCTTGTGTCTTAAAGTGACAGTAACCTGGTGCTTTCTGTGTCAGAAATGTTTATTACACACCAAAACTTAAAATCACTCCTTACTCTTAACTGAACAAGCATCTGCAGCTCCCCATTTAAAATCCTCCAGTGAGGACTGTGCAGGCTTTTCTTTGTATTTTTTGCTTATGTTAAATCACAGATTCAACTAACTAATATATTTACATTTATTACAGATGCCTGAAAAGTAAAACAAGATGAGTATAGTCTTATGATTAAAAGAAAAAACTAAACATTTGCTTGTCAGAAGCATTGTTGTAGTGACAGCCAAAATACTTTGGCCTATATGTTATTTTAAATAAAACTTTTAATACATTTTTGTTAAATTGTATTTTTTTTAATGTTCTTAGATTAAAAAAAAAGTTTGTCTGCAGAATAGCAAACTCCTGCAGACAACTTGGTACAATGTTTAAGAGGTTTTAAATAAACAGTAGCACAGCATCTTTCTTTGGTGCTATTAAAACCACCACAACAAACCTGGATGTACCTCTTTTATTATATACTAATGAATCGCACTTTAAATCGCGAATCGCAATTTTGATCAGAAAAATCGCAATTAGATTTTTTCTCCGAATCGTGCAGCCCTACCAAGTACGCCAAACTCGGACTTGTGTCCTTTGTAGTTCGAACTTGCAAGTTCAGACTCGGAAGAACGAACTCCTGACGCGACATGCATTCTGGGAAACCTCGCTGTCATAAGTCCACACAAGTCTCCTCTGATGCATCCTTGATAAAATGGGCGGATCAAGAACACATCCGGGGATTTTATGTGAACTTGGGCTTGATGCGAACTTTGAATTGGAACAGTACTTGGGCCGCGACTGATGACGTTTCACAAGTCCACAAGAACACAAGTACAGACAAGAACTCATATTGAGAAACGGCTCAAATTTAACTTTGAGTGAGAAGCTCCGCTCGTCAATGTCAGTTTTCACACGGCCGTCCAATTACAGTTGAGGAGGGGCGGGACATTACCACAGCAACCAACCGGCTCACAGCTGAAGCATCACAGGTACCAAGGGCTCGGCTGAAAAACAGCTGGCATTTGGCGTCATCAAGGCGTTTTCAGCCGTGTTTAAAAGTTTTGGTGTGTCGAGCCCCTAAGGCTCACCAAAAGAAAAAGCTCATCTCCACGTCAGCACCCAATGTGTGTAATACACGGCCGCGTGATGTCGACCAGTGTAGCGCAAGCCTAGGGTTCGGTTCGGTGGAAAAAAAATCTAGGATTCGGCCGAACCCGAACACCGTCAAAAAGCCCAGTATTCGTCCGAATCCGAATCCTGGATTCGGTGCATCCCTAATAGATATAGAATAATTAAATGAGAGACACAAATATAATCCGTTGAGTAAGGCACTATCTTTGAACATCTGCTTTTAAAAAACATAAGTTAAGTACTAACTCTATGAGTTTCTATGAGTTACCCCAAAAGCTAATAAATGAATGGCAAAACCCCAACACTGCGTATTCAATGTACAATAAACAGATAATAATAATACTAATAATGTTACTGTTACTAAATTCTGAACAAAAATGTAATTCAAAATAGTCTTGTATCGTGATGCACATCATATCGGGCCCCTTGTCTCGGGATACGTATCGTATCGGGAAATTGTTGGCGATACACAGCCCTAATGCAAAGACAGAGTCATTGTACTTCTCAAAAGAGTTAATAAACAGTACAGACTAGCTAGCCATTTCATTAATAATCATATAACAGTTACTTACGTTGTTATATTCTTCTCTATGGGTGCATCGTCAATAACTCCCGAGTGTTTTCATTTCAGATGCTCGTGCATTGTTGTTGTGCTCCCATGATAAGCCAGCGACGTCTGGCACAGTGTAACAGACCACTGTTTTATTTTTTCATCCTTCTTTGTGTAAATAAGAGTGAAAAGACAATTAAATTGTTTCGTGTTTCTTTCAGATGTGAAGAGTGATTCATGTTTGGATATAGAAATAACGTCCTCAACATCAAAAGAGCGACTGACAGCACAAACTCTTTCCTGCATCACCTGTGGAAAGACATTCAGCTCACAGAGACATTTAGAGAGACATGAGAGAAAACACACAGAACAGAAACTCTTCACCAGATCTGAGATCAGCTTTACTACCTTACAAGAGAAGAAACTTCATTCAGAAGACCACAAAGAGAAGAAGAAGAAGAAGAAGAAGAAGAAGCAGTTTCACTGTGAGCAGTGTGGGACGATTTGTGTCTCTTCTTCTGATCTAAATGTTCACATGAGGACACACAGTGATGAAAAGCCTTTCTACTGCACTGAATGTGGAAATTACTTCAGAACCAAAGATAGTCTTAAAGTTCATCAGAGACTTCACACTGGAGAAAAACCTTATCATTGTAGTGTCTGTGGGAAGAGTTTTAGTCAACTGTCAAACTTTCTTATTCACAACAGAATTCATACAGGTGAAAAACCTTTCAAATGCTCTCAGTGTGACAAGACGTTTACTTGTTCAAGTAACTTAAAAGACCATCAGAGAATTCACACTGGAGAGAAACCTTATCACTGTAGTGTCTGTGGGAAGAGTTTTAGTTACTGGAATAGCTTTCTTGATCACAAGAGAGTTCATACTGGAGAGAAACCTCATCACTGTGGTGCATGTGGGAAGAGTTTTAGTCATCACACTTCATTAGTAAATCACACAAGGCTTCATACAGGTGAAAAACCTTTCAAATGCTCTCAGTGTGACAAGACCTTTGCTCAGTCAGCTTCCTTAAAATCCCATCAGAGAGTTCATACTGGAGAGAAACCTTACGTCTGCTCTCATTGTGGAAAGAGCTTCTCTTATTCTTCTTATTTAAGAGTTCATGAGAGAGTTCATACTGGAGAGAAACCTCATCACTGTAGTGTCTGTGGGAAGAGTTTTAGTGCAAAGTCTACCTTACTAAAGCACAATAGAGTTCATACAGGTGAAAAACCTTACAAATGCTCTCAGTGTGACAAGATGTTTGCTCAGTCAGGTCATTTGAAAGCCCATCAGAGAGTTCATACTAGAGAGAAACTTTAACACTGTAATCATGAAATCAGAAAAATATTATTTTTTATATATATAATTTGCAGGCTTTGACATACCCAGGACTAAATGATGAAATTGACTTTAGTCCCTTTTTGTAACTGTTCTTTTGTTGTTTTTTCTTTTCTTTTTAATAGAGTTCTTTTTATTGGTGTCCTAGCTCTACTGAAATTGCCATCTAGTGGTCTTTTCTTGTATTGTTTACATATGGGAATTCATTACCTTTGTGATGTCATTCAGGTGTTTGTGATTAGCTAACCTTTTAAGGGGCTGTCCACACGGAGACGCGGATCACTGTATACGCATAAATTTGTTATCGTATTGGCGTTTCATCCACACGGATCCAGCGTTTTGGGAGACTGAATCCGCTATTTTTTGAAACCGGGTCCTAAAGTGGATAAATCTGAAACCGACACCCATGCGGTTTCGTCTGTACAGCCAATCCGTATATTTTGTGAAGCGAAAACGTCATCACATCACGTGTCGGAAGCATCACACGTAACAGAAACAACAATAACGGCGAACTACGTGATTGTGTTCGTGCTACAGAAGCTACTAAAGCCTACTAGCTTTATTACAGCAAAATCTATTGCTTCTATGCAATTGTGGTGACCAACAAGCGATAATGGACAACACCATACGTTGGTTATGCGCATGCTCAAAGTCTTCTTCTCCGTGTATAGTGTATATCTGTGGCAGAATTACAGCGCCCCATACTGGTCCGGCATATATACTACACCGCTTTCAGTCGGTGTCAGTGGTTTCGTGTTTACGGATTCTTTTTTTAGAGCAAGGAAAAAAATGATCGGATAGGGAATGCACTGGCTTCGTGTGGACATAGCCTAAGTGAAGATTGTTTGTTTGATCAGTATACCCTGAAGAAGGCTATCTGTGCTGCTACGCGTGGGTGGCTGCCCTGTTATATGTTTTTAATGTTATAGCCATATTTAAATAAAGGCTTTTTACTTTTTGATATATGAAGAGTGCCTTGGATTCCCCTTTTTTAACACTGTAATGTTTGTGGGAAGAGTTAATCAACAGTCAAACTTTGTAAAGCACCAGTCACCTAAATAAGGTTATGACACCAAAAACTTGTATAAAGTTTTAAATATTGTTAAAAAACAAGTTAATAGTAAAATAGTCAAATTATGAGCAATATCGCAGATAAGTAGAACAGAACAAACATACAAATGAAATAAAATTGCTGCTCGTGTTTTTAGATTAATCTAACAATACTGTATTATGGAGGACAAAAAATGACTTTAAGGTCCCATATTTGAAAGCTTTCTAGAGTATGATTTTAGGTTATAATGTCCTTAAAGGGATAGTTCACACACAAATTAAATTTCTGTTATTTTTTACTCACTTTCATGTTGTTTCAAACCTGTATAAATTTCTTTGTTCTGATGAGGGAAGATATTTTGAGGGAAGTTTGAAATCAATACATTTGTGAGCCCCATTCGCTTCCATAGTATTATTTTTTCTTACTATGAAAGTGTTGTTTTATAAGTGAAATACACATTTGAAATAATGTTCTTACACATTTATCATTTTTATATAGTCACTTTTATAAACTATTTTGTTATGTGTCAAACTTGCTTATTTTATATTGTGTGCTATCTGATGTTACAAATTGGTTTTAAAGTCATATGGGCGGTTTCGCGGACAGGGATTAGACTAGTCCTAGACTTAAACACTTTTAAGAGCTCTCCAAACTGAAAACAACTTGCACTTACATATCTTCAAATACATCAGGGCCCTTTGTTTTACCTCAAAATGCACACAGGTAATGTTTTTAGTAAGGCATGTTTGTTAAAACTACTTATATTTCCTAATTAAACTAAGACCTAGTCCTGGATTAAGCTAATCCTGGTCCGGGAAACTGCCCCTTAATGTCTTGGGACCACAATGTCATGAATTGTTCATTAACTTTGCTTGTTATAGGAACACACTGAGAAAGGAACTGTTCAGATAATAAATGCTTTGTTCATTTTTACAATAGACCTATTCTCTGAGCTGGTAAAGGAAAGTTTACATAATTATTTAGTATTTTGTCAGTCTTTTTATTAGTGATGTAACGATTCAATCACGATTCAATCGCGGTCCTTATTAAAAATGGCTGTCTCAAATCGATTCTGAATCGCAAGGCTGCAATTCTTCGTTTTATGCACAGCTTGTGCCTGTATTACGGCATTTGGTCAGTAGGAAGTCCTTATCAAAAATCATTATGAGTCGGAGTCGTTTATAACGTGCATTTAAAAAAGCAACACTCAAAATCATTCAAAATATTCTTTATTATCATGAAAATACCTGAAACAATTTGAAGAACAGTGTATAAATATCCATGTGTAGACATTTCCTGGAATAGCGTTTGTAATGCTACTTCTTGTGTGGCACAAAGGGAGTTTCTGCACGGGAGCGCCCCCTGGCATTCGGATGTGCCTGTATTTCACCGTAATTCATTCAAATTCATTCATTGAGAAAACGCGCATTTGCACGATGAATCGTTACCCCCCTACTTTTTATTCTTTCTAGGAAAGCTAAAGGACCTATTATTATATTGAGAGCATCTTGACCAGATGCACAGTGTGATGTGGTAGCATCATAAAAATGAACTGCAAGAGCTCGTAGAGAGGAGTAAAGACTGCTGAGAGGAACACCACTATAGACCCTTTGCAAACACGTGACCTAGACCACGTGACGACGCCATGCTGGACGGCAAAATCACTGACGCACTAGGTTGATTAGTAATAGACGAGCGGGATTTTTGATTAGTTTTAAACAGTTTAAATATATATTACACTAAAATACATGGCTTCTTATATTAAGGAAGTTGTTGTGCCGTTATCGGTCGAGGTAGGGCATTTGGTAGGTCCTCACAAAAAGCGCTATTTAGAGAAGTTAGAGATAGCGGGACTGGATACCGACCCTTACCTTCTTCCTCCTTCAATTTTCACGGACCTCATTAAACGCCGAGTCTGCCCGACTTCAGCCCGCATGATTTGTACCACTATGTGGTAAACGGGATATCCCCATACACTGGTGCTGATCTTAAGGCTTTTAAAAGTCTGCAGAGCTGCCAACTTCTGAGTTCAGCTTGGAGTGAGATTTCTTCTGGGGCGGGGGGGTTTGTGGTTTTTATATAAGTCCTAACCATTTGCCAATTGATAATAGTGTGGATTTTAGCTATTTCTGTGTTAAATAGTTGGGAAAGACTGCGTTAAAATGGTTCACAATACAAATCGAATCATATTTTAGAAATTAAATTGAAATAAAAGCTTTTACTGAATTTAAATGCCTGATATTAGAGTCTTTACTATTATTTTACACACTTCTATTATGCTTTCCTTCTGATAAAAGTGCCAAAAAAGTTCAGTTAAAATCTAATGAATAGGCTACTGGTCTCTGTAAAATGTATAACTGCAGATAACAGCAGCTTTGATTCAGTTTATCCACTGAGAAAGAGAAGCGTAAAGTGATGATTTGTGATTGGTGATAGAGGGACTGTCACAATCAAATAAACCAAATGAGTAGTTTAATATTAAACTAAAGCAACAGATAATGTGTATGTCAAGACCATATAATTATATTTCGTATATATTATTGTTTATAGATGTCAAATATCAATTGACTTTTTTTCTCTTTTATTAAAACCTGTCACCGCAAACATCACGCAGGCTTGTACTGCTTGCAAACATGCACACGCGAGTGATGGTTGATTAAAATTGCTGTTTTCTGAGGGTATCTGCGTGCGTGGAATCCGGGCAGGTCTCTGCTTTTCATTCAGACCTTGACGCTTTGTGTGTTCGACTGGTGCGGAGCTGACTGATCGGCGTATGACATCAGAGTAACGCGAGAGCAAAGGTAAAGGCGGACCCTTTTGTAACATTTCGACTTGCTCTCGCGGTACTCTGATGTCCTCGCTGCCGAACTTCCTGCGCAGCGCCACATAAAGTGAAATACAAATACTCTTTGCAGCAAAGTACCAGCAACATGAGAAGGTGGCACGCAAAAGACAGTGAAGGTACGCTAAAATATAGAAGTGTCAGTACTGCGAGCACTGGTTTAGCTACTTACATCGTGAAAATGGATGTATGGCGTGAAAATGGGGTCAATTGCGTGGGTCTCACGGTGAATGCGTAAGAGTTGGCAGCTATGAAATGTATGGTGTCACTGCAGCATTAAACAATAACATTCATGTAAAAATAATGTATGTATGCCACTTTTTTGTAATGGTAGGTGCATCATTGCAACACGAAATAACCATTTAATGACCCTAACGAACACAAACACGTACTTTTTCGGCTTGCCGTCCGTCTACAACATAGCACTTCCGCCGTCCATCATGGCGTCCATAATTCGCGGGAGTAGAGCGTGACGTCACGTGCAAGGGGTCTATATATTGGATATACGATGCATACTTGACAAACGTGTCATATTCTCACTGCACAGACACATGCAGGTGCTGGTCATATAATTAGAATATCATCAAAAAGTTTATTTCACCAATTCCGTTCAAAAGGTGAAATTTGTATATTATATTCATTAGTTACACACAGACTGATATATTTCAAATGTTTATCTCTTTTCAGTTTGATGATTATAACTGACAACTAAGGAAAATACCAAATTCAGTATCTCAGAAAATTTGAATATTACTTATGACCAATACAAAGAAAGGATTTTTAGAAATCTTGGCCAACTTAAAAGTATGAACATGAAAAGTATGAGCATGTACATCACTCAAGTTGGGGCTTCTTTTGCCTGAATTACAGTCTGTGGCACTGCTCAGGTGATATCCCAGGTTGCTCTGAAAGTTACCTTCAGCTCTTTTGCATTGTTGGGTCTGGCATATTGCATCTTCCTCTTCACAATACCCCATTGATTTTCTATGGGGTTAAGGTCAGGCGAGTTTGCTGGCCAATTAAGAACAGGGATACCATGGTCCTTAACCAGGTACTGGTAGCTTTGGCACTATGTGCGGGTGCCAAGTCCTGTTGAAAAATTAAATCTGCAGATGACATGGCCCCAAACCATCACTGACTGTGGAAACTTTACACTGGACCTCAAGCAAGGTGGATTGTGTGCCTCTCCTCTCTTTCTCCAGACTCTGGGACACTGATTTCCTAAGACAATGCAAAATGTACTTTCGGCAGAAAACATAACTTTGGACCACTCAGCAGCAGTCCAGTCCTTTTTGTCTTTAGCCCAGGCGAGACGCTTCTGACGTCATCTGTTGTTTAAGAGTGGCTTGACACAAGGAATGCGACAGCTGAAACCCAGGTCTTGCATATGTCTGTGCGTAGTGGTTCTTGAAGCATTGACTCCAGCTGCAGTCCACTCTTTGTAAATCTCTCCCACATTTTTGAATGGGTTTTGTTTCACAATCTTCTCCAGTGTGCCATTATCCCTATTGCTTGTACACTTTTTTACCACATCTTTTCCTTCCCTTCGCCTCTCTAATAATGTGCTTGGAGACAGAGCTCTGTGAACAGCCAGTCTCTTTTGCAATGATCTTTTGTGTGCCCTCCTTGTGCAAGGTGCAAATGGACAACTTTCAAGTCAGCAGTCTTCCCCATGATAATGTAGTCTACAGAACTAGACTTAGAGACCAGGGGCCTCATCTATAAAGCATGCGTATGCACAGATTTGATCGTAAAGTGTGCGTAGGCAAAAATCCATGGCAAAGTCCATATTTATAAAAACTGTCTTTGACGTGGAAAAGTGCTTAGGGCCACGTCAGGGTCTGAGCAGACGTACGCACTTTTGCTTGTCTGATTGCTGGTTTTTGGAAATATAAGCCATTCTTGCTGTTTGAAATTGGGTTTAAACATTGATAAGCGTGCTTTTATATGTCTGAGATTAATTACGCATTGTTTAAAAGCAGAGATCTGAAACTGCTCGGCTGCGTGCACAAGTTCAAGTTCAGTTGCGATTTATAGATTTGAAAGGGGTACGCGTGTTTTCTGCGCGTACGTTCATTTTATGAATCAGACGTACGCATTTTTGTTAAATGATCGTAAGATCAAATGTAGGATGGTTTTTACGCAGCATTTTATAAATGAGGCCCAAGGGCCCGTATCCCTAAAGACTCTTGATGCAAAAAGTAGCTCCTAGTGACGCAATTCTAAGAAAATTCTTAGAAATGTGGGCGTTATTCTTAAAATTAAAGATAAAATCCTAGTAAAGAAAAAAGTAATTCAGAAAGCATCTTAACCCTTAAAAGAGGTCTTAAGGTCAAAATTGTTAGGAGCACGGACGAGGACTTTTAAGAGGCTTAAGGGTTTTTTAGCAACCGGGAAAGTGGACAAAACACGAAGAGGGAGACAAAACATGTTGCCCACAATGAATGACAGTAAGTTAACATGCAACACATTAGTTTGTGCAGGTATCATGTTTGTGACGATCTTATTAGAGAAATAATTATATAATATAGCGCCAGAAATAAAAGTAATCACTACATTACCTACAATAACAGATTCGGTAACTAGAAAAAATGTAACTATGCAACAGACGTCTATAAAACAAAGGAATCACACAAACTTACAGAACATTGTGTTCCTGTTTATTTCCTATCTAATACGTTAAGTATGACATTAACAGCACTTATAAAAATATATGTAAGTTTATACTTTATTTATTTTATATATATATATATATATATATATATATATATATATATATATATATATATATATATATATATATATATATATGATAATAAATTTGACATGGCTCTTGTTACTTTGTAGTTGTTTATATTGTTAATTCAAAAAGAAAAATGATCAAATAAAATGTTATTATTATTATTAGACTTTAGTAGATGCTCCACAGTTGAATGCTGCCCGTACTTTCAAACAAAGGCCCTTTCATGCAAATAGCCTTTAAAAGTTCAATCATTAGTAAGAGTTTAAGTCATACATGTATAGCAGCAATAATGCTTGCTCAAAACATTTACATTTTCTGTCACAGTACAAAATAATAAAGCAAAATTGTATTGATGTATGATGCCACACTTGTGGGAGAGATGTAAATATAAGATTTTCTTTCTGTATTTCTAAATAAGTCTAATGTTATTAGTATTGATTTGTACAACAATAAGACTATAATTTGCAGGGAGCTCTATTTACTTTTTAGTTAATAATCTTTCAGCTACTGTAATATTTTTAAATGCAATTATCTTAAAAAACGTTACTAAGATCATGATCTTTTAATTTAGGGAAATAATGCAGAACATTTGAGTTTACAATTTTATGTAAGTGGTAACTGTTCAAACACTAGAATCACATAGATATGATGAATGGTCAGGAACTGAATCAGCAAAATAGACAATTACATGAAATTAAGACTAAAGTATGACTGCAAGATTTGAGGAAATCATTGGAATATGTTTTATTGTATACTCAACTGCAGTTGCACTTTTTCATCACATTCTGGCTCTTCTTATGGCCAGTAACAAAGAGCAGACTTTCCTGGTCTAAATTTGTCCGCTTTTTTCTTGTTTCTTGAGAATGCTTTGTGAGCAGAGGTGAAAAAGCAAAAACACAAAGCAACACAAACAACATTGTTGTCATCTGAAAAACAGGCTGATGCAAAGGCTCTAGTGGCTTGTATCTGCCCTTAGGCAAATTTCACAGGTGTCTCTACAAACATGAACAACACAAATCATCTTTTAATTAGCACAGCTGAACAATTTGGTATTAGTGCTATAAACATGTAAAGGGGTGAAAAACAAAAGCAAAGAATAAACACATGATGCAATTGATTACAGTTGTTAAATCGGGTGTTTTTATTAAATTGCTTGTAGTTTATGAAATCACACATATGGTTTCATCTAAAGTCTGAAATGTGTAAATATCCAACATATATATATATATATATATAAACACACTTCAGCATATTTAAAAAGAGTGAATGATTAAAAGTTTATATTTAATGGCACACAGGCCAATCATGGTAGAACAAAGAGGACAAAAATCTGAAGAAGATATTAATATATATTTATAATTCAGAATCTGAATTATAAATATATATTAACTGAATTATAAATATATATTAATATCTTCTTCAAATTTTTGTCCTCTTTGTTCTACCATGATTCTGAATTTCAGAATATGGGAAATTGACATAATATTTTAGCCAGGGCAGCACTGTCTTGCAGTGTAAAATGCTATACGGCATATTTAAAAAAGAAATAAACCTGAATCTCAGATAAGATAAAGGCCCATACATCTTTACAATGTCTACTTTAGAGATTCAGAAGACTATATTATTGATTATTTCAACATGAACTTGAAAACTTCTCATCAAATTTACCCATTTTAATTGCATATACAATCTACATTCATTGTATAGCTCCATACTCTTAAATCATTTTAAAAATTGTCTTATTTGTTTTTATATTTATTTCTAAGCAACTACCAGTGAAACATCTGGGACGAAGCGGATAATAAACTAAGCAACACAACTTTAGTATTTTACTTAATATGGCTCAGTCGTTTCTGGTAAAATTGTTCAGCACATCTACATGTAGAGATGTATTCATCACAGCAAATTATTTCAACTTTTAGGGGTGGCAATATAATAAACGAAGTGCACTTGTGACAAATCTCAAACTACAGTTGTGTTCAAAATTATTCAACCCCAACTGAAATTGATTGTTTTGGCCGGTTTGACATTGATTTTGATCATTCAGTCATCCTGCTTACAATTACATCAAAGAGGCATGTGTAGGTCAGACAAATATAACATAACATTTATAATGAAATAACCACAAATGTCTTTTCTGTGCTCACATCATTATCAGTTTTATTCAACCCCCAAGTGACATTCAATCTTAGTACTTAGTACAACATCCTTTTACAGTTAAAACAGCTTTTAAACGTGAAGCATAGCTTGACACAAGTGTCTTGCAGCGATCTACGATTCATCATGGGCAAAAGCCTCCAGTTCAGTCACATTCTTAGGCTTGCGCACTGCAACTGCTTTCTTTAAGTCCCACCAGAGGTTCTCAATCGGATTTAAGTCTGGTGACTGCGATGGCCACTTCAAAATGTTCCAGCCTTTTTTCTGCAACCATGCTCTAGTGGATTTGGAGGTATGCTTGGGATCATTGTCCTGTTGAAAGGTCCAACGTCTCCCAAGCCTCCATCCAATATCTCCTGGTACTGAAGAGAATTCATGGTACCTTGCACACGCTGAAGTTTCCCTGTACCCAGTGCTTTAAGTGGGCCGGAACGCCCCGGTACTCAGTACCGCCACTTCTAAAAATAGCTCTTGAGCGTACCACCACCTCTCCGTGCGCCCAGAACGTGCTTTTAGCGTACCGGAACGCTCATTTGCACATCTGTTTAAAAATCAGAGGTTTAATTGAATCCTTTGCTGCGCTGCGGCTTTTCAGGGCGCCCTTAATGTACGCTTCCTAATTCATCCCACCGAGAGCAGAGACTACATTACCCATACACCCTTGCGTTTACAAGTTAAAAGCGCATGCGTCGGACGGTCAGCAGTGTCAACGTGCTCTGGAGAGGTGTGTGAAACGCGCAACCATAGCTGCTCGGTTAAAATGAAAATACAATGAACACTTAATATGCCCTCCTTGTTTTAGACTCTGAGTAGTAAAAGAACACGGTCAGAATCAGGGGACTCGCTGGCTGACATCCCACCAAGCCAGAATGATAGCTGCAGGTCAGACGCAAGCCTTGTAGGTACGTGATAATCTCCGCTGTCAGTTTGGTTCCCCTCGACGCAACTTCGGATTTCCTCAGGCGATGTGCAGAAAACATTCTTGAAATTGTAATAGACATTTAGTTTAATTGCTAAACTACAAGTGAGCGAAATTTAAATGAATTTGAACCACCTACACAGTAGTTTTACCACCCGCAAAATGGAAAACAATGGGACAAAATAAATGACTTTCGAGTTTAAAATGGCCAGTATTTTGTTATTCTTAAACCCATAGACATGGTCTTGGTGTCATTTAAAAAAAAAATGTTAAGCTCTTTCTATCTGAACAACTAGTTTTAGCATTTAACCATGCTGAAAATGTTACTCACATATCTACCTTTTGCACATTTTAATTATGTTCAAAAGCTCTACAGTAGCTCTTTCTAATGGTATATTTTTTCAAAATCCTTTTGCACATTTTATTTATGTTCAAAAGCTCTACAGTAGCTCTTTCCTTTCCAATGGTATTTTTTCAAAATCCTTTTGCACATTTTATTTATGTTCAGTGGCTATTTCTAGCTCAAGCAAATCCAGAAACTTATAAAAGGATTTATTATTTTTTACAAGGTCGTCTGTTGACTGCTGAATATAAAACCCCTTCAATATAGGAGTCGAGTCAGCAAAAAAAAAAAAAAAAGATTTTATATATATATATAATCTTTTTTTTTCTATATATATATATATATATATATATATATATATATATATATATATATATATATATATATATATATATATATATATATATAGAGTACCGGCACCTCTTTTGGGCCACTTAAAGCACTGCCTGTACCTGCAGAAGCAAAACAGCCCCAAAGCATGATTGACCCCCCACCATGCTTCACAGTAGGCAAGGTGTTCTTTTCTTCATAGGCCTTGTTTTTCCTCCTCCAAACATAGCGTTGATCCATGGGCCCAAACAGTTCTAATTTTCAACAGAACACTATACCAAAACTTCTGTGGTTTGTCCACATGACTTTTGGCATACTGCAGTCGACTCTTCTTATTCTTTGGAGACAGCAAGGGAGTGCGCCTGGGAGTTCTGGCATGGAGGCCTTCAGTACGCAGGGTGCGCCGTATTGTCTGAGCAGAAACTTCAGTACCCACATCTGACAAATCTTTTCTCAGTTCCTCAGCAGTCACATGGGGACTTTTTCCACTCTACGCTTCAGATAGCGCACAGCAGTCGCAGTTAGCATCTTTTTTCTGCCACGACCAGGAAGCGTTTCAACAGTGCCCTTTGCCTTGAATTTGCGAATGATGCTTCCTATGGTGTCTCTTGGTATGTTTAACATCTTTGCAATCTTCTTATAGCCATTGCCCTTCCTGTGAAGATTAATCACCTCTTCTCTTGTCTTCCTGGACCATTCTTTTGACTTCACCATGTTTGTAACCACACCAGTAAATGTTTAGAAGGAGTTGAGTATCACAGTCATTTTAAAGCTGCCTAATTGGTGCTTATTAGGCTTTATTGCTGTTCCCTGACATCCATAGGTGTTTTCAATACCTGATTGAAAACACTTCAATGAACCTCTGTTCTTCAGAGTGGTAGTTCTTTAAGGGGTTGAATAATTGTGTCAATGAAGAATTCACAAAAGAAACATTTACTACTATATTACAAAACCAATTGATGTCATTTTAGTTGCATATGGTTCTTTAAGAAGTCATTGTAGGATTTCATTCTGAATACAATTACAAATGTACACTAAATTCCCTAAAACCCTTAACAGCATTGGGGGTTGAATAATTTTGAACACAACTGTACCAGTCAATGAAACAATGACACATCATATTGATTCAAAGATTTACTGTTATTAAAATATGAGTCTGCAGGTGTTTAATTCAAACACTTTAACCTTCAGTGATCTTCCCTTGCTTTCTCAGTTTGGTTTCTAAATTAAAGCTCTAAAAAAATTAACTTATAATCTTCTTTTGAAGAATTTTGGGCTGTGTTCACACAGCAAAGTTTTGGAGTGACAGCCACATCCTCACTCACTTTACCCATTCACAATCACCTGCATCCTGATCATCATCACCTGGCGCACAACATCACCACTCACTATAAAAGACTCTCACAGGCACACACACTCTGTTCGGTCTTGTCAATTCTAGTTTCCCAACAGATCGATACAAGACAGCTTTCATCATATCGCTACTCACAGGAAAATTGAAGCTGAGTAGGGCCAGAACAATCTGCTGGCACAGTTGGCCAACACATAAGGACTCTTCCAGTCACACTCTTAAGAGGCAGGAGCAGAACATCTTGGTTATGTATGTAACCCTCGTTCCCTGAAGCAAAGGAAGGGAGACGCCACGTCGATGACGTAAAAAGTATTGGGAACTCTGTATCTGCTTCAAAAAACACCCAAAGAGCCAATGAATGTTTGCATGCAGTATTTGCATCTGCTGGCCTCACCCCGCCGCGCAAGTATAAAATGAGCAGCAGGTGCACTGCATAATCAACTATTTTCACTGAGAAAACTGAGCATATAGTGCCCGGCCGACTTGACGGTCGTACAGCAAACAATGGTGACGGGACATAACATCTCCATTTGCTTCCTTCAGGGAGCACGGGTTACATACAGTACCAAGATGTTCCCTTTCAATCGGTCACATCGACATAATGTTGATGACGGACGTATTGGGAATCCTTACAAAGTGCCATGGATGCTGTCCCTTCCAGTGCCCTGAATAAACCTTCTCCCACTTGTTTTTAGAGTAGGCTGAACAGGGTGTTGAGGCTGGTCACTACTTGTTCCTACAACCCACTAGAGCAGGGTTCCCCAAATCTTACCCTGGAGGGCCGGAGCACTACAGAGTTTAGGTCCAACCCTGATCAAACTTACCAACCTGTGATTTTCTAGTGATCATGAAGACCTTGATTAACTTGCTCAGGTGTGTTTGATTAGGGTTGGAGCTAAACTCTGCAGTGCTCCAGCCGTCCAGGGTAAGATTTGGGGAACCCTGCACTAGAGTAACCTTAGATAACACTGGGAAGCATACCCATCCCTGTTGAAGCTGGGAATGCTGCGAAACTGCATCCCTTAGAAGTTTCTTAGGTGGTAATCTACATATTTTACTATATATTGAGGTCTCCGGGGTGGCTTTCCAATGAGACCACATCGGTACAGAGACTGCAGAGGCAACTCTGCTGAGGCAACTCTGCTGCATTATACATTATATTTACTCCACGGACATTATACATATGGGAATCCCAAGGGGTCGCTCATGTGAATGCCAGACAAAATTCAGCTGATGAAAGGCTGGCGGCAGACCCTCCGCCAAGTCTGACTGCCTAAGGAGTTAGAGAAAGTACAACATTTTTACAATAAAGTGTCATGCCCGGTTTTGCTGTGCTGGCGTGCTCCCTCTATTATTGACTTAATTTGTTTGGCCCGTCTTTCTCCTCCCAGGCTGAAGGGGGAGTTGTCGTCTCTCGATCCATCTGATAGCAGCTGATGGGCAGGACTATAAAAGATATTTCCTGCCAGCTGCTCACTCTCTGCTCTGCTCTGCTCTGCACGTTTTGATGGCCTGAGCTCGGGTTTTTGTGCTGGCAGCAGTGCCACCATCATACTCCTTTAATTTTTGTCTTTTGGCATAACACATAGTCTACATTTTACTGATTTGCATTACACTTTTGGATTAGTTTTTTCATTCTCTACATTTACTGACTAGATACCTTTATTGGTTTAAATTATGCTTTTATTAATAATTTGAATGATTTAATAAATTACTTTTGATTTAACTGAACAGTTGTTGTGGTCTCCTCTATGTCATTGCTGCTGTGAGCCAAGTAGTCGTGACATATGGGGGCTCGGCCATTTCTGATCCCGAATTGTAAGTAGATCACTATAATTCGCACAGTTGTGTAGGCTTTAGTTGCGTGTGTGGTGCTACGTGACGTCATCGGTTCACATTTTTGTGAATGAAAGTTACCGTTGATCAGCTGGTAGTAGTCTAATCAGCTGGCATGTGTTTTGTTTGTTTGCTGGGGAGTTCCGCATCGATTGTTCAGTTAATGTAGTTTTGGATCTTTAAAGATTGGAGTATCGTCGTTAAGCAGAGCTATTTAGTCAACCACTTTTTCGGTTTGTTGATTTAAAACAAACAAATCGTTTTGCGTGGCGAAGAGTGTTTGTATTTACGTTACGGGATGGCATTTGACGGAGTCTGTTTTATCCCCGATTAGTGCGCTTCGGCGTTGTGGGTTTAGTTTGCTGGTCACCGAAGTCCGAACGAGGGCACCGCCGTGGAAAACCGGCTGAATTGACGTTTGTCGGGACAGTACGATTCCAGCGGTATTGGTGAGTAAATTATCCTTGTTCTTGGGCTTGGTGTGAAGATAGGTCAGAATAGTAGGGGGGTAAATGTTTAGGGGGAAACTCCGTTGTTGTCCTGTTAACGTGAATATTCCGCTTTGCCAATTTAATTTGTGTGGTTGTGTTTAATAACCCGAAAGACATTGAAGTATAGGCATAGTTTCCATTTGTTTGACTAGTTGTATTGCTAGTGGGTGTTTACTTATTGATTATAGCCTTGTTGGATTATTGATTGGTGACTTATAATTTAGGTTATATAGTAATGAGTATACTTGATGCGTTTTTTGCTGTTCCTTCAGTGGTTTTGCTTGCGGCTTTGAATATTAAACAATTAAATAGTGTAGCAAAGCATTTCAAAATTGAAGTGACATTGCCGAAAGCAGCTAAGAAGCAACAACTGTTTACCTTTATTCGTACATGTTTGATTGACATGAACGTGTTACCTGACAAGAAATTGCCGGAGTGCAGTAGTCAGGGAGCGTCAGGTTCAGATAGTGAACAAGTTCCAGATAGTGAGCCTATTTCGAGTGTCACGGTAGAAATGCAGGCGAAGTCCAACGTATTAACGTTTGAACAGCAGGTCGAATTATTAAAATTACAACATGATTTGCAAATGAAACAAAAGACGTTGGAATTAGAACAGGAACTAACAAGGAAAAAGTTAGATGATGAATTATCTCAAAAAAGGCTGGATAACGAAATGGAACATAAAAGGTTAGAAGCTGCACAGAAAGACAAAGATCGCGAGTTGGAATGGGAAAAACTTAAAAATTTAGAGCAGGAACATGAAATTGAGCGTACTAGGCTGCAGTTAGTAGCTGAGGGTAAACTTGGCAAGTCACAGCAGTCTGGCTTAGCAGGTATGATCAAGTTCCTGCCTAAGTTTAACGAAAACGACCCAGATGTGTTTTTTTCATTATTTGAGAATATTGCTACTGAGCAAAATTGGAGTGATGAAGATAAAATTGTATTGTTACAAGCTACATTAATTGGCCGTGCTCAGAAGGCATTTGTGGCTTTACCATCTTCCGAAAAGAAGATCTATCGATGTGTGAAGACAGCTGTGTTAAAATGTTATGAGTTGATCCCCGAAGCCTATAGACAGCGTTTTCGATTATGGAAGAAGTCAGATAAGCAAACTTATGCTGAATGGGCTAGGGATCTAGCCAGCTTTTTTCATCGTTGGCTTACAGCTGAAGAGGTTGATTCTTTTGATGAGTTGTGTGATCTGATGATCTTAGAACAACTGAAGAACACTTTACCTGATCGCATAACCACGTATATTAGCGAACATCATGTGAAAACAGCAGCAGATGCTGCCGTTCTTGCTGATAATTTTTCCCTCATACACAAGACTCCAGCTCGTGACTTTAGTCCGCGTTCTAACATAAGTTACAAAGAACGTCGCTATAGTCGTGTAAATACGGATAAACCAGTGTTTTCAAATTCAGCTGTACGTGGTAAACCAGCGGATTTTGATTTTAAAACCGACTGTAACTACTGTTTTGGAAAAAATCATTGGAAAAAAAATTGTCCAGTACTTTTGGAGCGTAATAAGGTGAAGGTTGAGGGAGGAAAGGTTGGCCTTTGCGCTTCATCAATTCCTGTTGTGCGCTCGGTGACTAATAATGAGATAACTCTGACAAAGACCTTGGATCGTGCACAATGTGCAGCATCAATTGATGAGGGTTTGAACAGTGTGCAATGTGATGACTATGACTTTCCAACATCTAGTATAACAGAATATGCACCGTTTATCACGGAGGGTTTTGTGGCATTGGTTGGAGACACAAATCGTGTTCCAGTGAAAATTCTACGTGATACAGGAGCATCAGAAAGTTTTATTTGTCAATCTGTCTTGCCTTTCTCGTCTAATTCTGATACAGGAAATTGTGTGTTGATACGGGGAATTGGTCTTCAGTCGTTCCCAGTACCGTTGCATAAAATGCAGTTGTTTTCTGGCTTTGTGAGTGGGGAAGTCACCATTGCGGTGCGTCCTTCTTTACCTATAGAGGGAATTGATTTGATTGTGGGTAATAATCTTGCTCATGACTGTGTTTTCCCTGATCAGCTATCTCCATCTCCTGTGGTTAAGTCTGGAGCTGTTTTGGTGGACGAGTCAGATAAGTGTCAAAAAGATTTTCCAGAGGTTTTTATGGCATGCGCTGTAACACGCGCTATGGCACATAAACAGAATGTCAACTCGTCTGATGTGTCTAATAATAGGTCTGCTCAGGTATTTATTCCACAGTTACCAGTACCTTTCTCTCGATCTGAAATGAGTGAAGAGCAAAAGAGTGATCAGAGCTTACAGAAATATTTTGACTTGACTGCAGATAATAATGCTAATTGTTCTTATCTTGAGAAGGATGACTTGTTGCTAAGACGGTGGGCACCCACTGTGGGAACTGAGGTGAAAGAGCAGATTTTGCAGGTAGTGTTGCCTGAAAAATTTCGTGAAATAGCACTAAAAACTGCCCATTGTGAAACAGCGGGGCATTTTGGGGTAAAGAAAACGTACAACCAATTGTTAAAACATTACTATTGGCCACGAATAAAGAGGGACGTTGCACGATTTGTGCGAACGTGTCATGTCTGTCAGGTGGCGGGAAAGCAAAATGCTGTCATTAAGCCTGCGCCTTTACAGCCCATTCAGTCTGTTGGTAAGCCTTTCGAACATTTGATCATTGATTGTGTGGGCCCCTTACCTCAGTCAAAATCTGGATGTGTTTATCTGTTTACCATCATGTGCCAGGCAACTCGCTATCCTGCTGCGTATGCTTTAAGGACCATTACTACAAGATCTGTGGTGAAAGCATTGTCACAGTTTATTTCAGTATTTGGTTTGCCTAGGATCATTCAAAGCGATCAAGGGTCAACATTTGGATGTGCAACAGCAAACAGAATTGAAGGCTTTAATCTTTGAATTTCCTTGTCTATTTTCAGATACTCCGACCTGTACAAAGTTAATTGAGCATGACATAGAAGTGGGTGATGCAAAGCCAATCCGGCAGAGGTTTTACCGCACTGGTCCTGATAAGCGCAAAAGTCTGGATGATAGTGTTCAATATCTGTTGGATAATGGTTTGGCTGTACAGTCGTATTCTAGCTGGGCTTCGCCCTGTTTGTTAGTGAAAAAGTCTGATCATACGTATAGATTTTGCACAGATTACAGAAAAGTAAACAGTGTAACAAAACCAGACTCGTATCCACTACCTAGGATAGAAGATTGTGTGGACCAAGTAGGGGCGGCTCGATATGTGAGCAAATTTGATTTGCTAAAGGGGTATTATCAGGTTCCTCTTACTTCTCGGGCACAAGAGATATCTGCCTTTATTACAGCATCTGGACTCTATTCTTATACGAGAATGGCCTTTGGAATGCGTAACGCCCCCTCCAGTTTCCAGCGACTCATGAATCGGGTTGTTGCGGAACTGGAGGGGTGCGCTGTGTATATTGATGATGTGGTCTGTTATTCAGACACTTGGGAAATCCATCTTGCCCGAATACGTTTATTATTCGAGCGGTTTGCGGCTGCAAATCTCACTGTAAATTTAGCAAAATGTGAGTTTGCTCAGGCTACAGTGGTGTATCTGGGAAAGGTGGTCGGACAGGGGAACGTTCGACCAGTGAGAGCGAAAGTATTAGCAATTGACAAATTCCCACGTCCAGTCACTAAGAAGGAGTTAATGCGCTTTCTTGGCATGATCGGCTATTACAGGAATTTTTGCTGTAATTTCTCTTCTGTTGTCGCTCCACTAACTAACCTGTTGAGGGGCTCAGTCAAATTTAATTGGACTGATGATTGCCAACGTGCATTTGAAAACGCCAAGTCTCTGCTAACTTCTGCACCTGTCCTGGCTGCTCCTAGGTTGGAGGAACCCTTCCAGCTACAAGTAGATGCCAGCCAGGTAGGGGCAGGTGCCGTTCTTCTTCAAAAGGATGAAAATGGAGTAGATAGGCCAGTTTCCTATTTTTCTCGGAAATTTAATCGTTACCAATTTAACTATTCCACCATAGAGAAAGAGGCTTTGGCCCTTATTTGGGCACTCCAACATTTTGAGGTTTATGTTGGTGGTGGTTTACACCCAGTGGTGGTCTTTTCTGACCACAATCCCCTTACTTTTCTGTCCTCTCTTCAGAACACTAACCAGCGCCTTATGCGCTGGGCTCTCTTTCTACAGCCTTACAACCTGTCTATTAGGCACATTAAGGGGTCCGAAAATGTCATGGCTGATGCCTTGTCACGGGCTCTTGATGACTACTAAGTAGTGGCTTGTTACTTTTCCTGTCCCTGGTTCCTTTCTCCTGTCTCCTGTCTTTCCATTCTTAAATTGCTATCCAGGCGCCAGGATTTGCTGGGTGGGAAGAGAGGGGTTGGGGGGTGAGAACTAGGTGGGGTAGGGGTTAGTTTAGTCACTACGTGTGGTGGCTGTTGTATTTAGGGTTTGGGTAGGGTGATGAGAGTTTGGGATATAGTCCAACATTTGTTTTTCGGGGTAATTGGTTTCAAAAGTAAATGAATAAAAGAAAAATGGTAAGGTGTTTTACCTATGTTGTATATGGATTTATTGGGTTTTGGGATTTGGTGAAATGAGTAGGAAGTAGTTTTTACAGAGTCCTGTTTGGGACTCTGTCTTGTGGGGGGAGTGATGTCATGCCCGGTTTTGCTGTGCTGGCGTGCTCCCTCTATTATTGACTTAATTTGTTTGGCCCGTCTTTCTCCTCCCAGGCTGAAGGGGGAGTTGTCGTCTCTCGGTCCATCTGATAGCAGCTGATGGGCAGGACTATAAAATATATTTCCTGCCAGCTGCTCACTCTATGCTCTGCTCTGCTATGCTCTGCTCTGCACGTTTTGATGGCCTGGGCTCGGGCTTTTGTGCTGGCAGCAGTGCCATCATCATACTCCTTTAATTTTTGTCTTTTGGCATAACACATAGTCTACATTTTACTGATTTGCATTACACTTTTGGATTAGTTTTTTCATTCTCTACATTTACTGACTAGATACCTTTATTGGTTTAAATTATGCTTTTATTAATAATTTAGCGCCATAATGGTGCTGCAAGCCTACACAAAAGCCGGGCCTCTCAGTGCTTGTACTCGTTTGAGGTAACAACACATGAGGAAACTGGCTTGACAGGAACAATAGAACCTAGCAAACGTGTTAGGTGCCTCCCAGTATACAGCTCTACAAATGTCTGTCAGTGAGGCACCACAAGACAATGCCCAAAAGAATGCTATACTGCAAGTAGAGTGCGCCCTTAGCTTGAGTAGACACGACATGCTCTGCTTCTGTCCTAAGCAATAGTCCACTATCCAGTGTGACATCCTCTGCTTGGGGACAGCTTTTCCCTTCTGCGTCCTCCATAACAGATGAAGAGTTGGTCTGAGGTCCTGAAGCTTTGCATTTGGTCCACATACAGTTGCAAAGCACGTACGGGACCCAACAAAGCTAAGGCTGGGTCTTGTTCCTCCAAGGGCAGAGCTTGCAGGTTTACCAGCTGACCCTTGAAGGGAGTGGTGGGAACCTTGGGCACATAGCCGGGCCAATGTCTTAATGGGGTTGCACACTGGACGCGCAACTCAGCGCCACGCAGCATCGAGTCACGTCTTTGACAACTCGGAGGTATCGTAAACCAGAACTGCACATTAAATAGCTTGATCTTCATATAACGTTACGTTGTGTTTCATTGCTTTATTCGCCAAATGTATGTTAATGGATTACAGTATGAGACACATTAGCGTGACTCTCTTTAAAGTTTACACACATGGTGCCTTCCACCTGGAAGGACCGGCCGACCCTTCACTCATGAGCATGTCGGTTTTCCTCCAGTCTGACGGAGTGTAGCTACCGTGCTTGTGGGGAGGTTGCCTCTGCCGTGCACGCAATGGTGTTGCTACAAGTTCACTAGGCCAAAGATCACCGCACATGCCATTGGACATGCGATGTCCACCCTGGTGGTCCAGGAATACCATCTCTGGCTTTGCCTGGCTGACACGCAGGAACAGGACAAGATACAACTCCTAGAAGCTCCGGTGTCCCAGGCCAATGGCGGATGCAGAACGTGACATATGGGTGGGCATGGATTAAGTCCGGGTGGGCCTGAATCTATGGGTGTCACTTTTGAATAAGAAACTATAACAAGTCTATAAAATTCGTCAAAACTTCAGAACACTAATTTAAAAAGCATACACACACACACCCGAACTGCACGTCACATTTTTGACATTATTGATACTTTAAATTGTAATGCAACGTGACATTTATTAAGCCTTTTTGGTAAAAAAAAAATTGGGCTCTCATAGCCTACAAAAAAGAACCTGCACACAGTGACAGGAAATATAAATGAACCCAAAAAAACCTTATACTTTTTTAAATAACCTATTAAAGTGTTTAAATAAATACGGCTACTAAATGCTTAAAATGAAGCTTCTAACATCATATTCTCTTCATGCAAATCACTAAAAATATATTTTCGTTCTCACATATTTAAGTTAACTTACTAAATAAAGAAAGAAAAAGGGAATTGCTAGAATAATGTTAGACTCTGGGGTTAAACGAAATGACAAATAAATAAACATTTAATATACTTTTTGATGAGCACAAGAGCAAGCCTACTCGTGAAGAGCGGAGCCGAGGAGCGCGCATATCAGACGTGAACGAAAGGAATAATGGATTTAAAGCTTTCACTTCATTTCCTGACAGTTTCACTTGTTAGTGAGGATAGTAATGGCTAACAAGATGACGCCGAATTACATACAACATAATTGCCTAACTAAATCTGAGAGAATGCAAACACATTACAATATTTTTTCCTCCGCCCGACGGCCAAGGCGCATAATTTTTTTTTAGCCCGACAGGAATTCGCCATAGCTCGTAATGGACGTCGGGCAAGCGATTTTGCGAGGTTTGATTTGTAGAAAGACTTTCTTTAACGTGAATTTCGTTTTGTATAAATTGTATCTTAATATTAATCAATGTTTGATCAAACAATTGCCTCGATTTAATAAATAAGAAGCAAACCAAGAACGTCTGTGGTGTGGATTGAAGTGAACCCACTATATTTCCGCAGCCTACGTCTTTCTGCTTTAATGCATTTCTTAAATTAATGTCTCAATTACACAGTAGGCTTATAGGTTGTTATGATAGGCTATTTGTTGCTTAAAAGCAATAGGCTATATTGTATAAAGTGTAGCAATAAACGTGGCGTGACTTATAGTGCTGCTATATCGCTATATCAAACAACATCACTATGATCAGATGTTTTCTTTCTATTTTTTACCCCGCTGTCATATTTGTTGTGTGTTTATGTTATTGAGAGGAAAGCGCGCAGCACATATTTATAACGTGTTGTTATTCAAAATATGTTTTCTACTTGCTTGCAAAAAAAGTTCTCAAAGTGATCATGGCTGAAAGCTGCTCGGGAATATTTCATTATAACGCAACATTCAACTGCTTTAATAGTTTTTAAATAGTTATCAGGCTTACTTATAATTTTACTGTTTTTAACATAACATGCAATAAATAAATTACACCACATAAAGTAGTATACATGTCTAACTATACAGAGTAGTATTTTTTACATTTCTGATTGGGCGGGCCAGCTGTCAATCTGGGCGGGCCCAGGCCCGCCCATAGCTCCGCGCCTGTCCCAGGCCGGCCTGTTCCACGATACATCAAAAAGCAGACTGAGGCAATCACACAGATCTGTCTGCAGCAGTCCGCTCCACCTGCTCAGGTGGTTGTGAGCCCGACCGTATATCAACAATGTGGTGTGCCTAATGTTTTCCACACATTTTTAGGTGTGATATAGTGTTCATGTCAAGCCAGTATAATCTTTCTGTCACAGAGTGACTTCAAAAAGACGGAACCAAAATGGCGGAAATGGTTCCGCCCAGACCATTTTCACTGCAACACCCGGCCAGTTCCGGTAACTCCGGGCAACCAAAATCAAGTGATACTGGCTGCAGGTGTGGTTAATAAGTGTGGCGATTGGTGATTGGGCATTGCGGAAGAGCAGGGGCACATACAGTGTGAAGAAGTCACATTAACTGCCACCGGTGGGGAAGCAGCACATGAACACATGCACACATACATACACATTTACTTACCTCATTCCTTCCATCGTTGCGCTATTAGAGGAGCAGGTGCACACGCGATTCTGATAACACCTGGACATTCTCTCATTTACTTCACTCCCCATTCATAGATATTTCCGTTACTGGTCGTTGCATACACTCACACTGCACTTGTCTTGTCCTTTCTGTGTTGTTTGTATATGTATACGTTTCCTGATGGGGCACGCAGCGTTGGCCAAACCGAGTGAACGAGCGGCGGCCGATTATGACGTCACAGGTTGGATCGCGTCGGCGCAGTGTGACCCAAATCGGGAAAAAACTTCTTTTGAGTGGGAATTCCTAGGTTTATTTATATGTGAAGATTTGTGTTATTGTGTTAAGTGTTAAGGGATTGTGTCAATATATATATATTAGGGCTGTCAATAGATTAAAAAAATTAATCTAGATTAATCGCATGATTTCATGAATTAACTGCGATTAATCGCAAATTAATCGCACATTTTTATCCATTCTAAATTTACCCTAATTTAACACTTTTCAGGTTTTTAATATTCTAATCATATATACATATATAGATGCTTTATGGAAATGTATGTTAACAACAGCCTGTTTACATTTTAACAGAATCACCAGCCATTGTTTAGTATATGAATTTCCCTTTCAGAAGATTTTTCTTACTCCATTTTTGTTTGCTGCTGCATCATTTGTGACCTGTGCTGGCAAGTTGAGTCGGAATTAGCAAATAAAAAAAAAAGTTGTTCATATTTTGACATTCTCTATTAAAACATAGAACAATGCATGATTTGTTGAAATATAACAAAATATGACAGAACTACACGTGTTTGAAGTTGAAAGAGTCAAATTACCACAAACATTTCCACATCCATACATTATATTACCACATCAATACCTTAAAATCACTGGTAAAACTAATAGATTTAGCACACACAAAGCAAAAACATCATCAATGTATGTTCAACTTTTTTTCCTTTTGTTTGATTGACATTGAGACAGACTGCTTAAAATCTAAGTGATCTAATATATTGTTATACATCAGATATTTTTACCCAACAGTTAACCAAACATTTACTTAAAACATAACAGATTATAGAGCCTACCTGCGTGAATTCTTATCAAAACAGATATTTGTAAAACTGTAATTTTGTGTAGATGTCTATATATCCGGGTTGCGCACTCGCGCGTCTGTGTGCACGCGCTTCAGATATCAGTCAGTCAGCGTGAGGGGATCGCTTTTGAGTCTTGTCGCTCTTAATAACTCTTTAACATTAATCAGGTACCGAACTTTATCTCTCTTAATGACTATTTTAACATCAAGCAAGTCCTGCAGTGTATTTTATAAGTCATGCATAAAAGCGAAACCAAAATGAATTGAGACGCATTTTTGTATTAGATTAAGCATTAGGAGGACGGTAACGTTACACCTTTCAGACGTATAAATAAAGATCATATCAGATGTCCAACGAGCATTTAGAGCATTGGATTTGGTAGACGATTTGCTTAATGTTCTTATTTCTATGAAAACCTTTCACTCATTTAGAGAGAGTCACATTTGTCCGCGTCTCTGTTCATTCAACTATGGGCTGGACCAAGGGTCAAACAGAAATTGCGCGTTGCGTTAATCTCCGTTAATAAAATTAGTGGCGTTAAAATGAATTTGCGTTAACGCGTTATTAACGCGTTAATTTTGACAGCCCTAATATATATGATATATGATATGAATATATATGTGTGTGTGAAATGTTTAATGAATTATAATTGCCAAGTTAATGGGGTACTTGTGGAGATATGAAATGTTATACTTACCCAAAAGTGGTATGGCCCAAAAAGGGGCGAGGCTTGGCCTATAAGCTGAGGCCAAACCTAAAGGTGGCGCTTGTTTACCAAGTCAGGGCGAGGGTGCTATTGTGGAGCCTCAAGCGAAAAGCAAATCTCTTTTTGGTATATGGTGGATACCTGTCTCATTATCTGTAAATATATATCTGTGTTGGATTATTTTTTCTCCTTTTTTATTATTTTTTTTTTGGTACTTTGGATTTTTTTTTGGTCATTCGATCAGCACGTGTAAATATTCTTCACTGTGGAGAACTCTTTTGGCACTGTAAATAAATTCCACCTATTCAAAAGAACATCTGCGGGTGCGCCATAATTTTTTCAATCCCACACGAACTCACATTGTTCGCTAGAAAGCGAGCTGGTAGGCTCGACTCTGTCACTTACAGTAAATAGGGCGCCAAGAAGATCGAAGGGAGTGGTTGATTTCCGGAAAGCATTGTGGGCGTGATGGATGTAGTCGGATTGTTCGGAGAGACGCATTGATGTGGATAAGCAGGCTGGGCATGTAAAGCAAGACGGAGAAAAGTGGATTACAAGTTCCACCAAGATAAGTGAAATTATTTGTGTATCTCTGAGGTGAATGTTACCATTGTAGCTGTGTGTTATAAGAACACGGGGAACGGAGTGATGGGGCGAACCAACTACCGAAGCATTTGGTGTATACACGATCTTGGATGCAAGAGACATCTGCCAGAGCAAGGGAAGTAATCAGCGTTTAAAGGAACAGTGTGTTGTGTTTGGAATTCATTCTGCTGTTACCCTGTTACATTGCTCATGTGTTAAAAATGTCACTCAGTTCATCTCTGCCATTTCAAGCATTGGAATCCAGTGGGAAGAGGATGGATGAGCTAAGGGTCAACATTAGCTTCAAGCTGTCCCCTGTCCCAGTCACCCGTCTATTGCAGGAACTGCAAGTTTGGCCAAACCGTCGTGACCATTTTCACTAGGAGTGTGTGTAGTGCTGTGGGTGAGTCCTTCTGAAGTGTGTACACTTGGGCAAGTTGTAGTGCTGTGCTGTTATCTGTGTTGTCAGTGGTTGCCTCTTAGGCCGACGAAGGAGCCCTGTAGTAGAGGAGTGAAGTGGGGACGCCAGGCGGCTGCTTGTTATACTTATACGGAGATCTGTCGGCCTCCCTCCTCGCCTGGTGGTGGTGCTCTTCGATCATCACAAGTAAGGAATTGATGTGAACATTGAGGCAAACATTGAAGGAGGAAGACCTATGATTGGTTGCTGCGTGGGAAAAGTATACCTACTGTCTGTGTGTATAACGTTGCACTTCTTAGTGTTTGAAGACGTCAGCTCACGTCCGAACTTCTACCCTGTGATCTGAAGGAAAGGAGGCTGGAAGGAGCCGGTTTCATTCTGACAGCCCGGTGTATGACACGACTCCGAACTGCGGTCTACCTACCTGTGAGTTACCAAAAGTGTTGGGCAAGTTACTGAAAATTAGTAATTAGTTACAGTTACTAGTTACTTCTTTTAAAAGTAATTGAGTTACTCTATCAGTAACTGTATATAAAAAGTAATTAGTTACTAGGGAAAGTAACTTTTAAGTTACTTTTATGTCTGCTTTTTAAATGTAAATATGAACAGTACTGAACAGTCAAACAATAAAATAATATGAATGGGCTATTTTACACGTAAGACTAATATATCACATACTGTAGGAGCCTATTTTGCTTTAGATTCAACCTTTGAATATTTTTGTTAGAAATTATCTTAATATGTAAGCTTAGTTTATTTATGTATATCATTTAGACCATTTAGACAAAGATTCTGTGTGTTTACAAAATATATAATGTGTTAAAATTGTGTAGTGTCTCTTTAAAAATTTGGAGACAATTGAGTCAACATGTCATATTTTCTAAAATAAATTATCATTTTTCTGATTCCATATTTATTTTAATAAGTTAGAAACATCTCCGCTGTGTCCTGCTGACAGGCGCGGTGCGCGTGCAGCAGGTGACGCAAATTATGGGTTAGACCGTCTCATTTCAGTTCTCTTCACGAACTTCTGAGGCTTCCACCTTGAAAGACCGAGTGCTCACCTTTTTAGGTTGCATGCTTAGCAGGGCGTGGCCATGGAATTGGGACACAGCGTGTGAAGCTTGCGGATGGTAGTGCGCTCTTTGGTCATATATTGTTTGTATATGTTTTCTGTTGGATTTAAATGATACACAGGATTAAAGGAAGATATTTAATCAGAAGACGGAGTACGTGGATGATTTTGTCAGACGGACACAGCGAGTGGATCGTTTTGTCGAATACGGAGCAAGTGAAACCAAAACTGAAACTTAATGCGCACTCACACATACTATGGAGTTTTAACAGTTGTCATCCCAGCAGGATGAAGCGCAGTGTGAATATTTTTCTGGAAACAACAATCGTGGATCGTTCTCTTCCATGAAGGCCGATGTAAACATCTAAGATATATATTAACATTTCTCAGATTTATTGCTTTTGTGGACTCCAAATGCCAGTTAATGTCATACTGGAATTGCATTGCAAAGATCATTTATAAACATGAGACCGGATGGATTATGACTTGCGCACAATTTTTAAATAAAGGTATGTTGTCCCGTTTAGATTTTTCATGTTCATTCTATACGCACTGTCAGCTATGATGAAGTTTAATGATTCATTGCGCCGCCCACCACGGTCATGCGACGTAAATCAGAAATGTCTTGTCTGTAAGTGTTATGTTTTTTTACAAAATAGAGTAACGTGAGTAACGAACTCATTTAAATTTCAGTAATTGTAATTGCGTTACTTGATTTAAAAAAATACTTCGTTACATACTCGTTACTGATAAAAGTAGTGGAATTACAGTAACGTGTTACTTTGTAACGCATTACTCCCATCACTGGTTACCAACAGCAGACGTGTTAGTCCAAGTATTGCAGCAGTAGTGGCCTGCGCCTTCTTTTGGCTGAAGCAACAGAGGTGTTGTATGCCCCCTTGCATGTTCACAAGAGTGCTATCGTTGTTAAAGGAAAATCTGTATGTTCTTTGCTGTTAGCCAGCAGATCAAGCCAAGGGCTTTGTGTCGCCGTGGGACTGTTCCTTCATCCGCCTGAAAGTTAACGGTTCAGTGTGAACCAGACGTCTGTCCTAGTGATGAAGACTAGAAGTGCTGTATCTCCACGCGTCGTCTCCAACCATCTGTGCCTAGAAGGGCTAAAGCCTTGCACCCATGCCAGTCTACTTGCCGTAAGTCGAATACGCCCAAAGCCCAGAGCCTAGTGTACCTCCCTGTATACTCATCTGTACGCCCAAATCCCAGAGCTCAGTGTACCTACCTGTATACTCACTTGTACGCCTAAAGTCCAGAGCCCAGTGTACCTACCTGTATACTCACTTGTGCGTGCAAAGCCCAGTGCCCAGTGTACCTACCTGTATACTCACCTGTACGCCCAGAGCCCAGTGTACCTTCCTGTATACTCACTTGTATGCCCAAAGCCCAGAGCCCAGTGTATCGATCTGTATACTCACCTGCACGCCCAAAGCCCAGAGCCCAGTGTACCTACCTGTATACTCACCTGTACGCCCAAAGCCCAGAGACTAGTGTACCTCCCTGTATACTCACCTGTACGCCCAAAGCCCAGTGTACCTACCTGTATACTCACCTGTACGCCTCGAGCCAGGAGGCTACCTGCCTGTGGATCATCTGGGCCCCGGCAGTTTGAAACATTAAGGCACCTACCCGACCCAGTTACCTGTGTTCTGTCCCTCTAAGTCCCGACAGAGAGGCTATGAAGAGCCACGAAGAGGTAGACGAAGTTAAGGACATTCAACCCAATTCACGTGTGGACGAAGAAAACAAGGACAGGCCAAGAAGACTTACCTGTGTTTCCCGTGCAAGTCAGAAGTGACTCAGAGCTATCCAAAGCCCCCAGAACGTACCTTTTAAGAATCCCCTTTCCCTTTTTAATATTTAATAAAGATTGTTCTATTTTATTCTGTTTCTTGTCTGTTTGGTCATTGGGGCATTTTGGGACCTCCTCGGGGTGGAAACTGAGGGAGGGGCGTGACTCACGTTAGAGGTGGTCTGCTCCGACCTGTGACATTTCTCATCGGGGTTCTCATCGGTCCCTTCCTTTAGGAAACGAGGGTTACATACGTAACCAAAACATTTGCGCTGGCCCTATCTGTTCTTGGTTTCACATTGAAACTACCTACCTGATAACTTAATGAAACTAAATTCATCACATTCAGTATGCTCATATTCTGTGCCGTATTGCTTTTTTCCAGCTTTTGTCAGTTTGCCTGGAAAATTCCCTGTAGCTGTTGAGCTGTAGCATTTTAATTTCTAAATGCTATAATATTTTATTGAAAACAGACAAAAAAGGCTATTTTTTATAATGTTGCACAGGGGGTCATTACTGCACTCAAAGCTGGAAAACATTAAAAAGATCTGACTCAGAAAATGTATTTGTTGACAAACTACTTCACAAAAGACAAAAAGAGATAAGAGATGGTACAGCAATGAGGTACAATAACACACAACCAACCTTGATTATAATTGTACCTAAACTCAGATTCCCAAAAAAATTGCTGCTTTAAGATTGTGCAGGAAAATCATTATTTTGTAGTTCAGCTTCAATTGGTCTTTAGATCGTTCAATATTTTCTATAAAACAATAAAAAGTACTATAATTGCTCAGTGAACTGGTGTTTCTTGCATACTGCAGCATACGTGAAAAAAGCAAACGTGTGTAAGGATCTGGTCCCAAATGGAATTTTAAAACACGATAAAAGGCAAATCATTTCCTGTTCTGCCACAAAGGCTCCTGCCTACCTTCACATGGGCATGGCAAAGAAGACAGTGTCACTCCTGTTACTGCTGCTATATGGTGCTTGCATCCCAACCACAGCAGAAGTCTGCGAAATCCTTAGCCAGCCATTACCCCCACTACTTTCTGCAGAAAGAGAAATCAACATTGGGGGGATTTTCTCAATTCATAGAAATGTTGTGGCAAAGATTCATCCTTTCACTTCCAAACCAGAACCGGTTACATGTTTCAGGTCTGTGTGAGAATAACTTTTTGGCACCATGCATTATGAATACTGTAGTATTAGAAATACTACTACTGGGACAGTTCACTCAAAAATGAAAATTCTGTCTTTATTTACTTATCATGAAGTTGTTCCACACCAGCACGAATTTCTTTGTTTGCAAAATGTTTGTAACCAAGCCAACCTGGAGCAGGAAAAATAATACTGTTAATAATAATACCTTAATTTGTGATTTGTTCAACCCAGTAGCAAATAACACTATGAAATTGTTACTTTTGGACTGTATGATGCTTCTTTTCAGTGGGAAAAGGACCGGGTAGGGCCCCGTTTATGGAACAACCTACCACTTGAGATCAGAGCGGCACCTTTTTTTACCGTTTTTAAGTCTCCTTTAAAAACACACTTGTTTAATCTGACCTACAGTATTATCATTCCATTTGTATTATACTGTAGTTGGTCTTTGTTTAGCTGTTATTTGTTTGGTTCACTCTAAGAAAGGATGTGTTAATTTTTAAAACACTGTTTCAAAATGTTCTGTTATCCTATTTAACACATTATGTGTTATAAACGGGAGAACACAATAAGTGTTATAATAACACAGGGAAGTATTAAGTTATGTGTCATTAAATGTGTTGTCCTTAACTAGATACATGTGTTGGTTTAACACATTCATTTTAAGATTGTTTAAAATTTATTTGTTTTTTCTTTCTGTTTTATCTTTAACACTTTACAATAAGGTTCATTAGCTAATATTAGTCAATGTATTAACTAACATAACAAACCATGAGCAATACATTTGTTACAGTATTTTTAATCTTTGTTAATGTTAGTTAATAGAAATAAAGCTTTTAATTGTTTTTTTCACAGTGCATTGACTATTGTTATTCAGATTTTAATAAAGTATTAATCATTTTTGAAATTAACATTAACAAAGATGAATAAATGCTGTATAAGGGCAGTTCATTATTAGTTCATGTTAACTAATGTAGTTAACTAATGTTAACTTTTGAACCTTATTGTAAAGTGTTACCGTTTTATGTTTTATAACTTGAATTGTATAAACAGGTCATTCTAAAATTAGCAAGCTGCAATATTTGTTGCAATTGCCTTTGTCTGTGTACAGTGAGAGATGTCCTCCTGGCACTAGAAAGGCTGTGCAGAAAGAAAAGCCTATATGTTGTTATGACTGTATATCATGTTCAGAAAGTGAAATCAGTAAAATTACTGGTAAAATAAATGTGAATAACTATATTTATAAAGGTGGATAAATTATTGGTAGAACAAAGCAAAACAAAGAAATTTATAAAGGATAGAAACATCTTGAGGGTCAGTAAATGATGACAGAATTCTCATTTTTTTGTAAACTATCCCTTTAATAGAGGTACTATTATTATACTTCTTTAATGATTATTTGCAGAATGTACTGTAACACTTGACTGATGTTTATTGTCACAGCTTTAACTTTCGTGATTTTAAATTAGCTCAGACACTGATTTTTACCATAGAAGAGATAAACAACAGCACACAACTGTTGCCTGGTGTCAAATTGGGCTATAAAATATATGATTCATGTGCGTCAATAAATCAGGCTATCCTGTCATGCCTGGCTTTGTTAAATGGCTTCAAAGAGACTTTGCAAAATGAGTCCTGTTCTAGACCATCATTTGTTCAAGCCATTGTTGGAGAGACAAGCTCCTCTCCCACCATTGCCATCGCCTCTTTACTAAGCCCTTTAAGTTTCCCTGTGGTAAGAACTATCTTATTTATTTGCCATTTATGTTGTCATGATAAATCAATGCATAATGAACCACTTTAAAAATAATGAAACTCTATGAAAACAATTGGTGTAAATATAACAATATTGTTAAACTTGGAGTGGTGTCAGGGTTTAGAGTCAATTATAAGAAAAAAGCAATAATTTTCTTAATACTTTGCTTTTTCTTTTTCTTTTGTAGATCAGTCATTTTGCCTCATGTGCCTGCTTGAGTGACAGAAAAAGGTTTTCATCCTTTTTCAGAACGATGGCCAGTGATAATTATCAAAGCATTGCAATGGCTCAGCTTGTCAAGCACTTTGGCTGGACTTGGGTTGGAACAGTCAACAGTCGCAATGATTACGGTACCTATGGAATGGACGTATTTTTAAAGACAGCACACAAATTGGGGATTTGTGTTGAATACTCGGAGACAATATTAAAAACCGATTCACAAAAGCAGCTACTAAAAACACTGGAAGTGGTTAAAAAAGGAACAGCCAAGGTGGTGGTGTTTTTTATATCATACGTAGATTTCCTCCCATACAAAAAATTGATTGTGCAACAGAACATTACCGGGATCCAGTGGATCGGTACTGAATCCTGGATCAATTCTCAAACTATTCAGGATACAAAGGAAAACAGTTTCTTCATGGGAGCCATGGGCTTTGCTCTACAGAACATGAAGCTTGACGGCCTGCAAGAGTTTCTTTTGACTGTGCACCCTAATCAAGAACCAAAAAATGAACTTTTGAAAGATTTCTGGGAAGAAACCTTTCAGTGCTCTTTCAGAAACACCGGAGGTAGCACAGGTAGCTGTACTGGCTCAGAACGCTTAACAGAAGTGCACAATGAATATACTGATGCATCAGAGATGCGCATGGCAAATAAAGTGTACACGGCAACTTATGCTATTGCACATGCACTGCATAGTTTGATAAATGATCTTAAATCCTCCACCAACAGCAGCAAAGTAGAGGTGCCCACACCAAGAAAGGTGATTAAGAAGACTTAAAAGTTTAAAAGACTTAAAATTAAAAGATAAAAGTTAAACTAAAACCAATTATGTTTGTGTTTATTCTCAGGTGCTGGAGTATATGAGAGATGTCAGTTTCACTGCCAAAACAGGTGAGAAAATATTTTTTTCGAATGGTGATCCTGTGGCGAAATATGATCTCCTCAACTGGCAGCCAACTGAAGATGGAGGTATGCAGTATAAACTGGTTGGTTCGTATGACCACTCACTGCCTCCAGAGCAACGTCTTAAAGTTAATCAGGAACTTATGGTATGGGCTGAGAACAGCAGGCAGGTATGTCAAAAATAAATTATGAAATGCCTGTTCCAATTGTGGAAATGACAATAAATGTAATAACCATTGAAGGCGCTCTAAGCGAATCTGTGTGAGGTCACTTCTTGAATTCCAAATCCTTCTTGTCGTTTATTGGCTGGAACACTTTGTTATGTTTCGTGGTGGTAGGTTTGGCCACTTGGTTTTTGTTGCAGTTTGTGAAGCCTAGGCTTTCTACAGAGACCACATTTTTACAGTGTTTTCAGGTGACAGGCAGCTAGCAGATAGTGAGGATATGTTTACTGTATGAAACAAAAAAGTGTTATGGCCTAAATCATGTGAATTTGCTTAGAGGACCTTTAAGGCAATATGCAAAAATATATAAAAGCTCACTGGAAAAATAATGCAATCAAAAATAACAAAACTAATATTTTTTTTGTATTTGGAAGATGCTTTGTCCAAAGTTACGTAGAGTGCTACACATTTTTTAGTTGGCATGTGTGTTCCCTGGGATTCAAACCTGTGATCATTATCAGTGGTGGCCGGTGACTTCTTTTTGAGGGCTGTGACTGCTGTCTGGTCTTTTGTGGGGTAAGTCTGGGCAAATCGTGAGAAATGGTCGGTTATCATCAGGACATTCTCAATTTCTTCTTTAGACTTCTCTAGAAGAAAAAAATCCATGTGGATAAGATAAGGAGTACAAGTGTGGATGCTCACAAGTGGGGCCCTATTGGCTGCAGTTTTCCTGAGACAACATCTTTCACATTGCTCACACCAAGCCTTGATTTCTTGATGCGTTTGTGGACAGAAAAAACGTTCCCTAACAAGACTCATAGTGCGATCAAAACCAAAATGACCAGAGTCATCGTGAAGACTTGTTTTGGCTAAGAGTCGCATTTTTTCTGGCAAGACTAACTGGTCAATGGGCTGTCCCTGAACATTTTTCACTTGCCTATACAAAATTCCATCTCTGTCCACCAACCTTCTCCACTCTTTTAAGAGAAGCAGTGCATGCTTTCCTTTATCCAACCTTTCACTTCGTCTAGGCTTACTGTTCAGTATCTTAGAGTGTAAGATTGGCCCAATAACAGAGTCCTCTTGCTGACATCTCCTGAGCTCCAGCTTTGTCATCGCAGGCAGTGCATCAATTCCAGTTCCATTAAATGGATCTGCTTGTCTTTCACTCTGCTCTGAAAACTCTTTGGATCTGGATTGTATGCCCTCTGACGACACTACATGGCCCAGGTACTGAGCTTGCTTTCTTAGTAGATTGCATTTTTGTGGTTTTAGCTTTAAGCCATGTTTGCGGAGCCGGTCAAACACCAATTTCAGCCGCTCAAGGTGCTCTTCAAAGGTTCTAGAGAAAATGATTATGTCGTCAAGGTAGATCAGGAGGCTTTCAAAGTTCAGATCACTAAAACAGAAGGTCATCAACCTTTGGAAGGTTGAAGGGGCATTTTTCAGACCAAATGGCATGCTATTTGCCTCATATAACCCCATGGGGGTGCTGAAAGCAGTTTTATGCTTGTCATGTTCTGCCACCTCAACCTTCCAATAGCCAGATGTAAGATCTAGAGTTGAGAAGTACTTTTCCTGTCCCAAGGCTTCCAATGCATCCTCTATTCTGTAATAGAATCACTATTATTAAGAATTAAGTTTTCTGTAATCCACACAGATTCTCAATAAACAATCCTATTTTGTCACAAAACAATTGGAGATGCATATGGGCTTTTGCTTGGACGTATAACTCCTGCCTCTTCAATCTGTGATATGGCCTGCCAAACCTCCTGTGACAGGGGGTATCTTCCGATAAGGCAGCCGAAAAGGTTTTGGATCCACCAGGGGTATTTCATGTTGCACAGTGGTGGTATCTCCATAGTCCATGAAATGTTTGGAAAAGACATCCTCATTTTTCTCCAACAACTCTTTCAGTATTGAAAGCTGCTCTTCACTCTCCACTGCTGCATCATTAAGATCAATTCCAAACATATTTTCACTCTCTGTCCCAACACTGGTTACCTGTTGCTGACTTTGGCATGATTCCACCACTGGGCTCTTCACAGAATGTGTCTCAGGCATGCATTGGTCGCAACTAAACATTTGGCATTCCCCTTCTGGTTCAACAACACTTTGAACTATAAAAGCATCCGCAAGGAAGGTTCTGGGTTTGATGACAAGATCTTTCTCAGACATATTCAGAACACGAACAGGAACACACCCCCGTTTCACATTAACAAGCAGCCTGGTGATTTCTAGACCCTCTGGGACCCTTAAAGGGAACTGATTCTCCACACAAACTGTATGAAGCTTTTTCTTTGGTCCACCTACAATTTTGTCAGTGACATCCACCTCCTTACCAGCTGGGATTTGTATTTTGTGGCCAACATTTTGCATACGACCCACTTTGCATTTAACTCCACCAGATTCATGTCCTTGCTTATGTCCATAGGATGCAGCTTATCACTTGAAGTTTCATGTGCTGGTATGAAGTCTGTTCTCTGAGGCTTGTTAGTTCCAGCTAAGATGGTAGTTACTGGTGGCAGATGAGAGTCAGGTAAGGTGTTGGACATGGCTAGCGGAACACCATAGGAGGAGGGAGGAGCCTGCATGGCAATCAAAGTGTTATGCAAGTTGGTCTGAGGTAAAACTGCAGCTGCAGCAGAGTGGTGCTGACAAGAAGGAGATGCACATGTGGGAGCTGACAATGGATAAGAGGTATTAAATGGAACTTGGTTTGCCCCATTGTAGCAAGACAGATGTGTTTTGGGTGATGCCGCTGATACTGGAGCTGTATATAAGTAGTTTGGAGAGTGGGGCATGTCATTTGGCAGTCCATTGGCAAGAGCTAGTGGGGTCTGGATGGTTACAACATTGCTGTGCATGCTCGCCTGGGAGTTAGTGGTCAATGTAGTTGGTTGAATGGAGCTAGCTAAAGCATGTAAAACAGTTCTTTTTCCACCATAAATTTAGTTCAGTCCACAATTTACATTAATATTGTGTGTTCACTTTTAGATCATCAACAGCATATTTTTCTAGCACTACTTCATAATCAGAGAGCTTACTCCAGTCTAAATAGAAATCAGCCATCCGGTTAACGGCACCAAAGATGTAACCCTTATTTGTGCTTTGTCCCCTCGCCTATTTGCCTGTAGCAAGAAGTCTCAGCGTTGTGTTTAAATTTTATGGGAAAGGAGAGGACACAAAGCTTGATTGATTGACTCTTTATCACCACCCAGCTTTCCAACAGGAAAGAGAAAATGTGTTACAATCACAAATTATGAAGAAAACTGCATGCAAGAACAAGTTAACTAAAATAAAGCATCAAAACAGGAGTCAAATACAATTAAATAAAAAAGATGCAAAACATATTGAAATATTTGGATAGGCCAGACATCATTGTGCAACATAGAAGTGCACAAAATACTGCCTTTAAATGTTCATCTGCCTTCAATAACTCCATGATTATTTTAGCTAACAGTTAGAAAGTTAAAAAATGATCCCAAATAACATGGATGGGCATTTTAAAATAATTATTTATAAGGATTGCAAAAGAGTTAAACAGAGCACATCTAACCAACAGGAAAGAGAAAATGTGACTAGGTCATAGCTCCACCCCCACAAAGGAAGGGCTCTCAACCCAGATATACAACACACAAAATAGAGCTCCCTCTAGAGGATAAACTTTTAACATCAACCCTACATTCACATGACGCAACAAACACATATTTTGAAAACACCAGCAACACACGACACTCCAAGCACATATTTTGAATTTGCGCCCCTCAGAAGAGCAGTCACCAGCCACCACTGATCATTATACTGCAAACACAATTGTAATCATTATTTGGGCCTAATAGGCACTTCTCTTTACAAAGCTGCCGGTGTCTGTGTGCAGTGCGAGTTGTCCTCCAGGCACTAGGAAGGCTGTACAGAAAGGAAGACCTATCTGCTGTTTTGACTGCATACAATGTCCACCAGGAGAGATCAGTAACCGCACAGGTAATATGTACTACAGTAGCTCATGCTATAATACTGTACAATGGCCAGAGACCTTGAAATGTGCTTTGTATTCATATTTGTTTAATTCCTTCACAGATTCTAGCGACTGCTTTCCTTGTGATTTGGAGTATTGGTCGAATGAAAGCAACGACAAATGTGTTTTAAAAGCTATTGAATTCCTTTCCTATACAGAAAACATGGGGATTGTGCTTTCTCTTTGTTCTCTCATTGGAGCGTTAGTAACTTCAATTGTATCTTTGGTGTTTTATCTTCATAAACAAACACCTATTGTAAGAGCCAACAATTCAGAGCTGAGCTTCCTGTTGCTCTTCTCATTGACTCTGTGTTTTCTCTGTTCACTTACTTTCATTGGTCGTCCCACTGAGTGGTCCTGTATGTTGCGTCACACGGCTTTTGGGATAACTTTTGTCCTCTGTATCTCCTGTGTTTTGGGGAAAACAATAGTGGTGTTAATGGCATTCAAGGCCACACTTCCAGGAAATAATGTTATGAAATGGTTTGGGCCTCCTCAACAAAGACTAAGTGTTGTTATCCTTACATTAATACAGGTCCTAATTTGTGTGCTTTGGTTAACAATATCACCTCCTTTCCCATATAAGAACATGCGTTATTACAAAGATAAGATCATTCTAGAATGTAATTTAGGTTCAGCTGTTGGTTTCTGGGCTGTTCTTGCTTATATAGGCTTGCTTTCAGCCGTGTGTTTTATTTTAGCTTTTCTGGCTCGTAAGCTCCCTGATAACTTCAATGAAGCTAAATTCATCACATTTAGTATGTTCATATTCTGCGCTGTATGGGTTGAATTTTTTCTAGCTTACGTCAGTACACCTGGAAAATTTACTCTAGCCTTGGAGATATTTGCTATTTTAGCTTCAAGTTTTGCTTTACTATTTTGCATATTTGCCCCAAAATGCTATATCATTTTGTTAAAACCAGAGGAAAATACAAAAAAACATATGATTGGGAAATAGTAATTCTAACAAACTCAAGGATAAAAAATTTAATCGGACAACAATGTGATGTAGTAAGTAACTAAGAACAATTGATAAAAAAATTCCATTGGAATAAAAAAAACATACAAGCACAAATATATGTTTGGTTCCAAAACACAATAAATCAATTTTGACTAATTTCTGTAAAAACGTGTTTTTTATACCAAGAAAGTGACAAGATGGAAACCACTATTTTCTGTTACAAACTTTCACATAGCAACTTTAGGTTATAATAACATTAAAAATTCTAATCCATAATTTCATTTTCAAAGGTTTATTATAAAAACTGATTTTTTTCTGCAAAATACAAATAAAAGTTTTTTTTTCTAAAATGCTATGAATCTATTGAATCAATATATAAATGTGCATTCATCTTTGCCATGTTATATTCATTTAGTTGACTAGTGGTATAAACTGATTAAAAAAATAATCCTGCTCGATTTTCGTTGAGTAAATTAATGACACCAGCAGTGGGACCCAGCAGGAGACCCAGCTATAGCTTTGTTATGTCCTGTACGTGCACTACGTGTGCATGTAGATCAAACCCAAAGCTTTTGGACCTCAGAACAACTCTTTGTTTCTTACAGTGGTGAGCAGAAAGCGATAGCTGTCACCAAGCAGAGGGTGTCTCATTGGATTGTAGATACAATCACTCATGCTTACGAATAACAGGCCATTCCTTGCACCTTTGGGTTAAAACCCATTCTACCAGAAGCATGGCATCATCTTGGGGATTGGCTTGTGGTTCCTTGCTAACAGAAATTTGTAGAGCTGCTGGCTGGGCGACACACCTAACACCTTCACTAGATTTTACAGTGTTCGTATCGAGCCAGTATCCTCTCTGGTTCTCTCCTTAAATCGATGAGAAAATCCAGGAACGGCTTGTGTGTCGGCTTACAGCCTTCACTTTGGTGCTGCACAACCGCACCACTATGGAAGACCATTAGTGCAAAACACAAATAGTTTTTTGTACTCCTCCACTGCTTGGTGGCCGATGTTGTGACAGCCTCTCAGTAGATGTATTCTTGAGAACCTGGATGAGGCTAGCGCCCGCATTGCGCCCCCTTGACGGTTCCTATGTGAGTATTTCTGTGGAAAGTTTTCTTTTTACCACATTTCCCTTAGTGGAGTCTGCTTCGCAACTCTCTAGTATGAGATATTACTAGGAGAGTTCACGCCATGACCTTGAGTCTTTAGGCTATCACACTAGTGGTAGACCCCCTAGAGCAGTGTTTCCCAACCCTGGTCCTCGGGCACCCCCTCCCAGACAGTTTTAGATGTCTCCTTATTAAGCACACCTGATTTAACTCATCAGCTTGTTAGGGACACGTCTTTACCATTTTAGAAGGAGGTTGATGAGTCGAATCAGGTGTTTTAAATAAGGAGACATCTAAAACTTTCTGGGAGGGGGTGCCTGAGGACCAGGGTTGGGAAACACTGCCCACAGCGACCTTAGTTCCGCCTGACAAGATCACTTCCCAGTTCACCGAGTTCACTATCGTGGGATAAGGAACAAGTAGTGACTGGCCTCTGCTCTAACCCCATTTCCGTCTCCCTAAAAAAGGAGAGTCGGAAGGTTTATGCAGCCACTGGAAGGGTCAGCTTTAGTGGCTCTTTGGTAGGGATTCCCAATTTGTCGGTCATGATGTGACAGCCAAGGACCAACTGGAGTTTCCACAGGTCCAAATGCAGATGCCATATTGTGCCCCATCTTAAGAAAGAAGGTCCTTCCTCAGGGGAATGGAAGGAACATGAGTTAGGGAAACCAAGTAGAATGTGCTTCTCATCTTCCCTGACTTTGTGCAGTGTCTGTAAATTTTGCCTCTGAAAGAGAACCTCCTTTACTGTAAAAATATTTAGCTGCCTTAATTTTTAGTTTAATCAACTTAAATTTACAAGTCATTTCAACTAACTTTTCCTTATCTTGACAAGAGATAAGTTGTTAAAATGAAGTTACATATTTTAACTATGTTTTATAAGTTACAACAAAATCCCTAGTCAAGATAAATAATAGGACGATTAAATCTTGTAAATCTGAGTTGATAAAAATTAAGTCAGCAAAGAATTTTTTACAGTGTAGTAATGCATATGCAAAAAGGTCAGTCCCAAAAATATTTAGGCCACACCTTTCCAGCATTAATTATCCACTGCACGTCTTTAGTAAATCCCGACAGTCATTATTTAACACCCAAAGGATTCATTTAGTCATTTTGAGTTGAGTGTTTGTGTTGCCTCTCAACTGTGTGCTTTATCACCTCAGCACAACACCCAAAAGAGTGATTTAGCTAAATCCCCAGGATGGCCACAATCATTGTCTCTTGTACCTCAAACTAGAGCACGCTGAGGCGGCGTTTTGTGAGGGTTCATGTTCCATATGCCAGAACATGTCTGGATTTGCATGGTCGGGTGGCATTTCTCCAGCAGAGTCGCCCCCATCCGTTGCCTACCGGCACTAAGAAAGCAGCTGTGAAGCTCCGGAGGGACAACCTGCGTATAACAGTGCTAAACAAGTCTGCTGGCTCAACCAGCAGCTTTTAGCACTCTGGTCCACAGCCTGCAGTTCCGATGGAGATGGGGGTACGTGATCTTTTTTCCTCTTATATATTGTTTTCTCATTTCTATGTTAAGCACTTTGAATGACCTTAGTGTATGAAATGTGCTATACAAATAAACTTGCCTTGCCTTGTCTATAGCCCTCTCTGAATCTGTTGGCTCTCCCGAGGATACGGTATCTGTCATAACAGCGGAGTAGGGGGAGTCATTTTCGTACACCAACTTGGATCCGCTTCCTCCTTTGGGTAGGGTTACGGAGCCCGTGCTCGACCCTGAGATGGGAGTCATGCTTGCTCAGGCGGCAGCAGAGGTCGGCTTGGAATGGACACAACCTCCACCACCCAAATTATCCCTCCTCGCCAACTGGTACTTCAAGTGTGCCAGAACAGTGAAGTCCCAACCACCTGTACCATTCTTTCCCGAGGTGCATGACAAGTTGACACGGTAGTGGAAAACTCTGTTTTCCTGACCGAAATTGCTCTATCAGATGTCACCCCTCACATCTCTTGACACCAGGGCCGCTAAGAGTTACGCCAGTATTCTGACAGTGGAGCGACCAGTGTTTCCACCTGGAGGGACTGGCCAACCCTTTCCTCATGGGCATGTCGGTATTCCCCCAACCTGATGTCTGAGTGTAGTTACCCTGCTTGTGGGGAGTTGGCCTCTGCTGTGCACGCTATGGGGTTGCTTCAAGTTCACCAGGCCAAAGGTCACCGCAAAAGCCATTGGACATGCGATGTCCATCCTGGTGGTCCAGGAATGCCATCGCTGGCTGTGCCTGGCCGACATGCGGGAGCAGGACAAGATACAACTCCTAGAAGCTCCGGTGTCCCAGCCTGTTCCACGAGACATTCGAGAACCTCACACAGCAGTTCTCGACCATAAAAAAACAGACTGAGGCGATCACACAGATCTGTCGGCAGCAGTCCACTCCACCTGCTTAGCTTGCTACCCGAGGTGGAAAACACAAGATCAAGCAGCTCTGAGACAGGCGACCTGGAAATGGAGGGCAGGGTTGGGAATCCTTGGTTTTCATTAATTACATTTAAAACACAAAATGAAAGAATTAAACCTACAGGTCTTCAGAGTAACACAGGAGCTATGGTCGGGATCACAACCCTACATCCTCCCCCTTTCTCTATCGCCAGCAGGTGTGTTGAAGTGGTCGGGACCCTCACAATGGAGTCTCTCCAGCTCAGCCACCCATCTGCGGAGCCCAGTGAGTGTTACATCACACAACACTTCTGTCTGTGTGCCCAGAGAGAGCACATCAGTGATCACTTCCACTCAGCTCACTGCGGGTGCTCCAATCGTGCTATTAATTCCTCTCGTTCAATATGTGGGGGTTGGAAAGAGTTCCCCAACCCATCACATTGGCTCCTACGCACAATTCATCTTGGCCATGCCATTCAATTTGCTTGGCGTCCCCCCAAATTTGCGGGCAAAACCACAGATGCACACATACTTTGTGCAAAGATTGCTGTTTTACTGGCAAAGAACGAGATCAAGCCATCCCTTCAGCCGAGATGAGGTCAGGATTTTACTACCTTTACTTCATTGTACCCAAGAAAAGCACCAGGTTGGGACCAATCATGTGCCACTTTTATTAACAAACAGCTTGATTAACATCTAAAAAATGGCACTTACTTTTTGAAATGGATTTTAAATTGTCACAGCATAAACAAACTAAAGTCTAAAATCAGTGGATTTCTTGAAAGTGATGAACACTACAATGATATTTTTTATAATGTTGCACAGGGGGTCATTACTGCACTCAAAGCTGGAGAATCATTAAAAAGATCTGACTCAGAAAAATTATTTGTTGACAGACTACTTCACAAAAGACAAAAAGAGATAAGAGATGGTACAGAAATGAGGTACAATAACACACAACTAACCTTGATATATTTGTAGCTAAACTTAGGTTCTCAAAAAAATTGCTGCAGGAAGATTGTGCAGGAAAATCATTATTTTGTAGTTCAGCTTCAATTGGTCTTTAGGTGGTTCCCATTGGTGTTTCTTGCATAAAGTAGCATGAGTGTAAAAAGCAAACTCGTATAATGAGGCTGATCCCAAATGGATTTTCAAAACACGATAAAAGGCAAATCATTTCCTGTTCTGCCACAAAGGCTCCTGCTCTACCTTCACATGGGCATGGCAAAGAAGACAGGGTCACTCCTGCTACTGCTGCTATATGGTGCTTGCATTCCAATCACAGCAGAAGTCTGCAAAATGCTTAGCCAGCCATTACCCCCAATTCTTTCTGCAGAAAGAGAAATCAACATTGGGGGGATTTTCTCAATTCATAAAAATGTTGTGGCAAAGATTCATCCTTTTACTTCCAAACCAGAACCAGTTACATGTTTCAGGTCTGTATGACACCATGCATTATGAATACTGTAGTATTAGAAATACTACTACTGCGACGGTTCACTTAAAAAGGAAAATTCTGTCATTATTTACTTATCATGAAGTTGTTCCATACCTGCACGACTTTCTTTGTTCTGCAAAATGTTTCTAACCAAATAGACCTGGAGCACGAAAAAATAATACTGTTAATAATAATATCTTAATTTGTGATTTGTGCAACCCAGAAGCAAACCACACTATGAAATTGTTACTTTTGGTCTCCTTTAAAATCACACTTGTTTGATCGGACCTACAGTATTATCATTCCATTTGTATTATACTGTAGTTGGTCTTTGTTTAGCTGTTATTCCTTTGGTTCTCGCTAAGAAAGAATGTGTTAATTTTTAAAACTTTGTTTAAAATTTTTTTGTTTTAAAATGTATTTGTTTTTTCTTTCTGTTTTATCGGTAACACTTTACAATAAGGTTCATTAGCTAACATTAGTCAATGTATTAACTAACATAACAAACCATGAGCAATACATTTGTTACAGTATTTTTTAAGCTTTGTTAATGTTAGTTAATAGAAATAAAGCTTTTAATTGTTTTTTTCACAGTGCATTGACTATTGTTAACAATTTTTAAATAAAGTATTAGTCATTTTGAAATTAACATTAACAAAGATGAATAAATGCTGTATAAGGGCAGTTCATTATTAGTTCATGTTAACTAATGTAGTTAACTAATGTTAACTTTTGAACCTTATTGTAAAGTGTTACCATTTTATGTTTTATAACTTGAATTATAATAAACAGGTCATTCTAAAATTAGCAAGCTGCAATATTTGTTGCAATTGCCTTTGTCTGTGTACAGTGAGAGATGTCCTCCTGGCACTAGAAAGGCTGTGCAGAAAGAAAAACCTATATGTTGTTATGACTGTATATCATGTACAGAAGGTGAAATCAGTAAAATTACTGGTAAAATACATTTGAATAACTATATTTATAAAGTTGGATAAATTATTGGTAGAACAAAGCAAAACAAAGATATTTATAAAGGATAGAAACATCTTGAGGGTCAGTAAATGATGACAGACTTTTCATTTTTTTGTAAACTATCCCTTTAATAGAGGTACTATTATTACACTTATTTAATGATTATTTGCAGAATGTACTGTAACACTTGACTGATGTTTATTGTCACAGCTTTAACTTTCGTGAGTTTAAATTAGCTCAGACACTGATTTTTGCCATAGAAGAGATAAACAACAGCACACAGCTGTTGCCTGGTGTCAAATTGGGCTATAAAATATATAATTCATGTGCGTCAATAAATCAGGCTATCCTGTCATGCCTGGCTTTGTTAAATGGCTTTAAAGAGATTTTGCAAAATGAGTCCTGTTCTAGACCACCATTTGTTCAAGCCATTGTTGGAGAGACAAGCTCCTCTCCCACCATTGCCATCGCCTCTTTACTAAGCCCTTTCAGTTTCCCTGTGGTAAGAACTCTCTTATTTATTTGCCACATGTTGTCATGATAAATCAATGCATAATGAACCACTTTAAAAATAATGAAACTCTATGAAAACAATTGGTATAAATATAACAATACTGTTGAACTTGGAGTGGTGTCAGGGTTTAGGGTCAATTATAAGAAAAAAGCAATCATTTTCTTAATACTTTGTTTTTTTCTTTTGTTTTTGTAGATCAGTCATTTTGCCTCATGTGCCTGCTTGAGTGACAGAAAAAGGTTTTCATCCTTTTTCAGAACGATGGCCAGTGATAATTATCAAAGCATTGCGATGGCTCAGCTTGTCAAGCACTTTGGCTGGACTTGGGTTGGAACGGTCAACAGTCGCAATGATTATGGTACCTATGGAATGGACGTATTTTTAAAGACAGCACACGAATTGGGAATTTGTGTTGAATATTCAGAGACAGTATTAAAAACCGATACACAAGAACAGCTACTAAAAACACTGGAAGTGGTTAAAAAAGGAACAGCCAAGGTGGTGGTGCTTTTTATATCAAACGTAGATTTCCTCCCATTCAAAAAATTGATTGTGCAACACAACATTACTGGGATCCAGTGGATCGGTACTGAATCCTGGATCAGTTCTCAAACTATTCAGGATACAAAGGAAAACAGTTTCTTCACGGGAGCCGTGGGCTTTGCCGTACAGAACATGAAGCTCGACGGCCTGCAAGAGTTTCTTTTGACTGTGCACCCTAATCAAGAACCAAAAAATGATATTTTGAAAGATTTCTGGGAAGCAACCTTTCAGTGCTCTTTCAGAAACACAGGAGGTAGCACAAGTAGCTGTACTGGCTCAGAACGCTTAACAGAAGTGCACAATGAATATACTGATGCATTCGACATGCGCATGTCAAATAAAGTGTACACGGCAACTTATGCTATTGCACATGCACTGCATAGTTTGATAAATGATCTTAAATTCTCCACCAACAGCAGCAAAGTAGAGGTGCCCACACCAAGAAAGGTGATTAAGAAGACAGAGAATTAAAAGATAAAAGTTGAACTGAAACCAATTATGTTTGTGTGTTTGTGTTTATACTCAGGTGCTGGAGTATATGAGAGATGTCAGTTTCACTGCCAAAACAGGTGAGAAAATATTTTTTTCGAATGGTGATCCTGTGGCAAAATATGATCTGCTCAACTGGCAGCCAACTGAAGATGGAGGTATGCAGTATAAACTGGTTGGTTCGTATGACCACTCACTGCCTCCAGAGCAACGTCTTAAAGTTAATCAGGAACTTATGGTATGGGCTGAGAACAGCAGGCAGGTATGTCAAAAATACATTATGAAATGTCTGTTCCAATAATTGAAATGAATCATTAAAGGCGCTCTAAGCGAATCTGTGTGACGTCACTTCTTGTTGACGTTCGAAGTGTTGTCAAACAAAACGTAGCGTAGCTAACTCCCCCCTTCTGTGCTTTCTGAACGAGTCATGAACGTGCCCAACCCCCCTCCCAAATCCTTCTTGTCATTTATTGGCTGGAACACTTTGTTATGTTTCGTGGTGGTAGGTTTGACCACTTTGTTTTTGTTGCAGTTTGTGGAGCCTGGGCTGTCTACAGAGACCGCGTTTTTTTACAGTGTCTTCAGGGGACAGGCAGCTAGCAGATAGTGAGGAGATGTTTACTGTATGAAACACTGTATGTTTTATGGCCTAAAACGCGTGAATTTGCTTAGAGCACCTTTAAGGCAATATGACAAAAATATATAAAAGCTCACTGGAAAAATAATGCAATCAATAAAAACAAAATTAATAATTTTTTGTATTTGGAAGATGCTTTGTCCAAAGTTACATAAAGTGCATTAGGCTACACATTTTTTAGTTGGCATGTGTGTTCCCTATGATTCAAACCTGTGATCATTACCAGTGGCGGCCGGTGACTTTGTTTTGAGGGCACACGATGCGAAGTTCGTCACAACATGTATGTAGCCCGTCGTGTGTGGTTTGTCATTTCAAAATATGTGTTCAGTGCATTGAGTGATCCTATGTGCATCACGTGTCTTGTCAAAATAAGTGCCTGCTGCAGACGCGTCTAAAGGGTTTATGATAAAAAAGGCGCTAGCTTTGGCAGATACTCGCATAATCTCATGCGTAATCAGAGTTTACTGTTAAGGGAGTGTTGTCGTGGAATTTTAGCCGCATCAAATAATACTCACTAAGAGTCAAAGTCAAGGATCACACAGACACACTGTCGACAGAATTTTCTTTGTCTGAATTTGATATATTCTGCAGAATAGGCTCTCACCCCTATGGTGCTAGAAGTTTAAAAACCTAAGAGCCCCGATTACAAGGTTGAACACACATTTATAGTAAGATGCTGAAACATGTGTAGTCATCAGTTTCTACGTCATTTAGAAGATAAGCTTCAATTTGTCAGTGATTAAGAACATGAACAGTTAAACACAAATCTAGTGAAATCATAAAACGTATGTCTTGTTCTCAGTACATGATGTTTAAGTCCTTGGACATTGTACTTTGCTCAAAAGACAGAAAGAGCATAATTCTGTACGTTAGCAGAAAAACATGATCTCCATATGAATCACAATTTATGAGCTTATGATTGTAATTAAAGAATGAAAAATAGGATGAAAAATAAAACATAATAATATGAAAATAAAAGCATAATAAAAGTCCTCCACTACAGTGTCTTGTGTGTATTTAAGGAATGTGAGCGTCTCTTTTATCATAAACTGTTTTGACGCGTGTGCAGCAGGCACTTATTTTGTCAAAACACATGATGTACATGGTTCACATGATGCAACAAACACATATTTTGAAAATACGAGCAACACACGACACCCCAAACACATATTTTGAATTTGCGCCCCTCGGAAGAGCATTCACCAGCCGCCACTGATCATTACACTGCTAACATAATTGAAATCATTATTTGGGCCGAACATGCAACTTCTCTTTTCACAGCTGCCGGTGTCTGTGTGCAGTGCGAGTTGTCCTCCAGGCACTAGGAAGGCTGTACAGAAAGGAAAACCTATCTGCTGTTATGACTGCATACAATGTCCACCAGGAGAGATCAGTAACAGCACAGGTACTACAGTAGCTCATGCTATAATACTGTACAATGGCCAGAAACCTGTGCTTCGTATTCATATTTGTTTAATTCCTTCACAGATTCTAGCGACTGCTTTCCTTGTGATTTGGAGTATTGGTCGAATGAAAGCAACGACGAATGTGTTTTAAAAATTATTGAATTCCTTTCCTATTCAGAAATCATGGGGATTGTGCTTTCTCTTTGTTCTCTCATTGGAGCATTAGTTACATCAATTGTATCTTTGGTGTTTTATCTTCATAAACAAACACCTATTGTAAGAGCCAACAATTCAGAGCTGAGCTTCCTGTTGCTCTTCTCATTGACTCTGTGTTTTCTCTGTTCACTTACTTTCATTGGTCGCCCCACTGAGTGGTCCTGTATGTTGCGTCACACGGCGTTTGGGATCACTTTTGTCCTCTGTATCTCCTGTGTTCTGGGGAAAACAATAGTGGTGTTAATGGCATTCAAGGCCACACTTCCAGGAAATAATGTTATGAAATGGTTTGGGCCTCCTCAACAAAGACTAAGTGTTGTTATCCTTACATTAATACAGGTCCTAATTTGTGTGCTTTGGTTAACAACATCACCTCCTTTCCCATATAAGAACATGCGTTATTACAAAGATAAGATCATTCTAGAATGTAATTTAGGTTCAGCTGTTGGTTTCTGGGCTGTTCTTGCTTATATAGGCTTGCTTTCAGTCGTGTGTTTTATTTTAGCTTTTCTGGCTCGTAAGCTCCCTGATAACTTCAATGAAGCTAAATTCATCACATTTAGTATGTTCATATTCTGTGCTGTATGGGTTGAATTTTTTCTAGCTTACGTCAGTACACCTGGAAAATTTACTCTAGCCTTGGAGATATTTGCTATTTTAGCTTCAAGTTTTGCTTTACTATTTTGCATATTTGCCCCAAAATGCTACATAATTTTGTTAAAACCAGAGGAAAATACAAAAAAACATATGATTGGGAAATAGTAATTCTAAGAAACTCAAGGATAAAAATTATTGGACAACAATGTGATGTAGTAAAGTAAACAACAATTGACAACTAAACTAAAAAAACATTGCCATGGAATAAAAAGCAGGCAAGCACAAATATATGAAGAGTTTGACAAATTTTGGTAAAACGTGTTTTCTATACCAAGAAAGTGACAAGATGAAAACCACTTTTTCGGTTAAAAACTTTCACATAGCATCTTAAGGTTATAATAACATAAAAACTTAAAATTAGTGCTGTAAAAAGCTTAATCGCGATTAACCGCATACAAAATAAAAGTGAATTTTTTTTGCATAATATATGAGTGTGTGCTGTGTGTAATTATTATGTATATATAAATAGACATTAGATGCATGGGAGACTTGAGAACTAAAAACTTAACCTGCCAGAAGATGGGGAGAACAAGTTCCAGAGAATGCCATGGCTAGCCCAAACACTTCAGCTCACACTTCAATCAGTCATATAAAAAGCAATAAAACTAGTGCACGGTGTGAGGAAATCATCAGCGGCTATTGAAGAACTGATCAAAAGATGTAGCAAAGCTCTGGTCCGGGATTTTAGCACACGTTGAAACAGCACGTTTTATATGCTGAGAAGACCAGAACAGAACTTAACCAACTACTTGAGAATTTTGGCATGGACACTAGTGTTGTAGTTCTTGAGACGGGTCTCGGTCTCAAGACCACTTTTTAAAGGTCTTGGAATCGACCGCATTTTTATGTCTCGTCTCGGTCTCAGGCAAAGAGGATTTAGAATTTTATTTCAAGACCACAGCTGATGCACACTGCAAAAAATTATTTTCAAGAAAAATAAGTATTGGTATTTTTGTCTTGTTTTGAGTAAAAATATCTAAAAATTCTTAAATGAAGATGCTTTTTCTTGATGAACAAAACGACCCAAGAAAAAAAGTCTAGTTTTTAGAGCAAAAATATCAAAAGTAAGTAATTTTGTGCATAAAACAAGCAAAAAAATCTACCAATGGGGTAAGCAATTTTTTTCTTGAATTTTTCTTGAATTTAGTATTTAAGAAATTTTAGTGTTCAAGATTTTTTTTCGTACCCCATTGGCAGATTTTTTTTGCTTGTTTTATTCACAAAATCACTTAAATTTAATATTTTTGCTCTAAAACCTAGATTTATTTTCTTGGGTAGTTTTGCTCATCAAGAAAAAGCATCTTCATTTAAGAATTTTTAAATATATACTGAAAACAAGACAAAAATACTAAGAACATTTATTCTTGAAAATCATTTTTTGCAGTGCACATCACAAATAAAATTTTTATCATTAATTTTATGCAGGTTATTCAGGTTTGCCATATGATGTTGGCATTGTTTAAGTTTCTCACAATGACAGTTTTTCTAATTTTAGTGGATGGCAAGCCATGGAAAGACAGTTCAGATTAATGGTTAAGTTGATTTCAGCTCTTTAGTGTTTGTTCACTTTTATTTGCTTATAGACAAAGATAAATTCCCACATATCTGCAATGCCTTTGATTATTTTATAAACTTCTCTGATGGCACACACACACACACACACACACACACACACACACACACACACACACACACACACACACACACACACACACACACGCATGCACACACACACACACACACACACACACACACACAGACAAGAAGTGCCTAATCATATGCATATTCCACATTCCACAAGTGTTTTAATGCAGTGACTTGCACTGGTCTTGACTCGGTCTCGACCCTTTAAAGTCTTGGTCTTGTCTCGGTCTCAGCCTGTCTTGGTCTTGGTCATGACTTGGTCTCGGTTTAGGTGGTCTTGACTACAACGCTAATGGACACTCTTCTCACAAGCGATTGGACTAAGCTAGAGAACCTTGTCAAGCTGCTTGAGCCCTTTGCTGTCTACACAGACCAGCTTCAGAGTCACAGTCAGTCACTCTCACAAGTAGTGCTATGCCTGCTCAACCTTGAGGCACACTTGCTGATGACTGCTGTTGGAAAGCAATTAGCTCAAGTACTACTGAAGACCTTGTGAGAACGTTGTGCTGGAATTCTTAGCCTTGATTCCACCACTCCTTGAAGACATCAGGTGGTGAACCTATGAAGGTATATTTGGTGCAAAACAACTGCACACCTGTGACAGTGGAATTTGTATTTATAGAGATTATCCACACATGTGTATCAGTAAATTTGAAGTCACAGAAGAAGAGTTGCAAACTTGTAGATTTTTTTTCTTTCCCTCAAATACAACACAACAGTTACACATTCACAAATCCTTCAGTGCAGCTGCACAAATCCCATTTTACAAATCACAGATTAAGAAACTCACAAGCTCACATTTTTTGCTACAATTGCTGCAGTAAATATGGTGCATAACCTACTTGAACACCTGCATCAAATAATGTGAAGTCACACACAAATTTTGTACATTCGCAAAATCAGTTTGTGCATCTGTGCGATGAGACTTGCATGTGTGTACAAATTTTTTTCACAAATATTTTTTTATTTTTTTAATATTTTCTAGCACAAACACAAGTACATAAATACAACTGCTTGAATCTGCTGCTACGAGTTTCAAACACTCTTTTTCGTGTGCTCTCTCTTTTGCACCAAATATCTTTGAGATAAATGGTGCGAAAATGAATTGTACCTGCAGGCTACAGCGAGCACTGTTCAGCACTGCCCACCAGGTGGCGCCCGAAACTCACTGAAGAAGAGTTTTTTAATTACCAACAATGTTTCAGCAAAGTAAATCGCCTTTATCAAGGTATTATTTTCACCCAGTGACGAACAATATAAATGGGAGTGCTAATTATACACACATGAAGGTAATTACGTACAATACTCCAATGATTCATTAGTAAACAAAATATAAGTTCCATAAATTTCAAACCATCAATATAAGTAGAGTAAAAAATACAAGCAGCAAATACACACATAGGCCTACATTTAAATAAGATACCAAATGATGTAAGTCTCATTCACACATTATTTGATGCAGGTGTTCAAGAAGGTTATGCACCATATTTACTGCAGCAATTGTAGCAAAAAATGTGAGCTTGTGAGTTTCTTAATCTGTGATTTGTAAAATGGGATTTGTGCAGCTGCACTGAAGGATTTGTGAATGTGTAACTGTCGTGTTGTATTTGAGGGAAAGAAAAAAATCTACAAGTTTGCAACTCTTCCTCTGTGACTTCAAATTTACTGATACACATGTGTGGATAATCTCTACAAATACAAATTCCACTGTCAGAGGTGTGCAGTTGTTTTGCACCAAATATACCTTCATAGTGAACCTGCAAGCGCTGCCTTTGTATGAGCCAGCTATGGCTTTGTTATGTCCTGTACGTGCACCATGTGTGTATGTGGATTGAACTCAAAGCTTTAGGACCTCAGAACAGCTCTTTGTCTGTTACGGTGGTCAGCAGAAAGGGATAGCTGTCACCAAGCAGAGGATGTCTCATTGGATTGTAGATAAAATCACCCTTGCTTAGGAATAATGGAATTCCTTGCCCCTTTGGGTTAAGAGCCCATTCAACCAGAATTGTGGCATCATCTTGGGCATTTGCTTGTTGATCTTTGCCAACAGACATTTGTAGAGCTGCTGGCTGGGCGACACACCTAACACATTCACTAGATTTTACAGTGTTCGTATCGAGCCAGTATTCCTTTTGGGTTCTCCCCCCAAATTGATGAGAACACCCAGGAATGGCTCGTGTGTCGGCTTGCATCCTTTATTTTGGTGCTGCACAACCGCACCACTATTGAAGGCCATTAGTGCAAAACACAATTTTTTTTGTACTCCTCCACCGCTTGGTGGCCGATGTTGTGGAGCATCGGCTGTCATGTATTCTTGAGAACCTGGGTGAGGCTAGTGCCCGCATTGCATCCCCTTGAGGGTTCCTATGTGAGTATTTCTGTGGAAAGTTTTCTTTTTACCATGTTTCCCTTAGCGGAGTCTGCTTCGTGCCCCTCTAGTATGAGATATTACTAAGAGAGTTCACGTCATGACGTGAGTCAGTGACGTCTCCGTTCCCTTCCTTCAGGTAACCTACTTTCCGGTACTTTCCCTCTACCCTCTACTTTCCGGTTGAATGACGTCAAAGTAAGAGTGTTTGACGAAACTCTGCCCACAGAAATACGTCAGTCAGCTCAAACGGGTCAGGCTAAGATAAGCTGCTGTCGAATCACAACACACTTAACAAGCTACACAATTAGAACTCATTACATATTTCTGATAGAGGGACATCATAGAACAAGGAAGACACCAGCCTGTTTTTAGGACAGTGAAAAGAGCGCTATAGAGATAAGTAAATTGTGTAAAAAGTTGTTTTTTTACATGTGAAACATGAACACATGTTTTCTCTGTTTACTTACTTTCATTGGTCGCCCCACTGAGTGGTCCTGTATATTTTTTCCAAGGTCTTTGCTGCTAACCATCCGACTACCTGCCCGCTAGATCTCATACCCACCCATCTCCTACAGGCCATAACTCTGTCGGTTATACCCACATTATCAATTCATCTCTTTCTACTGGTACCTTCCCTGCAGCATTTAAGGAGGCCAGGATAACCTCGCTGCTGAAGAAACCGACACTCAATCCTGCTATGCTAGAGAACTACAGACCTATTTCTCTTCTTCCCTTCATTGCCAAGACTCATGTGGTGTTTGACCAGCTCTCCTCTTTCTTCACACAAAATTACCCCCTGGATAGCAATCAGTCTGGTTTCAAAAGTGGTCACTCCACTGAGACTGCGCTGCTCTCAGTCATCGAAGCCCTAAGGCAGGCAAGAGCAGCCTCCAAATCTTCTGTGCTGATCTTACTGGATCTATCTGCCGCTTTTGACACGGTCAATCACCAGATTCTCCTGTCGACCCTCATGTCTATGGGTGTCTCTGACACATCGCTTCAGGAATTCAAGTCGTATCTCTCAGGTAGGTAATTTCTGGTATCCTGGAGAGGTGATGTGTCCGAACCCCAACGTCACGATAACGGGGTGCCTCAAGGCTTTGTGCTTGGACCACTGCTCTTTTCGATATGCATGACATCCCTGGGTTCTGTCATTCGAAAACACGGCTTTTCCCACCACTGCTATGCGGACAACACTCAACTCCACCTGTCGTTCCACCCTGATGATCCAACGGTGACTCTGTAGCTGTCTTTAAGAATCGTCTAAAAATCCATCCCTTCTGCCATTACCTCATTTCCTAATATAGGACTTACTATCTTTCTCTATTTTTCCTTTATCTGTACATTCCTAAAAAAACCTACTAACCAAAAATGTACTAACCAACTCTTGGCTAATGGCTATGTATACTGTGTTGGACTTGATGAGACTTTTTCCAGTGCACTTATGTATTGCTGTTCTTGTGTTGCTATAATTGCTTCTATTGTTAACCTCATTTATAAGTTGTTTTGGACAAAAGCGTCTGTTAAATGACTAAATCTAAATGTAAATGAAATGGCTTGGTGCTTCTACATAAAATTATGAAATATTATAAAGAATAAGATCAATCTTGAATGCAGTCTGGGTTCTACTGTGGGTTTTTGGGCTGTTCTGGGTTTTATTGGTCTACTGGCTCTCTTGTGCTTTACTTTGGCTTTTTTGCCTAGGACGCGGCCTGATAACTTCAATGAAGATAAATTCATCACATTCAGTATGCTCATATTTTGTGCTGTATGGATCACATTTATCCCAGCTTATGTGAGTTCACCTGGAAAATTTACTGTAGCTGTGGAGATATTTATTATTTTAGCATCAAGTTTTGGATTTGTATTTTTGCAAATGTACACATAAATGTTACATAATTCTGTTTAAGCTTGAACAAAATGCAAAACAACATATGATGAGGAAAACACAATTGAACTCCTAATGAGAAATAAAGTAGCATGGCTCTTGTTACTTTGTATTGTTTATATTGTTAATTCATAAAATGTTATACTATGTATATATCAAGAATGATAAACAATGATATTGTTAAAAGCTTTTATAAATACTGTAAGATAAGATTGAGCAGATCCATAGTTTTTTTTGCTTTTGTAGATGTTTCACAGATGAATGCTGCCAGTACTTTTAAACAAGAGATCTTAGATTTATCAGATCTATTTACTTTTTAGTTAATAGTCTCTCAGACACTGTAATATTGTTAAATGCCACTATCTTGAAAAGCTTCACTAAGATCATGATCTTTTAATTTTAGGGAAATAATGCAGAACATTTTACATTATTGGTAACTGTTCAAACACTATAGATTCACATACAGTAGATATGATGAATGGTATGATGAATGGTCAGGAACTGATTCAGCAAAATAGACAATTACATGAAATTAAGACTAAAGTATGACTGCAAGATTTAAGAAAATCATTGGAATATGTTCTCAACTATATACAATAAAACATATATTTGTTGCAGTTTTTCATCACATCGTGGCTCTTCTAAAGGCAAGAAATAAAGAGCAGACTTTCCTGGTTTCAATTTTTACACTCTTTTCTTGTTTCTTCAGAATGCTTTGTAAGCAGAGGTGAAAAGCAAAAACACAAAGCAACACAAACAACTTTGTTGTAATCTGAAAAACAGGCTGATGCAAAGGCTCTAGTGGCTTGTATCTGCCCTCAGGCAAATTTCACAGGTGTCTGTACAACATGAACAACACAAATAATCTTTTAATTAGCACAGCTGAACACTACACCATATTACTGTTATAAACATGTAAAGGGGTGAAAAATATAAGCAATGAATAAACAAATGATACAACTGATTACAGTTGTTAAATCAGGTGTATTTATTAAATTGCTTTAAGATTATGAAATCACACATAGGTTTCATCTAAAGTCTCAAATGTGTAAATATCCAACAAATACACATAAATTTAAACACACTTCAGTATATTTAAAAAAAGAGAGTAAACAATTTAAAGTTTGTATTTAATGGCACACAGTCCAATTATGGTAGCACAGAGGGGACAAAAATCTGAAACATATATTAATATATATTTAGAATTTAGAATATGGGAAATTGACATGATATTTTAGCCATGGCAGCACTGTCTTCAAGTGTAATATGCTATATGACATCTTAAAAAAATAAACTTGAGTTTAATTCTGAGTAATTCTGCTGAGATAAAGGCCCATGCATCTTTACAAAGTCTACTTTAGAGATTCAGAAGACAATAATATTGATTATTTCAACATTAACTTCTCATCAAATTTACCCATTTTAATTGCACATACAATCTACATTCATTTAACAGCTCCATACTCTTAAATAATTTTAACAATGGTCTCTTTTGTATTTTACTTAATATGGCTCAGTCGTTTCTGGTAAAATGGTTCAGCACATCTACATGTAGAGATATATTCATCACAGCAAATTATTTCTACTTTTAGGGGTGGTCACTATAATCAATAAAGCACACTAGCTAAAATTTGCTTCTTAATCGGCTATATTTTTTCTATTTCAAATGTATACTTACCGCTGTCATTCTTAATAATAATACTGGTTTCCATTTATTGATGATACTTCATATATGTTCAGCAAAAATTAAATGATACCATAAAATGATTGCAAAAGATTTAGCTTTTGTTAAATGTTTTACTGTATGTGGATTTGTTTTTACATAGAGTAGCCTTTCTTTTACTCTAACCAGACTTGAAAAAAATACACAGGACAGAATAAGACAAGTTTATAATGTTTAATAAAATAAATTCCATTTAGAATAAAAAATCCATTTAGAACCATTTAATATTAAAGGTTATATCTTTTTAAATTATATTTGTTAGATTTACGCATTTGGTAGACGCTTTTTTCTAAAAGACTTACAGCGCATTACAATGTATACATATTTTTGTGTATTTCCTCATATTTTTGTGTATTTGAATCATGACCTTTGCGCTGCTACGCAGTGCTCTATCACTAAGGTATACAGAAGCACATAGTGCTCATAAATTACATATAGCTATTTGCAAAAAAATATAAAGAACGTACAGTTACCCTTGGATATATAGAAATCTACCAGTCAATAAAACAATGACACAGCATAGTGATTCAAACTTTTACTGTAATAAAAATATGGGTCTGCAGGTGTTTCATTCACACAGCATTGGCACTTTAACCTTCTGGGATCTTCCCTTGCTTTCTCAGTTTGGTTTCTAAATTAAAGCTCTGAAAAAATATATGTACTTTATAATCGTCTTTTGAACACTTTTGGGCTGTGTTCACACAGCAAAGTTTTGGAGTGACAGCCACATTACAGCCACAGCCTCACTCACTTCACAATCACCTGCATCATCATCATCACCTGGCGCACATCATCACCACTCACTATAAAAGGGGGCATGACGGGACATGACGTCTACATTCCCTTCCTTCAGGGAACAAGGGTAACATACATTACCAAGATGTTCCCTTTCAGTCGGTCACGTCGACATAATGTGGATGACCGATGTATTGGGAATCATTACAAAGTGCCATGGATGCTGTCCCTTCCAGTGCCTCCCTTAAAAGTTTCTTAGGTGGTAATCTACATATTTTACTACATATTGAGGTCTCCGAGGTGGCTTTCCAATGAGACTACACTGGTAAAGAGACTGCAGAGGCAACTCTGCTGAGGGAAAATGTGGGCTTAGTTTTTACTCCATTATACATTGTACATTATACATATGGGATCCCCTAGGGGTCACTCATGTGAATGCCAGGCATTAACATACTTAAAAATTCAGCTGATGAAAGGCTGGCAGCAGACCCTCCACTAGGTCTGACTGCAAAGGGAGTTGGAGGAAGTACAATATTCTACAATAGCATAAAGGCAATAATGTAGCGCCATAATGTGATATACACAAGCCGGGACTCTCAGTGCTTGTACCCGTTTGAGGTGAGAACACATGAGGAAACTGGCTCGACAGGAACAAAATAACCTTGCAAACATGTTAGGTGCCTCCCAGCATACAGCTCTACAAATGTCTGTCAGTAAGGCCCCACAAGCCAATGCCCAAAAGAATGTTATACTGCAAGTAGAGTGCTCCCTTAGCTTGAGCGGACACGGCATGCCCTGCTTCTATCCTAAGCAATAGTCCACTATCCAGTGTGACATCCTCTGCTTGGGGACATCTTTTCCCTTCTGCTGTCCTCCATAAAGATGAAGAGTTGGTTTGAGGTCCTGAAGCTTTTTAAGTTTGGTCCACATACAGTTGCAAAGCACGTACGGGACCAAACTAAGCTAAGGCTGGTTCTTGTTCCTCCAAGGGCAGAGCTTGCAGGTTCACCAGCCATTGACCATTGAAGGGAGTGGTGGTAATCTTGGGCACATAGCCGGGCCAGGGTCTTAACGTTACTCTAGGCATGAGTTGTTGACTGAAAGTGTGTACAGGTCCCCTGCACTCTTTATCGAGGCCAATGCAACAAGGTTCAAAGTTTTCATGTGCTGAAACTTGAGCTAGACTGACTGCACTGCTTGTAGGGTGAGTCCTAGAGTGGTTTTAGTACCACCGAAAAGTCCCAAGACGGTATAGAGGAGGGCTGAGGTGGATTAAAGTCCGTTGCCCACTTAAGACACCTGATGACCAGGTCGTGCTGACCTACCTGCCCAAAGGTTCATGGTGGACAGCAATTGCAACGATATACTTAAATTGCGTCCCATCCAAGGACCAACTGGATTTTCCACAGGTCCAAACGCAGATGCCATATTGTGCCCCATCTTTAGAAAGAAGATCCTTCCTCAGGGGAATCTGCCAGGGAGGGCTGTCGCAAGGAGCATGAGTTGGGGAAACCAAGTAGGATGTGCTTCTCATCCTGCCTGACTTTGTGCAGTGTTTGTAAATTTTGCCTCTGAAAGAGAAACTCCTCCAAGTATTTAACGAGAGGCAGGTGCAATACCAAATCAGCTTTATTTGCTTTGAAAGCCAGCAGATCATCTGCTCACAAGAGGCTCTCTATCTGCTCAGGAATCTTTGGGTGTCTGAAGCTGGTTGGACAGACAATACCACAGCAGAGAGTCGCCTGAAATCCACCTCTTTCATTTACCCCTTTTGAGTTGAGTGTGTGCGTTGCCTCTGTCTTGTGTGCTTTATCACCTCAGCACAATATCCAAAAGAGTGAATTACCTAAATCCCCATGACCGTCACAATCATTGTCTCTTGTACCCCATCCTTTGCCTACCGGCACTAAGAAAGCAGCTGTGAAGCTCCGGAGGGACAACCTGCATATAACAGTGCTGAACAAGTCTGAACATCTTGCAGTTCCGATGGAGGGTGCATGATTTTTTTTCTCGTATATATTCTTTTCTCATTTTTATGAAAAGCACTTTGAATGACCTCGGTGTATGAAATGTGCTATACAAATAAACTTGCCTTGCCTTGCCTATAAAGCCCTCTGAATCTGTTGGTTCTCCAGAGGATTCGGTATCTGTCATAAGAGTGGAGTTGGGGGGAGTCATTTTCGGATCCGCTTACTCCTTTGGGTATGACCCCGAGATGGCAGCCATGCTCGCTCATGCGGCAGCAGCGGTCGCTTGGAATGGACACAACCTCCACCACCCAAATTATCCCTCCTCGACATCTGATACTTCGGGAGTTTCAGAACAGTGCAGTCCCAAACACTATTCTTTCTTGAGGTGCATGACGAGATGACAAGATATTGAAAAATCCTGTTTTCCTTACGGAAATGGCTGTATCAGCTGTCACCCCTCACCGCTAAGAGTTATGCCAGTATTCTGACAGTGTAGCGCCCGGTGCCTTCCACCTGGAGGGACCGGCCAACCCTTCCCTCGTGAGCATGTAGGTATTCCCCCAGTCTGACGTCTGAGTGTAGCTACCGTGCTTGGAGGGAGGTGGCCTCTGCAGTCCACGCTATGGGGTTGCTACAAGTTCACCAGGCAAAATTTACAGCAAAAGCCGTTGGACATGCTATGTCTAGGAATGCCATCGCTGGCTGTGCTTGGCTGACATGCGGGAGCAGGACAAGATACAACTCTTAGAAGCTCCGGTGTCCCAGGCCGGACTGTTCCACGAGACAGTCGAGAACTTTACCCAGAAGTTTCCGACTGTCAAAAAACAGACTGAGGTGATCACACAGATCTGTCGGCAGCAGTCCGCTCCACTCTGCCTGCTCAGCTCGCTACCCGAGGTGGAAAAACGCAATATCAAGCGGCCCTGAGACGGGCGACCTGGAGATGGAGGGCAGGGTTGGGAATCCTTGGTTTTCATTCATTATGTTTAAACCACAAAATGAGAGAAATACACCTCCAGGTCTTCAGAGGAACACAGGAGCTAGGGTCGGGCTCACAACCCTCCATCCTCCCCCTTCTCTATCGCCAGCAGGTGTGTTGAAGTGGCCGGGACCCTCACACTGGAGTCTCTCCAGCTCAGCCACCCATCCGTGGAGCCCGGGGAGTGTTTGTTACGCCTGCCTGTTTTCCCCCTGCTGGTTCTGCTAAACAGTGCAGGTGTTATTTAGGGAACAGTGCATTCTATTCGTAATCAGTCCTCTTATATGGCGTGGATATAAAATATCTGTGGCGTCTGAGAGTCTCTCTCTATTTTTTTCGTAATATATCGTTTTCCCCTTTTTAATAGTTCTTTTTTTGTAATTGTTTGTGTCAGAGTTTATGCATATTTAGTTACCACACTCCCGTGTTTTTTCCCTAGACATAAATTGTTTAATAGTTGTTTCTTTGTTTTGTACATAAATTGGCTTATTGTTTTAATCATTTTTTGTTTGTCTCTTTTATGTTGGGGTATATGAGGCAGCCGTAACATAGAAATGGGGGCTTGTTCTGGATTTTGAGCATTTGTTTGATTTGTTTTTATTGTCTCGTCAGGATTTCCTGAGGATTGGCTTGCATTCCGGTTAGTTAGAGTGTTTCAGCTGGGCTGCATGTGAGCGGTCCTTCTGTTGGAACACTGTTTGTTGTTTTGTTGATTTCTTTCTATTTTTGTTTGGAAGGAAATCCTGGATGGGGGTACACTTCTCGGGCAGCTGGACTCATTTGAAGAAAGGCTGTTACTAGTGTTGTAGTACTCGAGATGGGTCTTGGTCCCGAGACCAGTCTTGAGACCACTTTTTAAAGGTCTTGGTCTTGTCTTGGAATCGACTGATCTCAGACGAAGAGGACTCAGAATTTTATTTCAAGACCGGCCAAGACCACAACTCATGGCATATCACAAAATTATTTTTTATAATGAACTTTTAAGTAATTATTATAATTATTATAGTTTGCAACTAGAAATGCTGACAGAATTGCATTTGTTGTATAATAAACACTTAGAGGTTGGGATCCACAGCGGACACAAAACCAGAAAATGGGGTCAAAATGTCTTAAACATTAAAAAGTTTTGTTTTTAAAACCATAGATATGTGAGTGCATGTGTTTATTGCTCTATGCAATAACATGTTTTAATCATTATCTTATGAGTATGGGATAATGATATGCCTAAAATAACTTTTATATAACCAGAGCGCTCAGAATTACATTTATTGTGTAATAAACACATATTCACAGTTGGTTTTAAGGTGTCATTAGATTAAAACAGACCCAGAATATGAGATGAAAATGTCTTTAATCGTTTTAAAAGTTTCTTAATGGCCGATATGTGCACGCATCCGCGTATGTTCTATTGTAAACGCCGGAGCCCCTATCTTTAATGGCTTGAACAGAACCCTCTGCTTGAAAAGCTTCACAGATCTCGTGAAGCGAATCAGCTTTTATTTAGTTTAAAATAAATAGGCTTTAGTCTAAAGAATTGTCGACCTACGGTGGTTTTGGTACAATTCATTGCTTAAATATAACCGTACTGAATATTTCATTAAATAATTTTGTACTGTTACAAACTTTTAGATCCTGCAGTGTCTCCCCTAAAATAGGGTCTGGTGCTCTAACTAAAATCTAAAATAAACCTTTTAGTTATTGTCAATGGGGCTGAATTACACTTATTTTACCAACACAGAGTTTTAGAAACAGTACGGTCCACTGAACACCACCGCTGTTCAGGCACACTAGGGCCGCTGGGTGATAACGTATGGTGAGGAGAGACTCATAAAAACTGTCCGTCCAGAACCCGACCGCACAAAACAACAAACTTTTTTTTCACATCAATAAATATGACGAGCACTCACAAGCAGTGTTGGGGCTAGTTACTCAAAAAAGTAATATATTACGTATTACATATTACTCTCAAAAATAGTAATGCCTTACTTTACTTTATTACTCCCTGGAGAAAGTAACTAGTTATATTACTAGTTATAATACTAGTTACATTTTTTTTCTGGACAAGAATGTTTATTTGGGCAAGCCACGGCCAAGAAAATATCCAAACACAAAACCCCCAAATCAATAAAAGTTACAATTTTATTAGATTAAATTTGGCAACAATTTACTCATTCAAAATACAGGGATGACAACAGGTTGCAATTCATTTTAGATGGACACCTTTAAATGGACAGCTGATGAAAGAATGACGGTTCACAATAAATTATTTCCTAAAAAAGACTTCCAAGAGTTCTGTATTCTTAGCAGGGGGATACCATGATGTTAGTGCACATTATTTACCCACCAACTATAGACGGGTTGCAAGTTTACAAACATTACAGGGTGCGCGCGCAGCCAGGAGGCAGAAAGCCCGAGTGGTGAGCTGATCCGCTACTGCAACAACCTTAATTATTGAAGCGTTCTTTATTGTTTGTATATAAATAAAACTTGATTTTAGTAGGATCTGTTTTTCTGTCTTTATTTTTGCAGTGTTACTGTGATACATGTATGAATTATGTTAGGCTAGTAACGTAATAGTCGAATCTACTGGTATGTTAACATCAGGCACCCAGCACTGACTCTGTTGGTACTATTTTCCACTCAACAACTCCTTGGGACTCCGCTACTAGCATACAACACAATGCACGTCTCTTCTTTCTGCCTCTCGGTTGCGCGCGCAACCAGTTAATGACGTCGCCGTGCAACCCGTCTATACACAGCAATGCACAGCAAATTCATCCAACACCCAAACATATAAATATATCAATTTAACACCGCAAAGTAATAAATACACAATCAATTCAATAAATATCATTAATATCACTCAAGCTAAAGACACAGCCTTCGTCAATTACGGTAAAATTGATATACAAAATTGATGGAATAAACAACCTGCACGCAACCCCTGTTTACATACAAACAAACAATGAAATGAGCGCCGGGAGACCGTGACATAACCTCACATTCATCAAGGTCTCCACGGCGAGAAAACCCACCGTAAATACACCACCTTTTAATACAACATAAAAATTACTGCTGGCTTCCTTACCCGCTACCGGACACGGGGCACAGCGTTCGGAGAAACATTAAAGAGTGTGCACTTCACTGTCAAGTTATTTTCCTTCCGTTGAACATAATAAAAAAATGACTGAATCTCCACCTGTCGAAACAGCTTTCTGTTGCTGGGAACCTTCCTCTGAAAAAGAGCTTGCCGTTGTTGACGCTTCCATTTTCCCGATCTGTCTTTGAGTGTGCAGCTCTGTGCTGCCGGGTGTCGACCAATCGGTGATGGTAAATGATACCTCGTGCCAAACTTAGACCAATCACTGTTCCATTCACGCCCTCCTCCCATACCCTTTTGTTCTCTGTGTTGTGTGCCTTGTGTGATGAAGGTGCTACTGGCGAATGTAACGCAAGTAACTAGCTCGGGAAAACTGTAATAATATTACCATTTTCAGACGGGTAATGCGTTACACTACTAGTTACCGAAAAAAGTAATATTATTACAGTAACGCGTTACTTTGTAGCGCGTTACACCCAACACTGCTCACAAGACTAGAAACATACACTGGAATACCATGTTCAAGAAACCTTTTATTTTGACAATGCGAACCGTGTTACATTTATCGTAAATACACATGTATACACTTGGATATTAGATGACATTAATGCATTCAAACCAGTAGAGGGGCTGAAATGTCTTAAAACGTTTAAAAGGTTCTTAACGCCATAAGAGCGCATCAGCGTACGTTCTCTGGCAACGGTGGTTCGTGCATTCATGTGTTTTAATCAGAGACTTGATTAAACCCTTATTTTGTCAGAGCGGACAGAATTACATTTATTGTGTAATAAACACATATTCACAGTTGGTTTTAAGATGTCATTAATTTAAAACAAACCCAGAAGATGATATGAAAATGTTTTTAATCGTTTAAAAGTTTCTTAACGGTAGATATGAACACGCATCCTCGTATGTTCTCTATTGTAAACGCCGGAGCGCGATCTAATGGTGTGATCAGAATAGTATGCCTGAAAAGATTCAACTTTTATTTAGTTTAAAATAAAAAGCCTTTAGTCTAAAGAATGTGTTATTGGCGGCCCCCGGTGGTTTTGGCACAGTTCATTGCTATACCCATGCTGAATATTTCATTAAATAATTTGTTACAAGCAAATGCTTTATTTTGACAGAGTGACCATTTTACACATTATCACAGCGGTTTTAAAAGACACTAGTTTACAAGCAGCCCCCTAATGTGAATTATCTCACACACAGACGCTCAGAGCAGCTTCTGTAAGTTTGAGGCTGATCAGAAAAATAGATAATAGCAGATTTAAGTTTAACCAGTTACAACTAAAATATTTTATTCTTGCGTGACTTTAAAGAAGGCTCTTGACAAAACAAACATATTATCAAGTTGTATTTATAAGATATACGCATTCAATTCACCTAAAATCTAAAATAATACTTTATTTTTGTCAGAGCAGACAATGTAAGACTCGTTGTATAATATACATATATTCACACATGGTTTTAAGAAGCATTTAATTAAAAATAAACCCTTAAGATGGGATGAAGACGCCTTAAAACATTTAAAAGTTTGTTAACGTCAGATATACGTTCTCTGTCACCAGAGGTGCACGTATACACATGTCTTAATCAGAGAATTGGTTGAAGAATCCCCTAAATCTAAAATAAACTCCTATTTTGCCATAATGGACAGAATTACATTTATTACGTTTATTTTAAAATGGCAGATATGAACGCTCACCCGGCGCTTTGTCAGGCACCGCTGGAGAGTGATCTTTAATATGCGTGAAACTATAGAGCAGGTCATAAAAAGACTCACGGACAGGGGCGTTGCACAAGATCTCGGGCCCTATGCATAGGCAGTCCTGATGGGCCCCCATGCCCCATCCCCATAATATATTCTAGACTTTTCAAGGGCCCTCTCTTCCTTTGGGGCCCTGGTAATCAGTACTGGTTTTACCCCCACTCCGACGCCCCTGCTCACGGACCATATGAACCGTTTAAAATTTTATTTAGTTTAGACTTTCGTCTAAAGATTGTAGTATTGACGGCGCCGAAGGTTATGGCTTAGGTCATTGCTTAAACTTTACACGTATACGGAATATTTAATTAAATAACTTGTGATGTTACAACCAAAAGTTTTAATCAGAGCCTTGTTCATGATTTGTCTAAATCTAAAATAAGCATTTACTTTTTGTCAGCGTAATGGTGAATTATTTTACCAACATTGAGTTTTAGAAATCTTTACTCGTTTACAACACGCACCCGCTGTGAGACACTCAGTGGTCAGACGCGCGCGGGCTAGAAAGGAGGGAGGGATGGAGGGGGAGAGAGACGCTGGCGGCAACTGTCAAACACGAGCTGTCAAAACACAACCTGTCAATAAACATGACAGCATAGGCTTGACATAAAACACACAGAGGAAAAACAACCCGCTAAATGACATGTCGTAAAACGATCACAGTCCGGACACTCGCTGTCAAAAAAAGACAGCTTGTACACCGTTTGATTGATTGTCCCGCCCCCTGTCAAACATGAGCTGTGAAACACGACCTGTCAGAACACGACCTGTCAAGGGGGTCATAAATCATTAGTTTGACGAATGCTGGCCCGCTATAACTACTAAGGTTTCTGGATAGGTGCACCAAAAAACAACTAGAACTTGCAGAGAGTTATGCTATTGTTTTGACTAGTAATGATTGGAAGCGCAAGGAAGATTTGTTAAAGGCTATTAGCCAGTTGATAACCAAATGAATTTTTGTTATAGGAGATGAGACTAGTTTTAGTAAGGTATTGTCGCCATGTGTAGAAAGAGATTTAATGTCAAGAGAAAAACAAACACAGTTTGAAAAAGAGAGACTAAAAAGTTATTTCGAAATCGTAGAAATTACCTTGTTAAAAGTTCCCTTACATGCGGTACATCTTTCTTCTGATCTGGTAACTGGTGAGGTGATTTTTGGAGTACGATCTTCTCTCCCTGTGCCAGGTGTTGCTTTTATATTGGGGAATGATCTTGCTCAGGAAAATGTTTGGGGAATGTTAAAGTCCTGTACCGTCTACTGTTGTAGTTTCCTCAACTGTGTCTGATAAATGTGGTCAAAAATTTCCCCATGTGTTTCCTACCTGTGCTGTTACCCGAGCCAGAGGAAAACAACTCAAAGCTAATCAACTGTGTGAAGGTGAAGTTTCTTTACATCCCGACTGTGAGGTTACCATAGAGAATAATTTACCTGTTCGTTTTGAGAATTATGCTGAGAAAAGTGATTTGCTATCAAAGGAAGTTGTTAGTGGGACACGTGAAGATGAATCACTTAGTATGACCTTTACTGATAACATCATTTGGGATTCATCTGATTACTTTTCTGAGGAATCTGTTCCTCAGGGGGATGGGATATCAGAAAACTTTTTGTCCTCTTTTTTAATGTTTCTCGAAAGAACTTGATTCAAGAGCAGTTAGCAGATGCAACTCTTAAACCTTTGTTTTCAATTGTTTGTCTTGAGGGAGATATTGAGACTTCGTTGCCTCCTTGCTACTTTCTAAAAGAGGGTTTGTTCAAGTTCAAGTATGCTTTATTGTCAATTTCCACATATACAGTACATACATGCAGAGAATCAAAATTGCGATACTCTTAGACCCCGGTGCTTACAGATAACATTTAAATTAAAGCCTAAAAATCTAGAACAAATATAAAATGGAGAAACAATTATACAATAAGGGAATGTAAAAAAAAGGAAAAAAGGCATATAAATAAATTAAAAATAGATTTTAATAAAGCAGCGCAAGGCAAATGACAGATATAGGGCAAATCAGTGAAGTGGACAAGATATTTAGTGCAAAACAAATCCCTTATTAAAAGTATCTCAAGTCTGATTAAAGTGACAAAGGGCTCAGAGCACTTATTTTATTTAACTGACTGATGAGGTAGTGGAATGACTTCAGTTCCATGCTGAATGAGGTAGTGAGCAGACCAATGCTGCACAAAGTGACTAGTGCATGCCATCATTTAATTTGTTTAGGGGAGGGGTTCATAGTTCAGTGGTGCCTGGGGCAGAAGAGGGGAGGAGGTGGCAAGTTCGGGAGGAAGTTCAGCTTCCTGACAGCCTGGTGTATGAAGCTGTCCTTCAGTCTGCTGGTCCTGGCCTGGATACTCCGCAGTCTCCTCCCTGATGGTACCAGACTGAAGAAGCTGGGTGATGGGTGAGTGGGATCACCTGTGATGCAGAGGGCTTTGCGGGTGAGACGTGTTCCATAAAGGTCCTGGAGGGAGGGGAGAGAAACACCAATGATCTTCTCAGCTGCTCTCACTATGCGTTGCAGAGTCTTTCGGCAGGATGCGTTGCAGGCGCCATACCAGACAGTGATGCAGCTCGTCATGATGCTCTCGATGGTGCCTCTGTAGAAGGTGTACATGATGGGGGCCGGGGCTCTGGCTCTCCTCAGTTTGCGGAGGAAGTAGGAAGTTGTTGCTTAGACGGTGGGTCAGTAAAACTGAACCAATTACTAAAGCTTATGTTCAAGTGGTAGTTCCTCCCAAATTAAGCCAATCTGTGATCAGGTCAGCTCACGATGGAGTGGCTGGACATATGGGGGTGCGGAAAACATATGATCGACTGCAACAAAGATTCTGTTGGCCTAAATTAAAACAAGATGTGTCCAAGTTTATTTGAACTCATCAATGTGTGCCAACCCACTGGTAAGCCAAACCAGAAAATACCTGTGGCTCCCGTCCAACCTATACCAACAATATCAACACCATTTGAGTATCTGCTTGTTGATTGTGTATGTCCCTTACCTAGATCAAAGACTGGTCATCAGTATTTACTAACAGTTATGTATTTATCTACTCCATATTTAGCTGCGTATCATGTTAGGTCCATCACTACAAAGTCTATTCTCAGAGCTTTAACTGATTTTTCATTTCCAGTGCATACCACCCTCAGTGTCAAGGGGCCCTTGAAAGATTTCATCAGACCTTGAAGTCATTGCTGCAGTCATATTGTGTGGAACTTGGCTCTGATTGGGAAGAGGGATTGCCTTGGCTGCTTTTGGGTGGTCCTACTGCAGTTCTTGCTGATAACTGGATTCCCACTGAACCCTGTAAAAATGTTCTCGATTACATAAGTGATTTTCAATATCGGCTGTATGAAGCTCGTGCTGTTTCCCAGAGAAAGCTGGGAAAGTCACTGAGAAAGATGGAGAGGTTGTTTAATAAGCAAGCAGTTTCTCGAAAGTTTGAGATCGGAGACCAAGTATTAGCCTTGTTGCCTCTTGTAAATAACCCATTTCAAGGTCCTTATCCAGACCTAAAATGCCTCTCTGGACAGAATTATCTGTTAAAAACCCCAGAACGATGTTAGGGAGTACAGGTTTGCCACATAAATCATTTACAGCCTTATTTTCCTCTTACATCTTCTGTTGGTTTAGTAACCACTGTGTTAGATTCCTCATATTTGAGTGAAAGGTTAGGGTATTATATTTGAGTCCCCAGCCGGGCCCCCTGTGGGATGTTACGACGGGCGTATCGGGGCCGCGCGACGTTCGGGGACCGCACGGGGGTCGCGACACTTTTCCATTAAACCAATGTTATTTTCCGCAATGGGTTTGCGGACGCGCTCCTCGTGACCCCGCGCGGTGTCAGATGGCCTCTGGGGGGCCCCCGATCGACTTATTCGAATCTGGAGAACGTAGCTCCAAAATAAGACAAGGTTGTCCAAATGTTCTCAAAATCACTCATCATGATCCTCTTGATGGCCTAGACCAGGGGTTTTCAAACTTTTTGGGTGTGTGGACCACTATTTGTAATCAAGAATTTTCACGGACCACCTCATAATACTCATTATAAAATATGTCTACACAAAGTCCTGAATTAATCTGCACATCTAAATAATCTTACTTCACCAATTAAGCAGCATGCATATAGGGTAAATCCCATGAAGCATGAGGTTGCTTGCTTATTGAAGAACAACCTGCCTGAGTCCAGTTTTAGTGCTTGGAGTTCCCCTTGTCTTCTTGTAAATAAGCCTGATGGATTTTAGAGGTTTTGACCGACTATCGTAAGTTGAATTCCATCACTGAGGATTGTTATCCTTTACCCCGCATAGATGATTGTGTGGATCGAGTGGGTTCTGCGAAGTTTGTGAGCAAATTTGATCTTTTGAAGGGGTACTGGCAGGTCCCATTGACTAATAGGGCAAGGGAACTTTCGACATTTGTAACACCTGACGACTTCCTTCAATACTGTGTTATGCCGTTCAGCGTTCGAAATTCTCCAGCCACATTCCAACGCCCTGGTTAACAAGGTGTTGTCTGGATTAGCTGGTTGTGAAGCTTATTTGAACTATGTGGTCTTGTTTAGCTCGTCCTGGGCAGACCACTTAGTCCAGATAAGGGATTTTTTTGTTCGTTTGACCGAGGCCTCTTTAACTTTAAATCTGGCAAAATGCGAATTTGGAAAAGCTACTGTCACTTATTTAGGTAAGATCGTGGGAAATGGTCAGGTTCGTCCAATTGATGCGAAGATTATGGCTATCTGTGCTTTTTCAGTACCTACAAATCATAGAGAGTTGCGTAGGTTTCTGGGAATGTCTGGGTATTATTGTGGATTAGACGCCCCACTTTCTCCTTGTTTGTTCTTGTCACATCATCTGCGGTGCCCTTACGACATTCTGAAAAGTTGAGATGTTTTAACTCGATGCAGTGTGGATGCGCCTGGAAAAAATTTACGCATCGCAACGGCATTGCTTCCATTATGAGAGCTTATATCACGCAGTCTACATTAATGAATTAAATTCATCACATTCAGTATGCTCATACTCTGTGCCATATTGCTTTTTTCCAGCTTTTGTCAGTTTGCCTGGAAAATTCCATGTAGCTGTAGGTTTGAAATTTGATACAAAAGGCAATGTATAGATACTATAGTGATAATACAGTTAACTCTTTCACCGCCATTGACGAGATATCTCGTCAATTAAGAGAAAACCCTTCCCCGCCAATGACGAGATTTTCCGTCTTTCCGCAATACTGCTATTATCCACCAGGTGGCGCCCTTCCGCAACTTTTTAAACCCGGAAGTATTGCCTTATGGCAAGCGGCTGCATGTCCGTGTCTGTTTTAAAGATCGCTCTGAATGGGATCTCTATGAAAAGTCCGTCACAAAAATGGAATTATCTCTGCTTTTTGCTCAAAATGTGGTGTTTTTGCAAAAACATACCCATATTCAAAAGCTGATTACAAAAGAACCACTGAAGGTAGGATGAAACGGTTATTTTGTTTGAAAGCAGAGGGTCTGTTCTTTCATTTGGTATATTGTATGTTTATATATTTAAAGAAAAACATTTTCTGGAAGGCATTCAACTTTGGTGAAAATCATGAAAAACGCTGGCGCTGGCGCTGGTTGGCAACTTTTGAAAAAAAAAATGCTGGCGGTGAAAGAGTTAAGGATAGATTTTTACCTAAGCTCACCTGTATTGAGTTATGCAGATTATAATTGTGATGCCCTTTTATTAACAAACAGCTTGATAAACATATAACAAAATGATGAAAGTTGCCTTCATATCTGAAAACTACAATTATATTTTTCATAATGTTGTTCAGGGGGTCATTACTGCACTCAAGGCTGGAAAATCATTAAAAAGATCTTACCCAGAAAAATGACTTGTTGACAAACTACTTCACAAAAGACAAAAAGAGATAAGAGATGGTACAGCAATGAGCAATTTGTACTTAACTCAGGTTCCCAAAAAATGAACAGCAGGATTGCAGGAAGATTGTGCAGGAAAATCATTATTTTGTAGTTCAGCTTCAATTGGTCTTTAGGTGGTTCAATATTTTCTATAAAACAATAAAAAATACTAAAATTGCTCTATGCTGGTGTTTCTTGCATACTGCAGCATGAGTGCAAAAAACTCGTATAATGATGCTGATCCCAAATGGATTTTCAAAACAAAATAAAAGGCAAATCATTTCCTGTTCTGCCACAAATTCTCCTGCTCTACCTTCACATGGGCATGGCAAAGAAGACAGCGTCACTCCTGCTACTGCTGCTATATGGTGCTTGCATCCCAACCACAGCAGAAGTCTGCAAAATCCTTAGCCAGCCATTACCCCCAATACTTTCTGCAGAAAGAGAAATCAACATTGGGGGGATTTTCCAATTTCATAGAAATGTCGTGGCAAAGATTCATCCTTTCACTTCCAAACCAGAACCAGTTTCAGGTCTGTATGACACCATGCATTATGAATACTGTAGTATTAGAAATACTACTACTACTGGGACGGTTCATTCAAAAAGGAAAATTCTGTCATTATTTACTTATCATCAAGTTGTTCCATACCTGCCTGAATTTCTTGGTTCTGCAAAATGTTTGTAACCAAGCAGACCTGGAGCATGAAAAAAATAATACCGTTAATAATATCTTAATTTGTGATTTGTTCAACCCAGAAGCAGACCACACTATGAAATTGTTACTTTTGGACTTTATGATGCTTCTTTTCAGTGGGAAAAGAACCGGGTAGGGCCTCGGTTATGAAACAACCTGCCACTTGAGAGCAAAGCAGCACCTTCTTTATCCATTTTTGAGTCTCTTTTAAAAACACACTTGTTTGATCTGACCTACAGTATTATCATTCTGTTTGTAATATACTGTAGTTGGTCTTTGTTTAGCTGTTATTTGTTTGGTTCGCTCTAAGAAAGGATGTGTTAATTTTTAGAACATTGTTTCAAAATGTTGTGTTATCCTATTTAACACATTATGTGTTATAAAAGGTAGAACACAAGATGTGTTAAAACAACAAAAGGTGTGTTGTTCCAATAATAACAGAGAGATGTATCAAGTTATGTGTCTTTAAATGTGTTGTCCTTAACTAGATACAGCATGTGTTGTTTTAAGATTGTTTAAAATGTATCGGTAACACTTTACAATAAGGTTCAATAGTTAACATTAGTTAATGTATTAACTAACATAAACCATGCGCAATACATTTGTTACAGTATTTTTTTAATCTTTGTTAATGTTAGTTAATAGAAATAAAGCTTTAAATTGTTTTTTCACAGTGCACTGACTATTGTTAATAATATTTAAATAAAGTATTAGTAATTGTTGAAATTAACATAAACAAAGATGAATAAATGCTGTATAAGTGCAGTTCATTATTAGTTTATGTGAACTGTATAAATACACAGGTCATTCTAAAATTAGCAAGCTGCAATATTTGTTGCAATTGCCTTTGTCTGTGTACAGTGAGAGATGTCCTCCTGGCACGTAAAAGACTGTGCAGAAAGAAAAACCTATATGTTGTTATGACTGTATATCATGTACAGAAGGTGAAATCAGTAAAATTATGGGTAAAAAAATATGAATATCTATATTTATAAAAGATGAATAAATTATTGGTAGAACAAAGCAAAACAAAGAATTGTATAGACGTTAGAAATAACTTGAGAGTCAGTAAATGATGACAGAATTTTCATTTTTGGGTAAACTTTCCCTTTTAAAGAGGTACTGTTGTTATACTTATTTAATGATTATTTGCAGAATGTACTGTAACACTTGACTGATGTTTATTGTCACAGCTTTAACTTTCGTGATTTTAAATTAGCCCAGACGCTGATTTTTACCATAGAAGAGATAAACAACAGCACACAGCTGTTGCCTGGTGTCAAATTGGGCTATAAAATATATAATTCATGTGCATCAATAAATCAGGCTATCCTGTCATGCCTGGCTTTGTTAAATGGCTTTAAAGAGACTTTGCAAGATGAGTCCTGTTCTAGACCACCATTTGTTCAAGCCATTGTTGGAGATACAAGCTCCTCTCCCATCGTTGCCATCGCCTCTTTACTAAGCCCTTTCAGTTTCCCTGTGGTAAGAACTCTCTTATTGATTTGCCACATGTTGTCATCATAAATCAATGCATAATGAACCACTTTAAAAATAATGAAACTCCATGAAAACAATTGGTGTAAATATAACAATACTGTTGAACTGGGAGTGGTGTCAGGGTGTAGGGTCAATTATAAGAAAAAGCAATACTTTTCTTAATACTTTGCTTTTTCTTTTTGTTTTATAGATCAGCCATTTTGCCTCATGTGAATGCTTGAGTGACAGAAAAAGGTTTTCATCCTTATTCAAAATGATGGCCAGTGATAATTTTCAAAGCATTGCGATGGCTCAGCTTCTCAAGCACTTTGGCTGGACTTGGGTTGGAACAGTCAACAGTCGCAATGATTATGGTATCTATGGAATGGAGGAATTTTTAAAGACAGCACAACAATTGGGGATTTGTGTTGAATACTCAGAGACGATATTAAAAACCGATACACAAGAGCAGCTACTAAAAACACTGGAAGTGGTTAAAAAAGGAACAGCCAAGGTGGTGGTGCTTTTTATATCATACGTAGATTTCCTCCCATTCAAAAAATTGATTGTGCAACACAACATTACTGGGATCCAGTGGATCGGTACTAAATCCTGGATCAATTCTGAAACTTTTCAGGATACAAAGGAAAACAGTTTCTTCATGGGAGCCATGGGCTTTGCCTTACAGAACATGAAGCTTGACGGCCTGCAAGAGTTTCTTTTGACTGTGCACCCTAATCAAGAACCAAAAAATGAACTTTTGAAAGATTTTTGGGAAGCAACCTTTCAGTGCTCTTTCAGAAACACCGGAGGTAGCACAAGTAGCTGTACTGGCTCAGAACGCTTAACAGAAGTGCACAATGAATATACTGATGCATTAGAGATGCGCATGGCAAATAAAGTGTACACGGCAACTTATGCTATCGCACATGCACTGCATAGTTTGATAAATGATCTTAAATCCTCCACCAACAGCAGCAAAGTAGAAGTGCCCACACCAAGAAAGGTAATTAAGAAGACAGAGAATTAAAAGATAAAAGTCAAATTGAAACCAATTATGTTTGTGTTTATTCTCAGGTGCTGGAGTATATGAGAGATGTCAGTTTCACTGCCAAAACAGGTGAGAAAATATTTTTTTCAAATGGTGATCCTGTGGCAAAATATGATCTGCTCAACTGGCAGCCAACTGAAGATGGAGGTATGCAGTATAAACTGGTTGGTTCGTATGACCACTCACTGCCTCCAGAGCAACGTCTTAAAGTTAATCAGGAACTTATAATATGGCCTGAGAACAGCAGGCAGGTACGTCAAAAATAAATTATGAAATGCCTGTTACAATAGTGGAAATGACAATAAATGTAATAATCATTAAGGCAATATGATAAAATATATTAAAGCTCATTGGAAAATTAATGCCATTGATAATAACAAAAATATGTGTTCAGCACGTCAAGTTAACCTATGTGCATCACATGTTTTGTCAAAATAAGTGTCTGCTGCAGACGCGTCTCAAGGGTTATGTAAAGTGCATTAGGGGTGGTTTACATTTCGCGTATAAAACAACGCGGAAAACACGACCGTCGGTTGGTTCTTGTCACATGACCTGCGGTACGCTTGCGGGATTATGAAAAGTTGAGATGGTTTTAACTCAATGCGGTGCGGATGCGCCTGGAAAAAAATGTGTTTGGCGCGACGCAGGGTTTATCATAAACAGTTTTGACGCGTATGCTGCAGGAAATTATTTTAACAAAACACGTGATGCACATAGTTCACATGACGCAACAAACACATATGTGACCGATCACGGAAAGGAGGGACACAAATCGGATCTGGGGCATTTTTAGTTATTTATAGATTCTGAAAGTGTAGTTTCTAAACTTTCCAACTATGTGTAACACATGGAAGCTTATAAGATTAGGAGAAGTGGTGGCCATTTAAAAGTAGGAACTCAAAAAAAGTAAAAGCGGATAAATTATCCTCTTAAGTTTCACCTTTCTCCTGCTGGAAGTGACTGTAGGGCTCATTTACATCTGATTTAGCTAAGCCATACCCCCTGTAAAGCCATTTTGAGATACAGATGCTCTAGCATCATATGTAGTATTTTGTGACAGAAGTCCAGATGACAACATGCAAAAAATAAACAGGCCTTTTTACCTTTGTGTTGATCACATGTCGAATCCAGTCTGTTTCAGATCTGTGAATCATCCAATGACCATTTTGTCCACAAATGTGTATAATCCGTGAAATATAGATATATAGTTTATTGTTTACATCGGATTTCGCATGAACGTCTGGTAATACAATATAATATACAATCTGAGGACTATTTACGTCGTAACACTGTATATGAGATTACACTTTAGGTTCCGGTAAACACATGAACCCACCTTCAAAGTTTGTATTTAAAAGTAGGAAGGGAGTATAATAGATAATCCAAACAACGCCATCAAAAAACGTGATGTCCTTTAGGGATGTAACCAATCGCTCCTCATTCCTCCATCAGCCAATGACTTTATGGAAAATATTGATAGCCAAAACATGTAGCCAATTAGATAAGGAATTCAATTAAGTAGCTACGCTGTTCCCTGGGGGGCGAGGGTAATAACAAAACAAACAAAAGCCGACAATGACGCCCCCTGCTGCACGCTAGAATCTCTGGTAAAACAAGCCGATTTCAACCCCAAAATGTATGCTTTTAAATATATAAAATCTGCTATGTCAAACATGCAGAGGATTCTTGGGCATCTCAACTAACAAATTCTGCAAAAAACAAAAATCACAAATTTTGAAAAAAATAAAAAGTTCTTTCTCATTATCTCGAAAGTTGTGCTGCCAACTTGTGTCACTGGTTTCCGTGACGGGTCACATATTTTGAAAAACACGAGCACCACACGACACTCCGAACTCATATTTTAAAGCTGTGCCCCTTGGAAGAGCAGTCACCAACCGACATGGTACACTCTCTTTTTACAGCTTCCAGTGTCTTTGTGCAGTATGAGCTGTCCTCCAGGTACTAGGAAGGCTGTACAGAAAGGAAAACCTATCTGCTGTTATGACTGCATACAATGTCCACCAGGAGAGATCAGTAACAGCACAGGTACTACAGTAGCTCACACTATAATACTGTACAATGGCCAGAAACCTGTGCTTCGTATTCATATTTCTTTATTTTCTTCACAGATTCTAGCGACTGCTTTCCTTGTGATTCGGAGTATTGGTCGAATGAAAGCAACGACGAATGTGTTTTAAAAGTTATTGAATTCCTTTCCTATACAGAAATCATGGGGATTGTGCTATCTCTTTGTTCTCTCATTGGAGCATTAGTTACATCAATTGTATCTTTGGTGTTTTATCTTCATAAACAAACACCTATTGTAAGAGCCAACAATTCAGAGCTGAGCTTCCTGTTGCTCTTCTCATTGACTCTGTGTTTTCTCTGTTCACTTACTTTCATTGGTCGGCCCACTGAGTGGTCCTGTATGTTGCGTCACACTGCGTTTGGGATCACCTTTGTCCTCTGTATCTCCTGTGTTCTGGGGAAAACAATAGTGGTGTTAATGGCATTCAAGGCCACACTTCCAGGAAACAATGTTATGAAATGGTTTGGGCCTCCTCAACAAAGACTAAGTGTTGTTATCCTTACATTAATACAGGTCCTAATTTGTGTGCTTTGGGTAACAACATCACCACCTTTCCCATATAAGAACATGCGTTATTACAAATATAAGATCATTCTAGAATGTAATTTAGGTTCAGATGTTGGTTTCTGGGCTGTTCTTGCTTATATAGGCTTGCTTTCAGTCGTGTGTTTTATTTTAGCTTTTCTGGCTCGTAAGCTCCCTGATAACTTCAATGAAGCTAAATTCATCACATTTAGTATGTTCATATTCTGTGCTGTATGGGTTGAATTTTTTCTAGCTTACATCAGTACACCTGGTAAATTTACTCTAGCCTTGGAGATATTTGCTATTTTAGCTTCAAGTTTTGCTTTACTATTATGCATATTTGCCCCAAAATGCTACATAATTTTGTTGAAACCAGAGGAAAATACAAAAAAACATATGATTGGGAAATAGTAATTCTAAGGAACTCAAGGATAAAAATTTTATTGGACAACAATGTGATGTAGTAAAGTAAACAACAATTGACAACGAAACTAAAGCACAAATATATGAAGAGTTTGGTTCCAAAACCCCAAAAAATCAATTTTGACTAATTTTGGTAAAAACGTGTTTTCTATACCAAGAAAGTTACGAGATGAAAACCACTATTTTCTGTTACAAACTTTTACAACATACCATCTTTAGGTTATAATAACATTGAAAAAACAAATCCATAATTTGATTTTCATACAAGGGGTAAAACTGTGGAATAACCTAAATGAGAAGCTTAAGAAATTTCTAAATATAAAACAATTTAGGAAAAGATTTAAAGAAATGATTTTTGAATGTTATAAAAATATGCAATAGGAATATGAGTTGGTTAAGCCAGAATGCCTGTTGCTAACATATTGTATAAATGCATGAAGATTATGGGTTTGTGTTGTGTAAGAAATGTAATTTATAAGTCGTGTAAGGAAATGTAATGTATTAAAAGTTTGAAGGAGGGGTGGGAATTAATAAGTGTTAAACTTCAGCCCACTCCTTTTCAAGCATGCAATGAATCTTGATTGTTGGTTTATCAGTAGTTTTTTTGTTTTTGTTTTTAATTGTTGTTGTGTTGTACATATTGTACATTTTGCATTGTATGCTTGAAATAAATCTGCTGAACTGAAAAAAAATAATTTAATTTTCAAAGATTTATTATAAAAAAATGCAATAAATCCATGACACGTTTTTTTTTCAAAATGCTATGAATCTATTGAATCAATATATAAATGGGCATTCATCTTTGCCATGTTATATTCATTTAGTTGACTAGTGGTATACACTGTTAAAAAAATAAAAATTAATGGCATTAATCAAAACACTTACTTTGTCATATTAATAACACTATCCAGGGCCGGAGTGGGGCCACTTTTCAGCCCGGGAGTTTCAGGCCCAAGACCGGCCCACTTTTTCCATAGTGTTATTCCAAATTAGCACTTTTTTCAAATTGGACAAATAAAGCAACAGTTCAGCTCTTACTATAGTTTTTATTAATATCATGGTTAAACAAATAAGGTAAAAGTTAAATAATATTTCACTTAAGATGGAAGTTAACACAAATATTCCTCTACACTCTAAAAAAGGCTGTGTTATTTTTGACCCATAATGGGTAAATATTGGACAGAACACATGCTGGGTTAAAAATAACCCAATGTTGGGTTGTTGTTATGCAACCGTGGATTATAATAACCCAACAGATGGGTTAAAACAACCCAGCATTGGGTCAATTTTAACCCAGCAGCGTGTTCTGTCCAATATTTACCCATTATGGGCCAAAAATAATCCAGCCCCCTTCGGAGTCTATTCCACAAGGAAAGATTGATAAATTATTAGCATTGCTAATGCTATGAGGCCTATGATTAATCAGATGCAAATAGAAATATAAAACCCAGTCCTAATTAAAAAAGAAAACAATTTGACAAAATATTGAATCCAATATTGGGTAAATATATAGCATAACAAGTGATTTATACGCTTTTTTTCGGCTGGTCATTTTTGACTGGGAACACAAAAGGTGTTATATGGTTCTGAACACAACCTGAGGGTTAAATAACTTTAATTCATATTGTTTACTCATGGCATCCTCATTTTCAGCGGCTAACTGGCTTATCTGCTGCTCAGAAGCTGCTTGCATAATAATTGCAAAGTCTATGAATCGCCATGAATACACAAAAGGCTAATATTAAAAAAAAAATGTTGGCTTGTAAATAGTTTGACAACGGTATTAGCCGAATAATTACGTTGCTAATGCTAATCATTACTAGGCTTATTTCTCTTTAAGTTACCTGTTGTTGTCACTTTTGTTTGTCCTCTTGAAAATAAATCTGTAAGTTTGGCACATTTGGCAGCATCCTCCTCCAATGGATTTTTTCTTCAACCTGTTTTTACGCCCTCCTCCTCTCAGACGCGTATTGTTACGGTAGGGCCGGCCCAGCCTACCGGAGAAAAGTTTTCTGGGACGTGCTATGGACCGAACCAACTCTATGGGAGGGGAGGGGAAAACTCCCTCACATGAAAAAAAAACTCGACCGGCCCAAAAGTGAAGCGGCCCACTGGGAATTCTCCCGGTTCTCCCGATTACCCACCCCGGGCCTGACACTATCATTGCTGCTTATATCCTTGGGACGTCGTCACTAAACTTTTTTGACAGTGATCAAATGTAAAATGTTTTGTTCCTGCTCGATTTTCATTGACTTCAAGTTAAATAATTGGGAAGTTTTTATAAGATCCCCTGGGGTCAATGTGTTAGCATGACAGAACCTTGATACTGTCGTGTGAGAACAAGCAACAGCTGGCATTTTTCCAACTCTCAAGTGTCTCTCGCTATATGATTTTAATGACTTACATTTATTCCCCACAACAGAAAACCACCACAGGTTTATAAATCCATCAAAGTATTATTATGTTTTTGTTTGTTGAAGGTGAAAAGTAGATGAGGAAAACTGTGAGGAAAACTGTGAAATGGTGCGCTGTGATTTGTTGAGCGGATTTATTGCATTTAAAAAAAAAGGTGTTTATTGCGTTTTGGAACCAAACTCTTCATATATGCTTTTGGCTTGTTAGAGTGACAAAATAACTGGAAGAGGTTCAACATTACTCCCTGGAAAAACATTAAAATCACATGGTATACACTGTCTCTACACTGCTAAATTAATTAACAGGTCATATCATCTAATTAATGATGGCTATCTTTTAAGGCTCTCTGACCCATAAGTTCTGCTCTCATCACACTGTGGGCAGGCTCTGCAGTGCAGGCCGAGTCAGCACTAGGGACAATGGACTCTCACTGACCATTTTCATCACAGCTGAACCTACATTTTCTGAACCTACATTGTGTACTGCCTCATAAAAGTGACAGACTTTTCGCACTTAATAAATAATGTAACTTCAATGTAATAATTTGTAAATAAAAAATTAAAAAAGCCATTCATTTGGATTATTATTTAAATTTAAGTACACACCTTGTTATTGTTAAGTTTCTTACGTATATACTATCTACATAATAGATTTCAATAACACTAAGTTATATTGCAACCATACAAAAAACAAACAGAGCCTAGATCTAAAAAAAATAAAATAAAGATGTTACAAAAACCCATTTATGCTTTACATAAATCTGGAGAAATTAACTACCTAATCATAACAGCGTTGGTTAATTGGTTTATTGATACTGGGCTGTCTACATGACTGTGTGAGTCGATTGCCTTCAAAAAGTTTACCAATGTACTTGAACCAAACACCTGGAGCTCCAAGAGGGACCTTATTGGGGCTTAGATAAATACGGAAAAGATTTGTTGTATAGGACTTGATGTTGATATCCCTTAATGCATACTTGATGCACCGATGAGACTGTGGGATGGTTAATTGAGTGACCCTCTGACACACTACTCAGCCTTCCATCTCCTGAGGTTGCTCCTTTCTCGTAACTCAGTGCATAAACCCTTGACATGACCTAACCTCAGTCTCTAATGCCACAATCTCACTAAACCTGACCATACACGCCAAACCGTTTGACTAAGGCCAGAAGTCCCACTGTTGTCGTTAATGCAGGTTCAGTGGCAAATAGTTCTGTATGGCATACTATTTGCCGCAACACACAAAACCACAAGAAAGTGCCAAAATCTCACTGCAACCCAACCATACGTGCCAACCCAGTTGACTAAGGCCAGAGGCCACACTTTCGTTGTTAATGCCAGTTCAGTGGCAAACAGTGGCAAACTAACGCAATTACACTGGTCTATTGTATAGGCCTTGATGTTGATATCCCTTAATACTTACCTGAGGCATCGTTGCGACTCCGTGGGATGGTCAACTGAGTGATGGCGCCCTCCTTCCTGGGTGTTTCGCTGATAGGCCCACGACACCTCCAGAAGGTTCTGCAGAGGAATCCCAGCATCCCAGGTTCACTCCCTAGGTGCAATCAACTCACTTGAAGACCCAGGTGGAGTCTTTTCTCTTCACCCACAGCCATTGGCTTCCCTTTTCTGCAGCCACGGAAAGGTCTTTGACTGCCTGCCGGTGGGCCTTTCCTCACACTCCCATCTCCCGGCTTACACACTTGTCCGTAGACTTTCCAACACTGGAGGTTTGTGGGAGAAGGCAAGACATCGTAGGCAGCCCTTGACAGTAAAGCTTGCCCTGAATGCCTCCATCTCCCATAGCTCTTTCCAGGAGATCTTAGCAGAAATTAAAAGAGATCATTATGGATGCGAGGAATCTGAACCTATGTATAGATAGTTGGAGCAAGAGAGGATTAACATAATCTTTTATGGGTGTGTCAGCTTTTTTACCATCAGTCGGAGGCCAGTTTCACCATGCCCTGCTTAACCTGCACCACTTGAAGCACCCTCACACATTGGAGTGAACTGCTCCCTACATTGAACAGACATTAGATGCATGGGGGACTTGAAAACTAAGAACTTAACCTGCCAGAAGATGGGGAGAACAAGTTCCAGAGAATGGCATGCCTAGCCCACACACTTTAGCTCACACTTCAATCAGTCATAACAAACGCAAGAAAACTAGTGCACGGTGCGAGGAAATTGTCAGCGGCTATTGAAGAACTGATCAAAAGATGTAGCAAAACTCTGTTCCGGGATTTTAGCACACGTTGGAAAAGCACTTTTTATATGCTGAGAAGACTGGGATAGCTGTCACCAAGCAGAGGATGTTCCATTGGATTGTAGATACAATCATCATTGCTTACGAATAACGGCATTCCTTGCCCCTTTGGGTTGAGAGCCCATTCTACCAGAAGCGTGGCATCATCTTGGGCATTGGCTCGTTGTTCCTTGCTAACAGACATTTGTAGAGCTGCTGGCTGGGCGACACACCTAAAACGTGTACTAGATTTTACAGTGTTCGTATTGAGCCAGTATTCTCTCTGGTTCTCTCCTCAAATCGATGAGAACACCCAGGAACGGCTCGTGTGTCGTCTTGCAGCCTTCAATTTGGTGCTGCACAATGGAAGGACTATGGAAGGCCATTAGTGCAAAACCCAAATCATTTTTTGTACTCCTCCACCGCTTGGTGGCCGATGTTGGGAAGCACAGGCTGTCAGCTTCTCACTAGAGGGTACTCATTCCGCAGTAATCTTAATTCCGCCTGAGAAGTTTGCTTCCCAGTTTGCCTAGTTCACTATCGTGGGTTAAGGAACAAGTGGTTCCAGGCCTCTGTTCTAACCCCATTTCCGTCTCCCTAAAAAAGGAGAGTTGGAGGGTTACGCAGGCACTTGAAGGATCAGCTTCAGTGGTGCTTTGGTAAGGATTCCCAGTTCATCGGTCATGATGTGACATCGTAGTGACCGACTGAAAGGGAATGTCTCAGTTACATATGTCACGTCCCGTCGCCACAATTTGCTGTTCCACTGTTGATACCGGCCGGGCACTAGGAAGGCTGCTCCGAAAAGATGACCTGTCTGCTGTTATGACTGCATTACATGTGCAGATGGAGAAATCAGTAATAAGACAGGTAAACTTCAGCCCATCCCAAAAATCCAAAGAAAACTGGCTAGTTGCTCTTTTGGTGTTCTTCTCCTGCTGTCTGTAGCTTCTTTTCAAAAGAGTTGAAATGAAACACTTTATCCTTTATCTCTAACTATAGCGAACTTCCTTTCCAGATTGTAATAACCTGCAGTGTCCACTGGAATACTGGTCTAATACAGAGAACGAATGTGTGTTAAAGGCTGTAGAGTTTTTGTCAATCACAGAAGATATAGGTATAGTAGTGTTAGTCTTTTTCTATATGTTTAGAGTAGAAATAACTGTACTGGTGGCCATCCTGTTTAACAGTAAGATGGACACTCCCATAGAAAAACAGCTTCCTGATGCTCTTCTCATTGACTTTGTGTTTTCTCTGTTCACTTACTTTCATTGGTAGCCCCACTGAGTGGTCCTGTATGTTGCGTCACACAGCGTTTGGGATCGCTTTTGTCCTCTGTATATCCTGTTCTGGGGAAAACAATAGTGGTGTTAATGGCATTCAAGGCCACACTTCCAGGAAATAATGTTATGAATTTTTTTTCCAAGGTCTTTGCTTCTATCCATCCGACTACCTGCCCACTAGATCCCATACCCACCCATCTCCTTCAGGCGATCTCTTTGTTGGTTATCCCTGCTCTTATCCACATTATCAATTCATCTCTTTCCACTGGTACCTTACCCGCAGCATTTAAAGAGGCCCGGATAACCCCGCTGCTGAAGAAACCCACAATCAATCCTGCTATGCTAGAGAACTACAGACCCGTTTCTCTTCTTTCCTTCATTGCCAAGACTCTTGGAACGTATGGTGTTTGACCAGCCCTCCTCTTTCTTCACACAAAATAACCTCCTGTATAGCAATCAGTCTGGTTTCAAAAGCCGTCACTCCACTGACACTGCAGCTTCCAAATCTTTTGTGCTGATCTTACTGGATCAATCTGCCACTTTTGACACGGTCAATCACCACATCCTCCTGTCGACCTTCATGGCTATGGGTGTTTCTGACACATCGCTTCAGCAATTCAAGTCGTACCTCTCAGGTAGGTAATTTCGGGTATCCTGGAGAGGTGACGTTTCCGAACCCCAACGTCTCAATACCAGGGTGCTTCAAGGCTCTGTGCTTGGACCGCTGCCCTTTTCAATATACATGACATCCCTGGGATCTGGCATTAGAAAACATGGCTTGTCCTACCACTGCTATACAGATGACACCCAACTACACTTCCACCCTGATGATCCAACGGTTTCTGCCCACATCTCAGCATGCCTGAGGGACATCTCACTCTGGATGAAGAATTAACATCTCAAGCTTAACCTTGCGAAGACAAAACTGCTTGTCATATCATCTGAACCAAAGATTCAGCTCTACCTTTCCATTCAGCTTGGTTCCCCAACCATCACGCCTTCCAGGACGGCCAAAAATCTGGGGGTGGCCATTGATGATCAGCTTAGCTTCACGGAGCATGTTGCCAACAACACTCGCTTTTGTAGATTCATCCTCTACAACATTAGGAAAATTATACCTTTCCTAAATGAGCACGCTGCACAGGTCCTAGTCCAAGCTCTTGTCCTGCCCAGGCTGGACTACTGCAATGCGCTACTGGTTGGACTTCCAGCTTGCACAACCAAACCTCTACAGATGATTCAGAACACAGCAGCAAGAGTGGTCTTTAATGAGCCAAAGAGGCCGCACGTCACTCCTCTCTTTGTCAAGTTACACTGGCTTCCTATAGGAGCTTGCATCAAATTTGAGGCTCTGCCCCTGGCCTTTAAAACCACCACTGGGTCAGCACCCGCTTACATTTGCTTGCTTATACAGCCTTACATACCCTCTCGATCCCTGCATTTTGTCACAGAGTGACTGCTTGTGGTGCCATCTCAAAAAGGAAAAAAACATTAGCGCGTACCTTCTCAGGAGCTATTCCACAACTGTGAATTGATCTGCCGGTCACAACACGAACGGTTGACTCTGTACCTGTCTTTTACAATCGGCTAAAAACCCATCTCTTCCCCCATTACCTCACTTCCTGATATAGGACTTACTATCTTTCTCTAATTTTCCTTTATCTGTACATTCTTAAAAAAACCTACTAACCAAAAATTTACTAACCAACTCTTGGCTATGTATACTGTGTTGGACTTGATGAGACTATTTCTAGTGCACTTATGTATTTGCTGTTCTTGTGTTGCTATAATTGCTTCTATTGTTTACCTCATTTGTAAGTCGCTTTGGACAAAAGCGTCTGCTAAATGACTAAATGTAAATGTAAACGAAATGGTTTGGGCCTGCACAACAGAGACTGTTGTTTTTGCCTTTACACTTATACAAGTTCTTATCTGTCTGCTTTGGATAACAATATCTCCTCCTTTTATATAATATAAAGGAGAAGATAATTCTTGAATGCAGTCAGGGTTCTACTTTGGGTTTTTGGGCTGTGCTGGATTATAGACGGTTTCAGCAGTAACAACATAAACAAGCGGCTTTCGTGGTCCACACGTAACTTCCGGTAAACTCCGCTAAGAATAAATAACAATAAAGTACTTTAAACGTAGTTTATTTATATAACAAGCAAAATAAACAACACATAGATTACCTGGGAAACCAAACATTTGTTATTTTTGACGAGGTATTTGTTCAAGAGTTCAGTTTAGCAACTAGTCAGACCATTAAAAAAACTGAAACCGGAAGTAAAGTTCGGACTAGACACGTATCGCGTCACTGCACATTTGTCCAATGAAACCATCTATATAGGTCTTCTGTCTATCTTGTGCTTTATTTTGGCTTTTTTTTTTGGCTAGGATGCTGCCTGATAACTTCAATGGAGCTAAATTCTTCACATTCAGTATGCTCATATTCTGTGCTGTATGGATCACATTTATCCCAGCTTATGTAAAATTTACTGTAGCTGTGGAGATATTTATTATTTTAGCATCAAGTTTTGGATTAGTATTTTGCAAATTTACACATAAATCACAAATAAATTATTATGTCTCTTGTTACTTTTTAATTGTTTATATTGTTAATTCAAAAAGAAAAAATATCAAATAAAATGTTTTACTATGTATATATCAAGAATTAAAAACAATGGTATTGTTAAAAGCTTTTATACATAATGTAAGATAAGATTGAGCAGATCCATCGCCTTTTTTTGCTTTTGTAGATGCTCCACAGATGAATGCTGACAGTACTTTCAAACATAGAGACCTTAGATCTACTTTTTAGTTTTCTCAGCCACTGTGATATTGTTAAATGCCATGATCTTGAAAAAGCTTCCCTAAGATCATGATCTTTTAATTTATGGAAATAATGCGGAACATTTTACATTATTGGTAACTGTTCAAACACTAGATTCAGATAGATATGATGAATGGTCAGGAATTGATTCAGCAAAATAGACAATTACATGAAATTAAGACTAAAGTATGACTGAAAGATTTGAGAAAATCATTGGAATATGTTTTATTGTATACTCAACTACAGTTGCACTTTTTCATCACATCATGGCTCTGCTAAAGGCCAGAAATAAAGAGCAGACTTTCCTGGTTTCAATTTTTCCACTCTTTTTTTGTTTCTTGAGAATGCTTTGTGAGCAGAGGTGAAAAAGCAAAAACACAAAGAAACACAAACAACTTTGTTGTCATCTGAAAAACAGGCTGATGCAAAGGCTCTAGTGGCTTGTATCTGCCCTCAGGCAAATTTCACACGTGTCTGTACAAACATGAACAACACAAATCATCTTTTAATTAGTACAGCTGAAAACTACACCATATTACTGTTATAAATATGTAAAGAGGTGAAAAATATAAGCAATGAATAAACACATGATGCAACTGATTACAGTTGTTAAATCAGGTGTATTTATTAAATTGCTTTTAGTTTATGGAATCACGCATAGGTTTCATCTTAATTATGAAATGCACAGAGGGGACAATAAACTGAAAGATTTATTAATATATATTTAGAATTTAGAATATGGGAAATTGACAGTCTTGCAGTGTAATATGCTATACGGCATATTCAAAAAAATACATAAACCTGAGTCTCAGATAATTCTGCTGAGATAAAGACCCAATACATCCTCGCAATATGATGTTTTATTAATAAACTTTGGGAGAAACACGTTCAAAAAATCAACCTAATCACCTCATAACTACGACCAGCTGTCGACAGTCAGCAATCAGGTGACCACCTGATCGGCATCAACAGAAACCTATATAGACTGGAAATCAACTCACCCTTATTCCTCGATAGTTTCAGCATGAATTGGACAATGCTTAAACTTAAGACAAACGCCGACATCTTCTCTAAGAAGTTCCACAATCTTCACATCTCTCTCCAACCAACTCTTCCATCTCAAAAATACACACCCCGCCACAAAGCCACAAACAAAACAAGGAAAGATCATAAAGCTACATCTCTACTCACCAAAAGGTCTTCGCTCCTCGCAAGAGCAGTTTCGTCAGGCCAAACCAGCAGGGCTTCAGCCTGTTCAGGTTGTGAACCAGATTCCACCGCCAAGCCTCAATTATCTTTTCACTCCAAAGATCGCCGCAAAGCAGCCTGTCATGCACCGCACGATGCAACATATCCCAGCGTTCCAGGTCTCCCATCCAGCCCAAGCATGTTTCCGCCAGCAGCGTTATAGCCCTGCCTCCACAAGCCTTTCCTTCTGACTTCTAACCCTTTCCCCTGTCTGTGGCCTGCAGCTCCACCATTGGGCACAAGGCTGCCTCCGCTAGGAGTGCATGCCCAAATGCCCCAACCTTTTTCCCCGTGTTCAATCTGGTATGAGATACACACATACACCCCAAAAATTTATTTGTACATTAGTACATGTTGCCAGTTGCGCAAGAAATAGCATCAAAGCCACATGCACACTGGCAGTGGAAGTAGCTCCCATTATCCAACAGCTACATTATTTTAATTCCATACTGGAAAACCTGATCCATTTTACATAAGGAACGTGACCAGAGCCTACATTGATTTCTGCCCCGCATCCGCAGGTAACACATTGATGTTGTTTCTGCTTTTCCAGAGCAACGGCATAACTCGGTGATGAACCACCATTATACCGTGCATAGTTGAAGAGGCCAGCTGGCTTGTCATGACATTTCCCGAAAACATAGTAACTTTGTTGCACATCTGTCGCTTGAACTATGTTGGTTCAACAATAAAAGTCGATAATGTCAAAACAAATTTAATCCGTTCAGATCTATTTAATTTAATCTTATTGCCGTAAATAACATACATTGCATCTAAATACTGCTTTATTTTCATGTTTTAGTCCTCTTTTGTTTAAATTCAAGATTCATCATTCATTCGCAAGTTTCCTTCTACGTCATTCATTTCAGGGATTCCCCAGGGTCTTAAAGCTCGTAGCTCCGCGCAGTTTTACTAAAAACAGCGCTTCAATTCGGTTTACAACCTAAAAGACATGAAATAGACTTTCCATATATTTAGATTATGGATATAGAAGGGACTGCATGTTGCTTTCTTATTTTGTTTAAAAGCATGATCCACCCCAAGTCTACAAGTTATACTAACTAGGAACTATGCTTGTAACCAAAGCCATCCAACTGATATTTGGACATTTAATGTGGCTAATAAATAATGTTACTGAGCTGACTAAATTTGAAAGCACTTTATTTGAGATCTCTTCAAATTAAAGATCATGTAATTTAATTCAGCATGAATGTTAAATAATTTATTTATTGATAAATAATGTTTTTATTAAAGAAAGCAGATTTTGTTTGTAGCCTATTTCCGTCAATTATAGTTCTTAGAAATAAAACCAGAATCGGCTAAATCTGTATCGGTATGTCACAATTACAGGAAAACCGAAATTTTTAATTGGCCAAGGAAATTGGAATCGGTGCATCTTCACTTGAAACCCCTCCTCAATGCCTCTCTTGATACCATTCTTCAGGCCGTATCCCTCAGAACCCTAAAAACTTACCTAACCGCTTGAAAGAGCTTCAAGACTTTCTACTCTTCTTGTCAACCTGTTTTTCCTGATTTTTCCATACCATCATCTCATCATATCCTACTTCATTCACCACAAGAACCTCCAAGCCAGCTCCATTAAAGGATACCTAAATGGAATCCAAATTTTTCTACAAACTTATTTTTCGGCTCACACTCCTCAGTGAAAGCTAGAACCCAGACATTCATGCTTGTTAAGGAATTCAAAAAACCCACCCCACCTGATGCAAGACAGCCAATAACCTTAGAAATACTCACCATATGCATCTCCACCACTCCGTCGAGGTTACCACACTGCCCACACACTCGAAGCAATGTTCATTCTGGCCTTTTTCGGATTCCTCAGATGCCCAAAACTCTCCATCACTGTAACTTCCTTACCGCCATGCCACCAGAGGTAGCCCTCACCGGAGTTCTCCTATTTCATCAAACAAAGCAAAGCAGATCAAATGAGAAAAGGTAATTTCATTTACATATTCAATCTCCCTTCACCAATTCAACCATACCAGACTCTCCTAGCCTATTTGCATTTCTCCCAGGCTAGATCTACATCAGACCCACTCTTCACAGATGACTCCAAACGCCCGGTTACATGTTTTTGGTTTTTATCTTACTTCAATCTGGCATCCCAACAGACCTCTTTTCCAGCCATTCCTTCTGCACAGGGGTGGCAACCACAGCCACCCAAAAAGGCCTATACCAACAACAGATCCAAGCACTTGGAAGCTGGTCATCATAGGCTTTCAAGACCTACATTCGATCAAACCGCTCCCACATCAAAGAAGCCCAGCGAACCCTCATCAGCTGATCCCACCAGCCTGCTCCGAAACAACACAATGATAAGACTCTATCCACTGCTGCAGGAGTGATGATTCTCTGCTCCCACAGGAGCCCTGCCTTTCCCCAATCTCCACTGCCACAGCAGTGTCACTTTCCCTGCTCCCACAGGAGCCCCGCTTTTCATAATCTCTGCTCCGGTAGGAGCCCTGCTTCCGCAAGAGTCCTGCTTTCCACTAATCTCCACTGTCATAGCAGTGATTGTTTCCACTCCTCCTGCAGGAGCTCTGCTTTTACAATTTCCCCACTGCCGCAGCAGTGATGTCTCCCCTGCTCCTACAGGAGCCCTGTTTCTCCACAGCAGTGCTGTCTCCTCTGCTCCCGCAGTTTCCACTGCTCCCGCAGGAGCCCTGCTTTTACAATTTACCCACTGCCGCAGCAGTGATGTCTCCCCTGCTCCCGCAAGAGCCCTGTTTCTTCACCACCACAGCGGTGCTGTCTCCTCTGCTCCCGCAGTTTCCACTGCTCCTGCAGGGGCCCTGCTTTGCACAATTTCCAACTGTCGCAGCAGTGATCTTTTGGGGGATTGTTCTGGGTTTGGGCCTAAGGCCGAGCCCGGAACCCTCTCCCTGCCAGGAAGCACTCCGTGCTCAGGCCATTAACGAGCTCGGAGCCCTCTACTCGGATAGCACGCCAAATACGCATATTAATAACCCTGTTCTGAATTATTTGTAAGTGCGAACTCGTGAAGTCTACTTTAGAGATTCAGAAGACAATATTTTTGATTATTTCAACATGAAATTATCATAAAATTTACCCATTTTATTGCATATACAATCTATATTTATTGAACAGCTAAATAATTTTAACAATTGTCTCATTTGTTTCTATATTTATTTCTAAGCCATTTTCAGTGAAACATCTGGGACGAAGCGAATAAAAGACTGCCTACACCGTTTTCGTAACTCCACCAGGGAGGTCCTTAGGGACCAATCTGCCTGTCCTAAGTCAGGATAAAGGAGGAAGGTTGGGCGTGGGGCTAGCGCCCCCACCCTGTAAAAGACAAATTGGTAAAGAAACGTCAACAACAACAAAAATACTATAACATTTTAGCATGGGAGAAAAAGGATCTTCTTTACGAAGACACATGAAGCTATGTGGTGAAAGCCAAAAGGAATCCACAAGGCTGAATACCCTTCTGTGATTCAGGAAAACGAACATCGGCACATGTAATGTCAGAAACATGTATGAGTCAGGAAAGACAGCCCAGGTAGCAGCCGAGATGAGGAACAACAACCTGACCATGCTAGGCATCGGCGAGACACGGTGGACCCAAGCTGGACAGAAACAACTTAAGACAGGAGACCTGCTGCTGTACTCTGGGCATGAAGAGAGGGATGCACCACACACACAGGGAGTAGGCTTCCTGCTGTCCAAACAGGCACAGAGCTCTGATCGGACGGGAGGCGCAGAGCCCCAGGATCATTACAGCATCATTCCGTACCAAGAAAATGAGGATCATGGTAAACGTCTTGCAGTTCTATGCTCCTACAATTAACAGTGAGGATGAGGATAAAGATCAGTTCTACAGCAGACTGCAGAAGATCCTCGAGACCTACCAAGACAAAGACATCACCATCCTCATGGGTGATTTCAATGCCAAGATTGGGCCCACCAACACTGGATTCGTACAGGTCATGGGCAACCAAGCCCTGGGAGTCATGAATGAGAATGGTGAAAGATTTGCGGACCTGTGTGCATTAAATAACCTGGTCATCGGAGGCAGCATCTTCCCCCATAAGCGAATCCACAAGAATACATGGGTATTGCCAGACAGCATGACAGAGAACCAGATTGACCATGTCTGCATTAGCAAGAAATTTAGAAGATCCCTACATGACGTAAGAGTGAGAAGAGGTGCGGGTGTGGCGTCTGACCACCACCTAATGGTGGCTAAACTGAAACTGAAGCTGAAGAGAAACCAGTCAGACAAGTCAGATAATAGAGTAAAGTACAATGTCAGCTTTCTGAAAGACCCCAAGATAAGAGAACAGTTTGGCCTGGTGCTAAAGAACAAGTTTAAAGTACTTCAGGAGCTTCTGGAAAAGGAAGAAGACCTTTTGCTCAACAGATGGCTGACAGTGAAAGAGACACTAAGATCAAAATGTTAAGAAGTACTGGGGACAAGAAAACATCAATAGAAAGAGTGGATCACAGTAGAGCTGTCAACAAATATTCTAAATTCGAATATATATTCGAATAGTTAAAAAAAACAATTTTTATTTTTTTTAAAGCCCGCGGTAGTAGAGACGTGGCTGTCTGCTTTGTAAGTGGGCGCACTAATGCGCCTGGTTCAGGGACAGGTCAATAGTAGTCACACTGTCTGTCACTGTTAAAAGTTGACGCGTCTTGCATGGAAGATGGCAGAAAGTCGACCACAGCAGAGAAAATAAAAAAAATAGTTAATAAAGTGTTTAAATGTGCATCATGGACATGACAGGTCTCTCTTCTGAAGAAATAAATTATTACAAGGGGGAAAAGTCTTCTGTATGCGCGTTACAAAGAATGACAGAGGCACAAGCGTTTGCTGACTAGTGTTGCCAGATCTTGCACTAAAAAAACAGCGAACAAGAAAAATCCAATAATAAACCAAAATAAATCCAAACGCTTTACCTCAAAGATCAAAATATTGGGACAGGCACCTTCACATTTTAACAACACCAAAAACTTGATCGCTTCATGAGCCAAAAGCCATAAACGGTTAAGCGCTAAAATGGTATGCGAGTACAAAAAAGACGAGGACCTGGCAACACTGCAAGAGCGTGCAGCCTCACAAATGCGTACAATACACAACGACACGACAGAGGTTTATTGCAAAACATAATGCTGTTAAATTATTTTCATCAAAGCTGTGAGTGATATGCATGTGAGACGGCAGACCGTTGCTATGGTTATCTCCGTGTCAATCATCATATTTTCACATTTAAATGCGGTTGTCACTCCTGAAAGTTTGTAGTGTGTACGAGACCACAATTGTGGAACTCCAGCTAAACAGTCACGTCTTAACACTTACTTTGCATCGCCCGCCAAAAGCTATTTGTCTGCAACACAACAAGAGGTCATAACGGAGAAATTAATTTCGTTCCTTTTGTAAGGACATGAGACCGATCAGTGTCGTGGATGGAGCAGGCATCAGGGAGTTTTGTCAAGCAATGTAACCGAGGTACCATATCATTTTGATGTCTCTTGATTTACTTGTTTTGTGTATGTAATATACGTTGTCAAATATGTTTAAACTTAAATAGACTACCTATAGAAGTAATTATGTCTCTTTATATTAATTTGTCCTGTTATTGACGTAATGCATCGTTAAACGTCGTTAACGTCATTGAAAAAATGGGCAACCAGATATTCGAATATTCGTGGGTTTTTTTAGGGAGAATATTCGAACGTCATTTTTGAGCAATTTTGACAGCCCTAGATCACCGCAAAGTCCTTGACCAAAAGACAAGAAGAAAAAGAAGGCAACAGTCAACAACAGTAGAACTAGAACCGCAAAGGCCAAGGCTCAAGAAAACTATGCAGAAGCTCACAGAATAGTGAAGAGAAGTATTAGGAAGGACAAGAAAGTCTACATGGACAGACTAGTGGATAAAGCAGAAGAGGCAGCGTACAGTGGGAACATGAAAAAGCTGTATGACATCACCAAGCAACTCTCTGGGAAGTTCAGCAAGTCAGAAAGACCCATCAAGGATAAGAAGGGCAACACCATCAACAGCTTAGACCAACAGATGAACAGATGGGTCGAACACTTTGAAGGACTCCTAAACAGGTCAGCACCCCCGAATCCCCCAGATATCAATCCAGCCAACCGATCAACTATGAAAAGCCAACCAGAGACAAGATCAGGAAGGCCATCATCCTGACGAAGAATGGAAGGGCGGCTGGACCAGATGACATCCCAGCAGAGGCACTAAAAGTGAACCTGGATGTGTCAATGGAGATGCTGTCCCTTCTCTTTGAAAACATCTGGGAGGAAGAAGATGCACCAGCAGACTGGAAGGAGGGTTACCTGATCAAGCTCCCCAAAAAAGGTGACCTCAGCAACTGGAAGAACTCCTATGATTATCTAGAACTCCTATGATTGCATGTCCTGCAGGGTTATCCATGGAGGGCAGCTCACAAACAGTTTCCAGGTGAGGACAGGAGTCCGACAAGGATGCTTGCTTTCGCCGTTAATTTTGTGGCAGCCACATCATCACAAATAGGCCTAACATTCATAAGGACAAGACCAAGATCCTGAAGATAAACTTCAGCAGTACAGAACCAGTCACTCTTAACAGACACCCCCTGGAAGAAGTTTAGACCTTCACTTACCTGGGTACCATCATTGACCAACAGGGTGGTACAGAAGCGGATGTCAAGGCAAGAATTGGCAAAGCAAGAGCCACCTTTGTACAGCTAAAGAAAATCTGGACCTCTAGATAGCTGTCCTTGACCACCAAGGTAAGACTTTTCAACCTAACATGAAGTCAGTTATAATGTATGGAGCAGAGACCTGGAGGACAACCAAAACTCCCATCAGGAATGTCCAGTCTTTCATCAACAGCTTTCTCAGAAGGATTCTTCAGATCCGCTGGCCTAACACCATCAGCAATGTCAACCTTTGGGACAAAACCTGCCAACTTCCTGCTGAAGATCAAATCAGTTAGAGGAGATGGGGCTGGATAGGGCATACTTTGCGTAAACCCCCAACCCATGTCACCAGGCAGGCACTGAGGTGAATCCCACAGGGAAAACGAAGAAGAGGCCACCCAAGAATCACTTGGCAGCATGACCTTGAGGCTGACATCAGAAAGATGGGCTACACCTGGAAACAGATAGAGAGGATGGCCCAGGAAAGAGAACTCTGGAGAACTGTTGTTGGCGGCCTATACCCCTTCAGGGGTGACAGGCTATGATGATGACACTGTTTTCGTATTTAACTTAATATGGCTCAGTCGTTTCTGGTAAAATTGTTCAGCACATCTACATGTAGAGATGTATTCATCACAGCAAATTATTTCTACTTTTAGGGGTGGTCACTATAATGAATAAAACACTTTTCATATTTAAAAAAAATCTTTGCTGCCTTAATTTTTTGTTTAATCAGCTTAAATTTACATGTCATTTCAACTAACTATTCCTTATCTTGACAAGAGATAAGCTGTTAAAATAAAGTTTACATATTTTAACAATATTAATAAGTTATAATAATAAAATCTCTAGTCAAGATAAATAATAGTTAGTTGAAATCTTTGAAATCTAAGTTGATAAAAAATTAAGGCAACAAAAATTTTTACAGTGTAGAAATGCATATGCAATAAGGTCAGTCACAAAAAAAACTAGGCAACACCTTTCCAGCATTTATTATCCACTGCACGTCTTTAGTAAATCCCGACTATCATTATTTAACACCAAAATTATGGTTCCCTTTCTGTCGCTTCACGGGACCAATCTACTTCGAGAAACTAATAAAACAACAATGAAATTGGCATACAGGTACTTGCATCCACCAGCACCACCCCTCCGCACAAGTATTTAACAAGAGGCAGGTGCAATACCAAATCAGCTTTATTTGCTTCAAAAGCCAGCAGATCATCTGCTCACAAGAAGCTCTCTATCTGCTCTATAATCTTTGGGTGTCTGAAGCTGGTTGGACGGACAGTACCACAGCAGAGAGTCGACTGAAATTCACCTCTTTCATTTACTCATTTTGAGTTGAGTGTGTGCGTTGCCTCAACTGTTGTATAACAGTGCTGAATAAGTCTGCTGGCTCAACCATCAGCTTTCAGCACCCTGGTCCACAGCCTGTTTGTCAGGATTTGTATATAGAAATACACTGAGGCGAGGATCCAGATGCAGATGAAACAAACTTTAATAAAGGCTTAAATAAAGGACAGAGAAAACCACTGGGCTGAGCCAGGGAGCACAAAACATTAGATAACACTGGACAGGGGCGTCGGACTGGGGGTAAAACCAGTACTGATTACCAGGGCCCCAAAGGAAGAGAGGGCCCTTGAAAAGTCTGGAATATATTATGGGTGTGGGGCATGGGGGCCCATCAGGACTGCCTATGCATAGGGCCCGAGATCTTGTGCAACGCCCCTGACACTGGAGATCAACAACCGCCGTGCCAGTCAGGGAGAGATAAACCGTGTGTCTCAATTCGTTCCCTAGATTGTGGTCCCTTGAGTAGATTGTGGTCCCTTACTGTGTAGCAATGCGTGTTTTTTATTTACAACTAAAACAAACGTCTGTCTTTATAAAAGTTCTGTAACATTTCATAAAGTTTATTGAGTTGGATCACGTGATGTTCGGTTGGCGAGCTTCAGAAAAGATCACGTGATTTCCGGTTAGGGAACATAGGGAACATCGACGCTCACTGGTTTTTGCGTTGCATTGTGGGAATTTTTAGGGAACGAACGTTCCAGTGCACTGAACGGATTTTGCGATTGAGACAGCCCTTAAAATGGCAGACTCCCTGATCAGTGCCCTGACTACTGAACAAGGGAGCTGATTGAGACACACGGAAAGTCAATAGCAAACACTGGAGATCGCAACTGCCGTGCTGATCAGGGAGAGAAAAGGTCAATAGCAAACAGACCAGTGTCAGGGAGAGATGAGATGACCAATCGGCAATAAAGGCCGAGAGATAGCTGGGCAGCGATCACAATCCGTCACAGTGCTGATGGACAGCGGGCATAACCAGCACTCTGGACAGCAATCGGCAATGAAGGCCGACAAAAACAGCGGGGCAGTGGTCACGAAACCTCACAGTGCTGCTGGACAGCAGTCACAACCAGGAAGTGGAGTTGCTGGACAGTGGCAGGGCAGAAGAGGATAATCAGGAAACTGGAGCAGAAGGGAGCAGAGGTGCTGTAATTCTATGAGATAATGCAGAGCAGAGACAGCAGACAGAACAGGCAGGGGAAATAATAATAGACAAAGAGTCACAAATATTAAATAACCAAAAAACGCCGAACACGACAAGACATGACTAGCACACAACAGTGACGAACTCGCGAGGAGCAAAAGAACAAAGGGAGACTAAATACCAAACAAATTGGGGAGAAAATGAGGAACAGGTGAGGGACACAGGTGTAGGAAATCAGTGGTGATGAGACCGCCCTGGTGACAGACGGGCACGTGTGAAACTATCAAAACACAAAACAAACACAGAGAAGGAAAAACACGGAGCAGTCAATCAGACCGAAATCGTGACACTGTGGTTCCGATGGAGATGGTGGTGCGTGATCTTTTTTTCTCTTATATATTGTTTTCTCATTTCTAGGTAAAACACTTTGAATGACCTCAGTGTATGCCTTGTGTTGTGTATAATGGCTTCTGAATCTGTTGGTTCTCTCAAGGATTTGGTATCTGTCATAACAGCGGAGTAGGGGTGTCATTTTTGGATGCCGACTCGGATTCGCTTCCTCCTTTGGGTAGGATTGTGGAGCCCAAGCTCGACCCCAAAATAGGCAGCCATGCTCGCTTAGGCAGCGGCAGCAATCAGCTTGGAATGGGCACAACCTCCACCACCCAAATTATTCCGCCTCGACAACTGGTACTTCGGGAGTGCCAGACAGTGCAGTCCAAACCACCTGTACCATTCTTTCCCGAGCTGCATGACAAGTTGACACAGTAGTGGAAAAACCCTGTTTTCCTCACGGAAATCGCTGGATCAGCTGTCACCCCTCACTTCTCTTGACAGTGGGGCTGCGGCAGTTTTCTGACAGTGAAGTCTCCGGTGCCTTCCACTTGGAGGGACTGGCCGACCCTTCCCTCATGAGCATGTCAGTATTCCTCTAGTCTGATGGAGTGTAGCTACCGTGCTTGTGGGGAGGTGGCCTCTGCCGTGCACGCAATGGCATTGCTACAAGTTCACCAGGCCAAAGGTCATCGCACAAGCCGTTGGACTTGCGATGTCCACCCTGGTGGTCCGGGAATGCCATCTCTGGCTGTGCCTAGCTGACATGCGGGAGCAGGCAAGATGCAACTCCTAGAAGCTCCGGTGTCCCACGCCGGCCTGTTCCACGAGACCTTTACCCAGCAGTTCTTGACCGCCAAAAAACAGACTGAGGCAATCACACAGATCTGTTGGCAGCAGTCCGCTCCGCCTGCTCAGCCTGCTACCCGAGGTGGAAACGCAAGATCAAGCGGCCCTGAGATGGGCGACCTGGAGATGGAGGGCAGGGTTGGAAATCCTTGGTTTTCGTTAATTACGTTTAAAGAGCACCTATTATGAGATACACGTTTTTAAACATCCTTTTGTGTGTAAGTGTGTATTAGTACATGCTAACGATATTCAAAAAGTACATACCTCAAAGAAAACGATGACGTGAGTTATCGTCTCTAACGTTCGAGGACTACAAAAAACACTCGGATTGTAGGCAACAGTTTACTTCCTGGGATTAGTGACGTAGATAAGACCAACATTATCATAGTTCAGTCCTCTCTGCTTTGCTTGGGTACGCCCTCAAAGACGGGGTGGGGAGCGCAGAGTCAGAAGAGAGCTAAAATGGCGGAGGCTGGGAGTCCCTGCTTTGACTCTGTTTGCAAACTCTTGTTTCATCGTTTAAGCGATTAAATCTCTCGAGTAGAAGCTGTCTCTTTAGATGCGAGGGCAAAAAAGCACTTTATGGACTTCCACAGAGGACATCATGTTTAATACGGTTCCGGAAAAATCCAGTCAGAAGTTGTTCACGGAGTTTTCACAATAACTGCTTCTCATGAACCGAAGCTGGATTTGCGCGACGTCTCCTCCTAAAAGTTTGATTACTGTGCACTTCTGGATCACAGGCTGTAAGTATTCATGTTTATAATTTGCCTTTTACTGTACGTTACGTAACCGGTAACCGGAGATTAACATAACGTGCGTGTAGAGCTAAGCTTGCAAGCTAATTGTTTTGTGTTGTAATACTGTAACGTTATTTCATAAACAACGTACCATATTTACACACGTGTATGTTGAATTATGCAGACTATCGTTTTTATCAATGTTGGTTTAGACATGTTTACAAACTTGCTAAGCTAAATACAAATACAAATACCAGCTAAACTGTTACCGGTAAAATTTGTTCTCATGATCAAACTCAAGAAACTCTAAGTACAGATGATTTGTTTAACGTTATATGTTTTTTACTGTTGTTTTTACTTGAAGCTTTCTTAGATTTTGAAACGAAGTAAACACGTAATGTGTGTTGCTAATGTTGGGCCATGTAATATGTAATACATTTACGTTTTAATGAATAGTCTAACGATTTATAGTCGTTGTATTCTATTGTTATAATATGTCTTTTTGACTGAATACATGTTTGTTTTATTTGTCTATATCCTAGATTCGCAGCTGGACACATCCTTCTACACTGTATGCAAACATGCAACATCATTTGTGATATATCGGACGTGTAATGATTCAAAAAAATTATGGTAAATGATGGCTCAACCCGTAAGTACTCTTCAGAGTAAGGTGGTGTTTATTTATACATGCACCAAAGTATTCCAGCAGTGAGATATATGTGACCCAAAAAGAATAACCAAAAGTACCAAAACAATGATGACAAAAATAATAAACAAAATAAACTTAGGTAAAAACGCTAATCACTGTACAAATATATTTACAGTCACTCTCAGTATCCACTATATACAGGTAGGTTTTGCTCACAGCACCGCAGTAGCACGCTCGCTCGACTTGGTAAACAAGCCCCGTACTGGAGTCTGGCTGCAGCTTATAAAGGCCAGACTCCGCCCCTTTTTCGGGCTACCTCATTATAGCCCAGGTAGGTATTACATTTCCTTCATCTTCCACTTTTAGATCACTTAATAATAACATAATACCAACATAATAATAACATAACAACAAAACAAACCCCTGATCATAAATAATGATCAAAACAATAATAACATAACAATTATTGTTCTCTCTTCCAAATCTCAATTTCTGGGCACCCCTACACAAAAACACAAATGGTTTCACCGGGTTCTGGCTCACTGCGCCGGCGCGGCGCTGACTGATGAAGTCATAAGCGATCGCCTTCCCATGGCTCGAGTTCGCCCGTCTAGCTGCCAGCAACCCGATTACACCAACAAACAATACAATAATTCACAATAAAACAAGACAAATAGACGAAGGGTATGTGTGATTTATCCAGTATAAACAACAGAGGGGAAGTATGAATGTTGGATGAAAACTGAACACTACTGGGAATGCGTGTGCACCCGCAACTCCAAGAGCGGCATCTACGGGTAAGTAAGGGTATGTGTGTGTGTGTGTGTGTGTGTGTGTGTGTGTGTGTGTGTGTGTGTGTGTGTGTGTGTGTGTGTGTGTGTGTGTGGATGTGTGTGTGTGTGCGTATGTGTGCCAGTGCTGTCGCTTGCAGCGGTGAAGGACGTGAGGGATCTCACTACTTCACACATTACACACAGTACAAGGAGTCAGACTGGCATATGAGGAGCAAAGGTGTGTAACACATATGATGTATTTAGCTAGTGAAACCACTACCAGTCTTAGATGTATAACTGATTATGACAAAGTTTTTTTTCTCTGCATAATAGGAACCCAGGCAGTAGCATCGTTTCACAATGTTTCCATCACCATAATCAGTGGATGCCTTTGCCGTCCGTAGCCTGACGCCTGTTTCACACATACCCTCAATTTCCACTGACTGCGGAGCGGCTGCAGATCGGCTCCGCTGCGTTACGGCTCCGCACTCCGCCGTCCGTCAATACCCACCGGTTCCGTATTTGTTGCAGAGCGCCTGCGTGCTGAAGTGACGAGGACCCGTGAGTTCTCGCAAATTCACATGAAGATCGCGCGATATCTAGTTCTGTCTCCGCCCATTATGACGTTGAATTATGACGTTAATACAAACCAGCCCAGATCCCAACACGAGATCTCATGAATTCAGGTATGATCATGCGATAAATTAATGGCTCCGCCCTGCGGAGCTGTCCGGCATCCGTCAAAAATAGAAGCTCTGCGGATGGCCGGAGCTGTGACGGATTCGGAACGCATTCAGTGGAAATACACACATTGACTTGAATGGAAACCGATTGACTCCGCCGCCGTTCCGCAGCGGATCCGCAGCGGATCCGCAGCCGCTCCGCAGTCGGTGGAAATTGAGGGTTACTCCGTATGCAGTGCGTTTGCGGTGCGTAATTTTTTACGTAGCCATGTTAACAGGTTAGAGCTTTCACACAGCATACGTATGCGGTCCGTCCTGTCCGTTGCAGATGCGGTGCGGTGCAGCAGTGCTGCGATCGTTTCGGCAGCGAGTCTATTTTTGCTGTACGGCACGCAAGCTGCACGCGCTGATTTAAAGTGATAGCGCATGTTTTGTGGTCAGAATGAATACGGATTTACACAAAAATGCAGTAATTTCACTCTAAATGGATGTAAATAAAGTTTTTCAGTAGTTTTTTCTGTAATTTTATTTGTTTAATCCCAGTATGAAGCAATTAAGGCAAAGCACTTACCACGAGTTAAAAAATGATGTGTATAACATCTTGTTAAATATTCTACCATGTTTATATACATTGCATATACAAAGTATGCTATTAATTTTACCATTGTTTAATTATACTAACATAGCCTTTTAGTTTTTATTTGTAAAACAACAGTAACCAAATTTATATTGTCTTATAACAATATCCATAACCATGGAATTTTTAGTTAAACTAAGGTAATACAAATCATAATCAATCTTACAAAAACCGTTTTGTCAACCGTTAAAATTATGGTTAATTTTTCTAAAGAGAACTATACAAAATGATCTGTTTGAAAGACGGGGAAGCGCACCTGTCAATCAGCGCTATTATAACAAAGCGAGGCGAGAGACGAACGTGCTCAGTAATATGGAATAATGTGTTGATCTTGAATGATTGTAAGAATACATTTGCTTTAAATATTATGTTTTTCATACAACGTTTTGGGAGATAATAATGATTTTTTTCAGTTGTTATTGAGCTTATTTAGACTTGTTGTAGTTATAACAGCGTGTTTGCCGTATTTACCTCAGAGTTTGTTTCATTGCTGTTTTTCCGGTAATAATAATACAATTTGCATGTCAATCTTGCTTCCTTGTCTGTTTATTCATGTCGTTATGCTGTTATTTTAATTATTTGAGAATATTTCTTGCCATATGAGCTTCATTGCCGTTATATAAATACTCTCGTCTATGCAAATATCTAAATAGTATAGGAAATGTAGCCTATAATGTAACCATGCATGTCACCTATATTTTCTCTTCAAAAGTTATAATGCTAATTTATATTTATGATATATGTGGAGATAAATAGACCTTTGATCCTTTCATGTTTCCTGACCATTACACTAGAGATTTTAAACATCCTAGTCTATCAAATAATATCTAAAGTATATTGTTTTGTGAAGAAAAAAACACAGCAGGCTATTTTATAGTTTATTGATGAGGCGCTTTTCAACAGAAAGTGTCAATCACCTGATTATTCAACACATTTGATACGCAGAAGCAGCGGTTAGCAACGCACTGCAAACGGAGTATGTGTGAAAGCACAACGGATGCTTGACGGATCGCACCGCATACGTACTGCAACACGCACCGCAAACGCACTGCATACGGAGTGAGATTTCAGATTTGCAGCAAAAAAAATTTGATTTTCTCATTTATTGGAATGCTGTGCAGGTATTTAAGTATTTTAGTAACTGTGTTAAATAAAGTAGTATTTACTTTTACAATAAATTAATTGCTTGTTTATATTTTTACAGGTTGTACCTTGCAGCCATCCATTACAATGTCACCAAGCCGTAACAAAAGCAGGAGAGGGAAAGTACAAGGCTATGTTCCCAAAACACACGAGTGACATACCGTAAGCAGTAATGTTTTATTTCAAATACATTCATAATTAAAAACTTAATGTATGAAGCAGGGAAATAAATGATCAAAACAAAAGATTTATTGACTGCAATATTTCTACAGTTATGTGGATGATGTGATCAGGCTTGTGTTTGATGAGGTATTTGAAGATAAGCTGAAGGAAACCCTGATTCCGATGGACCTGGCATCACAGTTTGAGAGACCTTCAAAGGAGGATGTGATTGCATGCCATCTTCAGTGCAGGGGTCGTCGAAAGCCAAAATTGTGACCGATCTGATCAGGAAGCTCCAAGCATATCTGGAGAACAACACACGACAGGATGATAACCTTATAGTGTCGTCTTAAATAGCACCAGCTTTGATATGCCATTTATCTGAATAGATAGCTGTAAGAAATTAATTGAACAATTTTTGAAACAAGAGCACAATATGGTTACTAAAGTATGTTTATTTGTATATTGTTTAACATTTAAATATATATTTGTAATAAATTTAAAAAAAACTTTTGACTGACTATTATATTTTCTTTAAAGTTACATCTTTTGTTCTTTTGGGGACTTTGTTACTATAATAATACTTTAGTGTTATTGGTTTAAAAATGTAATAAAACTTACTCTAGTCCTGCGCCTCAAAGGCTTATAGTCGCTACAATAAATGTTCTGTGTGTAGGGATTTAGACAATTTGTGCAAAACCTGGATGATGAATCACGCAGGTAAGAGGCCCTGGAACCTGTTGCATTCTCCTTAAAACCTAATAAGTAAAAACATAGCACTTATAAGTAAGCAGTCTTTCATAATAAAGTTTACCATCGTGAAATAATGTAGAACATTCATTTCAATTAATACTTTCTTTGTGCTACATTTGGTGTTTCCATATAGTTTGCACAGTGATATAGTATGTAAGCAGTCTTTTATAATAAAGTTTACTATAGTAAAATAATGTTAACAAATCAAATAGTTTTATAATCATTTCAACAAATACTTTCTATGTGCTACATTTGGTGTTTCCATATAGTTTGCACAGTAATATAGTATGTAAGCAGTCTTTTATAATAAAGTTTACTATAGTAAAATAATGTTAACAAGTGAAATAGTTTTATAATCATTTCAAAAAATACTTTCTATGTGATACATTTGGTGTTTCCATATAGTTTGCAAAGTAATGTAGTACGTTATAATTACCATTTGGATGTATTTGCAACACATTTTCGTCTTCGTTTAGCATTCTGGCAGAGCTAAGGACACCTAAAAAAGTTAAATCCAATCGCGTTCATTGACGGAGATCGTTTATATCGTAACGGCCGTCTGAACTTTCTGGATCGAGCTCGAAGTGGTAAGGCAGTACAGACACCATCGTTTATAGAGAAATATAGCGCTTGTTTACGTTGCCTGTGACTCTCAGTCAGAATCGGAAAACCCACGCGTAGTCAGGGGCCTAACCTTTCAAACACACGCCGAACCCAGTTGACCAATAACAGTTGAGTAGTCATCGGACCAATCCGAATACACAGAAATCTGTGAGGTATGTAAGCAATTTATAAGACTCACAGTGCATTAGTTCTAGTTTTAATAACATGTATGTACTATGGGATATTACAATAACGGGCTAACGTGCTAATTTATTAGCATAATTGGTGCTCTTTAAACCACAAAATGAGAGAATTAAACCTCCAGGTCTTCAGAGGAACACAGGAGCTATGGTCGGGCTCACAACCCTACATCCTCCCCCTTCTCTATCGCCAACAGGTGTGTTGAAGTGGCCGGGAACTTCACAATGGAGTCTCTCCAGCTCAGCCACCCATCTGCAGAGCCCGGCGAGTGTTACATTACACAACACTTCTGTGTCACACCACGGGGGCGGACCCGACTATAATAAAGGTCACGCCCCTCTCAACTCTTCCACCTCGAGGAGTTTCCCAAGACCACCCCAATGACCAGACAGACGAGTAAACTACAGTTAAAATGAACTTTATTAAATATTTAAAAGGGAAGGGGGAAAAGGGGAAAGGGCAATTTAAAACTAATGGGTCTTCTTCTCTCCTCCAGGGCCACTTGGGGTAAGGACTGGGGACAGGGGCTCTTTTAGGGCTCTGGCCCGAGAATCCGTGGCGCGCTCCGCTTCTCCTGGAGGCAGAATCAAATAAAAGTTAGTCAATGGTATGGTACTTTGTTGCAGATCGCTACTCTTCTCACCCCTCTTCCTCTCTCTCTCTGTCTCCCGTGTCTTAGTCACGCGGCTCTCCAACACTGGGGCTCCTCACTCGCCAAGAGTCTTCAAACACTGGTAAGTAATGCTGTAAGCACAGGTTAATTTCCACTTCCAGAATACGTTACTCACAGCACTGGGGATCTCCGTTCATCCGGGCCTTCGTTGGAACACAGGTAAGTAATGGTTATCAGCACGGATCAAGTTCGCTTCCCAGGTTACGTTGCTTACAGCACTGGGGATCTTCGTTCACACGGAGCCTTCGTTGGAACACAGGTAAGTCATCGTTATAAGCACAGATCAAGTTTACGTCACAGGTTACGTTACTCACAGCACTGGGGATCTTCGCTCTCACGGAGCCTTCGTTGGACCACAGGTAGGTGATTGCTATAAACACAGAACAATTTCTCTTCACAGGTTACGTTACTCACAGCACTGGGGATCTTCGCTCTCACGGAGCCTTCGTTGGACCACAGATAGGTGATTGCTATAAACACAGAACAATTTCTCTTCACAGGTTACGTTACTCACAGCACTGGGGATCTTCGCTCTCACGAAGCCTTCGTTGGACCACAGGTAGGTGATTGCTATAAACACAAAACAATTTCTCTTCACAGGTTACGTTACTCACAGCACTGGGGATCTTCGCTCTCACGGAGCCTTTGTTGGACCACAGGTAGGTGATTGCTATAAGCACAAAACAATTTCTCTTTACAGGTTACGTTACTCACAGCACTGGGGATCCTCGTTCTCACGGAGCCTTCGTTGGACCACAGATAGGTGATTGCTATAAGCACAGAACAATTTCTCTTCACAGGTTACGTTACTCACAGCACTGGGGATCTTCGCTCACACGGAGCCTTCGCTGGAACACAGGTAGGTGATTGCTATAAGCACAGAACAATTTCACTTCACAGGTTACGTTACTCACAACACTGGGGATCTTCGCTCACACGGAGCCTTCGTTGGGACACAGATAAGTATTTGCTATAAACACAGATTGACTTCACTTCACAGGTTACGTTAATCACAGCACTGGGGATCTTTGTTTATACAGAGCTTTGTGTGGACCCAGGTAACAATTGCTATAAGCACAGTTTAACTTCAGCTCACCAGTTACGTTACCCTCAGCACTGTACGTCTTCGTTCCCTTGCAGACAGTGGATTTTCGCTACAGCGTTGGTGCACCGTATTCCTTCGCCCATCCACTCAAGCTGTCCAGGCGTCGTAGGGACTGGTGGGTCCAGTGGCACGGAGCCGAACGCTTCCCAAACTCCCCCTCCTACTTCCACGGCCGGGGTCGCGAGTTGGGGCGAACTTTCATCGGGGCTCCGCTCACCACGAGCTTCTGTTGGAAAGGTCAGTACACACACAGCTACAACCCTCAATCCGCACGGTACACTGTTGGTAATACTCACTGGGTTTCACCACTGTCTGCTCTATGGCAGAACGAAACTCTCGTTGACACACCCAGGGCACAGGGCTTAATTTCCTCGCTCTCCTTAGGATCCAGGCCACAACAGATGTCGTCGTCTCGCGGTTCGTCTGAGGCTAGGCAATTTGGACGCTACAAGCACAGCATACACACAGCAAGTAAAGCGTAAACACCATCAATCAGTGAGACTCACCCACAGCACTCTTATACAACTTCACGTGATTTTTAGATCGCCCTCGCCACCTGGCTACGACTACCTCGAGAGGATAGTTGGGAGATAGCTGGACCGCCAATGAGAGTGAGATGCGTGTTATTCACAGGCCCGGCGTGTTGTTTATTGCTCCTCTGGCTCACCTGCGCTTCCTTTTTCCCACAGGGCCACTGCTCTATTGGTGAACGGTGCTTCCTACCATTTGTTTCGTCCGTGCTTCCGGTCAACCCACGGCTCGCCCACGCTTTCCTCTCCAGTGGGGCCAGGGACCTCAAACACAAGGAAAACACACACCAAGCAACTCCTCTTCCAAGTATTATACAGATAAGTACTTCAGCTGTTACTCACTCTTCGTTGTCAATGACTTCTAGTATCTGCCCTGTTGAATGCTCCGTGTCCGCTCTCTCTCGAGTGAAGTCTCCCAATATTCCTTCGCTAGCTGACTGTGCCTTTCTCTCTTCCCCAGGGGAACGATCAAGCCAGCGTAGTCCGTCTGCAAAGCAGCAACACAGCGTATACAAAGTACACCACAAGCACGCCGTTTGATGTCTTCAACGGTCTTTTTATGCTCTGACTCTTCTCCTTGTCAGCCTATTAGCAACCGCTGTGTAAATTATCCCCACCTGAGCGTAATCAGGCTTAATTTCGACTTCGGGGAAACCCCGGAAATTCCGGTGTTCAGGGTAAAGCGTCCGGGCGGAACCATAATCGGGCGGAACCCGTCTTCCACACTTTTGGTTCCGCCCTCACAAACCGTCACCTGTGACATCTGTCTGTGTGTCCAGAGAGAGCACATCGGTGACCACCTCTGCTCGGCTCGCTGCGGGTGCTCCAATTGTCTCATTATTCCCTTTCGTTCGATATCTGGGGGCTTGAAAAGAGCTCCCCAGCCCATCACATTGGCACTTACGTACAATCTTTCTTGGCTACACGATTCAGTTCGCGGGCAAAACCACCGATGCGCACATACTTTGTGCAGAGATTGCTGTTCTACTGGCAAAGAACACGATCAAGCCATCCCTCCAGCCGAGATGAGGTCAGGGTTTTACTGCCCTTACTTCATACTTACATACCCAAGAAAAGCAGTGGGTTGGGGCGAACCATGGACCTGCATTCGCTAAACTGAGCACTTCACAAGAAGCCATTAAAAATGGTTTGCAGCCATACTTTCATGTCTTGAATCTCCCCTGGTACAGACCGTTTCTCCACTTTGCGTTCGAGGGGTGGGCATTTCAGTACAAAGTCTTACACTGGAGCTTTATATCTCTCTCCGTGTCTTTCCAAGTTAGTGGTGGGGTGCTTAAAAACCCCTGAGAGAGACCGGGGTGTGCGCATTCTGGCGTATCTCAATGATTGGCTCATAATAATGCAGTCTTGTCAGATGCTTTGCGAGCACAGAGATCAATCACTCGTTTAGGTCATCAGGTCAACTGGGAATAGAGCAAACTTTTCTCTTTTCTCGGTTTAGAAAAGGACTTGGTCGATTTAACAACATGTCTAACAGAAGCGCGTGTCAAGTCAATAGAGGAGGGTCCCACTGAAACAATTCAGAGGGTTCTGTGGCATATGGCTGCAGTTGCGGCCAAGGCACCGCTTGGGCTGCTCCATATGAGAACGTTTCAGTGTATGCTTCACGACTGATTCCCAAGGAGAGCATGACACAACGGTTTCACTGGGTTATGATCACTGGCATGCCATCCATGGTCAGACCCGTCATTTCTCAGGGCAGGTGTACTGCTGACAGGGCTCCAGGCATGCAAAAGTATGCACAGATGCTTCTCCCACAGAATGGGGACCATGTACGGAGGGCTTACAGCCTTGGGGGTTTGGACATCACCCCAGCTGCACTGGCATATAAATTGCCTTGAGTTGTGGGATGTATATCTTGTTCGTCCATTTCAGCAACAAACTTAGAAGCTAAGTTGTATTCGTTCGCACCTACAACAGTGCGACTATGCGTACATCAGTCGCCAATGCGGTCTGCGCTCTCATCACCTAATGCATCTCCCCAGTCATCTCCTTATCTGGAATCAGAAACAAGCGGCATACGCACTCTCATGAGCAGCATGTCCCAGCGAGTGGCTACTCCAAACCCAGTCAGTTCACAGCCACCGGGTGTGCACAAATACGCATTTCCCCCAGTGAGCCTCGTCGCACAGACACTGTGCAAAGTCAGGGAGGACAAGGGGTATATTTTACTGGTTGCGCCATATTGGACCATCAGTAATTAGTTTTTCAAAACTCACGCTCCCTGCGACGGCCCCCTCTTAATTTGAGAGCCCATTCTTCAAGAACTGTGGGATCATCCTGGGCATTATCTTATGGTTTCTTGTTGACAGACATTTGTAGAGCTGCTGGCTGGGTGACACCTAAGGGGCCTGTCACATATCACGTGTTTTGAGTGCTCAAGTTCATTACTTCAGATGTAGATTGCACAATATAAGCTCTCATAATGGAAGCGATGCGGTTGCGATGCATCCTCACTGCATTGAGTTAAAACATCTCAACTTTTCAGAATGCCGCAAGGGCACCGCAGGTCATGTGACAAAAAGGAAGAAGATTACTTGAATGTGATTAAAGTTTCTTTTTATATTTGAACACTACAATGGTATTTTTCATAATGTTGCACTGGGGGTCAGTACTGTACTCAAGGCTGGAGAATCATTAAAAAGATCTGACTCAGAAAAATTATTTGTTGACAAACTACTTCACAAAAGACAATAAGAGATAAGAGATGGTACAGCAATGAGGTACAATAACACACAACCAACCTTGATTATAATTGTACCTAAACTCAGGTTCCCAAAAACAGAACAGAAGGATTGCTGCAGGAAGATTTTGCAGGAAAAACATTATTTTGTTGTTCAGCTTTAATTGGTCTTTAGATGGTTCAATATTTTCTATAAAACAATAAAAAATACTATAATTGCTCAATGCTGGTGTTTCTTGCATACTGCAGCATAAGTGCAAAAAGCAAACGTGTGTAAGGATCTGGTCCCAAATGGATTTTCAAAACACGATAAAAGGCAAATCATTTCCTGTTCTGCCACAAAGGCTCCTGCCTACCTTCACATGGGCATGGCAAAGAAGACAGCGTCACTCCTGCTACTGCTGCTATTTGGTGCTTGCATTCCAACCACAGCAGAAGTCTGCAAAATGCTTAGCCAGCCATTCCCCCCACTACTTTCTGCAGAAAGAGAAATCAACATTGGGGGGATTTTCTCAATTCATAGAAATGTTGTGGCAAAGATACATCCTTTCACTTCCAAACCAGAACCAGTTACATGTTTCAGGTCTGTATGAGAATATACTTTTTGATGCCATGCATTATATACTGTAGTATTAGAAATACTACTACTGGCACGGTTCATTAAAAAAGGAAAATTCTGTTATTATTTACTTATCATCAAGTTGTTATATACCTGCAAAATGTTTGTAACCAAGCAGACCTGGAGCACCATTGACTTCTAAAGTAGGAAAAAAATACTGTTAATAATATGTTAATTTGTGATTTGTTAAACCCAGTAGCAAATAACACTATGAAATTGTTACTTTTGGACTGTATGATGCTTCTTTTCAGTGGGAAAAGAACCGGGTAGAGCCCTGTTTATGGAACAACCTACCACTTGAGATCAGAGTGGCACCTTTTTTATTTGTTTCTAAGTCTCCTTTAAAAACACACTTGTTTGATCTGACCTACAGTATTGTATTATCATTCCATTTGTATTATACTGTAGTGGGTCTTTGTTTAGCTGTTATTTGTTTGGTTCGCTCTAAGAAAGGATGTGTTAATTTTTAAAGCATTGTTTAAAAATGTTGTGTTATCCTATTCAACACATTATGTGTTATAAAAGGGACAACACAAGAAGTGTTAAAACAACAAAAATTGTGTTGTTCCAATAATAACAGAGAGATGTATAAAGTTATGTGTCATTAAATGTGTTGTCCTTAACTAGATACAACATGTGTTGTTTTAACACATTCGTTTTAAGATTGTTTAAAATGTATTTGTTTTTTCTTCCTGTTTTATGGGTTACATTTTACAATAAGGTTCATTAGTTAACATTAGTCAATGTATTAACTAACATAAACAAATCATGCAAAATACATTTGTTACAGTATTTTTAATCTTTGTTAATGTTAGTTAATAGAAATAAAGCTTTTAATTGTTTGCTCATTGTTTGTGCATTGACTATTGTTAACAATATTTTAATACTACTAATAAGTATTAGTAATTTTTTAATTAACATTAACAAAGATTAATAAATGCTGTATAAGGGCAGTTCATTATTAGTTCATTTTAACTGTTCAATGTTAACTTTCCAAACTAAGTGTAAAGTGTTACCGTTTTATGTTTTAGAACTTGAATTGTATAAATAAACAGGTCGTTCTAAAATTAGCAAGCTGCAATATTTGTTGCAATTGCCTTTGTCTGTGTACAGTGAGAGATGTGGCACTAGAAAGGTTGTGCAGAAAGAAAAGCCTATATGTTGTTATGACTGTATACCATGCACAGAAAGTGAAATCAGTAAAATTACTGGTTAAATAAATTTAAATAACTATATTTATAAAGGTGGGTAAATTATTGGTAGAACAAAGCAAAACAGAAATTTATAAAGGTTAGAAACAACTTGAGGGTCAGTAAATGATGACAGAATTTTCATTTTTGGGTAAACTATCCCTTTTAAAGAGGTACTGTTGTTATACTTATTTAATGATTATTTGCAGAATGTACTGTAACACTTGACTGATGTTTATTGTCACAGCTTTAACTTTCGTGAGTTTAAATTAGCTCAGACACTGATTTTTACCATAGAAGAGATAAACAACAGCACACAGCTGTTGCCTGGTGTCAAATTGGGCTATAAAATATATGATTCATGTGGGTCAATAAATCAGGCTATCCTGTCATGTGTGGCTTTGTTAAATGGCTTTAAAGAGACTTTGCAAGATGAGTCCTGTTCTAGACCACCATTTGTTCAAGCCATTGTTGGAGAGTCAAGCTCCTCTCCCACCATTGCCATCGCCTCTTTACTAAGCCCTTTCAGTTTCCCTGTGGTAAGAACTCTTATTTTTTTGCCACATGTCATGATAAATCAATGCATAATGAACCACTTTAAAATAATGAAACTCCATGAAAACAATTGGTGTAAATATAACAATACTGTTGAACTTGGAGTAGTGTCAAGGTTTAGGGTCAATTATAACAAAAAGCAATAATTTTCTTAATACTTTGTTTTTTCTTTTGTTTTTGTAGATCAGTCATTTTGCCTCATGTGCCTGCTTGAGTGACAGAAAAAGGTTTTCATCCTTCTTCAGAACGATAGCCAGTGATAATTATCAAAGCATTGCAATGGCTCAGCTTGTCAAGCACTTTGGCTGGACTTGGGTTGGAACGGTCAACAGTCGCAATGATTATGGTACCTATGGAATGGGAGTATTTTTAAAGACAGCACACGAATTGGGGATTTGTGTTGAATACTCAGAGACCGTATTAAGAACCGATACACAAGAGCAGCTACTAAAAACACTGGAAGTGGTTAAAAAAGGAACAGCCAAGGTGGTGGTGCTTTTTATATCAATCGGAGATTTTCTCCCGTACAAAAAATTGATTGTGCAACAGAACATAACTGGGATCCAGTGGATCGGTACTGAATCCTGGATTAATTCTCAAACTATTCAGGATACAAAGGAAAACAGTTTTCTCACAGGAGTTATGGGCTTTGCCCTACAGAACTTGAAGCTTGACGGCCTGCAAGAGTTTCTTTTGACTGTGCACCCTAATCAAGAACCAAAAAATGAACTTTTGAAAGATTTTTGGGAAGCAACCTTTCAGTGCTCTTTCAGAAACACAGGAGGTAGCACAAGGAGCTGTACTGGCTCAGAACGCTTAACAGATGTGCACAATGAATATACTGATGCATCAGAGATGCGGATGGCAAATAAAGTGTACACTGCAACTTATGCTATCGCACATGCACTGCATAGTTTGATAAATGATCTTAAATCCTCTACCAACAGCAGCAAAGTAGAGGTGCCCACACCAAGAAAGGTGATTAAGAAGACAGAGAATTAAAAGTTAAAAGTTGAATTTAAACCAATTATGTTTATGTTTATTCTCAGGTGCTGGAGTATATGAGAGATGTCAGTTTCACTGCCAAAACAGGTGAGAAAATATTTTTTTCGAATGGTGATCCTGTGGCGAAATATGATCTCCTCAACTGGCAGCCAACTGAAGATGGAGGTATGCAGTATAAAGTGGTTGGTTCGTATGACCACTCACTGCCTCCAGAGCAACGTCTTAAAGTTAATCAGGAACTTATGGTATGGGCTGAGAACAGCAAGCAGGTACGTCAAAAAGAAATTATGAAATGCCTGTTCCAATAGTGGAAATAATGCAATTAAATAATGCAATCGATAATAACCAAAAAAATATTTTTTTGTATTTGAAAGATGCTTTGTCTTAAAGTTACGTAAATTGCATTGGGGTGGTTCACATTTCGCGTCTAAAACTGCACGGAAAACGCAACCTTCGGTTTGTTCTTGTCACATGACCTGCTGTGCGCTGTTGGCATTCTGAAAGTTTAGATGTTTTTTAACTCGATGTTGTGTGGACAGGCCTGGGAAAAACGAGCGCGTCGCTCTGTGGTCCTAGACGCCGAGGAGGGCGGCCTCTAGGTCTGTGGTCTGGTTTGTCAGGATGGGCCTGGTGAAATTCTTGTAGGAGCTCTGGGTCAAGGACGTCATCACGGGGAACCCAAGATCGTTCTTCTGGCCTGAACCCTTCCCAATCCACAAGATATTCAAGCTGCCCACCTCGACGTCTGGAGTCCAAGAGTTGCCTGATTGTGTATATGGTTCCATCCTCATCGAGAGGGGGGGCTTCTTCACCAGGTCCTGTGGAGGAAACAGAAGAGGTGACAGGTGAGTGGAAGGGTTTAAACTGGGATACGTGGAAGACTGGATGGATCCGGTAGTGTGCTGGGAGTTGGAGTTGGCTACCGGATTGACCTCCTTAATTATAGTAAAAGGCCCAATGTACTTAGGACTCAGCTTTTTGCAGGGTAACTGGAGACGGATGTTCTGTGTGGATAACCAGACTTTATTTCCCACCTGGCAGTTTGGCATAGGGGCTCGTCTGGCACCTGCTTGCTGTTGATGACGACGGAGGGCTGATTGTAGATGGTGATGTGCTGAGTCCCAGACCCTATTGCTCTCTTGGAACCAGTGCTGCACAGATGGTACTTCGCAGGGCTCTTCTGACCAGGGAAACATGGGCAGCTGGAAGCCGAGCACGCACTGACATGGAGTGAGACCAGTAGCTTGTTGTTGTAAGGAGGTCTCTGCCCAGGGTAGAAACTGGCTCCAACAGTTCTGGTGATTATGGCAGAAGGTTCGGAGGAAGAGACTCACTTCCTGGATTTTCCGTTCCATCTGTGCATTGGTTTGAGGATGATATCCAGATGTTGGAACAAGAGTTCTGCAGATTCCATATCTGTCGGCAAACCTTTAAGGGGTATTAATCGTAGCATCTTCGAAAAGCAATCCACCACTACAAAAATGCAAGTATTACCTTGTGATGGATTAAGATTTGTAGCGAAATCCACTCCAAGATGTGACCAAGGGTGATGAGGAACACGAAGAGGACAAAGTTTTCCATGGGGCAGATGTTTAGGTGTTTTTGCCATCACGCAATCCTTACACCCCCTCACAAACCTTCTAATGTCTTCTGCCATGTTGGACCACCAGAAGTGATGTTTAAGCAGCGAGAGGGTTTGTTGAGCGACCGGATGACCAGTACCAATGGAGGTATGAGCTTTGGTGATGAGTGGTATACGATGTTGCAAGGGTACATACTTCAAACCTGCGGGGCAGCCCGGCGGAGCATTATTGGTGTCAGGGACGACATCCTCTTGACTCCAATCGATGGGACACACGAATATCTTTTCTGGTAAGATGTTTTTGGGAGGAGAAAGATCTTCATCTAAGGCGAATATTCTGGACAACGCATCGGCTTTGCAGTTCTTTGTGCCTGGACGATAAGAGATGACAAAGTGAAAACGAGTAAAAAGATAGCCCACCTGGCTTGTCTTGAATTCAGCCTTTTTGCCTCGCAGATATATTGAAGATTCTTTGGTCAGTTAACACCATGAATGGATGACGGGAGCCTTTCAGCCAAACTTTGTGGCTGGTATATATAGCAGAGTCTTGATGAACGGTGACAGGTGCAGCAAATTAGTAATCAGGTGATTGTGGTCGGTGATAATGAGGGGTGTGAGTGGAAGGACCTGGCAAATCCATGACAGTGCTAAAGGGTTTATGGTAAAAAAAAGATGCTCGCATTTGCCAGATACTCACACAATCTCATGTGTAATCAGAGTTTACTGTTAAGGAAGTGTCTTGCATGTATTTTGTGACCATGAGCGTCTCTTTTATCATAAACGGTTTTGACGCATGTGCAGCAGGCACTTATTTTGACAAAACACGTGATGCACATGACGCAACACACACATATTTTGAATTTGCGCCCCTCGGAAGAGCAGTCATCAGCCGCCACTGATCATTACTGCTAACACAACTGAAATCATTTTTCGGGCCTAACATGGCACTTCTCTTTTCACAGCTGCCAGTGTCAGTGTGCAGTGCGAGTTGTCCTCCAGGTACTAGGAAGGCTGTACAGAAAGGAAAACCTATCTGCTGTTATGACTGCATACAATGTCCACCAGGAGAGATCAGTAACAGCACAGGTACTACAGTAGCTCACACTATAATACTGTACAATGGCCAGAGACCTTGAAATGTGCTTTGTATTCATATTTGTTTAATTTCTTCACAGATTCTAGCGACTGCTTTCCTTGTGATTTGGAGTATTGGTCGAATGAAAGTAACGACAAATGTGTTTTAAAAGTTATTGAATTCCTTTCCTATACAGAAATCATGGGGATTGTGCTTTCTCTTTGTTCTCTCATTGGAGCATTAGTTACATCAATTGTATCTTTGGTGTTTTATCTTCATAAACAAACACCTATTGTAAGAGCCAACAATTCAGAGCTGAGCTTCCTGTTGCTCTTCTCATTGACTCTGTGTTTTCTCTGTTCACTTACTTTCATTGGTCGCCCCACTGAGTGGTCCTGTATGTTGCGTCACACAGCTTTTGGGATCACTTTTGTCCTCTGTATCTCCTGTGTTTTGGGGAAAACAATAGTAGTGTTAATGGCATTCAAGGCCACACTTCCAGGAAATAATGTTATGAAATGGTTTGGGCCTCCTCAACAAAGACTAAGTGTTGTTATCCTTACATTAATACAGGTCCTAATTTGTGTGCTTTGGTTAACAATATCACCTCCTTTCCCATATAAGAACATGCGTTATTACAACGATAAGATCATTCTAGAATGTAATTTAGGTTCAGCTGTTGGTTTCTGGGCTGTTCTTGCTTATATAGGCTTGCTTTCAGCCGTGTGTTTTATTTTAGCTTTTCTGGCTCGTAAGCTCCCTGATAACTTCAATGAAGCTAAATTCATCACATTTAGTATGTTCATATTCTGTGCTGTATGGGTTGAATTTTTTCTAGCTTACGTCAGTACACCTGGAAAATTTACTCTAGCCTTGGAGATATTTGCTATTTTAGCTTCAAGTTTTGCTTTACTATTTTGCATATTTGCCCCAAAATGCTACATCATTTTGTTAAAACCAGAGGAAAATACAAAAAAACATATGATTGCAAAATAGTAACTCTGAGAAACTCAAGGATGAAAATCTAAGTGGACAAAAATGTGATGTAGTAAGTAACTAAGTATGAAGGGTTTGGTTCCAGAGCACAATAAATACATTTTGACTAATTTCTGTCAAAAATTATTTCTGTTAAAACATGTTTTTTGTACCAAGAAAGTTTTCTGTTACAAACTTTCACATAGCATCTTTAGAATTTGATTTTCAAAGATTTATTATGAAACTGATTATTTTTTTGCAAAATGCAATAAATACATGACATGTTTTTTTTAAATGCTATAAATCTATTGAGCCAATATATAAATGTGCATTCATCTTTGCCATGTTATATCCATTTAGTTGACTAGTTGTATACACTGATTAAAAATAAACATTAATGGCAGTAATCAAAACACTTACTTTGTCATATAAATAACACTGTCATTGCTGCTGATATCCTTGGGACGTCGTTGCTAAACTTTTTTGACAGCGATCAACTGTTAAATGTGTTGTTCCTGCTCGATTTTTGTTGACTTTGAGTAAAATAATGGAAAGTTTTTCATAAGCTCCCCTGGGGTCAATGTGTTAGCATGACAGAAGCTTGATGCTGTCCTGTGAGAACTAGGATTCTTTGTATTCAACGTGCCGCCATTATTGTTTACAATGCGTGGAATGGTGTGCTATGATTTGTTGAGCGGATTTATTGGGTTCTACAAAAAAGGAGGACCGTGTTTTGTGAAAACAGGAAAAAAGATGACAGTATAACACGGCGAATATTGGATTTTGCATGAAATTAAGAATTTACTTTTTAATACTGACCAGATACATTGGTGGTAACTAATTTTTTTAATGCCATTGGAACCAAACTCTTTATAAATGCTTTTGGCTTGTTGGAGTGACAAAATGACTGGAAGAGGTTCAACATTACTGCCTGGAAAAACATTAAAATCACATGATATACACTGTCTCTACACTGCTAAATTAATTGATTACCAGGTCACATCATCTAATTGATGATGGCTACGCAACAGCATCACTTCTTTTAAGGCTTTCTGGCCCATAAGTTCTGCTCTCCTCACACTGTGGCAGGCACAATGTACTCTCACTGACCATTTTCATCACAGCTATATTCTGGACCTACATTGTGTATTGCCTAATAAAAGTGACAGACTTTTTGTATTTAATAAATAATGTAAATTCAATTCAGTAATTTGTAAATAAAAATTATAAAGCCATTCACATTTGGATTATAATATAAGTTTAAGTACACAAAGTGTCAAGTTTCTTACACTATGTGACATAAATAATACAAGCCAAAGTCAGTGATCTAGATTCCAATAACACTAAGTTATATTGCAACCATACATAAAACACCAACAGAGCCTAAATCTAAAAAAAATAAAGATTACATGTTACAAAAATCCATTCATGCTTCACATAAATCTGGAGTAAATTACTAAAAATAGCAATCATAACAGCATTGGTTAATCGGTTTATTGATAATGGGCGGTCTACACGACTTTTATGGATGTGTCAGCTTGTTTTACCATCCCCTGGAGGCCAGGTTCACCATGCCCTGCTTAACCTGCACCACTTGGAGCACCCTCACACAGTGGAGTCCATTACTCGCTTCATTGATCAGACATTAGATGCATGGGGAACTTGAGAACTAAGAACTTAAGCTGCCAGAAGATGGGGAGAACAAGTTTCAGAGAATGTCATGCCTAGCCCACACACTTAAAGATGCCATGAAGCACACAAGTGTTCAATCAGTCATAACAAAAAGCAAGAAAACTAGTACACAGTGCAAGGAAATCGTCAGCGGCTATTGAAGACTTTAATTAAAAGATTTGGCAAAAACTCTGGTCCTGGATTTTAGCACATGATGGAACAGCACTTCTGATATGCTGAGAAGACTGCTGGAGACCAGAACAGAGCTAAACAAACTACCTGAGAATTTTGGCATGGACAATCTTCTCCAGTGTTGTGTTTATAACGCGTTACAGTAACGTAACTAACTTTTCGGGTAAAAAGTAGTGTAATGCGCTACTACTGAAAATTTGGTAACGAAACGTAGTTCATTTTGCAATTCAGCGCAACGTTACTTTTGGTTAGATTTGACAGCGACACTGCCATCTGCGCGCTTGCGCAATAGTCACAAGGTCCACAGATGTGACAGAGGCTGGTGGCAGTCTGCAAAGAAATCATGGCAAGCGAGAAGCAGCCGACGCTATCTTTTGTGGGATGGAGGTATTCCCACTACTTCAAACTCGTCGAACCTAAGGGAGGAATGTGAGGGTAAGGTACACTTTGTCCTGGTGAGAAACTTTTGTCCACTGCCGTTAACTCGACTCCCAGCCTCACCAAGCATTTGAAAGGTAAACATGCTAACATGAAGCTTGTAGCTTAAGATCCCTGTTGGGGAAATGATGATATGTCGAGTTCAACCCCAAATAAGCAGCTAAAACTTCATGTTCACCACCAGGAGGTAACTAAACAAGAGTTGGACAAACTTGTCACTTCGTTCATCGAGATTCGTTACAGTCGAATCTCCCACTATCAGAAAGATACTTAGCAAAATACCAATAACAGGGGTAGGCATGGGCCGGTATAATTAATTAACTAAAATTTGTTATTTCAGATGCCAGGTTTAAATTATAAAATGCTTTCAAAAAATATATAATATTTTCGTAATGTATATTAAATATAAACATCAAATCAATCACATTAATTAATGAATTTTGTATAAACACAGCTTATACCTTGGAGACGGTATCACAGAACATTTTAGTGGTTTTGAAACTACGACTCTCGGTATACCTTGAAACCGGTAACCAGCCCATGCCTAAACAGGAGACAGGTGCCCATGGTCAGATCATACACTTTCACGAGCTATGGGCGAATGTTATCTAAAAATGGAGATTGAATTAAAGAAAACGTTTGAGAGTTTGCAGTATGTTTCAACCACTGCAGATATATGGAGTTGCCATAACCAAAGCTTTCTGGGAATTACTGTGCACAGTGCACTGGATCAATCCACGCAACTTGAAACATGAGAAAGCTGCCATCGCATACAAAAGAATAAAGGGCAGGAATACATATGATGTTATAGGCTTTGAAATGGAACAGATTCACTCAGCGTTTGGCCTTTCACATAGGATCACCACCACCAACGGGTCACATTTTGTTAAAGTTTTTAAAATGTATGCACCCCCTGAGCCTGACGAGGAGGAGGATGAAGAGCAAGTTGAGCAAGGTGTAGTTTTCACAGATGTGGAGGGGTTGCTTTAGACCACAGAAGGACAGTTTTCTCTCCCCTCGCATTTTAGGTGTGCTTCGTATACGCTCAATTTGATCTTGTGCAATGACATTGACAAATGGCTGTCATCTAACACTGACTCAAAATCTGTGTACAGGAGTGCAATGGCGAAGTGTGCTGCTCTTTGGACAAAGGCAAGCCGTTCTGGCCTCTGAGGTTTTGTGGGGAAAAAATTATCATGCCAACATCCACAAGGTGGAATTCCTTCCATGATGCCTTGTCTCGTATCAGTGACATCCCGGCCTAAGATTTGAATATGCTTTGTACTAGGCTGTACATCAGAGGCCCAACAGAGCACGAACATCTATTCCTAAAGCAATACTGCAATGTTTTGAAACCAATGACAATAGCACTGGATATCTTGCAGGGTGAAGAAAACTGCTACTATGGTAGTCTTCTAACAACCCTGAAGGCCGTGATTTCAAGGACACTCGCACTCCAAAATGGACTGTAGGGATGACAGCAGACCTACTGGGTGTAATTGTACAGGTAAGCTAATTCTTAATAGCCTATTTGAAAGTTAGCTACAGCCCTACATGTTGTTTCCTAGTAATTAAAGAAAACAATTTAGTTTTATATTTATGTTTAAATAAAAGAAAAATTATTTAATCTATGTTGATTATACAAAAAGTGAAAAGCATGCGTAAGATCATAATTTTGCGCAATATATCCGGTATGTATCTTATGCAGACCCCAACCGGGGGTGGCCACTACGCCTCTCAAGGCGACTTGGCCCCTTCTTCTTCTTCCCGCAGGAGGCGTCCGGGACAGCTGATGGAGGTTCCTGCAGGGGCAGATCCAGAGGACGGCTTCCTATGATGGGGGCGTACAGGTAAATATCCACAAATAAGTGTTCTTCAATATTATCAGTTCAGGTAGTGGACCTCTACAGTGGGGTCGTACAGGTAAATGTCCACAGGTAAGTGTCACAGGGTGACTTTTATAGAGCGGAACCGAAATTGGCGAAACTTGGTTCCGCTCGAAGATGGTTTCCGCCCAGGCTACATTTGACGACACAATCTCTCACTTCCTGGTTTCCAGGGCAACGTAATCAGGGCTTTACGAGCCACAGGTGCCAAACATTAAAGAAGCGGATGATGATTGGAGGCTATGGAAGGATGAGCCACATAAAAGGCCCTGCAGAAAACACGAGGACAGGCACGTCAGACACGAGAGGCGATCGACACGGGGAAAGCTCCTCTGCCAAAGGCAGAAAAGACGACCTGCACCTTTTGAAGAGCCCGCAGGCTCTGTTGATCCGGGCTGCGCTACGAAGCGCGCGGAAAGAGGACAGGAGCCACGAGAGGCGAAGGAAAGGCAGGACGTAAATTGATTAAAGAAGCACCCCGTAGAGAGCAGTGTGAGGGTTGTTGACGTTGTACTGCAGTGTTGTGTGCACTCATCGGGTGCGTTGCTGGTAGCGGTCCGGCTCTCTTTCCCAGACTGAAGCAGTGCAGTTAGAGAGATATTGTGAACCTTAAAGGTTGAGAAAACGAACGGATGAAACCGTGAACACAGCCACAACACAAGAAGAAAACGGAGTTTATGTGAGTACAGACCTGCAAGTGGATTGTGTAAACGCTGGAGAGACGCCCAGTTTTGCAGGATTGATGATTGCCTGTTGTGTGGGTCAGAAGCAAAGGACAGTGAGATTGATCGTTTACGGTGCTTGTGAGTATAACATTTGGTGAAGACGCTTTGTACACTAACCTGTATTTCCAGTGGATACCTCCAGGAGAAGGAGGGCGGCCCTACCCCTGAGATAGCATGGTAGGTGAGCCGAGGAAACATCCGGCGAAAGCGAAGCACAGCGACATGACCACCAGCGAGACTGAATATTTCCATCACCAATAGGACCTGGGCAAAGTGTAAAGAGACGGGCGTCCTTTGTGTACACTTGAGCGTGGTGGGTGAGTCTGTGTGTCGTGGAAACTTACACTTTTGACGTGGTGCTGTGTACTGCTGTGTATTGCTGTGTGTCTTGTCAGACAAACCCCCGCCTCCGTACACTTTGTCAAAGGAAGACGAAGAGGTTGCCGGTCTTAGCAGAGAACCTAATTATGAAAATTATAACCTGAAATTATGCTGTGAATACGCTTTAAGCCTACGTAGCGAAGCGGTGCCACGGAAACGATTTCCCGTCCAGACGTTGGGGTATTTCTGGAGAACGGCGGTGAAGAATTGAACGATTGGTAAACGTGTGAGTACAATTAAAGGTCACTTCTGCTGATGCTTTTCTCTACCTAATACTTACTGTTGCAGAGGGTGAGGTGTAGGAACTCCGCCGTCCCGGGCCTCTACAAAGGGGCGCCTCTGCTCGGGATACGATCGCCTAGTCGGCAGACAGAGAAGGGCAGCGCTCGGCCTGGTGTGACGACGCGACGTGTCCACCCCCCCCTGTGACCAACGAGCTCGTCGCGAGGGTTCGCCCCCGACGTCGCCTGGAAACCCACTTGTTGATCTGACCTATTGAGAGAAACCAATTTACGTAAGTCCGCCATCTGGATGTGTTATATTGGCCCCTTCTAAGTCTGTTGATTACAGGGACGGGGAACGCACCGCACTGAAACGAAACGCGATAAGGATCCTGTAAGAGAACGAACTGTGCGGAACTTGTACTTACCGTAAACTGTAGTCCGCGAAGAGGTGAGAGCGAAACCAAGTTGTACTAACTGTGCCTTTGTGTCCCAGCCGTCACCTGTGGAGGAAAAGAGAGAGAGTGAACCTCAGAGAACGAACTGGTGGAACTTGTACTTACCGTAAGCTGTAGTCAGCAAGGAGGTGAGAGTGAAACCAAGCTGTACTAATTGTGCCTTTGTGTCCCAGCTGTTGCCCGTGAAGAAAGAGAGAGAGAATGGGCGACACGAAAAGGAACTGTGTGAAATCCAGCCTGTGAAAATAACGAGAGCCTGAAGAGGCCGTTATTTTAAGTTCCCCTTCCTCCCTCCCCTATTTATTTCTTTAAGTATTTAAATAAAGTACATTTTAATATTATGCTTACTAGAGGTCGACCAATATGCTTTTTCTCTGGCCGATGCCGATTTTTAGAAATCAGGGCAGCCGATGGCCGATATGTTTGGCCGATTTTCTATATGTACATAATAAGTAAAATGTTTTCATCATTAGCAGATATTTTAAATGTAAAAATGTCACTATTTAGGTCAAAGTATTTAAAAAAATATGTCTGGTCTTTCTGAAGAGTTTTACAACCTCCTCTGCACCATGCTTTTATCAGACACAGATATTACCTTACACACTGTCATCATCTTTGATCAGTTTTTTACCATGGCTTTTATTGCTTTGTAGGATAAAATCCTTATTTGTTAGACCTGATAAAATATTTATTCATCATAAAGTTAACATAGTAAATGTCTATGTTTTTTAGTTGAGACTGTTATTTAGGGCAAATCTTTCTAAACACATTTACATTCTCATTTCTGAGGGGCTATAAGTGACTGATTGTGCTGACAGTGACGTCTTGTGAGTTTAGTGTTGGGACAGTTCTTTTGTTTCAACCGTTCATTCAAACGAATCCGTTCAAAGGAGTCAGTTCACGAATTGGACGCGCTGTGTTGTAATCCAGGCTGAGCAGCGCAAAAATGTAAACAAAGTGTTACTGTAACAACACAAAAAAACATTTCCTCTGTGGATATGATTTGGTCTTCCGACTTTTCGCCATCGAGTCAGTTTTGTTTTGAGTAATAAAAGCAGGGAGACAGAAAGCGTGCGCGCGTGGCTCTTCTCTCTCTGTCACGCAAACAAAACGCATCATCACTCATTAATCACATGAAATGAGCCTAATCTTTGCACGGACAGTGCACCGCGAGACATAAGCCCGTCGCGCTGTTGTACTGGCTGCTTAATTCGTGCGATCCCGCCATCATTTAGTTAAGCTGTTTGTGAACAAGGCACGGCTGTACACACACGAGACGGGAGCGATCTGCTTGCAGCAACAGGCAGCGTCACGAGTTCTACAACAGCGCTTAGGTGCCCGCAGATGCGTCTGCCTATTAATCGGCCTAATTTTGCAGCAAAATCGTCCAAAGCCGATTTTTTAAATTATGCCAAAAATCGGCCAATTATTCGGCCGGCCGATAAATCGGTCGACCTCTAATGCTTACCTTGTGTGTCTGGTCATTGGGGTGGCTTTGGGTACCTCCTCGAGGTGGAAAAAGGGGGCGTGACCTTATTAACATCTGGGTCCACCCCTACCTGTGACATAAGTGTTCTTCAATACTATCAGTTCAGGCGGCGGACCTCTACAATGGGGGCTTACAGGTAAAAATCCACACGTAAGTGTTTTTCAATACTATCTGTTCAGGCAGCGGACCTCTATGGGGGGGGCTTTTCGGTAAAGATCCACAGGTAAGTGATCTTCGATTCTAATAGTTCAGGCGACGGCTCTCCACGGTGGGGGCTTACTGGTAAATATCCCAGGTAGGTGACTTGCGGTACGTAGTACACAGAGACAATATCTCTCTACGGTGGGGGGCTTACAGGTAAGTGTCAACAGGTAAGTGGCGGTCTGTACGTAGTACACTGAGACGATATCGGATGATAGCTCTCTACGGTGGGGGCTTACAGGTAGGTATCAGCAGGTAAGTGGCGTTCTGTACGTAGTACACTGAGACAACATCAGACGATGGCTCTCTACGGTGGGGGCTTACAGATAGGTATCAACAGGTAAGTGGCGTTCTGTACGTAGTACACTGAGACAACATCAGACGATGGCTCTCTACGGTGGGGGCTTACAAGTAGGTGTCGGCGGGTAAGTGACTATGCATACAATATACACACTTAGAGGGCTGTTCGACTCACAGTTTGACCTGGGCCTCTACGACGATTCCTCCGCTTCGTAGGGAGTGGGGGCAACAATACAGAGACAACACTCACCAAGGGTGCTTTTCTTCTTTCAATCTCTTTCCCACACCTGACGTCGAGGCCTTCTCACACCACTCGGCCCAATTCGCAGCAGAAGGGGATCCAAAGGCATTCACGGCAACCACCACTACAGACAGGTCTGGGCCAACAGCAGGCAGCACTGGTCTGTATGTCGATAACTGGAGTTGTGTCACTTCCCTCCCCTCTCCTCTAGCTCCACCGATAGGAGATCTTGACAGGGGCGCACTTTCCTGAAGAACTCCACAGTAATTATTACACCCACACACTTCTTACTTCGAATCAACAGGTCTTCCTTCCCCACAGCAGCTTGACATTTACAGAGGGGCTCACCTCGTTTTTGTTCCAGTGGCGAGGGTCAAATACGGAAAGCGGCATATAATAGAAGAAGTGGCTCCTGCCAAAGTGGCGTTGCGTCTCGTTCCCTTCGGGGCTTACCCCTCGGCCTTGGAGTATGCACAGACAAACAGGGGCACAGCACAGTACTGCAAAGCTCCAGTGTACACACTTCAAAGCAATTTTCTCACACCACACTTCACTCACTCAGTGGCTTAAGGTCTGTACCATATGGCTTAAACCGAAGACTCCTCCCTTCCGGAACCCCAAAACGCAGTGCAACAGGCAGACCACAATGTACGTCACGACTGCTTCCAGTTGCCCTCCTTTATCGCTCGGCTCTCTCACCAGTCTCTCACACAGTGGGACCCCTGTTACACAACTTCGCAACTTCCACAGAGATGGTTAGTACTCCGCAAACAGGTAAGATAGTAGAATTCAAATCCATATATGATGTACTCACAGTGTCAGCTGAATAATCCTTGTTTTCCTCCTCTGAAGGCAGTCGTTTCGCCAATCCTTGCCCGGACCAAGATGGCGTCCGTTTGAGCCCCGTATCTCTCAACAATAATCCAGGTAGGACGTTCTCACTTCCTACAATCAGCACACAACATCATAACATCCTTATCCACACTGTTATCTTCAAACCTGTATATCCATTTGCCCCTTTGTCCTTCCGTCGCGTTTCAACGCCAAGATTCTAGTCGTCTTACAGCTCACTTTCCACCTTTGCTTCACCCCAAACAACCAGTTCGTCCCACGGACTCAACCGGACCAAACAACAACAACTTCCTGTTTCCTTGTTGTTCCTTACATATCCCTCCTCGCGCCCCAATGGTCCAATCACCGATCACCACGTCCATGAACACACCTGCGAGCAATCCAGCCCAAATTTCGGTCTAGCGGGTTCCCGGAAGTGGCGGGTGTTTGCGGAATGGCGTCCGGGCAGAACTGATCTTCACCCCTTTTTTTGTTCCGCCTTTCTAAGAAGTCACTCTGTGACACAATTTGCACCGGTGTTGGAGAGCAGGGAAGCTTTATTGGCTCCCTTGACGTTGCCGAAATGTAAAGTTCGGTGGATAGGGGGAGCGGAGCAGAGAGAAGCGACACGTGCGCTGCTCATTGCGGTCTGTTGCACTCTACCCCATGATGCAGAGCCAGCTGAGAACAAAAACAGAGAAGTTGTCGCATACAGCAGCGCCAATGAGAAGGACTTTTTCATTTTGATAAGGAGGAGGAGGAGGAAGACGCAATGGCCTTTAGTGCATACTCAGAGGTACTTGAGTACATGAGATCAGGCTTAGAGTTAGAAGTTCTCAACCGTTTCCCCCGAGTGAAAGCTGTGTTTATGAAATACAACAATGCCACACCATCCAGTGCACCGGTGGAAAGGCTGTTCAGCCTTTGAGGTCTTGTGCTTACCCCCAGAAGAAACAGACTTTCAGATAAACGTTTTGAAAGACTGCTCTTGATTAGGTATAATCACCCATTTTGTGCTGATGTGGAATAGGTTGCCTGACTGTTGTGCTTAATTTTATTTTGGCTAAAATGTCTTTTCTTCTAAGCTGTATTATGCCATTTTATTTTATTTACACAAGCCATCTACATCAAGCCATTTTTAAGTTATTATTTTATCTGTTGGATTTAGAGGAAGCATGCATGGTTTATTTTGAGACATATGACCCGTTTTGAGGTTAACATGTTGTTCCTAAAGAACTTATTTATACTATTTTATAATAAAGAGCACAAAATAAATACCTGTTATGTCCTCTATAGTATAACTTTATGTAGACCTACAGATTTAGGAACAGATATTAAGTTCTCCACAAAGACAAGCAACATAAAAGTAACGTAAAAGTAACAAGTATGTAAAAAGTTACTTTCCAAAGGCGGTAACTATGTAAAGTAATGGATTACTTTTTTTAAAGTAACGAGTAACGAGCAAACACTTTTTAAAAGTAACTTCCCCAACACTGCACTTCTTACAAGCGATTGGACTAAGCTAGAGAACTTTGTTAAGCTGCCTGAGCCCTTTGCTAAAAATTCTCTGGCCAGCATCATATGTCGAAATTGCAGTCATAACCGTTCTAATTCATCATACACAATCTGAAAACAGGGCTTTAAGTGTAAAATACAGAACTTGTCCTTCAAGCTCAGAAATTTTCCCTAATAAAATAAGGGAAGAGAAGAAGCATAATGATAGGTTTGTACAGGAGTAAAGTGCCATTAGCCTATTGAATGTAAGTATCTGGGCAAGTAAGTTTATACTGAAATTTTTTATGTATCTTCAATGTAATATTTCAACAAACACATTATTTATTAATTAATGGTCAAATACTAAATTGAGAATTTATAACATTTTTAATAAGCTGTAAAGCCTGTCAATTTGTTTACTTTAATACAACTACAATATTCAGCCTTTTCCCAGAATTTTCTAAAATAATTTTATCATAAAGATTGGTTTATTTATTATAATTTATCCATTACAAATTTTAGATAACTAAAGCTGGTTAAAGGAATTTTTATTTTGGAAAAAATAACCGCTGCTGTTTCAAGACATGCGCACTAGCTGTGACATTTAGCGGGCTTTTCACTTCGGCCCTGCGTTCCAGTTCGTTTTTTTATGAACTTCCCTCGCTAACTTCCCTCAGTCTCGTTCACTCGGATGTACGTCATTGCTTACATTGTACAAGTGCCCACTACTGCTAGAACACTATAAGTGGGTTCAAATGGATCGCCATAAGCCCTTGATCACATGGAAAGTGGAGACCGCCCCCTCCATGTGCAAAGCGCGAGTTTGCTAAGTGACGTCACAATCGTGTTGCATTGTGGGATATGAAGCTGCATGGAGTGTACATATGAAGCAGACTCGCTCCCTCGGTCAAAATCGAGGGAGCTAGGGTCTGTCCATACAAACTTCCCTCGTCCACTTGACGAAGTGGAACGCACTTCAAAATGGCAACAGGGATTCCCCCGAGGGGAAGTGCTTAGGGAAGTTCGCGAGTGTGTGTCTAATGGCGCTTTTCCATTGCATAGTACCCCACGGTTTAGTTTAGTTTGGGTCGGGTCAGCTCACCTCACTTTGGCGTGGTTAGCTTTTCCATTGAGTTTAGTATCACTTTGCAGTGGGAGGGATTATAGGCGTGTCGTAATATTTGCGCAGCATACTGCTGTGACATCATACAAGTGAGAGCGTCCTTGTACATTCCCATACATTTATTTATTTATCAGTCTGCCACAAAATTAAAATTGACCACCACAAATAAATGTTTGCACATCACGTTTATCACTACCTCTGTCTCACATGACCGTTTCTGTTCAAACACCGTTGCGTCAGTCGACGGCGCTCCGCTGAGCCTCAATGAAGTTGCATTAAAGCATAAATAATACTGACGTGCACGTCGCGAATCTGCCGCCACAAACTGCATGTCTGGAAAAACTTTTATGTGTTCCTGATTCACAACCCGTGGATGTTTTTCATCGCTAAAAGGGAGTTTTGAAACTTATAGCAGAACACAGATGACAACATGTTTGTTTGAGACAGCGCAAGCTAGCAATAAGCTAAAGCTAATATTTTACATAATAGGATGACGCCGATGACGATTCTCTCAGACCAATCAGTGATCTACAGTGTTTACGCGTCACGTTTGGTATCAGTTCGGGTCGCTTGGAACCCCAACTGAGGTGGTACGAAAAAAAGTATCGGGTACTACGAAGTGATCCCAATGGAAAAGCTCCCAAAAGTAAGCTGACCCGACCCAAACTAAACCAAACCGTGGGGTACTATGCAATGGAAAAGCGCCATAAAACTGGAGTGGAACGCACCCCTGGTCCAGTATGTTGCTGCATGAAGTGCAATTTCTCTGAAGTAAGAATGTTTGTTATTTAACATGATTTAAAATATGTATACTCTGCACATATTAGATAAAACTTCATTTAAAAGAAGGGCAAACTGGTGTGTGACTGATATAGAGTATAAATGTGTTAAAATATGTTTATAATGTCCTCAGTTGTATGTAATGTAATGCTGTATAGTTCTTCTGTGTTGTGCATAAGCCACTAGGGGGCACTAAAGTGTTTACTATTATGAAACGCGTAAATATGTTTGTCCCCTGTGAGTAAAGGGCTCGTTATAGTCGTGCGTAGGTCCTAAGGCAGAGCTACGCACAGGCTACGGATAGCCTACGCCGTAGCTACGGCGTGGAACCTACGCACGACTATAAATCGCCCTTGCGTAGAACCTACGCACGACTATAAATCGCCCTTTAAGGGCGATTTATAGTTGTGCGTAGGTTCTACGCCGTAGCTACGGCGACGGCTATCTGTAGCCTGTGCGTAGCTCTGCGCAGCCTGACGCGCACCTCACAAAACATTTAACAGCGCATCAGATCTACGCGGACCACAAGCGCTGTGATTGGTCCACCAGAACCCCTCCCGTCAGATAAAAAAAATGCGTCATAGGTATTTCCGTTTGTGACGGTGAAAACAAAGATGGGCCAAGTTGAGGAGTGATTTAACTCAAACTGCAACAAAAGTCACTGTTTATTTACTTCCATCATTGCTGGTCTTCTCAAATTGTACACAACAAGTTGCTGTTTCTTCTTCGTTTGTGGGTTAACTTTCTAAGCTTCTTCTTCTTTAACGTTTGTGCTGCTTCTGTGGTTACACGCGTGGATACTGCCTACCAGCGGTCGCGCGTGTGTTTGCAGTATAAATGAAAACCGACACGGAACCTACGCCGTTGCTGCTACGCCGTAGGACCTACGCACGACTATAACGAGCCCTTTACTGTGTGGTCACTACTGCTGCTATCCATCCGGGGTTTTTTTTATTTTTTAGGAAAATAAGTGAAAACCTCTTTAAATCCATGTAGTATTCCTTAGTGCGCCAGTCTCATGTGCGCGCTCCACTGCTGCAGCACGCGCTTCTCTGCTACGCTCCTTCAGAACGCGCTTGCGAACCCACGTCACTCACGTTCGTTTACAAATATTATTTTACAGATTTCTTTACTTTCTTTCGTCATTTAGTAACTTAAATATCAAAGAACAAATATTTTAGTGGTTTTTGATCGATTTTAAAGTCTATATTAAGACAGGGTGTTAGAAGCGTTTGACTGATGTAAAAACAAGATATAACTTTAGCTAGGCGGCTACCCAGCTAACAATTTTTGGTTCCCAAAACGTTCCCCTAACGTTAGTTTTTGGTTCTCAAAACGTTCCCCTAACGTTAGTTTTTGGTTTCCATAACGTTATTTTCCAAGGTTTGTTTTTGGTTAGCCAGGAAAGTTTTCTTTACAGAAATAGAACGTTATTTTTAGGTTATTTTAACGTTTTTCTAACGTTAGGAAAACGTTAGAATAACGTTAGGAAAGCGTTAGAATAACGTTAGGAAAGCGTTAGAATAACGTTAGGAAAACGTTAGAATAACGTTAGGAAAACGTTAAAATAACCTAAAAATAACGTTCTATTTCTGTAAAGAAAACTTTCCTGGCTAACCAAAAACAAACCTTGGAAAATAACGTTATGGGAACCAAAAACTAACGTTAGGAAAACGTTAAAATAACCTAAAAATAACGTTCTATTTCTGTAAAGAAAACTTTCCTGGCTAACCAAAAACAAACCTTGGAAAATGCACAGTTGACATGGAGTGAAAAATTATCTCACCAGGGAGCGAGGCCGCGTTGCCATGCACGCACTGACAGAGTGCGCAGAGCTCAAGACTCCAGCCTCAGTGAAGAAGTGAAGGCTTACAAAAGTACGGCACGTCTATTAGTTCATCCCATGCTGTGTTTTTATCTATCATATCTATCTAAAATAAGTAAAACACATTTCCGTATAAGGAGGAATAAAATAATTTATTTAATACAAAATCTATAATAATTAAATTATGCTATTACTGGAAAAGTGTATATTAAAATATTATACCATTATATAACACAGGTTATTTTATATAAAAATACCTCAACACATCACATATTATGTATTTAGATAACATTATATTTTATCAAATATATAAATAACCATTGACTTCAACACAATAAAGAAGACTTAAAACAGATATTTATTGAAAATATATAAACATTTAATTCACTTTAGTGTAACAGACCTTACAGCAGCCGCCTCTCCATCAGGCACGTGCACACAAACGGTGGGCTCGAGATCACCCGGCGCTGCGCAGACCGATCGGCGAGGTTTGCCGCTTGCAGTCGAGGGAGGAACTGAAGACGGAGCCGTCAAGCCGGACACCTGCTGCTTGCCGTAGTGACGTGTGCGCCGTGTTTCCTTGTTTATAATCGCAAATGAAGTGAATAAGATGCTGAATTTGATCAAAACAAACCTTTTAATAAAAAGTTGCAACCAGAAACATTTTATATCGAATATTTTAATTGCTGCTTAAACTGTATACCCGAAAATAAGGGGAAACAAGCCTATATTATTAAAATGCCAATAAAGTTTGTTATTTTCATTTTTATTTTATTACACGACACAATATAACATATTTTAGGGTATTAAAGTGTTTTTTTCCTGTTTTAAAACATGAATTTATAATGTTTATTAGTGAAACTAAAGGTTGGATTAAACTTGAAACGCACGTGATCGTTGTCATCAATGAGGCGACCAATCAAGTTAAGCTGTTACGTCATCACAACTCCGGGCAGCCGCTCTGGAGAAGCTGCACCGGCTGAGCCAGCCGGCTACTCTCGAAACGCTCTCGCGGTACTTAAAAACCATATGACACAGTCACGTGCCTGCAGCGCCAGCTGAAGTCGGACAAAAGTACTAACCAAAATGCACTGCTTCAAGGCAGCCGCCGATCGGTCTGCGCAGCGCCGCATGAAGTCGAACACACCTATAGACATCAAAGGGGGCTTGAGCACCTGCCCTTTTTATTCCTGGAGAGAAAGTGCCCTTTTTTTCTGGGGTGCTTTAAAAAAATATGATCTTTATAGTCCAGGCAAACTAACTCATTTTGGAGCAAAAAATAGAAGTAATTGTAAAAGAATTTTTTTCAGCATAGATCATTTCTATGAGGTGTCCAGAACAACATACTAAAAGTCCTAAGAAATCCCAGCTGAGGAAATATGTCAATTTCCCACCAATCCGAAATGTGTGCCAATAAGGCCAGACTACAACACACCCCAATGGGGCTATTTTTTTCCTTTACTCCTATCAAAATGAAACTTTACACAATGAAAGTACCCATGAAAAGTAATTTTTTTTGTATTACAAGTTGCTTTGAAAATTACATTTAATATGCAAATGAGCTATACACTACTCGAATATGCCCAAAATACACCCAAAAGTAACTTTTTGGTATTACAAGTTTCTTTTGAAATGAATTTGAATATCCACATGAGCTTTACACTTATTTAATATGTCCTAATTTGCATAGGCTGAAACATCATTCATATGTTTGATAAATATATCAGCCCAATGTTCATCCAATCATCCTGCTGCTTTTAGACTGGCCTCTAACCTGAAAACTGCCTGGCTTGGTAGTTCCTGCCAGCTGTATAACCCCCGCCGGTATAATCTTCAGGGTCACGGAGGAACACAAGCCTGAACAGAAGGGGAGAGTTGTGTTTTTTTGTGTGTGTTTTTGTTTTTACATTTTTTTATGTTTTTTTATCCAGCCTGGATCCTCAACCCCTTCTCTGTGGCTTTTGGTTCGGGCACCCCCATATCATTTCCTGGTTTGTTCTTTACTTGGTTCTTCCCCTCTGGGTTATATTCATCTGATAAAATTGCCTCACTAAAGCAATCTGAATTGCAGCACTAGCAAAATCTGTACAATTTAAATGCATGTTAAGTTAGAAAATAGATCAACACAGTAAATGCATTAACAAAACACAAGAAAGACTGATTCCTTTTTTCTTAAGGTCACTAGTATAACAGCATAAATGTACCTGAGGTTTCCTTGCAGCATTGATATGGGTAAAAAAATTGCATTGCAAAATACATTCATTACAATGCAGTGCAATTGGCCATTTATTTTGTTGGGGCACTATTATGGGTCAGTGCTGAAACAGTTTATATAGAATCCTCTTATGTTTCAGAATTTAAATGACATTTTTATTAAGAATGTGTAATTGATTGTTTTCCATACTTACATTTTAATCAGGGAACGAAAACCCTACCGTATTATAGATTTTTATTTAAAAGCAACTAAATGATTTCAGACTTTTTCCATTCAAGATGACACATCAAGCTCTTCAAACAATCCAACCCCACTCATTTTGAGGCTGTAATTCTACATCTCATCTATTTGGCATAGGAAAGGGATGGCACTGAAAAAAGTAAAGAATGACACTAGCTTTCTCAAACAAGCTAAGGTGTTTAGCCAGTCACAGGAAAATGTGGGAAAAGGCATCATCATTGCAGGTGAAAAAGCTCTAGTATCACTGTATGGGGGCAAAAGGATGAATCACTGGACATGCTAAGATACAGGCAATTCTTTAAAGTAACTCAGAACTCATCTCCAGTGGAAGCTCAATCTCTCCCTCCAACGTCAGCAGCTGCAAAGTTCCATAGTCTTCGGGTCTTTTACCAAATGATGAAGTGGAAAGGGGGAAGTGAACCTATGGACCCAAAACCTTGGGGGTGCCATGTTTTGGATGGGAGATTAATGTCAATAATGACTGATCAGCCAAGCAGCGTAACGAGCCAACACCATGTCAATTTTTTCCCAGGCTGGGAGGACCAGCTTAAACCAGCTACTGCCACCTTAAATCAGCAAAAAACAGTTACCAGCTTATGCTGGTCTTAGCTGAATTTTTCAGTAGGGATTGCTGCTATGACTCACTGCTATGACTAAACACATACGCATAGGTCTAAAAGGTACCACATTGTGAAAAGCGCTATATAAATAAAATTGAATTGAAAAAAATTAAATACATAAATAAGATGCTCACTTACATTATAGGCTATAGCGTTACATTATAACCACATTATAGCGGCATTTTCCGGGCTTCAGTTCTGGATGGCATGATGCACACAGCAGCTCTAAACTTCAGCTCAATCATTACATACGCAGAAAGATTGATCCATCTTACTGCTGCACTTTTGTAGTTGATAGTTACGTCCACTGTAATTGCACGAAAGACTGCAGCACAAAGAGATGCACGTGCAAAAAACATGGACCCCCTTGCACTAACATTTGTGGAGAATGTTGTGGTAATAGCTGTACAAACTCACAGTTGCCTGATTTATCAAATGAATATGACCCAGAGGGGAAGAACTAAGCAAAGAACAAACCAGGAACTGATATAGGAGGTGCCAGAACCAAGAGACACAGAGAAGGGGTCGAGGATCCAGGCTGGATTTAAAAAAAGATGTAAAAACAAAATCACCAAAAAACAAAAACACCAAAAAAAGGCCTCCCCTTCTGTTGCTACCTTGTTGTAATGGGGAGGCTTGTGTTCCTCCCTGACCCTGAAGATTATACCGGCGGCGGTTATACAGCTGGCAGGAACTACCAAGCCAGGCAGTTTTCAGGTTAGAGGCCAGTCTAAAAGCAGCAGGATGATTGGATGAACATTGGGCCGATATATTTATCAAACATATGAATGATGTTTCTGCCTATGCAAATTAGGACATATTAAATAAGTGTAAAGCTCATGTGGATATTCAAATTCATTTCAAAAGAAACTTGTAATACCAAAAAGTTACTTTTGGGTGTATTTTGGGCATATTCGATTAGTGTATAGCTCATTTGCATATTAAAATTAATTTTCAAAGCATAAAAAATTACTTTTCATGGGTACTTTCATTGTGTAAAGTTTCATTTTGATAGGAGTAAAGGAAAAAATAGCCCCATTGGGGTGTATTGTAGTCTAGCCTTATTGGCACACATTTCGGATTGATGAGAAATTAACATATTTCCTCAACTAGGATTTCTTAGGACTTTTAGTATGTTGTTCTGGACACCTCATAGAAATGATCTATGCTGAAAAAAATTCTTTTACAATTAGTCTGTCGTAAAACGCTATTTTGCCTGGACTATTATCTGCCTGTTTCTGTTAATCTGTATCTTTATCTGTATCTGCCTGTTTTTTGACCTGTGCCTGTTTTCTGGATTTTGATTGTTACTCTGCCTGCCCTGAACCTGAGCCTGTTATTTGGATTAAGATTGTTGGATTACCCTTACTGGATTTGTTTGCTGGCCCTTATTGGGATTTTACACAATAAATACCTTTTGCACATGGATTCATCTTCTCATCGCTTTCTTTAAAGCACCCGTTACAGAATAATCAGCCATAACCCGGATCCAGCGAAGGTTAGTAACTTCCCACCAGCAGCATTTTTGCACTACTTGAACTCCGCCAGAACCACTGCCGTATTGAGGATTATGTGAGTGATTTTCTGGAATTGTCAAATCAAGTACATTATGATGAGGAAACATTGAAACCGATTTTTTATAATGCTCTTGATGAGTGGTTGCGTCTGTGTATGCCTCATGATATGTCTGCCTGGTCCCTGGAGAGTTATATTGACTTTTCCCTGTTATTGTGTGGCTCACCATTCACTGTGGGTGTTGCAGATACACCTTCAGAGAATATATACAACACAACAAGCCATGTCATGCCTGTTCTGCCCAAGCCTGTACAAGTCATGCCTGTTCCCAAAATGGCCACCACCATGCTTGCTCCCAAAATGGCCGCCACCCTGCCTGTCCCCAAAATGGCCGCCACCCTGCCTGTTCCCAAAATGGCCGCCATCCTGCCTGTTTCTACACTCGCACCTGTTTTTGAGAGAGCCACTGTCATCCCGGCACCTGAATTACAGAGAGCCATCATCACCACCACATCTGCACTCATGAGGGCTACGACTCACCCAGCACCTGACATAAAGATGGCCGCCATGCCTGAATCTACCACTGAGGTATGTCTCCTGGACAGTATATTACCTGAATTTGCCATAGCCCTGTGGTTCGTTTGGTCTGCCTTCTGCTCTGTTGTTCCCGAGGTTCCTCAAGGCCCTGAATCAGATTCACCCGACTCATCTGATCTGCCCGACTCATCTGATCTGCCCGACTCATCTGATCTGCCCGACTCATCTGATCTGCCTGTCCTGCCTGATTCGCCTGTCCTGTCTGAATCATCTAATTCATCTGACTCGCCTGATTCATCTGACTCGCTCGCTTCATCTGATTCGTCTGTCCCATCTGATTCGTCTGTCCCATCTGATTCGTCTGTCCCATCTGATTCGTCTGTCCCATCTGATTCGTCTGTCCCATCTGATTCGTCTGTCTCACCTGATTCACATGATTCGTCTGGCTCACCTGTCTTATCTGACTCACCTGGCTCATCTGATTCACCTGGCTCACCTGAGTCATCTGAAGTGTCTGGTCCACCACCTGGGACTTCGCCACCCTGGGCTTTGGAAGCTTGTCCAAGTTTTTTTTGGGGGGGTAGTACCCGGACACAGGAAGGAGGCAGAGGACGCCGAGGCGGAGACCGAAGTGGACTCTGATCCTTCCTCTCCTTGTGTTCCAGGGCTATTCCTACCCAATGATCAAGCTTCATGTCGGCCCATTGACCCTGCTCCATGTCTGCCCCTTGGTCCTAGTCCAAGCCTGCCCCATGACCCAGGTCCAAGCCTGCCCCACGACCCAGGTCCAAGCCTGCCCCACGACCCAGGTCCAAGCCTGCCCCACGACCCAGGTCCAAGCCTGCCCCACGACCCAGGTCCAAGCCTGCCCCACGACCCAGGTCCAAGCCTGCCCCACGACCCAGGTCCAAGCCTGCCCCACGACCCAGGTCCAAGCCTGCCCCACGACCCAGGTCCAAGCCTGCCCCACGACCCAGGTCCAAGCCTGCCCCACGACCCAGGACCACCCCGGCCACACGACCCTGGACCACCCCGGCCACACGACCCAGGACCTCTCCTGAACTGCCCTGCCTTGCCAAGAGGTCCTGGCCCGCCCGCCCACCCTCTATTTGGACTTTATTATTTGAACTTTATTATTTGAATGTTGGGCTCCGGGAGTCGCCCTTTAGAGGGGGGGTTCTGTAAGGTTTTGTTCTGTGTTTACTTGTGTTCTGTGTATTTTTGTATTTTGGACTTTTATTTTGATACCCTGCTCTGTTCTGCCTTTTATTTTGATATTCATCATGCCATGTTTCAGTTCACACTTCCTGTCTGTTTTGTATATAAGTCACTTCCTGTTCACCTGTTCCGGGCTGATTATTACATCGCCACATTCTGTTTATCTGCCTGTATTCTGATTCTGTTATTCTGTTTATCTGTTACCTGTTACCTGTGTTTGACCTGCGCCTGTATTTAGATTTTGATTGTTACTCTGCCTGCCCTGAACCTTAGCCTGTTATTTGGATTACGATTGTTTGGATTTGCCCTTATTGGATTTGTTTGCTGGCCCTTCTTGGGATTTTACAATAAACACCTTTTGCACATGGATTCTCCTCTTCATCGCTTTCTTTAAAGCACATCCCTTACAGTTCTGTATAAGTTATTTTTAGGTTATTTTCAAAATAACCACCCTGCAACGTTATGGGAACGTTATTTAATGGTTCCAAAAAAATAACCAAAAAATAACCAAAAAATAACGTTCTGTATAAGTTATTTTTAGGTTATTTAAAAATAACCACCCTACAACGTTATGGGAACGTTATTTTATGGTTGCAAAAAATAAAACCTAAAAATAACGTTCCCAGAACGTTATTTTTTGGTTCCCAAAAAAATAACCAAAATATAACCAAAAACTAACGTTAGGGGAACGTTCTGTGTTTGCTGGGTACTGCTGTGGTAAGATTCGTTAAAGTGAATGAAATGTTTTCTTTGTCATTTCTTTTTACCTCAAAGACTACATTATTTAGCAAATCACTTGATCTCTTTCTTCATTTTGTAACGTTAACTTAAATTTGTGAAAAAAAGTTTGTGGTGATTTGTTTTGCTAAATCTATTGTAAAGCAGTGAGCGTCTTCTCTCTCCAGTACAGCAGGAGGCGCTGCAGCTCTTTAGTCCGCAAATAAACTCACTAAAGAAAGAAAGAGCGCTCGTGTAATGTTTGTGTATCCTTTCTTTCTTGCGTGTTTCATTGAGTGTAAACAGAGTCTTGTCTCTGTTTATTTTAGCGTTGAGACGTTGATGATGAGATGTTCTGTAAATCAGTAGGAACTGATCTGTCCATGCTGGATATATTAATGATTTCATCACAGAAATCTCTCGGCTGAAGAAAGAGGTGGCGTTACTGGAGACAAAGCGGAGGTTAAGAGGAGATTTAGCAATGAAACGAGAGGTTTGTACAGCTTAAACATCATTTACCTGAATCAGATAACATCAAATCATTTCTTATCTTACTGTCTGTGTGTGTTGTGTTGTCAGGATGTGGATTGTTGTGAATCTTCAGTGTATGTGACTGATGATGGGAGTCTGGATTCAGTGTGGATGAACAGAGATCAGAGCCGCACATCACAGCCACTGCTGGACTCTAAACTCTCTGAAGAGAAATCCAGACACACACAGGACTCCGATCTCAGTCTGACTTTACTCTGTTATACTGAGTCAAAGCCCACAGACACTCAGGACACTACAGTGTGTGACAGTAAACAGAGCTTACAGGAGGATCAAACCTCCACAGAGTCTCTGGATTCTGTCTGTAACGCTGGAGAACAGCAGCAGATCCTGCAGACCAAACTGAAGATGTGTTCAGTTAAACTCATCGACTGCATGAACCTCATGATGAAGATTAAAACTGAACCCACAGAAATGAAAACTGAACCCACAGAAATGAAAACTGAACCCACAGAAATGAAAACTGAACCCACAGAAATGAAAACTGAACCCACAGAAATGAAAACTGAACCCACAGAAATGAAAACTGAACCCACAGAAATGAAAACTGAACCCACAGAAATGAAAACTGAACCCACAGAAATGAAAACTGAACCCACAGAAATGAAAACTGAACCCACAGAAATGAAAACTGAACCCACAGAAATGAAAACTGAACCCACAGAAATCAAAACTGAACCCACAGAAATCAAAACTGAACCCACAGAAATCAAAACTGACCCCACAGAAGAGGAAGATCGCACTGATGAAGATGATGATTTTATTCCATCAGGTATGTCTTCTCAATTATTGTTGTGTTTTTAACATTTTTAATGTGAGCACCTGTTTTGGGTTTTCAGTCACAAATTCACTAATTAAAAGACGAAAAAGTGTAAGTACTAAAATGTAAAAGGACATCTTTAATACTTATTGAGCAACAGGTATGTAGGCTTAAATGGTTAGTCCACCCCAAAATGATAATTTTATTATAAATCACTTACTCCTTTGTCGTCCTTAAACCCCAAGTGCTCCGATAGTCTTCAGAACACATTTTTAGATATTTTTGATTAAATTTGGGAGGCTTCTGTCTGTCTCATTGAATTTGTTAGTTTCACAATCCTTTCCCTAGAAAATAATGAAGGACATCGCCAAAAAGGTCCATCAGTAATTCAATAATATTATGACGAGAACACTTTTGTAGAGAAACCAAAACGAACGATTTAATTTTATAATTTGTTCTCCTCCGTGGTTGTTCGTGAGCAGACTACGACACATCACCTGGGCCCCGTTACAGAAAGGTGGTTAAGTGAAAACTCTGAGTTTGTTAACCCTGAAATGAGGGAAACTCTGAGTTTTCCATTTCAAAATGGGAGGTAGGTTAAACCTTAGACAGCGGGGTAAGTAGGGGTGGGCGATATGACCAAAATCTTCTATCCCGATAGGATTCATTTTATATCATGCTAACGATATCTATCACGGTAGAGGTTTTTTATGTTTTAATCAGGTTTTTCTGTTATTAAAATCTTTAATACCATAGAAATTTACATAATTCTCACAAAAACTTTATACAAGCATAAAAAGAAGATAAAAACAAACAAAACTCAAGCTCTCTGAAGATAAACGATAAACGATATAGTTATAAATATGAAGTGTTTCGTTGCAAAACGAGATAACTCCGTTTTTTATACGCTGATTAGCTTTAATGTATTTATTACAAAATGAAGTATGCTATAAAACACTTATTTATTTATTTATTTATTTTATTATAAAACCATTAATTTTAATACTACTAAATGATTGTACAACATGAAATAAACACAAGAAAAACATCCAGTTAAAGTAAAGTGCAGTAATTTACTTTAAGATTATATAAAAATATATATTTAAGTTATGAAACTTAACTTTACCATCAGTTAAAAGGATGAGAAATAACAGACTTCATATGAATAATAAAGATAAATAAATACATTTATGAGACAAAATATGCCAGTTAGATATATCCAAAGGGATAATTTTATGTTTGACCATCAGACATTGGAGGGCAGAGCAGCTGCGCTGAGATTGCGGCAAATTTCAGAAAGACTTGCCGAGATGAGGCTGCCCTCGTCGGTGTATATGACGATGACCACTCGCTGATTCACCGTAACTCGCGTATCCAAAAGGAAATTTGAATATAGGCTCTATCCTTACTAACTGACCACATATTTAAAGTTTATTCATCTATATTCTCGACTAAACGGCTCTTAAAACTACATTTTATGACACAGAAAAAGTAATATTTAGAATATTGTGCAAGCTTTAAACGTCATTGTCATTGACGCAAAAAGCATTCTGGGAAACTTTGCTGTCAGAAGTCCACACAAGTCACCTCCTGAGTCCTGATGCAACCTTGTGTGTGTCTGTGTGTTGGGAGAAACATAACTGATGATTTGTGTGTGTGTGTGTGTGTGTGTGTGTGTGTGTGTGTTAGAGGGGGTGGGACAACCACATAGCTGATGATGATTGGCTTAATTTCCATCGTTAGCCAAAGCACTGACAGGCAGCCCAGTCATCACACAGCAATCACTCCGAACACGCCAGCGACAGGGCGATGCCAAGTACAATGAGCTCAAAGGTAGTGGTCGCAAATACAAAGTATAATAAGCACTACTTTTCCATTGTTGAGGTGAAAGGCAAGAATGTTTGTGTAATGTGCAACTTATGCCCAGGAAGAAAAAGTCTCTTCACATCTGTGGCAAGTAATTCTGATCTAATAAAGCACCTCACATCGTAACATGCTGCCACAAAATGAGTGGTTTCTCTTTAGTATCCAAATCTATTCATTTAACATTTCATTTTAAAGGGGATTCAAGTTATTTGAAATATATATTTTTTTAAGTAACGAAGTAGTTACTTTCCCTGGTAATTAGTTACTTTTATAATGATGTAACGCATTTACTTACTGTTAGAATCTAATTCTAAGCAGGTCTAGAGGTATGAGATTTTTGTTGAGTCTGTAGTAAAGAGACGAGGTCTGAGGTGAGCAGCAGAGAGTTCTGATATATATCACGGGCCATGAAAGACACAGACACCAAATGCCGTTCAATCATAGACCAAATTTTATTAGACATCCTTCACATTATATAGGGTACAGAAAGGAAATGTTAGTCACCTGTTTAGACGCTGGGTAATGTCTGGTACAATCTCGTGATCAACACATTGACGAATCCGTCGAGACAATAATCGTATGACTAATTTACTCTGCAAGCATGCACTTTTGGTAGACAACCTAGACAGCTTTATGCTTCACCTACGTGAGAGGAAGTGGTGCCTAGAACAGGGAAGTAGGGTCTGGAACATGTCCTTAACATGCCCTCCTTGACCCCAACCTGCAGCTAGAACTAGTCGATATGTCGAAATATCTCCCAAACATAGCAAATGCAAGATCAGGGGCCTATACCATGAAGCTGGTTTAGTTGGTTAGCCAGCTTTGTTTAGGATTAGTTTGTGCAAATCCTGGGTTTTGGGTACCATGAAAATAGCTTTTACCAACAAGGCCTGCACATTGGCTTGGTTTTGTCAACCTGAAACTAATCCTGTAACCCTGAGTTTGTTTAACCATTTTCATGGTACGGGCCCCAGCAGTCACTAAGAGGAATTTTGACTGAACAGGCCCGCAAATAAACAATATGTGTTAAACAATGTGTTAATGGGATAAAACCAGACATGCAGTCAGGGCTCGAGAGTGCGCCCAATTTGGTCGCACATGCGACCTATTTTCTCAATGGTGCGACTTAAAAATATATCAGGTCGCACTGGTGCGACCAGGAGTTAGAGGGAAAAAGCCATGGTCCAGATCTACATGTGTGTATGCTTAAAAATGCGTGTGCGCTCCAGTCAGAGAGAGAGAGAGAGAGGTGAGTAGCCTTGGTTCGTCAAATAAACAGAGTGGATGTAGCCGCGGATGATAAGAGAAGAGGAAAAGAACGATTGACAACTTTTTTGTTAAGATTAAGTTAATGCCTGATCCATCCGAAGATCATAACCAATGCTCTGACATCAACCTCCCGTCACATCAGTCCTGGTCCGAACCCGAAGACGAAATTAGGTAATGAGCCTCTTACAATCGAGTCAGAGCCAGAGCATAATTCTTTTGAAGAAAATTATTTGAACGTAACCCGAACAGCAATGTCGCGTGCCGTTCGCCCAATTTATAGAAAAAAGCCAGGAGTCAGGAGCGCTGTTTTCTTCATAATCTTACTTCCAAATCTAATCCTATAAACTTTTGGTGTTTGCTGTATCGCTATTACCGCCCTGCCAGACTGTCTTAAATAGAGAAATAAGTTAATTCCTTGATTTGCGTTGTTGATTCCTTTATAAATAATTCCCCCCAAGGCTTTAGTTTATGGCAAAAAGCATTAAAATAAATAGAACTTGATGATTATGCTTTCTTTGGTGAAAAAATAATAAAATAAATAAGCCTACATGAAATGTTTCACTTAAATATTAGCAAATAAACAAAACGGGCGGGTATTAAATAAATTGATGCTGTTGTCGGATAACGGGTCTAATGAGTGCTAATTTAATCGCGTGGATCGGGGTCCGAAATTAACACCCGCCAGGCGCCAAATGCGGGTAAATTTTCTGTTTGGCGACTAAATTCAAAAGGCTACCCGCCACACTGGCGGGTGATTTTCATACCAAAATATTAATGCAATATAATGTGTTTGCCAGTAGCTAATCTGGGAACGAGGTGAGCTAGCCACAGAACGTCTCTACGCTCCAAGTCTTGCACTAGAGACGGTCTGTTGCTAGCTAGTACTGCAGGTAACTTGCGGTCTGCAGTTATCTGCTGCATATCAGCTATCAAAATGCATCCTCGCCCTGCCCGTCGGGCTATCTTGACCTCATAGGGAGGAAAAAATATATTTAAATGCTTATGCATTCTTTCACAGATTTGGATGGGTAATAAAATGGTGTATGAAATTCAGGCATTGGGTATTTAAATTACGTTTAAGCGCGCGCCCGAGTTTTACTTTCACTTTCGCGCGAAAAGACGGGGTACAGGAAGCAATCCGTACTGATTTGTCATGGATTTGTTGGGCAAATAATCCAACTAGGCCTGGGGCTGTAACCGGATTACCGCCATACCGCGGTCACGTGACCCATGCCGTGGGTTGAGCTCCTCACCGTCATAACCGCAAAAAAAAAAAACTTGAAACATTGGCCTGCACTTGTGTGTATATATGGGGATGTTATACACGCAGCTTTTAAACAACCGCAGCTTGTTAACTGAACATTATTCGTTAAAGCCCCACTGTGTAGGATCTACTCCCATCTAGCGGTAAAATCTATATGACAACCAACTGATTATTACGCTCTAGCCCCCACCATTCGGAACGCGTTTTAACTAGTACGGTGGCCCTGTCATGTCAAGGTTAACATGGCTTCCAGTAGCTAAAGCTAAAGCAATGAAAAAATGAACAATTTGCAATCGTGTGATCCGTCAAAGCACACAGATTTATGTTAAACATGTAAAAAGTCTGATTGTCATGATATGTCCGCTTAAAATCACATACAAAAAACAACCATAAACGTAGCTTAGACACTCCTTTTTCATCCACGCAAGGAAAAATATCACAGGGGCTGTTACACTTGGTATTTAGATGTGTTTTCGTTGATCAGATCACAAGTGGACGAGAGAGACACATTACGTTTACACTTGGTGTTTAAATCCGTTTTTTTGTCCATTTTCGACTGCTTCTTTCAGATTACTGAGGAGATGGTCTGTGGACGAGACCCTCTCCTGTCATTTAATCATGAGCTGGAGTAATCACAGGTTTAGGACGCGAAACTAATATGTCAGAGTCCAATGCTTATGTTTTAAGTAAACGTTACATGTCCGTGTATATGTAAGAGCTTTCTCTGATATTGGTGAAATAAGATTGCACAACTTTCACACGCTTGTAAAATGAAACGAACGACGCGCAGATCAGTGGCGTTTTATATATGAAAAACATTTATCTCAGTACCTCAGATTACATAAATGGGCGGAGAGACGGCGTGTGGCGGTTCGAGCACACAAAACCACATGCGTGTTTACACTAACTGCATAACCATGCTATAGTTAGCCAAGGAACTATAAAACTTCAAGTTTACAACATAGACTGTATAGATGTAAACGAATATGCTGAATTACCTGTGGTGAAGATATAAAGTAACTTAGCAACTTCAGTGTCCATTGAGCCCCATCTTGGAAAACTAACTCCAATATTGAATTTGGTCTTGATGTTTTTCCTGTTGTGTTGTTGTTTAAAATCCCCGTTTCGCTTTCTTGGCGACTTGTTTTAATGTCCTCGAGAATATGTCTTCAACAGGCTTTCAAATCAAAGCATTAGATCGCAGGTAACACGGCCTGCGGCGGAAGGATTCAGTCTACGCAGGTCGCAGGCTGCATACGTCATCAACCCTGGTTTATTTAAATTAACTGAGCATTACATTCGCAAGTCATAAGCATATTACATCAATTTACAATTAACTAAGAATAATTGTCAGCAAGACGGACGCGGACTGCCCGGGCGCGCGCGAGACGGACGCGGACTGCCCGTGTCGTTTTGCGCACACACACGCGTCTCCGTGCAGCTCCAAGCTATACTCAAGCATGGACACATATGCAGTACAAGTGATTTCTCATACAAATGGTTATTTTACCAGACCGTCAGGGCAGCAATAATTTGCGTCATTTACAGGCCATTCATAAATTAAGGATAGAAAAGTGGCGAAATGTCTGTAGGCACGTAAGTGTGGACACGCACAATGCGTTATAATTTTAAACTGATAATATTAATTGTTCAAGTTGTTAAATGTTGAAATTGCTTGAAGAAATGTGGAAGGAAATAATATTCACTTTACATGTTCCTTAAGTAATTTGCACATGTTGTTTATTGAACATAAATAAGTCATGCATGTTATTTAACTCGTTGTCTTGCCAATAAACCGCAAAACCGCGGGAATTTGTTGATTACTGACCGCGGTAAGAAAAATCCAAACCGGCCCAGCCCAAACAACTTTGTCCTGTCAGTCATTACTATCCTCACGTAAGAAAATTAAATCTCTCGCAGCAAGCTTTAAAGTATAGATTGTACAGGCAGTGAAGAGAGTGACTCTTAAACCGACAGTAGCCCCTGTTTTTCTGACCGAAAAAATTATCCAATCTGTAACTGGATGATCTAAACTGTGGCTGCGTCAGAAACCGCATACTGTATAGTAGGTACTGAATTAGATGAAGTACCTACTTACTTGCCGTTAAAACAGTAGGTACTGTATAGTATGAATCCTGGTAGTATGAATGACATTCGGACGTACTACATCCGCCATGTTGCTACATCACGTGACATACGTCGTCATCACGTCATGTCATTCCAGCGCGAAACAACAGCCGCGTGCCTCTTCTTCTTCGTTGGATAACTCCTCGTCCGGGGCATCATGGGATAGCGAAGCGTCCATCTTATGCACACTGCAAAATCTAACCGGAAGTAGTAGGTCATCCGGGTACTTTTCGCATACTGTTTTTCGAATACTATGTATTCGGACATACTACTCGCCTCGCCTACTGCGTTTCGCGTACTATATAGTATGTAGTAGGCGGTTTCGGACGCAGCACACGAGTTTTGTGACCCACTAAACCACTTTTAAATGGTGAGTATATCTGGTGTTGGATGAGCAGGAAAAGTTGGTTACATGGAAATCCAGTCTTTTGTTTGTTAAAAAAACAGCATCAAAACAACAACAAGAATAGCAGATTAAACATTGTGGTTAGAGGACCTATTGGCTTTGTATTGGCAAAATTTGGCCTGTGGTAAAACTAATTGAATAAGCCTGTGCTATGCCCACAAAGTCAAGTGGCATTTTCTTATCTGTGACTTCAGTTAATATTTCAGATTCAGAATCTAAAGTTTATAGATATTTCACTTCGGTTAGAAGAAAAAATTGTACTGATGATTGATATGTACTGAAAATTGATGTGTGTTATTTGTGTTTTGATAGATGTTTTGTCTTAATATTCTACATTAAAAGTAATGTATTTTTTATTTGGGCTACTTTCGGGCTACCAAAAACTGAAGAGTGCCTGCCCGAAGGGCTACCAGCGATTTTGAAATTTTGCGAGCCCTGCCATGAATACAGCAAATTAAATTAATATACATGTGACAAAAAAAGGCTGTTTATTATTCTGGCCGGTAAGAAATATGCTTGGCTGGTGGATTTTTTCATCTACCAGTCCCCGTGGCAGGTGAGCCAAAAAGTTTATTTCGGACCCTGCGCGGATGGGAGTTATCAAACAGGACTGTGCATGACTCGTATAGGGAAAATGGAATGACATCCTGAAAATTATAAAATAGCCTACATGTTTATATTCTGTATTAAACCACCATGGGCACTAAACTTGCGGTGTTAAAGGGACAGTTCACCAAAAAGGACAATTCTGTCATCATTAACTCTCCCTCATTTTGGTACAAACCTGTATAAATTTCTTTGTTCTGATAAACACGAAGCAAGATATTTTAAGGAATGTTAATAAGCAAACCAAGCATGAGCCCCCTTCAAGTGAATGGGGCTTATGAATGGTTTGGTTACAAACATTCCTCAAAATATTTTCATTCATGTTCACCAGAACAAAGACATTTACACAGGTTTGTAACAACATGAGAGTGAGTAAATTATGACAGAATTTTCATTATTGGGTCAACTATAAATTCGATGCGGTCAAAAATTAAGGTGCACCAGTGCAACCAGTGCAAAAAGTTAGTCTAGAGCCCTGACGGTTGAAAGAAAAAGTATGTGAACCCTTTGGGCTTACTTGGATTTCTTCATAAATTGGTCATAAAATGTGTTCTGATCTTCATGTAAGTCACAACAATAGAGAAACACAGTCTGCTTAAACTTATACCGAACAAACATTATACGTTTTCATGTTTTTCTTGAACACAACATGTAAACATTCATAGTGCAGGGTGGAAAAAGTATGTGAACCTTTGGGTTTAATAACTGGTTGACCCTCCTTTGGCAGCAATAACCTAAACCAAACATTTCCTATAGTTGCAGATCAGACCTGCACAACGGTCAGGAGAAATTAAGGACGATTCCTCTTTACAAAAGTGTTTCAGTTCAGCAATATTCTTGGGATGTCTGGTGTGAATCGCTCTCTTGAGGTCATGCCACAGCATCTCAATAAAATTCTATATTTGTACTAGGGCTGTCACTTTTCGTTCGAAAATCGATCGCACAATCGATCGGACCAACCAAAAAACGTTTCGAAAACGAAAATAGGCAATCGATTTTAACCAAATATGTACACTATTAATTTTAAAAGAATTAAACAGTTAAAATATAGATGTAACAAAACTCACAAACAAGCAGAAAAAGAAAATAAAGAATCCCGAAAGTGCAGTAGGTGTGCGAAAGCTAGACCGAAAATACCCAGCAATTTTACGCACCTATAGTTTCACGCTTTCAATAGCTGCATCTAGTGTTTTGCAAAGAAAATGGAGGACAACGTCAATAAACCTGTGCAACACGAGACAGCGTCGAAATTGTGACTTTACAGGAGATGATGAGTTATGACAAGGAGCCACCCTTGCGAGCTGACAGCGACCCGCTTTTGTGATGGAAGATTGGCAGTACGAAATACGCAGCTGGCAACGAAGTACCCGAGTTTCCCATGGACATCAGTGCGGTCGGAGTGCGTCTTCTCAACAGATGGACATATAGTGAATGAAAAGCGCTCTGCTCTTGACCCCTAAAATGTTGATCGACTTGTTTTCCTGACCAATAATTTGTAATGGCCCTAGTCTTTTTGCGCATTTCATTATGCCTGCCTAGTGCCGCCTAAGTGTCGGTTACGTTTAATAAAAAAAATACACAGCATGTTCTCAACTTCAAGCAGTGGCGGCTCCAGAGATTTTCTGATGCAGGTGCTATGGGGATGCTCAACACTTAAGAGAAGGTGCTTTACATTTTGGGGCGTTTCATTAAGGAGGTCGCATCGGACCACCCTTTATACACGCGTACACGCCCGCATTAACTAGCCTATACTTGTTCCACGACTATGTAAAAGTATTTAACACAAGGGCTATAGAAACAACATACATAAGCCTGCCAATGTAAACCTCTGAAAATAATATTTCACAGATCTGTCACAGTCTAGCCCTGAATACAACGGAGCAGCAAACGCAGCAACAGACACTGTGCACACTTCGACTCAGATCACGAAATCACACAGCCAGTTACCAACACTAGTGATGAATCAGCATTGTTTCTATTGTTGGGGCATCATAGGGTGACCATACGTGCCATTCTTACCGGACCCGGACGCGTCCTGTCCAGGATTTCGGGTGCATCTTCTGGAAGTCGTATTTGTCTGCTGCATACGTCATAGAGGATTATTATTATTATTACAGAAAAGCAACCGTTACATTTTAAGGTTAGAATTAAACTACGATTGTATATCTTATGTTTTTAACTGAATGGCGTATGCGGTCAACGGGTGCGGCTTCCGGGGGACGCACCGGGGTCCTGGACAGGACGTGTCCGGGAGGGGTGACAAGTATGGGCACCCTATAGATGTAACAATGCAGAGACAAGATTTGTTCTTTAAACACCAAATTAATTCAATTTGTAATAGCCAACAGAGGGGAAAAATCAAGCACTTATCATAGACGTCTTCACAACAAAACAGCATCATTACTGATGTTGACGCAGTCAAGGGTCCTCATTCTCTCCGTATTTATAGCCAAAAGTGCCAGATTACTGGTCCTATAGTGTGTCCACTGCTGTTCCTCGGGTAGTTTTTGGTGTATCCATTTTGGTGTATTTTACTCGGCTAAATTTCTAAACTCGCTTTCAAAAACAAACTGCCGTGCGTTAAGGTCAAAAGTTCACCGAGCGCTGCACCCATTGGCCAAAGAAGATCACATGTTTTGGCGTCATGATATTTTAGCTAAATATGTTTTTAAATTATTATTTAACTCCCCTTTTTAACAATATGAAAACACTATTCAAACATGACATTAAAATATAAATATAAAAAATTACAGACATTTCTTGGGGGTGCTGGGCGGGTGCTATGGATATTATAGCCGGAGCTACAGCACCACCTAGCTCCTCCCTGGCGCCGCCACTGACTTCAAGTAAGTCTATTTAAAGTTTCATTTTTGAACAGTTGTTTGAAATGGATCGAATCATTATTTAAAATACATTTTGAATTGCCTAAATCATAAAAGCAGCCGGTTAAAGCCTGCAGTAATGTTTTTCATTTATGGCAGCAGTCCACTCTGCATATTTTTTTAGAGAATGTTGCACTACTGTTGCTGTTTTTTATTCTGCACGAAACTTAATGACAATGAATAAGAAATATTGCTGACTTGTGCGTTTCAGGCGCTCTCTTTACATTTGTCTGTTATTTGGCATTAAATGGAAACGTCTTTTTTAGACATGGAAAATCGATGTTACAATCGATTCAATGAACACTTATATATTAAAAATCGAAAATGATTTTTTTCACAAAAGTGACAGCCCTAATTTGTACCTACGAATGAAATTTAGAATGTGCCTAAGTACAAAAAAATCGGGATTTATCAAACGTGCGCACGTGGTTCGTACGCACATCAGCAGAGGTGGAAAAAGTACTAAAATATTGTACTCAAGTAAAAGTAAAGTTACTTTAATAATATTTTACTTAAGTAAAAGTAAAGTTACTTGTCTAAAAATCTACTCAAGTAAAAGTAAAAAGTAAGTCATTTTATCTTTACTCAGAGTAAAAGTTACTTTTTTACAGTGGGAAGAGGTGGAGGATTCTAGTATAGTTCAAAAACGACAAGGGAATATACATCTCAAACTAGTTGTTTTTAATTGTAGGAACATCTTTACAATTAAAGGGCAATAACAAAAAGTTAATAAAATAAAAAGCTTTTTAAAAGTAAGAAACATTTATGGAATTGTTTAATGATTTTTACATGTGAGTTATGCACTTTTGAAGGTGGTCAGCAGCTTGTAAATACAATCACTATAGTAAGGTTGTAATTAATGTATTGCTGGTAAAATACATTATTTTATTAAACTATATGGGGCGGTTTCCCAGACAGGGATTAGCTTAATCCAGGACTAGGCCATAGTTTAATTAAGAAATATAACTAGTTTTAACAAACATGTGTTACTAAAAACATTACCTGTGTGCATTTTGAGGCAAAACAAAGGGCACTGATGTGCAAGTTGTTTTCAGTTTGGACAGCTCTTAAAAATGTTTTAGTCTAGGACTAATCTAATCCCTGTACAGGAAACCGCCCCTAAATCTAGTTTAAATGAGCATATAATGAGATGAGTGCCATGTCTATATACATTTGACATGTTTATTATCTTCTTACTTCCCTGACCTGGGGATCTGATGACCTTTATTCTTCTCTCTCTCTCTCTCGCGCTCTCTCTCTCTCGCTCTCTCTCTCTCTCTCTCTCTCGCTCTCTCTCTCGCTCTCTCTCGCTCTCTCTCGCTCTGCAATGTCTAATGACCTGCGCATTCTCGAGGACGTTTTGAAGTTGTGTTTGACTTGCGTCGTGCAATTTCGTACTTAAGAGCATGAATCCTACCTTTCATAGAAATGAAACCTCGCTTCGCGTCAGTGGAAAGTGGTCGTCTTTATCACCTTGCTTTTTAAAATATTTTTTTACTCAGTAACGGATATGATTTAAAATGTAGCGAAGTACAATACTTTAAATAAAACATACTTAAGTAAAAGTAAAAGTACTGATTTTAAAAACTACTCAAAAAAGTAAAAATACACAAGAAAACTACTCAATTACAGTAATGTGAGTAAATGTAATTCGTTACTTTCCACCTCTGAACATCAGTAAGTAATCCTTGATGATAAATCCCACTTGTTCTTAAGCACCATGCTCGTGCACGTTCATAGTCATTTGCATTCCGAAACGCCTCGAATAAACCATATATGGTGACAACACCTCCCGTTATAAGTCACATGGTTGTGCTTTTTCCCTCATCGCAATAATGGCAAAGAGAGCGAAAAAGAGAAACTTTACAGACGCAGAAATTGAGTTACTGGTGGATGAGGTTAAATCCTAATAACACATCCTGTTTGGTTCACTTAGTATGGGAGGAATGACTAACAAAAGAAAACAAATCTGCATGGGAACATGTTACCAGTGAGTTTAATTCCGTTGGGTATGAGAACACTTTTAGAAATAAAAAAGTCGTTTGACATTAAATGATCAGCCAAAAAAAAAAAAAAACACGTCACAGCACACCGACGTGAAACGAGTGCAACTGGAGGAGGACAGACAACTTTCCACCTTGGACAGCAGCATATATAACCAGCATCATTGGCGCGATCTTTGAAAACGCGCTACCGGTGGAATGGATTATTTGCCAAGTCTTCCAATAACGCAAAATAAGCCATTGCACTGTGTCAACCATTTGACAAAGACTTCATTAATACAAATCACATGTGCTTTCACAGATACAGATACATATCACAAATAAATCATTATACTTATTTACTGTTACCATACTAACATTAATCATTTTTAACACCTGCTTGAGGATAATAAATAGACACTTCTTTATACTCACTGGAACAGGGTCCTGTGTAGTATCGCTATTCTACCACTAGATGCTCTGCTTATGCATACTCCGAGGTGTGCGTATATTTACACACATTTCTAAGTATAAGTGCAATTTGATAAATTCCACACTTTGCATAAAACTGTTCCTACGCACACTTTACGCACACTTCTGTGCATACGCACGCTTGATAAATGAGGCCCCAGGACTCTGACTGGGCCACTCCAGAAGGCGTATTTTCTTCTGTTGAAGTCTTTTGTTGTTGATTTACTTCTATGCTTTGGGTCGTTGTCCTGTTGCATCGTCCATCCTCTTTTAAGCCTCAGTTGGCGGACAGATGGTCTTAAGTTTTCCTGCAAAATGTCTTGATAAACTTTGGAATTCATTTTTTCATCGATGACAGTAATCCGTCCAGGGCCTGAGGCAGCAAAGCAGCCCCAAACCATGATGGCCCCTCCACCATATTTCACAGTTGGCATTAGGTTTTGATGTTGGTGTGCTGTACCTTTTGTTCTCCAAACATAGCGTTGTGTGTTCTTTCCAAACAACTCAATTTTGGTTTCATCTGTCCACAGAATGTTTTGCCAGTAGGGCTGTGGAACATCCAGGTGCTCTTTTGCAAACTTCAAACATGCTGCAATGTTTTTTTTTGGACAGCAGTGGCTTCCTCCGTGGTGTCCTCCCATGAAGTCCATTCTTTTTTTTATGTTTTCCTTATTGTAGATTTGTCAACAAAAATGTTAGCATGTGCCAGAGATTTCTGTAAGTCTTTAGCTGACACTCTAGGATTCTTCTTCACCTCATTGAGTATTCTGCGCTGTGCTCTTGCAGTCATCTTTAAAGGACGGCCATGCCTAGGGAGTGTAGCAACAGTGCTGAACTTTCTCCATTTGTAGACAATCTGTCTTACCGTGGACACATGGACATCAAGGCTTTTAGATATACTTTTGTAGCCTTTCCAGCTTTATGTAAGTCAACAATTCTTGATCGTAGGCCTTCTGAGAGCTCTTTTGTGCGAAGCATGGTTCACATCAGACAATGCTTCTTCAGAACAGCAAACTCAAAACTGGTGTGTGTTTTTATTGGACAGGGCAGCTTTAATCAACACATCCAATCTCAAGCAGACTGTGTTTCTCTATAGTTTTGACTTACATGAAGATCAGAACACATTTTATGACCAATTTATGAAGAAATCCAAGTAAGCCCAAAGGGTTCACATACTTTTTCCTTCAACTGTATGTTATTTAGGCTTATTAGTTGCCTTTTAAACTCGTGTTTATATTGCTTTAACCCCTTCACAGTTCACGTCACAGGCGGTTCCCACTGCACATGTCGGGGTCAGAAAAGTCATTACTTTATATATTGTTATTATTTTAATAAAATATAAAAAAAATTGCTGCATATGTTTACAAATTTTGGTTTATTTGATGTGCAATGACCCAGCTGTAATAACAGGACTGACACCTTTCTTCTGTCTATATGTGTGAATCTAGAGGGGAAAAAAACAGGATTTCACTTCTTCATTCACAATTTAATTGTTTCGTGTTTCTTTCAGATGTGAAGAGTGATTCATGTTTGGATATAGAAATAACTTCCTCAACATCAAAAGAGCGACTGACAGCACAAACTCTTTCCTGCATCACCTGGGGAAAGACATTAAGCTCACAGAGACATTTAGAGAGACATGAGAGAAAACACACAGAACAGAAACTCTTCACCAGATCTGAGATCAGCTTTACTACCTTACAAGAGAAGAAACTTCATTCAGAAGACCACAAAGAGAAGAAGAAGAAGCAGTTTCAATGTGAGCAGTGTGGGAGGATTTTTGTCTCTTCCTCTAAACTAAATATTCACATGAGGACACACAGCGGTGAAAAGCCTTTCAACTGCACTGAATGTGGAAAATACTTCAGAACCAAAGACAATCTTAAAGTTCATCAAAGAGTTCATACTGGAGAAAAACCTTACGAGTGTCCTCACTGTGAGAAGAGATTTAGTGCTAAACGTGTTCTGAAGACACATGTGCTTTTACACACCAATGAGAGACCGTATCAGTGCAGTGAATGTGACAAAACCTTTACGGATTCAGGTTCATTAAAAAAACACCAGAATATTCACTTTAAAGAGAAACTCTATCAGTGTTCACACTGTGATAAACGTTTTTCTCATAACTATAAGCTGATGGTCCATCTAAGAGTTCATACAGGAGAAAAACCTTACGAGTGTCCTCACTGTGAGAAGAGATTTAGCTCTAAACGTGTTCTGAAGACACATGTGCTTTTACACACCAATGAGAGACCGTATCAGTGCAGTGAATGTGACAAAACCTTTAGGGATTCAAGTTCATTAAAAAAGCACCAGACTATTCACTTTAAAGAGAAACTCTATCAGTGTTCACACTGTGATAAATGTTTCTGTAATAAATATTATCTGATGGTCCATCAGAGAGTTCACACTGGAGAGAAACCTTATCACTCTATTGTCTGTGGGAAGAGTTTTAGTCTAAAGCATACCTTACTAAGTCACAAGAGAATTCATACAGGTGAAAAACCTTTCAAATGCTCTCAGTGTGACAAGACGTTTACTTATTCGTCTAACTTAAAAGCCCATCAGAGAGTTCATACTGGAGAGAAACCTCATCACTGTAGTCTCTGTGGGAAGAGTTTCAGTCAACAGACTTCATTACTAAAGCACCAGAGAATTCATACAGGTGAAAAACCTTTCAAATGCTCTCAGTGTGACAAGACGTTTACTTATTCGTCTAACTTAAAAGCCCATCAGAGAATTCATACTGGAGAGAAACCTCATCACTGTAGTGTCTGTGGAAAGAGCTTCTCTAGGTCAACTCAATTGAGAGATCATCAAACAGTTCATACTGGAGAGAAACTTCATCACTGTAGTGTCTGTGGAAAGAGCTTCTCTAGGTCAACTCAATTAAGAGTTCATCAAATAGTTCATACTAGAGAGAAACTTCATCACTGTAGTCTCTGTGGAAAGAGCTTTTCTAGGTCATCTCAATTAAGATTTCATCAAAGTGTTCATACTGGAGATAAACCTTATCACTGTAGTGTCTGTGGGAAGAGTTTTACTGCAAAGGGTACCTTACTATGTCACAAGAGAATTCATACAGGTGAAAAACCTTTCAAATGCTCTCAGTGTGACAAGACGTTTGCTTATTCAGGTCACTTCAAAGCCCATCAGAGAGTTCATACTGGAGAGAAACCTTATTACTGTGTCTGTGGGAAGAGCTTCTCTAATTCATCTCAATTAAGAGATCATCAAACAGTTCATACTGGAGAGAAACCTTATCACTGTAGTGTCTGTGGGAAGAGTTTTAGTAACCAGTCAAACTTAATAAATCACAAGAGAATTCATACAGGTGAAAAACCTTACAAATGCTCTCAGTGTGACAAGGCGTTTGCTTCTTCAAGTCACTTCAAAGCCCATCAGAGAGTTCACGCTGGACAGAACCTTTAACTCTTTCCCTGCCAGCATTAAAAAAAAAAGTTTCCAGCCAGCGCCAGCATTTTTTTAAGATTTTCACCAAAGTTTAATGTCTTCCAGAAAACATACAATATATCAAATAAAGAAATAGACCCTCTGCTTTCAATTAAAAAAAGACGTTTCATCCTACCTTCATTGGTTCTCTTTTATCACCTGTCAAATATGGGTAGGTTTCTTGAAAAACACCAAGGACTTTTGATGGAGATCCGATTCAGAACAATCCTCAAAAACATACACGGACATACAGCTGTTTGCACTAGGGCAATACTTCTGAGTTGTATAAATTGCGGCAGAGCACCACCTGGTGGATAATAGGGGTATTTTGGAAAGCAGGAATTACTTGTCATTGGCAGGGAAGCGTTTTTTTTTTCACTACAGCAGTGGTGGAAAACCGGAACGTGGATAATAGACTGAAGATACAAGCATCTAAATTGCTAACAAATCGTCAGTGTCATTGCTCGAGGCAGAAGTTGAACATTTCTCAACTTTTCAAGCAGCAATGCGTGTGTCAGCCCATCAGATCGCCTTATGCAAATAACCTAGGCAGAGCCAGCCAATTACGTTCATGGAAGACTGGATCATGTGTTGCGGCCACTGTGATTGGCTGTTGGCCACGCTTCAGACAAGCCTTCCGTCAAGCGTTAACACTTTCACCCCGTGTGAATGACAGTTAGGCTGTAACTTGTATGAATGCAGGTAAAGGCGGCAATGTGATAAACATTGCATCTACTTTGACGTAGGACCTATGATGTCATATGACAGTGTAGTAGTTGTGTCCCATTACTTAGGGGAATATTTTTAACCCTTCCCCTTTTCACACCGTTTTAAGAGACAAGGCTAATGGGCGGCAGTAGCTCAGTGGTTCATGTAGGTTGTCTACAAATCAGAAGGTTGGTGGTTCAATCCCCGGCTCCACCTAACCAAGTGTCGAGGTGTCCTTGAGCAAGACGCCTAACCCCAGCTGCTTCCAACGAGCTGGATGGCGCCTTGCATGGCTGACACCGCTGTCGGTGTATGAATGTGTGAGTGAATGTGAGGTAAATTGTAAAGCGCTTTGGGTGGCCATTGGTCTATGAAAGCGCTATGAATGCAGTCCATTTACCATTTAAGAGACAAGGCTAAGGGTTAAGGCGTATAAAATAGAATTGGGCCTAATAATCTATGGGGGGTTATCCGTGTATGGCGGTTAAAATGTACAAATAATAAACATCCGAACGACAGCTAATCAAATGCACCTAGCAGCGTGTTTTTGTTTAGGATAAGATTATAAAGGAGCATGTGACGCTCCATTCTATGCTGGTGAGTGATCTCAGCTTCAGAGTGGATATTTTAAAAGCTCCCTGATCTCTACATTTCTCATTGTGATTGTTAATGTGCATTTAAAAACCCTGTTTTGAGGAGCTAAACAATATATTTTGTTGCAATGACGCGCAGGCATTTTTGTTTATTATAAGCTCATATGAGCATGTGACACGATATACTTTTATGCTGCTGAATGATCTCTGCTTCAGCGCAAATACTGACGAGCTAACTTGCATGATATCGGCTTCAGTCATGTTTGCTGTCATTCCTCATGAATATTGATCTGCATGTAAATCTCTTGTTTTAAAGAGCTGAATCAGAACTTAATTGTTGTGATGATGACACGCGCGTCCTCACTACAAGACGTCCATAACGGCTTTGTTTTTGTGTCTTTTCACACTGAGATTTTTCCCGGGTATCTTACGGCAATGTTAAGGGGTCTTCTTTCCAAGAACGATCCCAGAAGATCTACGGGACATGTTTGCATTCACACAGAAGCTTGTCTGCCAATTGTATGGGTATTTTCTGTGACCAGAGTGCTGTGTGAATGTATTTGTGTGGTTTATTTTCAGGCAGCAAGCCAACATACTGTATCTTTATACAATAGTGTTGTTTTTCATATTTTATTGACACATTTATCATTTTTGTATCACATTTATCTCTTTTATAAACTCTTTTGTAATGTGTCAAACTCGTTTATTTTATGTTGTGTGCTATGTGATTTTAAGAATTGGTTTCAAAGTCTTAATGTCATGGGACCATAATGTCATTAATTGTCCATTAACTTGGCTTGGATAGAAACACACTGAGAAAGAAAGTGTTCAGATTATTCAGTATATTCTTTGTTCATTTTTAGAATGATTACGTCTCCTGCCTTCTGCTATAGGCCTATATGCAAGCATGTCACACTTTCACTGCACAGACACCATATATTGTATAAAAGGTTTCTTTCTACTTTATTATTAGTATTTTAATGACAATCACAGTTAAATGTAATGTTGTAAAAATAACAAAGTCATTGTACAGCTACAGTATACAGATGAAAATAAAGGCTTTAAACTTCAACCACTTTCATTTGCACATTCAAGAAAGAATAATTTAAAATAATTTCTTCATATTCTTTTATTTTAGGGGAAAAGGGAAACAGTAGAATTCATAATCTTAAAACATGAGTAATATGAAAAATAGAAAATAACAACCTACCAGGACAATAGAAAAGAAACTGTTTTGCTACGGTATGATAGCCATGTATTTGTAGGCAATCAATCTGCTTTACTGAATGTTTGTTTTTTATAAGGGAGAATAAGTAAACCTGACTATAAATGTAGGTCCTATAAATAAAACTCCTGACTATAAAATGCAAGTTTTACATTTAAGGGCAGGGTATTTGCTTTTGAAAAACTTTACTAGCACTGAAATCATGATCCCACTCTCCATTTAAATCGCCATCCAAAGTCACACTTCCACTATGGAGCTAGAATTAAATTATAGACAAGTGTAATTTAATAAAACTGAATATTTCCGTATTTGTAAAGATATTTACAAATTCAGTTTTTCAAGATAAATAAAAAGATGTATACAACCAAATTCAGTATTCTAAAATGCAACACGCAGAAAGTCAGATAATTCAGAAACAGATCAGAGGTCACACTTCCAGTTTCCACAGGGAAAAGTAGAGGATCTAGGGCTGTTTCTCAATTCCAAGAATGGAAAGAACAGACTTGCGTTCTCGTGGAGATCGGTCTTGCCAGGCGACCTTGGAAGAGCGAACTTAGAAGGTCACGAGAACACAGAACGCACTTGTGAGAACTGAGATCTGTGCGATCTTCCTGTTGGTCACCTGACCTCCGCAGATTCAACATTGCAACGTTTATAAAGTGACACACATACCATTATCTGCATTATTACATGCATTCCTGGCACACACACAACGTTCCCGTGTGGTTACCATTTGGTTATTTTTGGAAACCAAATAACAACATTCTGGTAACGTTCTCTGTAGGTTATATTTATGTTTAATTTATAACCTAGAGAGAAAGCCCTGCTGAAAAAAACAATAAAACCATTATGGGAATTTTATTGGTTGTAATGGAATATGGCCCAAAACACACAGTGTATTGGTTTTACGAGTAACCGCTCATGGTTCCTATCGGTATTTTAATGGAAACCATTGGAATTTTTGTAATGGTTTTGTTGTTTTTTTTTCAGCAGGGCATTCCCTGCAGGTTCTTTTTGTGTTTCATTTTATAACCTACTGTTCACTACTGCTGCTATATCCATTGGATTTTTTGAGGAAATTAAGTGAAAACCTCTTTAAATCCATGTATTCCTTCATAGAGCGCCAGTCTGATGTGCGCGCTCCACTGCTGCAGCACGCGCTTCTCTCTGCTACGCTCCTCCAGAACGCGCTTGCGAACTCACGTCACTCACGGTCGTTTACTTTTACCTCAGAGACAAACATTATTTTACAGATTTCTTTACTTTCTTTCGTCATTTAGTAACTTAAATATCAGAGAACAAATATTTTAGTGGTTTTCGATCGATTTTAAAGTCTATATGAAGACAGGGTGTTAGAAGCGTTTGATTGGTGTAAAAACAAGAGATAACGTTAGCTAGGCGGCTACTGCTCTGGTAAGATCCGTTAATGTGAATGAAATGTTTTATTTGTCATTTCTTTTTACATCAAAGACTACATTATTTAGCAAATCATTTGATCTCTTTCTTCTTTTTGTAGCGTTGACTTAAATGTGTGAATAAAATAGTTTGTGATGATTTGTTTTGCTAAATCTATTGTAAAGCAGCGAGCGTCTTCTGTCTCCAGTACAGCAGGAGGCGCTGCAGCTCTTTAGTCCACAGATAAACTCTCTAAAGAAAGAAAGAGCGCGCGTGTTATTTTTTTGTGTGTATCCTCGGTGTTTTCTCTCTTGCGTGTTTCATTGAGTATAAACAGAGTCTTGTCTCTGTGTGTTTTAGTGTTGAGAACTTGAAAATGTGCTGTGCTGTAAATGAGTAGGAACTGATCTGTCCATGCTGGATATATTGATGATTTCATCACAGAAATCTCTCAGCTGAAGAAAGAGGTGGCGTTACTGGAGACAATGCTGAGGTTAAGAGGAGATTTAGCAATGAATCGAGAGGTTTGTACAGCTTAAACATCATTTACCTGAATCAGACAAATGATCAAATCATTTCTAATCTTACTGTCTGTGTATGTTGTGTTGTCAGGATGTGGATTGTTGTGAATCTTCAGTGTATGTGACTGATGATGGGAGTCTGGATTCAGTGTGGATGAGCAGAGATCAGAGCCGCACACCACAGACACTGCTGGACTCTAAACTCTCTGAAGAGAAATCCAGACACACACAGGACTCCGATCTCAGTCTGACTTTACTCTGTTATACTGAGTCAAAGCCCACAGACACTCAGGGCACTACAGTGTGTGACAGTAAACAGAGCTTACAGGAGGATCAAACCTCCACAGAGTCTCTTGATTCTGTCTGTAACGCTGGAGAACAGCAGCAGATCCTGCAGACCAAACTGAAGATGTGTTCAGTTAAACTCATCGACTGCATGAACCTCGTGATGAAGATTAAAACTGAACCCACAGAAATCAAAACTGAGCCCACAGAAATCAAAACTGAGCCCACAGAAATCAAAACTGAGCCCACAGAAATCAAAACTGAACCCACAGAAATCAAAACTGAACCCACAGAAATCAAAACTGAACCCACAGAAGAGGACGATGCTGATTTTATTCCATCAGGTATGTCTCCTTAATTGTTGTGTTTTAAATTTTTTAACTGTGATGTGAGCACATGTTTTGGGTTTTCAGTCACAAACTCACAAATTAAATTAATGGACCAAAAAGACCAAAAAGTGTAAGTACTAGAGATGCTCCAATCAGCATTTTTGGGGCCGATTACCGATCACCAAGATCATGATCTGCCGATCACAGAACGGCAGTGGAATGGGAATCTTTGTTTTATCTATAATCTAGCAGAGTTTACACCATTTGTAGAAATGATTGTTTTAATAGAGTCAAATAAATAAGCACAACGAATATTTCTTCTTGCAAAGAGAAATGTAATATGCCTTTAAAAAGGTTTATATCTGTTAAAAGTAATGAAAATAAAACACTTCACAGTCTTTAGTGTATGAATTAAATGTACACGAATTCGTATAAAGTAAAACAGTTCTTCCCTGATGAGCAGAGAGTAATTTTATTGAGAGATGAATTAAGATACTGTAGCTTTAAGACGTGAGAGAGTCGTTCTTTTCACGTGCACTGATGACAGGCTGCTGTGTATGCGTGCGGCGGGTGTCCGCAAACAAGAGCAGCTGTGAGGAAAATGGAAGTTTAAACCTTCAAAACTTTAAAACGAATGCAAGTAATAAACTTTCGGCATGAGGATGCAATTGTCCGCGATAGATATGTGTTGTATACGCTCTTTGAAAGGGATGTGAAGACGCATCGCGCTGAGGCCCGGAGCGCGTCCTCATAGAAAATACGCATATCTCTGTAAAGGCAGAGAGAGAAATCCAAATCTGCACGTCACACATGAGCAACGGGTTACAAAATGCTCGCACTGTGTAAAATGGTATCTAATTGGAGCAACCCTAGTAAGTACTAAAATGTGTAAGGATTTTAGGATGTCTTTAATACTTATTGAGCAACAGGCATGTGGGCTTAAAGGGTTAGTTCACCCCAAAATGATAATTTGATCATAAATCACTTACTCCTGTGTCGTCCTTAACCCCCAAGTGCTCCAATTGTCTTCAGAACACATTTTTAGATATTTTTTATTAAATTCGGGAGGCTTCTGTCTGTCTCATTGGATTTGTTTGTTTCACGATCCTTTCCTTAGAAAATAAGAAAGGACATCGGCATAAAGGTCCATCAGTCGTTCAATAATAATATTGTGAAGTGACGAGAACACTTTTGTAGAGAAACCAAAACAAACAATTTTTAAAGAATAATTAGTTCTCCTCCCTGGTTGTTCATGAGCAGACTACGACAGGACTATGACTTTGAGTATACTTACTTTGCTTTAATAAATCAATGTATGTAACATAACAGACATTAATGCACAGATAAGATGTGTTATGAATGCCTGAAAAGCAATCTATGCAGCTTGACTAAGAATTGAAACTCACAGAGTCACGGAAAATGGATTCATCAAATCCTTTCACAGTAAAAACGTAGCTTTACATGAATTAAACGGACATGAATGAATGCTTGTGGGAAATAAAAATGCTATATTAATTTTTTTTATTTTTTATGCTTATTAGTAGCCTTTTAAACTCACTTTCATCTTGCTGTTCACTTGCGGGATGAAGGCTGAAGTACAGGAACCACATTCAGCTAACTTTTAAGATGTACCTTAAGTTATATTAACATTAACCAGATAAATTTTGCTAAAAAACATCTAAATAAATGTCTGTGGACATTTATTAAATATTTATTACCTCTGCGAGCTATAGCAAGTTTGATAAAGTTGATGTATGAGTTGATGCATAGATAAACAGCCATTTCATAAACTATAACAAAATATGAATTATTCTGACAAAATACAAGTTTAGAAATTCAATGATATATATGCTATTTGGTTTGTTACTTTCCTGACAATGTATTATTTCAGTGATATTAGTCATTAATATTATTCTTCACTCTTTCGCTCTTCTATTTATTACTAGAGCCCGACCGATAAGCATTTTTTGGGCCAATACAGATATTAGGGAGTGAAAAAGATCAATAACAAAATATCGTCCGGTATTCATTGTGTATATTATAGTACAGTACGCATATACTACAGTATATATACTACAGTTCTGTACATAGAATACAATATATACATTATATATGCTATATAAAATTTTTTTTGCAATGATCACTCACAAATGTGGTGATAGATATATCTGCCACATACTCATATCTCCGATAAAATCGGCAAACCGCTAAATTGGTCAGGCTCTGTTTATTACTTTGTATGCAAAAAGGGAGTGATTGTTATTATTATAAGGGTTTGTTCAGTTGACCAGTATTGTTGTAATAGTTATGCCTGTAGCGAAGCGTCAAAATGCCGTCGACGTCACATTTTTTTTTCGTCGATTTTTCGACACAGCTCGCCACACGCACATGTGAGACCAAAACATTTAATTTAAGGCCAAAAAAAAATAATGATCAAATTCGTCTAATCTTTCATAACTATCCGCTAGCTGCCCGTCCCATAAGCAGGCTGTCAAAAAACAGTGTCTCTGTTGGCAGCCTGAGCTCTGAGATCTGCTCACAAAAACTATTGGTTTCACCAACCACTCAAAATAAAGTTTTCCAACCAATCTCCGACCGGGGACGGCTGTTGTTAGGTAGAAAAAGCCAGTGTCAAACCTCACAACAGTCACACCATGTCGGTGATTGGAATTTCTTTAAAATGATGTAAGTGAAGTCGTACCTTGCTAATACTACATGATTTCAGCATATATAGGCTGGAAGTGTGTGTATAGTAATTTTTTTGTGGACTGAATAAAGTCTACGATTGGCATTTTTTTTTAAAAACAAAACCCAGCACTGTGTTTTAATTATTTGATTGTTAATTGGACTGGATTGCACATTGATCTTGAAAGCATGACGTGCATATCCGATAGCGCAGGTGCACAGGCAAACGACTTCATGTTCGCGTCTTTTTGGCTTAAATGAACAAATGCTCATATGCAAAAAAATTTGATTTTTTTGTGTTTTTTTATAGTAAACATTTGGTTACTGTACGTCTTAAACGAATAAACATTGTATTGCATTCGGTTTTATAATAAGCATAATCTGTCTCTGTCATTAAAGTTAATTAAATATCAAAATAAGAAAACGTTTTTATTATCGTAAATAAAGATTAATCCACATTTACTTTAAATTTTTTTGCCAAACATCCTTTGTGTTGAGCTCTGCTATTTGAAATAAGTTAAAGGTTTATCATAAAGTTTAGATTTCCTGATCTTTTGCTTAATTAAAGGGATAGTTCACACAAAATTAAAATTCTGAAAAATGTTGTTCTAAACCTGTACGAATTTCTTTTTTCTGATGAACACAAAATAAGATATTTTGATAAATGATGGTAAGCACGCAGCTGATTGTAACCATTGACTTCCATAGTAGGAATAAAAACAACATGATGGAATTTAATAGATATACCATTAATTGTTTGCTTAACATCGTTTATCAAAATATCTTATTTTGTGTTTATCAAAATAAAATAAACTTATACAGGTTTAGAACATACGAGTGAGTAAATGATGACAGAATTTTCAATTTTGTATCCCTTCAACAGAAATACAGCAGAATTTTTTTTAATTCACCTTTATTATGTTTACATTTTATAATGCATTCATTCATGCTTTCTTGATACATAGTTACACATCGTTTTCTTTCATGGACTATGGACCCCCTAAAGTAGCTTTGGCCACCCCCTGGCGTGAAATCACTGATACAACCTTTAAAATATATAATTAAGAATGTTTTTGGCATTTATTTGAGATACATTATGGTTTTTATTAATCAAGCAACAGAAACTAATCGTTAGATTAATCATCCAATTATTCGTTAGATTAGTCGACTAATCAGAAAAATAGTCACCCGATTAATCGTTTAATAAATGGTGATTTACCCCAGCTCTAGTAATCGTGTCAAAAGTAGTATAACAGTAAAGAAAAATTAGTTCAGCGATCGGTAATCGGGCACATAAACATCCAAAAAAAAATCATTATCGGTCGATCTCTACTGAACACTATCTGAGCACTTGGGGGTTTAGAATGACACAGGGAAAAGTGATTATTTGAGGTGAACTATCCCTTTAAAAATACTTAATCTTATTCTAGAAGTGTCATCATATAATGCAACAAGGATTGTGAAAATCGTAATTTGTACAAATTAAAAATATTCCTCTGTTTGACAACTCCTACAAAAATGTGGATTACTCAAAAATAATCATGCATAATTTGGGGTGGGAATCAGGGGGGGATTCAGAATCGATTCTTAGGGTCCCGATTCAATTCAGAATTGATTCTTGACGTACTAATTTGCATATCTGTGAGGTCATTACGTTTCATTTGCTCTCAAAGCCAGGTTAATGTTTGCACTTTTGCTACTAGTCTCTGAACTGTCATATACTGTATTTTAATTTAACTAAGGGATAAATAATGCCATTCTTATAGACCATTTCAAAAGATGTAAACAACACTGGCCCAGAAGTACTTCCTGTTTCAGTTTTTTAACACTAGATAAAAATTGGGATAAAATAAACCAACGGAACATATAAACCTGAATTAACTGAAGTTAAACAAACATGTTAAAAGGTAATGATATATGTGAAATAAAAAAAAAACTGTCACAAACTGTAACAGGTAGCATTTCTGGACCAGTAATGTTTACATCATTTGAAATGGTCTATATACATATGAAGAGTTTCGTTGCAAAACGAGATAACTCCGTTTTTTTTATTTTTCAGAAATGTCGTTTTTTGGTTGTGCATTCCAATTAATATCAATTCAACTGCAGTTGGTTTGTTTTGATTTAAACCTTCGTAACTTAAAAAATACAGCTAAGTAGCACCATAAAACAAAATAATAACATGATAAAATAATAATAAACATGTTTTGACTAAAATGTTAAAAACTGAGTTATCACATTTTGCAACGAAACTCTTCATATATGTCCTGATTCTGTTGTACGACATTAAAACCAGTAAAAATAGTAATCAAACGTGACATATTAATTCTGAATGTTAACCGTCATTAACTTCCACGAACTTATTAACGTTAAGCATCTAGAATCATCAATATACACAGTGATTTTGGCAGTATTACTGTATTTATATAATGCAGCGCACCCAGCGACTGAATAACAAACTATGTGCATATTTTTACAGAAGTATATTCATGTTATATCTAAACAGTCAGTGGATGGTTTAGGGAAACGCTATAGCACAGTCAGAAGAGTCATTAAATTAAATGCGCTGTTTCTCCCTGCCGCTCACTCAACAGAGAAAAGGCAGAGAAAGACTATCCCAAAGTGTTTCTTGTTTTCTTGCAGTTTAGAATGAGTCAAACAGGGCTGTTCTAGATTTTATTTCTTTCTCTTCTGCTCTTGTAAGCTCCGCTATGTGCTCGTGCAGTGAGCGCTCTCTTAAGTTGTCCATGTGCAGCACCTCTCCCCCAGTTGAGTTACACCTTTTGGTTCCGATAACATCACAGTATTATTTTGTAAACTTACTTTTAAGAATCTATTTTTGTAAATTTCTGAATCAATTCAGAATCGTCCCACGTCCGAAACGCGATTCATCGAAGAATCAATTTTTTGTCCCACCCCTAATTAACTCTCTCACCGCCAGCGTTTTTTAAAAAAAGTTGCCAGCCAGCGCCAGCGTTTTTCGTGATTTTCACAAAAGTTTAATGCCTTCCAGAAAATGTTAGTCTTTGAATATATAAACATACAATGTACCAGGTGGGGGAGCAGACCCTCTGCTTTCAAAAAAAAAAAAAAAGGTTCATCATACCTTCAGTAGTTCCTTTGTAATCAGCTTTTGAATATGGGTAGGTTTCTGCAAAAACACCACATTTTGAGCAAAAAGCAGAGATAAATCCATTTTTGTGACAGACTTTTCATAGAGATCCCATTCAGAGTGATCTTTAAAACAGACACGGACATGCAGCAGCTTGCCATAGGGCAATACTTCCGGGTTTAAAAAGTTGCGGAAGGGCCACCTGGTGGATAATAGCGGTATTGCTGAAAGACGGAAATACTCGTCATTGGCGTGGAAGCGTTTTCTCTTAATTGACGAGTTTTCTCTTAATTGACGAGATATCTCGTCAATGGCGGGGAAAGAGTTAATGGGTGGTTTCCCAGACAGGGATTAGACTAGTCCTAGACTAAAATAAATACAAGAGCTGTTCAAACTGAAAACAACTTGCAATGACACATCTTATAGCTATGGTCTACGATTTCAAAATTGTTAATTATTAATAACCTCGTTTAGATGTTGGTTATGGTTCTACAGTAAAATCGTAACAAAATGAAGAGAAAAAAGAATGAAAAAAATCCATTCACTATATTTGGTGTATAGCAGCAGAGAAGTTTACCAATACATTGGTCAACTGCTCTCATCCAATCCCCGCTCCACTTGAAACTCCACCTTGCGCTCGCGTCTCCACCTTATCGCACCCCGCCCCCTTCTGCAACCATGAAATTTGTGACAGTGTAGGGTAGCTAGCAAAGTAGCAACAGCTCACAAATGTAGAAAAAAAACGACAGCAGCAAGCAGCCCCTGCTTGTCCCTACAGTAAAGGTCGGTAGAAAGAGAGAGTCTGTAGAGGAAAGAGCAGAGATAAAAAATGTGAAGAACGCCGGAATATAGGGTCCGCCATTGACCGCTGAAAACCGACACTGACAAGGCGGACTTTTTGTTGAGCGGGTTAGCATTTATTTATACTTTTATGGTGTGAGGTGTTACATAAATATCTTAAGGATGACAGCATGCTCATGCTGCCGGTCGGCATTGGAATGTTAGCCGTTTAGCATCGCCTATTATGGGTCAAAGTGATTATATTTCTTGAAGTGCTTGAATATATTTCAAGGAACAGTATGTAAGAAATTTATATCAATTAATCATAAAATGGCCGATATGTCACTATACATTAAGAAATCATTTTCATTTCAAATACTTATATCACTGACAACAGTGGTCTGGCCAGGATATTGTCATTTAAAAAGTGGAGTTGAAGCCCTCAACTGATGTTTATGTTGTCATTTTATGTATTGGCCACCAGTTGTGTGATTGCAGTACCAGTTTTAGCCACAAGTTTTTTGATTGCAATACCAGTTTTGGCCACAATCCTACATACTGTTCCTTTCAATATGCCTAGCGGGTTTCTGTTTGAGCCGATCGGAATTTGAACAAGATGCGCTGTGTGCTGTTACAACAATTACTTATAACCTTAGAAATACTAACTAATAATTATTGTGCAATTAATGTGCACTAGGTAGCACTTTTGGCTAGGGCTGCTCGGTTATGGGAAAAATCATAATCCCGATTATTTTGATAAAAATCTTAATCTCGATTATTTAACACGATTACTTAAATGACTGTAAAGACATGCATTTATACATGGGCTTGACATTAACTTTTTTGCTCACCAGCCAAAGTAGCTAGTTGTTTTCCAAAGTTACTAGCCACTCAGCATTTTCACAGGCCACAATTTTGTTGCTGGTAAAATACATTTGATATGATTAAACTTGACTTTGGCATCCTAAAATGACTTTAATTTGAGCAAATTTACTTAGTTTAGCTAAATTAGATGCATATTGAATTTCAAATGCAGTCTGACCAACCAAATTAGGACAACATTAGCTGGTATATACCAGGTATATCAGTATAGATCATATCATATATTTAGGTGCATAAAAACTGTACTCAACTGTAGTCAAGAAATGTACATGAATTTTACTTTCAACTTTTGTTTATGCAGATTGTATTTTATATGCTTGATCATGTTTTCTGTTAAAAGTGATTTAAGACTTTTAATGACAACTGTCGAGAGGGCATTATTGTTGCCCAAAGTAGCTTACATTAAAATGATGCGCGAACCTCTCAGCTGGCGGGTTTCATTTGATTTCGTGTTCATTCAGGAATGCGCTGAATTTCTCTCCGCTCTTGCCCTGAGAATGTGCACGCAACATATATCTCTCCAATCACTTCCATGCAATTGTTATATCTTTCCCGAAGTGTGTATGCGCTCAGACTGCGTCCTCTTGTGCATTCGCAAATCCATCACCTCTCGCGCGCTCTCTGGAAGGTGGCGCTTCGGTCCGCAACGCTCCGCTGAATGCGCGCGCGTCTCCACAAACGGTCGCAGCCGAAATATACCCGCATTTGGCGGATGTTAATGTCAAGCCCTGCATACATTTAATGCATTGTTTAGTGTTGCTGCAGAAGGCTACACGTGTCAAAGCAGTAGTGTTTAAGTGCCAGCAGAACGCGATTCACATTTTAAACACGATCGCTTGAAATGCATATAACTTTACAAACATAAACATGATTATTACCTGGTGACCTGACTTTAAACAGATGACTGAGCGCGCAGCTCTCTGCACGGAGAGCGGCGCCACGATCCAGCTGATATTTTAAAGTGAGGGATAGTTTGTCTCCGCTCCCTTGAAAAGCATAAAACTGAACAAATACATGAGGATTTCTACTTTGTGTGCGAGGCGCAGCTGCTTATGACGCGTCGGATTAATGACTCAAAACGAAATAACATAAATGCGGCACACTAATCGATCTCCCTCGATTATATTGTTTTTGCAATCGAAATGTGCAAAAATTGAAATTGAATAACGATTAATTGCACAGCCCTACTTTTGGCCAGGGGAAATAAGGCTCAGGAGGGGAAACGTATGCCAAATGTTGTTGTGAAAGTAAATGACGTCAATCAGTCATAATTGTAAGTGTTCATTCCTTCAAGGCTTTGTGTTCACTGCTTTCAGCTAAATCTCTGTAAATCTTGGTAAATCTCTGTTCTGATGTTTACTACTGGTGATCACAGCTTGACTGAGTGACGTTGTTCAAGTCGTTTCCCGGTGGGAGGGATCAGTTTTTAGTAAGGCATGTTTGTTAAAACTAGTTATATTTTATAATTAAACTAAGGCCTAGTCCTGACTTAAGCTAATCCCTGTCTGGGAAACCACCCCTATATGTTTTGTAATTGATTACTAGTTATATTGTTATTATTTTAATAAAATATTAACAAAAATAATAAAATTCCTGCATATGTTTACAAATTTTAGTTTATTTGATGTGCAATGACCCAGCTGTAATAACAGGACTGACACCTGTCTTCTGTCTATATGTGTGTATCTAGAAAAAGATACAGAATCTCAATTCTTCATCCTTCTTTGTGTAAATAAGAGTAAAAAGACAATTTAATTGTTTCTTGTTTCTTTCAGATGTGGAGAGTGATTCATGTTTGAATATAGAAATAACGTCCTCAACATCAAAAGAGCGACTGACAGCACAAACTCTTTCCTGCATCACCTGTGGAAAGACATTCAGCTCACAGAGATATTTAGAGAGACATGAGAGAAAACACACAGAAAAGAAACACTTCACCAGATCTGAGATCAGCTTTACTACCTTACAAGAGAAGAAACTTCATTCAGAAGACCACAGAGAGAAGAAGAAGAAGCAGTTTCACTGTGAGCAGTGTGGGAGGATTTGTGTCTCTTCCTCTCAACTAAAGGTTCACATGAGGATACACAGCGGTGAAAAGCCTTTCAACTGCAATGAATGTGGAAAATACTTCAAAACCAAACACACTCTTAAAAATCATCAGAGACTTCACACAGGAGAAAAACCTTACGAGTGTCCTCACTGTGAGAAGAGATTTAGCTGTAAACATAAACTGAAGACTCATGTGCTTTTACACACCAATGAGAGACCGTATCAGTGCAGTGAATGTGACAAAACCTTTAGGGATTCAAGTTCATTAAAAAAACACCAGAATATTCACTTTAAAGAGAAACTATATCAGTGTTCATACTGTGATAAACGTTTCTGCCATAAATATAATCTGATGGTCCATCAGAGAGTTCACACAGGAGAAAAACCTTACAAATGCTCTCAGTGTGACAAGACTTTTTCTCAGTCAGGTCACTTCAAAGAACATCAGAGGGTTCACACTGGAGAGAAACCTTACGTCTGTGCTCAATGTGGAAAGAGCTTCACTCATTCATCTCAATTCAGAGATCATCAGAGACTTCATACTGGAGAGAAACTTCATCACTGTAGTGTCTGTGGGAAGAGTTTCTCTAATTTATCTAAATTCAGAGTTCATCAAAGAGTTCATACGGGAGAGAAACCTTATCACTGTAGTGTCTGTGGGAAGAGTTTTAGTGTAAAGTATACCTTAATAAGTCACATGAGAATTCATACAGGTGAAAAACCTTTCAAATGCTCTCAGTGTGACATGATGTTTGCTTATTCATGTCACTTAAAAGTCCATCAGAGAGTTCACACTGGAGAGAAACCTTATTACTGTAGTGTCTGTGGAAAGAGCTTCTCTTGGTTATCTCAATTAAGAGATCATCAAACAGTTCATTCTAGAAAGAAACAACATCAATGTAGTGTCTGTGGAAAGAGCTTCTCTTGGTTATCTCAATTCAGAGTTCATCAAAGAGTTCATACTGGAGAGAAACCTCATCACTGTAGTGTCTGTGGGAAGAGTTTTAGTGTAAAGGATACCTTACTAAGGCACCAGAGAGTTCATACAGGTGAAAAACCTTACAAATGCTCTCAGTGTGACAAGACGTTTGCTTATTCAAGTCACTTCAGAGTCCATCAGAGAGTTCACACTGGACAGAACCTTTAACTCTTTCCCCGCCAGCGTTTTAAAAAAAGTTGCCATTTTTCATGATTTTCACAAAATTTGAATGTCTTCCAGAAAACATACAATATATCAAATAAAGAAATAGACCTTCTGCTTTCAAACCAAAAAGACGTTTCAGCCTACCTCCATTAGTTATCTTTTATCACCTCTGAAATATGGGTAGTTTTTTTCAAAAACACCTAATTTTGAGCAAAAAGCTGAGATAATTGCATTTTCAGAATGGATAGCATGTCTCACCAACAAGCTGTTGACTAAAATCAAGTGTGTTAGATAAGGAGACATCTATAACTTTCTGGAAGGCAGTACTTGAGGACCAGGATTGGGAAACACTGCCCTAGGGCAATATTTGGCCCTGTCCCAAATGGCACACTTCGTGTGCACTTCTCGTGGCCTTCTCGCTTAGTCTATGAGTCCGTAGGGTGTCCCATCTGTCATTTTTACGTTTTGAAGTTTTGCCCCCTTGATGCGGTCTTCAGCGAAGCCCGCACTGCAGCAGGCTTCGCGCACTTTACCAACCCAGAAGTCCTTGTGAAAGGGCAATCAGACGACGGAAGGGAGTAGTTCACACTGACGTGCAACTTCTCTATCTATTTCCGGTGTGATGCTCGAGTCTCCCAAAATACGACTCCGGTGTACCCACGTGGACTCGCATCAAGGGTCCCTAAAGTCTGTACTACGTGATGTCATCAAAATGTGGACTCTGAGGAGGACCACAAGTTCGGAGTGTGCCTTTTGGGACAGGGCCCTTCTGAGTTGTATATTTTGCGGAAGAGCACTCGGAGCCTGCAGCTACATACCACCGCCCAGAGACCCGCATTCTCAGACCCCCCGTTTTTTGAGACAGTGCCCCCTGCTGTTTGGAAGATTGTATAACACCCTTATCCAAATGACATTGAAATAAATCAATAAATATTTGCGTTCCCTGCTTAATGCATGTGCCTAAAAACTCTCTGTATTCTCTGACCTTTTGCATTTCACATAGGTGTCCATATAAATTAATACATCAACTAATTAATTTAAAAAAAAAACATTGCATACATGACAATAATAGAAACAATCAAATTGACAAACATGTTTGGGCCTACTTCAGGAAAAAGAAAACTACAAATAAACTCCACTTCATTCTTGAAGTTCAGTTGAGTTTTAGATTTACAGACCAGAGCTTTGAGGTATTGAAAAAGAATAGCACACTGCTGCTCACTGGCCATGCAGACAGGCACACGTGGCTTTAGTGGGGACCACTTTGATGGTAATCAAAATCACTGCAGCATTTGTGACATTATGGAATTTCTGGAAGTGAATTCCCCCTTTGAATTGTTATATCTATCTTTAAAAGAAAGAGATTCAAATTTTAAGAGAACCCCACAGAGTCCATACAAGGAACCCAACAAAAGCCCAAATGACACATTCTAGCTGACATATTAATACCATAGGTTGGTTAGTAAATAGTGTAGGCATAATTTGATCATTAGTCAATTGTATGAGTTGTAAATAGCTGGCAAACAAATTTATATCACAGTTAAATATATATTGATTCATTTTAATAGTTACTTTTCTAAGAACTCATAAGTCTACATACATTTTATAAAGTAAAATAATTACTCCTGCATTAATTAATTCAATTGATAGTTTTAGGAGAAAAGGTCCGGTAATTATAAAAGGTCAAAGGGAATCTGATTAAATAATTAATGATTACATTCTTTGATATTAACACACTTTGGGGTGGTTTCGCGAACAGGGATTAGTTTAAGACAGGACTAGGCCTTAGTTTAATTAGAAAATATAACTAGTTTGATCAAACATGCCTTATTAAAAACATTAGCCTACTTGTGTACATTTTGAGGCCAAGCAATGGACACTGATGTGTTTTCAGTTTGGGCAGCTCTTATATTTATTTTAGTCTAAGACTAGTCTAATCCCTGTCCGGGAAACCCCCCATTAATGTATTTAATTGGTCTACTTTAATGTCAACTAATTTTAATCAAATTTTTACAATGGCTTGTCTACAAAAAGTCCTAGGTTAAAAGCTAACGTTAGCTAGCTATGTTATTTAGCTCTAAATATTATCGGCGAAAAAAGGCTAAAAACATAACTGCTCAAATTGTGTTACAATCTATCTTTACAAATATTAAATGTACTATTGTATCGATGGGCTAAGGTAGTTTGATTAAAAATCAATTCGAATGAGTATGATTCGCTTAATAAAACTGAGGGTGCGCTGTCTCGAAGGGCGGGGGGTTTGAGGGTGTGGGTCTCTGGGTGGGGGTCTGTGGCTGCAGGCTCCGAGTTATTATTGTATTATTGTGCCACAATTCAAAGTTTTGAAAGCATTTCAGTCAAAAATGTATGTTTTTAAAGCAAGTATCTGTAGTAGGTTCATAAAGATATCGTCTACTTTAAACATTTTCTTGAAGTATGTGGAGATCGAAGCTCCAGATAATCAGCAGGCGCGCAGGTGCCTCACCTCGTCCAGTCTTGCTGAAAATCACAGCTGGCTGTGACGTCAATGTAGTTTAAACTGTGGATAAAATTCATTTCGGGTAAGTTGACTGGTAAAAAAGTCATCTCTTTACAAATGTACAGAAGTATCTTTTACTCATTCACAGAATATATCTGGCTAAACATTATTTAACCAAATTAGATATAGATAAAATGTAGCTTTTGCAAGCAGAAACCAGAGACAGTTGTTCATTTTATTTTGTCCTCGTGTATCTCTTTTCTGGCAAAATGTACATTTTATTATTGACTATGTTGAAGAAAGTTTTACTTTACAGTGGAAAGATGTTCTTTTAGGTATAACTGATAAACAGACCCACACTTATTTGAACATTTTTTATGGCAAAATTTCACATTCACAAGTGTAAAATGTCAGGAAAAAAACATGTTTTATTGCTTTTAAAAATGAAGTAAAGAGTTGATTTGATATCGCCTTTGAGGGGCCGACATACATTCAAATAAATACCTGGTTGTATATGGTCATGATGTTCTTTAAAAGTCTTATTTCAAGGTTTAACAGCTAAACAAAACATCTCACAAATGTTGCAATTTGGTCTGGTTTTGTTTTCGTAGTGAACAGACGTGCTTAATGTTTTTACTATTTAAAGAAATTTGGTATTTTACATAATTGTTTTGCTAAATCCATTGTAAAGCAGTGAGCGTCTTGTCTCTCCAGTACAGCAGGTGGCGCTGCAGCTCTTTAGTCCGCAGATAAACTCACTAAAGAAAGAAAGAAAGAGCGCGCGTGTAATGTGTTTGTGAATCCTCAGTGTTTTTCTCTCTTGCGTGTTTCATTGAGTGTAAACAGAGTCTTGTCTCTGTGTATTTTATTGTTGAGAAGATGAGATGTGCTGTGCTGTAAAGGAGTAGGAACTGATCTGTCCATGCTGGATGTATTGATGATTTCATCACAGAAATCTCTCAGCTGAAGAAAGAGGTGGCGTTACTGGAGACAAAGCTGAGGTCAAGAGGAGATATAGCAATGAATCGAGAGGTTTGTTCAGCTTAAACATCATTTACCTGAAACAGACAACATCAAATCATTTCTGATCTTACTGTCTGTGTGTGTTGTGTTGTCAGGATGTGGATTGTTGTGAATCTTCAGTGTATGTGACTGATGATGGGAGTCTGGATTCAGTGTGGATGAGCAGAGATCAGAGCCGCACACCACAGACACTGCTGGACTCTAAACTCTCTGAAGAGAAATCCAGACACACACAGAACTCCGATCTCAGTCTGACTTTACTCTGTTATACTGAGTCAAAGCCCACAGACACTCAGGACACTACAGTGTGTGACAGTAAACAGAGCTTACAGGAGGATCAAACCTCCACAGAGTCTCTGGATTCTGTCTGTAACGCTGGAGAACAGCAGCAGATCCTGAAGACCAAACTGAAGATGTGTTCAGTTAAACTCATCGACTGCACGAACCTCATGATGATTAAAACTGAACCCACAGAAATGAAAACTGAACCCACAGAAATGAAAACCGAACCCACAGAAATCAAAACTGAACCCACAGAAATCAAAACTGAACCCACAGAAATCAAAACTGAACCCACAGAAATCAAAACTGAACCCACAGAAGAGGAAGATTGCACTGAGGAAGATGATGATTTTATTCCATCAGGTATGTCTCCTTAATTATTGTTGTGTTTTTAACTGTCATGTGAGGACCTTTTTTGGGGTTTCAGCCACAAATTCACTAATTAAAAAAACAAAAAGTGTAAGTACTAAAATGTTAAAGGATATCTTTAATACTTATTAAGGAATAGGCATGTAGGCTTAAAGGGTTAGTTCACCCCAAAATCACTTACTCCTGTGTCGTCCTTAACCCCCTAGTGCTCCGATTGTTTTCAGAACACATTTTTAGATATTTTTGATTAAATTCAGGAGGCTTCTGTCTGTCCCATTCTGTCTGACTTTAGTTAGTTTTACAGTCCTTTCCTAAAGGACATCGGCAAAAAGGTCCATTAGTCGTTCAATAATAATATTATGAAGTGACGAGAACACTTTTGTAGAGACGAACTGTGCTCTTTTGAGACACCATAAATATGAGCTAAAACTATAAATTGAATTAATTAATGCAGGAGTAATTATTTTACTTTATAAAATTTATGTAGACTTATGAGTTCTTAGAAAAGTAACTATTAAAATGAATCAATATAAATTTAACTGTGATATAAATTTGTTTGCCAGCTATTTACAACTCATACAATTGACTAATGATCAAATTTACTATGCCTACACTATTTACTAACCAACCTATGGTATTAATATGTCAGCTAGAATGTGTCATTTGGCCTTTTGTTGGGTTCCTTGTATGGACTCTGTGGGGTTCTCTTAAAATTTGAATCTCTTTCTCGCCTGAAAAGTCCGCTCCCCTTCTCACTCTCATAATGGGAGAGGGAGGGTGTTACTGCGCCGAGTCGAAGTACTCCCAGAAGTGCTATTACGCCATAAAATATAGTTACTCTTTTAAATCCGCTTAGAAAAGCGCTACGTTTTATTTTGTACCACCAAACTTGCTCGTATAACTACTCGTCTTAAATAGGAAAAACGTTGATGTGTTTTTCACTTCTAACTTTATCTCTAAATGGTACCATTGAATGAATGGGGCTAAGCTAAATGCTATCGAAGCGTCGCAGCGCGCTCCAGCGCTAACGTGCACACACACAGATGATAGAGGGATGTATCAACAATTCTTAGTTAAGGTAATAACATAGTTTAATATTGAAAATGAGTAGACTATTCCTTTAAGCTAATCCCTGTCTGGAAAACCAGCCCTATATGTTTTGTCATTGATCACTATATTGTTATTATTAGGGGTCAAGCCCCGAAGGGGCGTAGAACCCTATTGTTATTGTTAGTTTTCTTATTATTATTATTATTAGGGGTCAAGCCCCGAAGGGGCGTAGAACCCTATTGTATTTGTTAGTTTTCTTTTTATAATAATTATTAGGGGTCAAGCCCCGAAGGGGCGTAGAACCCTATTGTTATTGTTAGTTTTCTTATTATTATTATTATTATATATTATTCTTCTTCTTGTTCTTCCGCCATTAAAGTCAATGGCAGCCCATAGAACCGTACATAGGAAAGTTATGAAATTTGGCACACATGTAGAGGACGGTCTTAGATGTTACTATAGCAACATTGGTGTGTCTGACTCAAACCCTCTAGCGCCACCAACAGTCCAAAAATCCACTTATGTTCATGCTCATAACTTCTGACCCGTAAGTCCTAGAAACTAAATTCCTGTTTCTTCTGAATCCTTGGCTCATGATGATTCAATTGCATACGTTTATGTCATTTGTGTCATGCAGATCTTTCCGCCATTTTGATTTTTCCGTAAAACCTACTTTTTCGAACTCCTCCTAGACCGTCCGTCCGATTTGCATGTCCTTTGGTATATAGCATCTAGAGACACCCCAGACAAAAAGTTATCAAAAGCTTTTTGATAGAACAATGCGTTCTCGTATAAATTGACAACATATATGGCGGCGAGCACGCAAAAACGGACGTGAGGCCATATCTTCGCAAAACTTTATTGTATCGACACGAAACTTGGTATATGTCATTACAGTCATGACCTGAGGGTGCCTGCAACGTTTCGTCACAGCGCCACCTAGTGGTCACGAGATTCGAAAAATGCATATTTTCGCTTATAACTACTTCAAACTTGAGTCTAAAATCATGAAGGTGGTCTTGTTAGATTCCTTGAGGCATGCCGAGTCAAACGATACCAAACGGTTTTCGGTCGGCCATTTTGGGTGTCGGCCATTTTGAATTTTCTCATTAAGTTCAGTATTTCACAAACCGAATGGCGTATGGTTACAAAATTTGGCATGGTTCATGGGTGACATGTTCTGAGCGCACCTATAAATCTTTAGGATGGCGCCACCTAGTGGTCAGGATATGTAAATAAATTGTTTAAAATCTTTATATCATTTGATTAAATTGCCACACTGACATAAGACTTCACTCTATTGATTCCTTGGCTCATGCCGAGTCCGACTGTACCAAATATGTCTGAGTCAAACGTACTTCCTGTCGGCCATTTTGAATTATATTGAACACCTACTTTTTCGAACTCCTCCTAGAGCGCTCGTGTGATTGGCTTGATTTTTGGTATGCATCATCTAGAGACACTCTAGACAAAAAGTTATCAAAAGCTTTTCGGTAGACCTATTCGTTGTCGTATAACGCATCAAAGAATGTGAGGGCGAGCACGCCAAAATGTGTTTGAGCCTGTATCTTCGCAAAACTTTTGCGTATTAATATGAGACTTGGTAAATGTCATAACAGTGATGACCTGAGGGTGCATGCACCATTTCGTCACACTGCCCCCTACTGGTCATGAGATATAAAATATGTCTATTTTTGCTTATAACTACTGCAAACTTGAATGTAAAATTATGAGACTAGTCTTTTTAGATTTCGTGAGGCATGCCGAGTCAAACGATACCAAATGGTTTTTGGTCGGCCATTTTGTGTGTCGGCCATTTTGAATTTTTTCTTTAAATTGAAGTATTTCAGAAACACAATTGCGTATTGTTATGAAACTTGGTATGGTTCATCAGCAACATGTTCTGGGAGGACTTGTAAACTTTTCGGCGCCCCCTAGTGGTCAAAAGATTTGAAGCTATATCTCTTCATCTCTTTATCGTATTAACACCAAATTTGGTGGGTGTCATCACAATCAAGACCTGAGTCACAATTTATTGTTTGGTCAGTGCCCCCTAGTGGTCAAGTCATTTAAGGCTATATCTCCATATCGCTTTATTGTATTTACACTAAATTTGGTATGTGTCATCACAGTCATGACCTGAGGTACCATCTATTGTTTCGGCACAGCGCCACCTGGTGGTCTCAAGATACAAAAAATTGCTATTTTTTCATAAAACTAATGCAAACTTAGATCTTAAATCATGACAGTCATCACGTATGAATCATTTTTTGCCATGTTTGGCTTGACCCCGGCATTGCTGCTTGCAGCTATATTTATTATTAGTTATTCTTCTTCCGCCATTGCGGTCTATGGCAGCCCATAGAACCGTACGTAGGAAAGTTATGAAATTTGGCACACTGATAAAGGACAGTCCAATGTGTCCCCACAGCAAATTTGGAGTCTCTATGTCTAACCCACTAGCGCCACCAACAGTCCAAAGTTGCACTTATGTTTTTGCTTATAACTTCTGATCCGTAAGTCCTAGAAACATAATTCTTACTTCCTCTGATTCCTTGGCTCAAGACGATTCGATTGGACCCTATGTCGTTATTTTCAGTCATAAAAATTGTTCCGCCATTTTGAATTATTCATAAAACCTACTTTTTCGAACTCGTCCTAGGGCTTTTCTCCGATTGCCACGAAAATTGGTATGTATCATCTTGAGACACTCATGGCAAAAAGTTATCAAAATAATTTCGATACAGCAATCCGTTGTCGTATACCGCCTTAACAAATTTTACGTAGAGCGCAAAAAAACAGATTTTAGGCTGTATCTTCGTCAAACTTAGGCCTATTGACACGACACTTGGTACTTCTGATGCCAGTCAGGAACCGAGGGTGCATGCACAGTTTCGTTGCAGCGCCACCTAGTGGCCAGAGAAATGTTTTATACACCTATAACTTTGGCTCCGATTGACGTATTTTCACAGGACTTGTTTCTTTGGAGTTCTGAATAGTTGCCGAGTCCAACGATACCAAACATGCCAGATTTCGCCTTACGGTTAACCCTGGGCAGCAAAATAGCGCTTAAAAAACACGCGTGAATATCTCCGCGAGCGTTATTCCGATCGTCTCGAAAACACCATAGGAAGAAACTAACCTTACCTTCTGAACAAAAAGTTCTATTGGCGTTATATTAAAATTTTCATCAGAAATTGCCGAAAATTGCAAAAAACGAAAAATTACATTCAAATTTTGTGTTTTTTACACATAAATGGTTGTAACTTCGTAACGAAAATATATTTTTTCACCAGATTTGCTACGCTGATGCATGAGCACATTCTGAGGCAACACAAAAAAAATTGTGTGCTTGCACCACTAGATGGCCTTATAATTGAACAAAACCTTTGATAACAAGCCAGCCTTATGGTCATACAACTGTTTCTTAACTAAACTAAAGTGTATTGTCATAAAACTAGCTAGATGTAACACAATCATGACCTGATGTTGCATGCACAATTTTTTCATTGCGCCACCTACTGGTTTTGAGATAGAATATAGTATTTTTGCCTAAAACTACTGCAACAACACATCTAAAACCATGAGTCATCATGGATTATTCCTTTCATGGCTTTGACTATAATCACTGGTGGTTGCCAATTTACTCCCTAGCAACCATTGAGAATACCTTATCGACCGTTTTTGCAAAAGCTATATCTCAGCATCAAAACATCGTAGAGACACGGGGATGGTCTCTTTTGAGTTATTAAACTTGTTGTAACATGATGTGACCCATGTTTTGCCACTGCAAACACCACTCACATGTCCTTCAGTGCTCTAATGTTTCATGACTGTCAATAACAGAAGGACGATTGTAGTAGACAAGAACTTAGATTATTTTTGTTGATAACTTTTTTGTGTTTTCATCTAAAATTATTAGGTTTACTTAGGTTCTTCAATCTGTTTATCCAATCTCAATTTTACATCCTTTTGTACCCTTTTCGGCTTGACCCCGGCATTGCTGCTTGCAGCTATATTTATAATAATTATTAGGGGTCAAGCCCCGAAGGGGCGTAGAACCCTATTGTTATTGTTAGTTTTCTTATTATTATTATTATTCATCCTTGTTCTTCCGCCATTGAAGTCAATGGCAGCCCATAGAACCGTACATAGGAAAGTTATAAAATTTGGCACACATGTAGAGGACAGTCTTAGAAGTTACTATAGCAACATTGGTGTGTCTAACTCAAACCCTCTAGCGCCACCAACAGTCCAAAAATCCACTCATGTTCATGCTCATAACTTCTGACCCGTAAGACCTAGAAACTAAATTCTTGTTTCCTCTGAATCCTTGGCTCATGATGATTCAATTGCACACATTGATTTCATTTGTGTCATGCACATCTTTCCGCCATTTTGAATTTTCCGTAAAACCTACTTTTTCGAACTCCTCCTAGAGCGTTTGTCCGATTTGCATGTCCTTTGGTATCTAGCATCTAGAGACACCCCAGACAAAAAGTTATCAAAAGCTTTTTGATAGACCAATGCGTTCTCGTATACCGTGACAACATATACGGCGGCGAGCACGCCAAAACGGACGTGAGGCCGTATCTTCGCCAATCTTTGGTGTATCGACACGAAACTTGGTATATGTCATTACAGTCTTGACCTGAGGGTGCCTGCAACGTTTCGTCACAGCGCCACCTAATGGTCACGAGATTCGAAAAATGCCTATTTTCGCTTATAACTACTTCAAACTTGAGTCTAAAATCATGAAGGTGGTCTTGTTAGATTCCTTGAGGCATGCCGAGTCAAACGATACCAAACGGTTTTCGGTCGGCCATTTTGGGTGTCGGCCATTTTGAATTTTCTCATTAAGTTCAGTATTTCACAAACAGAATGGCGTATCGCTACGAAATTTGGCATTGTTCATCAGTGACATGTTCTGAGCGCACCTATAAATCTTTAGGACGACGCCACCTAGTGGTCAGGATATGTAAAGAAATTGTTTAAAATCTTTATATCATTTGATTAAATTGCCACACAGACATGAGACTTCACTCTATTGATTCCTTGGCTCGTGCTGAGTCCGACTGTACCAAATATGTCCGAATCAAACCTACTTCCTGTCGGCCATTTTGAATTATATTGAACACCTACTTTTTCGAACTCCTCCTAGAGCGCTCGTGTGATTGGCTTGATTTTTAGTATGCATCATCTAGAGACACTCCAGACAAAAAGTTATCAAAAGCTTTTCGGTTGACCTTTCCGTTGTCGTATCACGCATCAATGAATGCGAGGGCGAGCACGCCAAAATGTGTTTGAGCCTGTATCTTCGCAAAACTTTTGCGTATTAATATGAGACTTGGTATATGTCATAACAGTGATGACCTGAGGGTGCATGCACCATTTCGTCACACTGCCCCCTACTGGTCACGAGATATAAAACATGTCTATTTTTGCTTATAACTACTGCAAACTTGAATGTAAAATTATGAGACTGGTCTTGTTAGATTTCTTGAGGCATACCGAGTCAAACGATACCAAATGGTTTTTGGTCGGCCATTTTGTGTGTCAGCCATTTTGAATTTTTTCTTTAAGTTCAAGTATTTCAGAAACACAATTGCGTATTGTTATGAAACTTGGTATGGTTCATCAGCAACATGTTCTGGGAGGACTTGTAAACTTTTCGGTGCCCCCTAGTGGTCAAGAGATTTGAAGCTATATCTCTGCATCTCTTTATCGTATTTACACCAAATTTGGAGGGTGTCATCACAATCAAGGCTTGAGTTACAATTTATTGTTTGGTCAGTGCCCCCTAGTGGTCAAGTCATTTAAGGCTATATCTCCGTATCGCTTTATTGTATTTACACTAAATTTGGTATGTGTCATCACAGTCATGCCCTGAGGCACCATCTATTGTTTCAGCAGAGCGCCACCTAGTGGTCTCAAGATTAGAAAAAAATTCAATTTTTTTCATAAAACTAATGCAAACTTAGATCTTAAATCATGACAGTCATCACGTATGAATCATTTTTTGCCATGTTTGGCTTGACCCCGGTATCGCTGCTTGCAGCTATATTTATTATTAGTTATTCTTCTTCCGCCATTGCGGTCTATGGCAGCCCATAGAACCGTACGTAGGAAAGTTATGAAATTTGGCACACTGATAAAGGACAGTCCAATGTGTCCCCACAGCAAATTTGGAGTCTCTATGTCTAACCCACTAGCGCCACCAACAGTCCAAAGTTGCACTTATGTTTTTGCTTATAACTTCTGATCCGTAAGCCATAGAAACAAAATTCTTACTTCCTCTGATTCCTTGGCTCAAGACGATTCGATTGGACCCTATGTCGTTATTTTCCGTCATAAAAATTGTTCCGCCATTTTGAATTATTCGTAAAACCTACTTTTTCGAACTCGTCCTAGGGCTTTTCTCCGATTGCCACGAAAATTGGTATGTATCATCTTGAGACACTCATGGCAAAAAGTTATCAAAATAATTTCGATACAGCAATCCGTTGTCGTATACCGCCTTAACAAATTTTACGTAGAGCGCAAAAAAACAGATTTTAGGCTGTATCTTCGTCAAACTTAGGCCTATTGACACGACACTTGGTACTTCTGATGCCAGTCAGGAACCGAGGGTGCATGCACAGTTTCGTTGCAGCGCCACCTAGTGGCCAGAGAAATGTTTTATACACCTATAACTTTGGCTCCGATTGACGTATTTTCACAGGACTTGTTTCTTTGGAGTTCTGAATAGTTGCCGAGTCCAACGATACCAAACATGCCAGATTTCGCCTTACGGTTAACCCTGGGCAGCAAAATAGCGCTTAAAAAACACGCGTGAATATCTCCGCGAGCGTTATTCCGATCGTCTCGAAAACACCATAGGAAGAAACTAACCTTACCTTCTGAACAAAAAGTTCTATTGGCGTTATATTAAAATTTTCATCAGAAATTGCCGAAAATTGCAAAAAACGAAAAATTACATTCAAATTTTGTGTTTTTTACACATAAATGGTTGTAACTTCGTAACGAAAATATATTTTTTCACCAGATTTGCTACGCTGATGCATGAGCACATTCTGAGGCAACACAAAAAAAATTGTGTGCTTGCACCACTAGATGGCCTTATAATTGAACAAAACCTTTGATAACAAGCCAGCCTTATGGTCATACAACTGTTTCTTAACTAAACTAAAGTGTATTGTCATAAAACTAGCTAGATGTAACACAATCATGACCTGATGTTGCATGCACAATTTTTTCATTGCGCCACCTACTGGTTTTGAGATAGAATATAGTATTTTTGCCTAAAACTACTGCAACAACACATCTAAAACCATGAGTCATCATGGATTATTCCTTTCATGGCTTTGACTATAATCACTGGTGGTTGCCAATTTACTCCCTAGCAACCATTGAGAATACCTTATCGACCGTTTTTGCAAAAGCTATATCTCAGCATCAAAACATCGTAGAGACACGGGGATGGTCTCTTTTGAGTTATTAAACTTGTTGTAACATGATGTGACCCATGTTTTGCCACTGCAAACACCACTCACATGTCCTTCAGTGCTCTAATGTTTCATGACTGTCAATAACAGAAGGACGATTGTAGTAGACAAGAACTTAGATTATTTTTGTTGATAACTTTTTTGTGTTTTCATCTAAAATTATTAGGTTTACTTAGGTTCTTCAATCTGTTTATCCAATCTCAATTTTACATCCTTTTGTACCCTTTTCGGCTTGACCCCGGCATTGCTGCTTGCAGCTATATTTATAATAATTATTATTAGGGGTCAAGCCCCGAAGGGGCGTAGAACCCTATTGTTATTGTTAGTTTTCTTATTATTATTATTATTATTATTCTTCCTCTTCCGCCATTGAAGTCAATGGCAGCCCATAGAACCGTACGGAGGAAAGTTATGAAATTTGGCACACATGTACAGGACAGTCTTAGAAGTTACTATAGCAAATTTGGTGTGTCTAACTCAAACTCTCTAGCGCCACCAACAGTCCAAAAGTCCACTTATGTTCATGCTAATAACTTCTGACCCGTGAGTCCTAGAAACTAAATTCTTGTTTCCTCTGAATCCTTGGCTCTTGTTGATTCAATTGCACACATTGATGTCATTTGTGTCATGCACATCTTTCCGCCATTTTGAATTTTCCGTAAAACCTACTTTTTCGAACTCCTCCTAGAGCGTTTGTCCGATTTGCATGTCCTTTGGTATATAGCATCTAGAGACAACTCTGACAAAAAGTTATCAAAAGCTTTTTGATAGACCAATGCGTTCTCGTATAAATTAACAACATATATGGCGGCGAGCACGCCAAAACGGACGTGTGGCTGTATCTTCGCAACACTTTGGTGTATCGACACGAAACTTGGTATATGTCATTACAGTCATGAACTGAGGGTGCCTGCAGCGTTTCGTCACAGCGCCACCTAGTGGTCACGAGATTCGAAAAATGCCTATTTTCGCTTATAACTACTTCAAACTTGAGTCTAAAATCATGAAGTTGGTCTTGTTAGATTCCTTGAGGCATGCCGAGTCAAACGATACCAAACGGTTTTCGGTCGGCCATTTTGGGTGTCGGCCATTTTGAATTTTCTCATTAAGTTCAGTATTTCACAAACAGAATGGCGTATCGCTACGAAATTTGGCATGGTTCATCAGTGACATGTTCTGAGCGCACCTATAAATCTTTAGGACGGCGCCACCTAGTGGTCAGGATATGTAAATAAATTGTTTAAAATGTTTATATCATTTGATTAAATTGCCACTATGACATAAGACTTCACTCTATTGATTCCTTGGCTCATGCTGAGTCCGACTGTACCAAATATGTCTGAGTCAAACCTACTTCCTGTCGGCCATTTTGAATTATATTGAACACCTACTTTTTCGAACTCCTCCTCGTGTGCTCGTGTGATTGGCTTGATTTTTGGTATGCATCATCTAGAGACACTCTAGACAAAAAGTTATCAAAAGCTTTTCGGTAGACCTATTTGTTGTCGTATAACGCATCAAAGAATGCGAGGGCGAGCACGCCAAAATGTGTTTGAGCCTGTATCTTCGCAAAACTTTTGCGTATTAATATGAGACTTGGTATATGTCATAACAGTGATGACCTGAGGGTGCATGCACCATTTTGTCACACTGCCCCCTACTGGTCACGAGATATAAAAATGTCTATTTTTGCTTATAACTACTGCAAACTTGAATGTAAAATTATGAGACTGGTCTTGTTAGAGTTCGTGAGGCATGCCGAGTCAAACGATACCAAATGGTTTTTGGTCGGCCATTTTGTGTGTCGGCCATTTTGAATTTTTCCTTAAGTTCAAGTATTTCAGAAACGCAATTGCGTATTGTTATGAAACTTGGTATGGTTCATCAGCAACATGTTCTGGGAGGACTTGTAAACTTTCCGATGCCCCCTAGTGGTCAAGAGATTTGAAGCTATATCTCTGCATCTCTTTATCGTATTTACACCAAATTTGGTGGGTGTCATCACAATCAAGACCCGAGTCACAATTTATTTTTTGGTCAGTGCCCCCTAGTGGTCAAGTTATTTAAGGCTATATCTCTGCATCTCTTTATTGTATTTACACCAAATTTGGTGGGTGTCATCACAATCAAGACCCGAGTCACAATTTATTTTTTGGTCAGTGCCCCCTAGTGGTCAAGTCATTTAAGGCTATATCTCCGTATCGCTTTATTGTATTTACACCAAATTTGGTGGGTGTCATCACAATCAAGACCTGAGTCACAATTAATTTTTTGGTCAGTGCCCCCTAGTGGTCAAGTTATTTAAGGCTATATCTCTGCATCTCTTTATTGTATTTACACCAAATTTGGTGGGTGTCATCACAATCAAGACCTGAGTCACAATTTATTTTTTGGTCAGTGCCCCCTAGTGGTCAAGTCATTTAAGGCTATATCTCCGTATCGCCTTATTGTATTTACGCTAAATTTGGTATGTGTCATCACAGTTATGACCTGAGGCACCATCTGTTCTTTTGGCACAGTGCCACCTAGTGGTCTCAAGATAGGAAAAAAATGCTTTTTTTCATAAAACTAATGCAAACTTAGATGTTAAATCATGGCAGTCATCACGTATGAATCATTTTTTGCCATGTTCGGCTTGACCCCGGTATCGCTGCTTGCAGCTATATTTCATCTTCTTGTTCTTCCGCCATTGAAGTCAATGGCAGCCCATAGAACCGTACATAGGAAAGTTATGAAATTTGGCACACATGTAGAGGACAGTCTCAGAAGTTACTATAGCAACATTGGTGTGTCTGACTCAAACCCTCTAGCGCCACCAACAGTCCAAAAATCCACTTATGTTCATGCTCATAACTTCTGACCTGTGAGTCCTAGAAACTAAATTCTTGTTTCCTCTGAATCCTTTGCTTATGATGATTCAATTGCACACATTGATGTCATTTCTGTCATGCACATCTTTCCGCCATTTTGAATTTTCCTTAAAACCTACTTTTTCGAACTCCTCCTAGAGCGTTCGTCCGATTTGCATGTCCTTTGGTATGTAGCATCTAGAGACACCCCAGACAAAAAGTTATCAAAAGCTTTTTGATAGACCAATGTGTTCTCGTATAAATTGACAACATATATGGCGGCGAGCACGCCAAAACGGACGTGAGGCTGTATCTTCGCAAAACATTATTGTATCGACACGAAACTTGGTATATGTCATTACAGTCATGACTTGAGGTTGCCTGCAACGTTTTGTCACAGCGCCACCTAGTGGTCACGAAATTCGAAAAATGCCTATTTTTGCTTATAATTACTTCACACTTGAGTCTAAAATCATGAAAGTGGTCTTGTTAGATTCCTTGAGTTATGCCGAGTCAAACGATACCAAACTGTTTTCCATCGGCCATTTTGGGTGTCGGCCATTTTGAATTTTCTCATTAAGTTCAGTATTTCACAAATAGAATGGAGTATTGCTACGAAATTTGGCATGATTCTTCAGTGACATGTTCTGAGCGCCCCTATAAATCTTTAGGAGAGCGCCACCTAGTGGTCAGGATATGTAAATAAATTCTTTAAAATATTTATATAATTTAATTAAATTGCCACACTGACATAAGAATTTACTCTACTGATTCCTTGGCTCGTGCTGAGTCCGACTGTACCAAATATTTCTGAGTCAAACCTACTTCCTGTCGGCCATTTTGAATTATATTGAACACCTACTTTTTCTAACTCCTCCTAGAGCGCTCGTGTGATTGGCTTAATTTTTGGTATGCATCATCTAGAGACACTCTAGACAAAAAGTTATCAAAAGCTTTTCGGTAGACCTATCCGTTGTCGTATAACGCATCAAAGAATGCGAGGGCGAGCACGCCAAAATGTGTTTGAGCCTGTATCTTCGCAAAACTTTTGCGTATTGATATGAGACTTGGTATATGTCATAACAGTGATGACCTGAGGGTGCATGCACCATTTCGTCACACTGCCCCCTACTGGTCACGAGATATAAAACATGTCTATTTTTGCTTATAACTACTGCAAACTTGAATGTAAAATTATGAGACTGGTCTTGTTAGATTTGGTGAGGCATGCCGAGTCAAATGATACCAAATGGTTTTTGGTCGGCCATTTTGTGTGTCGGCCATTTTGAATTTTTTCTTTAAGTTCAAGCATTTCAGAAACGCAATTGCGTATTGTTATGAAACTTGGTATGGTTCATCAGCAACATGTTCTGGGAGGACTTGTAAACTTTTTGGCGCCCCCTAGTGGTCAAGAGATTTGAAGCTATATCTCTGCATCTCTTTATCGTATTTACACCAAATTTGGTGGGTGTCATCACAATCAAGACCTGAGTCACCATTTATTGTTTGGTCAGTGCCCCCTAGTGGTCAAGTCATTAAAGGCTATATCTTCGTATCGCTTTATCGTATTTACACTAAATTTGGTATGTGTCATCACAGTCATGACCTGAGGCACCATCTATTGTTTCGGCAAAGCGCCACCTAGTGGTCTCAAGATACAAAAAATTGCTATTTTTCCCCTAAAACTAATGCAAAGTTAGATCTTAAATCATGACAGTTATCACGTATGAATCATTTTTTGCCATGTTTGGCTTGACCCCGGTATCGCTGCTTGCAGCTATATTTTTGTATATTGTTATTATTTTAATAAAATATTAACAAAAATAATACAAAATTTTTTTGCTGTGTACAAATAATGGTTTATTTGATGTGCAATGACCCATCTGTAATAACAGGACTGACACCTGTCTTCTGTCTATATGTGTGAATCTAGAGAAAGATACAGAATCTCAATTCTTCATCCTTCTTTGTGTAAATAAGAGTAAAAAGACAATTTAATTGTTTCATTTTTCTTTCAGATGTGAAGAGTGATTCATGTTTGGATATAGAAATAACATCCTCAACATCAAAAGAGCGACTGACAGCACAAACTCTTTCCTGCATCACCTGTGGAAAGACATTCAGCTCACAGAGACATTTAGAGAGACATGAGAGAAAACACACAGAACAGAAACTCTTCACCAGATCTGAGATCAGCTTTACTACCTTACAAGAGAAGAAACTTCATTCAGAAGACCACAGAGAGAAGAATAAGAAGCAGTTTCACTGTGAGCAGTGTGGGAGGATTTGTGTATCATCCTCTAAACTAAATATTCACATGAGGACACACAGTGATGAAAAGCCTTTCAACTGCACTGAATGTGGAAAATACTTCAAAACCAAACACAATCTTAAAGTTCATCAGAGAATTCATACAGGTGAAAAACCTTACAAATGCTCTGAGTGTGAAAAGAGCTTCTCTAATTCATCTCATTTAAGAGTTCATCATCAGAGAGTTCATACTGGAGAAAAAACGTACGAGTGTCCTCACTGTGAGAAGAGATTTAGCTGTAAAAGTGGTCTGAAGAGACATGTGCGTTCACACACCAATGAGAGGATGCGTTCACACACAAATGAGATGATGCGTTCACACACCAATGAGAGACCGCATCAGTGCAGTGAATGTGGAAAAACCTTTAGGGATTCACGTTTATTAAAAAAACACCAGCATATTCACTTTAAAGAGAAACTCTATCAGTGTTCATACTGTGATAAACGTTTCTGCCATAACTATAAGCTGAAAATCCATGAGAGAGTTCACACTGGAGAAAAACCTTACAAATGCTCTCAATGTGACAAGACTTTTCACCATTCACGTAACTTAACATTCCATGAGAGAGTTCACACTGGAGAGAAACCTCATCACTGTAGTGTCTGTGGGAAGAGTTTTAGTCGCCAATCAAACTTACTAAGTCACCAGAAAGTTCATACAGGTGAAAGACCTTACAAATGCTCTCAGTGTGACAAGACTTTTGCTTATTCAAGTCACTTCAGAGTCCATCAGAAAGTTCACACTGGAGAGAAACCTCATCACTGTAGTGTCTGTGGGAAGAGTTTTAGTGTAAAGGATACCTTACTAAGGCACCAGAGAGTTCATACAGGTGAAAGACCTTACAAATGCACTCAGTGTGACAAGACTTTTGCTTATTCAAGTCACTTCAGAGTCCATCAGAAAGTTCACACTGGTGAGAAACCTCATCCCTGTAGTGTCTGTGGGAAGAGTTTTAGTCGCCAATCAAACTTACTAAGTCACCAGAAAGTTCATACAGGTGAACGACCTTACAAATGCTCTCAGTGTGACAAGACGTTTACTTGTTCATCTAACTTAAAAGGCCATCAGAGAGTTCATACTGGAGAGAAACCTTATCGCTGTAGTGTCTGTGGGAAGAGTTTTAGTGTAAAGGATACCTTACTAAGGCACCAGAGAGTTCATACAGGTGAAAAACCTTACAAATGCTCTCAGTGTGAAAAGACTTTTGCTTATTCAAGTCACTTCAGAGTCCATCAGAAAGTTCACACTGGACAGAACCTTTAACGCTTTCCACGCCAGCGTTTAAAAAAAGTTGCCAGCCAGCACCAGCATTTTTTATGATTTTCACAAAAGTTTAATGTCTTCCAGAAAACTTACAATATATCAAATGAAAAACAGGCCCTCTGCTTTCAAACAAAAAAAGACGTTTCATCCAACCTTATTAGTTATCTTGTAATCACCTCTCAAATAAGGGTTGGTTTCTTAAAAAAACACCAAATTTTGAGCAAAAGGCTGAGATAATTGCATTTTTGTAAAGGACTTTGGATAGAGATCCAATAATTCCAATTCAGACCGATCCATAAAAAACATACACAGACATAAAGCTGTTGTATAAGTTGTGGCAGAGCACCACCTGGTGGATAATAGCAGTATTGCGGAAAGCCGGAATTACTCGTCATTGGCAGGGAAGCTTTTTTTTCACTACAACAATGGTAGAAAACCGAAACGTGAATAATAGACTGAGGAGAAGAGCATCTAAATCACTATTAGAGAGGTGTGATGTGTGCTGCTTTTGGGCTTCCAGGGCTACTTGTAAGCTGTAACTATATGACTGCAGGTGAAGGTGGCAATGTGACAAATATTGCATCTACTTTGACGTATGGTGTCATATGACAGTCTAGTAGTGGTGTCCCATTTCTTAGGGGAATATTTTTAACCCTTCCCCTGTTCACACTGCTTTAGGAGGCAAGGTTAAGGGTTAGGCGTATAAAATAGAATTGGAATTGGGCCTAATAATCTATGGTGGGTTATTTGTGTATGGTGGTTAAAACATGCAAATAATAAACATCCGCTCGACTGACCGAGCAGCTAATCAAACGTCTTGAACTTTTCAGCGCCTAGCACCGTGTGCGACCCACGTGACGTCCTGACGTGAAGTCAACGCCTTAGAAATTGCATTTTTTCAGCAAGGTGAGGTGCTAAACTGTTAAAGGGAAATTGAACCCTAGATATTTTAGCCTGTTTTCAGGGGTCATTTATTTCCATTTTGCATTTTACATGAGAAAAAAATAAATTTGCACGATTTCGATAAATTAGATTGATGGTGTGTTGAAGCGAATTTTCGTAACAGTCTTTCGTAGACTCAATTAACCAGAATGCACTGCGTGAAACTGAGTCATACGGACTACCGGCACATCCGGGAACTTGACTGTAAATTTCGTCACCGCCCCTTTTTGGGGGATAAAAAAGCAGCCCTTCCATTGGCTTCCATTCAAAATAGCGGAACAAAGCAACGTTTTTGCACAGCCGGCAGGCGTAAATAACTTGTTTTAGTGATTTCATATGTCGAGTGTTTGTCTGTCCACCCTGCCTGTCATGGAGCCCGAGGGGTGCATTGACACATTTAATTTGGTCTGGTTACATGTCCCTTTCATTCTCACAGCGTCAAATTTGTGTAACAACGCCATCCAGTGATTGCTGGAAATATCGCTAAGCCAGTTAGTTGTATGACTGGACGGAAAAGTGCACTCGTTACTCTTAATATAAAGACATAATAAATAAATACGAAGTAACTTTCAAATACGAAGTAAAGTCATTCACTTGCTTCCCTGTTGACTCCAAGAGGTACGAGTAAATGTCCGGGTAAGACACCTCTGGCCAATGGGGAGCGTTGTTACACAAGTTTGATGCTGGGAGAATGAAAGAGGCATGTTTTTAAATTGACCAGGTTGAATGTGTTGATTTGTCTTTCCCTGTGGCAGGCAGGGTGGACAGATAATTACTCAATGGCCCTCATTTATCATTCTTGCGTAGAAACGGGCGTATATGTTGGCGTAAGATCATGCTTACACTCCTCTCACCGCCTGATTTATGAAACTGTGCGTACCGTTGATATTCAGGTGTACGCAATATCTGCCCTTCATAAATGCCGCGGCTGAAAACGATCGTCATTAGAATAACAAGCCCATATAAATTCAAGTCTCCGCCTCCCCCACGCCCTCATTTTACGCCATTGACACACGAAAGACGGCAAAGAAGAGAATCCGGGGAAGTGAAAAGAAACAAAATTGTTTTATTTGGGAGTTTAAAGAGTGGGATTAAAGACACATTAATAATTGGATGACAATTTGTAATATTCTTATTATTATTTTTATTATTAATTGATATTTAGAAGAACAATTATTATTTACTGTTGTCTACATCTAAATTCTATGTCTGCTTAATGGTTCAGTTAATTTTTTTACAATAATATTTTAAAATGATGTAGTAACTTTTGTAGTGTGTTGTTCTGTATTTACATACAGTTGTTTGTTAGCTGTATCTTAGATCCAGTTTGATACGGAGCTCCGAAAATAATTCAAATTAACAATTTGTTTCACGACATCCACATGTTTTACTAAGCTAATTCATAATTTGAAGTAATAATAATTGTAATAGTAATTACGAAATATTATAATAATTAATTCCAAGGAACAAACTGTTGAATATTGGGAACAAATTCTAAATTTATGGCCATACTTTAGACTAAATAAGAAAAAGAAGTGTCCATAATGTTGCATAAAACTAAAAGATAATTCGTGGCCATAATTTTGTCCGCATGTCATCATGATCGGATTTACGGCTCCATTCAACACAAGCATTCTTACCTTACCTCATCTGTATTTATTTATCATCGAATGGTACGTAACTAGCTTATCTTTTATTGCATTACCATGTTTTCGTAGCACATCCTTGTGCTTTCTTGCAATGTGCCGCTTCAGATTCCAGGAAGAATATTTGCTAACTCTTTACAGTCTCTCCGCAGTCCCTTTCAATTTTTTCTTCATCTTAACTTTGATTTTTACTTTACATTTATGTATACAGTGGGGCAAAAAAGTATTTAGTCAACCACCAATTGTGCAAGTTCTCCCACTTAAAAAGATGAGAGGGGCCTGTAATTTTCATCATAGGTACACTTCAACTATGAGAGACAAAATGAGGAAAAAAATCCAGAGAATCACATTGTCTGATTTTTTGAGAGTTTGTTTGCGATTTATGGTGGAAAATAAGTATTTGGTCAATAACAAAAAAGCAAGATTTCTTTCTCTCACAGACCTGTAACTTTTTCTTTAAGAGGATCCTCTGTCCTCCACTTGTTACCTGTATTAATGGCACCTGTTTGAACTTGTTAGCAGTATAAAAGACACCTGTCCACAACCTAAAACAGTCAGAATGCAAACTCAACTATGGCCAAGACCAAAGAGCTGTCAAAGGACACCAGAAACATAATTGTAGACCTGCACCAGTCTGGGAAGACTGAATCTGCAATAGGTAAGCAGCTTGGTGTGAAGAAATAAATTGTGAGAGCAATTATTAGAAAATGTAAGACATACAAGAACACTGATAATCTCCCTCGATCTGAGGCTCCACGCAAGATCTCATCCCGTAGGGTAAAAATTATCACCAGAATGGTGAGCAAAAATCCCAGAACCACATGGGGGGACCTAGTGAATAACCTGCAGAGAGCTGGGACCAAAGTAACAAAGGCTACCATCAGTAACACACTATGCAGCCAGGGACTCAATTCCTGCAGTGCCAGATGTGTCCACCTGCTTAAGCCAGTACATGTCCGGACCCGTCTGAAGTTTACTGGAGAGCATTTGGATGATCCAGAAGAAGAGTGGGAGAATGTCATATGGTCAGATGAAACCAAAACATAACTTTTTGGTAGAAACTCAACTTCTTGTGTTTGGAGGAGAAAGATGCTGAGTTGCATCCAAAGAACACCATACCTACTGTGAAGCATGGGGGTGGAAATCTCATGCTTTGGGGCTGTTTTTCTGCAAAGGGACCAGGACGACTGATCCGAGTTAAGGAAAGAATGAATGGGTCCATGTATCGTGAGATTTTGACTCAAAACCTCCTTTCGTCAGCAAGGGCATTGAAGATGAAACGTGGCTGGATCTTTCAGTATGGCAGTGATCCCAAACATACCGCCCGGGTAAAGAAGGAGTGGTTTTGTAAGAATAAATTCAAGGTCCTGGAGTGGCCTAGCCAGTCTCCAGATCTCAACCCCATAGAAAATCTTTGGAGGGAGTTGAAAATCTGAGTTGCCCAGCGACAGCCCTAAAACATCACTGCTCTAGAGGAGATCTGCATGGAGGAATGGGCCAAACTACCAGCAACAGTGTGTAAAAACCTTGTGGAGACTTACAGAAAACGTTTGATCTCTGTCATTGCCAACGAAGGGTATATAACAAAGTATTGACATAAACTTTTGTTATTGACCAAATACTTATTTTTCACCATAATTTACAAATAAATTCTTTAAAAAATCAGACAATGTGATTTTCTGGATTTTTTTTCTCATTTTGTCTCTCATAGTTGACGTGTACCTTTGACAAAAATTACAGGCCGCTCTCATCTTTTTAAGTGTGAGAACTTGAACAACTGGTAGCTGACTAAATACTTTTTTGCCCCACTGTAAGTATAACGGCTCCTGAAGTTTTTCTCCGTGATTAGAAAATAAACACGCTTCAACTGATGCCTTCAGATTCAGATTTTCAGTTTTAATGTCTGTCCCCTTGTCATCACAAACATCAACTGAGCACCGTGAAAAACTAAAGAATAAAATAAAATAGCAATTACATTTGTGATGAAATTATTTTACATTACATTGTAGATTAATCATATGGCTTAAACATACTAATACACAAAATACCTTAAATTATACACAAAATTAACCAAAACACAAACAAACATACCGTGTGCTTTCCAATCAGGATTCAGGAGACATTAGAAATCTTCTTAACAAACAATCTTATTAATCTATACACTTCTTTCGATCTTACACTTCTCCGTTCGTGTGATCACCTCGTGCTTTCCCAATGTTCAATGCAGGTTATCAAAACCACGGGACCTACATACGTACAATGCTACATATTTTCACCAGTAGGTGTCACTATTGGCAATTGTTAAGAAGATAAAATACAAATACTCAAATAAACATTCAATTATTAAACAACATTTGTAACAAACAAACAAATACTTTTAAAAGGTAACAAAAATATTAAACAAGAAATACACTTTTTCTGTGTCAGCTACAATAAGGCTTGAATTCCATAACTTATTGCTAGACGTTTTTACAGATTCTCGAACTAGCAAATTATCAAAGGGCGTTCTGGGTTCAACGAGCCGTGCTGAGGGAGCGGAATTTTCGGAAAATACGCTTTGATGGTAATATTACCGCACCGTTCACATGCTCGCTCTGAAACATCAGGTAAAGCGCACAGGCTCTCAACTGAAGGAATACATATGCTTACAAATCAAATGCTTTGGTAAAGTCTCACAAATTAAACATTGAACATTGTTGCATAAAAATAAACACTGAAGTTTATAATTACTATGTTTTTTTTACAGTGGGTCATAATATATCATATATTTTAGTTTGTCAGTGCGTTTTGTGGTGTTAGGAAGTGTTTGCGCATTTCTGCACTAACTCAAAACGTGCGTACACCACCTCCTGAGCTGGCGTTGGATTTGAGCGTGCCGTACGCCAACGTCCATATTGATAAATCTCAAAGTCACCGTGGTTTTGGGTGTACGCAAGGTGTACGCTGGAAATTTGGTGTACGCACTTTTGATAAATGAGGGCCAATATGTTTAATCTGAGTGATTTCATAAGTTATTTACGCCTGCCGGCTGTGTACGTGGGTTGCTTTGTTCCGCTGTTTTGAATGGAAGCCAATGGAAGGTCTAGTCTGATTTCCCCCAAAAGTGGGCGTGAACCTGTTCAGAGACATTCTATGACGTTGCGCCAATTGTGCGTATTAGCACAACCCACTAACCAATGATCGATGCAGCCTTAAGGCATGTTCTACTTCATGCGGCGCCACAAGGAACCGCGAATAATTGCGAAGTCATACGGAGGAGTTTGCTTTTAAATCGCTCTCGCGGAACTTTGCCGTCATCGGGCTGCCGTACTTGTGGCGCTGTACTTTGAGGTCATCTGACCCTCAGTTGGCACACCACTACTCGAAAATTTAAATATGCAGCCAGCACTTTTGTCAGGAGGATTTTGAGTACTGTTTTTCCAACCGTCTCCATTGACTTTGTATTGCTAGAGGCTGCATCCTTGTCATTTCTGGCTTATAACAAAAAAACAGAATGATGCCTAAAAGCTGCTGTGTGACAATATGTACAGCTAACAAGCCAAAAAAACCCAGAAATAAGTTTTTATAAGCTGTCGACTTAAAAAAATTAGCGTTTAAAGACACAAAAGTGGAAACAGGCAACTTTTCATAGTACTCCTATTAGTAGAACTGCGTCCACTAGGGGGAAACGTAGTCGGCGATCCACTTTTTTCTCATTGAAGGCTGGGTTTTACTATTTGACAGCTTATAAAAACTTGGCATTCACACAGATACTGGAAAGGTCCCATAAGACACGTGACCTGTTTGAAATCCTGCACTTTCTTCTCGGCAGTATCTGAAGTTTACTTATTATTCATTATTTCTCTCTCCAGAAACCACTCGCGTGTATTTTTTATAACGATATATCTTGTTGCGATGACGCGTGGGCATTTTTGTGTGTTATAAGCTCATTTGAGCATGTGACACGATATTCTTTTATGCTGCTGAATGATCTCTGCTTCAGCGTTAATAGTGATGAGCTAACTTGTATGATATCTGCTTCAGTCCAGTTTTCTGTCATTTCTCCTTGTGAATGTTGATCTGCATGTAAATCTCTCGACTCTCGTTTTAAAGAGCTGAACCATAACTTAATTGTTGTGATGACATGCAGAAGATTTACATACATGTTTGCGTTCACACAGAAGCTTGTCTGGCAATTTTATGAGTATTTTCTGTGACCAACGTGAATGTGAATGTGGTGTATGTGTGTGGTTGTTTTATTTTCAGGCAGCAAACATACTGTAACTATATATAAAAATTATAAATGTGTCAATAAAATATGAAAACAACACAAATTAACACTATTTAATAATCTTTTTTATAAACTCTTTTGTTATGTGTTAAACTCGTTTATTTTATGTTGTGTGATTTTAAGAATTGGTTTCAAAGTCTTAATGTCATGGGACCATAATGTCTTTGCTTGGATAGAAACACACCGAGAAAGAACTGTTCAGATTATTTAGTAAATGCTTTGTTCATTTTTACAATGATTACGTCTCCTGCCTTCTGTTATAGGCCTATACGCAAACATGTCACACTTTCATTGCACAGACACCATATATTGTATAACAGTTTTTTTTTACTTTATTATTAGTATTTTAATGACAATTACAGTCGAATGTTATGTTATAAAAAAGCAAGAAAGTCATTGTACATGTATACAGATGAAAATAAAGGCTTTAAACTTCAACTGCACTTTCATTTGCACATTCAAGAGAGAATAATTTAAAATAATTTCTTTAAAAACATTCTTTTATTTTAGGGGAAAAAAGGAAACAGTAGAATTCATTATCTTAAAACGTTAGAAATATGATAAAAATTAGAAAATAACAACCTACCAGGATGAAAGAAAAGAAACAGTTTTGCTACGGTATTTGTATATAGACATGTATTTGTAGGCAATCAATCAGCTTTACTGAATGTGTGTATAGTCCTGACTATAAAATGCAAGTTTTACATTTAAAGGCAGGGTTTATGTTTTTGAAAAACTTTAGTTGAATAGCTGACAATAAAACAATGGCAAATCAAGTTACATCAGAAGACGTAGTGTTGATCTAACAAGCACATATTGTCCGAATGAGATATTTTTGTTTGAAGTTAAATGAACTTCTGTCCTCTCTTCCAGTGAGTTTACAGATGAAAGAAAGACACAGATATAAAAACATTAGCTGTGAGTTATGTGTGAAGACACTTTCTGATCATCAGATGAGTAACTGCAGTTCACCTGACAGATAACAATGATTAAAAACAACACAAAACACTTAAGATAAGACTGTTACTTACTCCAAAATTTTACCTTCAGTTTGATGGAGTATTGAGGACTTATTCTGGACAACCATCAACTGATATTTCAACATGAGTTTAGTTCAGATCAGACATGATTTAGTCTTTATTGCATTTTGGTCTGGTTTTGTTTACGTAGTTTTGTGACTTTGATTTATGTTTTTACTACCTAAAGAAAACGTGACAATTTTCCATCGTTTATAAAACATCCTTTTTGTTAATATTTAGGGTGTGGTTTTTAAAACGTTTTTAAAATGTTGTACTGCAACATTATTTATTTACAATGAAAATACAACGTTGTAAAAACTTTTGTGTTTGTATTTTTAATCTGATCATAATCTCTTTGTCCTACGATGTACTTATCTATATGACTTTAAAAGCTTGGTGTTTTGACATTATTCTTCAGCATTTAATTTCCCGTCTTCTCTCTCCAGTACAGCAGGAGGCGCTGCAGCTCTTTAGTCCGCAGATAAACTCACTAAAGAAAGAAAGAAAGAGAGCGCGCGTGTGATGTGTTGTGTATCCTCAGTGTTTTCTCTCTTGCGTGTTTCATTGAGTGTAAACAGTCTCTTATATCTGTGTATTTTAGTGTTGAGACATTGAGTAGGAACTGATCTGTCCATGCTGGATATACTGATGATTTCATCACAGAAATCTCTCAGCTGAAGAAAGAGGTGGCGTTACTGGAGACTGAGGTCAAGAGGCGATTTATCAATGAATCGAGAGGTTTGTATAGCTTAAACATCATTTACATGTATCATACAACATTAAATAATTTCTAGTCTTACTGTCTGTGTGTGTTGTCAGGATGTGGATTGTTGTGAATCTTCAGTGTATGTGACTGATGATGGGAGTCTGGATTCAGTGTGGATGAGCAGAGATCAGAGCCGCACACCACAGCCACTGCTGGACTCTAAACTCTCTGAAGAGAAATCCAGACACACACATAACTCCGATCTCAGCCTGACTTTACTCTGTTATACTGAGTCAAAGCTCACAGACACTCAGGACACTACAGTGTGTGACAGTAAACAGAGCTTACAGGAGGATCAAACCTCCACAGAGTCTCTGGATTCTGTCTGTAACGCTGGAGAACAGCAGCAGATCCTGCAGACCAAACTGAAGATGTGTTCAGTTAAACTCATCGACTGCACGAACCTCATGATGAAGATTAAAACTGAACCCACAGAAATCAAAACTGAACCCACAGAAATCAAAACTGAACCCACAGAAATCAAAACTGAACCCACAGAAATCAAAACTGAACCCACAGAAATCAAAACTGAACCCACAGAAATCAAAACTGAACCCACAGAAATCAAAACTGAACCCACAGAAATCAAAACTGAACCCACAGAAATCAAAACTGAACCCACAGAAGAGGAAGATCGCACTGAGGAAGATGATGATTTTATTCCATCAGGTATGTCTCCTTAATTATTGTTGTGTTTTTAACTTTCATGTGAGGACCTTTTTTGGGGTTTCAGCCACAAATTCACTAATTAAAAAACCAAAAAGTGTAAGTACTAAAATGTTAAATGATATCTTCATACTTATTAAGGAATAGGCATGTAGGCTTAAAGGGTTAGTTCACCCCAAAATCACTTACTCCTGTGTCGTCCTTAACCCCCTAGTGCTCCGATTGTTTTCAGAACACATTTTTAGATATTTTTGATTAAATTCAGGAGGCTTCTGTCTGTCCCATTCTGTCTGACTTTAGTTAGTTTCACAGTCCTTTCCTAAAGGACATCGGCAAAAAGGTCCATTAGTCGTTCAATAATAATATTATGAAGTGACGAGAACACTTTTGTAGAGACGAACTGTGCTCTTTTGAGACACCATAAATATGAACTAAAATGTGCTTAAATGTATTTAAAAAATGTATTTACTTACCACTTGGAGTAAACTTAAACCCATCTTTGTATGAAAGTTGAGTTCAAGTTTAACACAAGTGTTAACTAAATACATTTTAATACAGAGTATGTTAAAAGTGCATTTTAGTTCATATTCATGGTGTCTCAAATAGCACAGTAAAGTACACTTAGATAGTCTTAAGAAAATTATTTTTAGTATATTAAGTACAAAATTATTGTGCGAAAATAAAGCACTTTAAGTACACTATGGAAGTGTAGTACTTTTTCACCTGGGAATGAACGAAGTTCAACAAGCTGTAAAAAAAAATGGTAACATACTTTTAAAGACACACTATGCAGTTATTTTACCTTAAAATAACAGCTTCAAAGTCATTTCGATGGTAAACGAAGTCATAGTATGGCGAATCATCCTCTTGTTGAAGCTCGGGTAGAACGCCGCTAGCAAAACCACCAATGCAAGCTTGAGAGATCCGCCCCTGACAAATCTCGCGAACCGGCAGTCGGATGACGTAAAAGTACCGCGAGAATGATCCGAGACGGTACTTTGACGTCATCCGGCTGTCGGTTCCTGCAGCGCTGCATGAAGTGAAACAAGCCTATAACAACAACTGCACGCGCGCATTTGAGACGTGATGCTCGATGAGGGAAACAGCTAAGAAAACCCGTTCGGAAGAGAGTAGAAAGCGAAAAAGAGAATTGAGTAAAACCCTGACCGAGTGGGACTCTTGTCCGGTTCCTAACTCGGTCAGGTTTTTACTCGGTGGCGTGAGCTAATAGACAGCACTGGATGCAAAAGGGATGCTGATCTGGCGATCTTGTTGATGGACAAGTACGTAAATCTCTTATTTGTAAATTTGTTTGCGGTCTATGTTGTATGTGGTTGCGCTTGCGTAGGGGTGGGCAATAAACCGGTATGATAGTAATTACCGGTATTGTGTCACGCCATGATATGGATTTCATTTCGCAAAACCGTTTATACCGGCGTTACATATTTTAAATTCTATTTTTGCACTTATCAGGGTTGTCCACAGAAACGCAAAACGAAAAGCTCCGATCGCACTTCAATCCATTCTTAATCATCATTTTTTTAAGAGGATGCACATAATAGTGCACGCAAATCCTGCCAAAGACTATATTTCAGGTGTATACAGCGAGTTTGGCGAGAAACAAGCCCGTGGCTTACCTAAGCATTACCAGGTTCTGAAACATAACAGGACCCAGAAGCGAACAAAATCAACACTGCTTTATTGAAAATCAACTTAAACAGTCGGATTGTCAAGTCCCAAGGCACCAACAGCGCGTCAACAGTGTTATACATTTAGGAGGCTTTTTTACCTCACTGACTACGTTTACATGCTGTAAATATTCGGGTTATGGTCAGGTTAAGGTCGGGTTTCGGGTTTCTGAAACATTCGGAATAACCCGTTTACATGCGTGATCAGAGAGAGTTACCCCTGTATACATGGAATTGGCAATATCCTGATGTAAACTGTGATTAAAAGGTAAATGCAGTGATTTTGCGTGGCTCACTAGTGCGCTATGCGGTTTTACCGCCTTCATTTACTAAAATAAAATTATTATTTAAATCCAGAACAAGCTGCACCGATGTAGAAGCAGGGTAGGCTAAGTTACACGTCTTTCCTTTTTTGAGAAAAAGATTAATTGAAGAACAATTTTCTAACAAGAAGGTTTTTAAGTGCAAACTTACAGAGCATCGGTAAATAGAGAACACAACCGTGTCTTAAAGAAATTAAAATTAGACAGTATTTATGCACCTATAAATGTACAAAACGAATGCAATAGCTTTTCAGAAGGCAATGAATATTTATTTATGGCATTTTCAATAATATATTAGTAGATAAATTAACTTCTATAAAGTATGAAAACGAATAAATCATTATTTTGGCTAAATTAAGCTGGATGGATAATTTTTATAATTGTCATCCTTTCAGAACAAGCTTATATGCTATCTATAATAACTTACATTATATCCTGAGTGTTACTTGGCCGAAAATATGTAGAAATACATGCAAGTAAAAAAGTACAGAACAAAAATGTTTGCCTCACGCGGATAGAACGAAAAGCCGTTAATTAAGCGGACTGAGGACGTGCAGAAACAGTCGAGTCGGCAGATGATCACCAATGTTAATAATGTTTCACGCAGGTACTGTTGATGATAAACTTTCATATCTAAATGTCAGGTATTCAGTCAGTTAATAATAAAGCCACCGGTGTTATTGCAACATCCTTATCCACGGAGCGGACGCTGTATACAAAGAAAAAACCTAAGGTTTTTATTTTAAGTGGTTTTAATGCTGGTAAGCAATCAGTTATATTATGCCGCTTTGTATTTGTGTTGATCAGTTAAATTGAAGTAGGCTAATTTTAATCTTAGAAACTGCATCAAGATGCAGACAACGCTACAGTTATTCTGTCATCTTTAACTTTTTCACACATTCACTGTATTTTACGAAATATGAATACCATAGTAGCTATTACATTTTGAATTCAAATTCACACAAAAAAAACAAGTTACTCTCATAACTATTGACAATATTTGGCCTTTATTATACATGTATGCTTTGAAAAACAAGAATAGCTATAGCTATATTAATTGAACGTGAAAAACGCGGTTGTTGCAATTGGTTTCCTCCTCGCTCTAAAAGCGTGGCACATCTCTCTCGCCATGCTACTCCCTGCGGGGTTTTTGGCGCATACAAGAAGTTCCTCTACTCAAAAGACCAAGATTCCTTGCGAATAGAACATGCGCAGTACACAAATCAATGTTCCTTTTGATGGGAATATCCCGATGCGCGTTTACATGACCAAAATTTCGGGTTAGAAAAGAGGTAAACCAGGGGTAATATTCGGGATTTTAAAAACAGGAATATGAGCATATTCGGGTTTTTGCCGGTGTTTACATGGACGTGCCCGACCGGGTTATTGCTAATATTCCGGATTTGAACGGGTTATTGGCTGCATGTTTAAAAAGGCGTTTAACGGTGTTATTCCCTTTTCACTCAGATCTGCTCTCTCTACTGCGCCACGCGCTCTCCAGGTAAGCGATTGGATGACGGAAAGCAAGAAATTACCGTAATAAACCATAATTTGCCAAAAAGTGCAATTTATCTTCTTTTAGTAACCATTCCTTTTTTTTGATAGCGCAAATGGTTGAGGAGTTACGGTTAAATGAATAGCGCTTTCAGGGTGCTTTAGCGGATAACGTAAGCAACGTACCAAACACATTAAAAACAGCCTTTAGTGGTAAATTTCGTTTTCTTAATGCAGATTTATTAATTAGAGAGGCTATTAAACAATACATAGTGCATATTTACGCATAAAAACGAATGAGTGGAGTGTTTTTGGCAATCTGAATCGGCTGGTTAATTAAATTAAATGCAATTAAATGCATTCATAAATGCATTCATTAATGCATTCATTAATGCAGTCAGGGATTAATAATAATTTAAAGTGAGATGGCATCTCCCATCAGATGTTCATATTAACAACAAAAAGAAAATTGTTCTTTGTATATTTATAAATCAAACAGACACAAGATATACAGCACACAGCTTTAAAGTTGTTGGATGTAGCGTAAAATATTGTAATAAGGCACATAGCCTACCAGCAAATGACCATACTAATTTCCATATTTTCATACTTTCCATATTAGTGTCAATATGCATAAGAAGATGAGTCCACCCATTCACACAATGGCGCTTTGAAAGGAAAAAATGGGAAAAGATAAAAAATCATGCCTATGTCCAATCCCTCACTTATTAGTAACATAAGGTTAAAAATACAAATTTTGTCTGTAATTAAGGTTTACTACAGTGTGACTCCAAAATGTTTTATCTCATATGGCGACATACCGTTATACCGACTGAAGAGTGAAAAATACCTTGATATGAATTTTTGCTCATACCGCCCACCTAGGGCTGGGCGGTATATCGGATTTAGGGGATATATCGATATGGGTTCCCGACGCGATGCGGAATTAGCCCATACCGTTCATATCGATATGGTTTAATACAACTCAAGCGCGCATACACGCGCTCTGCGCGAGCCTGCCCGTCACAGCAAATACGCGACATGGAGAAGCACGCAGAAACTCTGTGACGCTTGGATGCGCCTCATGAACGTGGACATTCAATAACTGCAGCTGAATGCACTCGGAGGATTGTAATAACCGAGTTCAAGACTAAATAAAATGTCTCCTCAACCTGCTTTTACAGAGAGATCATTGGAATAAAGTTACCGCTGCATATGTGTGCTTTCATCCCAACAACGTGTCTGACGCTCCATCACAACACCTATTTATCTAATACGCTATTGCAGTTATTTCTCATCATCACTATTATAGCAATATCAGGTGAGTGATACTGCGTTTATACTTTAGTTCGACGGGACAAGTACGTAGATAAACAGAAACTCCGAAGGAGTAATTTTTTGTGGTGAACTTTTTCCTCAGATTCAAAGCCCACTATAACAGCCACAAACAAGTCTCCGTTATTTAATTTTAAAACTTCACTTTAGAATTAGTAACGAATGTTTGTGCTGCTTCAGTGAAGCTCTTAGTGTGAATTAATGAGATTATTATTAAGAAATAATAAGGGAGGATGTGTGTGAATGAAACAAAGACACTTTAAATGTGCTGAATGTGTGCGCGTTATAGTTTCAGTTTGCACGCAGCCAATCAGATTCCAGAACCACATCTGTTCTATAAACTTAATTATTTTGGATCATATGTTTTTAAGTTTTGTCCATTTTTGTGACTGGAATACACTGTAAGGACAAAAGGACTGTGACACCCCTTCTAATGAAGAGGATTGACTACTTTAGTAAATTCTGTGAACATAAATCTTAATGCTACAGACAGTTCAGTATATTAATGAGAATTGTGTGTTTCTAATTTTATGGATATAATAATTTCAATAGTATGGGCAGGACACTTTTCTATAATTATAATTATATTATAGATTAAAGATCATATTACATGATAATTCCCATGTGCACAAAACAAAGTAAAAAAAAAGAAATGATTAAGAACTTCACTGGTCTGTATATAAAGTTAACTAAACCCAGCTAAACAACTTTGGTATGACAAACATTTACCACCCATCAAGGACATGAGCATACAGTCATTTCGGGTAAGATAAAGGCTTTAACAAAGAGGATTTTTTATATGGTACTGCATGGTATATAATTTTAGTTTTGATTTGAAGTGGAATAGATAGTTTATTAGGGAGTGTTTACAACTTTATGGTACAACTTCAGCCACAAAGATTATAAAGGCTTTGACTTTCAAGTAACATTTTTATCCTTTTTGTAAAAAATACCGGATATATATCGGATACCGGGATTCCTAAAAAAAATACTGGGATATGAATTTTTGTTCATACCGCCCAGCCCTACGCCCACCCCTACTTGCTTGTAGTGTGTATTTTTTTACTATGCTGTTCATTCATCCAGTGTTGATAATTAGACCAGTAAAATAACTTCAACATGGGTCTAGCTAGCTTACGATCATAAGAGCATTTAGCAGACTTGCTAACAAACACTCGTTTCTCTTACATGTTTTTTTTTGCCATCTAAACTCAAGTGTTGTGTTGTGATGTGTACGTAGTCATTTGTCTAATTTCGATTTCTTATGGCCAGCGAATAACGGCCAATGGTATGAAATAATGCAACGTATACAACTAGAAATGCAATTCCCAAGGAATTACCAGTGCATGAAAATGCAAAAAAAGTTGATTGACAGAAATGTAAAAGAAATTTAGTCTAGTAGTTTACCTGGCTGTTGACATGTTTTAGTGTGAAGCTACCATGATTTAAAAAAGTTATCATGATGAAATATGAAGCTAGCATGAGTTAACATGATTTAGCATGAAGCTAGCAGGATTTAGCATGAAGCTAGCAGGATTTACCATGACATTAGTATGATTTACCATGAAGTTAAACATGATTTATCATGAAGCTAGCATGATTTAGCATGACGTTAGCATAATTTACCATGAAGCTAGCATGATTTATCATGAAGCTAGCATGATTTACCATGAAGCTAACATGATTTAACATGAAGCTAACAAGATGTTAGCATGATTAGCATGACTAGCATTGAAGCTAACATGATGCTAGCATGATTAGCATGACGCTAGCATGATGCTAACATGATTAGCATGATGCTAGCATGATTAGCATGAAGCTAGCATGATTAGCATGAAGCTAGCACAATGCTAGCATGATTAGCATGCAGCTAGCATGATGCAAGAATGATTAGCATGAAGCTAGCATGATGCTAGCATGATTAGCATGAAGCTAGCATGATGCTAGCATGATTAGCATAAAGCTAGCATGATGTTAGCATGATTAGCACGAAGCTAGCATGATTAGCATGAAGCTAGCATGATTAGCATGAAGCTAGCATGATGCTAGCATGATTAACATGAAGCTAGCATGATGCTAGCATTATTAGCATGATTAGCATGAAGTTAGCATGATGCTAACATGATTAGCATGAAGCTAACATGATGTTAGCATGATTAGCATGACTAGCATTGAAGCTAGCATGATGCTAGCATGATTAGCATGAAGCTAACATGATGCTAACATGATTAGCATGATGCTAGCATGATTAGCATGATGCTAACATGATTAGCATGAAGCTAGCATGATTAACATGAAGCTAGCATGATGCTAGCATGATTAGCATGAAGCTAGCATGATGCTAGCATGATTAGCATGAAGCTAGCATGATGCTAGCATGATTAGCATGAAGCTAGCATGATGCTAGCATGATTAGCATGAAGCTAGCATGATGCTAGCATGATTAGCATGAAGCTAGCATGATTAGCATGAAGCTAACATGATTAGCATGATGCTAACAAGATTTAACATGAAGCTAGCATGATTTAGCATTAAGTTACCAAGATTTATTATGAAATTAGCATAAAGCTAGCATGAAACTAGCACGAAGCTAGTATGACTTAGCATGAAGCTAGCATGAAGCTAATATTACCCAAAGACCCAACCCCATGTCTCTATGATGTTCGGATCCAGAGATATAAGGCTTTGTTTATTATGTTGCTAGGCTGCTCATATTTGGTTGCTAGGGGCGTGGCTTAATACCTCAATAAGGATGGTGAGAGACTGATTGGTTGCCTGAGTAAAATGAGCCCACCCCCATGTCTCTATGACACTGTGCTGCAAAGATATCCATTTGGGCATTTTATAATGGCAGTCTATGGGAAATGTTGCTAGGGTGCCCAAAATGGTTGCTAGGGGCGTGGCTTAATAGCTCAATAAGGATCCTAAGGAACTGATTGGATGCCTGAGTAAAATGAGCCCACCCCCATGTCTCTATGACACTGCGCTGCAAAGATATCCCATCTGGGACGTTTTTATTTCCTTATATGGGCATGATTCCTGCCCCATTATAAGTCTATGGGGAAATTTGGGGGCCTCTTACACCCCAGGGGTACAACTTACACCCCATTGTGAGGTATGTTCTTACACAGCCTGCCAGCCTCTTCAAATGTGGCAAGTCACAAGTTTCTGTGAAATTCTAGGTCTGAGCTACGACTCGTCAAAGTTTGTCTCCATGTTAAGTCAATGGGATTTTTCGGCTGCTTTTTCGCCCCTGGGGCGAAGACCGTACCTCCGATCGCTTATAAAAGTCATAGCACAGTATTCCCGAATAGTCCGCACGTTTGAGAGTTTGAATGAAGTTTCTAAGTTAAGCGGTTCGAGCCGTATTAATTGCGGAAATTTGGTTGGAAGAATAATAATAATAACTAGATAGGTACATTTCCTGAAGAAAATGTGAGTGGTGCTTGCCGTGGCAAAATTCTGGGGAACATATATGATCATACTCCAAGCCAAAAGTAAAACGATCAAACTCCCGTGTCTCTACGATGTTCTGATGCGGAGATATAAGGCTTTGTTTACTCTGTTGCTAGGGTACTGTATTTGGTTGCTAGGGGAAAAAATGGCATCCACTCGTGATTACCCTCCGAGTCACAAGTCAAACGGTCCAACCCCCGTGTCTCTACGATGTTCTGATGCGGAGATATAAGGCTTTGTTTACTCTGTTGCTAGGGTACTGTATTTGGTTGCTAGGGGAAAAATGGCATCCACTAATGATTACCCTCCGAGTCACGAGTCAAACGGTCCAAACCCTGTGTCTCTACGATGTTTGGAAGCAGAGATATAAGGCTTTGTTTACTCTGTTGCTAGGGTACTGTATTTGGTTGCTAGGGAAAAAATTGGCATTCACTAGTGATTACCCTCCGAGTCACGAGTCAAACGGTCCAAACCCCGTGTCTCTATGATGTTCTGATGCAGAGATATTAGGCTTTGTTTACTCTGTTGCTAGGGTACAGTATTTGGTTGCTAGGGAAAAAATTGGCATCCACTAGTGATTACCCTCCGAGTCACGAGTCAAACGGTCCAAACCCCGTGTCTCTACGATGTTCTGATGCAGAGATATAAGGCTTTGTTTACTCTGTTGCTAGGGTACTGTATGTGGTTGCTAGGGAAAAAATTGGCATCCACTAGTGATTACCCTTCGAGTCATGAGTCAAACGGTCCAAACCCCGTGTCTCTACGATGTTCTGATGCGGAGATATAAGGCTTTGTTTACTCTGTTGCTAGGGTACTGTATTTGGTTGCTAGGGGCGTGGCTTGGGAGTGACCAATGATGTGGCCACTGATTACACTCCGAGTCACATGTAAAACGGTCCAACCCCTGTGTCTCTACGATGTTCTGATGCGGAGATATAAGGCTGTGTTTATTATGTTGCTAGGGTGCTCATTTTGGTTGCTAGGGGCGTGGCTTGGGAGTGGCCAATGATGTGGCCACTGATTACACTCTGAGTCACAAGTAAAACGGTCCAACCCCTGTGTCTCTACGATGTTCTGATGCGGAGATATAAGGCTGTGTTTATTATGTTGCTAGGGTGCTCATTTTGGTTGCTAGGGGCGTGGCTTGGGAGTGGCCAATGATGTGGCCACTGATTACACTCTGAGTCACAAGTAAAACGGTCCAACCCCCGTGTCTCTACGATGTTCTGATGCCGAGATATAACTGTCTGAATTTTATGTTGCTAGGGTGCTTAAAAGTGGTTGCTAGGGGCGTGGCTTAATTGCTCTGATACTATCCTGATAGACTGATTGGATGTCTGAATAAAATGAGCCCACCCCCTTGTCTCTACGACATTGTAAAGCGAAGATATCCCATCTGGAACTTTTTTATGTCCTTATATGGGCATGTTTCCTGCCCCATTATAAGTCAATGGGGCACTTTTGGGTGCCTTTTACACCCCAGGGGTACAGCTTACACCCCATTGTGATGTATGTTCTTACAGAGTCTACCACCCTCTTCAAATGTTATAACCCACATGTTTCTACAAAATCCTCGAGCGGAGCTATGACCCGTCAAAGTTAGGCCCAATGTTAAGTCAATGGGATTTTTCGGGTGGTTTTTCGCCCCCCTTTCAAAAATCCTGCACCCGATTGCTTATAAAAGTCATAGCACCCCTCTCCTCAATAATCCGGTCAATTTGAGCCCTCTTTCATGGGACTACGGCAAACCGTGCGGGACGAGTTACGCGCCGAAAAAGTGTCCAGAAAAAGAATAATAAGAACTAGATAGGTACATTTCCTGAAGAAAATGTGAGTGGTGCTTGCCGTGGCAAAATTCTGGAGACCATATATTGATTATACTCCAAGCCAAAAGTAAAACGGTCCAACCCCCGTGTCTCTACGATGTTCTGATGCGGAGATATAAGGCTCTGATTACTCTGTTGCTAGGGTACTGTATTTGGTTGCTAGGGAAAAAATTGGCATCCCATAGTGATTACACTCTGAGTCACGAGTCAAACGGTCCAACCCCCGTGTCTCTACGATGTTCTGATGCGGAGATATAAGGCTTTGTTTACTCTGTTGCTAGGGTACTGTATTTGGTTGCTAGGGAAAAAATGGCATCCACTAGTGATTACCCTCCGAGTCACAAGTCAAACGGTCCAACCCCCCTGTTTCAACGATGTTCTGATGCGGAGATATAAGGCTGTGTTTATCCGGTTGCTAGGGTACTGTATTTGGTTGCTAGGGAAAAAATGGCATCCACTAGTGATTACCCTCCGAGTCATGAGTCAAACGGTCCAACCCCCCTGTTTCAACGATGTTCTGATGCGGAGATATAAGGCTGTGTTTATCCGGTTGCTAGGGTACTGTATTTGGTTGCTAGGGAAAAAATGGCATCCACTAGTGATTACCCTCCGAGTCATGAGTCAAACGGTCCAACCCCCGTGTCTCTACGATGTTCTGATGCGGAGATATAAGGCTTTGTTTATTCGGTTGCTATGGTACTGTATTTGGTTGCTAGGGAAAAATTTGATCTCCAATAGTGATTACACTCCGGGTCACGAGTCAAACGGTCCAAACCCCATGTCTCTACAATGTTCTGATACGGAGATATAAGGCTTTGTTTACACTGTTGCTAGGGTACTTTATTTGGTTGCTAGGGGGAAAATTGGCATCCACTGGTGATTACCCTCTGAGTCACGAGTCAAACGGTCCAACCCCCGTGTCTCTACGACGTTCTGATGCGGAGATATAAGGCTTTGTTTACTCTGTTGCTAGGGTACTGTATTTGGTTGCTAGGGAAAAAAATGGCATCCACTAGTGATTACCCGCCGAGTCACAAGTCAAACGGTCCAACCCCCGTGTCTCTACGATGTTCTGATGCGGAGATATAAGGCTTTGTTTACTCTGTTGCTAGGGTACTGTATTTGGTTGCTAGGGGGATAATTGGCATCCACTAGTGAATACACTCTGAGTCACGAGTCAAACGGTCCAACCCCCGTGTCTCTACAATGTTCTGATACGGAGATATAAGGTTTTGTTTACACTGTTGCTAGGGTACTTTATTTGGTTGCTAAGGGGAAAAATGGCATCCACTGGTGATTACCCTCTGAGTCACGAGTCAAACGGTCCAACCCCCGTGTCTCTACGATGTTCTGATGCGGAGATATAAGGCTTTGTTTACTCTGTTGCTAGGGTACTGTATTTGGTTGCTAGGGAAAAAATGGCATCCACTACTGATTACCCGCCGAGTCACAAGTCAAACGGTCCAACCCCCGTGTCTCTACGATGTTCTGATGCGGAGATATAAGGCTTTCTTTACTCTGTTGCTAGGGTACTGTATTTGGTTGCTAGGGAAAAAAATGGCATCCACTAGTGATTACCCGCCGAGTCACAAGTCAAACGGTCCAACCCCCGTGTCTCTACGATGTTCTGATGCGGAGATATAAGGCTTTGTTTACTCTGTTGCTAGGGTACTGTATTTGGTTGCTAGGGAAAAAAATGGCATCCCATAGTGATCACACTCTTAGTCACGAGTCAAACGGTCCAACCCCCGTGTCTCTACGATGTTCTGATGCGGAGATATAAGGCTTTGTTTACTCTGTTGCTAGGGTACTGTATTTGGTTGCTAGGGAAAAAATTGGCATCCCATAGTGATTACACTGTGATTGACAAGTCTTACGGTCCATCCGCCGTGTCTATAAGATGTTCTGATGCGGAGATATAAGGCTCTGTTTACTCTGTTGCTAGGGTACTGTATTTGGTTGCTAGGGAAAAAATTGGCATCCCATAGAGATAAAACTCTGAGTAAAAATACAAACCGTCCAACCCACGTGTCTCTCCGATGTTCTGATGCGAAGATATAAGGCTTTGTTTATTCGGTTGCTAGGGTGCTTATATTTGGTTGCTAGGGGCGTGGCTTGGGAGTGGCCAATGATGTGCCCAATTGTTACACCCCTAGTCACAAGTAAAACGGTCCAACCCCCGTATCTCTACGATGTTAAGATGCCGAGATATAACTGTTTGAATTTTATGTTGCTAAGGTGCTCAAAAGTGGTTGCTAGGGGCGTGGCTTAGTAAGTCTTTAAGGATCCCGAGAGACTGATTGGATGCCTGAGTAAAATGAGCCCACCCCCATGTCTCTATGACACTGTGCTGCAAAGATATCCATCTGGGCATTTTATAATGGCAGTCTATGGGAGATGTTGCTAGGGTGCCTAAAACGGTTGCTAGGGTAACCTTACACCCCATTGTGGGGGACGTCCTGACAGAGTCTAGCACCCTCTTCAAATTTAGTAACCCACATGTTTCTATGAAATCCTCCCTCGGACCTATGACCCGTCAAAATTTTTGCAATGTTAAGTCTATGGGATTTTGCCCCATTGACTTTTCATTGGGGCACTTTTGGGCACCTCTTACACCCCAGGGGTACAACTTACACCCCATTGTGATCCATGTTCTTACAGAGCCTACCACCCTCTTCAAATGTTGTAACCCACATGTTTCTACAAAATCCTCGAGCGGAGCTATGACTCGTCAAAGTTGGGCGCAATGTTAAGTCAATGGGATTTTTCGGGTGGTTTTTCGCCCCCCTTTCGGAAATCCTGCACCCCATCGCTTATAAAAGTCATAGCACACCTCTCCTCAATAAGCTGGTCGATTTGAGCCTTCTTTCATGGGTCTACGTCAAAGCGTGCGGGACGAGTTACGCGCCGAAAAAAGTGTCCAGAAAAAGAAGAATAATAACTAGATAGAAAAGTTTGTTGACAAACTTTATGTTGGCTTGCCAAAGCGTAGCCTGTACGTTTAAAAAGGTTTGACAGATGTATAGTTTAGTAGGCTATCTGGCTGTTAGTATGTTTAAGTATGAAGCTAGCCTGATTTAGCATGAAGCTAGCATGATTAGCCTGAAGCTAGCATGAAGCTAACATGGTTAACATGAAGCTAGCATCAAGTTAGCATGATTAGCATGAAGATAGCGTGATGCTAACATGAAATAGCATGAAGCTAACATGATGCTAACATGAATTAGCATGAAGCTAACATGATGCTAACATGAATTAGCATGAAGCTAACATGATGCTAACATGAATTAGCATGAAGCTAACATGATGCTAACATGAATTAGCATGAAGCTAGCATGATGCTAACATGAATGAACATGAAGCTAGCATGATGCTAACATGAATTAGCATGAAGCTAGCATGATGCTAACATGAATTAGCATGAAGCTAGCATGATGCTAACATGAATTAGCATGAAGCTAGCATGATGCTAACATGAATTAGCATGAAGCTAGCATGATGCTAACATGAATTAGCATGAAGCTAGCATGATGCTAACATGAATTAGCATGAAGCTAGCATGATGCTAACATGAATTAGCATGAAGCTAGCATGATGCTAATATGAATTAGCATGAAGCTAGCATGATGCTAACATGAATTAGCATGAAGCTAGCATGATGCTAACATGAATTAGCACGAAGTTAGCATGAAGCTAGCATGATGCTAACATGAATTAACATGAAGCTAGCATGATGCTAACATGAATTAGCATCATGCTAACATGAATTAGCATGAAGCTAGCATGATGCTAATATGAATTAGCATGAAGCTAGCATGATGCTAATATGAATTAGCATGAAGCTAACATGATGCTAACATGAATTAGCATGAAGCTAGCATGATGTTAATATGAATTAGCATGAAGGTAGCATGATGCTAACATGAATTAGCATGAAGCTAGCATGATGCTAACATGAATTAACATGAAGCTAACGTGATGCTAACATGAAGCTAACATGATGTTAACATGAATAAGCATGAAGCTAGCATGATGCTAACATGAATTAGCATGATGCTAACGTGAATTAGCATGAAGCTAGCATGATGCTAACATGAATTAGCATGAAGTTAGCATGTTGCTAACATTAATTAGCATGAAGCTAACATGATGCTAACATGAATTAGCATTAAGCTGGCATGATGCTAACATAAATTAGCATGAAGCTAGCATGATGCTAACATGAATTAGCATGAAGTTAGCATGATGCTAACATGAATTTGCATGAAGCTAACATGATGCTAACATGAATAAGCATGAAGTTAGCAAGATTTATTATGAAATTAGCATGAAGCTAGCATGAAACTAGCATGAAGCTAGTATGACTTAGCATGAAACTAGCATAAGGCTAACATGACCAAAAGACCCAACCCCCATGTCTCTATGATGTTCGGATCCAGAGATATAAGGCTTTGTTTATTATGTTGCTAGGGTGCTCATATTTGGTTGCTAGGGGCGTGGCTTAATACCTCAATAAGAATCCTTAGAGACTGATTGGATGCCTGAGTAAAATGAGCCCACCCCCATGTCTCTGTGACACTGTGCTGCAAAGATATCCATCTGGGCATTTTATAATGGCAGTCTATGGGAGATGTTGCTAGGGTACCCAAAAATGGTTGCTAGGGGCGTGGCTTAACAGCTATGAGACGATCCAGAGAGACTGATTGGATGCCTGAGTAAAATGAGCCCACCCCCATGTCTCTATGACACTCTAAAGTGAAGATATTCCATCTGGGACGCTTTTATTCCCTTATATGGGCACGTTCCTTGCCCCATTATAAGTCAATGGGGAAATTTGGGTGCCTCTTACACCCCAGGGGTGAGACTTACACCCCAATGTGATGTATGTTCTTACAGAGCCTGCCAGCCTCTTCAAATGTGGTAACCCACAAGTTTCTACAAATTTCTCGCTTGCAGCTATGACCCGTCAAAGTTTGTCGCAATGTTAAGTCAATGGAAAATTTGGGGTGTTTGAGCGCCCCGTTTAGGAATTCGGTAGGTCCCATCAGTTAGAAAAGATATAGCATAAATCTACGTACCAGTCTTAAAAGTTTTGTAAAGTTTTGTGGGTGTAGCTTGAAAGCTCTAGGAGGAGTTACTGTTAGAAAAAGTGTGGACCAGAAGAATAATAATAATAATAACTAGATAGGTACATTTCCTGAAGAAAATGTGAAGTGGTGCTTGCCGTGGCAAATTTCTGGGGACAGTATATGATTAAACTTCCAGTTACGAGTAAAACGATCCAACCCCCATGTCTCTACGATGTTCTGATGCGGAGATATAAGGCTTTGTTTACTCTGTTGCTAGGGTACAGTATTTGGTTGCTAGGGAAAAAAATGGCATCCCATAATGATCACACTCTGAGTCACGAGTCAAACGGTCCAACCCCCGTGTCTCTACGATGTTCTGATGCGGAGATATAAGGCTTTGTTTACTCTGTTGCTAGGGTACTGTATTTGGTTGCTAGGGAAAAAATTGGCATCCCATAATGATTACACTCCGAGTCACGAGTCAAACGGTCCAACCCCCGTGTCTCTACGATGTTCTGATGCGGAGATATAAGGCTTTGTTTACTCTGTTGCTAGGGTACTGTATTTGGTTGCTAGGGAAAAAATTGGCATCCCATAATGATTACACACCGAGTCACGAGTCAAACGGTCCAACCCCTGTGTCTCTACAATGTTCTGATGCCGAGATATAAGGCTTTGTTTACTCTGTTGCTAGGGTACTGTATTTGGTTGCTAGGGAAAAAATTGGCATCCCATAATGATTACACGCCGAATCATTAGTCATACGGTCCAACCCCCGTGTCTCTACGACGTTCTGATGCGGAGATATAAGGCTTTGTTTACTCTGTTGCTAGGGTACTGTATTTGGTTGCTAGGGAAAAAATTGGCATCCCATAATGATTACACTCCGAGTCATTAGTAATACGGTCCAACCCCCGTGTCTCTACGACGTTCTGATGCGGAGATATAAGGCTTTGTTTACTCTGTTGCTAGGGTACTGTATTTGGTTGCTAGGGAAAAAATTGGCATCCCATAATGATTACACTCCGAGTCATTAGTCATACGGCCCAACCCCTGTGTCTCTACGACGTTCTGAAGCGGAGATATAAGGCTTTGTTTACTCTGTTGCTAGGGTACTGTATTTGGTTGCTAGGGAAAAAATTGGCATCCCATAATGATTACACTCTGAGTCACGAGTCAAACGGTCCAACCCCCGTGTCTCTACGATGTTCTGATGCGGAGATATAAGGCTTTGTTTACTCTGTTGCTAGGGTACTGTATTTGGTTGCTAGGGAAAAAATTGCCATCCCATAATGATTACACTCTGAGTCACGAGTCAAACGGTCCAACCCCCGTGTCTCTACGATGTTCTGATGCGGAGATATAAGGCTTTGTTTACTCTGTTGCTAGGGTACTGTATTTGGTTGCTAGGGAAAAAATTGCCATCCCATAATGATTACACTCTGAGTCACGAGTCAAACGGTCCAACCCCCGTGTCTCTACGATGTTCTGGTCCGGAGATATAAGCCTTTGTTTACTCTGTTGCTAGGGTACTGTATTTGGTTGCTAGGGAAAAAATTGGCATCCCATAATGATTACACTCCGAGTCACGAGTCAAACGGTCCAACCCCCGTGTCTCTACGATGTTCTGATGCGGAGATATAACTGTTTGAATTTTATGTTGCTAGGGTGCTCAAAAATGGTTGCTAGGGGCGTGGCTTAATACCTATGTAAGGACCATGAGAGACTGATTGGATGCCTGAGTAAAATGAGCCCACCCCCATGTCTCTATGACACTGTGGTGCAAAGATATCCATCTGGGCATTTTATAATGGCAGTCTATGGGAGATGTTGCTAGGGTGCCCAAAATTGTTGCTAGGGGCGTGGCTTAATAGCTCTGGGTTGATCCTGAGGGACTGATTGGATGCCCGAGTGAAATGAGCCCACCCACTTATCTCTACGACACTGTAAAGCAAAGATATCCCATCTGGAACTGTTTATTCCCTTATATGGGCATGTTTCCTGCCCCATTATAAGTCAATGGGAATTTTCGGGTGCCTCTTACACCCCAGGGGTACAACTTACACCCCAATGTCATGTATGTTCTTAAATAGCTTACCACCCTCTTCAAATTTAGTAACCCACATGTTTCTACAAAATCCTCACTCGTACCTATGACCCGTCAAAATTTTTGCAATGGTAAGTCTATGGGATTTTGCCCCATTGACTTTTCATTGGGCATTTTTGGGCACCTCTTACACCCCAGGGGTACAACTTACACCCCATTGTGATCCATGTTCTTACAGAGCCTACCACCCTCTTCAAATGTTGTAACCTACATGTTTCTGCAAAATCCTCGAGCGGAGCTATGACTCGTCAAAGTTTGGCGCAATGTTAAGTCAATGGGATTTTTCGGGTGGTTTTTCGCCCCCCTTTCAGAAGTCCTGCACCCGATCCCTTATAAAAGTCATAGCACACCTCTCCTCAATAATCCGGTCGATTTGAGCCCTCTTTCGTGGGACTACGTTAAACCGTGCGGGACGAGTTACGCGCCGAAAAAGTGTCCAGAAAAAGAAGAATAATTATAAATAACTAGATAGGTACATTTCCTGAAGAAAATGTGAGTGGTGCTTGCCGTGGCAAATTTCTGGGGAACATATATGATTATACTCCAAGCCAAAAGTAAAACGATCCAACTCCCGTGCCTCTACGATGTTCTGATGCTGAGATATAAGGCTATGTTTATCTGGTTGCTAGGGTACTGTATTTGGTTGCTAGGGAAAAAATTGACATCCACTAGTGATTACCCTCCGAGTCACGAGTCAAACGGTCCAACCCCCGTGTCTGTACAATGTTCTGATGCGGAGATATAAGGCTTTGTTTACTCTGTTGCTAGGGTACTGTATTTGGTTGCTAGGGAAAAAATTGGCATCCACTAGTGATTACCCGCCGAGTCACAAGTCAAACGGTCCAACCCCCGTGTCTCTACGATGTTCTGATGCGGAGATATAACGCTTTGTTTACTCTGTTGCTAGGGTACTGTATTTGGTTGCTAGGGAAAAAAATGGCATCCAGTAGTGATTACCCTCCGAGTCACGAGTCAAACGGTCCAACCCCCGTGTCTCTACGATGTTCTGATGCGGAGATATAAGGCTTTGTTTACTCTGTTGCTAGGGTAATGTATTTGGTTGCTAGGGAAAAAATTGGCACCCCATAATGATTACACTCCGAGTCACAAGTAAAACGGTCCAACCCCCGTGTCTCTACGATGTTCTGATGCGGAGATATAAGGCTTTGTTTACTCTGTTGCTAGGGTACTGTATTTGGTTGCTAGGGAAAAAATTGGCATCCACTAGTGATTAACCTCCGAGTCACGAGTTAAACGGTCCAACCCCCGTGTCTCTACGATGTTCTGATGCGGAGATATAAGGCTTTGTTTACTCTGTTGCTAGGGTACTGTATTTGGTTGCTAGGGAAAAAATCGGCATCCCATAATGATTACACTCCGAGTCACAAGTCAAACGGTCCAACCCCCGTGTCTCTACGATGTTCTGATGCGGAGATATAAGGCTTTGTTTACTCTGTTGCTAGGGTAATGTATTTGGTTGCTAGGGAAAAAATTGGCATCCCATAATGATTACACTCCGAGTCACAAGTCAAACGGTCCAAACCCCGTGTCTCTACGATGTTCTGATGCGGAGATATAAGGCTTTGTTTACTCTGTTGCTAGGGTACTGTATTTGGTTGCTAGGGAAAAAATTGGCATCCCATAATGATTACACTCTAAGTCACGAGTCAAATGGTCCAACCCCCGTGTCTCTACGATGTTCGGATGCCGAGATATAACTGTTTGAATTTTATGTTGCTAGGGTTCTCAAAAGTGGTTGCTAGGGGCGTGGCTTAATACCTATGTAAGGATCCTGAGAGACTGATTGGATGCCTGAGTAAAATGAGCCCACCCCCATGTCTCTATGACACTGTGGTGCAAAGATATCCATCTGGGCATTTTATAATGGCAGTCTATGGAAGATGTTGCTAGGGTGCCCAAAAGTGGTTGCTAGGGGCGTGGCTTAATAGCTCTGGGATGATCCTGAGAGACTGATTGGATGCCTGAGTGAAATGAGCCCACCCACTTATCTCTACGACACTGTAAAGCAAAGATATCCCATCTGGAACTGTTTTATTCCCTTATATGGGCATGTTTCCTCAATGGGAATTTTCGGGTGCCTCTTACACCCCAGGGGTACAACTTAAACCCCAATGTCATGTATGTTCTTACATAGCCTACCACCCTCTTTAAATTTAGTAACCCACATGTTTCTACAAAATCCTCACTCGTACCTATGACCCGTCAAAATTTTTGCAATGGTAAGTCTATGGGATTTTGCCCCATTGACTTTTCATTGGGCATTTTTGGGCACCTCTTACACCCCAGGGGTACAACTTACACCCCATTGTTATCCATGTTCTTACAGAGCCTACCACCCTCTTCAAATGTTGTAACCCACATGTTTCTACAAAATCCTCGAGCGGAGCTATGACCCGTCAAAGTTGGGCGCAATGTTAAGTCAATGGGATTTTTCGGGTGGTTTTTCGCCCCCCTTTCGGAAATTCTGCACCCGACCGCTTATAAAAGTCATAGCCACCATCTCTTCAATAAACCGGTCGATTTGAGCCCTCTTTCATGGGACTACGGCAAACCGTGCGGGACGAGTTACGCGCCGAAAAAACGTGCAGACATAAGAATAATAATAATAATAACTAGATAGGTACATTTCCTGAAGAAAATGTGAAGTGGTGCTTGCCGTGGCAAATTTCGGTCGACAGTATATGATTATACTCCAAATCAAAAGTAAAAAGATCCAACTCCCGTGTCTCTACGATGTTATGATGCGGAGATATAAGGCTTTGTTTACTCTGTTGCTAGGGTACTGTATTTGGTTGCTAGGGACAAAATTGGCATCCACTTGTGATTACACTCCAAGGCACAAGTCAAACGGTCCAACCCCCGTGTCTCTACGATGTTCTGATGCGGAGATAAGGCTTTGTTTACACTGTTGCTAGGGTGCTGTATTTGGTTGCTAAGGAAAAATTGGCATCCACTAGTGATTACACGCCGAGTCACAAGTAAAACGGTCCAACCCCCGTGTCTCTACGATGTTCTGATGCATAGATATAAGGCTTTGTTTACACTGTTGCTAGGGTACTGTTTTTGGTTGCTAGGGAAAAAATTGGCATCCACTAGTGATTACATGCTGAGTCACGAGTAAAACGGTCCAACCCCCGTGTCTCTACGATGTTCTGATGCGGAGATATAAGGCTTTGTTTACAGTGTTGCTAGGGTACTGTATTTGGTTGCTAGGGAAAAAATTGGCATCCACTGCTGATTACACTCCAAGTCACGAGTCAAACCGTCCAACCCTCGTGTCTCTAAGATTTTCTGATGCGGAGATATAACGATTTGTTTATTCCGTTGCTAGGGTGCTCATATTTGGTTGCTAGGGGTGTGGCTTAATACCACTTGGCATCCACTAGTATTATTAGTTAAAGGAACAGTATGTAGGATTGTGGCCAAAACTGGTATTGCAATCACAAAACTTGTGGCTAAAACCGGTACTGCAATCACAAAACTGGTGGCCAATACACATGACATGACAACATAAACATCAGTTGAGGACTGCAACTCCACTTTTTAAATGACAATATCCTGCCCAGACCACTGTTGTCGGTGATAAAAGTATTTGAAATGAAAATGATTTCTTAATGTCTAGTGACATATCAGGGACATTTTAAAATTAATTGATATAAATTTCTTACATACTGTTCCTTTAATGTTAACTTATGTTATACAATGAACTTTTTAAAGTGTTACCAAAAACTCTATCCAAGAGTGGATGAGAACCCGTACTCTCTTGCATGCTAAACAAAAATGTCACCTCCCACCCATGTGGGCACATGGCTTCTTTTTTTTTTTTTTATTAATAACTCGACAGTAATAAAAATATTACATCAATGTATTCAAATATAAATTGTATGAAAATGAATGGGCACATGGCTTCTGTTGGCGGATTTATGTGTTTAATGACTCACTGACGTGAAGAATCGCGAGACTCAATATATATAAAATATAATACATTAAAAGTAATAAGATTTCTTATCATTTATTGACACCTCAGTCATAGGTCTGCAACAAACCATGTATAAGTGTTGTCTATTATTAGTACATGTTAACTATTGTTATACAATGAACATTTTAATGTGTCACGAAAAACTCTATACAAGGGTGGATTCGAACTCTTACCCTCCTGCATGCTAAACAAAAATGTTACCTCCCACCCATGTGAACACATGGCTTCTATTGGCGGATTTATGTATTTAATGACTCACTGACGTGAAGAATCGCGAGCCTTGCAATATATTTAATATATTACATTAAAAGTATAAAGATTTCTTATAATTCTTTGTGATATAAATTTGTTATATGTTCTAAAAAACATTATGTAACATGAGGAAAAACACTTGGAAAAATGCGCTTCATTTGAATGAATGGGTGGCTCTTAAAAGAGCCGTTGGTGTGGTGAACATTTGATGGCTTCATCTTCGAAGTTCTGCCTGCAGAGCTTCTCTGATGTTGCGCAGCAAAAGCTCATTGCCGCCTGGGCTCAGGTGGGTTCCGTCCCTGGTCAGATGGGCCAGGTTGATATTGCCGTGGCGAATGCAGCACATCCTTCTCTCTGCCAAGAAGCTTTCAATAGAACGGTTGATCCACCGCCGGCTCCGTTCGATGCCGTATGCGCTCCTAGCAGTCTGCCCTCGCCAGTTCCGACGGGGAAGAATAAATGAAAACAGAACCCTGGTCCTGGGGAAGGTTCTGAAGACTTCGGCCAGGTCAGTCTTCATTTCCCTAAGGAAATCCAGGCGGTTGCGGCCCTCCCGACAAAGACTGTTTCCACCGAGGTGGATAACCAGGATATCAGGAGATGGAGCTGTGGCCTTGAGAGACCGCAGTACTGGAAGCAACTGCTCCCAGAGTCTGCCTCCTCTGCCCTCCCAAGTAACCCTGCAGCAAATGCTGAGATTTCTGTCGAGCCCCTCCTCACAAATGTGACCATACAGCCTTTTAATTATAGAGCTCCCAACTATCCATACACGAGGTACACGTTCGTCCGCCATCATTGTTCGAATTATGTCAAAGTTTATGGGGAGGGGTCCCGTAACTACTCCGTGCGTGCGTTATGTATGTGCGTCTGCGTAGCAGTCTGTACGGCGTGCACACAGAAAACAGCTCACTTTAACATTTTCTTTCGCTCAGATTGTTTTAAATTGCTTGCATGTCAACATTTGCACGGTTTAGACACACATTGAAAAAAATAAACTTTCTATAAATAGTTGTTTTTTTTTTCTGAACGATGCATATTTAAGCAATTAGTATTAAAAAAATAAATTATTTATTCGTGATTTCTTCTGCTTTCTCAATAAGTGTCTCTTCTGTGTGGACCCACCGTCAATCTGAGTGTAGCCTCGCCAGTGAGTAAAATAATTGTTTGAGAATCATTAAAAAAAAAAAACCTAACCCTAAAGATTACTAAAGATTTTTACCATCTATGAGGTGAAAATAATCCACGCAGAGACATTGACTCGTCTGTCAATTCCTCTAGAAAGCAGCGTGGGGTGCACTTGAGAGTTTGTTTATTTCAGACAGTAGTCTGTTTGTTTATTGCGAAATTGGGACAAATAATAGTCAGTATCGCCCTGTGGCGGTGCAGGACAAGAATTATAAATTCATGTAGTATCTTAATTTGAATAAAAAAACAAGTGACCAACCTTATTTATATTTTGTAGCAGCTCAATTTAAAAAAAAAAAAGATTCTCTGTGTATTTTGGTCGTTTATAATTAAAAAACACATGTTTAATTTCTCACCTGGTCATTACTGATATTTTTACACAATAAACGCTTAAAAAAAAGTGCATTACCAACTTTCCACTTAACTTACCTCTAGGATAGGCCCTATTTGCCTCCTAAACTGACCTTTTCTATATTTTAATCTTTAAATACATTTAATCAAAATAATACTAAAAAAATAGAAAAACGTGCAATAATGATAAAATGAACAACTATTTTATTGTAAAATAGTGCAAATACTGACTTTATTATAAAGAAGATCACTTGAACAGTTGTATAAAATAAATGATTGGATTTACTTTTTTGGAAGGTTGATTTTGTCGCCACCACTTTTTAAAAACATCTCGTGGTACGAATGAATATAATAGAAATGCCAGCCTATCTCCAGTTGGTCATCCGGTGCAGGAATGTGTTTCTGAAATCATGCAGGGTCTTCCTTTCTTGATGCTCGTGGTTGCTGAGCAATGACACGCCACTTGAGCAATTTCTATTTGTTTCGGTGAAATCACAAAATAAAATGCACACAAATATGTTTGCACTGTTGATATACAATCACCAACTTACTATAAACCACTATAAACTAAAACATACTATACGTGGCAACTTCGAATGAACCTCTTGCATGCTACCCACAGCCCATATGTAAATGCAGGTTTTTGTGGCAAATTTTTGTATTAACTGCCGTAAAGAGTCGAGAGAATAATAAACATACTACAGTAGATCTGATGCTTTTAACAGCAGTTTCCTTGTCAATAAATTAAACTCATGTATTATTATTTTTTTTGGAATCATTAGTTCCTGCCATTAAATTAAATTTAAATGAAAAATATGCACATACAAATACATATATGTGAGGGTAAGTTAACCTTGCTTTCTGGAGTACCCCTTGGACATTCTGTGAAGTTCACAAGAACACATTTTTAATGTGCCATTCAAGAGGTTTCAATAAAGACAAAAACACTTGATGTGCCAATTCAACAAATTTATTAAAAGATTTAGAAAACGCCTGTTGTGCCAAATCCCACCTAAATGCACAGCTAGATCCTAAAATGTTGTAATAGCTCACATTTAAATATAATTTTTACATTTAAATATACATTTTACCAATTTTTACTACGTGTGAAAAAGGAACAATTACTTTACAGTGGCAACAATATACTTTTACTAGTAGAAAATGATATACCTATATATGTGTGGTAACTAACTTATTTGTTAACTTCTTTAACAGAATAATAATTTTGCTTTAAATTCTTCAATTTCTAATACTTTACTGTTGAATTAATACAATATACACGGAGAAAAATTATATACCTATATGTGTAGTAACCACCTTATTTGTTAACTTGTTTAACACAATAATTTTTGCTTTAAATTCTTTTTTCAAAACTCAAATTTTTTTCACTTTCAAAAATTCTAACACAAGTTCTTATTTTGGGATAATACCGGTAAAAATTTGTTGGGATTATTGTTAACCTTCTGCATGTTGTTTTCAAAAATATTTTAAAATACTCTATTACTGTTCACGATTTGGTTTATTACAACGTAGGTATAATAAAGTAATAAGTAATAAGAGTAAAGTCCTGTCATTTCAGAAAACCAGAGGGGCTTTTAACATGATTACATTTTTATTTATAATTAATTGTGGGGCCCTGGTTATTTATATTTTTATAATTTCAATTAATAAATAAATATTTGTATCGACTTGCAAACTGTTGTTTTGAAAACCCTAGTTGGCAGAGACATGAGAGGGACACAGGATTTGGCACAACACCCCCAGTGAGCAAGCCTGTGGCGACAGTGGCAAGGAAAAAACCAAAAAGGAAATAAAAAAACCTTGAGAGGAACCAGACTCAGCAGGGGGCTGCCCATCCTCTTCTGGCATGGCGTACACATTATTAATAACATTCCTATTTTAACTAATATTTATATTTTGCTATATATATATATATATATTTTTATATATATATATATATATATATATATATATATATATATATATATAAACCAATGATTATATTAAACTAATATTTTATATTTTAATATCTATATATCTATATATTGATACTAATTATTATATTAAACTAATACTTTATATTTTAAAATCTATATATCTATATATTGATACTAATTATTATATTAAACTAATATTTTAGATTTTAATATCTATATATTAAAAACCAAATATTATATTAAACTCATATTTTATATTTTAATATCTATAAATTGAAACCAATTATTATATTAAACTAATATTTTAGATTTTAATATCTATATCTATATATTGAAACCAAGTATTATATTAAACTAATATTTTATATTTTAATATCTATATATCTATATCTATATATTGAAACCAATTATTATATGAAACTAATATTTTATATTTTAATATCTATATATCTATATCTATATATTGAAACCAATTATTATATTAAACTAATATTTTATATTTTAATATCTATATATCTATATCTATATATAGAAACCAATTATTTAATATGATAAAACTACATTTTAAATAAAATGAAATTAATTAATGCAATGAGCGGTGTAGTGAAGCAGCTCCCGACATCTCTCCGCTGGATCTGACATTGCATACAGGCTGGACACCCTGAGGTAGAGAAGGTAAAACAGAGAGGATCATATTAGTGTATTTATTTAAATTGTTTTGATTCTGCAAAACTGACAGAGCATTAAGTTAAGGTCAGATACATGTCTTGCAAGAAACATTATACACTTTAACACTGTCTTGGTTTTAACCTCAAGCACATGCCTTTGAACAACACATTGTATGATAAAATGCACTAAAACACTAGACTTTACCAGTAGTGTTGACACTTACCTCTACTGCTTCAATGTGGTTCTTCATTTGGTTTTTTAGTCTTCAGTATTGTCCTAAATGCCAAATGGGTTTGGTCACATTATCTAGCCATGAAACCAATAAATGAATAATGGGGTTACTAAATAGATATATACTTACAACAAACAAAAAAATAAATAAATAAAAGTTTCAACTTACTTAAAGAAATCCAGCTTTCCAATGTATCCTGCTTGTCATTATCGGTGTTGTAGCGCACTTGATCTTCTCAGACATTCTGACCTTACGCTTCCTGAAAAACATCAAAATCAGAATTAGCTTAAAATATTCCTCCAAAGGTAGTTACAATGTGCAGTAGTACAGTGACTGAAGCAAGTTCTTAAAACACTTAGCTTTAGATGGTATATTGCACACTCATATTCATTGTTGGATAGGACTGCTATCGTCTCAAAATTCTTCCTGCAACTTTGCAGAAGAGCACATATTAATAATAACAGAATAGCAGGGGACTGCAAATAAAACATCTAGTACACATTGTCACAAATTGAACACAAAGCAAATACATCACAACAGTGTCTTACTACTTCTAACTTTACCTTACTGTAATTTATGACTTACTGCCGCTGTTCCTCTCACTGTCTGTGTCCTCCCTGGAGTTGCGACACTAATCCTCACTGCATCTTGTATGCTGCTGCTGCTGCCGCCGCCTTTACTTCCTAGTGTCCTCCCTCGAGCCGCCACATTACTCCTTCCTCCTTCAGCCACTCTTTCTTATGAGAACCATGATAGACTTTAACACTTGGTTTTCAAATCAAAGCACATGCCTCTGAACAAACACATTGTATGATAAAATGCACTGAAACACTAGACTTTACCAGTAGTATTGACACTTACCTGAGACTGCTTCTTCCTTTGCTTCTTTAGTCTTCAGTATTGTCCTCAATGCCAAATGGGTTTGGTCACATTATCTAGCCATGAAATCAACAATTGAATAATGGGGTCACAAAATACACATATACTAACAAACAAACAAAACAAATAAATAAAAGTTACAACTTACTAAAATAAATCCAGCTTTCCAATGTATCCTGCTTGTCATTATCGGTGTTGTAGCACACTTGATCTTCTCAGACATTCTGACCTGGCGCTTCCTGAAAAACATCAAAATCAGAATTAGCTTAAAATATTCATTCAAAAGTAGTTACGATGTGCAGTAGTACAGTGACTGAAGAAAGTTCTTAAAACACTTAGCTTTAGATGGTATATTGCACACTCATATCCATTGTCGGACAGGACTGCTATCGTCTCAAAATTCTTCCTGCAACTTTACAAAAGAGCACATATTAATAATAACAGAACAGCAGGGGACTGCAAATAAAAAAAAACGATTACACATTGTCACAAACTGAACACAAAGCAAATACATCACAACAGTGTCTTACTATTTCTAACTTTACCTTACTATCATTTATGACTTACTGCCGCTGTTGCTCTCACTGTCTGTGTCCTCCCTGGAGTTGCCACACTAATCCTCACTGCATCCTGTATGCTGCTGCTGCTGCCGCCGCCTTTACTTCCTAGTGTCCTCCCTCGAGCTGCCACATTACTCCTTCATCCTTCCTGCTGCTGTACCTGCTTTGTAGCTCACTGTCATAACACTGTTAAATGACCATAGATGCCACAATCTCATTGCAACACAACCATACGCACCAACCCGTTGGCTAAGGCTGTCAGTGAGCCCCCACTGTCGTCGTTAATGCAGGTTCAGTGGCCCCCGGTTTTGTATGGCATGATAACACAATGCAAGACAACAAAACAACACGACCATACGCACCAACCCGTTGGCTAAGGCTGTCAGTGAGCCCCCACTGTCGTCGTTAATGCAGGTTCAGTGGCCCCCGGTTTTGTATGGCATGTCAACACAACGCAAGACAACAAAACAACGCGACCATACGCACCAACCCGTTGGCTAAGGCTGTCAGTGAGCCCCCACTGTCGTCGTTAATGCAGGTTCAGTGGCCCCCGGTTTTGTATGGCATGATAACACAATGCAAGAAAACAAAACAACACAACCATACGCACCAACCCGTTGGCTAAGGCTGTCAGTGAGCCCCCACTGTCGTCGTTAATGCAGGTTCAGTGGCCCCCGGTTTTGTATGGCATGTCAACACAATGCAAGACAACAAAACAATGCGACCATACGCACCAACCCGTTGGCTAAGGCTGTCAGTGAGCCCCCACTGTCGTCGTTAATGCAGGTTCAGTGGCCCCCGGTTTCGTATGGCATAACAACAAAACAATTAGTGCACAACCATTCGAGTCAACCCATTGGCTAAGGCTGTCAGAGCCCTATTACAACTTTTAATACTTATTGCCCATCATTCCGTCTGTCGAAACACCACAATCATAACCACCACATTATGCACGTCCAGCACCACAGAGCCTGAAGAAAGTTAATGTGTAGTCGATGCCCAGGATTCCGTATGGCAAAAACACAACAATATTGGCCAACCACAGAATGTCATTTTTGCAATATACAGTACACAGGATTGTGGTAACTGTAATAGCTCTGTAACACACCTGACTGAAGACACAAGTCCGGATGTGAGATGTATATGTGATCCAGTAGTGTGTGCTTCTCAGTTGTAGCTGATGTGATTAGCTGTGTATATCCCTTGGATTGAAACATCTCCAGTATAGCCTTTCTTCCAGCAGATAAGAGGTCCTCGTTAAAGTCTCCACTGATGATTACAGGATGTTTGTCTACGATGTCCAGATAATCAAGTAGGCCCCTTAAATTCGGCAAGAATTTTTCAAGACTGTAGTTTGGTGGCCTGTACACTGCAGCAATTGTTGCACACATTGGGGTGTCGATTTTGATGACAACAAACTCCAGGTCTGTGACACTTTGGATGTACTGTCTGGACTGAGCTTGAATATCTTCTTTGCAAAATATTGCAACTCCACCACCGTCTTTCTTTGCCATTTCTGCATGGGTTGAGTAGGAGACATGTCTATTCCGTGCAAACATCTTGTATCCTTCCAACTGGAGATGTTGTGGAATACATGAGCCAGACAAGTGACTTTCCGTTATGCAAAGAATATCCGATAAAAGTAGCTCATGATGGCATCTGATATCCTCGATGTGAGATGACAGTCCTTCCGTGTTGTGGTGAACTATTTTAAGTGTTTGGTCCTGGTTGATTTCCCTTATGTGTTGCAAAAGTGGCATGATTCCTTCGAATGTCACTTTTCTCATGTTCTGCAACGATGCTGTGATTTCAGGATCAGCATAAATCTTCTTTTCAACGAAGTCTGTAATATGTAATCCAGAAAGCGACGTCGTTCGGCTGAGGGCAACATAGGCCATTCCAGGTTCGAAAATCTTCTTCAGTGACACTACGGCAGACTGCATTGTCATACCTTGAACTTTGTGAGCTGTGCAGGCATAAGCGAGCTTGATGGGAAATTGACGACGAACTGTTCCTTTCCTCAGACTTTCTTCAGATCTCTCAATATATACAGAGTTGTCATCTTCACCTTCCACTCTTCTGCGGTGTTTCAGACCTGCATTTGGATTGTCGAGCTGAAGTCCTAGCATGTGTACAGTGGAGATTCCATCTCTTGTTTTAGTGACAATGTTAACAATCTGACCAAAACATCCATTTACAATTCCATCTTCAACATCCAGATTCCTTGTCACCATTATACGAGCTCCCACTGCAACTTGTATAGAATCCAGCAAGTCATCCTTCTTTCCGGTGACAGGTTTCTTCTGTCTTTTCATCACTCCTGTTCTTGGGTCTTTCCTGTAGTCTTCGGCATCAATGGTTATGATGTCAGTGTGAATAGCCTGTATTGTTTTAGTATTGTGCATGTGAACTTCCTTGTTGGTTGCAAATATGTGCAGAGCATCATGAGGGCAGTCTTCTGGGTTCTTTACAGCTTGGAGTAACAGAACTCGGTCTTCTTCTCTAAGAACATCAGTCTTCTGCCTCACTCGCAGTCGATTTAAAAGCTCAGCAAAGGCAAGGTCCTCCTTTTGACGCATGATCTCTGTAAGGGTAATTATTTGAAAACTGTCCTTCCAGAAGTCCAGAACATCATCTTCATACACACAGAGCGGTTTGGCTTTACCGAGAGGTGGTAGTTGGAAAAAGTCTCCTACAGCGAGAACAGAGATTCCTCCAAATGCTTTCTTGCTGCCTCTGATCTGTTGAAGTCTCCAGTTTACATAGGCGAAAAGATCCTTCGAAATCATGGACACTTCATCAATGATGAGAATTTCCACACTGCATAATTCTGCTCGTACTTCATCTAGAGCATTTCCAAGTCCTTGATAAGGTGGCTTTAAGTTCCTTGGCAGTTTTAAAATGGAATGCAGTGTTTTACAAGATATATTGAATGCTGCTGTTCCTGTAAATGCACTCAAAATCACTGTAGGCACAGAGAGATCCCCTTCCTCCTGAAGTCGAGGCAGTTGTCTTAGAATCTTGGTTGCTTCCGTATATATGCACTTAATGTCATGTGATTTTCCACAACCAGCACCACCTGACACGAAGTAAAAAAACTGTTCCGGATTATGTCCCCAGACACGCTTCTGACACCACTGACGGACAATGTAGAATATTGCTGCCTGTGTCTCATTTAGACTTTGAAACATCTTCCTGACAAATTCAACACTCATCTGTGGTGCCTTTATCCGAGGAACGACTCCATCTCCATCTTCAAGAAGAATCTGGTATTCCGGTACATCATCTTGCTCATCCTCTTCATCATGATTGACATCTTCTCGTTCTGCAATGCACTCTAAATTATCCACTTCAGCTTCAGGGGCAAAAGCTGTCCAAGCATTCTCAGATGGGCCTTGTTGCTGCAACTGTTCAATTGCTTTGTCCACTTCTTCACTGTGTTTTTCGAATTTCTCCTGGTGTGCTTTCACTATTGCGCATACAGGCATTCGGACACCAGGGTGGGAAGGAAGTTCCACAAATGCACTTTTGTAAAACTGCTCATACGTTGGAAATGTTGGAGGTTTTAGCTGGGCATTGAAACGATGTGGCACATAAAGTTTCACTAATCTTCCGTAAAACTTTTCCGGTTGTTTCTCCTCCGAAAACCGTGCATATCGAATAACGGCAGCCTTACCGACAGATCTTTTCTGAACAAATCCCATATCATTGAGCAGACGTTGTACATTCTTTCCCTTAGTTTGCTGACTGTACACAATGCGGTAATTTGACACAAAGTCTGCCAGACATATCTTTTCAAACTCCGGTGTTTGAGGCCTTGCTCTGTATTTATCTATTATTCCCGACATCCAAACATCCTCTGAATCTGGATTTTTGTGCAGTAGGACACTCAGGGGCAGACTCATCTTCAGAGCATCGTCATCCGTTGGTATAAACACAACACTTCGCGAACACTTCTTCATTGGTAGGCTGCACGTTCGTGCAACAGACTCCTGCGAGCTCACTTGTCTGTGCTTCGAATAGGCTTGCATAATGTGCTTCATTTCATCCTCTTCGTTCACATCTGTTTCACGCACTGCTTTGATCACGTTCTTTAGCATCTCGTTCATTTCATGCTCTGGCTTGGAAATGTAGGACAACATATACATGATGCAACTGTAAGGGTCAAGTATATACTGAATGTCCATGTTAGCATTCCATGCCCTCAGCAAATCTGGATTGTATCCATTCACCCAAACCTCCTTTGGATCACGCTTTAGCAAGATCACACTTGAAGTGGACAACTCCCTGGTGTACTTCATGTAATCCTCCATGGACAAATTACATTTTGACAGTAGTTCAGGCAAGTTTTCAAAGGTGGCTTGGGGATCATTCAGCAAATCCCACAAAGGTTTGAGTTTCGTCCTAGCATCACTCATTGCTTTTCGAACAGCATCTGACCTTGAGCTTCTTCTGTCTTGATGGCTATCCTCTTCAGTTTCCTCTTCTTCAGGTCGCTGTGGTCGTGGACGAGTTATTGTGGTGTCAGACATTGGTAATTTAGGGAACCCAAACCTACACAACACATTTCCTTTCTTGCATGACTTGGAGTGTTTTCTGCTGTGAAGCTGAACCTCTGTAACAATCTGATGAAGTTCAGGATCAGTCGTGGAATCAGGGAGCCTGCATGTTATGTAGCGATCAATAAAGCCACAAACAACTTCATCAGAATCACTTTCGAACTCGGGTGCATCCTTTACCCATGCAAGCAGATGTATATGTGGGCTTCCTCTTGCTTGAAACTCAACTCTGTAAAAGTAATCTTCAACCTTACCAATGGGTTGGGCAGGTGACAAAAGCAGGTGAGTCATTAGCGCATCCACTCGTTTCTCAAACATCCGCATTACAGTAACAGGGTTACTTCGAAGGATTTCACATTTTGTCATCCAGTCAAGCTCTGAAAAAACGACGTCTTCCCCTTGCTGAGCCTTGATTGCCGTAATTACTTCAGGCCATCGCATTTCGGCCGCACTGAATGTGCAAAAGAAAGTTGGTGTTCCCAACTGCCTGATCATGGCTTGTAGATCTCTTAGTGTTTTCTCCCAGTAAGATGGCGAACCTCTCAGGGGTTGCATGAACCGTGTGGCATCTTTGTTGTGCACCAGTCTTTCAACCTCATGGTTATCTTGAAGCAACCTGTTGGAAATTCTTCTGCCATCTCTTGTTATAGGTTTGCCTTTCCGCAACTGGACAGTCATGCTGTTCCTGGCCAGATGTGTTTCTGTCGCAAACTGTGCAAAGAAAAGGTAACTCTGGTCTCTTGCAAACCGTGTATCCACAGAGAACAATCTCGCATTGAAATACATACTTGGTGACAATGCTTTTTCTCTTGCCTCATCAATTGTGTTATGTCCAGTAGGGAACTGAACAGGGAACGCCATGGCTTCCAGCTTTGGGATTTTGAAAAATCCAACAGGTTTTTTTCCCTGAGCAGGTGCAATGCTGAATATTCCCTCGCCATATGATAAAATCTCCTGGCCGATGTCAGGTGGCTGCATACATGTGTCCAAGGTAAGGCCAGGTCTAAGTTCATCCTGTTCCTCTTCACTCACATGTTGCTCATTCTCCTCAGCAACACTGACGTCTTGTTGCTGTTCTGTCTCAATTTCCTCATCAAGGTGACTTTCAAGTATTGAATTTTCACTTATGGAGATATCCTTGTATTCAGAGTGAATCGCTTTTAGCTTTAATAAAGCTGCAACGACGTTGTGCATATTCACAGTGTGAAAATGCTGGTATCCTTTAAATTGGACGTGTCTTTTAAGCTTTACCTGTAGTAACTGCGACTCATTACTATGTCTTGGTAAACAATTCACCGTCTTTTCCACCTCAGACGGCACACACACAACCGCCCCATGCACTGCTCTTTGTTGTCCTTTAGGCAGTGCAACAATTTTTGCAAACGGTACAATTTTGGCGATGAGTTGACGTTCGAGCACATTTAATTCCAGTAATTCTGCAGGGATGTGTGCCAATTCAAGTTTGTTTGCCACAGCAATTGAAGACATGCTTCCTCTCTTCAGATGGCTATCACAAGTATGGCAAATCCATTCCTTTCTTCTTTGTTCTGAAACCACACAAGAATCTCTGCAGCTACGGTCACAAATGTGAACATATTGCCCGGTTAAGCAAGATGCCAAAATATGTGGATTTTTAATGTAACTCCTTCTGTTACAGACCCTGACTTGATTTGGAAACATAGCTCTGTGACAGACTGTGCAGACATGTGTGGGGCCTTGCTGAATGTTACATCTGAATGCATCTATGGCACTTTGCATTACTTTGCTGACCACAGGCTGAGGTGTTTCCGGTCTGGAACTGATGTGAAGTTTATATTTCCTTTTGATTCGAAGTGCACATTGCAATTTATGATAAACATGGTATGCAACATCACTGACACATTTCTGTCTTTTGAACAAGGTACATCTTAAGATGTGACGCGCTCTAAACTGTGGGTCATCTGCATATCTTTTAACCATGTACTCTTTCATCTTCTTCTGAAAAGCAGTATCCTTGTTGTACCTCCTCACCATGTACTCTTTCATCTTCTTCTGAAAAGCAGTATCCTTGTTGTACCTCCTTGCCATGTACTCTTTCATCTTCTTTTGAAAGACAGTATCCATGTTGTACCTCCGCTTCATGTATTCTTTCATTTCACTTTGAAAGACAGTATCCGTGTTGTACCTCCTCACCATGTACTTTTTTTTCTTTGACTGGAATAGAACATTAGTTTGGTACCTCCTGAGCATGTACTCTTTCTTCTTTGTTTGAGCGACAGCACATGTGTTATACCTTCGGGTCATGTACTGTTGGATTTTCTTCCTGAATTGTGGATCTTGGTTATATCGTTCATTTATAGCCTCCTTTTTCTTCATTTGATATTTTAAACAAGTGGCATATCGCTCTTTTTCATATTTTCTTTTTTTTGATTTTCTGACTTCTTGAGATGCAGTTCTGTCCTTAGGTTCTAATTGTTGTTTTTGATGTGCAGTTATTTTCCGCATTTCTTTTCTTCTCCGCAGCTTATTTGTTTTAATCACCTGTTGGTTTTCTGCTCCTTTAAAAACATGAATTGGTGGAACATTGGTTTTAGAAATGTTGCTGGGTTTTGGAAGAGCCAAACTGATTTGTGAGACTTGTATAGATGTTGATGGTGCTGTCTGTTCGCCAGAAAGTTGCTCTGTTTCAAATGACACAGACATAAATTCATAGCTGGCATTATCAGCATGATCCTGGAAGACCCTGAGAATTCTGTCAATCATGTCACTTAGGTGAGTAAAAGTTAACATAACAGCAGTTCCATCACCAGTAGGATGGCGCAAACCTTCAGCAGTCCTTGAGTGTGAATCAAAGTATCCGTATCTTCCAGATCTGTCTCTGAACAGAGCAATGCACTCCAAAGAAACAATGAGCAGCGCGTGGCTAACATCAGTTGATAGGCACTGCAGTCTTTCAGTAAGGGGAATATACCATGCTTCTGTGTCAGGGTCCCCTTTGGCTCTGAGGTATCCCATCTTGATTTCAGACTTCTGCACACGGTATGTTTGGGTAAACGTTGAAACATTCAGTGGTACGTCCTCCATAGCCATATGGTCCTGAACAAATCTTTGTTCATGCATAAGCTGCATTTTAACACCAACATACAAAGCATCCCCCTCCTCTAAAACTCTATCAAGATCCTGCATCATGAACTGAACCCCTTCACTGTGGTTGGCCAAGAAAATTAGATCTACACATGTGCACTGATGATTTCTTGAGAATGTGTCATACCTTACATCACTTTGGCAATGGGATGCCTGCACAGACAAAACTCTGGGTGCACTATCATGTAGTCTGTCAGATACCTGAGCTACAGCAGCAGTGATGCTTGCTTGTTCATCCTGCAAGTAATAATAAATGGAATTAGTATGCTGTGAGTGCATGAATTACATTCACTGTGTTCATCTCTCTACAGAGCCTTACGAAGCTGAGAGATTCCAATATGCAACTGTGTTAGTAAGGTTACATGCTACCTGTGTGTGGTTTTGCTGCACACCTTCAAGCCAGTCAGAATCAAGTATTCAGGCATACCATGGTATAAGTGCAAATTTATACTATATTATTTCAATTTGCATGTGCATAATCTCACCATATTAAATGACAACCAAGGATGTTTAGAGCCAAACAAATGCCAACAGAAAAAAATAAAACCATAATTAATTGATAAGCATCCCCCTCCTCTAAAACTCTATCTAGATCCTGCATCCTGAACTGAACCCCTACACTGTAATTGGCCAAGAATTCTAAATATTGTCAAGAATATTTAGAAAGGGAAACAGAACATTTTAATCATTTTAACTACGCTGACTTAATTTCTCAACATAAGCCGCTGATGGAAGACTTAAGTACATTTGCTATAACTTGTCTGTCTGTACTTCAGGGGTGCAAACTCATCAGGGGTGAAAAGGGTGTATATTTATAATATATAGGGGAATCGCTTTACTGGTAAATTCATGGTAATTGACCAAAATTACTATGTGAAAGAGGCTATTGATGTATATATACATGAATGCGCAGCAGCACAAAAACGCATTTAAATATGAAAGATTAAAGGATTGAATGTAAAAGATTATTATTGAGTCTCTTGGACATAAATGAGGACTATTGCTGCGTTCCAGGCAGGTTTTTAAACCCGTGAGTTACGACTTCAAAACCACGACTTACGACTCTATGCGTTCCAGGCAGCCTGTAACTCGTGTTTTTACAACCTTCTACCGGTGAAAGTGCACTGGAACGGCAGTCAAACCCGTGACTTCCCACTCGTGAACTCGTACTAGATCGATGTACTCCCAGTTCAGAGTCGTGACTCGTGGTTTTGAAGTCGTGAGTTACGGGTTACAGGTTGCCTGGAACGCAGCATAATTATGAGATGTCAAAAGGCGTAAAAAACTGCTTCACCTGTAGCCTGGTAAGTAAATAAATGCTTTGCTTTAAACAAATGCATCTGTTTTTAAATGTTTTTTTAAATGCTACCCTACGGATTTATTGTATATGATGACTCTGTACCTGTGGATATGGTGAAATGAGAAACATTTTTAAGTAATGCTTAAAAAAACTGAAACGTGCGGAGAGCTGTTTGTAAATTCTTCATCTCATGTTTGTTACAAATAAAGTATTTTTAGAGTACAAAACTTGTAAATTATTTTTTGATGATATTGGATAGCCATATATTTAAAGCAATTAAAAGCCTGCTTTTTTACTTCCATGACTAAAAGAAAACAGGTTTTAAATATTTTAATAAAAAATAAAAATTTCAATACAAGTGAAAAATAACACAATTATTTAACATTAATCTTAAACTGGGGATCTTCTTGCTCCGCTTAGTTTTTCAGTTTACAAAGTCCGTCATTTAAATAGGGATTAGACATAGCGCCAGCACAACTGGCTTTTAAAGGGGGTTAGAGCTGAGACTCTCGTTGGTTTATTGCACGTTACGCCCAAAATAATCCCATTACTCATTAAAAAATAGAACCAACCCTTTTCGACCATGCGCTCGGTGCACAAATCATTTTTCCCATCATTAAATTAGCAAAAGTGGATTCGGACACGCCCATTTAAACGTTGCTCTGTTCGCTTTAGACAATGCGCTTAGATCATTAAAATAGGGCCTTATATGTTTTATGCACTATGAACTAACACTAGCCTCTTTCACATAGTAATTTTGGTCAATTACCATGAATTTACCACAATGAATTTACGAGTACAGTGTTTCCCCTACCATTATATAAGGGGGGCACCCCCCTTCTAATGGATCGGTCTGCCCCCCTTGAAGGTAAAATAAATTTGATTTGATTTTCTTTCATAAATAGTCCTTTAGTAATGTTATTTATCTTATTTCCACAATGGCATGTCTTTTCTGTCTGTGTTTGCACGTTTACAATTATCCCAATTATCACACACACACACACACAAACAAACACTTGCATCACATACAGATGAACACTAGCAGACAGAGAGCGCGCTGCAGGAAATATGTCGAGTCAACCAGATGAAAACCAGACAAAAAAGTTTTTTAAATGCTTACAGGGAACTGAAGATGGCAATTGTAACTGCTCCAAGTCTAAATAAGGGCGCACTAATATTATCTAAACCAAACCATGCCCCAGCGTGATTGTCCTCCCTCCCTACTCCTCCAGAGGCATGCACTCACACTGTACTTTTATCGATCCGAGCCCGGGCACTCTTTCGTCATTAGGATGCGATTGTTTTGAAAAAAGCCAGACGAAAAGTGATCTCTAAACACTGGGATCCATCGTAATGTCAAGTCTGTGTTTTTTTTAATTCTGAGTTGTTTGGTAAGGTAAGGCGGGTAAGGTAACTTTATTTGTACCCGAGGGTAGATTTTGGTTGCAGGTAAAAAGAATGGATTATTTACACCATGGGTCTTCAACCGGGGGTCCGCGGCCCCCAGGGGGTCCGCAACGGAACTGCAGGGGGTCCGCCAAATGATGTTTGACCACAAGTTATTTTTTGCTAAAAACGTAAAATATATGTACATAAAACGTTACATGTCCCCTTTAAGTTGTGCACGTTCGTGGCCGCGAAAGTGCGCGTTCAGTTAACCAAGCGGACCAAAATAAAATATCTGAAGATTATAAATGTACACTCAGGAAGCAGCAGTAGCGACAGAAAAGGCATCATAAAACAGGTAAATCTTATAGGCATGTGTGTCTTTCTTAGAGCCCGACCGATATATCGGCAGGCCGATATTATCGGCCGATATTAGGCATTTTTTAAACTATTCATATCGGCAATCATAATGGCCGATAAACGAATATTAAAAAAAATAAATAAAGGAACACGGACGAAACAGCCTTCAACCATGTCATGAGTGTTGCCATTGTATAGTTTGTCCACCAGAGGGCACTTTACAACTACCCTGTAGTCAACACTCGTGTGTAACGCGTCACACATCCTGCAACCTGCTGATTTCAGCCAGACCAGGGCAAAGACGACAGCGGTTTAGTTGATGGTGAGTTGGTCACGAGACATACATTGCTTGAATAACAATTAAAAGAACATCCCAATCAGTTCTCTTAACTCAAATAAGCATGACAAAATTTGTGACAATCATGTCCAGTTTTGCTGCTGTTAAATAAGCTGAGAGTGAAGCGGAATTACCTAGTAATGTTACGTTGACTGACTGTCCTTTTAACTTTTGACAATGCGACTGAAGTATTTCTTTAATAGCGTGACAGTTAAAGCAATGATACGTATCATCTCTCCTTAGCCTGTTATATTGAAAATGTATGTTTTACATTTTGCAGTGTGACGTTATTCTTTGCTAAATTATGTCTCGTCATAGACCTGCTAATGCCAGTATCAGTGGAAGACCGCTAACGTTAACGAGCTTGGAAACCACAACGAACTTATTCTGCCTAAATAAAGTAATGATTACTGTATTTATAACTAGCATATCTCTGGTTACAGTCCCTGCATTGTAAAATGAAAGTTAGACTTGCGGGGAGTGAACATTTAGACATAGAGAAAAAGTATCAAACGTAGCTTGTGCATAAAAGTTCGCTTTTCTTTTATACGTGTGTGAAATTCACTGACGCCAAGTGTGCGTTGCAGACTGTCATTCAGCCGCAGCATTAACGAGTCACATAATGGATTTAGATCGCTAAATAGTAGGTTTTAGAAGGCAGGCAGCAACTGATGATTGAAAATGGTTTGATGTAGCTTGATGGAAAGATTTAAAAAGTGCAGGTAAAGGGATAAGCAAGCTGACATTGTAGTATACCGGAATATCAGACAAGTTTTTTTGTCCTAAAAATAGGTACAAAAAATAGGGTGTCGTCTTATATTCGCGCTATAGAAAAATTCACGGGGGAAAGCACAACGGAATTCATCTGAAATAGTGTCTGAAAAGCAACCCGTTAAGAAAAAAACAGCGCTCCCTTCTAATATGCATTTAAAATTAGAGCAGCAACATAAAATCTGTGTTTAACTGAATTAAAACGCTGCACGTTCACAGTTAACTAAAACTTGCAGAGAGAGAGAGAGAGAGAGAGAGAGAGAGAGAGAGAGAGAGAGAGAGAGAGAGAGAGAGAGAGAGAGAGAGAGAGAGAGAGGTGAATGCGTGAGATGCAGAGACAGAGAGAGAGATAATAAAAAATTAAAATAAAATTATTTTTTGGTGAAAACCCAAAAATACATTTGGAAAATGGGGGGTCGTCTTATATTCGGGGAGGCAATATAGGGACTAATTATTACACACGCACACAAACATTTAGGAATGACCTTTATCTTGTTTAATATAAATGATGATGATTAGAGGTCGATTAATTGGCCGATTTTTGGCATATTTTTAAAAATCGGCTTTGGCCGATTTTGCTGCAAAATTAGGCCGATTAATAGGCAGGCGCATCTGCGGGCACCTAAGCGCTGTTGTAGAACTCGTGACGCTGCTGCCTCTTGCTGCAAGCAGATCGCTCCCGTCTCGTGTGTGTGCAGCCATGCCTTGTTCACAAACAGCTTTACTAAATGATGGTGGATCGCGCGAATTAAGCAGCCAGTACAACAGCGCGACGGGCTTATGTCTCGCGGTGCACTGTCCGTGCAAAGATTAGGCTCATTTCATGTGATTAATGAGTAATGATGAGTTTTGTTTGCGTGACAGAGAGAGAAGAGCCGCGCGTGCACGCTTTCTGTCTCCCTGCTTTTATTACTCAAAACAAAACTGACTCGATGGCGAAGGTCGGAAGACCAAATCATATCCACAAAGGAAATGTTTTTCGTGTTGTTACAGTAACACTTTGTTTACAGTTTTGCGCTGCTCAGCCTGGATTACAACACAGCGCGTCCGATTCGCGAACTGACTCCTTTGAACGGATTCGTTTGAATGAACGGTTGAAACAACAGATCTGTCCCAACACTAAACTCACAAGACGTCACTGTCAGCACAATCAGTCACTTATAGCGTCTCAGAAATGAGAATGTAAATGTGTTTAGAAAGATTTGCCCTAAATAACAATCTCAACTAAAAACCATAGACATGTCATTTACTATGTTAACTTTATGATGAATAAATATTTTATCAGGTCTACCAAATAAGGATTTTATCCTACAAAGCAATAAAAGCCATGGTAAAAAACTGATCAAAGATTATGACAGCATAGTGTCAGGTAATATCTGTGTCTGATAAATGCATGGTGCAGAGGAGGTTGTAAAACTCTTCAGAAAGACCAGTCATGTATTTTTAAATACTTTGACTTAAATTGTGACATTTTTGCATTTAAAATATCTGCTAATAATGATGAGAACATTTTGATTATTATGTACATATAGAAAATCGGCCAAACATATCGGCCATCGGCTGCCCTGATTTCTAAAAAATCGGCATCGGCATCGGCCAGAGAAAAAGCATATCGGTCGACCTCTAGTCTTTCTTTCAGAGAGTTATTTTAGAATCAGTGCGATATTGTCTCATCTAAGTTATATTTCTGAACTTGGACAGCTGTTTCACGCGGTTCAGATTTAAAGCGCTAACTCAACAGGCAAATGACACCACACCGCGTCTGCATTATAAACTTTGACAAAACTATCGCTCGCATTTAAAAATTTATGAAACGCGCACCGTGATGGTGCTTTGTGCAAGATTCATAGTCAGGTTGAAATCCGTCTCTCAAAAAGTTGCCCCAAAGAGATGCGCGCGGACTCAATGCATGTATTCTCCAGAGTCTGATATGAAGCTATGCAGAAAATAAACCTGCGTTACTCAAACTCGTGACAATGACGATACACGAGAAAGGAAACAAACCTCTTAATTATAAAGTAGCACAACCTCTATCCCCACCAGAATAGAGAGTCTATGTGCCATTCACCATGATCAGTCATCTTTATAAACTGAAAGCCCTTGTCCAATTCACAGTAAAATGAAAGTCTATTACACTGCAAATACCTTAAAATAATATTTTATTATTATTATTATATTCATATTCATATTATTATTATATTCATATTAAAACTAAATGTACTTTAACAAAAAAATTATGCATGTACAACAACAGCATAATAGTGCCAATGTACTGTCTTAGTATGGCTGTGTGACAATATGGTTCTATTTATAAAACAGTTCCAGTCCTTGATTCTGATTGGTCAATAGTTGTACTTTACTCCACTTTGCGTTGTGCCTAATAAAAGGCAGCCTCTCGTACCTTAATGATTACTTAAATATCAGTTTTACACATTTAGTATCAGGGGGTCCCTGCTCCATGCCTCTCTCATCTAAGGGGTCCCTGACCTAAAAAACGTTGAAGACCCCTGATTTACACAGATACACACACTAAGGCAACATTGACAAAAAACAGTGACATAACAATAATACGAGTGGTTCAGACAAGGATACAGATAAATAGATAAAAATATACATCATATTATTAATATCAGTTCCCGTAACTGATATACAAAAAAGGATGTATTTTAAAAATTACAGGAAACTATAAGAGTCAAAATTAGCAATAAATAAATACATAAAATACATGAGGAAAGCTGTCATTAAATTTGGTTTTAATTTTAATAGTAGCCTAAGTGCTATTTAACATTCTAATAGCTGAGGGAACAAAACTGCCTCTGTATCTTTTAGTTTTGCAAACAGGCATTTTATATCTGCGGCCTGATGGAAGAGGCTGAAATTCACCATATAGTGGGTGGGATCCATCCTCTAAGATCGTCCCAACTAGCTTCTGTAGCTGCCTACTGTGTAGGGATTCTAAATTCAACTGTGTCTCTCCAATCAGCCTACTAGCCCACCTCACGATTTGGTTCAAGGAGTTCTTGTTTTTTAGAGGTAGGTTACTAGACCAAGACACCAGACTAAAAGAAATGACAGATTCAATAAAACAGCGGTAGAACATAGTGAGCATCTTTCTATTAATATGGAAAGAGGAAAGTTTTCTCAGACAGTATAGATGCTGATTTCCCACACAGACTCACAATTTGCTTCAAAACTTAGTTTATCATCAATGATAGTCCCAAGATATTTGTATTTATTGACACACTCCACTGTCTGACCCTTTATGCTGGTAGTTTCCTTAGCCCTGGGGAGTTTCCTAAAGTCTATACACATATTTTTTGTTTTAGAAATATTCATCTGTAGAAAAGACCCATCACAACAATCTACAAACTCCTGGACAACTGGACCATGACCCGTTTCATTTCCTTGTAGCAGACTTACGATGACAGAATCATCTGCATACTTTAAAATAAATCTGTCTTCCCTGCTGCTACGACACATGTTAGTATAAAGGATAAACAGAAGAGGAGACAGAACACAGCCCTGGGGGGACCCAGTAGAAGAGCATATCTGATCAGACAGTGCTCCATTGACTCACACTCTTTGTGTTCTATTATTTAAAAATCTAAAACCCAACCAACAAGATTTTTACTTAGATCAAATTGCTGTACGAGTCTTTCTATTAAAATGTGTGGTTGAATTGTGTTAAAAGCAGATGAGAAATCTATAAATAAAAGCTGAGCATGAGTTCCCTTCCCTTCCAAATGTTTAAAAAGCATATTCATGAGAGTGACTGTGGCATCCTCAACACCTCTGTGTGGCCTATAGGCAAATTGATATTGGTCAAGATCAGATTCTACCGTCTTTAAAATTTCGTTTCTCACTAGTTTTTCAAAAGTTTTCATGACAATAGATGTCAGTGCGATAGGCCTGAAGTCATTCAGTGCTTTGGGGCAGCTTGTCTTAGGAACTGGAACAACTACTGCATCTTTCCAACATGCTTGGGACATGCTGATTTTGTAAGGACATATGAAATCACTGTACTGGTGCGCAATGACAGACAGCCCTCTCACATGTCATTATATTGCTTAGTAGTTGATCTGTCACGTGTGCAGCTTGGACATTCATGTAACTCTGAGGCGCGCATCACAAGGTTTTTATGGAGGCAGATGAAGGTGAGTGGTCACGCAATTGACATCTCTCCTTTTGAACCATGCTTACATGCCGCTTACTATTTAAATGTGTGTTTAAAATGTTTTAGTCAGGACATTGTAAATCTAGAAAAGACAAATAAGTTCACAGCAGTGCTGCATCATAAAGAAAAAACATATCACAAAAAAAAAACATTTAAAATTTGGTTATCATTTAAATGTATTAACTAACATTAACGAACAATGAATGAGCAATATATTTGTTAGTTATAAATCTTTTTTTAGTTGTTAGTTAAAAAATAAAACTGTTTAAGCTCTAGTTAATTAATATAAACAAATACTTCTATAAATTTGACAAAGGTTATTTGCAAAAGTCAATTTTAAAAAGATTTAAATACGTTTATTTAATTTTTTTTAAAGAGATATCTTACCCGTAAGATATCATTCACACATCAGTATCAAAATACAGATTAAACTTCATGAGAAAGCTGAAGTTACCTCTAAAATGCAGAGCGGCAAGCTCAGTGTTATATTTGTAAAAAATGACTTCATATCCACAGTATTTTGTTGTTTTTTCTTTTGAGGCGTGCTGCTTGTGGTCACTTCAAACAGAACTGAACTGGGGAAAGTCGAAACCTGCGTGTTGAATAGTAGAAATGTTTACATTGAGTGTGCGAACGATGTGGGCATTTCAGCAAATAGATGGTAAATTGTATTTAACAACTTTAGTGAAGACATACGCTTTTGGAAACTTCTGTAAACAGTGCTGTGGTTAATGCATCATCTGTATCAAAACACGATTGTACTGAAGCTGTCAGCAGGTTCTGACGTTGCCCGTTCTAAATACCAGTAATTAGGTTTGTGCTGATGGACGATATCATCGTCCATTGTGATGGTTGACTGACATCACGATGGAGAGACACTATTGTGATGCCACGCCCCCACGCCCCACTCCACTTCAAGTCGACACACACTTACTCTCTTCTATAGACTATAGTTAACCTAAAATCTTTGCGGGAATGGCTTTATAAATTCAATTGAAAATATAACTAATGCATATATGCTATTTTAAATACTGTAGTCTATGCCAGAGATGTGAAGTGTGTTAATCTGTGAAAATATCCTGTCAGGCATTCAATCTTGACATTGCTAGAATCTTGTCTTTTTACATGTTGTACATAAAGGAAGTTAAAAGAATCAACCTCCTTGAATAATTCTAGGCATAAGATACCCCAAAAGTCTTAATTAACAAAAAAATTTACAACACAAAGTACTGTATCAGCAACATGTCTTAGAAATTAGCCATAAAGATTCCCTATGCTGGTCAGCAGCTAGTAAATCAATCACTATAGTTAGGTTTGTTTTGTGTAATTAAAATACATTATTTTATCAAAATACAATGAGTTATATCCAGTGTTATCCAGTTAACATACTGTAATTAGATGAGTGACATACATACTTTAGTCTTCTATTAAATTTTCTCAACGTGGGCACCATTCTTGTCTCTCTCTCTCTCTCTCTCTCACACTCACACACGCAATATGACAGCATACAATGTTACTGTTACACAGAGTTACTACAAAACACGTGCGCAGCGTGGGCATATACAGCATATAAGAGAGGGAGAGAATGCGCGCGTGTGTGTGGGAAAGTCATGATAACCTCAGTCGTCTTCTGTCAGTAACATCCGTGACTGTTGATGTTTACGCAAAAAAGAAAGTATACGGAGGAACGGACTTTGAAAACACCGTCACCTTTTCAGTTATGGGAGAGGGGTGCGCGCTGCACACAACACGAGAGAGAGAGCATGCGCAGTAAATTAAGCCGAAGAGTAAAATATTACTGTGCGAACTCAATTGGATAATTGTAAACGCGCAAACACAGACAGAAAAGACATGCCATCGTGGAAATGAGATAAATAACATATTACTTGAGGGCTGTTTAGTTTGTTTAATAAAATAATTGTTCTATGGCGCTTCAAAAAAAATCTAATCAAATTTACTTGACCTACAAGGGGGGCGGGTCGAGCCGTAAGGAAGGCGGGGCGCCCCCCTTATATAATGGTAGGGGAAACACTGGAGTGCTTTACTTCCTAATTTGTTCAAAACATCCTAATGACGAAAACACGCCCAGGCTAGGATCAATAAAAGTACAGTGTGAGTGCATGCTTCTAGGGGAGTAGGGAAGGGAAAAACCCAAATGTTTGGTCAGTAATTGGGGGGGGACATTTATTTACAGCTTGCATTTTTTTGCATTTTTTTCTAAACTAATAATGCAATTTTTGATCGCCAAAATTTCGGTGAACCCCTAGTAACAAGCTTACTTATTTCTGACATGTGATAAGCTGTGGCAGTAGGTCAAATTCAAAATCAATTGAAAATGTCCAGAGCCTAATTATTATCACCTTACATTTTATCGCAATTTCAGTATGGTACAATTTTTTTCCAGCCAAAGCAGCATGTTATTAACCCAAAGAAAGATGTTAGTACCTTGTTGGTCCTGGAGAGTATGGTCTGTACATCCGCCAGGTCCACCTTTCTCCAACGCATCTTCTGAGCCTGAGACCGCTTTCCTTTCCGTGGCATCCTTAAAAATATAAAAAATATATCTGACTAACTTACAAAACTGACTTAACTTCTAAAAGTAGTGACTTTACTCTCAAGTTTAAAAAGTAATTTTAGCTAATAGACACAAAGAAATACATTTATTCTTTAGTCAAATTTATTTTAACAGGACACTCCAATATGCACATACCTGGAAATTTCCCCTGATGTAACACCTGTTGAACCTGCAAAAATAAAACCTGTATAGTAGCCTTAGAAAGAGAAAAACAGTTTAAAAACAATGAAACAGTATGCGTAATTTTATTTAAATACAAGTTTTTTTTCAAATAGAACAAAAAGTATAGTAAAGATTTAAATTAAAGTGTAAACAAAGAGAACTAAAAAATGAAGAAAACAAAATGTATATATATATAGTTATATATAAAACTGATCTATATCTAAACTAATCTATAATCTAATCTATCTAACTAACTAATCTAAATCTATAGGATAAATAAATTGTCTTATTAAAATGAAGGCAGAAACAGAGTAGGTACAAGAACAGAAACAGTCTTAATGTAAGTATAAATATGAAGTGCTCTCTGTAATAAAGCCAAAACACAAGGAACCTGAAAAAGAAAAGGATATATTAAGTCACAAGAACTATAATCATAGTGGTAAGGTCATAACAATTTCATTGCTTAAAAATTCACCAACACTTACCAAGATAAAAGTGCAGCCAAAGTAGTATTTCAATCAGTACAGCTAAAAAACAAACAAAGATAACACAATGAAACTCAAGTCAGCTATGCATAACATCCATGTTAAGTAATGGCAGTCTGTAGATTTTTGAATTTGTGGCCATGTCACAAAATAAATTAATACCTTCAAATGCAGGAATAATCGATCATAAATCAGTATTCTAAAACACAGAAAACAGTCACACATAAAACTCAACTATAGGCTTATTGAGTAGAAACAAATTATATACAGAAAGGGAACACATTTATTTTACATTACTGAAGCCCTTTAACTTCAAAGTGGTACTTACTAAAATTAGTACTGCTAGCTCGCAAAATCCCCATTAAACTCAATTGAAGCTGCCTAAGCTTTCAAAATTAACTTTATAAGTTATATCTCAACTTTACTGTTCATCATGACAGAATATTCAGTCACTGAAGAGGTGTTTCCTTGGCTCAAAATGAAGTGGTGTTGGTGCTCTCCTGATGCACATGCGTACCATGGTTCAACCACATGCTTTACATATTTTTTAAGTTTAATAATTAAAGGCGGAGTCCACGATGTTTGAAAAACGCTTTGGAAAATTAGACGGGCCGTCTACCAAAACACACTTATAGCCAATCAAATCAAATAAAATGCCGGATTGCGTATGTGTGGGGCGGGTCTATCAACAGAAGGTCCAGATTCTATTGGGGTAGGGGCGTGTTTGTTTAGGTGATTTCAAATATCAACATTGGCTTTCAAACATCATGGACTCCGCCTTTAAGTAATTGGAGAAACTGGCAATTATTAACAGTTTAGTTTATAAAACATTTAATTATCAACATCAATAATGTATCAGCTTATGTGTTCGTTTAGAGTTAATAAACAGCACATATGTTTAAAGCATAACTAAACCCCTGGGGCACGTTCAATCTCACACCGGTGCGCAACGTTTTGCTACGGTTTCCGGGTTGAACAACATGTTTCCTTGAAACGGTGTGCAACGGAATGCAACAGGTTTTAGAAGCGTTTTCTCTTGTTTGGTGGGTGTGTCAGAAATGTCGGCCCAATCAGCTGCAAGATGTATCAAACCATGCGATAGTAAAGAGACAGCTCGCTCAATGGGTTCAAGATGGAATGTTGTCTTCCATTTTGGACGGCAAGGTCAGTGACTGTAACATCGAGGGTATTTTACAGTATTAAACACACATTTATAATGATTTCATCAGGCTTCAGAAACATTTAAAAAAGAACACAAAGAATGGCCTCTCAGCTACCGTAGTTGCAACTCTTGCGTCATCACAACAGGGTGTTCAATGCATCACCGTTTCAGTTTAATAAACGTTGTGCAACGTTTTGTCGGGGCTGAACGCAGCCCTGGTCAGAGCGTTGACTCCACCCACTGGCAATATTTGAAAAAATGCAAGAAAAGTGGGCAGATCCCAACGGAGATAGAGGGGACGAACTAGTGTGTGGTGAGATCGTAACAAGGGCGTGGTAAGCTTGAATCTGCTTACGGCACAAGTTATTTTTTGGACCCAACATCCAATAGAAAATTTTAACTGCAGTAGCCACCCTTCAACCTGAAGAGGGCAGCACTCAGACGTTTTTACATCATATATTGTAGTATTGAAACACTTTATACCCAAATGTCAAAAAACGTACTAAAATCAATAAACAGCACTAATAAAGCATCATTTTTACAGATCATTAACTAAAAAAAGTAGGTTTAGGGTTTAGTTACTCTTTAAAATCAAATGAAATATAAGCTTTTCATTTACAGTTTATTATAATCTTTTGCAGTATTCTGAAGTCTTTGGTGATGACTGACGGGCACACAGAGCCATTTGCAATATTTACGCTAAGTCTTACTACAGTAATTATTCTTATTAAATGCTGAGATAAGCTCTTTCATTTTCTCCGTTATGCGGTTCACTCACTGATCTCCGATTGATTCACCGAGCTCTTATTCGCTTCGTTCAATCGTCATTGTTTCAATCGTTCATTAAAACGAATCGATTTAAAAGACTCGTTTGTTTTTGAATCATTTAATATGTTGAACGCGCGGACGTTGAGATGTTGAAATACCGAACAATTTCATGATGTAAACAATACTGTAACGGTCATCTGTTTTCTGCAACATGCACAACATTCATGAAATCGAGCTGGCATAGTTCTTAGGTAAAAAGAAACTCCTCATTTGGTCTTGTGAAGTTCAGAGAACGTCTCCCTTTACAGATAATGCGCCGGCCATTGATGCAAAACGAACCGACCACAATCTAAACTAATAACTTAATTGTAAATTTCACTTTTGCCATAATTACACTTTTCACACGATTTAGTATATTAATAGGTAGCACATAACCTACCATTTATGGCATTTTAAAACACAGCAAATAGCTAAAACCATAATATCAACTAAACATATTTTTTATACAAATGGCCAACGTTAGTGGTAGATGACGTTAATGCTTTATCAATTCATTATCTATGGGCAATAACATATCTGTGTTAACCGAGGTAACGTTAAAGTTATAACTGTTAGGCCGTTGAATTATTTGAAAATGCTTCGCGTCTTGCAGCATTAACACATTAAGTGTGCATTTAAAAAAAAATGTACGCCCAGTCGTTAATTATTCCTTATATAATAATATCGCCTACATTTAAAGTAAAAAATAACGACATAAATCAAAATGAATAGCTACACTTGACTTATAAAACAGCATCTTTGAAAAACAAAGGCCTTTAAGTTACTCACCTCAGCAAGAGAAAGGGACGTTTTCCTCGGATGCATCTGAGGAAGTTCGACGTACAACCAATCAGCAGCCAGTTTAGAATTTTACAGCCAATCGAATCCGTGAACTATTTCAATTAGCCCTGTGGTGATTTTTTACATTTATAATAAGTATTGAACATTTATTTAATCATTTGAATTGTATTACCCTGTATTACCTATCAACTAAAACTTAATTAAAAATTAATTAATTAAATAAATGTATGTGTGTATTGCTCCCCATCTTCATCTAAGTTCCTAAATGGATTTCTCTGTATTTAATAGTAAGTAGGGACTAACATTAACACCAAGGGCAAGTATAACGGTGTAACATCTTTTGTGAATTTTACACGGTTCTAGTTATATTAGTTGTGTTTGACTTAATGCAGTAGCCTACTGTGCAGACCGATCATTATGTGACATCACAGCATCGCGAGAACAAGGCGAATCAATCTGTCATCCTATCGCTTTCACGGAACGTTGTCGTCAATGACCGAAATGTCTGTGCAGCGTAGCATAAAGTCATACACAACTTAAACCTGAGATTTTTTTCGGAAAATAAATACCTGATGTTACGCCACAAAAACGCATAGATGATGCTCAAATCCCAAGGTAGTTGGTTATTGGCGTTTCAGTGATGAATTTCAGAGAAAAGTGTGGCTTGTGTTTAATAATGAGACACATTTGAGGCGTAAAAACACATTAACCCAAATTAATCACGTCGTGGCGCTGTGGACCATTTTCTCATTCAAAACATTTTCGTTTGTTTGTAGGCAAATACAACCATAATAAACCAATTCCATCTATTCAGTTTTTTTTTCCACTCGACAGAGGGAGACGTCGTCAGTTATTAAGGACATCAATTTATCCCTTACGAAAATGATTATAAAAACCATGGTTAGGTTATTTTATGGTTACCTGACTACAATCATTTTTTAAACAATGGGTAACCATTACGAAAATTGAACAATGGTTCACAGTTAAAATACACTGTAGTTAATTAATTTATACCATGGTTTTGCAAATACACCCAAAAAACATTGTTACTACATTTTTACCACAAAAGAAACCATGGTTAATATTCGTAAGGGAATTTTCTTAAGAAATTGCATTTAAAGCATAAAATGCATGCAAACACACGAAGAATTGTTATAAATAATAACTCATATTCTATGAGGTTTTTGTTAGGTCTTTCAAAAATGTAATGTCCATTGTGTGATAAAAGAATTCAGTTTTGCATGTAATTTGAATTTCTTTATTCTCAGTGAACATGCCACAAATTTCAGTCATGTATTATATTTCTGCTCTTTTTCCATTTCACAAACACCTGGGTTTGATAAGCATTGAAAAGGTGATTAGCTGACTCAGGGGTGGTTGCTGGAATGTTTCTATGCAGTTGCTAAGCTACGTAAGGTGGATAATATGCAGGTATGAGTATGTTAGAGTACTTGGGGTGGTTGCAACCCCCATGTCTCAATGATTTTCTAATGCAGTATTATAAGGCTTTGTTAATTTTGTTGCTGGGGTATCTCTGGTCATTTGCTATGGAGTTAATTGGCATCCACAAGTGAAATGATCCAACAACCATGTCTCAACAATGTTCTGATACAGTGATATAAAGCTTTGTTTATTCAGTTGCTAGGGTACTGTATTTGGATGCTAGGGAGTGAATTGCCATCCACCAGTAATTATACCACAAGTAAAATGGTGCAAATAAAACAGTCCAACACGTTTCTATAATGTTCTGATGTGGAGATATAATGCTTTGTTATCCCATTGCTAGGGTATGGTATTTAGTTGCTAGAGAGAAAATTGCCACACGCTAGTGTTATACTTAGAGTCACAAGTAAAACTGTCTAACCCCATGTCTCTACAATGTTCTGATGCGAATATATAAGGCTTTGTTTATTCTGTTGCTAGGGTACTGTATTTGGTTGCTATGGAAAAAATTGGCACCCACTAGTGATTACACTCCGAGTCACAAATCAAACGGTTCAACCCCCATGTCTCTACAATGTTTTGATACAAAGATATAAGGTTTTGTTTATTCGGTTGCTAGGGTACGGTATTTGGTTGCTAGGGAGAAAATTGGCATCCACTCATGATTACACTCCGAGTCACGAGTCAAACGGTCCAACCCCCGTGTCTGTACGGTGTTCTGATGCGGAGATATAAGGCTTTGTTTATTCGGTTGCTAGGGTAGTGTATTTGGTTGCTAGGGAGAATGTTCTGATGCGAATATATAAGGCTTTGTTTATTCCGTTGCTAGGGTACTGTATTTGGTTGCTAGGGAGAAAATTGGCATCCACTAGTGATTACACTCCGAGTCACAAGTCAAACGGTCAAACCCCCATGTCTCTACGATGTTTTGATACAAAGATATAAGGTTTTATTTATTTGGTTGCTAGGGTAGTGTATTTGGTTGCTAGGGAAAAAAATTGCCATAAACTCGTGATTACACTCTGAGTCACAAATCAAATGGTCCAACCCCCGTGTCTCTATGATGTTCTGATGCTGAGATATAAGGCTTTGTTTATTCGGTTGCTAGGGTACTGTATTTGGTTGCTATGGAAAAAATGGCATCCCATAGTGATTACACGCCGAGTCACAAGTCAAACGGTCCAACCCCCGTGTCTCTATGATGTTCTGATGCGGAAATATAAGGCTTTGTTTACTCTGTTGCTAGGGTACTGCATTTGGTTGCTATGGAAAAAAAGGCATCCCATAGTGATTACACTCTGAGTCACGAGTCAAACGGTCCAACCCCCATGTCTCTACGGTGTTCTGATGCTGAGATAAAAGGCTTTGTTTACTCTGTTGCTAGGGTACTGTATTTGGTTGCTAGGGAAAATATTGGCATCCCATAGTGATTACACTCTGAGTCACGAGTCAAACGGTCCAACCCCCGTGTCTCTACGATGTTCTGATGCTGAGATATAAGACTTTGTTTACTCTGTTGCTAGGGTACTGTATTTGGTTGCTAGGGAAAAAATTGGCATCCCATAGTGATTACACTCTGAGTCACGAGTCAAACGGTCCAACCCCGTGTCTCTACGATGTTCTGATGCGGAGATATAAGGCTTTGTTTACTCTGTTGCTAGGGTACTGTATTTGGTTGCTAAGGAAAAAATTTGCATCCCATAGTGATTACACTCCAAGTCACGAGTCAAACGGTCCAACCCCCGTGTCTCTACGATGTTCTGATGCGGAGATATAAGGCTTTGTTTACTCTGTTGCTAGGGTACTTTATTTGGTTGCTAGGGAAAAAATGGCATCCCATAGTGATTACACTCCGAGTCACGAGTCAAACGGTCCAACCCCCGTGTCTCTACGGTGTTCTGATGCTGAGATATAAGGCTTTGTTTACTCTGTTGCTAGGGTACTGTATTTGGTTGCTAGGGAAAATATTGGCATCCCATAGTGAGTACAATCTGAGTCACGAGTCAAACGGTCCAACCCCGTGTCTCTACGATGTTCTGATGCTGAGATATAAGACTTTGTTTACTCTGTTGCTAGGGTACTGTATTTGGTTGCTAGGGAAAATATTGGCATCCCATAGTGATTACACTCTGAGTCACGAGTCAAACGGTCCAACCCCCGTGTCTCTACGATGTTCTGATGCTGAGATATAAGACTTTGTTTACTCTGTTGCTAGGGTACTGTATTTGGTTGCTAGGAAAAAAATTGGCGTCCCATAATGATTACACTCCGAGTCACGAGTCAAACGGTCCAACCCCCGTGTCTCTACGATGTTCTGATGCGGAGATATAAGGCTTTGTTTACTCTGTTGCTAGGGTACTGTATTTGGTTGCTAGGGAAAAAAATAGCATCCCATAATGATTACACTCTGAGTCACGAGTCAAACGGTCCAACCCCCGTGTCTCTACGATGTTCTGGTGCAGAGATATAAGCCTTTGTTTACTCTGTTGCTAGGGTACTGCATTTGGTTGCTAGGAAAAAAATTGGCATCCCATAATGATTACACTCTGAGTCACGAGTCAAACGGTCCAACCCCCGTGTCTCTACGATGTTCTGGTGCAGAGATATAAGCCTTTGTTTACTCTGTTGCTAGGGTACTGCATTTGGTTGCTAGGGAAAAAATTGGCATCCCATAATGATTACACTCTGAGTCACGAGTCAAACGGTCCAACCCCCGTGTCTCTACGATGTTCTGGTGCAGAGATATAAGCCTTTGTTTACTATGTTGCTAGGGTACTGCATTTGGTTGCTAGGGAAAAAATTGGCATCCCATAATGATTACACTCCGAGTCACGAGTCAAACGGTCCAACCCCTGTGTCTCTACGATGTTCTGATGCGGAGATATAAGGCTTTGTTTACTCTGTTGCTAGGGTACTGTATTTGGTTGCTAGGGAAAAAATTGGCATCCCATAATGATTACACTCTGAGTCACTAGTCAAACGGTCCAACCCCCGTGTCTCTACGATGTTCTGATGCGGAGATATAACTGTTTGAATTTTATGTTGCTAGGGTGCTCAAAAATGGTTGCTAGGGGCGTGGCTTAATACCTATGTAAGGATCCTGAGAGACGGATTGGATGCCTGAGTAAAATGAGCCCACCCTCATGTCTTTATGACACTGTGGTGCAAAGATATCCATCTGGGCATTTTATAATGGCAGTCTATGGGAGATGTTGCTAGGGTGCCCAGAATTGTTGCTAGGGGCGTGGCTTAATAGCTCTGGGATGATCCTGAGGGACTGATTGGATGCCGGAGTGAAATGAGCCCACCCACTTATCTCTACGACACTGTAAAGCAAAGATATCCCATCTGGAACTGTTTTATTCCCTTATATGGGCATGTTTCCTGGCCCATTATAAGTCAATGGGAATTTTCGGGTGCCTCTTACACCCCAGGGGTACAACTTAGACCCCAATGTCATGTATGTTCTTACATAGCCTACCACCCTCTTCAAATTTAGTAACCCACATGTCTCTACAAAATCCTCACTCGTACCTATGACCAGTCAAAGTTTTTGCAATGTTAAGTCTATGGGATTTTGCCCCATTGACTTTTCATTGGGCATTTTTGGGCACCTCTTACACCCCAGGGGTACAACTTACACCCCATTGTGATCCATGTTCTTACAGAGCCTACCACCCTCTTCAAATGTTGTAACCCACATGTTTCTATAAAATCCTCGAGCGGAGCTATGACTCGTCAAAGTTTGGCGCAATGTTAAGTCAATGGGATTTTTCGGGTGGTTTTTCGCCCCCCTTTCAGAAATCCTGCACCCGATCCCTTATAAAAGTCATAGCACACCTCTCCTCAATAATCCGGTCGATTTGAGCCCTCTCTCGTGGGACTACGTTAAACCGTGCGGGACGAGTTACGCGCCGAAAAAGTGTCCAGAAAAAGAAGAATAATTATAAATAACTAGATAGGTACATTTCCTGAAGAAAATGTGAGTGGTGCTTGCCGTGGCAAAATTCTGGGGACCATATATGATTATACTCCAAGCCAAAAGTAAAACGGTCCAACCCCCGTGTCTCTACGATGTTCTGATGCGGAGATATAAGGCTTTGTTTACTCTGTTGCTAGGATACTGTATTTGGTTGCTAGGGAAAAAATGACATCCACTAGTGATTACCCTCCGAGTCACGAGTCAAACGGTCCAACCCCCGTGTCTCTAAGATGTTCTGATGCGGAGATTTAAGGCTTTGTTTACTCTGTTGCTAGGGTACTGTATTTGGTTGCTAGGGAAAAAATTGGCATCCACTAGTGATTACATGCCGAGTCACAAGTAAAACGGTCCAACCCCCGTGTCTCTACGATGTTCTGCTGCGGAGATAAAATGCTTTGTTTACTCTGTTGCTAGGGTACTGTATTTGGTTGCTAGGGAAAAAATTGGCATCCCACAATGATTAAACTCCGAGTCTCGAGTCAAACGGTCCAACCCCCGTGTCTCTACGATGTTCTGATGCGGAGATATAAGGCTTTGTTTACTCTGTTGCTAGGGTACTGTATTTGGTTGCTAGGGAAAAAATTGGCATCCCATAGTGATTACACTCCGAGTCACGGGTCAAACGGTCCAACCCCCGTGTCTCTACGATGTTCTGATGCGGAGATATAAGGCTTTGTTTACTCTGTTGCTAGGGTACTGTATTTGGTTGCTAGGGAAAAAATTGGCATCCCATAATGATTACACTCTGAGTCACGAGTCAAACGGTCCAACCCCCGTGTCTCTACGATGTTCTGATGCGGAGATATAAGGCTTTGTTTCCTCTGTTGCTAGGGTACTGTCTTTGGTTGCTAGGGAAAAAATTGGCATCCCATAATGATTACACTCCGAGTCAGGAGTCAAACGGTCCAACCCCCGTGTCTCTACGATGTTCTGATGCGGAGATATAAGGCTTTGTTTACTCTGTTGCTAGGGTACTGTATTTGGTTGCTAGGGAAAAAATTGGCATCCCATAATGATTACACTCCGGGTCACAAGTAAAATGGTCCAACCCCCGTGTCTCTACGATGTTCGGATGCCGAGATATAACTGTTTGAATTTTATGTTGCTAAGGTGCTCAAAAGCGGTTGCTAGGGGCGTGGCTAAATACATATGTAAGGATCCTGAGAGACTGATTGGATGCCTGGGTAAAATGAGCCTACCCCCATGTCTCTATGACACTGTGCTGCAAATATATCAATCTGGGCATTTTGTAATGGCAGTCTATGGGAGATGTTGCTAGGGTGCCCAAAATGGTTGCTAGGGGCGTGGCTTAATAACTCTGGAATGATCCTGAGAGACTGATTGGATGCCTGAGTAAAATGAGCCCACCCCCTTGTCCCTACGACACTTTACTGCGAAGATATCCCATCTGGAAATGTTTTATTCCCTTATATGGGCGTGTTTCCTGCCCCGTTATAAGTCAATGGGAAATTTCGGGCTCCTCTTACACCCCAGGGGTACAACTTACACCCCAATGTGATGTATGTTCTTACAGAGTCTACCACCCTCTTCAAATAATGTAACCCACATGTTTCTACAAAATCCTCGAGCGGAGCTATGACCCGTCAAAGTTCGGTCCAATGTTAAGTCAATGGGATTTTTCGGGTGGTTTTTCGCCCCCCTTTCGGAAATCCTGCACCCGATCGCTTATAAAAGTCATAGCACACCTCTCCTCAATAAGTGGGTCAATTTGAGCCCTCTTTCATGGGATTGCGACAAAGCGTGCGGGACAAGTTACGCGCCAAACTTTTTTGCGACATAAGAATAAAGATATAATAAGTATGCACAATAGTAATAGTGATGCCTTGCATAAATGCAAGCACCACTAATAAGTATGCACAATAGTAATAGTGATGCCTTGCATAAATGCAAGCACCACTAATAATAATAATATCCCTGAGCAATAGTAATAGTGATGCTTTGCATAAATGCAAGCACCACTAACTAGATAGAAAAGTTTGAAGACAAACTTTATGTTGGCTTGACAAAGCCTGGCCTAAAAGTTTAAAACAGTTTGAGAGAAACTTAAAACAAGTTTAGTTTAGTAGTCTAACTTTCCATAAACATGATTTAACAAAAAGTTAGCATGTTAACATGATTTAACATGAAGTTGGCATGATGCTAACATGAAGTAGCATGAAGCTAACATGATGTTAACATGAATTCGCATGAGTTAGCATGATGCTAACATGAAGTAGCATGAAGCTAGCATGATGCTAACAAGAATTAGCATGAAGCTAACATGAATTAGCATGAAGCTAACATGAATTAGCATGAAGCTAACATGAATTAGCATGAAGCTAACACAAATTAGCATGAAGCTAGCATGATGCTAACATGAATTAGCATGAAGCTAGCATGAAGCTAACACGGATTAGCATGAAGCTAGCATGAAGCTAACACGAATTAGCATGAAGCTAGCATGAAGCTAACACGAATTAGCATGAAGCTAGCATGAAGCTAACACGAATTAGCATGAAGCTAGCATGAAGCTAACACGAATTAGCATGAAGCTAGCATGAAGCTAACACGAATTAGCATGAAGCTAGCATGAAGCTAACACGAATTAGCATGAAGCTAGCATGAAGCTAACACAAATTAGCATGAAGCTAGCATGATGTTAACACGAATTAGCATGAAGCTAGCATGATGCTAACATGAATTAGCATGAAGCTAGCATGATGCTAACATGAATTAGCATGAAGCTAACATGATGCTAACATGAATTAGCATGAAGCTAGCATGAAGCTAACATGAATTAGCATGAAGCTAGCATGATGCTAACATGAATTAGCATGAAGCTAGCATGATGTTTAAATGAATTAGCAAGTTAACATAATGCTAACATGAATTAGCATGAAGCTAGCATGATGCTAACATGAATTAGCATGAAGCTAGCATGAAGTTAGCATGATTTAGCATGAAGTTAGCAAGATTTGTTATGAAATTAGCATAAAAGCTAGCATGAAACTAGCATGAAGCTAGTATGACTTAGCATGAAGCTAGCATAAGGCTAACATGACCAAAAGACCCAACCCCCATGCCTCTATGATGTTCGGATACAGAGATATAAGGCTTTGTTTATTATGTTGCTAGGGTGCTCATATTTGGTTGCTAGGGGCGTGGCTTAATACCTCAATAAGAACCTCAGAGACGGATTGGATGCCTGAGTAAAATGAGCCCACCCCCAAGTCTCTGTGACACTGTGCTGCAGAGATATCCATCTGGGCATTTTATAATGGCAGTCTATGGAAGATGTTGCTAGGGTGCCCAAAAATGGTTGCTAGGGGCGTGGCTTAATAGCTATGGGACAATCCTGAGAGACTGATTGGATGCCTGAGTAAAATGAGCCCACCCCCATGTCTCTACGACACTCTAAAGTGAAGATTTTCCATCTGGGACGCTTTTATTCCCTTATATGGGCATGTTACCTGCCCCATTATAAGTCAATGGGGAAATTTGGGTGCCTCTTACACCCCAGGGGTGAAACTTACATCCCAATATGATGTATGTTCTTACAGAGCCTGCCAGCCTCTTCAAATGTGGTAACCCACAAGTTTCTACAAATTCCTCGCTTGCAGCTATGACCCGTCAAAGTTGGTCGTAATGTTAAGTCAATGGAAAATTTGGGGTGTTTGAGCGCCCCGTTTAGGAATTCGGTAGGTCCCATCAATTAGAAAAGATATAGCATAAATCTACGTACCAGTCTTAAAAGTTTTGTAAAGTTTTATGGGTGTAGCTTGAAAGCTCTAGGAGGAGTTACTGTTAGAAAAAAGTGTGAACAGAAGAATAATAATACTAAGCTTAGATCGAAGAACAGTATGTTGGCTTTGTCAAGCCAACATAATAACTAGATAGAAAAGTTTGAAGACAAACTTTATGTTGGCTTGACAAAGCCTGGCCTAAACGTTTAAAATAGTTTGAGAGAAACTTAGAACAAGTTTAGTTTAGTAGTCTAACTTTCCGTAAACATGATTTAACAAAAAGTTAGCATGATGTTAACATGATTTAGCACTAAGTTAGCATGATGTTAACATGAATTAGCATGAAGCTAGCATGATGCTAACAAGAATTAGCATGAAGCTAACATGATGCTAACATGAATTAGCATGAAGCTAACATGATGCTAACATGAATTAGCATCATGCTAACATGAATTAGCATGAAGCTAGCATGATGCTAAGATGAATTAGCATGAAGCTAGCACAAAGCTAACATGAATTAGCATGAAGCTAGCACGATGCTAATATGAATTAGCATGAAGCTAGCACGATGCTAACATGAATTAGCATGAAGCTAGTAGGAAGCTAACATGAATTAGCATGAAGCTAGCACGAAGCTAACATGAATTAGCATGAAGCTAGCACGATGCTAACATGAATTAGCATGAAGCTAGCATGATGCTAACATGAATTAACATGAAGCTAGCATGATGCTAACAAGAATTAGCATGAAGCTAGCATGATGTAAACATGAATTAGCATGAAGCTAGCATGATGCTAACATGAATTAGCATGAAGCTAGCATGATGCTAACATGAATTAGCATGAAGCTAGCATGATGCTAACATGAATTAGCATGAAGCTAGCATGATGCTAACATGAATTAGCATGAAGCTAGCATAATGCTAACATGAATTAACATGAAGGTAGTATGATGCTAACATGAATTAGCATGAAGCTAGCATAATGCTAACATGAATTAGCATGAAGCTAGCATGATGCTAACATGAATTAGCATGAAGCTAGCATAATGCTAACATGAATTAGCATGAAGCTAGCATAATGCTAACATGAATTAGCATGAAGCTAGCATGAATTAGCATGAAGCTAGAACGATGCTAACATGAATTAGCATGAAGTTAGCACGATGCTAACATGAATTAGCATGAAGCTAGCACGATGCTAACATGAATTAGCATGAAGCTAGTACGATGCTTACATGAATTAGCATAAAGCTAGCACAAAGCTAACATGAATTAGCATGAAGCTAGCACGATGCTAATATGAATTAGCATGAAGCTAGCACGATGCTAACATGAATTAGCATGAAGCTAGCACGATGCTAACATGAATTAGCATGAAGCTAGCACAATGCTAACATGAATTAGCATGAAGATAGCACAATGCTAACATGAATTAGCATGAAGCTAGCACAATGCTAACATGAATTAGCATGAAGCTAGCACAATGCTAACATGAATTAGCATGAAGCTAGCACGATGCTAACATGAATTAGCATGAAGCTAACACTATGCTAACATGAATTAGCATGAAGCTAGCATGATGCTAACATGAATTAACATGAAGCTAGCAGGAAGCTAACATGAATTAGCATGAAGCTAGCACGAAGCTAACATGAATTAGCATGAAGCTAGCATGAAGCTAGCATGAATTAACATGAAGCTAGCACGAAGCTAACATTAATTAGCATGAAGCTAGCACGATGCTAACATGAATTAGCATGAAGCTAGCACGATGCTAACACGAATTACCATGAAGCTAGCACGATGCTAACATGAATTAGCATGAAGCCAGCACGATGCTAACATGAATTAGCATGAAGCTAGGACGATGCTAACATGATTTAGCATGAAGTTAGCAAGATTTATTATGAAATTAGCATAAAGCTAGCATGAAACTAGCATGAAGCTACTATGACTTAGCATGAAGCTAGCATAAGGCTAACATGACCAAAAGACCCAACCCCCATGTCTCTATGATGTTCGGATCCAGAGATATAAGGCTTTGTTTATCATGTTGCTAGGGTGCTCATATTTGGTTGCTAGGGGCGTGGCTTAATACCTCAATAAAAATCCTCAGAGACTGATTGGATGCCTGAGTAAAATGAGTCCACCCCTATGTCTCTATGACACTGTGCTGCAAAGATATCCATCTGGGCATTTTATAATGGCAGTCTATGGGATATGTTGCTAGGGTGCCCAAAAATGGTTGCTAGGGGCGTGGCTTAATAAATATGGGACGATCCTGAGAGACTGATTGGATGCCTAAGTAAAATGAGCCCACCCCCATGTCTCTACAACACTGTATAGCAAAGATATTCCGTCTGGGACGCTTTTATTCCCTTATATGGGCATGTTCCCTGCCCCATTATAAGTCAATGGGGAAATTTGGGTGCCTCTTACACCCCAGGGGTGAAACTTATACCCCAATGTGATGTATTTTCTTACACAGCCTGCCAGCCTCTTCAAATGTGGTAACCCACAAGTTTCTACAAATTTCTCGCTTGCAGCTATGACCCGTCAAAGTTTGTCCAATGTTAAGTCAATGGGACTTTCGGAATTTTAATGTCCCGTTTTAGGAATTCTGTAAGTCGGATTCCTTCAAAATGTCATAGCACACTTCTTCAGACCTGTCAGAATGTCCGTGGAAAATTTGGTGGATGTAGCTTGAAAGCTGTAGGCCGCATTAATTGCAGAAATTTAGTCTCAGAAGAAAAATAATAATAATAATAATAATAATAAGTTTAAAAGCAATAACAGTATGTTGGCTTTGTCAAGCCAACATAACTAGATAGAAAAGTTTGAAGACAAACTTTATGTTGGCTTGACAAAGCCTGGCCTGAACGTTTAAAACAGTTTAAGAGAAACTTAAAACAAAATTAGTTTAGTAGTCTAACTTTTCTTAAACATGATTTAACAAAAAGTTAGCATGTTAACATGATTTAGCACTAAGTTAGCATGATGTTAACATGAATTAGCATGAAGCTAGCATGATGCTAACATGAATTAGCATGAAGCTAGCATGATGCTAACAAGAATTAGCATGAAGCTAGCATGATGCTAACATGAATTAGCATGAAGCTAGCATGATGCTAACATGAATTAGCATGAAGCTAGCATGATGCTAACATGAATTAGCATAAAGCTAATATGAATTAGCATGAAGCTAGCATGATGCTAACATGAATTAACATGATGCTAACATGAATTAGCATGATGCTAACATGAATTAGCATGATGCTAACATGAATTAGCATGATGCTAACATGAATTAGCATGAAGCTAGCATGATGCTAACATGAATTAGCATGAAGTTAGCATGATGCTAACATGAATTAGCATGAAACTAGCATGATGCTAACATGAATTAGCATGAAGCTAGCATGATGCTAACATGAGTTAGCATGAAGTTATCATGATGCTAACATGAATTAGCATGAAGCTAGCATGATGTTAACATGAATTAGCATGAAGCTAGCATGATGCTAACATGAATTACCATGATGCTAACATGAATTAACATGAAGCTAGCATGATGCTAACATGAATTAGCATGAAGCTAGCATGATGCCAACATGAACCAGCATGAAGCCAGCATGATGCTAACAAGAATTAGCATGAGGCTAACATGATGCTAACATTAATTAGCATGAAGCTAGCATGATGTTAACATTAATTAGCATGAAGCTAGCATGATGCTAATATGAATTAGCATGAAGCTAGCATGATGCTAACATGAATTAGCATGAAGCTAGCATGATGCTAACATGAATTAGCATGAAGCTAGCATGATGCTAACATGAATTAGCATGAAGCTAGCATGATGCTAACATGAATTAGCATGAAGCTAGCATGATGCTAACATGAATTAGCATGAAGCTAGCATGATGCTAACATGAATAAGCATGAAGTTAGCAAGATTTATTATGAAATTAGCATAAAGCTAGCATGAAACTAGCATGAAGCTAGTATGACTTAGCATGAAGCTAGCATGAAGCTAACATGACCAAAAGACCCAACCCCCATGTCTCTATGATGTTCGGATCCAGAGATATAAGGCTTTGTTTATTATGTTGCTAGGGTGCTCATATTTGGTTGCTAGGGGCGTGGCTTAATACCTCAATAAGAATCCTTAGAGACTGATTGGATGCCTGAGTAAAATGAGCCCACCCCCATGTCCCTGTGACACTGTGCTGCAAAGATATCCATCTGCGAATTTTATAATGGCAGTCTATGGGAGATGTTGCTAGGGTGCCCAAAATTGTTGCTAGGGGCGCCGCTTAATAGCTTTGGAGAAATCCCGAAAGACTGATTGGATGCCTGAGTAAAATGATCCCACCCCCATGTCTCTATGGCATTGTAAAGCAAAGATATCCCATCTGAAATGTTTTTATTCCCATATATGGGCATGTTTCCTGCCCCGTTATAAGTCAATGGGGAATTTGGGTGCCTCTTACGCCCCAGGGGTGAAACTTACACCCCAATGTGAGGTATGTTCCCACAGTGCCTGCCAGCCTCTTCAAATGTGGTGACACACACGTTTCTACAAATTTCTCGCTCGCAGATATGACCCGTCAAAGTTTGTCCCATGTTAAGTCAATGGGACTTTTGGAATTTTAAATTCCCGTTTTAGGAATTCTGTAAGTCGGATCCCTTCAAAAAGATATAGCACACTTCTTCAGACCAGTTAGAATGTCCGTGGAAAATTTGGTGGATGTAGCTTGAAAGCTGTCGGATGAGTTAGCTGCAGAAATTTCGCTCAGAAAAAGAATAATAATAACTAGATAGAAAAGTTTGTTGACAAACTTTATGTTGGCTTGACAAAGCCTGGCCTGAACGTTAAAAACGGTTTGACAGAAGTTTAGTTTAGTAGGCTATCTGGCTGTTAGTATGTTTAAGTATGAAGCTAGCCTGATTTAACATGAAGCTAGCATGATTAGCCTGAAGCTAGCATGAAGCTAACATGATTAGCATGAAGTTAGCATGATTAGCATGAAGCTAGCATGATGCTAACATGAAATAGCATGAAGCTAGCATGATGCTAACATGAATTAGCATGAAGCTAACATGATTAGCATGAAGCTAGCATGAAGCTAACATGATTAACATGAAGTTAGCATGATGCTAACATGAATTAGCATGAAGCTAGCATGATGCTAACATGAATTAGCATTAAGCTAACATGATGCTAACATGAATTAGCATTAAGCTAGCATGATGCTAACATGAATTAGCATGAAGCTAGCAGGATGCTAACATGAATTAGCATGAAGCTAGCATGATGCTAACATGAATTAACATGAATTAGCATGAAGTTAGCATGAAGCTAGCACGATGCTAACATGAATTAGCATGAAGCTAGCACGACGCCAACATGAATTAGCATGAAGCTAGCATGATGCTAACATGAATTAGCACGAAGCCAGCATGATGCTAACATGAATTAGCATGAAGCTAGCACGACGCCAACATGAATTAGCATGAAGCTAGCATGATGCTAACATGAATTAGCACGAAGCCAGCATGATGCTAACATGAATTAGCATGAAGCCAGCATGATGCCAACATGAATTAGCATGAAGCTAGCATGATGCTAACATGAATTAGCATGAAGCTAGCATGATGCTAACATGAATTAGCATGAAGCTAACATGATGATAACATGAATTAGCATGAAGCTAGCATGATGCTAACATGAATTAGCATAAAGTTAGCATGATGCTAACATGAATTAACATGAAGCTAGCATGAAGCTAGCATGATGCTAACATGAATTAGCATGAAGCTAGCATGATGCTAACATGAATTAGCATGAAGCTAGCATGATGCTAACATGAATTAGCATGAAGCTAGCATGATGCTAACATGAATTAGCATGAAGCTAGCACGATGCTAACATGAATTAGCATGAAGCTAGCACGATGCTAACATGAATTAGCATGAAGCTAACATGATGCTAACATGAATTAGCATGAAGTTAGCATGATGCTAACATGAATTAGCATGAATTAGCATGAAGTTAGCATGATGCTAACATGAATTAGCATGAAGCTAGCATGATGCTAACATGAATTAACATGAAGCTAGCATGATGCTAATATGAATTAACATGAAGCTAGCATGAAGCTAGCATGATGCTAACATAAATTAGCATGAAGATAGCATGATGCTAACATGAATTAGCATAAAGTTAGCATGATGCTAACATGAATTAACATGAAGCTAGCATGAAGCTAGCATGATGCTAACATGAATTAGCATGAAGCTAGCATGATGCTAACATGAATTAGCATGAAGCTAGCATGATGCTAACATGAATTAGCATTAAGTTAGCATGATGTTAACATGAATTAGCATGAAGCTAGCATGATGCTAACATGAATTAGCATGAAGCTAGCATGATGCTAACATGAATTAGCATGAAGCTAGCATGATGCTAACATGAATAAGCATGAAGTTAGCAAGATTTATTATGAAATTAGCATAAAGCTAGCATGAAACTAGCATGAAGCTAGTATGACTTAGCTTGAAGCTAGCATGAAGCTAACATGACCAAAAGACCCAACCCCCATGTCTCTATGATGTTCGGATCCAGAGATATAAGGCTTTGTTTATTATGTTGCTAGGGTGCTTATATTTGGTTGCTAGGGGCGTGGCTTAATAGCTCAATAAGAATCCTTAGAGACTGATTGGATGCCTGAGTAAAATGAGCCCACCCCCATGTCTCTGTGACACTGTGCTGCAAAGATATCCATCTGGGCATTTTATAATGGCAGTCTATGGGAGATGTTGCTAGGGTGCCAAAAAATGGTTGCTAAGGGCGTGGCTTAATTGCTATGGGATGATCCAGAGAGACTGATTGGATGCCTGAGTACAATGAGCCCACCCCCATGGCTCTATGACACTGTAAAGCGAAGATATTCCATCTGGAACGTTTCTATTCCCTTATATGGGCGTGTTTCCTGCCCCGTTATAAGTCAATGGGGAATTTTGGGGGCCTCCTACACCCCAGGGGTGAAACTTACACCCCAATGTGAGGTATGTTCTCACAGTGCCTGTAAGCCTCCTTAAATATGGTAAGCCACAAGTTTCTACAAATTTCTCACTCGGAGCTATGACCTGTCAAAGTTTGTCGCAATGTTAAGTAAATGGGACTTTTCGGAAGTTTTACGTCCCGTTTTAGGAATTCTGTAAGTCGGATCCCGTCAAAAAGATATAGCACACTTCTTTAGACCAGTCAGAATGTCCGTGGAAAATTTCGTGGATGTAGCTTGAAAGCTGTCGGACGAGTTAGCCGCAGAAATTTTAGTCTCAGAAGAAGAAGAAGAAGAAGAAGAAGAAGAAGAAGAAGAATAATAATAATAAGTTTAAATACAATATCAGTATGTTGGCTTTGTCAAAGCCAACATAATAATAATAATAATAAGTTTAAATACAATATCAGTATGTTGGCTTTGTCAAGCCAACATAATAAGCTTAGATCGAAGAACAGTATGTTGGCTTTGTCAAGCCAACATAATAACTAGATAGGTACATTTCCTGAAGAAAATGTGAGTGGTGCTTGCCGTGGCAAAATTCTGGGTAACATATATGATCATACTCCAAGCCAAAAGTAAAACGATCCAACTCCCGTGTCTCTACGATGTTCTGATGCTGAGATATAAGGCTATGTTTATCTGGTTGCTAGGGTACTGAATTTGGTTGCTAGGGAAAAAATTGCCATCCACTAGTGATTACCCTCCGAGTCACGAGTCAAACGGTCCAACCCCCGTGTCTGTACAATGTTCTGATGCGGAGATATAAGGCTTTGTTTACTCTGTTGCTAGGGTACTGTATTTGGTTGCTAGGAAAAAAATTGGCATCCACTAGTGATTACCCGCCGAGTCACAAGTCAAACGGTTCAACCCCCGTGTCTCTACGATGTTCTGATGCGGAGATATAAGGCTTTGTTTACTCTGTTGCTAGGGTACTGTATTTGGTTGCTAGGGAAAAAAATGGCATCCACTAGTGATTACCCGCCGAGTCACAAGTCAAACGGTCCAACCCCCGTGTCTCTACGATGTTCTGATGCGGAGATATAAGGCTTTGTTTACTCTGTTGCTAGGGTACTGTATTTGGTTGCTAGGGGAAAAAATGGCATCCAGTAGTGATTACCCGCCGACTCACGAGTCAAACGGTCCAACCCCCGTGTCTCTACGATGTTCTGATGCTGAGATATAAGGCTTTGTTTACTCTGTTGCTAGGGTACTGTATTTGGTTGCTAGGGAAAAAAATGGCATCCACTAGTGATTACCCTCCGAGTCACGAGTCAAACGGTCCAAACCCTATGTCTCTACGATGTTCTGATGCGGAGATATAAGGCTTTGTTTACTCTGTTGCTAGGGTACTGTATTTGGTTGCTAGGGAAAAAAAATGGCATCCACTAGTGATTACCCGCCGAGTCACGAGTCAAACGGTCCAACCCCCGTGTCTCTACGATGTTCTGATGCCGAGATATAAGGCTTTGTTTACTCTGTTGCTAGGGTACTGTATTTGGTTGCTAGGGAAAAAAATGACATCCCACAATGATTACCCTCCGAGTCACGAGTCAAATGGTCCAACCCCCGTGTCTCTACCATGTTCTGATGCGGAGATATAAGGCTTTGTTTACTCTGTTGCTAGGGTACTGTATTTGGTTGCTAGGGAAAAAAATGGCATCCCATAATGATAACACTCCGAGTCACGAGTCAAACGGTCCAACCCCCGTGTCTCTATGATGTTCTGATGCGGAGATATAAGGCTTTGTTTACTCTGTTGCTAGGGTACTGTATTTGGTTGCTAGGGAAAAAATTGGCATCCCATAATGATTACACTCTGAGTCATTAGTCATACGGTCCAACCCCCGTGTCTCTACGATGTTCTGATGCGGAGATATAAGGCTTTGTTTACTCTGTTGCTAGGGTACTGTATTTGGTTGCTAGGGGCGTGGCTTGGGAGTGGCCAATTATGTGCCCAATTGTTACACCCCTAGTCACAAGTAAAACGGTCCAACCCCCGTGTCTCTACGATGTTCTGATGCCGAGATATAACTGTTTGAATTTTATGTTGCTAGGGTGCTCAAAAGTGGTTGCTAGGGGCGTGGCTTAGTAAGTCTTTAAGGATCCTGAGAGACGGATTGGATGCCTGAGTAAAATGAGCCCACCCCCATGTCTCTATGACACTGTGGTGCAAAGATATCCATCTGGGCATTTTATAATGGCAGTCTATGGGAGATGTTGCTAGGGTGCCCAAAATTGTTGCTAGGGGCGTGGCTTAATAGATCTGAGATGATCCTGAGGGACTGATTGGATGCCCGAATAAAATGAGCCCACCCCCTTGTCCCTACGAAGCTGCAATGCGAAGATATCCCATCTGGAAAATTTGTATTCCCTTATATGGGCGTGTTCCTTGCCCCATTGACTTTTCATTAGGGCACTTTTGGGAGCCTCTTACACCCCAGGGGTACAGCTTACACCCCAATGTGATGTATGTTCTTACAGAGCCTACCACCCTCTGTAAATGCTGTAACCCACATGTTTCTACAAAATCCACGAGCGGAGCTATGACCCGTCAAAGTTGGGCCCAATGTTAAGTCAATGGGATTTTTCGGGTGGTTTTACGCCCCCCTTTCGGAAATCCTGCACCCGATCCCTTATAAAAGTCATAGCACACCTCTCCTCAATAAGCCGGTCGATTAGAGCCCTCTTTCATGGGTCTACAACAAAGCGTGCGGGACGAGTTACGCGCCGAAAAAGTGTCCGGATGTAAGAATAAAATATAACTAGATAGGTACATTTCCTGAAGAAAATGTGAGTGGTGCTTGCCGTGGCAAAATTCTGGGAACCATATATGATTATAATCCAAGCCAAAAGTAAAACGGTCCAACCCCCGTGTCTCTAAGATGTTCTGATGCGGAGATATAAGGCTTTGTTTACTCTGTTGCTAGGGTACTGTATTTGGTTGCTAGGGAAAAAATGCCATCCACTAGTGATTACCCTCCGAGTCACGAGTCAAACGATCCAACCCCCGTGTCTCTACGATGTTCTGATGCGGAGATATAAGGCTTTGTTTATTCTGTTGCTAGGGTGCTCAAATTTGGTTGCTAGGGGCGTGGCTTGGGAGTGGCCAATGGTGTGCCCAATTGTTACACGCCTAGTCACAAGTAAAATGGTCCAACCCCCGTGTCTCTACGATGTTTTGATGCCGAGATATAACTGTTTGAATTTTATGTTGCTAGGGTAATCAAAAGTGGTTGCTAGGGGCGTGGCTTGGGAGTGGCCAATGGTGTACCCAATTGTTACACGCCGAGTCACGAGTCAAACGGTCCAACCCCCGTGTCTCTACGATGTTCTGATGCGGAGATATAAGGCTTTGTTTACTCTGTTGCTAGGGTTCTGTATTTGGTTGCTAGGGAAAAAATTGGCATCCACTGGTTATTACACTCCAAGTCACAAGTCAAACGGTCCAACCCCCGTGTCTCTAAGATGTTCTGATGCGGAGATATAAGGCTTTGTTTATTATGTTGCTAGGGTGCTCATTTTGGTTGCTAGGGGCGTGGCTTGGGAGTGACCAATGATGTGGCCACTGATTACACTCTGAGTCACAAGTAAAACGGTCCAACCCCCGTGTCTCTACAATGTTCTGATGCGGAGATATAAGGCTTTGTTTATTATGTTGCTAGGGTGCTCATTTTGGTTGCTAGGGGCGTGGCTTGGGAGTGACCAATGATGTGGCCACTGATTACACTCTGAGTCACAAGTAAAACGGTCCAACCCCCGTGTCTCTACGATGTCCTGATGCCGAGATATAACTGTTTGAATTTTATGTTGCTAGGGTGCTCAAAAGTGGTTGCTAGGGGCGTGGCTTAGTAAGTTTTCAAGGATCCTGAGAGAGTGATTGGATGCCTGAGTAAAATGAGCCCACCCTCATGTCTCTGTGACACTGTGGTGCAAAGATATTCATCTAGGCATTTTATAATGGCAGTCTATGGGATAGGTTGCTAGGGTGCCCAAAATGGTTGCTAGGGTAACCTTACACCCCATTGTGGGGTACGTCCTGAAAGAGTCTAGCACCCTCTTCAAATGTTGTGACCCACATGTTTCTACGAAATCCTCGCTCGGACCTATGACCCGTCAAAGTTTTTCGCAATGTTAAGTCTATGGGATTTTCGCCCATTGACTTTTCATTGGGCATTTTTGGGCACCTCTTACACCCCAGGGGTACAACTTACCCCCTATTGTGATCCATGTTCTTACAGAGCCTACCACCCTCTTCAAATGTTGTAACCTACATGTTTCTACAAAATCCTCGAGCGGAGCTATGACTCGTCAAAGTTGGGCGCAATGTTAAGTCAATGGGATTTTTCGGGTGGTTTTTTGCCCCCCTTTCGGAAATCCTGCACCCGATTGCTTATAAAAGTCATAGCACACCTCTCCTCAATAAACCAGTCGATTTGAGCCCGCTTTCATGGGACTACGGCAAAGCGTGCGGGACGAGTTACGCGCCGAAAAAACGTGCAGACATAAGAATAAGATATAATAATAATAACTAGATAGGTACATTTCCTGAAGAAAATGTGAAGTGGTGCTTGCCGTGGCAAAATTCTGGGGACCATATATGATTATACTCCAAGCCAAAAGTAAAACGGTCCAACCCCCGTGTCTCTACGATGTTCTGATGCGGAGATATAAGGCTTTGTTTACTCTGTTGCTAGGGTACTGTATTTGGTTGCTAGGGAAAAATTTGGCATCCCATAATGATTACACTCCGAGTCACGAGTCAAACGGTCCAACCCCCGTGTCTCTAAGATGTTCTGATGCGGAGATATAAGGCTTTGTTTACTCTGTTGCTAGGGTAGTGTATTTGGTTGCTAGGGAAAAAATTGGCATCCCATAATGATTACACTCTGAGTCATGAGTCAAACGGTCAAACCCCGTGTCTCTACGATGTTCTGATGCGGAGATATAAGGCTTTGTTTACTCTGTTGCTAGGGTACTGTATTTGGTTGCTAGGGAAAAAATTGGCATCCCATAATGATTACACTCCGAGTCACGAGTCAAACGGTCCAACCCCCATGTCTGTATGATGTTCTGATGCCGAGATATAAGGCTTTGTTTACTCTGTTGCTAGGGTACTGTATTTGGTTGCTAGGGAAAAAATTGGCATCCCATAGAAATTACACTCTGAGTCACGAGTAAAACGGTCCAACCCCCTTGTCTCTACGATGTTCTGATGCGGAGATATAAGGCTTTGTTTACTCTGTTGCTAGGGTACTGTATTTGGTTGCTAGGGAAAAAATTGGCATCCCATAATGATTACACTCCGAGTCACGAGTCAAACGGTCCAACCCCCGTGTCTCTAAGATGTTCTGATGCGGAGATATAAGGCTTTGTTTACTCTGTTGCTAGGGTACTGTATTTGGTTGCTAGGGAAAAAATTGGCATCCCATAATGATTACACTCTGAGTCACGAGTCAAACGGTCCAACCCCCGTGTCTCTACGATGTTCTGATGCGGAGATATAAGGCTTTGTTTACTCTGTTGCTAGGGTACTGTATTTGGTTGCTAGGGAAAAAATTGGCATCCCATAATGATTACACTCGGAGTCACAAGTCAAACGGTCCAACCCCCGTGTCTCTACGACGTTCTGATGCGGAGATATAAGGCTTTGTTTACTCTGTTGCTAGGGTAATGTATTTGGTTTCTAGGGAAAAAAATGGCATCCCATAATGATTACACCCCGAGTCATTAGTCATACGGTCCAACCCCCGTGTCTCTACGACGTTCTGATGCGGAGATATAAGGGTTTGTTTACTCTGTTGCTAGGGTAGTGTATTTGGTTGCTAGGGAAAAAATGGCATCCCATAATGATTACACTCTGAGTCATTAGTCATATGGTCTAACCCCCGTGTCTCTACGACGTTCTGATGCGGAGATATAAGGCTTTGTTTACTCTGTTGCGAGGGTACTGTATTTGGTTGCTAGGGAAAAAATTGGCATCCCATAATGATTACACTCCGAGTCACGAGTCAAACTGTCCAACCCCCGTGTCTCTACCATGTTCTGATGCGGAGATATAAGGCTTTGTTTACTCTGTTGCTAGGGTACTGTATTTGGTTGCTAGGGAAAAAATTGGCATCCCATAATGATAACACTCCGAGTCACGAGTCAAACGGTCCAACCCCCGTGTCTCTATGATGTTCTGATGCGGAGATATAAGGCTTTGTTTACTCTGTTGCTAGGGTACTGTATTTGGTTGCTAGGGAAAAAATTGGCATCCCATAGAAATTACACTCTGAGTCACGAGTCAAACGGTCCAACCCCCTTGTCTCTACGATGTTCTGATGCGGAGATATAAGGCTTTGTTTACTCTGTTGCTAGGGTACTGTATTTGGTTGCTAGGGAAAAAATTGGCATCCCATAATGATTACACTCCGAGTCACGAGTCAAACGGTCCAACCCCCGTGTCTCTAAGATGTTCTGATGCGGAGATATAAGGCTTTGTTTACTCTGTTGCTAGGGTACTGTATTTGGTTGCTAGGGAAAAAATTGGCATCCCATAATGATTACACTCTGAGTCACGAGTCAAACGGTCCAACCCCCGTGTCTCTACGATGTTCTGATGCGGAGATATAAGGCTTTGTTTACTCTGTTGCTAGGGTACTGTATTTGGTTGCTAGGGAAAAAATTGGCATCCCATAATGATTACACTCGGAGTCACAAGTCAAACGGTCCAACCCCCGTGTCTCTACGACGTTCTGATGCGGAGATATAAGGCTTTGTTTACTCTGTTGCTAGGGTAATGTATTTGGTTTCTAGGGAAAAAAATGGCATCCCATAATGATTACACCCCGAGTCATTAGTCATACGGTCCAACCCCCGTGTCTCTATGACGTTCTGATGTGGAGATATAAGGCTTTGTTTACTCTGTTGCTAGGGTACTGTATTTGGTTGCTAGGGAAAAAATGGCATCCCATAATGATTACACTCTGAGTCATTAGTCATATGGTCTAACCCCCGTGTCTCTACGACGTTCTGATGCGGAGATATAAGGCTTTGTTTACTCTGTTGCTAGGGTACTGTATTTGGTTGCTAGGGAAAAAATTGGCATCCCATAATGATTACACTCCGAGTCACGAGTCAAACGGTCCAACCCCCGTGTCTCTACCATGTTCTGATGCGGAGATATAAGGCTTTGTTTACTCTGTTGCTAGGGTACTGTATTTGGTTGCTAGGGAAAAAATTGGCATCCCATAATGATAACACTCCGAGTCACGAGTCAAACGGTCCAACCCCCGTGTCTCTATGATGTTCTGATGCGGAGATATAAGGCTTTGTTTACTCTGTTGCTAGGGTACTGTATTTGGTTGCTAGGGAAAAAATTGGCATCCAATAATGATTACACTCTGAGTCATTAGTCATACGGTCCAACCCCCGTGTCTCTACGACGTTCTGATGCGGAGATATAAGGCTTTGTTTACTCTGTTGCTAGGGTACTGTATTTGGTTGCTAGGGGCGTGGCTTGGGAGTGGCCAATTATGTGCCCAATTGTTACACCCCTAGTCACAAGTAAAACGGTCCAACCCCCGTGTCTCTACGATGTTCTGATGCCGAGATATAACTGTTTGAATTTTATGTTGCTAGGGTGCTCAAAAGTGGTTGCTAGGGGCGTGGCTTAGTAAGTCTTTAAGGATCCTGAGAGACGGATTGGATGCCTGAGTAAAATGAGCCCACCCCCATGTCTCTATGACACTGTGGTGCAAAGATATCCATCTGGGCATTTTATAATGGCAGTCTATGGGAGATGTTGCTAGGGTGCCCAAAATTGTTGCTAGGGGCGTGGCTTTATAGATCTGAGATGATCCTGAGGGACTGATTGGATGCCCGAGTAAAATTAGCCCACCCCCTTGTCCCTACGAAGCTGCAATGCGAAGATATCCCTTCAGGAAAATTTTGATTCCCTTATATGGGCGTGTTCCTTGCCCCATTGACTTTTCATTAGGGCACTTTTGGGAGCCTCTTACACCCCAGGGGTACAGCTTACACCCCAATGTGATGTATGTTCTTACAGAGCCTACCACCCTCTGTAAATGCTGTAACCCACATGTTTCTACAAAATCCACGAGCGGAGCTATGACCCGTCAAAGTTGGGCCCAATGTTAAGTCAATGGGATTTTTCGGGTGGTTTTACGCCCCCCTTTCGGAAATCCTGCACCCGATCCCTTATAAAAGTCATAGCACACCTCTCCTCAATAATCCGGTCGATTAGAGCCCTCTTTCATGGGTCTACAACAAAGCGTGCGGGACGAGTTACGCGCCGAAAAAGTGTCCGGATGTAAGAATAAAATATAATAATAATAATAATAATATCCCTGAGGAATAGTAATAGTGATGCCTTGCATAAATGCAAGCACCACTAATAAGTATGAGGAATAGTAATAGTGATGCCTTGCATAAATGCAAGCACCACTAATAATAACTAGATATTAAAGTTTGAGGACAAACTTTATGTTGGCTTGAAAAAGTGTAGCCGGAACGTTTAAAACGGTTTGACAGAAGTTTAGTTTAGTAGGCTATCCGGCTGTTAGTATGTTTAAGTATGATGTTAGCATGATTAGCATGAAGCTAGCATGATGTTAGCATGATTAGCACAAAGCTAGCATAAAGCTAACATGATTAGCATGAAGCTAACATTTATTCTGTTGCTAGGGTACTAAGTTTGGTTGCTAAGGAGAAAATTGGTATCCCATAATGATCACCCTTCAAGCCACAAGTAAAACGGTCCCACCCCGTGTCTCTATGATGTTCTAAAGCAGAGATATTAGGCTTTGTTTATTCCGTTGCTAGGGTACTAAGTTTGGTTGCTAAGGAAAAAATTGGCATCCCATAATGATCACCCTTCAAGCCACAAGTAAAACGGTCCAACCCCCGTGTCTCTAAGATGTTCTGAAGCGGAGATATAAGGCTTTGTTTATTCCGTTGCTAGGGTACTAAGTTTGGTTGCTAAGGAGAAAATTGGTATCCCATAATGATCACCCTTCAAGCCACAAGAAAAACGGTCCCACCCCCATGTCTCTATGATGTTCTGAAGCAGAGATATAAGGCTTTGTTTATTCCGTTGCTAGGGTACTAAGTTTGGTTGCTAGGGAGAAAATTGGCATCCCATAATGATCAACGTTCAAGCCACAAGTAAAACGGTCCAACCCCCGTGTCTCTAAGATGTTCTGAAGCAGAGATATAAGGCTTTGTTTATTCCGTTGCTAGGGTACTAAGTTTGGTTGCTAAGGAGAAAAATGGCATCCCATAATGATCACACTTCAAGCCACAAGTAAAACGGTCCAACCCCCGTGTCTCTATGATGTTCTGTTGTGGAGATATAAGGCTCAGTTTGTTCAGTTGCTAGGGTACTAAGTTTGGTTGCTAGGGAGAAAATTGGCATCCCATAATGATCACACTTCAAGCCACAAGTAAAAAGGTCCAACCCCCGTGTCTCTAAGATGTTCTGAAGCGAAGATATAAGGCTTTGTTTATTCCGTTGCTAGGGTACTAAGTTTGGTTGCTAGGGAGAAAATTGGCATCCCATAATGATCACACTTCAAGCCACAAGTAAAACGGTCCAACCCCCGTGTCTCTATGATATTCTGTTGTGGAGATATAAGGCTTTGTTTATTCCGTTGCTAGGGTACTAAGTTTGGTTGCTAGGGAGAAAATTGGCATCCCATAATGATCACATTTCAAGCCACAAGTAAAACGGTCCAACCCCCGTGTCTCTATGATGTTCTGTTGTGGAGATATAAGGCTTTGTTTGTTCAGTTGCTAGGGTACTAAGTTTGGTTGCTAGGGAGAAAATTGGCATCCCATAATGATCACACTTCAAGCCACAAGTAAAACGGTCCAACCCCCGTGTCTCTATGATGTTCTGATGCGGAGATATAAGGCTTTGTTTATTCCGTTGCTAGGGTACTAAGTTTGGTTGCTAGGGAGAAAATTGGCATCCCATAATGATCAACCTTCAAACCACAAGTAAAACCGTACAATCCCCGTGTCTCTAAGATGTTCTGAAGCGGAGATATAAGGCTTTGTTTATTCCGTTGCTAGGGTACTAACTTTGGTTGCTAGGGAGAAAATTGGCATCCCATAATGATAACACTTCAAGCCACAAGTAAAACGGTCCAACCCCCGTGTCTCTACGATGTTCTGATACAGAGATATAAGGCTTTGTTTATTCCGTTGCTAGGGTACTAAGTTTGGTTGCTAGGCAGAAAATTGGCATCCCATAATGATCAGACTTCAAGCCACAAGTAAAACGGTCCAACCCCCGTGTCTCTATGATGTTCTGAAGCGGAGATATAAGGCTTTGTTTATTCCGTTGCTAGGGTACTAAGTTTGGTTGCTAGGGAGAAAATTGGCATCCCATAATGATCACTCTTCAAGCCACAAGTAAAACGGTCCAACCCCCGTGTCTCTATGTTGTTCTGATGCAGAGATATAAGGCTTTGTTTGTTGTGTTGCTAGGGTGCTCATATTTGGTTGCTAGGGGCGTGGCTTAATAACTCTGTAAGGATCCTGAGAGTCTGATTGGATGCCTGAATAAAATGAGCCCACCCCCATGTCTCTATGACAGTGTGATGCAAAGATATCTATCTGTGCATTTTATAATGGCAGTCTATGGGAGATGTTGCTAGGGTACCCAAAATTGTTGCTAGGGGCGTGGCTTAATAGCTTTGGAGAGATACTGGAAGACTGATTGGATGCCTGAGTAAAATGAGCCGACCCCCATGTCTCTACGACACTCTAGAATGAAGATATTCCATCTGGGACGTTTTTATTCCCTTATATGGGCGTGTTTCCTGCCCCATTATAAGTCAATGGGGAAATTTGGGTGCCTCTTACACCCCAGGGGTACAGCTTACACCCCAATGTGATGTATGTTCTTACAGAGCCTGCCAGCCTCTTCAACTGTGATAAGCCACAAGTTTCTACAAATTTTTCGTTCGCAGCTATGACCCGTCAAAGTTGGTCGTAATGTTAAGTCAATGGAAATTTTGGGGTGTTTGAGCCCCCCGTTTAGGAATTCGGTAGGTCCCATCAGTTAGAAAAGTCATAGCATAAATCTACGGACCAGTCTTAAAAGTTTTGTAAAGTTTTGTGGGTGTAGCTTAAAAGCTCTAGGAGGAGTTACAATTGGTAAAAGTGGGGATCAGAAGCAGAATAATAATAATAAGTTTAGATACAACAACAGTATGTTGGCTTTTTCAAGCCAACATAATAATAATATCCCTGAGGAATAGTAATAGTGATGCCTTGCATAAATGCAAGCACCACTAATTATAAATAATAATAATAAGTATGAGCAATAGTAATAGTGATGCCTTGCATAAATGCAAGCACCACTAATAAGCTTAGATCGAAGAACAGTATGTTGGCTTTGTCAAGCCAACATAATAATAATAATAAAAAGCCCAGTAACAACAGTACAGCGCATTTTCAATGCACTGTAATTAACTTTGTCAATGCATTTTGTAATGTTTACAATTAAAAAACAAATGAAATTATACAGTAGACATAACGTTAGACTATATACTGTTTTTTTGTGATTAAGCTGCAATCTTGTAAAAACGTAATAAGCCAGCAAATGCGGTAGGCTACTTTATTATTATGTGTCTACTCTGTCTACACTTGGCATAAACTTCTTATTATCCTATTACCATCATCTGTAGTTTAGTAGACATGCAGTAGCCTAATATTTGTATGAAATTGTGGAACATTACCTGGTCATTATCTTCGGAGTCCATCGCTGCATATTCACGCCCAACACTATCCTTACAGGTACGTACAGAGTGGGGGTGCGAAATTATGACAGTTGCAAGTTTTCCCCAGTGACTCTAGGGGTCGCTGTTTGACAAAAAGTCAAACTGCATGGAATGCCTTTAAAATCAAGTTTATTTACTAACACTTACACCATCCAGTATGTTTCACCATCCAGTTATTTTGCAGAAACCCCAGTGCTCCGTTATGCAAGTCAACTGATCCTAAAGCATATATATCCAATACAAAAGTAATCCCCCATAACTCCGTGTGACATATTGACGTCTTGTGAAGCAAATTAATCTGTTTTTGCAAGAAACTGAACAGTATTTATTTAAAACACTATTAGCGTGAATGCCAAAGCAGGAAACGCGCTTTACGTTCGAGGCGATCTTCTACTGGTGCCGTTTGGTGACTGTTGGCTATGGATGTCTGTCTCTCTGCGCCACCTATAGAGCGGGAGCGTGAAGTGCACTGGACAAAAGAGGCAGATTAAAAACAAAGTGTAAACAGCAATGTGTCTCTCTCGTTCCACTTCTAATCCAATCGACCGAAGGTGTCTTAATAACCAGGTGTAAAAATTAGGGCTGGGTATCGATTCAGATGTTCCAGATCGATTCAATTTCGATTCACAAGCTATCAAATCAATTCGATTTCGATTCTCGATTCGATTCCGGTTCTCGGGACGGTTTTTATACTCAATTCAACTCAATGAATATAGATTTAAAGGACCATTTCACCTGTGGAAACATTAATCTTTATTGAAAATTTGTCGTATTTGTAGTCGAAATATAACATACATTTTGAATTTGGTGCCTATTTGACCGAGAAAGGGGGTGTGAAAGTGGCATCAACGAACTATGAAGCACCTAAAACCTCCATTTTAAGCACTGAATGAAAGAATGACAGGCTCCTTGGTAACATTGCGCAAGGCAAAAAAGAGGGTGACATCTAGTGAAGAAGACTAGTAATTTGATTAACGTTAATCTTACATTCAGAAAAAAATTGATTCTGCTCTTTGAGAATCGATTCTGAATCGACCATGTTAAAAAAAAAAGATTAATCGAGAAATAGATTTTTTTTGCCCAGCCCTAGAAAAAATGTTGTGAAGACACCGCGTGACTGCCGCTGCCTGAACTGAGAGACCAATGACTAAAATAAATGACAAGGGGGTTGTCTGGTGTCACTTCACAGTGACCTGGGTCACCAGTACCAAAACAGTTGAGGGCGCTCTGCTGGACAAACAAGTACTTGCATCATTCAAAAACATTTCTTTGTTCTGTGAAAAACGTTCGTATCGGCTGCATATCTGTGGCTTACACGCCGATACAGATATATCTGCGACATTCTCATATGGCCGATAAAATCGGCAAAACGATAAATCGGTCGGGCTCTGTTTATTACCTTATATGCAAAGAGGGATTGATTTTTACTATTATAACGGTTTGTTCAGTTAAGTAGTGTTGTTGTAATTGTGTTAAAAACAGTAATATAACAGTAAATAAAAATTGGTTCAGCATATTGGTTATCAGACAAATAAGTTCCAAATAGTCGGTATCGGTTAAAAAAAACATTATCGGTCGATCTCTACTGAAGACAATCGGAGCACTTGGGGGTTTAGAACGACCCAGGGAAAAGTGATCATTTTGGGGTGAACTATCCCTTTAAAAATACTTCATCCCATTCTAGAAGTGTCATCATATAATGCAACAAGGATTCTGAAAGTCCTTGTCTGTACAAATAAAAAAATATTGCTCCGTTGGACGACTCCTACAAAAATGTGGATTACTCACAAATAATCATGCATTACATTAAGGCGCGATTTCCCAGACAGTGATCAGACTAGTCCTAGACTAAAATAAATGTAAGAGCTGTTCAAACTGAAAACAACTTGCACTGACATATCATAAAATACATCAGTGCCCTTTGTTTGGCCTCAAAATGCACACCAGTAATGTTTTTAGTAAGGCATGTTTGTTAAAACGAATTATATTTCATAAGGCCCAGTCCTGATTTAAAGGAATAGTCTACTCATTTTCAATATTAAAATGTTATTACCTTAACTAAGAATTGTTGATACATCCCTCTATCATCTGTGTGCGTGCACGTAAGCGCTGGAGCGTGCTGCGACGCTTCGATAGCATTTAGCTTAGCCCCATTCATTCAATGGTACCATTTAGAGATAAAGTTAGAAGTGAACAAACACATCAACGTTTTTCCTATTTAAGACGAGTAGTTATACGAGCAAGTTTGGTGGTACAAAATAAAACGTAGCGCTTTTCTAAGCGGATTCAAAAGAGTAACTATATTTTATGGCGTAATAGCACTTTTGGCAGTGCTTCGACTCGCCTGAAAAGTCCGCTCCCCTTCTCACTCTCATAATGGGAGAGGGAGAGTGTTACTGCACCGACTCGAAGTACTCCCAAAAGTGCTATTACGCCATAAAATATAGTTACTCTTTTAAATCCGCTTAGAAAAGCGCTACCTTTTGTTTTGTACCACCAAACTTGCTCGTATAACTACTCGTCTTAAATAGGAAAAATGTTGATGTGTTTGGTCACTTCTAACTTTATCTCTAAATGGTACCATTGAATGAATGGGGCTAAGCTAAATGCTATCGCAGCGCGCTCCAGCGCTTACGTGCATGCGCACAGATGATAGAGGGATGTATCAACAATTCTTAGTTAAGGTAATAACATATTTTAATATTGAAAATGAGTAGACTATTCCTTTAAGCTAATCCCTGTCTGGAAAACCAGCCCTATATGTTTTGTCATTGATCACTAGTTATATTGTTATTATTTTAATAAAATATTAACAAAAATAATAAAAAAAATTTGTTGCTGTATACAAATTTTAGTTTATTTGATGTGCAATGACCCATCTGTAATAACAGGACTGAGACCTGTCTTCTGTCTATATTTGTGAATCTAGAAAAAGATACAGAATCTCACTTCTTCATCCTTCTTTGTGTAAATAAGAGTGAAAAGACAATTTAATCGTTTCTTGTTTCTTTCAGATGTGAAGAGTGATTCATGTTTGGATATAGAAATAACGTCTTCAACATCAAAAGAGCGACTGACAGCACAAACTCTTTCCTGCATCACCTGTGGAAAGACATTCAGCTCAAAGAGACTTTTAGAGAGACATGAGAGAAAACACACAGAACAGAAACTCTTCACCAGATCTGAGATCAGCTTTACTACCTTACAAGAGAAGAAACTTCATTCAGAAGACCACAGAGAGAAGAAGAAGAAGAAGAAGCAGTTTCACTGTGAGCAGTGTGGGAGGATTTGTGCATCATCCTCTAAACTAAATATTCACATGAGGACACACAGTGATGAAAAGCCTTTCAACTGCACTGAATGTGGAAAATACTTTAAAACCAAACACAATCTTAAAGTTCATCAGAGAATTCATACAGGTGAAAAGCCTTACAAATGCTCTGAGTGTGAAAAGAGCTTCTCTAAATCATCTAATTTAAGGGTTCATCATCAGAGAGTTCATACTGGAGAAAAAACGTACGAGTGTACTCGCTGTGAGAAGAGATTTAGCTATAAAAGTGATCTGAAGAGACATGTGCGTTCACACACCAATGAGAGACCGTATCAGTGCAGTGAATGTGCAAAAACCTTTAGGGATTTACGTTTATTCAAAAAACACCAGCATATTCACTTTAAAGAGAAACTCTATCAGTGTTCATACTGTGATAAACGTTTCTGCCATAACTATAAGCTGAAAATCCATGAGAGAGTTCACACTGGAGAAAAACCTTACAAATGCTCTCAATGTGACAAGACTTTTCACCATTCACGTAACTTAACATTCCATGAGAGAGTTCACACTGGAGAGAAACCTCATCACTGTAGTGTCTGTGGGAAGAGTTTTAGTCGCAAATCAAACTTACTAAGTCACCAGAACATTCATACAGGTGAAAGACCTTACAAATGCACTCAGTGTGACAAGACGTTTACTTTTTCATCTAACTTAAAAGAACATCAGAGAGTTCACAATGGAGAGAAACCTTACGTCTGCGCTCAATGTGGAAAGCGCTTCTCTAGTTCATCTCAATTCATAGAGCATCAGAGAGTTCATACTGAAAAGAAATATCATCACTGTAGTCTCTGTGGAAAGAGTTTCTCTTGTTCATTTCAATTCAGAGTTCATCAAAGAGTTCATACTGGAGAGAAACCTTATCACTGTAGTGTATGTGGGAAGAGTTTTAGTGTAAAGGATACCTTACGTAGGCACCAGAGAGTTCATACAGGTGAAAAACCTTACAAATGCTCTCAGTGTGACAAGACTTTTGATTATTCAAGTCACTTCAGAGTCCATCAGAAAGTTCACACTGGCCAGCCAGCACCAGCATTTTTTATGATTTTCACAAAAGTTTAATGTCTTCCAGAAAACTTACAATATATCAAATGAAAAACAGGCCCTCTGCTTTCAAACAAAAAAAAAGTTTCATCCTACCTTCATTAGTTATCTTGTAATCACCTCTCAAATAAGGGATGGTTTCTTAAAAACACACCAAATTTTGAGCAAAAGGCTGAGATAATTGCATTTTTGTAAAGGACTTTTGATAGAGATCCAATAATTCCAATTCAGACCGATCCATAAAAAACATACACGGACATAAAGCTGTTGTATAAGTTGTGGAAGAGCACCACCTGGTGGATAATAGCGGTATTTCGGAAAGCCGGAATTACTCGTCATTGGCAGGGAAGCATTTTTTTTTCACTACAACAATGGTAGAAAACCGAAACGTGAATAATAGACTGAGGAGAAGAGCATCTAAATCACTATTAGAGAGGTGTGATGTGTGCTGCTTTTGGGCTTCCAGGGCTACTTGTAGGCTATAACTATATGACTGCAGGTGAAGGTGGCAATGTGATAAATATTGCATCTACTTTGACGTATGATGTCATATGACAGTCTAGTAGTGGTGTCCCATTTCTAAGGGGAATATTTTTAACCCTTCCCCTGTTCACACTGTTTTAGGAGGCAAGGTTAAGGGTTAGGCGTATAAAATAGAATTGGAATTGGGCCTAATAATCTATGGTGGGTTATTTGTGTATGGTGGTTAAAACATGCAAATAATAAACGTCCGCTAGACTGACCGAGCAGCTAATCAAACGTCTTGAACTTTTCAGCGCCTAGCACCGTGTGGGACCCACGTGACGTCCTGACGTGAAGTCAACGCCTTAGAAATAGCATTTTTTCAGCCAGGTGAGGTGCTAAACTGTTAAAGCGAAATTGAACCCTAGATATTTTAGCCTGTTATCAGGGGTAATTTATTTCCATTTTGCATTTTACATGAGAAAAAAATAAATTTGCACGATTTCGATAAATTAGATTGATGGTGTGTTGAAGCGAATTTTCGTAACGGTCTTTCGTAGACTCAATTGACCAGAATGCACTGCGTGAAACTGAGTCATATGGACTACCGGCACATCCGGGAACTTGACTGTAAATTTCGTCACCGCCCCTTTTTGGGGGATAAAAAAGCAGCCTTTCCATTGGCTTCCATTCGAAATAGCGGAACAAAGCAACGTTTTTACACAGCCGGCAGGCGTAAATAACTTATGAAATCACTCAGATTAAACATGTCGAGTAATTATCTGTGCACCCTGCTTGCCATGGAGCGCGAAAGATACATTGACACGTTTAATTTGGTCAATTAGAAGGCATGTCCCTTTCATTCTCACAGCGTCAAATTTGTGTAACAACGCCATCCAGTGATTGCTGGAAATATCGCTAGGCCAGTTAGTTGTATGAGTGGACGGAAAAGTGCACTCATTACTCTAAATATAAAGACATAATAAATAAATACGAAGTAACTTTCAAATACAAGTAAAATCATTTACTTGCTTCCCTGTTGACTCGAAGAGGTACGAGTAAATGTCCGGGTAAGACACCTCTGGCCAATAGGGAGCGTTGTTACACAAATTTGATGCTGGGAGAATGAAAGAGACATGTTTTTATATTGACCAAGTTAAATGTGTTGGTTTATCTTTTGCGCTCTATGGCGGGCAGGGTGGGCGGATGGTTGCTCGACATGTTTGGTCTGAGTGATTTCATGAGTTGTTTGCGCCTGCCGGCTGTGTACGAAGGTTGCTTTGTTCCGCTGTTTTGAATGGAAGCCAATGGAAGGTCTAGTCTGATTTCCCCCAAAAGTGGGCGTGAACCTGTTCATAGACATTCTATGACGTTGCGCCAATTGTGCGTATTAGCACAACCCACTAACCAATGATCGATGCAGCCTTAAGGCATGTTCTACTTCATGCGGCGCCACAAGGAACCGCGAATAATTGCGAAATCATACGGAGGAGTTTGCTTTTAAATCGCTCTCGCGGAACTTTGCCGTCATCCGGCTGCTGTTCCTTGTGGCGCTGTACTTTGAGGTCATCTGGCTGTCCATTCTTACGGCACAGCATGAAGTGGAACAAGCCTAATAGCTTCTTTTACCACTCAACCTGCTCTCAAATCAACTCAAGGTAACTTAAAGTTAGACAGCAGACGAACCGAACCAAACAGTAACTTCGCTTTTACCGTCTCTGAAGGGGAAATCACCAAAACCCTCAATAAAAGATGACTAGAACCTGTGCAGTATGTGGATGCAAGGACAACAAATTCAAGCCACCGGGAGTTTTTATTGCTTACATCAACGCGGCCCTCAGTTGGCACACCACTACTCAAAAATTTGAATATGCACCCAGCACTTTTGTCAGGAGGATTTCGAGTACTGTTTTTCAGCACAGTTTACCCACAGACTCATGATCAAAATATCTAAAACATAATTTGGCTTAGTTGTTGCTTGTTTTGGGTAACTACGATAAACATACTACACAGAAAGTTATCATGTTGTTGTTATTATGAACACAAGCAAAGCAAGCTAACGTTAGCTCATCCTGTGCAGCTGTCAATCAAAGAATGTTATCATTTACTGTCAATCATCTCGCATCAAGATCTGCCCCTATTCAGAACGTTCAGAAAATGTAAGACAGAGCGCACTGATTCATAACCACGCCCACCGGGGGGGAAACAATCCAACCGTCTCCATTGACTTTGTATTGCGAGAGGCTGCCTCCTTGTTATTTCTGGCTTATAACAAAAACAAAATAATGCCTAAAAGCTGCTGTGTGACAATATGTACAGCTAACAAGCCAAAGAACACAGAAATAAGTTTTTATAAGCTGTCGACTTCAAAAAATGAGCGTTTAAAGACACAAAAGTGGAAACAGGCAACTTTTCATAGTACTCCTATTAGTAGAACTGCGTCCACTAGGGGGAACTGTAGTCGTCGATCCACTTTTTTCTCCTTAAAGGCTGGGTTTTACTATTTGACAGCTTATAAAAACTTTGCATTCACACAGATACTGGAAAGGTCCCATAAGACACGTGACCTGTTTGAAATCCTGCACTTTCTTCTCGGCAGTGTCTGAAGTTTACTTATTATTCATTATTTCTCTCTCCAGAAACCACTCGCGTGCATTTTTGATAACGATATATCTTGTTGCGATGAGGCGTGGGCATTTTTGTGTGTTATAAGCTCATTTGAGCATGTGACACGATATTCTTTTATGCTGCTGAATGATCTCTGCTTCAGCGCTAATAGTGATGAGCTAACTTGTATTGTGTATGTGTGTGGTTGTTTTATTTTCAGGCAGCAAACATACTGTAACTATATATAAAAATGATAAAATATGAAAACAACACAAATTAACACTATTTTATAATCTCTTTTATAAACTCTTTTGTTATGTGTTAAACTCGTTTATTTTATGTTGTGTGCTATGTGATTTTAAGAATTGGTTTCAAAGTCTTAATGTCATGGGACCATAATGTCTTTGCTTGGATAGAAACACACTGAGAAAGAACTGTTCAGATTATTTAGTAACTGCTTTGTTCATTTTTACAATGATTACGTCTCCTGCCTACTGCTATAGGCGTATACGCAGACATGTCACACTTTCATTGCACAGACACCATATATTGTATAACAGTTTTTTTTACTTTATTATTAGTATTTTAATGACAATTACAGTCGAATGTTATGTTGTAAAAAAGCAAGAAAGTCATTGTACATGTATACAGATGAAAATAAAGGCTTTAAACTTCAACTGCACTTTTATTTGCACATTCAAGAGAGAGTGATTTAAAGTAATTTCTTCATATTCTTTAAAAACATTCTTTTATTTTAGGGGAAAAGGAAACAGTAGAATTCATTATCTTAAAACATAATGGGGCGGTTTCCCGGACAGGGATTAGACTAGTCCTAAACTAAAACATTTTTAAGAGTTGTCCAAACTGAAAACAACTTGCACTGACATATCTTAAAATACATCAGGGCCCTTTGTTTTGCCTCAAAATGCACACAGGTAATGTTTTTAGTACGGCATATTTGTTAAAACTTATATTTCCTAATTAAACTAAGGCCTAGTCCTGGATTAAGCTAATCCCTGTCCGGGAAGCCGCCCCATAAGGATAAAAATTTGAAAATAATAACCTACCAGGATGATAGAAAAGAAACAGTTTTGCTACGGTATTTGTATATAGACATGTATTTGTAGGCAATCAATCAGCTTTACTGAATGTGTGTATAGTCCTGACTATAAAATGCAAGTTTTACATTTAAAGGCAGGGTTTATGTTTTTGAAAAACTTTAGCTGAATAGCTGACAATAAAACTATGGCAAATCAAGTAACATCAGAAGACGTTGTGTTGATCTAACAAGCACATATTGTCCGAATGAGATATTTTTGTTTGAAGTTAAATGAACTTCTGTCCTGTCTTCCAGTGAGTTTACAGATGAAAGAAAGACACAGATATAAAAACATTAGCTGTGAGTTATGTGTGAAGACACTTTCTGATCATCAGAGATGAGTAACTGCAGTTCACCTGACAGATAACAATGATTAAAAACAACACAAAACACTTAATAAGATAAGACTGTTACTTACTCCAAAATTTTACCTTTAGTTTGATGGAGTATTGAGGACTTATTCTGGACAACCATCAACTGATATTTCAACACAAGTTTAGTTCAGATCAGACATGATTTAGTCTTTATTGCATTTTGGTCTGGTTTTGTTTTCGTAGTTTTGTGACTTTGATTTATGTTTTTTTTACTACCTAAAGAAAACGTGACAATTTTCCATCGTTTATAAAACATCCTTTTTGTTAATATTTAGGGTGTGGTTTTTAAAACGTTTTTAAAATGTTGTACTGCAACATTATTTATTTACAATGAAAATACAACGTTGTAAAAACTTTTGTGTTTGAATTTTTAATCTGATCATAATCTCTTTGTCCTACGATGTACTATCTATATGACTTTAAAAGCTTGGTGTTTTGACTATTCTTCAGCATTTAATTTCCCGTCTTCTTTCTCCAGTACAGCAGGAGGCGCTGCAGCTCTTTAGTTCGCAGATAAACTCACTAAAGAAAGAAAGAAAGAAAGAAAGAAAGAAAGAAAGAAAGAAAGAGAGCGCGTGTGTGATGTGTTTGTGTATCCTCAGTGTTTTCTCTCTTGCGTGTTTCATTGAGTGTAAACAGTCTCTTATCTCTGTGTATTTTAGTGTTGAGACATTGAGTAGGAACTGATCTGTCCATGCTGGATATATTGATGATTTCATCACAGAAATCTCTCAGCTGAAGAAAGAGGTGGCGGTACTGGAGACAAAGCTGAGGTCAAGAGGAGATATAGCAATGAATCGAGAGGTTTGTTCAGCTTAAACATCATTTACCTAAATCAGACACATCAAATAATTTCTAATCTTACTGTCTGTGTGTGTTGTCAGGATGTGGATTGTTGTGAATCTTCAGTGTATGTGACTGATGATGGGAGTCTGGATTCAGTGTGGATGAGCAGAGATCAGAGCCGCACACCACAGCCACTGCTGGACTCTAAACTCTCTGAAGAGAAATCCAGACACACACAGGACTCCGATCTCAGTCTGACTTTACTCTGTTATACTGAGTCAAAGCCCACAGACACTCAGAACACTACAGTGTGTGACAGTAAACAGAGCTTACAGGAGGATCAAACCTCCACAGAGTCTCTGGATTCTGTCTGTAACGCTGGAGAACAGCAGCAGATCCTGCAGACCAAACTGAAGATGTGTTCAGTTAAACTCATCGACTGCATGAACCTCATGATGAAGATTAAAACTGAACCCACAGAAACCAAACCTGAACCCACAGAAACCAAACCTGAACCCACAGAAATCCAAACTGAACCCACAGAAATGAAACCCGAACCCACAGAAATGAAACCCGAACCCACAGAAATGAAACCCGAACCCACAGAAATGAAACCCGAACCCACAGAAATGAAACCCGAACCCACAGAAATCCAAACTGAACCCACAGAAATCCAAACTGAACCCACAGAAATCCAAACTGAACCCACAGAAATCCAAACTGAACCCACAGAAATCCAAACTGAGCCCACAGAAATCCAAACTGAGCCCACAGAAATCAAAACTGAGCCCACAGAAATCAAAACTGAACCCACAGAAATCAAAACTGAGCCCACAGAAATCAAAACTGAACCCACAGAAGAGGAAGGTCGAAATGAGGAACATGATGATTTTAATCCATCAGGTATGTCTCCTTAATTATAGTTGCGTTTTGAACATTTTTAACTGTCATGTGAGCAACGGTTTTGGGTTTTCAGTTATAAACTCACTAATTAAAAGACCAAAAAGTGTAAGTACTAAAATGTTAAAGGAGTTTAAGATCTCTTTAATACTTATTGAGCAACAGGCATGTGGGCTTAAAGGGTTAGTTCACCCTAAAATGATAATTTGATCATAAATCACTTACTCCTGTATTGTCCTTAACCCCAAAGTGCTCCGATTGTCTTAAGATCATATTTTTAGATATTTTTATTAAATTCGGGACTGGAGGCGTCTGTGTGTCACATTGACTTTAGTTAGTTTCACAATCCTTTCCTCAGAAAATAATTAAGGCCCATCAGTCGTTCAATAATATAATAATAATATTAAGTGAAGAGAACACTTTTGTAGCGAAACCAAAACAAATGATTTTTTAAATAATTATAGACCCCTTCACCGTTCACGTCACAGTCGGTTCCCACTGCGCATGTCAAGGTCAGAAAAGTCATTACAGCAGATTGAGTTGCGTGTTATTCTGTATCGTAAAAAATGCCTACTTACGTTGTGGGCTCTGAAAATCGCACCAGGTCTTCCATTAAGTTTTCGTGATTCATGCAGAATCTCAAAAACAAAAAAATACAACATCTGCGGCTGCAAGAAATTAACGTGCAGACTGAGACAATGCAAATATCAAAGAGGCTTGTGTTTGTGGTGCTCACTTCATTTGAGGTAAGTCATAATTTTTCAGCCCTGTTAGATTAAATTTTAAAGCCTCGATTGTATGAACAGTTTGACCCCATGCTGCGCGCGCACCCGATAGTCATTCAATGTTTACAAACCTTGAAGGGGTCTATGCAAACATGGTCAACCCTAATCAAACAAACCTGAAGCACCTTAATTAGCTGCTTCAGGTGTGTTTGTTTAGGTGTTGCAGCTAAACTCTGACACTGGCCCTCCAAGAGCAGGATTGGTGACCCCTGTTTTAAGTAGGGATGCACCGATCCGATATCTGGATCGGGTATCGGGTGAGCCGGGCCCTTTTTGCTGGATCGGTTATTGAACAAACAGGAGCGATCCAATTCCGATACTGTTGGTTACCCGTAGTTGTTACTCACAAGCGATTAAAACAACAAAGTATTATAAAAGCACCATAAATGTTTTCATGCACTATATTCAAAGTCTTCTTAATACACTCTATAGTCTATAGCAGGGCTATTCAATTGGCGGCCCGCGGGCCAAACCCGACCCCCAAGGTAATTTGATCCGGCTCTTTATGTAAAAAAAAGACTCTAGAATAAATTTAGTAAGTTAGAAAACGGGCCCTACAGTAACGAATTGATGAGCGTGCGTCTGTTCATACAGCATGAGCTGCAGAGCGCGAGTCACGTGACTGGTGCGAGCAGCTGTGTCAGGTGTTTATATTCGCGCTTTAGTCCACAACACGAGCCTCCCCCGCTCACCCCCGCGTCTCAAGACGCGATGACTGACAGTGGTGAGTTAAGAGACCAGACTCTATGGCTGTTTTAACTTTATTTTTTGTATTTCCAGCTTAAAAACACTGCCTTTTCCGACAATTGTTGTCTGTCTGATATGTCAGCTCAATGATGACTTGCTTATCCACAATGACATTAACGTTAGATGTCTTAAAGGAAACGCGTTGAAACGATTTTGTGAACTAGACAAAAAGATCCTGCCATTTCTCCAAAATTCAAAGCAGACAAAGGCTCAAATATTATGCGAGTCATTGTTCTTACACAAGAATGCAATTAAAGCGAGTAACAGTTAATCGCCCATCGCTCACAGCCCAGCACCTGCACCACTCTTATTAGAAGCTAGCCTAATGTTTGCCAATTATTAAGATTGCTGTTATAGTTTAAATAGGGCTACTGTAATAATACGCTTTGACAAAAAACATCATAAAACAATTAGGTTCCATATTATTATCTTTTTGTTATGTGCACTGAAGTGAGTAAATGAGTTAAATTCTCAATGAGTGTGATATGGCTCTTATTTAACTCTTTAAATGTAGAATAAAGCTTACTATAACATGAGTATGTTTAACTGTAGGAAAATGTAGTCATCATCATCACTGATATATCGCCGGCCCCTCATTTGAGATGCTTTTCGTGAACTGGCCCCCATGACAAACTAATTCAATAGCCCTGGTCTGTGATGTGAAGGAATCAATGCATTTAAAGATATTTAAGTTCACAGAAACTCTAACTTATTCGCACTGGTGGTGAAGCGGACAGATGAAACACGTCATTCACAAACGCACACACATGATAACTGTAGGCTATTTTAAAGATCTGATTTTGTAAAGTCTCAGTAAGCCGTTGGATGGTTGCAATTCACTATGTGCTGAACACAGGGCGAATCTATTCTCTTTGTTATGAACTTTTCATTGCATCGAGCGAGGATTCCCATGGAGGGTGCTTCAAGAGCATAAATTCTGCGCCCAGGAAGGCATAATCGTAGCGTACAGGATGATTTATGTTCATCAATTCTGCGCCCGGGATCTGCATAAAAAGTTGGTCAAGCGCATAATTCCCAAAATAACCATCTGCACGCTAAAGCTGTGACAGTTTTGCGCCATTAAGGAAAATATATTTAGCATATTTATTTGATCAAACGTGCCTATTATATGTTCTCCTAAACACTGCCATGATTAATAATTAACGTTTTTGTAACTTGTAAATCATTAAGTGTGCTTGCAAAAGCACACTTATTGTTCTTCTTAAGTTTTATTATTCTTATTCTTATTAAGTGTGCTTGCAAAAGCACACTTATTGTTCTTCTTAAGTTTTATTATTAAGTGTGCTTGCAAAAGCACACTTATTGTTCTTCTTAAGTTTTATTAAGTGTGCTTGCAAAAGCACACTTATTGTTCTTCTTAAGTTTTATTATTGTTATTATTATTATTCCCGGGTAGATTTTTTGTGTCAGCTCTAGCGACCAGACCGTTTGACGCAGAGACACCGTTCAAACTTTAAAATGTTCGGGCAGTACCGGTGTAAGTTGCTTGAGAGGATGAAGTCACAGATCCATGTCGTTCGGCCGCCATATTGGAATGAACACAAAACCTTAAAAAAGTTTCACAGGTCACAAATTTTGTCCAAACTTCATGAAATTCCACGTACGCGATCCTTGGACCGAGCCTCACAAAAGTTACTAGAAGGATTTTTGATTTTCGGAAGCGTTTGCGCGCCACAGCCCAAACTAAATGTGCGTCAACGCCGCCAAAACAGGAAGTAGTTCAAATCTCAATATGTCTGTAACATTTATTAACCAAAATTTTTATATGAACTCTTTACTCCAATGTGAAGATGCCCAAGATAAAAAAACATTGCAGTAACATGTCTATATTATGTTATTTTCACTTTAAAATGTCCAATTAAAACCTGTGTAAAAAATAAAAAATGTCATTAGCCTTTACCAGTAGAGGGCAGCCTTTACGTTCAAACGTGTTTTTTAGACAGAATGTAAAGATAGCGGCAGCCATCTTTAGAAGCTAAGCTAACAGGCTATTGCTCCGTGGAAAAGTTTGAATAACAATGGCGGGACAGATTCCTGGATACATATTTTTAGAATCATAAACTTCATCTTATTCACTATACAGTATGCGGTTTCGGACGCAAAACTGCAAATGGATTTTATATTCTGAATGCTTGAATCAACGCGAGCTCTCTGGAGAACGTGCATTTTCACATACAGGTAGGAATTATATGATTCAGACATATTTTAATCCCTTTCTTTTATTTCAGTGATATATGGCACGACAAGTTTAATTCCCTTTTTCATCAATGTAATACATTGTAAACGTATTAGTTTCGCTCGCGTCAGTATCGCGTCCTCGCTCGCGTGATCGTTTGGCGTCGGCTCTATGACAGCTGCATGATTTAAATGATTGTGAATTGACGCGAAAAAGTGTCACTTTACCTTAAATCATGCATGTGACGCCAAGTGTATTTAAACAGTCATGACTTTCAGAAATGTATGACACATTTAAAAACACAGCTTTTGCCAGAAGACTGCGTATATGCCATTTACATGATCTTCAGGTAAGAAGATACATATATCTAAATCGTATGCTTAGCTACTGTTGAACGGGAACACGATTGATTGCATTATGCTGTCAATCACTGAGGGAAATATTTTCTTTTATCATTAATTTCACAGTCTGGGTCGACAGAGGCGCGGGCGCCGCAAAATCTTTATTTTTCAATCACTCCGCAAAGAGACTTAGATAACTCTGCTGATTTTGGACTTACATATATGATTTATACATCATTTAAAAATTTAAAGTGTCTAGTATTTTTTCTGTCCACTCCCATTAAAAACAGAATGTTGTGCTTTTCGCAAAATTAAGAAAATAAACATAATGCGGGTTTGCTCTCTCTCTTAGTGACGTCCTTTCAGAAACACGTCAGAAAAATGAGCTGTAACTTAACGAATTGTTTTCATAGAAACATAAGATAAATGTCTACATAATGCTTGGAATGTCTGCTTTTAAATGGTGTAAGTGAAATCGAAAACAAATATTGTACTTCGTTGTTAACTGTATTAAAAGAGGGAGATGTACCGTCTCTCATGTTACTGCATTATTTATAAAGAGCCACGCCCCGCTCCATTGAAGAGAAGAACAGAGATCATCCATATTCATTAGTCAACGCCACAACGAATGTTTTCTCTGTGCTTGCTCATACAGCAAAGGCTCAAATATTATGCGAGTCATCGTTCTCACAAAAGAATGCAATTTAAACGAGTAAGTTAATCGGCCATCGCTCACAGCCCAGCATCTGTCCTGCACCACTGTATGCGTATCGCGCTGACAAACATACACGTGATTTTACTGCTCTGATGAAATCTAAAAGTATAATTTCTCTTATTAGAAGCTAGCCTAATGTTTGCCAGTTATTAAGATGGCGGTTGTAGTTTAAATAAAGGGTTGTGAAATAATAAGCTTTGACAAAAAACTGCATAAAACAATTTTATGTTCCATATTATAAACTTTTGGTTATGTGTACTTAAGTGAGTAGATATGGCTCTTATTTACACCTTTAAATGTAGAATAAAGCTTACTCGGGTATCTTACAATGCACTTATGTTGTTATGCAGTTTTAAAATACAAAATACAAACATGTCTGGATGTAGATAAAGCCTACTTGGTCATATTACAATGCACAAGTTTTGTTGTATGCAGTTTGAAAATACATGTTTGTAGAAAAAGTATATTGTACAATGCACTTATTTTGTTGTTATGCAGTTTCAAAATACAACATGAGTATGTTTAAATGTATATGTCGTCATCATCACTGATATATCTCTGGCCCTCATGACAAACTAATTGAATAGCCCTGTCGTAGACGCTCAACACACAATCATATTCATAAATAGTAAAGAAATGAAACGATATTAGGCTATCAGTGCTGCTGTCGCTCTTTCCTATCGCTTATTTTAAAAATGAGCTTATGATCAATAAAATGCAGCTTATATCTGCTGCTTTTTGTGACGTGAACTCTGGCCTACATTAAAGGTGCAGTGTGTAATTTTTAGAAGGATCTCTTGACAGAAATGCAAAATAATATACAAAACTATATTATCAGGGGTGTATAAAGACCTTTCATATGGCTCTTATATGGCCGTTATGTTTTTATTACTTTAGAATGAGATGTTTTTATCTACATACACAGAGGGTCCCCTTACATGGAAGTCGGCATTTTGTGCCACCATGTTTCTACAGTCTTAATGGACAAAATCATGACATGTTTGTCCTGTGGTGGCTACCGTAGCTTCTCTATGCATTTCAAAAGCGAGGGGTGAGCTGTGAACTGAGCTTTTGGTTGCAATTTGGAACCTCACCACTAGATGCCGCTAAAATGTACACACTGCATCTTTAAGTCTCATGTTTTTAAGATTATCTTAAGTACTAAAGGATTTTTGGTATATTATGTACAAAATTAGTGTGTAAAATATGGCACTTCAAAGGGATTGTTCACTCAAAAATTAAAATTATTTAAATTACAATTCTAAAAAAAATTTAATAAGAAAACACTGAGGGCTTGACATTAACTTTTTGAGGAACTTGTCCTTCGGACAAGTAAATTTGTGTTTCACTTGTCCATGCACAAAAGTCACTTGTCCGGGTAAAGTTTTATAATATAATGTATTTTTTGTGTTTTGATAATCAGTGGCAGAGCAAGGGATTTTTCATAGAGGAGTCGGACAACTAATTTTTTCTTACACTTGTCCTACAAAAAATCCACTTGTCCCGGACAAGCGGACAAGTCTTAATGTCGAACCCTGAACATGTGCAGCACAGCCGTTATAGTTGGTTCTAGGCCAGTGGTTCTCAACTCCAGTCCTCGGGACCCACTGCTCTGCACATTTTGGATTTCTCCCTTATTTAACACACCTGATTCAGATCATTAGCTCGTTAGGATAGATTCCATGAACTAAACTGAGTGTGTCAGATATGAGAGACATTCAAAATGTGCAGAGCAGTGGGTCCCGAGGACTGGAGTTGAGAACCACTGTTCTAGGCTAGCTAGCTATCCCTGTATTTACATAAAATGGTCTGTGCTAAGCCCCGGATGTCCTTAAATGCTGGAAGCACCCCTGGTTACAAGCCTGTATACATTTCTGTGTGTGTGTGTGTGTGTGTGTGTGTGTGTGTGTGTGTGTGTCAGGAATGCTTTCACGTATTGAAACCAAACTTTGTACATGAACTTGGGACTCCAATGCGAGGATGCACAAGATAAAAAACATTCTAAAATGTAACATTTCACAAATCACGTTAGTGACCGCACCAGAGCAAGCACACTTTTGCGGTTCCTCCGGAAGTGCATTTTCTAGTTAGGGCCCGAGCACCGAGGAGCAGGCCAGAATGGCCTGCACCGTGGGTGCAAAGCCCTATTGTTTTTGCTCTGTTTATTATTATTATTATTTTTCTTCTTCTTCTTCTTCTTCTTCTTCTTCTTCTTCTCCGAAATGGATCGCATTTTTGAGGGCCTAAACATACCCGAAAACTCATGAAAATTTGCACACGCGTCAGAAGTGGCGAAAATTTACATGTAGTATAGGCGTCAGAAGTGGGCGTGTAAAAATGGCTCGATAGCGCCACCTGCAAAATTTCAAGAGAACAGCCCCCCCACTACGAAAAACGTACAGATACGAAATTTGGTAGGATCATCTATCACTCCAAGACCTACAAAAAAGTCTCTTGGAGCGAACCTCTAAACCCCACAGGAAGTCGGCCATTTTGAATTTTCTCTGTCATTTTTGGACATTTCCAAGCGTCGTACTTTAACGAACTCCTCCTAGAGATTTACTCTGATCATCATCATATTTGGTCAGTATCATCTAAAGGCCTTTGCGATGCTAAATTGCGGAGCTTTTGACTTTTCGTTGGAGGGCGTGTCCTTGGCGGCCTGGGAAAGTTTGATGTTTCGCCATGAAACAGGAAGCTGATGTAATTCAGGCATACGTTGTCCGATCTGCCCCTGACTTCACACGTTTGATAAGAGTCTTGGCCTGAACACATTTCAATGCCAATATTCAGCTTCAGTCCTAGCGCCACCTAAAGGTAGCAGGAAATGCCTTGTTTTACACTGTGATTTACTGTTCTCAGAGATTTAATCAAATCATTATCATATCAGGTGAGACTGATCTTAAGCCCTTTGCGATGAAAAATTACGAAGATCTTGACTTTTCGTTGAAGGGCGTGTCCGTGGCGGCCTGGCAAAGAGTGATGTTTCGCCATGAAACAGGAATCTGTTGCAATTCAGGCATACATTATCCGATCTGCCCTATACTTCACACTTTTGATAAGGGTCCCAGCCTGAACACATTAATATAACAACAATCAGTTACAGTCACAGCGCCACCTGCTGCACACAGGCGGTGTGGCACATCAGTTTCCCTTTGAATATCCACCTATATTTGCCCACTATAATTAAGATCCCCCTGGTTAACTGCTTTACTAATAGCATAGGGTAGCGGTGCACATGCGTGCGAGGGCCCTTCCATCGCTGCTTGCAGCTTTAATTAGGGCCCGAGCACCGAGGAGCAGGCCAGAATGGCCTGCACCGTGGGTGCAAAGCCCTATTGTTTTTGCTTCGTTTATTATTATTATTATTATTTTCCGAAATGAATCGCATTTTTGAAGGCCTAAACATGCCCGAAAACTCATGAAATTTTGCACACGCGTCAGAAGTGGTGAAAATTTACATGTGGTATAGGCATCAGAAGTGGGCAAGTAGAAATGGCTCAATAGCGCCACCTGCAAAATTTCAAGAGAACAGCCCCCCCGCTACGAAAAACATATAGATACGAAATTTAGTAAGATCATCTATCACCCCAAGACCTACAAAAAAGTCTCTTGGAACTAAGCTCTAAACCCCACAGGAAGTCAGCCATTTTGAATTTTCTCTGTCATTTTTTGACATTTCCAAGCGTCGTACTTTAACGAACTCCTCCCAGAGATTTAATTCGATGCTCATCATATTTGGTCAGTATCATCTAAAGGCCTTTGCGATGTTAAATTGCGGAGATCTTGACTTTTCGTTGGAGGGTGTGTCCGTGGCAGCCTGACAAATTTCAGCGTTTTCGCCATGAAACAGGAAGTTGTTCTAACTCAGGCATACAATGTCCAATCAGCCCCACGCTTCACATGTTTGATAAGGGTCTTGGCCTGAACACATTTCAATGCCAATATTCAGCTTCAGTCATAGCACCACCTAGAGGTAGTAGAAAATACCATGTTTTACGCTGGGATTTACTGCTCTTAGAGATTTAATCAAATCATCATCATATCTGGTCAGACTGTTCTTAAGCCCTTTGCGATGATAAATTGGGAAGATCTTGACTTTTCGTTGAAGGGCGTGTCCGTGGCGGCCTGTCAAAGTGTGATGTTTCACCATGAAACAGGAAGCTGTTGTAATTCAGGCATACATTGTCCGATCTGCCCCCGACTTAACACGTTTGATTAGGATCCCAGCCTGAACACATAAACATGGCTTAATTTAGTAACAGTCATAGCGCCACCTAGAGGCAGCAGGAAATGCCATGTTTAATGCTGTGACTTACTGCTATTAGAGATTTAACCATATCAACATCATATTTCATCAGTCTAATCTCAAGACCTTGTGTGATGATAAAAAGCAACGACCTTGACTTTTCATTAAAGGGCGTGTCCGTTGCGGCCTCGCAAAGTATCGTTAAATGAATCACATTTTTGACAGCCTAAATAAGCTCAAAAAGTCATGAAACGTTGCACACATGTCAAAGGTGGCAAATATGTTCATGAGATATAGGCTTCAGAACTTGGGGTGTTAAAATGGCTCTATAGCGCCACCTACAAAAATTCAATAGAGCAGCCCCCCCACTACGTTAATCGTACAGATACGAAATGCGGTAGGATCATGTATCACCCCAAGACCTACAAAAAAGTCTCTTGGAGCAAAGCTCTAAACCTCACAGGAAGTCAGCCATTTTGAATTTTCTCTGTAATTTGAGTGCAAATTTTGCCATTTCTTGCCTTCGTATTTTAACGAACTCCTCCTATACATTTAATCAGATAATCATCATATTTTGTGTGTGTCATTTAAAGGGCTTTGCAATGCTAAATTGCGGAGATCTTGACATTTCAATGGAGGGTGTGTCCGTGGCAGCTTGCCAAATTTCTGTGTTTCTCAAAGAAACAGGAAGTTGTTCTAACTCGGATTTAAAATGTCCAATCTGACCCATGCTTCACAAGTTTGATAAGTGTCCTGTCCTGAACACATCAACATGCCAATACTCAGTAAAAGTAGTAGCGCCACCTGCTGGAAGCAGAAAGTGACATGTTTAACACTGTGATTTACGGCTCATCTAAATGTATTCAGATCATCATCATATTTGGTTAGTCTGAACTTAGGGACTTCACAATGATAAATTGTGAGGATCTTGACATTTCGTTAAAGGGGCGTGTCCGTGGTGGCCTGTCAAAGTTTGATGTTTCGCCATGAGAAAGCTGTTGTAACTCAGGCATGCAATGTCCGACCTGTCACAGACATCATACGTTTGACAAGGGTCCTGGCCTCAACACATCAATGTTACAACGATCAATTACAATCATAGCGCCACCTGCTGCACAAAAAGAGCTGTGGCACTTCAAAGTTCCTTTGAATATGCACCTATATTTACCCACTGAAATTTCAATCCCCCTGGTTTATTGCTTTACTAAGGCCATAGGAGTGGCGGTGCACATGCGTGCGAGGGCCCTTCCATCACTGCTTGCAGTTTTAATTATTATTTATTCTTCTTCTTCTCCAAAGTGAATCGCATTTTTGAGGGGCGAAACATGCTCGAAAACTCATGAAATTTTGCACACATGTCAGAAGTGGCGAAAATTTACATGTGGCTTAGGCGCCAGAAGTGGGCGTGTAGAAATGGCTCGATAGCGCCACCTGCAAAATTTCAAGAGAACAGCCCCCCCGCTACGAAAAACGTACAGATACGAAATTTGGTAGGATCATCTATCACCCCAAGACCTACAAAAAAGTCTCTTGGAGCGAAGCTCTAATTCCCACAGGAAGTTGGCCATTTTTAATTTTTGGCTTGATTTTTGTGCAAATTTGGTCATTTCCAGGCTTCATACTTTAATTAACTCCTCCTACAGATTTAATCAGATCATCGTCATATTTGGTCAATCTCATCTAAAGGCCTTTCCGATGTTAAATTGCGGAGATCTTGACTTTTTGTCGGAGGGTGTGTCCGTGGCGGCCTGACAAATTTCAGCATTTTCGCCATGAAACAGGAAGTGGCTCTAACTCAGGCATACAATGTCCAATCTGCCCCACGCTTCACATGTTTGATAAGAGTCTCGGCCTGAACACATTTCAATGCCAATATTCAGCTTTACTCATAGCGCCATCTAGAGGTAGGAGGAAATACCATGTTTTACGCTCTGATTTACTGCTCTTAGAGATTTAATCAAATCATCATCATATTTGGTCTGACTGATTTTAAGCCCGTTGTGGTGATAAATTGCAAAGATCGTGACTTTTCGTTGAAGGGCGTGTCCGTGGCAGCCTGGCAAAGTGTGATGTTTCACCATGAAACAGGAAGCTGTTGTAATTCAGACATACATAGTCCGATCTGCCCCCAACTTCACACATTACATAAGGGTCCCGGCCTGAACACATCAACATGGCATAATTCAGTATCAGTCATAGCGCCACCTAGAGGCAGCAGGAAATACCACCTTTTATGCTGTGACTTACTGCTCTTAGAGATTTAACCATATCAACATCATATTTCATCAGTCTAATCTCAAGACCTTGTGTGATGATAAATAGCAACGACCTTGACTTTTCGTTAAAGGGCGTGTCCGTTGCGGCCTCGCAAAGTATCGCTAAATGAATCCCATTTTTGACAGCCTAAACGAGCTCAAAAAGTCACGAAACGTTGCACACGTGTCAAAAGTGGCGAATATTTTCATGTGATATAGGCTTCAGAACTTGGGGTGTTAAAATGGCTCTATAGCGCCACCTACAAAAATTCAATAGAGCAGCCCCCCCGCTACATTAATCGCACAGATACGAAATGCGGTAGGATCATGTATCACCCCAAGACCTACAAAAAAGTCTCTTGGAGCAAAGTTCTAAACCCCACAGGAAGTCAGCCATTTTGAATTTTCTCTGTAATTTGAGTGCAAATTTTGCCATTTCTGGCCTTCGTATTTTAAAAAACTCCTCCTATAAATTTAATCAGATAATCATCATATTTGGTGAGTGTCATCTAAAGGGCTTTGCAATGCTAAATTGCAGAGATCTTGACATTTCAATGGAGGGTGTGTATGTGGCGGCTTGCCAAATTTCTGTGTTTCTCAATGAAACAGGAAGTTGTTCTAACTCAGGTTTAAAATGTCCAATCTGACCCACGCTTCACAAGTTTGATAATTGTCCTGTCCTGAACACATCAACATGGCAATATTCAGTAAGTTATAGCGCCACCTGCTGGAAGCAGGAAATGACATGTTTTACACTGTGATTTACTGCTCATTAAAATGTATTCAGATCATCATCATATTTGGTCAGTGTGAACTTAGGGACTTCACAATGATAAATTGTGAAGATCTAGACATTTCGTTAAAGGGGCGTGTCCGTTGTGGCCTGTCAAAGTTTGATTTTTCGCCATGAGAAAGCTGTTGTAACTCAGACATGCAATGTCCGACCTGTCACAGACATCATACGTTTGACAAGGGTCCTGGCCTCAACACATCAATGTTACAACAATCAATTACAATCATAGCGCCACCTGCTTCATAAAGGAGTAGTGGCACTTCAAAGTTCCTTTGAATATCCACCTATATTTATCCACGGAAATTTCAATCCCCCTGGTTTATTGCTTTACTAATGCCATAGGGTAGCGGTGCACATAAGTGCGAGGGCCCTTCCATCACTGCTTGCAGTTTTAATTATTATTATTTTTCCCGGGTAGATTTTTTTGGCCAGCTCTAGCGCCTAGACCGTTTGACACAGAGACACCGTTCAAACTTTAAAATGTTCGGGCAGTACCGGTGTAAGTTGCTTGAGAAGATGAAGTCACAGATCCATGTCGTTCGGCCGCCATATTGGAGAGAATACAAAACCTTAAAAAAGTTTCACAGGTCACAAATTTTGTCCAAACTTTATGAAATTCCACGTACGCAATCCTTGGACCGAGCCTCACAAAAGTTACTAGAAGGATTTTTGATTTTCGGAAGCGTTTGCGCGCCACAGCCCAAACTAAATGTGCGTCAACGCCGCCAAAACAGGAAGTAGTTCAAATCTCAATATGTCTGTAACATTTACTAACCAAAATGTTTATATGAACTCTTTACTCCAATGTGAAGAGGCCCAAGATAAAAAAACATTGCAGTAACATGTCTATATTATGTTATTTTCACTTTAAAATGTCCAATTAAAACCTGTGTAAAAATAAAAAATGTCATTAGCCTTTACCAGTAGAGGGCAGCCTTTACGTTCAAACGTGTTTTTAGACAGAATGTAAAGATAGCGGCAGCCATCTTTAGAAGCTAAGCTAACAGGCTATTGCTCCGTGGAAAAGTTTGAATAACAATGGCGGGATGTAGTTTTAATGTTAAAATGGCAAAATGGAATTTAAAAGAGCTTTTCAGAGAATCGGTGTTCCTTTAAGAGCCACAATACAGCGAAGAGCTGAGGAAGAGAAAGCAGAGAAGCCCGGAGAAGAGGCGACACCCTCAGACTCTGCTGCGAGCTCGTGGAGGACTCAGTAACCTCGGCTGCCACCCAATCTTCGTATCGTATATGGACAGATTCCTGGATACATATTTTTAGAATCGTAAACTTCATCTTATTCACTATACAATATGCGGTTTCGGACGCAAAACTGCAAATGGATTTTATATTCTGAATGCTTGAATCAACGCGAGCTCTCTGGAGAACGTGCATTTTCACATACAGGTAGGAATTATATGATTCAGACATATTTTAATCCCTTTCTTTTATTTCAGTGATATATGGCACGACAAGTTTAATTCCCTTTTTCATCAATGTAATACATTGTAAACGTATTAGTTTGTAAAGACGTCAGTTTCGCGTCCTCGCGTGGCAGTGGTCGTTTGGCATCGGTATTTTGGTTGATTGCGAGATTTGTATTTTGTTTTTGGATTGCTATCTTGTGTTTCTGGCGCGTTCGCGGATTGATGGCTCATTTGGGTCGTTTTCATTGCAGGGTGTTGCAAATGGGTGGGTCTTTTGAGTCGACTCTTTGCAGGGCGGATGGGCCGAATGTTTTGGAGTGGTTCGCGAATCAGTTTGAATGAATTGTTCAGATCGCTTCAAACACGGAATCGTCCGAAGCTGTTTTACTCGTAACCTATGTAGAAACACGCAGAATATAACCAGTGTTGGGTGACGTGGAAATTAATTTACCAATCTTTTAACTAAAAGCAAAACTTCACACATGTACCCGCCATTACATACGCGCGACCGCCGACCTGTTCGTCGTCAGACACAGTTAAACGCGTGCAACCTCCAGAAACACTGTAGCACAGATTGAAGAAAATCCATGATCCATGAATTCGATGATTGACGTCTGATTCGCTGTTTAATGTACTGTATGATGTAAGTGATTCTCACAAAACACACGTGACATGACAACGTAAGAAAACATGAGTTTTGTTATAGTGTAAACTGTCAATGTCCTCAGACCATCTTAGGAGATTCCAACTTTATACATATACAAAACTGTTGTCAGTTTACTTGTCTGATATTTCAGCTACAAGCTACATCAACATTGAGACTAAAGTTAATTTGTTAATTTGAAATGCTTGTCTATTCTGTGCTTGTATTCTTTTTCTGTACTGTTGGTGTATGTTGCAGTTTTACACATACTGTAGAAGTGCCCTTCATAAGTATTCTTCTGTTTGTTGTGGAGTCAAGAAATGTCTAAACATTAAAAGATGAACATGAGACAAAAGTACAGAATCTGTCACATTATTTTTTTTAATGGGCACTGAGCTGTGTCCTGACTGTTTACACATGAAAAGCATAAAATATGTAGGATCAGTTTGATTCACTTATGTGCATTTGTGTACAATACACATAAGTCAGCATTTAATGCTGTTGTTCTTTGTTGTTAAAGCATGTATGTGTTGAAACATAAACAAAGGTTAATAAAATGTGACATTCTAAACTTCTGGCATACTGATATTTATCTTACCAATTTCTGGTCTCCACATCAAACAGAAAAAGCTTGTCTTTATTGTTCTGATACTTATGGAGGGCACTGCGTGTGTGTGTGTGTGTGTGTGTGCGCGTGTGTGTGTGTGTGTGTGCGTGCGTGTGTGTGTGCGTGTGTGTGCATATATCTAGATTTATTTTTTCATGAGTAACTAGTAACTCGCTACTTGAGTATTATTTTCATTGCATACTTTTTACTTCTACTTGAGTAATTATTTATTTAGTTACTTTTACTTTAACTTCAGTAAAGTTTTTGGCTACTCTTTCCACCTCTGTTAAAATCTTCATGAATCTAGGCTGAGTTTGCCACGTTGAAGCCTAAATAATCAGACAGATAGTAAGTTAATCGCCCATCGCTCACAGCCCAGCACCTGCACCACTGCATGCGTATCGCGCTGACAAACATACACCTGATTTTACTGCCCTGACGAAATCTAAAAGTATAATTTCTCTAATGGCGGTTGTAGTTTAAATAGAGGTCGTGAAATAATTAGCATTGACAAAAAACTGCATAAAACAATGTTATATTCCATATTATAAACTTTTGGTTATGTGTACTTAAGTGAGTAAATAAGTTAACCGCAAAAACTAAATGTGCGTCGACGCCGCCAAAACAGGAAGTAGTTTATCTCAGGAACGCTTTCACGTATTGAAACCAAGCTTTGTACATGAACTTGGGACTCCAATGTGAGGATGCACAAACTAAATCGGCGGCACCAGAGCAAGCACACTTTTGCAGTTCGTCCCGAAATGCATTTTCTAGTTATTTTTATTATTTTTCCCGGGTAGATTTTTTTGGCCAGCTCTAGCGACCAGACCGTTTGACGCAGAGACACCGTTCAAACTTTAAAATGTTCGGGCAGTACCGGTGTAAGTTGCTTGAGAAGATGAAGTCACAGATCCATGTCGTTCGGCCACCATATTGGATAGAACACAAAACCTTTAAAAAGTTTCACAGGTCACAAATTTTGTCCAAACTTCAAGAAATTCCACGTACACGATCCTTGGACCAAGCCTCACAAAAGTTACTAGAAGGATTTTTGATTTTCGGAAGCATTTGCCCAAAACAGGTCAAAATATACCTATGGCGTAGTCCCCAAACAGGAAGTAGTTCATATCTCAGATTGTCTGTAACATATCTTTATAATTTTTTTAATATGAACTCGGAACTCCAATGTGAACATGGCCAAGATAAAAAAACATTGCAGTAACATGTCTATATTATGTTATTTTCACTTTAAAATGTCCAATAAAATCCTATGTAAAAATAAAAATGTCATATAGCTTTTACCACTAGAGGGCAGCCAAAGCGTGTTTAATTGCCTTGCCTTCACACGTGACTAGACCGAAACTTAGTCCGTGCCTATTGAAAACTATATATACTGAGGATTATTTGATACTAAATCCAATGGAATATTAATATTTCTCATATACATTTGTGTACAAAACTGCAAATGGATGTTATATTCTGAAGGCGTGAATCAACGCGAGGTAGGAATGTTTCGGGGATTCAGACGTAAAACCCTTTCTTTTATTTCAGTAATATATAACATGACACGTTTAATTCCGTTTTTCATCAATGTAATACATTGTAAACGTATTAGTTTGTAAAGACGTCAATTTCGCGTCCTCGCGTAGCAGTGATCGTTTGGCATCGGCTCTATAACAGCTGCATGGTTTAAATGATTGTGAATTGACGCAAAAAAGAGTCACTTTACCTTAAATCATGCATGTTATGCCAAGTGTATTTAACGTAAACAGTCATGACTTTGAGAAATGTATGAGACATTAAAACACAGCTTGCCACAGCTAGAAGACTGCGTATATTTACATAAGCTTCAGATAAGAAAGTTATATATCATCGTATGCTTAACTAACGGGAACACGATCGATTGCATTATGCTGTCAATCATTATGCTGTCAATCACTCAGCGAAGCATTGATTTCACATGGAAAGCAAGAGGACAGGGTCGCAATCTTGATGCGCGTGCATATGTTGTTGCATGAGATGGAGAGCGCGAGTCACCCCTTCACGTGTATTCGCGCTTTGGTCTGCCCGCGTCAAGATGCAGAGACCACGGACTCTATGGCTGTTTTAACTTTATTTATTGTATTTCCAGCTTACAACAACTCCTCTTCCGACAGTTGTTGTCTGATATGTCGGCTCAACGATCACAATGACATTAGATGTCTTAATAAAGGAAACGATTTTTGTGAACTAGATAAAAGATCCTGGCGTTTCTCCGAAGTTCAAAGCAGACAAAGGCTCAAATATTATGCGAGTCATCGTTCTCACACAAGAATGCAATTTAAACGTGTAAGTTAATCGCCCATCGCTCATAGCCCAGCACCTGCACCACTGCATGCGAATCGCGCTGACAAACATACAAGTGATTTTACTGCCCTGATGAAATCTAAAAGTATAATTTCTCTTATTAGAAGCTAGCTTAATGTTTGCCAGTTATTAAGATGGCGGTTGTAGTTTAAATAGAGGTCGTGAAATAATTAGCATTGCCAAAAAGTGCATAAAACAATGTTATGTTCCATATTATAAACTTTTGGTTATGTGTACTTAAGTGAGTAAATAAGTTAAATTCTCAATGAGTGTGATATGGCTCTTATTTACCCCTTTAATAAAGCTTACTCGGGTATCTTACAATGCACTTATGTTGTTATGCAGTTTTAAAATACAAAATACGAACGTCTGGATGTAGATAAAGCCTACTTGGTCATATTACAATGCACAAGTTTTGTTGTATGCAGTTTGAAAATACATGTTTGTAGAAAAAGTATATTGTACAATGCACTGATTTTGTTGTTATGCAGTTTCAAAATACAACATGAGAATGTTTAAAGGGATACTTCACCGATTTAGCATTCAGCTTTGTATCTGTAGAAACCCGGCAGTATTACTGAATGACCATGTTTCCCTCCCTCATTTCCCCCTGAGAGGAGAGATATCTGCATTTTGGTTCTGCAAAAAAGTCCTCCGATGATGTAATATGACGATTTTTGCATCATCGGAGGACTTTTTTGCAGAACCAAAATGCAGATATCTCTCCTCTCAGGGGGAAATGATGGAGGGAAACATGGTCATTCAGTAATACTGCCGGGTTTCTACAGATACAAAGCTGAATGCTAAATCGGTGAAGTATCCCTTTAAATGTATATGTAGTCATCATCACTGATGTATCTCTGGCCCCCATGACAAACTAATTGAATAGCCCTGTCGTAGACGCTCAACACACAATCATATTCATAAATAGTAAAGAAATGAAATGATATTAGGCTATCAGTGCTGCTGTCGCTCTTTCCTATCGCTTATTTTAAAATGAGCTTATGATCAATAAAATGCAGCTTACATCTGCTGCTTTTGGTGACGTGAACTCTGGCCTACATTAAGTCTCATGTTTTTAAGATTATCTTAAGTACTAAAGAAGAATTTTTGGTATATTATGTACAAAACTAGTGTGTGAAAATAGGACACTTTAAAGGGATTGTTCACCCAAAAATTAAAATTATTTAAATTACAATTCTAAAAAAATGTAATAAGAAAACACTGAACATGTGCAGCATAGCTGTTATAGTTGGTTCTAGGCTAGCTAGAGCGGGTTATCTAGGCTTGTGATCCCTGTATTTACATAAAATGGTCTGTGCTAAACCCCGGATGTCCTTCAATGCTGGAAACACCCCTGGTTACAAGCCTGTATACATTTCTGTGTGTGTGTGTGTGTGCGTGCGTGCGTGTGTGTGTGTGTCAGGAATGCTTTCACGTAGAGGTCGACCGATATGGCTTTTTCTCTGGCCAATGCCGATATTTAGAAATCAGGGCAGCTGATGGCCGATATGTTAGGCCGATTTTCTATATGTACATAATTATCAAAATGTTCTCATCATTAGCAGATATTTTAAATGTAAAAATGTCACTATTTAAGTCAAAGTCTTTTAAAAAAATTATGACTGGTCTTTCTGAAGAGTTTTACAACCTCCTCTGCACCATGCATTTATCAGACACAGATATTACCTGACACTCTTCTGTCATCATCTTTGATCAGTTTTTTACCATGGCTTTTATTGCTTTGTAGGATAAAATCCTTATTTGGTAGACCTGATAAAATATTTATTCATCATAAAGTTAACATAGTAATAAATGTCTATGTTTTTTAGTTGAGACTGTTATTTAGGGCAAATCTTTCTAAACAGATTTACATTCTCCTTTCTGAGGCGCTATAAGTGACTGATTGTGCTGACAGTGACGTCTTGTGAGTTTAGTGTTGGGACAGATCTGTTGTTTCAACCGTTCATTCAAACGAATCCGTTCAAAGGAGTCAGTTCGCGAATCGGACGCATTGTGTTGTAATCCAGGCTGAGCAGCGCAAAACTGTAAACAAAGTGTTACTGTAACAACACGAAAAACATTTCCTCGGTGGATATGATTTGGTCTTCCGACCTTTCGCCATCGAGTCAGTTTTGTTTTGAGTAATAAAAGCAGGGAGACAGTTTAAAGACAGAACTGTCTCCCTGCTCTCCAGTAACGCATAACTTATGTTGTTATGCAGTTTTAAAATTCAAAATACGAACATGTCTGGATGTAGCATTTTTTTGTGGAGGGAGGTGCCCTTTTTTTAGGTTAGAGCAACTGCCCCTTAAAATTCCTGTGCACGTCCCTGATGCTTAGTTACTGTTGAACGGGAACACGATTGATTGCATTATGCTGTCAATCACTGAGTGAAATATTTTTTTTTATGGTAAATTTTAGAGAAACAGTTGTTACAAGTCTGTATACATTTCTGTGTGTGTGTGTGTGTGTGTGTGTGTGTGTGTGTGTGTGTGTGTGTGTGTGTGTGTGTTTTTAAAATGTTCGGGCAGTTCCGGTGTAAGTTGCTTGAGAAGATTAAGTCACAGATCCATGTCGTTCGTCCGCCATATTGGAAACCTTAAAGTTTCACAGGTCACAAATTTTGTCCAAACTTCACGAAATTCCACGTACACGATCCTTGGACCAAGCCTCACAAAAGTTACTAGAAGGATTTTTGATTTTCGGAAGCGTTTGCCCGTCACAGGCCAAACTAAATGTGCGTGGACGCCGCCAAAACAGGAAGTAGTTTATATCTCAGGAATGATTTCACGTATTGAAACCAAACTTTGTACATGAATTTCGGTCTCCAATGTGAGGATGCACAACATCAAAAGAACAATTTTTTTTCTAAAATTTTACGCTGCCAAACAGGAAGTAGTTTATATCTCAGGAACGCTTTTACGTATTGAAACCAAACTTTGTACATGAACTTGGGACTCCAATGTGAGGATGCACAAACTAAATCGGCGGCACCAGAGCAAGCACACTTTTGCAGTTCGTCCCGAAATGCATTTTCTAGTTATTATTATTATTCCCGGGTAGATTTTTTGTGTCAGCTCTAGCGACCAGACCGTTTGACGCAGAGACACCGTTCAAACTTTAAAATGTTCGGGCAGTACCGGTGTAAGTTGCTTGAGAGGATGAAGTCACAGATCCATGTCGTTCGGCCGCCATATTGGAAAGAACACAAAACCTTAAAAAAGTTTCACAGGTCACAAATTTTGTCCAAACTTCATGAAATTCCACGTACGCGATCCTTGGACCGAGCCTCACAAAAGTTACTAGAAGGATTTTTGATTTTCGGAAGCGTTTGCGCGCCACAGCCCAAACTAAATGTGCGTCAACGCCGCCAAAACAGGAAGTAGTTCAAATCTCAATATGTCTGTAACATTTATTAACCAAAATTTTTATATGAACTCTTTACTCCAATGTGAAGATGCCCAAGATAAAAAAACATTGCAGTAACATGTCTATATTATGTTATTTTCACTTTAAAATGTCCAATTAAAACCTGTGTAAAAAATAAAAAATGTCATTAGCCTTTACCAGTAGAGGGCAGCCTTTACGTTCAAACGTGTTTTTTAGACAGAATGTAAAGATAGCGGCAGCCATCTTTAGAAGCTAAGCTAACAGGCTATTGCTCCGTGGAAAAGTTTGAATAACAATGGCGGGATGTAGTTTTAAGGTTTAAATGGCAAAATGGAATTTAAAAGAGCTTTTGAGAGAATCTGGTGTTCCTTTAAGAGCCACAATACAGCGAAGAGCTGAGGAAGAGAAAGCAGAGAAGCCCGGAGAAGAGGCGACACCCTCAGACTCTGCTGCGAGGCGAGCCCGTGGAGGACTCAGTAACCTCGGCTGCCACCCAATCTTCGTATCGTATATGGACAGATTCCTGGATACATATTTTTAGAATCGTAAACTTCATCTTATTCACTATACAGTATGCGGTTTCGGACGCAAAACTGCAAATGGATTTTCTATTCTGAATGCTTGAATCAACGCGAGCTCTCTGGAGAACGTGCATTTTCACATACAGGTAGGAATTATATGATTCAGACATATTTTAATCCCTTTCTTTTATTTCAGTGATATATGGCACGACAAGTTTAATTCCCTTTTTCATCAATGTAATACATTGTAAACGTATTAGTTTCGCTCGCGTGATCGTTTGGCGTCGGCTCTATATGACAGCTGCATGATTTAAATGATTGTGAATTGACGCGAAAAAGTGTCACTTTACCTTAAATCATGCATGTGACGCCAAGTGTATTTAAACAGTCATGACTTTCAGAAATGTATGACACATTTAAAAACACAGCTTTTGCCAGAAGACTGCGTATATGCCATTTACATGATCTTCAGGTAAGAAGATACATATATCTAAATCGTATGCTTAGCTACTGTTGAACGGGAACACGATTGATTGCATTATGCTGTCAATCACTGAGGGAAATATTTTCTTTTATCATTAATTTCACAGTCTGGGTCGACAGAGGCGCGGGCGCCGCAAAATCTTTATTTTTCAATCACTCCGCAAAGAGACTTAGATAACTCTGCTGATTTTGGACTTACATATATGATTTATACATCATTTAAAACTTTAAAGTGTCTAGTGTTTTTTCTGTCCACTCCCATTAAAAACAGAATGTTGTGCTTTTCGCAAAATTAAGAAAATAAACATAATGCGGGTTTGCTCTCTCTCTTAGTGACGTCCTTTCAGAAACACGTCAGAAAAATGAGCTGTAACTTAACGAATTGTTGTCATAGAAACAAAAGATAAATGTCTACATAATGCTTGGAATGTCTGCTTTTAAATGGTGTAAGTGAAATCGAAAACAAATATTGTACTTCGTTGTTAACTGTATTAAAAGAGGGAGATGTACCGTCTCTCATGTTACTGCATTATTTATAAAGAGCCACGCCCCGCTCCATTGAAGAGAAGAACAGAGATCATCCATATTCATTAGTCAACGCCACAACGAATGTTTTCTCTGTGCTTGCTCATACAGCAAAGGCTCAAATATTATGCGAGTCATCGTTCTCACAAAAGAATGCAATTTAAACGAGTAAGTTAATCGGCCATCGCTCACAGCCCAGCATCTGTCCTGCACCACTGTATGCATATCGCGCTGACAAACATACACGTGATTTTACTGCTCTGATGAAATCTAAAAGTATAATTTCTCTTATTAGAAGCTAGCCTAATGTTTGCCAGTTATTAAGATGGCGGTTGTAGTTTAAATAAAGGGTTGTGAAATAATAAGCTTTGACAAAAAACTGCATAAAACAATTTTATGTTCCATATAATAAACTTTTGGTTATGTGTACTTAAGTGAGTAGATATGGCTCTTATTTACACCTTTAAATGTAGAATAAGAATAGAACTCGGGTATCTTACAATGCACTTATGTTGTTATGCAGTTTTAAAATACAAAATACAAACATGTCTGGATGTAGATAAAGCCTACTTGGTCATATTACAATGCACAAGTTTTGTTGTATGCCGTTTGAAAATACAACATGAGTATGTTTAAATGTATATGTAGTCATCATCACTGATATATCTCTGGCCCTCATGACAAACTAATTGAATAGCCCTGTCGTAGACGCTCAACACACAATCATATTCATAAATAGTAAAGAAATGAAACGATATTAGGCTATCAGTGCTGCTGTCGCTCTTTCCTATCGCTTATTTTAAAAATGAGCTTATGATCAATAAAATGCAGCTTATATCTGCTGCTTTTTGTGACGTGAACTCTGGCCTACATTAAAGGTGCAGTGTGTAATTTTTAGAAGGATGTCTTGACAGAAATGCAAAATAATATACAAAACTATATTATCAGGGGTGTATAAAGACCTTTCATATGGCTCTTATATGGCCGTTATGTTTTTATTACTTTAGAATGAGATGTTTTTATCTACATACACAGAGGGTCCCCTTACATGGAAGTTGGCATTTTGTGCCACCATGTTTCTACAGTCTTAATGGACAAAATCATGACATGTTTGTCCTGTGGTGGCTACTGTAGCTTCTCTATGCATTTCAAAAGCGAGGGGTGAGCTGTGAACTGAGCTTTTGGTTGCAATTTGGAACCTCACCACTAGATGCCGCTAAAATTTACACGCTGCACCTTTAAGTCTCATGTTTTTAAGATTATCTTAAATACTAAAGGATTTTTGGTATATTATGTACAAAATTAGTGTGTGAAAATATGGCACTTTAAAGGGATTGTTCACTCAAAAATTTTAATTATTTAAATTACAATTCTAAAAAAAATTTAATAAGAAAACACTGAGGGCTTGACATTAACTTTTTGAGGAACTTGTCCTTCGGACAAGTAAATTTGTGTTTCACTTGTCCATGCACAAAAGTCACTTGTCCGGGTAAAGTTTTATAATATAATGTATTTTTTGTGTTTTGCTAATCAGTGGCAGAGCAAGGGATTTTTCATAGAGGAGTCGGACAACTAATTTTTTCTTACACTTGTCCTACAAAAAATCCACTTGTCCCAGACAAGCGGACAAGCCTTAATGTCGAACCCTGAACATGTGCAGCACAGCCGTTATAGTTGGTTCTAGGCTAGCTAGCTATCCCTGTATTTACATAAAATGGTCTGTGCTAAGCCCCGGATGTCCTTAAATGCTGGAAGCACCCCTGGTTACAAGCCTGTATACATTTCTGTGTGTGTGTGTGTGTGTGTGTGTGTGTGTGTGTGTGTGTGTGTGTGTGTGTCAGGAATGCTTTCACGTATTGAAACCAAACTTTGTACATGAACTTGGGACTCCAATGCGAGGATGCACAAGATAAAAAACATTCTAAAATTTTACATTTCACAAATCACGTTAGTGACGGCACCAGAGCAAGCACACTTTTGCGGTTCCTCCGGAAGTGCATTTTCTAGTTTAAAATTATTGTTTTTAAATGTAAATTATACTAGATATAGCAGAAAGCACTTTACACATTTAAGAATTTTATTATTAATTCAACAATGGTATCGGGTATCGACAGATTAACAAAGCCCAGGCATCGAGTAATGGGGTAATATGAGTGTGCCTATTTGATCTAGTACAGGGGTGGGCATCGAGGGCCACAGTCCTGCAGAGTTTAGATTCAACCTTAATCGAAAACACCTGAATGTCATTTCCAAACAGTCCTGAAGACTTCAATTAGATTTTTCAGCTGTGTTTGATTGGGGTTGGAGCTGAACTCTGCAGGGACACTGGCCCTCAGGACCAGGAGTTGCCCACCCCTGATCTAGTAAGTAACCTAGCAGCTGCATTTTGAATAGATTGTAGTCGATGAAGAACAGATTTATTAAACATTTTAGCGGCATCTAGTGAGGAGGTTGTGATTTGCAACCAACGGTTTAGTCCACGGTAGGGTTGGGCGATGTCCCCTTAATTGGCAGATGACAATGGTTACATTAAACCATCGCGATGGACGATGATATCGTTAGGCGGGGGATATACGAATATATACGAATATTTCGTTATTATTCGTATGATTATTATTCATCATTTTACTTTATTACTTCCACTTAAGAAGAGTTGTGCACTTTTTTATTTTAATATAGATTTTTACATAAATACTATTGTGCTATAATTTTGTTATTTTACGAACCCAATGACTTCTCTGCGCTTTCCAATAGGTTGCACGTAAATATTTGTGCATATGTGCCACCAGTACTCCGTCAGAGCGGGTCTTCAGCACAGCGGAGAGCAGCCAGCACTTCCATCCGCAGCTTATTAATACTAGACAAAGTGAACAAGTTGGTATTTCTGGCCAGAAACATCGAAATTTAAACATGGTCTGTGTATGTAAATCCTGCGTTTCGGTCGGAGTGTTGTTCCCATTTTCTTGTTCTTGGCGTTCGCTGAATTCTGCGTTTATATCTTAAACTGCCACTTCAGTGCACTATAGCCACATAGCTAACATAGCATGTAACAATGAGCACGATCTCCCGAGACACTACAATAGGCTACTAAAAAATTATTAATATGGGCTGTTTTCTGTACAAAATGAAATATTTTTAAGTTATTTTAAGTTAAATGTACAACATGTAAAAAGACAAGATTCTAGCAAGGTCAAGATCAAATGCCTGACAGGATATTTTTACAGACTAACACACGTCACGTCTCAGGCATAGACTACAGTATTTAAAATAGCATATATGCATTAGTTGTATTTTCAATTTAATTTATAGAGCAATTCCCGCAAAGATTTTAGGTTAACTATAGTCTATAGAAGAGAGTTAGTCTATGTCGACTCGCAGTGGGGTGGGGGCGTGGCATCACAATGGTGTCTCTCCATCGTGATGTCAATCAACCATCACGATGGTCGATGATATCGTCCATCGGCACAACCCTAGTCCACGGCTCACCCTTCCCTTTGAAACACATAGAGAAGCTACGGTAGCCGCCACCGGACAAACATGTCATCGTCGGAGACAACTTAGTAAAACAAAATTGTCCTTTAAGGGCTTCTGTAAAAAATGGCAGCACAAAATGGTGACTTCCATGTAAGGGGACCCTCTGTGTATGTAGATAAAAAGGTCTCGTTTTAAGTTAATAAACACATTACGGTTCATTATGAAAGGTCTTTATACACCCCTGATAATATAGTTTTGTATATTATTTTGCATTTCTGTCAAAAGATCCTTCTAAAAATTACACACTACACCTTTAAGTGAGAAAAAAGGGAATTACAGTAATCAATACAGGAAGAAATGAAAGCATGAATAAGCATCTCTAGTTCTGACTGAAATATGCAATAGTCATGGAAAGCCTCTTCCTCCACAGTCAAGGCAAAGTAAAAAGCCATATATGTTCCATTCATTCCCTGTTGATGCTGAAGTTAGTTTTTATGCTTTTTTGAGTTTTTTCTTTTTGGTGACAGAGTTAAACCATCCTCCACGAGTCGTGTCACATCAGCAAATGTAATATTTGGCAAATCTTTAAACGAAGTTGTGTGGACTATCTGATCCATTTTAAACTTGACAGGAACTCCGCTTCCACAGCGATTACGTATTTCCGGTTATGGTTTATTACAAATACGTTTAGGATCCTGAAAGCAAAGACTCTCTTCAGGGAAGCCTACAAGATTACAATTATTTAATCAATTGTCTGAAATGAGCATGTTCAGAAACAACACAAGCAGCTTTCTTTTAAAAAACTCGCAAGTGGACAAAAGAGGCAGATTAAAAGTGTAAGTGGAATGTGTAAACGGGAATGTGTCTCTCTCGTCCACCCCTAATCCAATCGACCAAAGGTGTCTTAATAACCAGGTGTAAAAAATTAGGGCTGGGTATCGATTCAGATCGATTCAATTTCACAATCTATCAAAACGATTCGATTCCGATTCTCGATTCAATTTTCGATTCCGGTTCTCAGGACGGTTTTTATACTCGATTCAACTCCATGAATATAGATTTAAAGGACCATTTCACCCGTAGAAACATTAATCTTTATTGAAAATGTGTCGTATTTGTAGTCGAAATGTAACATACATTTTGAATTTGGTGCCTATTTGACCGAGAAAGGGGGTGTGAAAGTGGCATCAACGACGATGAAGCACCTAAAACCTCCATTTTAAGCACTGAATGAAAGAATGACAGGCTCCTTGGTAACATCGCGCAAGGCAAAAAAGAGGGTGACATCTAGTAAAGAAGACTAGTAATGTGATTAATGTTAATCTTACATTCAGAAAAAAATTTATTCTGCTCTTTGAGAATCGATTCTGAATCGACCACGTTAAAAAAAAACGATTAATCGAGAAATAGATTTTTTTTGCCCAGCCCTAGTAAAAATGTTGTAAAGACACCGCGTGACTGCCACTGCCTGAACTGAGAGACCAATGACTAAAATAAATGACAAGGGGGTTGTCTGGTGTCACTACACAGTGACCTGGGTCACCAGTACCAAAACAGTTGAGGGCGCTCTGCTGGACAAACAAGTACTTGCATCATTCTTCAAAAACATTTCTTTGTTCTCTGTTTTATACGCCGATACAGATATATCTGTGACATTCGCATATGGCCGATAAAATCAGCAAACCGATAAATCGGTCGGGCTCTGTTTAAGGTAATAGAGGGAATGATTGTTACTATTATAAGGGTTTGTTCAGTTAAGTAGTGTTGTTGTAATTGCGTTAAAAACAGTAATATAACAGTAAATAAAAATTGGTTCAGCATATTGGTTATCGGGCAAATAAGTTCCAAATAGTCGGTATCGGTTAAAAAAACCATTATCGGTCGATCTCTACTGAAGACAATCGGAGCACTTGGGGGTTTAGAACGACCCGTGGAAAAGTGATCATTTTGGGGTGAACTATCCCTTTAAAAAATACTTCATCTCATTCCAAAAGTGTCATCATATAATGCAACAAGGATTCTGAAAGTCGTTGTCTCTACAAATAAAAAAATATTGCTCCGTTTGACGACTCCTACAAAAATGTGCATTACTCACAAATAATCATGCATTACATTAAGGCGCGATTTCCCAGACAGTGATCAGACTAGTCCTAGACTAAAATAAATGTAAGAGCTGTTCAAACTGAAAACAACTTGCACTGACATATCATAAAATACATCAGTGCCCTTTGTTTGGCCTCAAAATGCACACCAGTAATGTTTTTAGTAAGGCATGTTTGTTAAAACTAATTATATTTCATAAGGCCCAGTCCTGATTTAAGCTAATCCCTGTCTGGAAAACCAGCCCTATATGTTTTGTCATTGATCACTAGTTATATTGTTATTATTTTAATAAAATATTAACAAAAATAATTAAATAATTACATTTTTTGTTGCTGTATACTAATTTTAGTTTATTTGATGTGCAATGACCCATCTGTAATAACAGGACTGACACCTGTCTTCTGTCTATATGTGTGAATCTAGAAAAAGATACAGAATCTCACTTCTTCATCCTTCTTTGTGTAAATAAGAGTGAAAAGACAATTTAATCGTTTCTTGTTTCTTTCAGATGTGAAGAGTGATTCATGTTTGGATATAGAAATAACATCCTCAACATCAAAAGAGCGACTGACAGCACAAACTCTTTCCTGCATCACCTGTGGAAAGACATTCAGCTCACAGAGACTTTTAGAGAGACATGAAAGAAAACACACAGAACAGAAACACTTCACCAGATCTGAGATCAGCTTTACTACCTTACAAGAGAAGAAACTTCATTCAGAAGAGCACAGAGAGAAGAAGAAGAAGCAGTTTCACTGTGAGCAGTGTGGGAGGATTTGTGTCTCTTCCTTTAATCTAAATGTTCACATGAGGACACACAGTGATGAAAAGCCTTTCTACTGCACTGTATGTGGAAATTACTTCAGAACCAAAACCAATCTTAAAACTCATCAGAGAATTCATACTGGTAAAAAAACATATGAGTGTCCTCACTGTGAGAAGAGATTTAGCTGTAAATATAATCTGAACCGACATGTGTGTTCACACACCAATGAGAGACCGTATCAGTGCAGTGAATGTGACAAAACCTTTAGGGATTCACGTTTATTAAAAAAACACCAGAATACTCACTTTAAAGAGAAACTCTATCAGTGTTCATACTGTGATAAACGTTTCTGCCATAACTATAAGCTGAAAATCCATGAGAGAGTTCACACTGGAGAAAAACCTTACAAATGCTCTCGATGTGACAAGACTTTTCAATATTCACGTAACTTAAAATTCCATCAAACAGTTCACACTGGAGAGAAACCTCATCACTGTAGTGTCTGTGGGAAGAGTTTTACTCGCCAATCAAACTTACTAAGTCACCAGAACATTCATACAGGTGAAAGACCTTACAAATGCTCTCAGTGTGACAAGACGTTTACTTTTTTATCTAACTTAAAAGGCCATCAGAGAGTTCACAATGAAGAGAAACCTTACGTCTGCGCTCAATGTGGAAAGCGCTTCTCTAGTTCATCTCAATTCATAGAGCATCAGAGAGTTCATACTGAAAAGAAATATCATCACTGTAGTGTCTGTGGAAAGAGTTTCTCTCAATTATCTCAATTCAGAATTCATGAAAGAGTTCATACTGGAGAGAAACCTTATCGCTGTGGTGTCTGTGGGAAGAGTTTTAGTGTAAAGTCTACCTCACTAAAGCACCAGAGAGTTCATACAGGTGAAAAACCTTACAAATGCTCTCAGTGTGACAAGATGTTTACTTCTTCGTATAACTTAAAATCCCATCAGAGAGTTCACACTGGACAGACCGTTAACTCTTTCCACGCCAGCGTTTAAAAAAAGTTGCCAGCCAGCACCAGCATTTTTCATGATTTTCACAAAAGTTGAATGTCTTCCAGAAAACGTACAATATATCAAATGAAAAAACAGGCCCTCTGCTTTCAGACAAAAAAAAATGCGTTTCATCCTAGCTTCCTAGTTATCTTGTAATCACCTCTCAAATAAGCGTTGGTTTCTTGAAAAACAACAAATTTTGAGCAAAAGGCTGAGATAATTGCATTTTTGTAAAGGACTTTTGATAGAGATCCGTTTCAGAGCGATCCTTAAAAAAACATACACAGACATAAAGCTGTTGTATAAGTTCCGGAAGAGCACCAACTGGTGGATAATAGCGGTATTGCGGAAAGCCGGAATTGCTCGTCATTGGCAGGGAAGCATTTTTTTTCACTACAACAATGGTGGAAAACCAGAACTTGAATAATAGACTGAAGAGAAGAGCATCTAAATCGCTATTAGAGGGGTGTGTGGTGTGGTGTGCTGCTTTTGGGCTTCCAGGGTTACTTGTAGGCTATAACTATATGACTGCAGGTGAAGGTGGCAATGTGATAAATATTGCATATACTTTGACGTATGAGGCAAGGTTAAGGGTTAGGCGTATAAAATAGAATTGGAATTGGGCCTAATAATCTATGGTGGGTTATTTGTGTATGGTGGTTAATACATGCAAATAAAAAACGTCTGACCGACGTGTTAAAGCGAAATTGAACCCTAGATATTTTGGCCTGTCATCAGGGGTAATTTATTTTCATTTTGCATTTTACATGAGAAAAAAATTAATTTGCACGATTTCGATAAATTGGATTGATGGTGTGTTGAAGCGAATTTTCGTAACGGTCTTTCGTAGACTCAATTAACCAGAATGCACTGCGCAAAACTGAGTCATTAGCACAACACTAACCAATGAACGATGCAGCCGGATGACGGCAAAGTTCCGCGAGAGCGATTTAAAAGCAAACTCCTCCGTATGATTTTGCGAAACGCTCTCGTGTCTTTGACGTCATCTGGCTTGATTCTTGTGTGACACGATATTCTTTTATGCTGCTGAATGATCTCTGCTTCAGCGTTAATAGTGATGAGCTAACTTGTATGATATCTGCTTCAGTCCAGTTTGCTGTCATTTCTCCTCGTGAATGTTGATCTGCATAAATCTCGACTCTCGTTTTAAAGAGCTGAACCATAACTTAATTGTTGTGATGACATGCAGAAGATTTAAAGGACATGTTTGCATTCACACAGAAGCTTGTCTGCCAATTTTACAAGTATTTTCAGTGACCAAAGTTCTGTGTGAATGGGGTGTATGTGTGTGGTTGTTTTATTTTCAGGCAGCAAACATACTGTAACTATATATAAAAATGATAAAATATGAAAAAAACACAAATTAACACTATTGTATAATCTCTTTTATAAACTCTTTTGTTATGTGTTAAACTCGTTTATTTTATGTTGTGTGCTATGTGATTTTAAGAATTGGTTTCAAAGTCTTAATGTCATGGGACCATAATGTCTTTGCTTGGATAGAAACACACTGAGAAAGAACTGTTCAGATTATTTAGTAAATGCTTTGTTCATTTTTACAATGATTATGTCTCCTGCCTTCTGCTATAGGCCTATATGCAAGCATGTCACACTTTCACTGCACAGACACCATATATTGTATAACAGTTTGTTTGTTAATGACAATTACAGTCGAATGTATGTTGTAAAAAAGCAAGAAAGTCATTGTACATGTATACAGGTGAAAATAAAGGCTTTAAACTTTAACTGCACTTTCATTTCACATTCAAGAGAGAATAATTTAAAATAATTTCTTTAAAAACATTCTTTATTTTAGGGGGAAAAAGGAAACAGTAGAATTCATTAACTTAAAAAGGTAAGGAATATGAAAAAATTCGAAAATAACTACCTACCAGGATGATAGAAAAGAAACAGTTTTGCTACAGTATTTGTATATAGCCATGTATTTGTAGGCAATCGATCAGCTTAAATGAATGTGTGTTTTTCATAAGGGAGAATGAGTAAACCTGACTATAAATGTTGGTCCTATAAATAAAGCTCCTGACTATAAAATGCAAGTTTTACATTTAAAGGCAGGGTTTATGATTTTGAAAAACTTTAGCTGACTAGCTGACAACCCAGCTAACAATTTTTGGTTCCCAAAACGTTCCCCTAACGTTAGTTTTTGGTTCCCATAACGTTATTTTCCAAGGTTTGTTTTTAGCCAGGAAAGTTTTCTTTACAGAAATAGAACGTTATTTTTAGGTTATTTTAACTTTTCCTAACGTTAGGAAAACGTTAGAATAACGTTAAGAAAACGTTACAGTAACGTTAGGAAAACGGTAGAATAACGTTAGGAAAACGGTAGAATAACGTTCTATTTCTGTAAAGAAAACTTTCCTAGCTAACCAAAAACAAACCTTGGAAAATGCACAGTTGACATGGAGTGAAAAATGATCTCACCAGGGCGCGAGGGCGCGTTGCCGCGGCTCCGTGCACGCACTGACAGAGCGCGCAGAGCTCAAGACTACAGCCTCAGTGAAGAAGTGAAGGCTTACAAAAGTACGGCACGTCTATTAGTACATCCCATGCTGTGTTTTTATCTATCATATCTATCTAAAATAAGTAAAACACATTTCCGTATAAGGAGGAATAAAATAATTTATTTAATACAAAATCTATAATAATTAAATTATGCTATTACTGGAAAAAAATGTCTATTAAAATATTATACCATTATATAACACAGGTTATTTTATATAAAAATACCTCAACACATCACATATTATGTATTTAGATAACATTATATTTTATCAAATATATAAATAACCAGTGACTTCAACACAATAAAGAAGACTTAAAACAGATATTTATTGAAAATATATAAACATTTAATTCACTTTAGTTTAACAGACCTTACAGCAGCCGCCTCTCCATTGTAACAACAATCAGCATCTCTCTCTCAGTTTTTACAATAATCAAAAGCTTCTAACTTCATATTCTCTTCATGGAAATAATTAAAATATATTTTCGTTTTCACATATTTAAGCTAATGAAGAAACAAAAAAGAAATCGCTAGAATGTTATACTCTGAAGTTAAAACGCAATGACAAATAAATCAGTCACTTTAGGTTAAAAGATCTTACCACAGTTAGTCGGCTATCCGTTTTTACAACAATAAAAAGTTTCTAACATTATATTCTCCTCAAATCGATTGGAAATCACTCGTATATATATTTCTTCTCACATATTTAAGTTACTAAATCAAGAAAGAGACAAAAGAACCGCTAAAATAATGTTAGTCTCTGAGGTAAAAACGAAAGGACCGTTATTTTTTAAATTAACGACTTTTCCTGAGCACAAGATAAAGCGGGTACTCGTGAAGAAGGCGGTAAGCTCGTGCAGACAAGCACGCGCATATTAGACGTGCACACTAAAGGGATGATGGGTTTAATTATGCATTCACTTCATTTCCTAAAAAAAAACATAACCAAAAAATAACCATTAGAGAACGTTATGAATAAGTTATTTTTAGGTTATTTTATGGTTCCAGAGAATAACCAAAAAATAACCAAAAAATAACGTTCTGTATAAGTTATTTTTAGGTTATTTAAAAATAACCACCCTGCAACGTTATGGGAACGTTATTTTATGGTTCCAAAAAAATAACCAAAAAATAACGTTCTGTATAAGTTATTTTTAGGTTATTTTAAAAATAACCACCCTGCAACGTTATGGGAACGTTATTTTACGGTTGCAAAAAATAACCAAAAAATAACCAAAAAATAACGTTCTGTATAAGTTATTTTTAGGTTATTTTAAAAATAACCACCCTGCAACGTTATGGGAACGTTATTTTACGGTTCCAAAAAAATAACCAAAAAATAACGTTCTGTATAAGTTATTTTTAGGTTATTTAAAAATAACCACCCTACAACGTTATGGGAACGTTATTTTATGGTTGCAAAAATAAAACCTAAAAATAACGTTCCCAGAACGTTATTTTTTGGTTCCCAAAAAAATAACCAAAATATAACCAAAAACTAACGTTAGGGGAACGTTCTGTGTTTGCTGGGAATAAAACTATGGCAAATCAAGTTATATCAGAAGACGTTGTGTTGATCTAACAAGCACATATTGTCCGAATGAGATATTTTTTGTTTAAAGTTAAATGAACTTCTGTCCTGTCTTCCAGTGAGTTTACAGATGAAAGAAAGACACAGATGTAAAAACATTAGCTGTAAGTTATGTGTGAAGACACTTTCTGATCATCAGATTAGTTCACCTGACAGATAACAATGAGATTAAAACAACACAAAACACTTAAGATCAGACTGTTTTCTACATACATACTCCAAAGTATTACCTTCAGTTTGATGGAGTATTGAGGACTTATTCTGGACAACCATCAACTGATATTTCAACATGAGTTTAGTTCAGATCAGACATGATTTAGTCTTTATTGCATTTTGGTCTGGTTTTGTTTTCGTAGTTTGTGACTTGATTTACATTTTTACTACCTAAAGAAAACGTGACAATTTTCCATCATTTATAAAACATCCTTTTTGTTAATATTTAGGGTGTGGTTTTTAAAACGTTTTTAAAATGCTGTACTACAACATTACCTAATTACAATGAAAATACAACGTTGTAAAAACATTTGTGTTTGTATTTTTCATCTGATCATAATCTCTTTGTACTACGATGTACTCTCTTTATGACTTTAAAAGCTTGGTGTTTTGGCTTTATTCTTCAGCATTTAATTTCCAGTCTTCTCTCTCCAGTACAGCAGGAGGCGCTGCAGCTCTTTAGTCCGCAGATAAACTCACTAAAGAAAGAAAGAAAGAAAGAGAGCGCGTGTGATGTGTTTGTGTATCCTCAGTGTTTTTCTCTCTTGCGTGTTTCATTGAGTGTAAACAGTCTCTTGTCTCTGTGTATTTTAGTGTTGAGACATTGAGTAGGAACTGATCTGTCCATGCTGGATATATTGATGATTTCATCACAGAAATCTCTCAGCTGAAGAAAGAGGTGGCGGTACTCACTGGAGACTGAGGTCAAGAGGAGATTTATCAATGAATCGAGAGGTTTGTTCAGCTTAAACATCATTTACCTGAATCAGACACATCAAATCATTTCTAATCTTACTGTCTGTGTGTGTTGTGTTGTCAGGATGTGGATTGTTGTGAATCTTCAGTGTATGTGACTGATGATGGGAGTCTGGATTCAGTGTGGATGAGCAGAGATCAGAGCCGCACACCACAGACACTGCTGGACTCTAAACTCTCTGAAGAGAAATCGAGACACACACAGGACTCCGATCTCAGTCTGACTTTACTCTGTTATACTGAGTTAAAGCTCACAGACACTCAGGACACTACAGTGTGTGACAGTAAACAGAGCTTACAGGAGGATCAAACCTCCACAGAGTCTCTGGATTCTGTCTGTAACGCTGGAGAACAACAGCAGATCCTGCAGACCAAACTGAAGATGTGTTCAGTTAAACTCATCGACTGCACGAACCTCATGATGAAGATTAAAACTGAACCCACAGAAATGAAACCTGAACCCACAGAAATGAAACCTGAACCCACAGAAATCAAACCTGAACCCACAGAAATGAAACCTGAACCCACAGAAATGAAACCTGAACCCACAGAAATCAAACCTGAACCCACAGAAATGAAACCTGAACCCACAGAAATCAAAACTGAACCCACAGAAATCAAAACTGAACCCACAGAAATCAAAACTGAACCCACAGAAATCAAAACTGAACCCACAGAAATCAAAACTGAACCCACAGAAATCAAAACTGAACCCACAGAAGAGGAAGATCGAAATGAGGAACATGATGATTTTAATCCATCAGGTATGTCTCCTTAATTATTGTGTTTTGAACATTTTTAACTGTCATGTGAGCAACGGTTTTGGGTTTTTAGTCATAAACTAACTAATTAAAAGACCAAAAAGTGTAAGTACTAAAATGTTAAAGGAGTTTAAGATCTCTTTAGTACTTATTGAGCAACATGCATGTGGGCTTAAAGGGTTAGTTCACCCTAAAATGATAATTTGATCATAAAACACTTACTCCTGTATTGTCCTTAACCCCGAAGTGCTCCGATTGTCTTCAGATCACATTTTTAGATATTTTTATTAAATTCGGGAGGCGTCTGTCTGTCACATTGACTTTAGTTAGTTTCACAATCCTTTCCTCAGAAAATAATGAAGGACATCCCCAAAAAGGTCTATCAGTCAGCCAATAATATAATAATATTGTGAAGTGATGAGAACACTTTTGTAGAGAAACCAAAACGAACGATTTTATTTAATAATTTGTTCTCCTCCCTGGTTGTTCATGAGCAGACTGCGACACGTCACTGCTGACGTAGTTGGGAATGTTTTTTGTTTTTATCTGTTTTTTTATTTAAGCCATTATGCAAACATTGTCAACCCTAATCAAACAAACCTAAAGCACCAAAATTAGCTGCTTCAGGTGTGTTTGTTTAGGTGTTGCAGCTAAACTCTGATACTGGCCCTGCAGGAGCAGGATTGGTGATCCCTGTTTTAAGTAGGGATGCACCGATCCGATATCTGGATTGGGTATCGAGGCGATCCGGGCCCTTTTTGCTGACTTGGTTATCGGACTAACAGGACAGATCTTATTCCGATACTGTGGGTCACCCGTAGTTGTTACTGACAAGCGATGAAAAAGACAAATTATTATAAAAGCACCATAAATGTTTTTATGCACTATATTCAAAGTCGTCTTAATACACTTTATAGTCTATAGCTTCATGTGAAAAAACAAATGCACATTTAAACATATTTAAGTTCACGGAAACTCTAACTTACTCGCACTGGTGGTGAAGCATATGGATGAAACGCATCATTCACAAACGCACACACATGATAACTGTAGGCTATTTTAAAGATCTGATTTTATAAAGTCTCAGTAAGCCGTTGGATGGTTGCAATTCACTAGGTGCTGAACACAGGGCGAATATATTCTCTTTGTTATGAACTTTTCATTGCTATCGAGCGAGGATTCCCATGGAGGGTGCTTCAAGAGCATAAATTCTGCGTCCAGGAAGGCATAATCGTAGCGTACAGGATGATTTATGCTGTTCAATTCTGCGCCCGGGTTCTGCATAAAAGGTCGGTCAAGTGCATAATTCCCAAAATAACCATCTGCACGCTGAAGCTGTGACAGTTTTGCGCAATTAAGGAAAATATATTTAGCATATTTATTTGATCAAACGTGCCTATTATATGTTCTCCTAATTCTAAACACTGCCATGATTAATAATTAACGTTTATGTAACTTGTAAATCATTTTAAATTATTGTTTTTAAATGTAAATTATACTAGATATAGCAGAAAGCACTTTACACATTTACAGTATTGTTCAAAATAATAGCAGTACAATGTGACTAACCAGAATAATCAAGGTTTTTAGTATATTTTTTATTGCTACGTGGCAAACAAGTTACCAGTAGGTTCAGTAGATTCTCAGAAAACAAACAAGACCCAGCATTCATGATATGCACACTCTTAAGGCTGTGCAATTGGGCAACTAGCCGAAAGGGGTGTGTTCAAAAAAACAGCAGTGTCTACCTTTGACTGTACAAACTCAAAACTATTTTGTACAAACATTTTTTTTCTGGGATTTAGCAATCCTGTGAATCACTAAACTAATATTTAGTTGTATGACCACAGTTTTTTAAAACTGCTTGACATCTGTGTGGCATGGAGTCAACCAACTTGTGGCACCTCTCAGCTGTTATTCCACTCCCTGATTCTTTAACAACATTCCACAATTCATTCACATTTCTTGGTTTTGCTTCAGAAACAGCATTTTTGATATCACCCCACAAGTTCTCAATTGGATTAAGGTCTGGAGATTGGGCTGGCCACTCCATAACATTAATTTTGTTGGTTTGGAACCAAGACTTTGCCCGTTTACTAGTGTGTTTTGGGTCATTGTCTTGTTGAAACAACCATTTCAAGGGCATGTCCTCTTCAGCATAGGGCAACATGACCTCTTCAAGTATTTTAACATATGCAAACTGATCCATGATCCCTGGTATGCGATAAATAGGCCCAACACCATAGTAGGAGAAACATGCCCATATCATGCTCCATGCTTCACTGTCTTCACTGTGTACTGTGGCTTGAATTCAGAGTTTGGGGGTCGTCTCACAAACTGCCTGTGGCCCTTGGACCCAAAAAGAACAATTTTACTCTCATCAGTCCACAAAATGTTCCTCCATTTCTCTTTAGGCCAGTTGATGTGTTCTTTGGCAAATTGTAACCTCTTCTGCACATGCCTTTTTTTTAACAGAGGGACTTTGCGGAGGATTCTTGAAAATAGATTAGCTTCACACAGATGTCTTCTAACTGTCACAGTACTTACAGGTAACTCCAGACTGTCTTTGATCATCCTGGAGGTGATCATTGGCTGAGCCTTTGCCATTCTGGTTATTCTTCTATCCATTTTGATGGTTGTCTTCTGTTTTCTTTCACGTCTCTCTGTTTTTGCTCTCCATTTTAAGGCATTGGAGATCATTTTAGCTGAACAGCCTATCATTTTTTGCACCTCTTTATAGGTTTTCCCCTCTCCAATCAACTTTTTAATCAAAGTACGCTGTTCTTCTGAACAATGTCTTGAACGACCCATTTTCCTCAGCTTTCAAATGCATGTTCAACAAGTGTTGGCTTCATCCTTAAATAGGGGCCACCTGATTCACACCTGTTTCTTCACAAAATTGATGACCTCAGTGATTGAATGCCACACTGCTATTTTTTTGAACACACCCCTTTCAACTAATTCAACTAATTGCCCAGTTGCACAGCCTTGGGAGCGTGCATGTCATGGATGCTGGGTCTCATTTGTTTTCTGGGAGTCTGCTGGACCTACTGGTGGCTTGTTTGCCACGTAGCAATAAAGGGATATACTGGGGACCTTGATTGTTCTGGTTAGTCACATTGTGCTGCTGTTATTTTGAACAATACTGTAAGAATGTTATTATTAATTCAACAATGGTATTGGATTGGTATCGGGTATCGACAGATATACAAATCACAGGCATCGGTGCATCTGTAGTTTAAAGCATTTTCCCATTATCAGATGTTTTGTAATATCGGCTTGACCGATAAATGCCGCCATCTTGTGACCGTTCTGAGATTTGTGCGCTGAACGCCATTTCACCACTCAGGAGAGGAGACAACAACAGCGTGCACACCAAATATGACGGCGAAGTGACGCAACTTCATTAAAAGGACTTTAAGTGTACTTACTTTGCTCTAATTAAGCAATTTATTTAACATAACAGCAGGGACGTCGTTAGGCCTATTTTAGGGGGGCTGAAGCTACCCCAAAATGTTCCTAAGCCCCCCTAAATGATTATAAGAACAACAATAAAATTTGATTTATCAAAAACCGTATCCACATTAATATTTAGACTCAACAAATGTTTTATATCCAGCTACAAAAAAACATCGGACAAGTCGGACAGAATACGCTAGTTCACGAGTTCACACTTACAAATAATTCTGAACAGGGTTATTAATATGCGTATTTGGCGTGCTGTCCGAGGAGAGGGCTCCGAGCTCGTTAATGGCCTGAGCCCGGAGCGCCTCCTGGCGGGGAGAGGGTTCCGGGCTCGGCCTTAGGCCCGAACCCAGAATAATCCCCCCTGTTCTGGTTAGTAAGGTGACTAGGCAAATCGTGCGGAGAAGGGGAGGTGGAGGGATGCTGAAACTATCAAGGAATGAGGGTGAGTTGATTTTCAGTCTATATAGGTTTCTGTTGATGCCGATCAGGTGAAGACCTGATTGCTGATTGTCAACAGCTGGTCATAGTTACAAGGTAATTAGGTTGATTATTTGAACGTGCTCCTCCCGAACTTTGTTAATAAAACATCATTTCACGAGTTCACACTTACAAATAATTCTGAACAGGGTTATTAATATGCGTATTTGGCGTGCTGTCCGAGGAGAGGGCTCCGAGCTCGTTAATGGCCTGAGCCCGGAGCGCCTCCTGGCGGGGAGAGGGTTCCGGGCTCGGCCTTAGGCCCGAACCCAGAATAATCCCCCAAAAGATCGCAATACTGGCATCGGACAGCAGCCGGGAACAGTGTAGGTGCCCCCCAAAAAAGCGGAATGTGAAATGGCGGTAAACAGGGCTCCTGCGGGAGCAGGGGGAACATCACTGCTGCGGCAGTGGAGAATTTGTGAAAGGTAGGGCTCCTGCGGGAGCAGAGGAAACATCACTGCTGCGGCAGTGGAGAATTTGTGAAAGGTAGGGCTCCTGCGGGAGCAGAGAAAACATCACTGCTGTGACAGTTGGAAATTGTAAAAAAGGAGGGCTCCTGCGGGAGCAGAGAAAACCGCACCGCTGCGGCGGTGGAGAAACAGGGCTCCTGTGGGAGCAGGGGAGACATCACTGCTGCGGCAGTGGGGAAATTGTAAGAGCAGGGCTCCTGCGGGAGCAGAAGAGACAACACCACTGTGGTGGTGGAGAAATAGGGCTCTTGAGGGAGCAGAGATTGTGAAAAGTAGGGCTCCTGCGGGAGCAGGGAAAGTGACACTGCTGTGGCAGTGGAGAATGTGAGAAGGCATGGCTCCTGCGGGAGCAGAGGGAATAGTACCGCTGCGGCGGTTGGGAAAAACAGGGCTCCTGCGGGAGCAGAGATTGTGAAAAGCAGGGCTCCTGCGGGAGCAGGGAAAGTGACACTGCTGTGGCAGTGGAGATTGTGAAAGGTGGGGCTCCTGCGGGAGCAGTACAGACATCACTGCTGCGGCAGTTGAGAAATTGTGAAAATTAGGGCTCCTGCGGGAGCAGAGGAAACATCACTGCTGTGGCAGTGGAGAATTTGTGAAATGTAGGGCTCCTGCGGGAGCAGAGGAGACAGTACTGCGATGGTAGTAGAGATTAGTGGAAGGCAGGGCTCCTGCGGGAGCAGAGGAAAGGCACCGCTGTGAAAATAGGGTTCCTGCGAGGGCAGGGGAAACATCACTGCTGCGACAGTGTAGGAAAATTGTGGAAAGCAGGGCTCCTGCGGGAGCAGAGGAAACATCACTGCTGGGGCAGTGGAGGTTAGTGAAAGCGGTGCTCCTGCGGAGCAGAGGAAACAACATTGCTGCGGCGGTGGAGAGACAGGCATCTGCAGGAGGCAGGGGAAACATCACTGCTGCGGCAGTGGAAACGGGCTCCTGCGGGAGCAGAGGGAAACATCACTGCGATAGCAGTGGAGGTTAGTGAAAGCAGGGCTCCTGCGGGAGCAGAGGAAACAGCACCGCTGCGGCGGTGGAAAACAGGGCTCCTGCGTGAGCAGAGGATTTGTCACTGGTGCGGCATTAGATTGTAGGGCTTCTGTGGAAGCAGGGGAAACATCACTGCTATTGCAGTGGGGATTAGTAAAAGCAGGGCTCCTGCGGGAGCAGAGAAAATGACACCGCTGCAGCAATGGAGAACAGATCTCCTGCGGGAGATGGTAAAAACACCACTACTGCGGCAGTGGATTTTAGTAAAAATCTGGCTCCTGCGGGAGCAGAGGGAAAAATCAATGCTGTGGCAGTGGAGAGAGTCTTATAGTTTGTGTTGTCCTGGAGCTGGTGGAATCCGCTGATGAGGGTTTGTTGGGTTTCTCTGATGTGGGAGCGGTTTGATGTGAGAGTAGAGGAAACATCACTGCTGTAGTGGTGGAGAAATTGTGGAAGGGAGGGCTCCTGCGGGAGCAGAAGGAAACCACTTCCATAGCAGTGGGGGTTAGTAGAGTTCAGGGGAAAAGGGATGGGGGCTCCTGTGGGAGCAGAGGAAACATCACTGCTGCGGCAGTGGATAAAGTCTGATAGTTTATGTGGTCTTTGAGCTGGTGGGATCCGCTGATGAAGGTCCGTTGAGTTTCTCTGATGTTGGAGCGATTCGATCAAATGTAGGTTTTGGAGAAGAGGTCTGCTGGGAAGCCAGATAGGAGTAGGACAGATTTAAGGTGTTTTGGAACCGGAAGCGTGTAACCCGGCGATTTGAGTCATCTGTGAAAAGTGGGTTTGATGTGGATCTAGCCTGGGAGTCTCTGGAATGTAGATATGCTAGGAGAGTCTGGTATGGTTGAATTGGTGTTTGGAAGTTGAAGATGTAAATGGAATGGCCTTTCTCATTTGGTCCGTCTTGCTTTGTTTGATGGAATAAGAAATGGTATCGTTGTCCAGAAGTGATAGATCTGAAACTGTTGGGTGATTATTTGGATTGAAGTTGCAAGTGATGGCCAGAATGAACATTGCGTAGAGTATGAGGGTAGTGTTAGTGGAGTGGAAATCTTGACAAAGGGTGGAGATGCATATGGTGAGTATTTCTAAGGTTACTGGCTGTCTTGCATCAGGACAGGTGGGTTCTTTGGATTCCTAACGAGCGTGGATGTCTGGGTGCTGGCTATTACTGGAGAGGGTGAGCCGGAAAAGAAGTTTGTCGAAAATTTTGGATTCCACTTAGGTATCCTTTAATGGAGCTGGCTTTGAGGTTCTTGTGGTGATTAAGGTAGGATATGAATGAGATGGTGAGTAGGGACAAAATCAGGAAAAACAGGTTGTAAGAAGAGTAGAAGGTCTTGAAGCTCTTCCAAGGGGTTGGGTAGGTTTGTAGGATTCTGGGGGATACAGCTTGGAGGATGGTATCTAAAGAGGCATTTGAGGTGGGGGTTTCAAGTGAAGATGCACTGGTTCCAATTTCCTTGGCTAATTCAGAATTTCAGTTTTACTTTAATTGTGACATGCTGATACATGCTTTGTAAAATTTTTCCAAATTTTTTAAGAACTATGATTGATGGCAATAGGGTACAAACAAAATCCGCTTCTTTAATAGAACATTATTTATCAATAAATAATTTATTTAAAATTGCACTTTATCCATGTTGAATTAAATGACATGATATTTTATTTGAAAAGATCTCAAAAAAGTGCTCTTAAGTTTAGTCAGGCTCAGTGACGTTATTTATCAGCCGCATTAAATGTCCAAATATCAGTTGGACGGCTGTGGTTAGAAGTATAGTTCCTAGTTAGTATAACATGTAGACTTGGGTAGATCATGCTTTTAAACAAATAAGAAAGCAGCATGCAGTGATTTCTATAACCGTAATCTAAATATAGACAAAGTATGTTTCATGTCTTTTAGGTTGTAAACAGAATTGAAGCGCTGTTTTTGGAAAACTGCACAGAACTACGAGCTTTAAGACCCTGGGGAATCCCCGGAATGAGTGACGTAGAAGGAAACTTGCGAATGAAAGACGAATCTTGGATTTAAACAACAGAGAACTAAAACGTGACAACAAAAGCTATGATGTGATGTATGTAGTTTACAGCAATAAGAGGAAATTAAATCGATCTGAACAGATTAATTTGTCTTGACATCATTTACTTTATTGTTGAGCCAACATAGTTCAGCGACGGATGTGCGACAGAGTTGCTATGTTTTCGGGAAATAGTCATGACAAGCCAGCTGGCCTCTCCAACTATGCACGGTATGGTGGTTTAGCAGCGCGTTATGCCGTTGCTCGGGAAAAGCAACCCCTGAGCAGGGTACGCACATGAGCCAGCGGAACAACATCAATGTGTCACCTGCAGATGCGGGGCAGGAATCAATATGGGCTCGGGTTGTGTTCCTTATGTAAAACGATCGCGTTTCCCAGTATGGAATTAAATTAGGATAACAGGAGCTGCTTCCACTGCCAGTGTGCATGTGGCTTTGAAGTTATTTCTTGCGCAACTGGCAACATGATGCAAGTTACGAATTAATGTGTGCTGTGTATGTATGTCATGCCGGTTTGATTTATAATTATAAGAAAACAAGGGGGAAAAGCTAGGGGCGTCCGGGCATATGCTGCTAGTGGAGGCAGCCTCGTGCTCGAGCCCGATGGTGGAGCCGCAGGCCACAGACAGGGGAAAGGGTTAGAAATTAGATGGAAAGGTTTGTGAAAGCAGGGCTATAACACCGCTGGCGGAAACATGCTTGAGCTGGATGGGAAACCTGTATCGCTGGGATGTGTTGCATCGTGCAGTGCATGGCAGGCTGCTTTGCGGCGATCTTCGGAGCGAAAAAATTATTGAGGCTTGGCAGCAGAATCTTGATCACAACCTGGACAGGCTGAAAGCCTGCTGCGGTCTGACGAAACCGCTCTTGCGAGGATGGAAAACCTTTTGGTGAGTAGAGATGTAGCTTTGTGATCTTTCCTTGTTTAGTTTGTGGCTTGGCGGCGGGGTGTGGATTTTGTAGATGGAAGAGTTGGTTGAAGAGAGATGTGAAGATTATGGAACTTCTTAAAGAAGATGTTGGCGTTGGTTTTAAGCAATGTTCAATTCATGCTGAAACTATCAAGGAATGAGGGTGAGTTGATTTTCAGTCTATATAGGTTTCTGTTGATGCCGATCAGGTGAAGACCTGATTGCTGATTGTCAACAGCTGGTCATAGTTACAAGGTAATTAGGTTGATTATTTGAACGTGCTCCTCCCGAACTTTGTTAATAAAACATCATATGTCGAACGTCAAGTGACCAAACCGGAAAACTGCGATCGCTTCCGGTTGCCTGTATGTGCTATTGTAGCTTGTTATTACAAATTGTGCTCCATACTCCAATCCAGTAGGTGGCGGAAAATGCACCTTTAGTTGGTTTGCCAACCGCCATTAAACACCAGAAGAAGAAGAAGAAGCTTGTTATTACACAATACACACACAAACTAATACTGATACACACGCTAGTACGCACGCTAATGGTGAAATAAAGATTACTAAGTGTCGTGATACGGAGGAGTGAAATTGTAAGTTGTTTTTAATTACCTGCTGGCTGCTTACCTTTAGCTACATTTTCTTGAGGTAAAGGAATGGGAATATTTTGGTTTGGTATGTCATGAAAAACTTTAGTCTTGCACAAGCAAAATACAAGAAATTGTTAACTTAGCAATCTAATCACAACTCTTTATTCTTTGCCAACAATATAGGCCTAATAATCTTTAAAATAAAATATCTCTAAAATAAAATATCTCTAAAAGAGGCATATTCAACAGTATCAATCCCCATAGAATGTTGTTGTCACTGAAAACCAAATGTCATCATAGGGTCCCTGTTAATGCAATACTGTTGTATCCTTCAATTCATTGAGCAGATGAGATGGATATTAGAAAATATTTTAGGACAGAGAAAGAGAAGCAGCTGCAGGAGATTGGCAGGCCAGTTGATTCTGAGGGAGCCGGACCCGGTGTGATTGAGGTCAGTAATGGTCTATAGGTCTAAGGATTGTTTTTCTTTTCTTTTCTTGAATTTCTTATAACAATAAGCATTTGTTGGCAGGTCTAGGCACTATGCATAGCATGCACTACATTTTTTTTCATTATATTTAATATGCTAGCTATATTCTAACTAGGCCTGAGACTATTTTAATCATATAATGTGATAAATTAAATATTAAATACGTAGATGTTACCTAAAAGTAGGCTAAAGATGAGTAAATGCCCACACTCTCCACAGATACACATGTGAAACAAAAATGAAAGCAGTCATACAGTACATAGTATACAGCAGGGGTCACCAACGTGGTGCCCGCACAGAGTCTGTGAGGTGCCCGCCAAAGCACATTCTATTAAAAGTCTCAACTGTAATATTTATTCATTACATATTTTTTATATTAGCTTGGCTTGGTTTATGTATGTTAAAATTTTAAACAATACTAAAACATATAAACAAGTCAAATAAAATAAAATAAACAAGTAAAACAAAAAAGTTTTAAGAAGACTATATCAAAAAGTAGCCCTCCAGATTGTTTTATACATTGTGGTAGCCCTTGCTTATAAAAAGGTTGGAGACCCCTGGTATACAGTAATCATTACTCCAAATCTTTTATTCCTTCCGCCATCAGGTTATTGTATTTATACAGTAGCCACTTTAAAAAGGATCCGTATCAATAGCTTACCTGGTAAAGTATGCAGTGATGCCAATTTTTTTCTATTTCTTGTACTGCTTTTTCTCATTTGTTTAACTTACCAACTTTTTAGCTGTCTGACCTCTGTTTATGGACATTTTGGATGTTTCATGTGACCAATTTGCATTTCTAAAGTCATGAAATTGCACTCTGATTGAACCTATCCACCATAGCATTCTGTGTGTGGACAACTTATCTTATATAGAAATTAGATATAGTATGCTATTACTTTATCATACATTTACAAAAGCATACAGATAGCATTTAAGTCATTGCTTATAGAATAACTAATTAGGAGCAAAGTCTGGCCTAAATTCCCCCATGCAGCTTTGATGTGTCTTAAAGCTAACATTACAGTAACTTTTATTTAACAGAGTAGAAATGGAAGAGGAGGATATGTCTGTCATGTTTTACTTGTTAACATCTTGGTTTCTTGACTGGTTGTTGACATAATTGTAGCTCAGATGTGAGTGCATTTAAGGGCTTACTGTTTGCCACTTGCAACCACATGCTGTCCCTTGCTGTTTTCCTTGAAATGAGTTCACACCGACACGCAAACATTAGGTGTAAAAATGTTGTGAAGACACCGCATGACTGCCGCTGCCTGAACTGAGAGACCACTGACTGAATTAAATGGACAAACAAGTACTTGCATCATTCAAAAAGCATTTGTTCTGTGAAAAACGTTCATATCGGCTGCATATCTGCGGCTTATACGCTGATACAGCTATATTTGCGACAGGCTCATTTCGGCGATTAAAATTGGCAAACCGATAAATCGGTCGGGCTCTGTTTATTACATTGTATGCAAAGAGGGAGTGATTGTTATTATTATAAGGATTTGTTCAGTTGGCTAGTGTTGTTGTAAGTCTGTCAAAAACAGTAGTATAACAGTAAATAAAAATTGGTTCAGCATATCGGTTATCGGGCAAATAAGTTCCAAATAGTCAGTATCGATAAAAAAATCATTATCTGTCAATCTCTACTGAAGACAATCTGAGCTCTTGGGGGTTTAGAACGATACAGGGAAAAGTGATCATTTTGGGGTGAACTATCCCTTTAAAAAAATATTTCATCTCATTTTAGAAGTGTCATCATATAATGCAACAAGGATTGTGAAAGTCGTTGTCTGTACAAATTAAAAAATATTGCTCCGTTTGACGACTCTTACAAAACTGTGGGTTACTCATAATCATGCATAACATTAATGGGCAGTTTCCTGGACAGGGATTAGACTAGTCCTAGACTAAAATAAATGTAAAAGCTGTTCAAACTGAAAACAACTTGCACTGACATATCTTAAAATACATCAGTGCCCTTTGTTTGGCCTCAAAATGCACAACAGTAATGTTTTTAGTAGGGCTGTCAATAGATAAAAAAAATTAATCTAGATTAATCGCATGATTTCATGAGTTAAGTCGCGATTAATTGCAAATTAATCACACATTTTTATCCGTTCTAAATTTACCCTAATTTAACACTTTTCAGGTTTTTAATACTCTAATCATATATACATATATAGATGCTTTATGCAAATTATTTTAACAACAGCCTGTTTACATTTTTAACAGAACCATCAAGCCATTGTTTTGTATATAAATTTTCCTTTCAGAAGAATTTTCTTTCTCTATTTTTTGTTTGCTGCTGCATCATTTGTGACCTGTGCTGGCAAGTTGAGTCGGAATTAGCTAATTTTCAAAAAATAGTTGTTCATATTTTGACATTCTCTATTAAAACATAGAACAATGCATGATTTATTGAAATATAACAAAATATGTCAGAAATACACCTGTTTGAAGTTGAATGAGTCAGCAAAGTTAAATTACTACAAAAATTACCACATTCATACATTAAACTACCACATTCATACCTTAAAATCACGGGTAAAACTAATAGATTTAGCACACACAAAGCAAAAACATCATCAATATATGTTAAACTGCTTAAAATCCAAGTAATCTAATACACATCAGATATTTTTACCCAACAGTTAACCAAACATTTACTTAAGACATAACAGATTATAGATTCTACTACCTCCCTGAATTCTTATCATAACAGATATTTTTAAAACTGTAAGTTTGTAGATGTCTATATATCCAGGTCGCGCACTCGCGCGTCTGTGTGCACGCGCTTCAGATGTCAGTCAGTCAGCGTAATAACGAGCCCTTTATGCACGACTATAAATTGCCCTTAAGGAAGATCGCTTTTGAGTCTGGTCGCTCTTAATAACTCTTTAACATTAGTCAGGTACCGAACTTTATCTCTCTTAATGACTCTTTTAACATCAAGCAAGTCCTGCAGTCTATTTTCTAAGTTATGCATAAAAGCGAAACCAAAATAAATTGAGACGCATCTTTGTATTATATTAAGCATTAGGAGGACGGTAACGTTGCACCTCTCAGACGTTTAATAAAGATCATTTCAGATGTCCAACAAACACTTAGAGCATTGGATTTGCTAGACGATTTGCTTAGTGTTTTTTATTTCTATGAAAACCTTTGACTCATTTAGACAGGTCACATTAGCTGCTTTTGCACTATCGGGCCTGTGCGAGCCAGGGCTTCAAACGGGCCTCACGGAGCCAATAGCCTCAGACCTCCAGCTGTGTAGCCAAAATCACGACGCCTTATTAAGCAATCATTTTCAATAAACTGACAAACAGCCATAGTAATAATAGCGCGGTACTTTATTTACATATGAAGTTTATATCAGTGCACAAACAGTGTATTTAAAGACATCTCCTCCGGACGGATTTCAACATCCATGGCTTCTGTCGTCTCATCATCATCATCTTCGTTTTATTTCCTGCTCTTGCATCTGTTGCTGTGTCATCTCTCATATACAAAATAAAAACTCCTGGTGAAAAAACTGAGAGCTTTACATTGGCATTTTTCTGTAAAACGGACACAAAAGAATAAAGTAGCACATGTGATGTTTTGTATAAAGTGTTTGTAAATACACATACAGTATACCCACATATAAAGTTTGCTACATTCAAATAAGAGTTAAATTAATCTCAAAAATACCAGAAAGCATGACTAATGTAATAAAACCATGGTTACTTTTTCTAAGGGCTGACTAAAAAATTCAACAGAGATGACAATATAACACAATAAACACCCATGTAAGACACTTATGCAATCGTTATTTGTATTGTATTTTAAGTGTTTTGTATGCAAAAGTTATGTAGCATGTTAACTCACCGACTGTAGATACCATCGATCAGTCTTGCCAGAGACTCAGATAAACTCCGCCTTTGACCTTTACCACTCCCCTAGCCCTGAGAAGCCCGCTCTGGCCCAAGGTCTTAAGCCAGGCCTTAAGCCCCACAAAGCACCAGTGAAGCACGATCATGCCCCAGAAGTGACAATGCAAACGCGACAGGCCTCAGCAGGCACTGGGACGCCCGCTTGAAGCCCGATAGTGCAAAAGCGGCTATTTGTCTGCGTCTCTGTTCGTTCAACTATGGGCTGGACCATGGGTCAAACAGAAATTGCGCGTTGCGTTAATAAAATTAGTGGCGTTAAAATTAATTTGCGTTAATGCGTCAATTTTTGACAGCCCTAGTTTTTAGTAAGGCATGTTTGTTAAAACTAGTTATATTCCTTAATTAAACTAAGGCCCAGTACTGATTTAAGCTAATCCTTGTCTGGGAAACTACCCTATGTTTTGTCATTGATCACTAGTTATTAGGGATCTGCATCGATGCATCGCGCTCCCATTAAAAAGACCTGTCTAAAATCGATTTGTGAATCGTAAGGCTCCGATTCAGCGTTTCATGCACAGCTTGTGCATGTACTACGGCTCCGTGATCAGTAGGAAGTCCTTATCAATCTAAAATCACTACAAGTTTGACTCGTTTATAACGTGCATTTAAAAAAGCAACACGTGTCAAACACAATCATTTAAAATATTCTTTATTATCAAGAAAATACCTGAAACAATCTGAAGAACAGCGATATAAATATTCCTTTATACATTTCCTGGAATAGTGTTTGGTATGCTACTTCTTCTGTGGCACAAATTGTGATTCTAAGCGAGAGCTCCCCCTGGCTTTGGGATGTGGCTGCATTTCACCGTAATTCATTCAAATTCATTCATTGAGAAAACGCGCATTTGCCCGATTAATTTTCACAACCCTACTAGTTATATTGTTATTATTTTAATAACATATTAACAAAAATGATTACAATGTTTTTTTTTGCTGTGTACAAATGTTGGTTTATTTGATGTGCAATGACCCATCTGTAATAACAGGACTGACACCTGTCTTCTGTCTATATGTGTGAATCTAGAAAAAGATACAGAATCTCAATTCTTCATCCAAATTGTGCAAATAAGAGTAAAAAGACAATTTAATTGTTTCGTGTTTCTTTCAGATGTGAAGAGTGATTCATGTTTGGATATAGAAATAACGTCCTCAACATCAAAAGAGCGACTGACAGCACAAACTCTTTCCTGCATCACCTGTGGAAAGACATTCAGCTCACAGAGACATTTAGAGAGACATGAGAGAAAACACACAGAACAGAAACTCTTCACCAGATCTGAGATCAGCTTTACTACCTTACAAGAGATGAAACTTCATTCAGAAGACCACAGAGAGAAGAAGAAGCAGTTTCACTGTGAGCAGTGTGGGAGGATTTGTGTCTCTTCCTCTAAACTAAATATTCACATGAGGATACACAGTGATGAAAAGCCTTTCAACTGCACTGAATGTGGAAAATACTTCAGAACCAAACACAATCTTAAAGTTCATCAGAGACTTCATACAGGTGAAAAACCTTTCAAATGCGCTCAGTGTGGAAAGAGCTTCTCTAATTCATCTCATTTAAGGGTTCATCAGAGAGTTCATACAGGAGAAAAAATGTACGAGTGTCCTCACTGTGAGAAGAGATTTAGCTGTAAACGTGGTCTGAAGACTCATGTGCTTTTACACACCAATGAGAGACCGTATCAGTGCAGTGAATGTGACAAAACCTTTAGGGATTCAAGTTCATTAAAAAGACACCAGAATATTCACTTTAAAGAGAAACTCCATCAGTGTTCACACTGTGATAAACGTTTCTGCCATAAATATCAGCTGATAATCCATGAGAGAGTTCATACAGGTGATAAACCTTACAAATGCTCTAAGTGTGACAAGACTTTTGCTTATTTACGTTACTTACAAGCCCATCAGAGAGTTCACACTGGAGAGAAACCTTATCACTGTAGTGTCTGTGGGAAGAGTTTTAGTCACAAATCAACCTTACTAAGGCACCAGAGAGTTCATACAGGTGAAAAACCTTACAAATGCTCTCAGTGTGACAAGATGTTTACTTATTCATCTTACTTAAAAGACCATCAGAGAGTTCACAATGGAGAGAAACCTTACGTCTGCGCTCAAATTGGAAAGAGCTTCTCTAGTTCATCTCAATTCATAGAGCATCAGAGAGTTCATACTAGAGAGAAACAACATCACTGTAGTCTCTGTGGAAAGAGCTTCTCTTGGTTATCTCAATTAAGAGTTCATCAGAGAGTTCATTCTGGAGAGAAACCTTATCACTGTAGTGTCTGTGGGAAGAGTTTTAGTGCAAAGGATACCTTACTAAGGCACCAGAGAGTTCATACAGGTGAAAAACCTTACAAATGCTCTCAGTGTGACAAGACGTTTGCTTATTCAGGTCCCTTCAGAGTCCATCAGAGACTTCACACTGGACAGAACCTTTAACTCTTTCCCCACCAGCGTTTAAAAAAAGTTGCCAGCCAGCACCAGCATTTTTCATGATTTTCACAAAAGTTTAATGTCTTCCAGAAAATGTACAATATATCAAATAAAGAAATAGACCCTCTGCTTTCAAACAAAAAAGACGTTTTATCCTACCTCCATTAGTTATCTTGTATTGTGGAAAGCCGGAATTACTCGTCATTGGCAGGGAAGCCTTTTTTTACTCCAACAATGGTGGAAAACCGGATTGTGAATAATAGACTGAGGAGAAGAGCATTATTAGAGGGGTGTGTGGTGTGCTGCTTTTGGGCTTCCAGGGCCACTTGTAGGCTATAACTATATGACTGCAGGTGAAGGTGGCAATGTGACAAATATTGCATCTACTTTGACGTATGATGTCATATGACAGTCTAGTAGTGGTGTCCCATTTCTAAGGGGAATATTTTTAACCCTTCCCGTTTTCACACTGTTTTAGGAGGCAAGGTTAAGGGTTAGGCGTATAAAATAGAATTGGAATTGGGCCTAATAATCTATGGTGGGTTCTTGAACTTTCCAATACTACTAACCAACTGCAGAACAGCGGAGATATACGTCATGACAGTCTGATACTGATAGCCCCAGCCTGACAGTCTGAGGCCGGAAGTGGGCCTTATAAGGCATTCCGCTACTTCTGTGTCGTTGTAAATATTACGGTGATATGATTATGCAGGCATGCGCGTTTTCTGTCTTTTATGCTCCAAACGGACGCTAACTTTGTTAGAAAATCATAGCCATTATATCAAGAGCATGGACTGTGATCAAAACCCACGTCGATAAAAAAAATGCAGGGCTTGCACAGAGCGATTCACTCAACATCAAAGTACCGTGAGATCAGAGTGTGTGTTGTGCTTGTTTTAAGAAATGTATTAAAAAGATTTAATTTAAAAAGATATATTTACGATATTTGAGATGTAACTGTATATTATTTATAAATATATAGGGCGATTTCACAATGACTGAGGCGAATTATATTTCGATGAATTATAGACCGTTTCAGCAGTAACAACATAAACAAGCGGCTGTCGCGGTCCGCACGTAACTTCCGGTAAACTCCGCTAAGAATAAATAACAACAAAGTTCTTTAAATGGAGTTTATTTATATAACAAGCACAAAAAAAAACCACATAGATTAATTATGAAATCAAAGCATTTGTTATTTTCGACGAGGCATTTGTTCAAGAGATCAGTTTAGCAACTAGTCAGACCATTAAAAAAACGAAACCGGAAGTACGGTTCGGATCCAGACGTGTATCACGTGCGTCCGATGAAACTGTCAATATTTTATATATACACACACACGTATGTATGTAAGTTATGTGTGTTTATGTAATGTGTAAAATAATGTAAAACGTAAAAAATTGTATTTGCTACAAACAATTAAGTTTTTAGTTAAATGTATAGTTTATTATCCATTTTTTATGTGTCATAAATGAATAAAAATAAATTTAACACAAATCTTAAAAAATAAATCTTGAGCATTTGATTTGAATGAAAAAGCATTTTAATAGATTTTAACGTTTAATAATTCTCTGTCCATCTCCGGTCTGAGATTACCATAGATATATACAATAGATGTCGCCTTGGGGCTCTGAGCATGCGTCAAAACAGCCGCCATCGGTCTTGTCATAGGAAGTATCTAGGTAAAGCTGCTATCTCCGCCTGTACTTCGAATTCATGAACGATGCCGGACTTTTGTGCTGCGCATGGATGAAAGGGCTACTAGCACTATGCATTACAGTAAGAAAAAGTAAATTTTCATAAAATCAAAACTTTTATTTTTTCCAGTACTAAATGATCAATACATGTCTGACTGTTGAAACGAACCCAAAGAAAACCAAGAAAATCGCATTCATGACGATTTATGGTGATTTTATTTCTGTTACACCATTGCCTACAATGACGCTGGTGCGGGATTCCCCTGTTTCAAGATGGCGGCTCTGTTTGACGCATTCGGTCCAATGAACTGCCGTAGCCAAGGCGACATCTAGTGTACATATCTATGTGAGATTACAACTCCGCCACTTCCGGTCTCAGACTGTCAGGCTGGGACTGTCGGTCTCGGGCTGTCATGACGTATGGTTCCGCGCTTCTGCTGTTGGTCCTATCTCGAACTTTCAGTGCCTAGCACCATGTGCGACCCACGTGACGACCTGACGTGAAGTCAACGCCTTAGAAATTGCATTTTTTCAGCCAGGTGAGGTGCTAAACTGTTAAAGCGAAATTAAAACCTACACATTTTAGCCTGTTATCAGGCAGCAGGATGCCGGCAAAGTTCCGCCAGAGCGATTTAAAAGCAAACTCCTCCGTATGATTTCCCAAATTGCTCTCGCTGTACTTTGAGGTCATCTGGCTTTCGATTCTTACGGCACCGCATGAAGTGGAACAAGCCTAATATAGCTTCTTTTACCACTCAACCTGCTCTCAAATCAACTTAAGGTAATTTGAAGTTAGACAGCAGACGAACCCAACCAAACAGTAACTTCGCTTTTACCGTCTCTGAAGGGGAAATCACCAAAACCCTCAATAAAAGATGACTAGAACAGTATGTGGATGCAAGGACAACAAATTCAAGCCACCGGGAGTTTTTATTGCTTACATCAACGCGGCCCTCAGTTGGCACACCACTACTCAAAAATTTGAATATGCACCCAGCACTTTTGTCAGGAGGATTTCGAGTACTGTTTTTCAGCACAGTTTACCCACAGACTCATGATCAAAATATCTAAAACATAATTTGGCTTAGTTGTTGCTTGTTTTGTGTAACTACGGTAAACATAGTACGCAGAAAGTTATTATCATGTTGTTGTTATTATGAACACAAGCAAAGCAAGCTAACGTTAGCTCATCCTGTGCAGCTGTCAAAGAACGTTATCAACTACTGTCAGTCATCTCTCATCAAGACCCGCCCCCATTCAGAAACGTTCAGAAAATGTAATAGAGACAGAGGCACCGCGTCATAACCACACCCACCGGGGGGAACAATCCAACCATCTCCATTGACTTTGTATTGCGAGAGGCTGCCTCCTTGTTATTTCTGGCTTATAACAAAAAACAAAATAATGCCTAAAAGCTGCTGTGTGACAATATGTACAGCTAACAAGCCAAAGAACACAGAAATAAGTTTTTATAAGCTGTCGACTTCAAAAAATAAGCGTTTAAAGACACAAAAGTGGAAACAGGCAACTTTTCATAGTACTCCTATTAGAGGAACCATAGATATGTATAAGGGCCATTCTACCGAATTGGTGCAAATTAACACTTCAAAACTTCTTGAAAAAAGTGTGTTTTTTCCTGCAAGCTTTGTAGTCATAAACATAGTAGAACATCTAAGGAACACTAATCTACTGATTGGACACTTTAGTTTCTTAGCATGTTTTTATACAGTTTCGAAATGTTTTCTCTCTCCCAGAATTTGTCACTACCGAAACACAACAACATTTGATATAAAAATTAGGTTTTTAATAGCCTATTCTGATTTTCTTTACATTAACCTTCTAAATATATTTTTAACATTTTTTTAAAGACAGTGTCATGGTTATATTGATTAGAAATATTATTTTAACAAAGCTATAAGAGTGGTTCATCAAATTAAATGCATTTTGAAAGCAATATTTCTCTGTAATTGCCATACATGCATTTATACAGTTTGCAAATTCAACGATTCATTAGTTTAAATTTTTATCTAACTAAATAAAATTGTCATCTTTTCTGATAACAAAACCTATTTTATTTTTCCAGAACATTATTTGTTTCCGTCCTGACCATATTGGGTGGTCCATATTTTGTGTAAAAAAAGTAATTAGTTAGTCAAAAATGGTTGGCATTATGCAGTCAAAACATACAGCACAAAGAATATCTAACGCAACACCACATAAAAGCAGAAAAAACTGAAATTACGCCGAAGAGATGGCGGATAGATCAGTCCTTGAAGGGATGCAAGATGCTGTGTTGATTTTCACATCTCTTGAGAAAAAGATGACATAATGTATGTCCATATAAAACTTCAGGCCCACAGTATAAACTACAGAATTTTTTTGTGTGTGCACCCATGTCCATCTGTAATGTTGGTGTACAAATGTGTGCCTGTTTTTCCATTACACATTCTAACTTCTCTAAACCTCCTTAACTTATTCTCTTGTTGCTGATTTTTACTTTTTTGAGTTTGAAGTAAACTTAATTTTTTATTTGATTTGAGGTAGGTTGAATCAATTTTCATATAAAAGAACAAGTGAACGACCGATATATCGGCCGATTTTTGTGAGTTTTATGTGTAATGTCATTGGCCGATTTGTGGCTGCTGTGTTCAGCGAGATTTTCCGGCATTATTTACAGACAGAAATATAGTTTTTTAAGTTCAATAAATGTTACTTTTTTAAATTGAGACTTATAAAAATGACACGATGATGCCAAATGTTACAAGTAAACTGAGTGAGCAAAAGAAGTATCGGCTCAAGAAAATAGTCTCTCTCAGTCTGTCTGCTCTACTTTCATCTTTCCGTCTATGCATGTTGGTGATTCCTCTCTCTCTGTAGCTATCTCTACAAATTAACCAAAGATATTTACATTTACATTATTAGTGTATTATATCCAATAAATATATTTTTGGTTTTAATTAACAAAAGTATTCAAAATGATACTTCTTAAAACATGATAATTTTTTAAAAAAATTATTTCATTTTTTTGTTTAATGGTGCAGGTTCTTTTAAATGACAATAACTTGCTCAATTTTCTACCAAATTTCAAACGGTTTGGTTTCTTACAAACGTTATCAGCGTGGCTATAATTCTGAATGCTTTAACATTTTTCATGAATTTTTTCTATTTTTTTAGTATAAGCATGCAGTGTCATAGGTACATCTTTGACACGTATAACAAACCAAATCGTTTGAAAATCGGTGAACAATTGGGCGGGTTATGGTCATTTAAAAGTACCTGTACCATTATAACTCAATGCTACGAATGAGCGAGCGTCATGTGGTAAGATGGCCGCCAAAATGCGGACGTTCCACTCGATTGGCCAGCAGCGCGGGCGAGACATCTATGCTGCGTCCGAAACCGCCTACTACATACTATATAGTACGCGAAAAGCAGTAGGCGAAGCGAGTAGTATGTCCGAATACATAGTATTCGAAAAACAGTATGCGAAAAGTACCCGGATGACCTACTACTTCCGGTTAGATTTTGCAGTGTGCATACGATGGACGCTACACTATCCCATGATGCCCCGGACGAGGAGTTATCCAACGAAGAAGAAGAGGCACGCGGCTGTTTTCGCGCTGAAATGACACGAAGTGATGACGACGTATGTCACGTGATGTAGCAACATGGCGGATGTAGTACGTCCGAATCTCATTCATACTACCAGGATTCATACTATACAGTACCTACTGTTTTAACGCCAAGTAAGTAGGTACTTCATCTAATTCAGTACCTACTATACAGTATGCGGTTTCGGACGCAGCCCTAGCCTTTATACATATCTATGAGTTGAACTGCGTCCACTAGGGGGAAACGTAGTCGGCGATCCACTTTTTTCTCCTTAAAGGCTGGGTTTTACTGTTCGACAGCTTATAAAAACTTAGCTTTCCCACACAGATACTGGAAAGGTCCCATAAGACACGTGACCTGTTTGAAATCCTGCACTTTCTTCTCGCCAGTATCTGAAGTTTGCTTATTATTCATTATTTCTCTCTCCAAAAACCACTCGCGTGTATTTTTTATAACGATATATCTTGTTGCGATGACGCGTGGGCATTTTTGTGTGTTATAAGCTCATTTGCATGTGACACGATATATATGCTGCTGAATGATCTCTGCTTCAGCGCAAATAGTGATGAGCTAGCTTACATGATATCCGCTTCAGTCCAGTTTGCTGTCATTTCTTCTCGTGAATGTTGATCTGGATGTAAATATCTCGACTCTCGTTTTAAAGAGCTGAACCATAACTTAATTGTTGCGATGACATGCAGAAGATTTATGGGACATGTTTGCGTTCACACAGAAGCTTGTCTGGCAATTTTACAAGTATTTTCTGTGAACAAAGTGCTGTGTGAATGGGGTGTATGTGTGTGGTTGTTTTCTTTTCAGGCAGCAAACATACTGTAACTATATATAAAAATGATAAATGTGTCAATAAAATATGAAAGCAACACAAATTAACACTATTGTATAATCTCTTAAAAACTCTTTTGTTATGTGTCAAACTAATTTATTTTATGTGATTTTAAGAATTGGTTTCAAAGTCTTAATGTCATGGGACCATAATGTCTTGACTTGGATAGAAACACACTGAGAAAGAACTGTTCAGATTATTTAGTAACTGCTTTGTTCATTTTTACAATGATTACGTCTCCTGCCTTCTGCTATAGACCTATATGCAAACATGTCACACTTTCATTGCACAGACAGCATATATTGTATAACAGTTTTTTTTTACTTTATTATTAGTATTTTAATGACAATAACAGTCGAATGTAATGTTGTAAAAAAGCAAAGTCATTGTACATGTATACAAATGAAAATAAAGGCTTTAACACTATAACTGCACTTTTATTTGCACATTCAAGAGAGAATAATTTAAAATAATTTCTTTAAAAACATTATTTTATTTTAGGGGAGAAAAGGAAACAGTAGAATTCATAATCTTAAAACATAGGAAATATGATAAAAATTTGAAAATAACAACCTACCAGGATGATAGAAAAGAACAAGGTATTTGTATGTATTTGTAGGCAATCAATCAGCTTTACTGAATGTGTGTTTTTCATAAGGCAGAATGAGTAAACCTGACTGTAAATGTTGGTCCTATAAATAAAGCTCCTGACTATAAAATGCAAGTTTTACATTTAAAGGCAGGGTATCTGCTTTTGGAAAACTTTAGCTGACTAGCTGACAATAAAACAATGGCAAATCAAGTTACATCAGAAGACGTTGTGTTGATCTAACAAGCACATATTGTCCGAATGAGATATTTTTTGTTTGAAGTTGTAAGAGCTGAATGGTGGTGCCAAACCCAGACAAAAGGTATTTCCTGAAGCCAGCAACAAATGGCTGAATCCACAGGAAACCGCTTCCTAATTCCTTGTTGAATTATCATCTGAAACCCTCCACAAAGAATTCACATCTACCCCGAAACCTTCCTCAAAGAATTCACATCTACCCCCCAAGACAGTTACCCCATGGTGTGGGACAGAGTCACACCCGACCACACTTTCTTGTCCCCCTCTCCTCATGTTTTATAAAAGCAATACATTCTACATGTACAAAGAATGTGAAACTGGTTTTGTTTGGTGTTATATGAAGTGTTTTAATGCAAGTGGTACATTTGGGTTTGTTAATATGACAACAGGATTCAATGTTAATCTGTGACAATAAATAAGTAAACTTCACCTAATGTTGGGAGACAACTCCTAACTTAGACATGTTGACCAATCACCCACTGTATGTTTATTAGGCTACACCCCTGATTTTACAACAACCAATCAATACCAAACTCCTATATTCTTTGTTCTCTGGTTATTTAAGGAGATGTGTAGAAGACTTAGGCGGGACTTTCAATATCTAGAAATGCACCCCCGTGATGTAGTTTTGATACAGCATCATGTTTCTTTTTATTTTATTTTGAGGAATCTGTAACCAGATCTTCATCTCCTTACCAGGTATGCAATGGTTTTTCGCTTTATTGTTTTGTATTTGAATTGGATATATTAATTGGCTTTGAATTATGTTTTTCCTACCTGGTTAATAAATTGTTACATTTGCATTCATTCTAATTTGCTCTGTATTATTGACTCTTCTAAATTACTATAAAGTACTACGATATCCTTTGTTACCACAAATCTTTGATCGGGGTTAATTCATGTTAATTAGATTCTGCCTCTTAACTATGTTGGTGGGCAGTCGCATGGACTATCGGAGTGATAGTTCTTTTAAGTGTTGTAAGCGACTGTGGGGGCTATATGGATACTATTTAATGAGAGCTCGTAAACATGAAACGGTATCGTTAAATTGCTTTAGCCATAACCTCTAGTTATTGTATGGTCAGATTAATTATTTAACCTTAACTAAGTTGTTTTGTAATCGCACTTGGTAATTCTAATTACTTCCAGTGGCGTGTTTACCCACCACGCAAACCACGCAATTGCATGGGGCCCCACGGGCTTGGGGGGCCCCCTACTGGCCACAAGGTGTGCGAAAGTATGTTACGTTTATTCAGACCCAAATCTAAGGTACGGATGAAGCATGCACGAGCACGATATGTGCGAGTCTGTACGCAGAATAATATATGCGCGCATCCTTGTGAGGGCACATATAGGCTACTTCATGAGCGAAACTCTACGGGAAAACGCACCTCTGCTCAGCGCTCACAAATGCAGCCACACAAGTGCTGGAATGAGCGCTCCCTCGACTCCCTCTGCTCTCGTAACTGCACAACATTCACTCTATGGTCAAGTTTACTTTAAAGACTTTGGGCTTCACACCTGTGATTGGTGACACACATTTTTTGTTCCACGCTCGTACAGGTATAAACATGATAAAGACACCACGCAGTGGTTTTAATCATGTCGAAAATAGATCATTCATATTCTGTATCTCATTATTGTCATCAAATCTAATCTTTTATGTTTGTCTAGTCTATATGCTTGTTGTATCTCACAGTAAGTTTGGTTTTACAATATGAACATGAGAGTTATGTGATTCCCATCCATAAATTCAAGCAATAACCAACTTACAATGTTGTTTGCTGGTGTTTGTTAGTTCAGCTTGTTAGATCAGTCTGAATCATAATCTAAAGCTTTGTCTTTTTCCTCATTTAGTTTTTTTAGTAAGATGTCAGACATTGAAGTTGCAGTATTAATTACATTGTTTGAAATACATCCTGTAAGACATTTGCGAGCAAAAAATATATCTGAGAGGGGCGGGAAAATTTTTTTTAAACCAAGAATTTTGGTCATACCAAACTGTAACAATTTAGTGTTATTTTAAGCAGTGTAAAACAAAATAAATCCGCTTTATATATATCTCACTTAATTCTATATACTGAATATTATTGTTGTGCAATTCAAATGAAAAACCTTGGGCAATGCTGGGGCATGGGGGGCCCGGTTCTTGGACTTTGCTTAGGGCCCCCAAAATGGTAAACACGCCACTGATTACTTCTTCATAATCATGTTGTTATATAGTCCTATGATTTGACTATAGGCGTCTAGAAGGAGCTAGATCGAACCTCTGATTATGGTCTTATGTCTTATATTTAATTGGCGATTTTTGAGAGCTATATGGGGACCTTTTAACAAGAAATTGACTTTGTTAAATTGCTGTAGCTACAACCTCTAGTACGGTCGAGTTTGTGTTCAGTACCCACACAACGGCCGGTGTGGACTGATATGACATTGGTAATCGAATGAATGAGTCCAATGTAAACATGAGTAAATAGAATGATCAAACATTTATCCAAATTCCAAAATCACATCAATTCGATTCATATTACAATACGTTTTATATCTTTGGAGTCAGGTGTAAAGTTGCGTAACGTTAATTTGTCTTTATAAGCGCCGGAAAAGACTGAACGCGCTATAAGTCATTGCCACCGTTTGGATTCCGTCGTTGGGCCAAACGGATGGATGGGGTCATAGTTGTTCCCCTTACAAAGTTAAATGAACTTCTGTCCTCTCTTCCAGTGAGTTTACAGATGAAAGAAACACACAGATGTAAAAACATTAGCTGTGAGTTATGTGTGAAGACACTTTCTGATCATCAGATGAGTAACTGCAGTTCACCTGACAGATAACAATGAGATTTAAAACAACACAAAACACTTAAGATCAGACTGTTTTCTACATACATACTCCAAAGTATTACCTTCAGTTTGATGGAGTATTGAGGACTTATTCTGGACAACCATCAACTGATATTTCAACATGAGTTTAGTTCAGATCAGACATGATTTAGTCTTTATTGCATTTTGGTCTGGTTTTGTTTTCGTAGTTTTGTGACTTTGATTTATGTTTTTTTACTACCTAAAGAAAACGTGACACTTTCCCAACGTTTATAAAACATCACTTTTGTTAATATTTAGGGTGTGGTTTTTAAAACGTTTTTAAAATGTTGTACTGCAACATTTCCTAATTAAAATGAAAATACAACGTTGTAAAAAAATGTGTGTATGTATTTTTAATCTGATCATAATCTCTTTGTACTACGATGTACTCTCTTTATGACTTTAAAAGCTTGGGGCCTCATTTATCAAACGTGCGTACGCACAGAAGTGTGCGTAAAGTGTGCGTAGGAACAGTTTTACGCAAAGTGTGGAATTTATCAAATTGCACTTATACGTAGAAATGTGTGTAAATATACGCACACCTCTGAGTATGCGTACGCAGAGCATCTAGTGGTAGAATAGCGATACTACACAGGACCCTGTTCCAGTGAGTAAAGAAGTGTCTATTTATTATCCACAAGCAGGTGTTAAAAACGATTAATGTCAGTATGGTAACAGCAAATAATTATAATGATTTATTTGTGATATGTATCTTTATCTGTGAAAGCTCTACATGTGATTTGTATAAATGAAGTCTCCGGTAAATGCTTGACACAGTGCAATGGCTTATCTTGCGATATTGGAAGACTTGGCAAATAATCCATTCCGCCGGTAGCGCGTTTTCAAAGATCGCGCCAATGATGATGATTATATATGCTGCTGTTTAAGGTGGAAAGTTGTCCTCCTCCAGTTGCACTCGTTTCACGTCGGTGTGCTGTGACGCGTTTTTTTCCCCTGATAATTTAATGTCAAACAACTTTTTTTATTTCTGAAAGTGTTCTCTCCCCCTTATATTCAATGGAAACTCACTGGTAACATGTTCCCATGTAGATTTGTTTTCTTTTGTTAGTCATTCCTCCCGCACTAAGTAAACCAATCAGGATGTGTTATTAGGATTTATCCTCATCCACCAGTAACTCAATTTCTGTGTCTGTAAAATTCCTCTTTTACGCTCTCTTTGTCATTAATGCGATAAGGGAAAAAGCACAACCACGTGACATATAACGGGAGGTGTTGTCACCATACATGGTTCATTGGAGGCGTTTCGGAATGCAAATGACTATGAACGTGCACGAGCATGGTGCTTAAGAACAAGTGGGATTTATCATCAAGGATTACTTACTGATGTGCGTACGAACCACGTGCGCACGTTTGATAAATCCCGATTTTTTTGTACTTAGGCACATTCTAAATTTCATTCGTAAGTACAAATATAGAACATTTTCTACGCAATGTTGATAAATGAGGCCCTTGGTGTTTTGACTTTATTCTTCAGCATTTAATTGCCCGTCTTCTCTCTCCAGTACAGCAGGAGGCGCTGCAGCTCTTTAGTCCGCAGATAAACTCACTAAAGAAAGAAAGAAAGAAAGAGTGCGCGTGTGTGATGTGTTTGTGTATCCTCAGTGTTTTCTCTCTTGCGTGTTTCATTGAGTGTAAACAGTCTCTTGTCTCTGTGTATTTTAGTGTTGAGACATTGAGTAGGATCTAATCTGTCCATGCTGGATATATTGATGATTTCATCACAGAAATCTCTCAGCTGAAGAAAGAGGTGGCGTTACTGGAGACAAAGCTGAGGTCAAGAGGAGATTTAGCAATGGATCGAGAGGTTTGTACAGCTTAAACATCATTTACCTGAATCAGACACATCAAATCATTTCTAATCTTGCTGTCTGTGTGTGTTGTGTTGTCAGGATGTGGATTGTTGTGAATCTTCAGTGTATGTGACTGATGATGGGAGTCTGGATTCAGTGTGGATGAGCAGAGATCAGAGCCGCACACCACAGACACTGCTGGACTCTAAACTCTCTGAAGAGAAATCCAGACACACACAGGACTCCGATCTCAGTCTAACTTTACTCTGTTATACTGAGTCAAAGCCCACAGACACTCAGGACACTACAGTGTGTGACAGTAAACAGAGCTTACAGGAGGATCAAACCTCCACAGAGTCTCTGGATTCTGTCTGTAACGCTGGAGAACAGCAGCAGATCCTGCAGACCAAACTGAAGATGTGTTCAGTTAAACTCATCGACTGCATGAACCTCATGATGAAGATTAAAACTGAACCCACAGAAATGAAAACTGAACCCACAGAAATGAAAACTGAACCCACAGAAACCAAACCTGAACCCACAGAAACCAAACCTGAACCCACAGAAACCAAACCTGAACCCACAGAAACCAAACCTGAACCCACAGAAACCAAACCTGAACCCACAGAAATGAAACCTGAACCCACAGAAATGAAACCTGAACCCACAGAAATGAAACCTGAACCCACAGAAATTAAACCTGAACCCACAGAAACCAAACCTGAACCCACAGAAATCAAAACTGAACCCACAGAAATCAAAACTGAACCCACAGAAGAGGAAGATCGAAATGAGGAACATGATGATTTTAATCCATCAGGTATGTCTCCTTAATTATAGTTGTGTTTCGAACATTTTTAACTGTCATGTGAGCAACGGTTTTGGGTTTTTAGTCTCACTAGTTAAAAGACCAAAAAGTGTAAGTACTAAAATGTTAAAGGAGTTTAAGATCTCTTTAATACTTATTGAGCAACATGCATGTGGGCTTAAAGGGTTAGTTCAACCCAAAATGATAATTTGATCATAAAACACTTACTCCTGTATTGTCCTTAACCCCGAAGTGCTCCGATTGTCTTCAGATCACATTTTTAGATATTTTTATTAAATTCGGGAGGCGTCTGTCTGTCACATTGACTTTAGTTAGTTTCACAATCCTTTCCTCAGAAAATAATGAAGCACATCCCCAAAAATATGGAAAGAAATTAGACTCAAAATGATCAACAAATACATGCACATCCATCCGTGAACCGGATGCATGTTACAAATGTATTTACTATCCACGAACAAATGTCTTTAGATTTGAATATGTGAAATTCAGAATTTGAATGAACGTGTATCGATTTGTACAAATGTACAAATACACATGTTTTATTGTGTATTCAAATATCATAATTTGCGCGTGCAAAAAGGGAGATGTGCATTTGTGGATCAGATGACACGCGTGCATTAATCCCGTTCTGTTCATTTGTATATTGAGACTTTCATTTCGCCGTTTAAAGCATTTTATGAGCCAAATACAAACAACTATCAATGAATGAACTAAAAAGATGTCTTTGATTTTGTGTCTGCGAATTTTAATATTTACGTGAATGTGCATCGATTTGTACAAACAGAGACATATTTGTGAATTCAGTTGGCATATTTCGTATCATTATTTCACAATTTGTGCACGCAAAAAAGAGGATGCGCATTTGTGGATCAGGCGACGCGCGTGCATTAATCCTGTTCTGTTCATACGAGTTTTGAGACTTAAGTTGCGTGGTTTGCATTTGAAAGATCCACGAGCACAGATGTGCTATGAAAACAGTCAACACTAGGTGTCAGTCTAACGGAGTTTCACACATGGCGGTGAATTCTGTTTTCTGTGTTTCCCTTTAGTCTGGTGTTTTTATAGCATTACGTTTATTATCTATATATATTAAATGTTTTAATGGCTTGGCTACTGAGATGTGTTTGTGTGCATGTATGTAATGTATCTTTATTGTCCTTTAATGGTAAGTCAATTATTTTTACAGTATAATTCACTTCATTTTAAAAAGTAATACTTTCATGTATTAAACTATACCATTTATTAAATATTTCATAATTTTCCTATTTTCTATTATTTCTTTTTACCTTATATATATAGCCTACGTGTTTGTTCTACAATTATTGTGTTACATGCATACAAATTAATATGCCCCAGCCTGTTTATATATAAATAACACTTCACATCATGGGTGTGTGCTATATTGTTGGGAATGTCCACATAATAATTATTAAAACAATTTTATTAAAACAGGTTATAAAAAATACCAAAATAGACAACTCGGGAAAGTATGAAATATTTAATAAACTGTATTATAGAATACGTTCAATTATTATTATTTTTTTGTATAAACCATTCAAATCTTTAGTCTTTATAAATATATAAAAACATACCGTGATAAAAACGCTACACTAAAGGGAAGGGAACAGACTTTGACAGAACACCAGAAATCAGTTGCTTTGCTTGGGACCTATGCTGGTATCCCCAACGCCAAACAATGTATAGTCTGATAGGAGTCTAAATTTAATTGGGCTCCTAGATCAGATTATACGTTATTTAAGGTTATGTGAATAATAGCCTATATTTAAGCACTTATAGAATATTGTATTAACAAAGTAGGCTACTTATACACACTTTGAAGTGCTGAACTGCTGATCGATTCATAAGTTATGAACGAAAACATGATTTATAAACGTACATAAATTAGTATGATATAAATTGTAAAAAGTCTGTTGCCTGTTGTTAAAAGCGCTCCTCAGGCTTCGTCTTTGGGTCGTCAGAGGGATTACTCACCCGAATATTAACATTTACTAAATGCGCGTCGCCTGTTCTTCATTTGGTGGACTTTATTTATTTCATTTAGATCTTCATTTAGATCTCACCAAACCTGTTTGGTGCGAAGTCTTGCTTTGCCATGGTGAACGTTGCTGAGCGTTTCTTTGCCTATCTTTACCTGGATTTATATATCCCGACTTTTTATTGGATTAGTATAATCTAATAAAAATGTAATGTACTGTCACCAAGATCAGGAAAGGCAGTAATACTTAAGGATTGTGATCTGAGTGACATTATTACACACACGGTAACTTTTTTTTTTTATTAAGTTCCTAAATCAAATTACTGATTAAATTACAAATAATGTTACTGAACTAGTTTTGTAGCGGTGAAGGACTTTCCCTTGCGGTTATTTTGCGTGGCGCTGTATGCAATTTTACGGCCTTTATTTACTAAAAATATCATTTAAATCCAGAACAACGAGGTACACTAGGTAGAAGTTGGGTGACATGTCTTAACCCTTATGAGAAAAAACATCATCAACACAAGCTATACTACAGCTACATTTAAACAAAAATACATAAATAAATGAAAGAACATGGTTTAGGCTTGTTAAGTGCAAATTTTCAGAGCATCGGTAAATACAGAACACTGCGCTGTAACTGTAAAAAACGAATGCAATACACAAGCACTGCATATTAAATTAGGCCATTTTCAATAATATATTAGTATTCTCATGAAATGCGTACAAATAACACGCAGTGTGATTATCGTGCAATACATAGGCTACATAAAATTACAATTTTGAGTGAATATGTTACGCAAGTCCTTCCTGTTCCCTTATGGCTCATCTATTCGTGTTTTTTAATAATTGGTTTCTAATTTGTTTTTTACCATTGTCTCTTGGGTTTGGGGTTAGAGTAAGTTTTTGTAAAATAAAATGATATCCAAACCCAATCGGCAATGGTTTAAAAAACAGACAAAAAAACAACGACACCAAACGATGCGCCATTTAAGTGAACGGGAAGCACTAGCATATGCACGCAAAATTGGAATTTGGCGTAGGCTATGTATTGCACGATAATCACACTGATTGCTATTCATACGCATTTGATGATAATAGGTTGATTAGATAAATTAATGTGTATCTATAAAGTATGAAAACGAATGAATCAGTATTTTGGCTAAATTAAGATGGATCATTTCAAGATAATTTTCAGTCATTTAGATTTTGTCATCATTTCAGAACAAACTTATTCTATCTATAACAACTTACATTATATCATGTGTGTTTCTTGAATATATGTTGAAAATATATGCAAGTAAAAAAGTACAAAATAAAATCGTTCAGCTCATGGGGAGTGAACAAAAAGACGTTAAAGTCTCTCCGCAAGGACGTGCTGAAACTGTCGAGTCGACAGATGATCATCATGCTTAAAATGTTTCACCCAGAAATTAATAATGAAAACTTGAATATCTAAATGTCCAGGTAAGAGTCAAGTGTTCAGTCAGTTCACAATAAAGAAAAATGCCAACGACATTGGCTGCAGCTTCCTCATCCACGGGCGGATGCTGCAGATACACAAAGAAAAAACTATAAAGGTTTAAATGCTGGTAAAAAAACGTAAATTATATTATGGCATTTTATATTTGTGTTGATCAGTTAAAGTTATTTTAATCTTTAATACTGCATCTGCAGACAATCTGCAGACGACGCTATCATTCTATTATCTCACTTTCTCACGCATTCACTGTAGCTAGGCCCGGATTAACACAGTGAAGTGCCCCCGCCAATATATTTTATTTATTTATTTATTATTATAAACTAGTCATTCAGGGCTCCAGACTAACGTTTTTGTTATTAGGAGCAATGTAGCCCCTGACTGAAAATTTTAGGAGCGCCAGCAGAAAATTTAGGGCACACCTTAAATAAGCCTGCAATGCAATATTTTGACATTTTCCCAAAATAACTGCATTACTGAAAAATACTAAATAGACTTAACTATGCAGTTGCTGCACATGTCATCATTATGCACAATTAATGAAACTTTCAGAATAGTAAGTTATGAATCAAAGATTCATACAACCCCCTTAACTATAGGCATAAGATACATATAGGCTACAATAAGTTATATCTAGATAGCATTTAATGAGATGAGTGGCAGGGCAGCAGTTTACATGCTTGTATCCTTTACACGTTTCTCATCTTTTATCTAGTTTTCCTTGGGCACTGATGTAGACCTCTATTCTCGTCTAATGTTTATAGTGTTAATGTAGGCTAAAAGTAGTCCGGCTCTCTTTATCTCTCATCGCTGTAATGTTTAACCGGCGCGGTTCTGAGTGCGATGTGTTAACTTTACCAGGGCTGCGTAGATCCATCGGTAAAATCAACCGAGCGCATGGTGACATAAAACGATATACGCGATTACGCGTCATGCAATTGAGCGGTTAAAACCCGATCGTGCATTCCGTAGTGCCCGCACATGCTCGAGTACTTGTAAAAACATTTTGGCCGCAGTCTGGAGACCTTGGTGCCCCCCTATTGCCTGGGGCACTCGCCCAATATTGACATTCCAGCCCTGGCTGTAGCCGGTGATTTAACGAAATGACCTTTTACCAATTTATTTGGCCTTCATTATACATGTATGATGTGAAAAACAAGAAGGTCATGGATAGTTTCATTAATTTAATGTAAAAAGCGCCGTGGTTGCATTCATGCGGTTGGCTTCTCAGTGCGGTAATACAGGATTGCGTTAATTAGTAGGTCCTGGGCGGGGCGGCTGATTTCGGGTGTTCTGTCGGGGTCTGTTCCCTTCCCTTTGGTGTGGCGTTTTTGTCACGGTGTGTTTTTGTATATTTGTAGGGACTGGAGATTTGAGTGGTTTATACTAAAAAAAAAAAATAATTTAATGTATTCTATAATACAGTTTATTAAATATTTCATACTTTCCCCAGTTTTCTGTTGTGGTGTTTTTGTAGCCTGTTTTAGTGGAATTGTTTTGGTGATTGTTATGTGGACATTCTTAATAAATACATAAATATAGCACACACCCATGATGTGAAGTGTTATTTATATATAAACAGGCTGGGGCATATTAATTTGTATGCATGTAACAAAATAATTGTAGAACAAACACGTAGGCTATATATATAAGGTAAAAATAAATAATAGAAAATAGGAAAATTATGAAATATTTAATAAATGGTATAGTTTAATACATGAAAGTATTACTTTTTAAAATGAAGTGAATTATACTGTAAAAATAATTGACTTACCATTAAAGGACAATAAAGATACATTACATACATGCACACAAACACATCTCAGTAGCCAAGCCATTAAAACATTTAGTATATATGGATAATAAACGTAATGCTATAAAAACACCAGACTAAAGGGAAACACAGAAAACAGAATTCACCGCCATGTGTGAAACTCCGTTAGACTGACACCTAGTGTTGACTGTTTTCATAGCACATCTGTGCTCGTGGATCTTTCAATGCAAACCACGCAACTTAAAGGCTGGTTCACACGGCAGGATAATTAGGCCGATTTTAGCCCCGATTCACCCCTTCCGACAATCTTAAGGATGCTCTGATAATCGTAAAATAAACTGATCAGATATTCTTGCCGTGTGTGGTGTGTTTAGACTGCTCTCGTCTACTCGGAAGGACCTCGGGACTGCTCCGATCTCAAATCGGGGATATCCAACATGTTGGATTTTTTTGGCCCGATTTCTTCTCGTGTGTGGTGTCTCCTGCGGACAAACGAGCACGCAGCCTGTGGACTGTGACATGTAGCCAATCAGAAAGCGAAGTGACGAAGCAGCGAGGAAGTACCGGGAAGTCACGGGTCATATTTACTGCATCTCAATGCATCCAACTATGGACTAGACCAAGGGTAAAACAGAAATTGCGCGCAAACGCAATTTTCGGTTAAAAACAAACTGCAAACTATCGCCACTGCATCCTCTTCGTCCGCCATGATTGTTTACTCTGAAATCACGTTTGATCGCGAGAGATTTTGCAAGATTTCCCGTCTGACCTGGGACTGCTCGGGAGTCAAATCGGTTCGTGTGTGATGTGTTGATTTTGCCATGTGGCAGCGCACCACTAACTGTACGACCAAAACTGTTAGACCCGCGATGTTTTATCGTCGTGTGTGGGGTCTCTCAGGGTTGGAAAATCGGCAGACGATTTTAAAGTCGTACCGTCTGTACCAGCCTTAAGTCTCAAAACTCGTATTAACAGAACAGGATTAATGCACGCGCGTCGCCTGATCCACAAATGCGCATCCTCTTTTTTGCGTGCACAAATTGTGAAATAATGATACGAAATATGCCAACTGAATTCACAAATATGTCTCTGTTTGTGCAGGTCGATGCACATTCACGTGGATGTTGAAATTCGCGGACACAAAATCGGGGACATCTTTTTGGTTCATTCATTGATAGTTGTTTGTATTTGGCTCATAAAATGCTTTAAACGGCGAAATGAAAGTCTCAATATACAAATGAACAGAATGGGATTAATGCACGCGTGTCATCTGATCCACAAATGCACATCTCCCTTTTTGCACGCGCAAATTATGATATTTGAATACACAATAAAACATGTGTATTTGTACATTTGTACAAATCGATACACGTTCATTCAAATTCTGAATTTCACATATTCAAATCTAAAGACATTTGTTCGTGGATAGTAAAATACATTTGTAACATGCATCCAGTTCACAGATAACTGTGCATGTATTTGTTAATAATATTGAGTCTAATTTCTTTCCATACAAAAAGGTCTATCAGTCAGTCAATAATATAACACTATTGTGAAGTGACGAGAACACTTTTGTAGAGAAACCAAAACGAACGATTTCATTTCATTTCAATTTGTTCTCATCTCTGGTTGTTCATGAGCAGACTGCAACACGTCACCTGCTGACGTAGTTGCCAATGTTTTTTTGTTTTTATCTGCTTTTTTATTGAAGCCATTATGCAAACATTGTCAACCCTAATCAAACAAACCTAAAGCACCAAAATTAGCTGCTTCAGGTATGTTTGTTTAGGTGTTGCAGCTAAACTCTGATACTGGCCCTCCAGGAGCAGGATTGGTGACCCCTGTTTTAAGGGCGCACTCACATTATCCAAACCAAACCAAACCATGCCCCAGCGCGATTGTCACCCCTCCCTACTCCCCCAGGTGCACGCACTCACACTGTACTTTTTATCGATTCGAGTCCGGGCGCGCTTTCGTCATTAAGATGCGTTTGTTTTGAAAAAAGCAGGAAGTAAAGCTCTCCCTTAACACTGGAACCCACCGTAATGATAGGTCTGTGTTTTTTACCCGGAGTCGTTTGGTGCGCGATTACAGACAGCCCTCTCACATGTCATCATATTGCTTAGTTGATCTGTCACGTGCGCAGCTCGGACATTCACGTAACTCCGCTGCGCGCATCAAAAGGTTTTTACGGCAGCAGATGAAGGTGAGTGGTCGCGCAGCTGACGTCTTCACCTTTTGAATTGCGCTCAGGCGCGAATGCACTCACACCACAGCCTTCCGCGCCTGAGCCCAAGTGAACCGCGCTCCGGCCCACCTCTGCAACCCGGCCGTGGCGCGATTAACCAATCCGCCCCCGGGCGCGGAACAGAGCGATCACACTTGTCAAACAAACCAGGCTTTGGGGGTCAAACGCGCCCGAGCGCGGTTTGGATAGTGTGAGTGTGCCCTAAGGGATGCACCGATCCGATATCTGGATTGGGTATCGAGGCGATCCGAGCCCTTTTTGCTAAATCGGTTATCGGACTAACAGGACAGATCTAATTCCGATACTGTGGGTTACCCGTAGTTGTTACTGACAAGCGATGAAAAGGACAAATTATTATAAAAGCACCATAAATGTTTTTATGCACTATATTAAAAGTCGTCTTAATACACTTTATTACGGAGCCCTTCTGGTCACCCCCTGGAAAAAAAGAAAACAATCCGTGATCACGGTTTTGTAATTCGTCCCCTCAGTTTATAAACCGTACTCACGGATTATTAAACTGTTCCCTCAGTTTTACAAACCGTGCGCTCGGATTAATAAACCGTACGCACGAGTTAACAATCCGTGCTCTTAGATTTGTAAACCGTACCATCGGTTTTTGCAGTCTGTACCCACGAGTTTGTGGACCGTGCGCGCGCTTTTGCGGTCTGTTCTCACGGTTTTGCTGGCTGGATTTGTGGCCCCTCCCTCATTTTGGAGGTCGCTGTTCATTCTTGGTCATTCTTTCCAGGTTTCCTATTAATGTTTGATATTTTCGGAAATTAATAAAGTTTAAACCGTGTTAAGCTGTTTTATACGTTCCTAACTGGAAACGTGCTTTAATATTTACGAAATATTTTAATCGGATGCTACAGTAAACAGATATCTTTGTGTAAAATTAACATGTTATTTAGATTTATTCATCAAATAAAATAAGTATTTGACTAACAAATGATTTCTGCATATCCTATATGTTTTAATCAATATACTTGGGCTTGCTATATATTTTCGTTTTTAATTGCTCGTTTCAAATTCATGTTTTATGTATTTGGCATCGACTTGTTGGGTGGGATTAGAAGATTGCTGGGAGCTGCACAGTTGTAGACATGTGGGTTTTATATACCTATAATTCTTAATTATTGTAAATCAATATTATTTGCATTTAACATCAACTTCATGCCAAACTTTTATTATGATTTACTTAATTTTTTGGTGAAACATTTTTACATTATGTTTATTATCTGAGCTAATGTAAGCAAAAAAGTAGTTAGAAATTAAGTGGATCACATGTTAATTTAAGGATCAATGAGAAAATATTAATCAAAGGAAACTTCTGGGATGACAAACATCTGAGAAACTCTTTAAAAAATCCAGATAAGTTTGGAGTTTATTAATATTTAAACTTAAAATTTGTACTTTGTTAATTAAATATTGTCTTTGTCCTTGCGTAAAGTTTTTTTATCTGAATACTTGAAGTTATACTGTTATATTAACTGGGTAACAGCTTTCTGTGCAAATACTGCTAGAATAATCGCGTGACTATTTGTATTGTACGTATTTATTTAGGTCACCAAAGTGTTAAAATAGCTGTGCTCTTTGAAATGTGTGTAAAAGAATCAATTTCTGGTCATATTTTTAATGCACAATGAGCGGGTATATGAGCCACACTTTGTAAAACATTTACTATGATTTATTCAATTTTTGGTAAAACATTTTATACTTACAAATACTGAGTAAATTTGAAAGCTTTAAATCTGGTATTAACAATAATTAAATTGATTTCCTATTAAAAATAAAATTGAGTAAAAATAAGTAATTGCAAATGTTAAGTAGATGTAGCTGTTTTTTATGAATTTTATTTAAATAAAAAATGAGTTGAATTTACTTAATGTAAAGTGAATTTATTTCATACCATCCTTTATGAACGATGAACAAAGCAATTGTACACAATTATTTTATTGAACATTTATTTACACATGACATAACTCTACAGTCATCATGAAACTCCAAAAATGCCAAACTGTTACAAATACAATGAGCTGAATAAACTCTGAGAGGTTGCAGAATCACTTCTTCATTCCAGACAGGTGGATCAGCAGAATCCTGCACCTATATTGTAAATGTAATTACTCATACTCCACACTTACCAGGATTTTTGAGGAGATTCGGAGATGTTTTTTTTCTGCAAAAGACGCAATTTCATCTGCTGCTGAATAAAACCCGTTTGCTTTGTTGATTTTTAAATTAACACGTGATCTACTTTGTTTGCCTATATTTACTCAAATAATAGGCTACAATGTAAAAATGTTTGATTGTCGATGTTATGTTGATGTTAAATACATAAAATATTAATTTTAAATGAGCAATTATTATTATAAGTTTTAAAACGTGTAAATATTTAAGTGTGAAATTCTCAAATATATTGATAATCAGATATAATAATATTGATTTACAATAATTAAGAATTATATGTATATAAAACTTATATGTATATTATTGTGCAGCTCTTAATAATCTTTTAATCTTACCTAATAAGCTGATGTTAAATACATAAAATATGAATTTGAAATGAGCAATTAAAAACGAAAATATAGCAAGCCTAAGTGTGGCATTCTCAAATATATTGATTAAAATATTAAGGATATGTAGAAATCATTTGTTAGTTAAATATTTATTTTATTTGATGAATAAATCTAAATAACATATGTTAATTTTACACAAAGATATCTGTTTACTGTAGCATCCGATTAAAATATTTCGTAAATATTAAAGCACGTTTCCAGTTAGGAACGTATAAAACAGCTTAACACGGTTTAAACTTTATTAATTTCCGAAAATATCAAACATTAATAGGAAACTTGGAAAGAATGAATAAGAATGAATAGCGATTTCTAAAATGAGGGAGGGGGCTACAAATCCAGTTAGCAAAACTGTGAGAACAGATTGCAAAAGCGTGCGCACGGTTTATAAATTCGTGGGTACGGATTGCAAAAACTGATGGTACGGTTTACAAATCTAAGAGCACGGATTGTTAACTCGTGCGTACGGTTTATTTATCCGAGCGCACGGTTTGTAAAACTGAGGGAACAGTTTAATAATCCGTGAGTACGGTTTATAAACTGAGGGGACGAATTACAAAACCGTGATCACGGATTGTTTTCTTTTTTCCAGGGGGTGACCAGAAGGGCCCCGTACTTTATAGTCTATAGCTTCATGTAAAAAAACAAATGCACTTATCGGTGCATCTGTAGTTTTAAGCATTTTCCCATTATCAGATGCTGGTTTTGTAATATCAGCTTGACCGATAAATGCCGCCATCTTGTGACCGTTCTGAGATTTGTGCGCTGGACGCCATTTCACCCAAGTATGACTCGCTGCAGCCTGCGGTGGACATCCAACCCCGCCCACATCCAAGTGTCACGCCGGATGCCACGCCCATGTCCAATACGTCACCGCGTGACTCCCATATATGGCAAAGCGTGGTTCCCCTTACGGAAACCCGCTAATCCTATCGAAGTATGTTGAAGCAGTTTATTGCAATCTTGGAATCTAAATAAAATGTTATATTTCGTTTTAACAATACACGTATTCTTATATTTGTAAACGATATCCAAACTAATATGACATAAATTAAATTTAGGCCACCCTCCCCCAATTTGATAAAAACATTATAAACAGAGCTAATTTCATTGGTTAAACAATAACGTATGCTTGCTTTACCTTATTCCATTACAGCATGTAATGATATAAATTCCCATTTAATATGATCGATTGTAACATACCCAAAACAAGTTTTGAATGTTTACATGTAAGTGTACATTACTTTTTAGTATTGTAAATGTAATGCTTAACATATTTTCATGAGTTTATTTTCATTTAATTTTCTAAACATTTGTTCCACTTCATCATAAAGTCTAAATATGTCAATTATAGGATCAATATGCAATACCCTACACAATATACATACATATAGAATAAATAGAGAAATTACTTGTTTTGATAGATTATATAGGATCTTTATTTTCACTGTACATGTGCAATGACATTCTGGTGGAGCAAGCTCCAGATGCCTTCATAATAAATACAAATATATCAGTTTTCATGTTTAGTCATACACTAGACTAGAAGCACTAAGCATGACTGTACAATTTACAATATTCACAAGAGTATTACAATATACAGTATAATCACAACAAAGTTGCCAATATAGTATAAAACACAACACAATGCAGCACAGAACATAAATGTTTATAGATGTAAACATTGTGTTTCATTGTGCAATGAAACACAAAGTGGCGTGCGTTAGAATTGACAGTGGAGCATAGACGCCAAATGTTAATAATGGAAAAATTGTGTAATGAGACCAAAAGTGACATGTGCTAGAATGTTATATTGCACTTCAGTAGAAGTTTAGTAACATGGCATTGACCTTCAGAGGTTTTGTTCTTTAACAACTTGACATGAATATGTCCAGGTCACCCATATACTTAAAGATAAATTAAAAGACACTTCTTGCTTCACTGGGCATTTTTGTATTTATTCCCTGCTGAAAAAAAAACAGCATACCAGCAAGACCAGCATATGTTGTGTTTTGGTGCTGGTTTGCTAGTGAACACCAGCTAAACCAGCATCAGCACCAGCTAAACCAGCAACAAACCAGCATTAGCACCAGCTAAACCAGCATTAGCACCAGCATCCCATGCTGGTCATACCAGCATATGTTGTGTTTTGGTGCTGGTATGCTGTGACCACCAGCTAAACCAGCATAGACCAGCATAATTCCCATGCTGGTCCATTAGGGTGGCCATTCGTGCCAGTTCCGCCGGACACGTCCCGAACATGTTTTCGGGTTCGTTCTCCGGAAGTCGCGTTGGTCGACCGCATACGTCATCAAGGTTTAATATTTCGGGTTTAATTTCAGAAAGGCAACCGTTACATTTCAAGGTAAGAATGAAACTACAATGATTGTATGTCTTAAAAGAAATAAATCTAAATTTTCTAATGTATTTTAACTGAAATGTGAGAACCTCAATGATGTATGCGGGCGAACAACGCGAATTCCGGAGAACGAACCCAAAAACATGTTCGGGATGTGTCCGGCGGAACTGGCACGAATGGCCACCCTATGGTCCATGCTGGTCTGATGCTGTTTTTTCAGCAGGGTTATAGAACAAGAATATTTCATGGCCCTTACAGGCCTTGTTCCTCATAACAGTTTGAAATAAACGTGTTCAGATCCTCCAGATATTCGAAAACAAATCCATCTGGAGAAAGGCAGGCTCCATCACCTCTCCAAGGAATATCTTGCGGTGACTCTCTACCCAGGACCATGCTGGACCAATGTTCCTTACGAACTTCCACTTTATGTTCTTTCTGTAATCCTGTAATAATAAAAAAATAAAGGTGTATTTGTGGAGCATGCAGCTACAGAGGGAGTTGAAGATGCTGTAAGTGCTTCTGTCATAAAGCATTTGGCATTTCCTTGCGTACTACAGTCTGGCTGCAGTTCAAACAGTAAAAATGGGCTGTGGTCCTGCACAGTTCAGTTCTTTTTTTAGATAAAGTAACCTGTAAGAATGTATCAACAAATTTATCAACACTACAGACTGTAAACGTTAATAACGTGCATGTGTGAAGTTCAACTAGGCATATTAAGCTGTATCATGTGCATGGACTACACAAATGACTCACAGTTTTTAAGTTATCAATGTTTTACATTTTAACAATTTCTCAAAACAAGCTACCATTAAGTTTCATTTCACTTTGGCTTGACAGATATCTGATACTGATAGGTGAAGTTAACAGCAGCAAAAGATTAACCCTTACGAAAATTAACCATGGTTTTACTACAGTTAAAACAAAACAAAAATGGTTACTGTAGTAAAACCATAGTAACTACAAAATTACCATGGTTTTGACAACCATGGTTTTCAAAAACCATAGTTAAACCATGGTTAGTGTAGTAAAACCATGGTTTTGCTGATAGTAATCAATACACCAAAAAAACATGGGTACTACACTTTTACCACAATAAAACCATGATTAATTTTCGTAAGGGAAGGTAACTGTTACGTGCACCACAGTGCAATCATTGTGAATATATTGATCATGGGATTTTATCAAGCATAAATATATGTATTAATATAAATACATTTTGGAATTACATTAGGCTTTCGAAACAAATACTTTTACTTACCGACGTGGTAAACAACTTTAGTACTTCAACGTCGGGCTTTCTCTCTTCTTCGTGCTCTTTCTCGGTTTTATAGCGGGTAGCACCAACATAAGACACATTATTGCCACCTACTGTGTTGGAGAGAGATGTGATTTGGGCGTAGTAACTGACGTCACGTCTGGATGTGGGCGTGGTTGGATGTCCACCGCAGGCTGCAGCGAGACGCTACTCATTTCACCACTGAGGAGAGGAGACAACAACAGGGTGCACACCAAATATGATGGCGGAGTGACGCAACTTCATTAAAAGGACTTTAAGTGTACTTACTTTGCTCTAATTAAGCAATTTATTTAACATAACAGACATTAATGCACAGATAAGATGTGTTATAAATGCCTGAAAAGCCATCTATGCAGCTTGGCTAAGAAATTGAGACAAACTCACAGAGTCACGTAAATTGATTCATCAAATCCTGTCTCATGACAACGTAGCTTTACATGAATTAAACAGCCATGAATGAATGCTTGTGGAAAATAACAATTCTGAATTACATTTTTTGTTTGTTTTTTATGTTTAGAAGCCTTTTAAACTCGCGTTCATATTGCTGTTCACTTACCAGGTTGAAGGCTGAAGTTATATTAACACTAACAAGATAAACATTATTCTTCTAAAAAATCTAAATAAATGTCTGTGGACATTAATTAATTATTTATTACCTCCACTATAGCAAGTTTGATAAAGTTAATATGAGTAAATGCATAGATAAACCGCGTTTTGTCAACCGCCATTTCATAATTTATAACAACAAAATATGAATTATTCTGAGTAGGGATGTTAAAAATACATCGATCTTCGATTAATTGATGATAAATTAATATGATACAACTTAACGATTTTTGCAAAACCAAGCGCGTGTTGCGCGGTGCCTGCGCAAAGCACATACAAATGGTGAAAACAAGCTGTAGAAGTTAAACTAGCCATGAGCACAGTGATGCTCGATGCCAAACACACACCTGGGCTTTTTAACATCATGCGAGACGAGGCTGCCTGCTAACAAAACGAAATGGCATCCGCACTGGATCTGATAGGGTCCGATAGAGAAAAAAGACCTTTCTTACAACTTCCGTATTTACGACTGGAAATACGCAGTCGTCATGGAAATCTACTTCCTCCGCAGTCAAGGCAACGTAAAAAGCCATATCTGTTTCATTTATTCCCTGTTAATGGTGAAGTGGGGCTATTCAGGGGGATGGAGGACCAAACTTCACCATAAAAAAGTGGAGCACTTATGTATGCAGCTGACACTTTACAAAAGACGACTACATTTAAGGGCTTTCTGTTTGCCACTTGCAACCACATGCTGTCCCTTGCTGTTTTCCTTTAAAGAGTTCAACCCGACACGCAAACATTAACCAGGTGTAAAAATGTTGTGAAGACACCGCATGACTGCCGCTGCCTGAACTGAGAGACCACTGACTGAATTAAATGGACAAACAAGTACTTGCATCATTCAAAAAGCATTTGTTTGTTCTGTGAAAAACGTTCATATCGGCTGCATATCTGCGGCTTATACGCCGATACCGGTCGGGCTCTGTTTATTACATTGTATGCAAAGAGGGAGTGATTGTTATTATTATTATAAGGATTTGTTCAATTGGCTAGTGTTGTTGTAAGTCTGTCAAAAACAGTAGTATAACAGTAAATAAAAATTGGTTCAGCATTTCGGTTATTGGGCAAATAAGTTCCAAATAGTCAGTATCGATAAAAAAATTATCTGTCATATCTGTCAATCTCTACTGAAGACAATCTGAGCTCTTGGGGGTTTAGAACGATACAGGGAAAATGTATAATTTTGGGGTGAACTATCCCTTTAAAAAAATATTTCATCTCATTTTAGAAGTGTCATCATATAATGCAACAAGGATTGTGAAAGTCGTTGTCTGTACAAATTTAAAAAATTGCTCCGTTTGACGACTCTTACAAAACTGTGGGTTACTCATAATCATGCATAACATTAATGGGCAGTTTCCTGGACAGGGATTAGACTAGTCCGAGACTAAAATAAATGTAAAAGCTGTTCAATCAATCAATCAATCAATTCAATCAATCAATCAATTTTATTTATGTATAGCACATTTAAAACAACCATGGTTGACCAAGGTGCTTCACAGGTTCAATTTGACCAACAACAAATTACCACTACTAAATTTACAACAATAAAACATACGTAATATACATTAAATAAGATAAAATTCCCAGGAAATTAGCAAGCCTAACTCGAAGAAAAAGCCAAAGAAAAATAATGAGTTTTTAACAATGATTTAAAAGATTCCAGAGTTTGGCAAGTTCTAATATGGACTGGCAAGTTGTTCCGTAAGTTAGGGGCAGCTACACTGAAGGCTCGATCACCTCTATTTTTTAGTCTGCTTCTCGGTACATCCAAGAGGGCAAGATTAGCAGATCTTAGCGCTCTAGCCGGGATATGGGTGCACAAAAGCTCTGTTAAATATAGTGGAGCCAAGACATTTAGACATTTAAAAGTCAATAATAAAATGTTAAAATCGATCCTATAATGAACAGGGAGCCAGTGGAGGTGACGCAACACAGGTGTAATATGGTCCCTCTTTCTCGTTCCTGTCAAGAGACAAGCAGCCGCATTCTGGACTAATTGTAGACGCTGAATCGATGACTTATCTAATCCCACGTACAGCGAGTTACAGTAGTCAAGGCGAGATGTTATAAGGGCATTTATCACCCTTTCTAGATCTTTAGGATGGAGATATGCCTTTACCTTGGCTATAGTTCTCAACTGGAAAAAACATGATCTGACAGTGGCGGATATTTGTTTATCAAACTTAAAAGCACTATCTAACACAACACCAAGACTCCTCACAGTTGAATGACTGTTTGAAGCCAAGGGGCAAAGATAATTTAAATCAAGAGGTTTAGGGTTTCCAAATACTATAATCTCTGTCTTGTCTCCATTTAAATTTAAAAAGTTTAAATTCATCCATGTTTTAATGTCTTTCATACAACCAAACGTGACTGCAGGTTTTTTACATTCAAGGGCAGATACATTTGAATGTCGTCAGCATAACAGTGAAAGGAGACCTCGTACCTTTCAAAAATAGAGGCCAGGGGCAGCATATACAAATAAAATAAAATAGGGCCTAAGACGGAACCTTGAGGGACACCGCATATAAATGGAGCCGTCTCAGATAAAAAATCACCGAGTTGGACAGAGAAGCTCCTATCAGTTAGATAAGATTCAAACCACCTCAGTGCAGTACGTTTGATTCCCACACAACTCTCCAAACGTGCCAGGAGAATTGAGTGGTCCACGGTGTCAAAGGCCGCAGTAAGGTCTAAAAGCACTAAGACAGCAGAGGCTCCCGAATCAACAGTTAAAATCAGATCATTAAAAACTCTCAAAAGTGCAGTTTCAGTACTATGACGAGATCTAAAGCCGGACTGGAACTTTTCATAAATATTATTACTAATTAGAAAAGTTTGCAGCTGCATAGATACTACTTTCTCCAAAACTTTAGAAAGGAAAGACAGTTTTGAGATAGGCCTGAAATTAGAAAGAACAGCAGGATTAAGATTTCAAACTGAAAACAACTTGCACTGGCATGTCTTAAAATACATCAGTGCCCTTTGTTTGGCCTCAAAATGCACAACAGTAATGTTTTTCGTAGGGCTGTCAATAGATAAAAAAAATTAATCTAGATTAATCGCATGATTTCATGAGTTAACTCGCGATATATTGCAAATTAATCACACATTTTATCCGTTCTAAATTTACCCTAATTTAACACTTTTCAGGTTTTTAATACTGTAATCATATATACATATATAGATGCTTTATGCAAATTATTTTAACAACAGCCTGTTTACATTTTTTACACAACCATCAAGCCATTGTTTTGTATAAATTTTCCTTTCAGAAGAATTTTCTTTCTCAATTTTTTGTTTGCTGCTGCATCATTTGTGACCTGTGCTGGCAAGTTGAGTCGGAATTAGCTAATTTTCAAAAAATAGTTGTTCATATTTTGACATTCTCTATTAAAACATAGAACAATGCATGATTTGGTGAAATATAACAAAATATGACAGAACTACACCTGTTTGAAGTTGAATGAGTCAGCAAGTTAAATTACCACAAAAATTACCACATCCATACATTAAACTACCACATTCATACCTTAAAATCACGGGTAAAACTAATAGATTTAGCACACACAAAGCAAAAACATCATCAATATATGTTAAACTTTTTTTCTTTTTGACATTGAGACAGACTGCTTAAAATCCAAGTAATCTAATACACATCAGATATTTTTACTAGGGCTGTCAAAATAAACGCGTTAATAACGCGTTAACGCAAATTCATTTTAACGGCACTAATTTTATTAACGCGCGATTAACGGAACACGCAATTTCTGTTTGACCAACAGCTGGATGAATTGAGACGCAGCAAGTGACCGGCGCTGTCTAGATGAGTCGGAGCTTTTCATAAAAATAAGAACATTAAGCTCTCGTCTAGCAAATCCAATGCTCTAAATGGTCATTAAACATCTAAAATGCACGTTTTCTGCACGTGCAATTTTCTTTATCTGCACGTTTTCTGTGAGGTGTACCGTCCCAAATCCATATAAAGCAAAGATGCGTCGTCTTTCACTTTTTAATTTCGTTTTAAAAAGCATTCAGAAATTATAGAAGATAGACCGCAGGACTTTCTTGATGTTAAAATAATTAAGAGAGATAAAGTTCGGGATCTGATTGATGTTAAAAGAGTTATTAAGAGTGACAAGGCTTAAAAGCGATGTCTGACGCAGACGTCTGAAGCGCATGCACCCAAAAGCGCGAGTGCGTGACCCTGATATAGACATAACACAAAATTACAGGTTTAAAAATATCTGTTTTGACAAGAATTCACGCAGGTTTGACCTATAATCTGTTGTATCTAAAGTGAATGTTTCGTTACTGTTAAGCATGGGCGTAGATTTAGGGTGGGACGCTAGGGACATGTCCTTACCAATATTCATGGAAGACTGAATTGTCCCTATCAATAATTTCGACCAAACAATTAATCTGTATTTATATATAACCACTGATGTCCGTCTTATTCTTTTGTTTTCTATTTTTTACTTATTATATTTTTTCAGGAATCATTTAAATGAGATTAGAAATCTTTTGCAATCCCGTTCTGTAAAAATAACGCTCTATGTGGTACACAAACGGTTAACAGCTTTCGTTCTCTGCAGTGCCCGCCTCCGTAACTCACATCGCTAATATGATTGGCTTTGCATTTCTTTTGTCCCGCCTCTCTAACTCACATTGCTAATATGATTGGCTTTGCATTTCTTCAGTCCCGCCTCTCTAACTCACATCACTCTTTACTTGCTACGTGTGATAGGATGGTTTCACTTTGTACAACGCGCCAAAGTTCACTCAACAAGACGCGCGTGATTATTCGGGCTACAGGTAAGTGAGGAAGAAAGTATTATTATACCCACTGTAACTGTTTCATGCACAAATACGGAACAAGTTGTGTCACATAATGATTCAAGGACAGTGTTTTCGCCAATACATGACAATCCCATATTAACCTGAGGAGTTGCAAACTTGTGTCAACCTTTTATAAATGGGGTGGCAAGGTTATCTAGGGGGTCCCTAATCCATAAAAGAAAATCACCCCAACATGGTAAAAACATGAATTCATGTCATGATTGCTGAATACTTTACATTACTGCACTGTGGTCAATACTTGCACAGATGTAGACATAATGTAAGGTTGCATTTTAAACTTAAACTATTTTTTTCACCCTGATGAACTGTCTATTAATGAAAAGAAGATTTAATGTGAACTACAGAAATGTTAATAAACTTTGTTCAGGAAACAGCATGATATACATACCTACTTCAACACTGGGATTTTATTTGATAATAGTTAGAGTTTTTGTTCGTTCACACTGCCAAGATTACACAGCATCTGATGGTCCCGGAAAGACACGTGACATGTTGAAAGTCCCGCCCTCTTTTCCACGCAGCGTCTGAAGTTTGCATATTATTTCTCTCTCCAGAAACAACTCGCGTGCATTTTTGTTTATGATAAGATTATAAAGGAGCGCGTGAATGCACAGTTCTAAGCTGGTGAATGATCTCAGCTTCAGAGTGGATATTTGACAAGCTCCCTGATTTCTGCTTTGATACAGTTTTCAGACATTTCTCATCGTGATTGTTTATATGCATTTAAAACCCGCATTTGAGGAGCTGAACAATATATCTCGTTGGCATGACATGCGGGTATTTTCGTTTATTATAGCTCAAATGAGCATGTGACGCGATATTCTTTTATGCTGCTGAATGATCTCCGTTTCAACGCAGTAAGTAACGAGCTAACTGACCTGATATCTGCTTCAGTCTAGTATGCTGACATTTCTCGTAGTGAATGTTGTAAATCCCTCATTTTAAAGAGTTGAACCAACTTCATGTTGCCATGACATGCGCGTCCTTACTACGGCACGTGCGTCATTGTTTATGCGTCTCATATATCATTTTCTGATAACTGCTTCAATCTAGTTTGCAACGTTTCTCGTGGTGAATTTTTATATGCATGTTATCTCTCGTTGTAAGGCGTTGAACCATAACTTGTGTTGTGATGATGACGCGCGCGTCCTCACTTCGACACGCCCTTTACGGCATTCTTGTTCACACAGAGGGTTACCCGCGTATCTTACTAGGTCCTCTTTCCGGCACCCATCCCAGAAGATTAACGGAACGAGTTTTTGTTCACACAGACGCTTGTCTGGCAATTTTATGGGTATTTTCTGGGACCAGAGGTCTGTGTGAATGAGGTTTATTTCTATGCAAACCTTTGACTCATTTAGACCGGTCACATTAGCCGCTTTTGCTTTTTGCCAGGGCTTCAAACAGGCCTCACGGAGCCAATAGCCTCAGACCTCCAGCTGTGTAGCCAAAATCACGACGCCTTATTAAGCAATTATTTTCAATAAACTGACAAACAGCCATAGTAATAATAGCGCGGTACTTTATTTACATATGAAGTTTATATCAGTGCACAAACAGTGTATTTAAAGACATCTCCTCCGGACGGATTTCAACATCCATGGCTTCTGTCGTCTCATCATCATCATCTTCGTTTCATCTCATGCTCTTGCATCTGTTGCTGTGTCATCTCTCATATACAAAATAAAAAGTCCTGGATGACAAACTGAAAGCTTTACATTGGCATTTTTCTGTAAAACAGACACAAAAGAATAAAGTAGCACATGTGATGTTTTGTATAAAGGGTTTGTAAATACACATACAGTATACCCACATATAAAGTTTGCTACATTCATATAAGACTTAAATGAATCCCAAAAATACCAGAAAGCATGGCTATGACTAATATAATAAAACCATGGTTACTTTTCCTAAGGGCTGACTAAAAAAATTCAACAGAGATGACAATATAACACAATAAACACCCATGTAAGACACTTATGCAATCGTTATTTGTATTGTATTTTAAGTGTTTTGTTTGCAAACGTTATGTAGCATGTTAACTCACCGACTGTAGATACCATCGTGACTCGAGTGATCGCATCTTTAATACATGGACGATGAAATGATGATCCAACACACATCTTTAATTTCTCAGCACTGTTGCACTTTAAACACTTTGTTCTGTGCCTGAAACTTTATAAACTTCTCCCGAACCGGTAGCGGTGTGCGCCGGATCCTAGCATGGCGAGTTCGGCATTGTAATGCGTCTTTGTTTTTTACATATGCAGATCATTTTCTCATTTTCTACAGGCCGAAGTACAAACACAGCAGGCATCTTCCGTTAAACAGTAAATTACTGGTGATTCCGATTATTTTTAAAGTTTTAAATCTGCAGACAGATGGATGCGCATCTTGCCAGAGACTCAGATAAACTCCGCCTTTGACCTTTACCACTCCCCTAGCCCCGAGAAGCCCGCTCTGGCCCAAGGTATTTGGCGGGCCAGAAAAGCCAGGCCTTAAGCCCCACAAAGCACCAGTGAAGCACGGTCATGCCCCAGAAGTGACAATGCAAACGCGACAGGCCTCGGCAGGCACTGGGACGCCCGCTTGAAGCCCGATAGTGCAAAAGCGGCTATTTGTCTGCGTCTCTGTTCATTCAACTATGGGCTGGACCATGTGTCAAACAGAAATTGCGCGTTGCGTTAATCGCCGTTAATAAAATAAGTGGCGTTAAAATGAATTTGCGTTAACGCGTCAATTTTGACAGCCCTAGTTTTTAGTAAGGCATGTTTGTTAAAACTAGTTATATTCCTTAATTAAACTAAGGCCCAGTCCTGATTTAAGCTAATCCTTGTCTGGGAAACTACCCTATATGTTATGTCATTGATCACTAGTTATATTGTTATTATTTTAATAAAATATTAACAAAAATGATTACAATGTTTTGTGTGCTGTGCACAAATGTTGGTTTATTTGATGTGCAATGACCCATCTGTAATAACAGGACTGACACCTGTTTTCTGTCTATATGTGTGAATCTAGAAAAAGATACAGAATCTCAATTCTTCATCCTTCAAATAAGAGTAAAAAGACAATTAAATTGTTTCGTGTTTCTTTCAGATGTGAAGAGTGATTCATGTTTGGATATAGAAATAACGTCCTCAACATCAAAAGAGCGACTGACAGCACAAACTCTTTCCTGCATCACCTGTGGAAAGACATTCAGCTCACAGAGACTTTTAGAGAGACATGAGAGAAAACACACAGAACAGAAACTCTTCACCAGATCTGAGATCAGCTTTACTACCTTACAAGAGAAGAAACTTCATTCAGAAGACCACAGAGAGAAGAAGAAGAACAAGCAGTTTCACTGTGAGCAGTGTGGGAGGATTTGTGTCTCTTCCTCCAATCTGAATATTCACATGAGGACACACAGTGATGAAAAGCCTTTCAACTGCACTGAATGTGGAAAATACTTCAGAACCAAACACAATCTTAAAGTTCATCAAAGACTTCATACAGGTGAAAAACCTTTCAAATGCGCTCAGTGTGGAAAGAGCTTCTATAATTCATCTCATTTAAGGGTTCATCAGAGAGTTCATACAGGAGAAAAAACGTACGAGTGTCCTCACTGTGAGAAGAGATTTAGCTGTAAAAGTGGTCTGAAGACTCATGTGCTTTCACACACCAATGAGAGACCGTATCAGTGCAGTGAATGTGACAAAACCTTTAGGGATTCAAGTTCATTAAAAAGACACCAGAATATTCACTTTAAAGAGAAACTCCATCAGTGTTCACACTGTGATAAACGTTTCTGCCATAAATATCAGCTGATAATCCATGAGAGAGTTCACACTGGAGAAAAACCTTACAAATGCTCTCAGTGTGACAAGACTTTTCACTATTCACGTTACTTAAAAGACCATCAGAGAGTTCACTCTGGAGAGAAACCTTATCACTGTAGTGTCTGTGGGAAGAGTTTTAGTCACAAATCAAACTTACTAAGGCACAAGAGAGTTCATACAGGTGAAAAACCTTACAAATGCTCTCAGTGTGACAAGACGTTTACTTATTCATCTAACTTAAAAGGCCATCAGAGAGTTCACAATGGAGAGAAACCTTACGTCTGCGCTCAATATGGAAAGCGCTTCTCTAGTTCATCTCAATTCATAGAGCATCAGAGAGTTCATACTAGAGAGAAACAACATCACTGTAGTGTCTGTGGAAAGAGCTTCTCTTGGTTATCTCAATTAAAAAATCATCAGAGAGTTCATACTGGAGAGAAACAACATCACTGTAGTGTCTGTGGAAGGAGTTTCTCTTGGTTATCTCAATTAAAAGTTCATCAGAGAGTTCATACTGGAGAGAAACCTTATCACTGTAGTCTCTGTGGGAAGAGTTTTAGTGTAAAGGATACCTTACTAAGGCACCAGAGAGTTCATACAGGTGAAAAACCTTACAAATGCTCTCAGTGTGACAAGACGTTTGCTTATTTAAGTCACTTCAGAGTCCATCAGAAAGTTCACACTGGAAAGAACCTTTAACTCTTTCCCCACCAGCGTTTAAAAAAAGTTGCCAGCCAGCACCAGCATTTTTCATGATTTTCACAAAAGTTTAATGTCTTCCAGAAAATGTACAATATATCAAATAAAGAAATAGACCCTCTGCTTTCAAACAAAAAAGATGTTTCATCCTACCTTCAATAGTTATGTTGTATTGCGGAAAGCCGGAATTACTCGTCATTTGCAGGAAAGCCTTTTTTTTACTCCAACAATGGTGGAAAACCGGAACGTGAATAATAGACTGAGGAGGAGAGCATCTAAAGCGCTAACAGAGGGGTGTGTGGTGTGCTGCTTTTGGGCTTCCAGGGCCACTTGTAGGCTATAACTATATGACTGCAGGTGAAGGTGGCAATGTGACAAATATTGCATCTACTTTGACGTATGATGTCATATGACAGTCTAGTAGTGGTGTCCCATTTCTTAGGGGAATATTTTTAACCCTTCCCCTGTTCACACTGTTTTAGGAGGCAAGGTTAAGGGTTAGGCGTATAAAATAGAATTGGAATTGGGCCTAATAATCTATGGTGGGTTCTTGAACTTTCCAATACTACTAACCAACTGCAGAAGCACAGAAACATACGTCATGACAGTCTGAGACTGACAGCCCCAGCCTGACAGTCTGAGGCCGGAAGTGGGCCTTATAAGGCATTCCGCTACTTCTGTGTCGTTGTAAATATTACGGTTTTCTGTCTTTTATGCTCCGTACGGACGCTAACTTTGTTAGAAAATCCTAGCCATTATATCAAGAGCATGGACTGTGATCAAAACCCACGTCGATAAAAAAATGCAGGGCTTGCACAGAGCGATTCACTCAACATCAAAGTACAGTGAGATCAGAGTGTGTGTTGTGCTTGTTTTAAGAAATGTATTAAAAATATTTAATATAAAAAGATATATTTACGATATTTGAGATGTAACTGTATATTATTTATAAATATATAGGGCGATTTCACAATGACTGAGGCGAATTATATTTCGATGAATTATATTTTATATATACACACACACGTATGTATGTAAGTTATGTGTGTTTATGTAATGTGTAAAATAATGTAAAACGTAAAAAATTGTATTTGCTACAAACAATTAAGTTTTTAGTTAAATGTATAGTTTATTATCCATTTTTTATGTGTCATAAATGAATAAAAATAAATTTAACACAAATCTTAAAAAATAAAGCTTGAGCATTTGATTTGAATGAAAAAGCATTTTAATAGATTTTAACGTTTAATAATTCTCTGTCCATCTCCGGTCTGAGATTACCATAGATATATACAATAGATGTCGCCTTGGGGCTCTGAGCATGCGTCAAAACAGGCGCCATCGGTCTTGTCATAGGAAGTATCTAGGTAAAGCTGCTATCTCCGCCTGTACTTCGAATTCATGAACGATGCCGGACTTTTTTTTTTTTTTATTTCACTTCATTTATTTCACACACATCATCATTCTAAAGGCAATATAGTAATTATATAATGCTAGTGTGCGAAAAGGGAAAACCCCAAAGAAGCTACTGAAAGCTTTTAGTAGGGGACCCAAAAGTATCATACAACATATAACATACAGTAACAAATAAATACATCAAAACACATTCACTACAACAACAAACGACAGACGATCCCAGCACAAATATAACACTTATAAATGATCAAGAAGTATACGTAAACAACAGTTTTCCCTTGAGTTTTTCCTTAAAAACGGAGACAGGATGTAACATTTTAAGGTTTTCCTCCAGCTCGTTCCAAATCTGCGGGCCTCTACACACTACACTCAGGCTCGTACATTTTGATCGTCTTATTTTACCAGTAATTAAATGTTTATCCCGTGTGTGATAAATGTGCTGGGGTCGGCTGATTGGAACAAGTTCACATAATCTATAATTTAGCTTATGTACAACCTGGAAAATCATACAGGCATTCTGAAAAATATTATATTCGGCAAGTCTTAATAGACCAAGGCGATAAAACAATGGACGCGAAGGGGTCTTTGGCTCAGACCACGTTAATATTCGTATAATTTTTTTCTGTAAAGACTGTATTTTACTCAGATAACTTGTAAAAGTGTTACACCATATGACATTACAATAGTTTATATGGGACTCAAACAAGGTTTTATATAATAATAAGAAAATTTCTTATTTTGATAAATAGTCCAACATATTTTGATAATTTTTTTATTAACTGATCAATATGAGATTTGAATTGTAGACATTCATCAATAAAGATTCCAAGAAATTTAGTGGTGTTTACTCTTTCAATAATTTTCCCATTTATTTTAAGACAGATATGTTTTTTTGCCAATTGATTTTGTTTGGAATGAAATACGATATAATTTGTCTTATTTATGTTAAGAGATAATTTATTGCAGCGAAACCAAACAGCAACATTTCCTAGTTCTCTATTTAATGTTCCTTCCATTTCATCTAAACACTTATGTGACAAAAATAAGTTTGTATCATCAGCAAATAAAACCTTGTGTAAAGCCAGTGTGGAATTTTCAAAATCATTTATATATATTAAAAAAAGAAGAGGGCCCAAAATAGATCCCTGAGGGACTCCACAATTAATAGGTTTTCTAACTGAGATTTGTTCATTGACACTTACATACTGCTGTCTACCATAAAAATAATTTCTAAACCAACTAAGGGCTAATCCTCTAACTCCATAATGGTGTAATTTTTTCAACACAATGTCGAAATCAATTGTATCAAACGCCTTAGATAAATCTAAAAAAATGCCGATACCGCTATCTCCTTTATCAATAGCGTCATTTATCTTTTCAATCAAGTACCGCCATACATGTGGTTCTTTTTTTCCTAAAGCCATACTGAGAAGAAACAATAATATTTAATTTATCAAGGTAGCCATATAACCTATTGTACACTACTCTCTCTAAAACCTTTGAAATTGTGGGCAAGATTGATATCAGACGGTAATTGCACATATCATTTTTATCACCAGACTTAAAAACTGGTATAATTCTAGCTATTTTTGTCCTTTTTGGTACAATTCCAGTTATCAAAGAGAGATTAATACAATAAGTCAATGGCCCCATGATTTTGTGCTGCGCATGGATGAAAGGGCTACTAGCACTATGCATTACAGTAAGAAAAAGTAAATTTTCATAAAATCAAAACTTTTATTTTTTCCAGTACTAAATGATCAATACATGTCTGACTGTTGAAACGAACCCAAAGAAAACCAAGAAAATCGCATTCATGACGATTTATGGTGATTTTATTTCTGTTACACCATTCCCCTGTTTCAAGATGGCGGCTCTGTTTGACGCATTCCGTCCAATGAACTGCCGTAGCCAAGGCGACATCTAGTCAAGTGTACATATCTATGTGAGATTACAACTCCGCCACTTTCGGTCTCGGACTGTCGGGCTGGGACTGTCGGTCTCGGACTGTCATGACGTATGGTTCCGCGCTTCTGCTGTTGGCCCTATCTCGAACTTTCAGTGCCTAGCACCATGTGCGACCCACGTGACGACCTGACGTGAAGTCAACGCCTTAGAAATTGCATTTTTTTCTGCCAGGTGAGGTGCTAAACTGTTAAAGCGAAATTAAACCCTAGATATTTTAGCCTGTTATCAGGGTTAATTTATTTCCATTTTGCATTTTACATGAGAAAAAAATTTATTTACACGATTTCGATAAATTAGATTGATGGTGTGTTGAAGCGAATTTTCGTAACGGTCTTTCGTAGACTAAATTAACCAGAATGCACTGCGCAAAACTGAGTCATTAGCACATCCTACTAACCAATGATCGATGCAGCCTTAAGGCATGTTCTACTTCATGCGGCGCCACGGGGAACGGCAGCAGTATGACGGCAAAGTTCCGCCAGAGCGATTTAAAAGCAAATTCCTTCGTATGATTTCCCAAATTGCTCTCGCTGTACTTTGAGGTCATCTGGCTTTCGATTCTTGCGGCACCGCATGAAGTGGAACAAGCCTAATATAGCTTCTTTTACCACTCAACCTGCTCTCAAATCAACTTAAGGTAATTTGAAGTTAGACAGCAGACGAACCCAACCAAACAGTAACTTCGCTTTTACCGTCTCTGAAGGGGAAATCACCAAAACCCTCAATAAAAGATGACTAGAACCTGTGCAGTTTGTGGATGCAAGGACAACAAATTCAAGCCACCGGGAGTTTTTATTGCTTACATCAACGCGGCCCTCAGTTGGCACACCACTACTCAAAAATTTGAATATGCACCCAGCACTTTTGTCAGGAGGATTTCGAGTACTGTTTTTCAGCACAGTTTACCCACAGACTCATGATCAAAATATCTTAAACATAATTTGGCTTAGTTGTTGCTTGTTTTGTGTAACTACGGTAAACATAGTACGCAGAAAGTTATTATCATGTTGTTGTTATTATGAACACAAGCAAAGCAAGCTAACGTTAGCTCATCCTGTGCAGCTGTCAAAGAACGTTATCAACTACTGTCAGTCATCTCGCATCAAGACCCGCCCCCATTCAGAAACGTTCAGAAAATGTAATAGAGACAGAGGCACCGCGTCATAACCACGCCCACCGGGGGGAACAATCCAACCATCTCCATTGACTTTGTATTGCGAGAGGCTGCCTTCTTGTCATTTCTGGCTTATAACAAAAAACAAAATAATGCCTAAAAGCTGCTGTGTGACAATATGTACAGCTAACAAGCCAAAGAACACAGAAATAAGTTTTTATAAGCTGTCGACTTCAAAAAAATAAGCGTTTAAAGACACAAAAGACACTACCGAATTGGTGCAAATTGACACTTCAAAACTTCTTGAAAAAAGTGTGTTTTTTCCTGCAAGCTTTGTAGTCATAAACATAGTAGAACATCTAAGGAACACTAATATACTAATTGGACACTTTAGTTTCTTAGCATGTTTTTATACAGTTTCGAAATGTTTTCTCTCTCCCAGAATTTGTCACTACCAGAACACAACAACATTTGATATAAAAATTAGGTTTTTAATAGCCTATTCTGATTTTTTTTACATTAACCTTCTAAATATATTTTTAAAATTTTTTTAAAGACAGTGTCATGGTTATATTGATTAGAAATATTATTTTAACAAAACTATAAGAGTGGTTCATCAAATTAAATGCATTTTGAAAGCAATATTTCTCTGTAATTGCCATACATGCACTTATACAGTTTGCAAATTTAATGATTCATTAGTTTAAATTTTTATCCAACTAAATAAAATTATGTCATCTTTTCTGATAACAAAACCTATTTTATTTTTCCAGAACATTATTTGTTTCGGTCGTGACATCAAATGTTCGGTAGTGACCACCATATTGGGTTGTCCATATTTTGTGTAAAAAGTAATTAGTTAGTCAAAAATGGTTGGCATTATGCAGTCAAAACATACAGCACAAAGAATATCTAACGCAACACCACATAAAAGCAGAAAAAACTGAAATTACTCTGAAGAGATGGCGGATAGATCAGACCTTGAAGGGATGCAAGATGCTGTGTTGATTTTCACATCTCTTGAGAAAAAGATGACTTAATGTATGTCCATATAAAACTTCAGGCCCACAGTATAAACTACAGAATTTGATGTGTGTGCACCCATGTCCATCTGTAATGTTGGTGTACTAATGTGTGCCTGTTTTTCCATTACATATTCTAACTTCTCTAAACCTCCTTAACTGATTCTCTTGTTGCTGAGTTTGACTTTTTTGAGTTTGAAGTAAACTTAATTTTTTATTTGATTTGAGGTAGGTTGAATCAATTTTCAGATAAAAGAACAAGTGAACGACCGGTATATCGGCCGATTTTTGCGAGTTTTATGTGTAATGTCATTGGCCGATTTGTGGCTGCTGTGTTCAGCGAGATTTTCCGGCATTATTTACAGACAGAAGTATAGTTTTTTAAGTTCAATAAATGTTACTTTTTTAAATTGAGACTTATAAAAATGACACGATGATGCCAAATGTTACATGTAAACTGAGTGAGCAAAAGAAGTATCGGCTCAAGAAAATAGTCTCTCTCAGTCTGTCCGCTCTACTATCATCTTTCCGTCTATGCATGTTGGTGATTCCTCTCTCTCTGTAGCTATCTCTACAAATTAATTAAAGATATTTACATTTACATTCTTAGTGTATTATATCCAATAAATATATTTTTGGTTTTAATTAACAAAAGTATTCAAAATGATACTTCTTAAAACAATGATAAAAAATAAAAATTATTTCATTTTTTTTAGTTTAATGGTGCAGGTTCTTTTAAATGACCATAACTTGCTCAATTTTCTACCAAATTTCAAACGGTTTGGTTTCTTACAAACGTTATCAACGTGGCTATAATTATGGATGCTTTAACATTTTTCATGAATTTTTTCTTTTTTTTAGTATAAGCATGCAGTGTCATAGGTACATCTTTGACATATATAACAAACCAAAACGTTTGAAAATCGGTAAACAATTGAGCAAGTTATGGTCATTTAAAAGTACCTGTACCATTATAACTCAATGCTACGAGTGAGCGAGCGTCATGTGGTAAGATGGCCGCCAAAATGCGGACGTTCCACTCGATTGGCCAGCAGCGCGGGCGAGACATCTGAGAAGGGTATTCCTGCACAACTGGAAGCTGCAGTTTTGTGACCGCAGTTTTGTGACCCTACGTTTTTGTGGCAGCGCCAACTATCGAACTGGCAGTGTTGCGAATTTGGCGACTTTGTCGCTAGATTTAGCGACTTTTCAGACCCCTTTAGCGACGACAAATCTAGCTACTTTTTCTGGCATTTTTGGAGAGTCTTCTCAACGAGCAGCTACCGCTCATTCCGCGGGCTCCACCCCCATACCAAAGCACTCACAGGCGGCCTCGTGCAGCAGAGCAGAGTCTCTCCCATCTGCAGTTGCAGTCAGGGCAGGAGATTATGTTCATCTCTTCGCGGCCAGACGGCAAAATCCTTTATGCGGGAAGCCGGAGCTGCCATATCCCGCGATGACTTACATTTATGGCGGGATATAAATAAATGGTCTTTTAATAAAATAAATCAATGTACAAAAATAAATGTGTTTGAGTAAGCTGAGCAGCAGCACATTCAGAATAGACAAAATGTACGGAGTTGACACGTTAATGAGCTATATACCTACAAAACAACGTTTCTTCTCACATATCATATTAGAAATAGTAGTGAGATTACTATATTGATATAATTATGTACAAACGTTATTACAAACTAAACCACCAGGGGCCCAGAACTGCGAAGTTCGGTAGGTGGCGTTGTCACGGGGGCGTGGGGTCGTGGAACTGCGGTCGTGAAGCTGCAGCCTCCGGTTGTGCAGGAATATACTATTGGAACATCTAGCCTTTATACATATCTATGAGGCTGTTTACACTTGGCATTAACATGTGTTTTCGTCGATCGGATCACAAGTGGACGACGTTAATGCCAGGTGTAAACGGTGTTCAAAACGTTTTGAGCTCGTCCACTTTCGACCACTTTCAACCACATTCAGAGGTGGTCGAAACCACTTTCGATCGGATCGCTTTGGAGTTGCGGAACGCACATGTGGTTGAATGCGTTCGAACAGCCACACGCGACCGCCTTCTCTCCGCCCATTTATCTAATCTGAGGTATTAAACACAAGTTTTATGTCTTTTTTGACTTCTGGCGTGAACATTCGGTGAACAGCGCTATTTTTAGCCTTTCATTGATAAAACTAAGCGGCTGATCTCCGTAGTTTCGTTTTGAAAGCGTGTGAAAGTTGCGCGATCCTATTTCATCAATTGCGCTGAAAATTCAAAGAAAGCTCTTACATACTCATGTACAAAACACTGTGCAGCATGTTTACTTGCTAAACAAGCAGTGCACTCCGACATAATATTAGCTTGCGTCCATATAAACTCATAATTACTCCCGCTCGGGTTTGAATGACAGCAGAGAGACTCGCCCACCGTCTCACAGACCACCCCCTCATAGTATTCAGCACAGAAGCGGTCGAAAGTGGACAAAAGAGACGGATTTAAATACCAGGTGTAAACGTAATGTGTCTCTCTCGTCCACTTGTGATCCGATCAATGAAAACACATCTTAATACCAAGTGTAAACAGCCCCTTTGAGTAGAACTGCGTCCACTAGGGGGAAACGTAGTCGGCGAACCACTTTTTTCTCCTTAAAGGCTGGGTTTTACTGTTCGACAGCTTATAAAAACTTACCCCGGATTTACACCGCACGGGTCTGCGTCGCGTTGCGGCTCAGAGGTGGCTTTGTTTCGTCTTCTACGCGGTGCCAACTCACACAAGAAGCGGATCAGAAGAGCAGCAGTAGAACGTCACGTGATTTTCCTGTCAGACGTTTTTCTTGATTTTCTTAGTTATAACATGGATAAGTTGGCTAAATGTTAATGTTTTGTTAGGATTCATTCTGTAGGCTATATTGTTTAGTTTTTTGAATTGTCCTGTTGTTCTGTAGTTAAAAAGTGAATAAACATAAAAATTCAGTTAGGATGGACAAATATTAAAGTATTTTGCTATGCATATTCCTCTAAAACACATCCTCAATTATGTTTATTTGTGAGCAAGATGATGTGAAATACGGGAGTCTGCACGAGGTGTTTATTTTGAAATTGACAGGATTTGTGACTTTTATTTAATATTTACGCTGCGGCTTCAACGTGGCGCGCGTCAAAAATAGACTAGGCACCTATCTTTAGCGAAGCGGCGCGTAGTGCAGCTTCTGGGACGCTCTTGGAACGTGCCGCGGCGCATCTGATGTAAACACAAGCATTGACTAGAATGACCGCGATCGGTTCCGGTTGCCTCTTCGGAGCCGTGGCGCGCCGCAGACTCGTGCGGTGTAAATCCGGGGTTAGCTTTCCAACACAGATATTGGAAAGGTCCCATAAGACACGTGACCTGTTTGAAATCCTGCACTTTCTTCTCGCCAGTATTTGCTTATTATTCATTATTTCTCTCTCCAGAAACCACTCGTATTTTTTATAACGATATATCTTGTTGCGATGACGCGTGGGCATTTTTGTGTGTTATAAGCTCATTTGCATGTGACACGATATATATGCTGCTGAATGATCTCTGCTTCAGCGCAAATAGTGATGAGCTAGCTTACATGATATCCGCTTCAGTCCAGTTTGCTGTCATTTCTTCTCGTGAATGTTGATCTGGATGTAAATATCTCATTTTAAAGAGCTGAACCATAACTTAATTGTTGCGATGACATGCAGAAGATTTATGGGACATGTTTGCGTTTACACAGAAGCTTGTCTGGCAATTTTACAAGTATTTTCTGTGAACAAAGTGCTGTGTGAATGGGGTGTATGTGTGTGGTTGTTTTCTTTTCAGGCAGCAAACATACTGTAACTATATATAAAAATTATAAATGTGTCAATAAAATATGAAAGCAACACAAATTAACACTATTGTATAATCTCTTTTATAAACTCTTTTGTTATGTGTCAAACTAATTTATTTTATGTGATTTTAAGAATTGGTTTCAAAGTCTTAATGTCATGGGACCATAATGTCTTGACTTGGATAGAAACACACTGAGAAAGAACTGTTCAGATTATTTAGTAACTGCTTTGTTCATTTTTACAATGATTACGTCTCCTGCCTTCTGCTATAGACCTATATGCAAACATGTCACACTTTCATTGCACAGACACCATATATTGGATTTTTTTTTTTACTTTACTTTATTAGTATTTTAATGACAATAACAGTCGAATGTAATGTTGTAAAAAAGCAAAGTCATTGTACATGTATACAAATGAAAATAAAGCCTTTAACAATATAACTGCACTTTTATTTGCACATTCAAGAGAGAATAATTTAAAATAATTTCTTTAAAAACATTATTTTATTTTAGGGGAGAAAAGGAAACAGTAGAATTCATAATCTTAAGACATAAGAAATATGATAAAAATTTGAAAATAACAACCTACCAGGATGATAGAAAAGAACGAGGTATTTGTATGTATTTGTAGGCAATCAATCAACTTTACTGAATGTGTGTTTTTTATAAGGCAGAATGAGTAAACCTGACTGTAAATGTTGGTCCTATAAATAAAGCTTCTGACTATAAAATGCAAGTTTTACATTTAAAGGCAGGGTTTATGATTTTGAAAAACTTTAGCTGAATAGCTGACAATCAAGTTACATCAGAAGACGTTGTGTTGATCTAACAAGCACATATTGTCCGAATGAGATATTTTTTGTTTGAAGTTAAATGAACTTCTGTCCTCTCTTCCAGTGAGTTTACAGATGAAAGAAAGACACAGATATAAAACATTAGCTGTAAGTTTTGTGTGAAGACACTTTCTGATCATCAGATGAGTAACTGCAGTTCACCTGACAGAAAACAATGAGATTAAAAACAACACAAAACACTTAAGATCAGACTGTTTTCTACATACATACTCCAAAGTATTACCTTCAGTTTGATGGAGTATTGAGGACTTATTCTGGACAACCATCAACTGATATTTCAACACAAGTTTAGTTCAGATCAGACATGATTTAGTCTTTATTGCATTTTGGTCTGGTTTTGTTTTCGTAGTTTTGTGACTTTGATTTATGTTTTTTTACTACCTAAAGAAAACGTGACACTTTTCCAACGTTTATAAAACATCACTTTTGTTAATATTTAGGGTGTGGTTTTTAAAACGTTTTTAAAATGTTGTAATGCAACATTACCTAATTAAAATGAAAATACAACGTTGTAAAAAATTTTGTGTTTGTATTTTTAATCTGATCATAATCTCTTTGTACTACGATGTACTCTCTTTATGACTTTAAAAGCTTGGTGTTTTGACTTTATTCTTCAGCATTTAATTTCCCGTTTTCTCTCTCCAGTACAGCAGGAGGCGCTGCAGCTCTTTAGTCCGCAGATAAACTCACTAAAGAAAGAAAGAAAGAGCGCGCGTGTGTGATGTGTTTGTGTATCCTCGGTGTTTTTCTCTCTTGCGTGTTTCATTAAGTGTAAACAGAGTCTTATCTCTGTGTATTTTAGTGTTGAGACATTGAGTAGGATCTAATCTGTCCATGCTGGATATATTGATGATTTCATCACAGAAATCTCTCAGCTGAAGAAAGAGGTGGCGGTACTGGAGACAAAGCTGAGGCCAAGAGGAGATTTAGCAATGACTCGAGAGGTTTGTTCAGCTTAAACATCATTTACCTGAATCAGACACATCAAATCATTTCTAATCTTGCTGTCTGTGTGTGTTGTGTTGTCAGGATGTGGATTGTTGTGAATCTTCAGTGTATGTGACTGATGATGGGAGTCTGGATTCAGTGTGGATGAACAGAGATCAGAGCCGCACACCACAGACACTGCTGGACTCTAAACTCTCTGAAGAGAAATCCAGACACACACAGGACTCCGATCTCAGTCTGACTTTACTCTGTTATACTGAGTCAAAGCCCACAGACACTCAGGACACTACAGTGTGTGACAGTAAACAGAGCTTACAGGAGGATCAAAACGCCACAGAGTCTCTGAATTCTGTCTGTAACGCTGGGGAACAGCAGCAGATCCTGCAGACCAAACTGAAGATGTGTTCAGTTAAACTCATCGACTGCATGAACCTCATGATGAAGATTAAAACTCAACCCACAGAAACCAAAACTGAACCCACAGAAACCAAACCTGAACCCACAGAAATCAAACCTGAACCCACAGAAATCAAACCTGAACCCACAGAAATCAAACCTGAACCCACAGAAACCAAACCTGAACCCACAGAAATCAAACCTGAACCCACAGAAGAGGAAGATCGAAATGAGGAACATGATGATTTTAATCCATCAGGTATGTCTCCTTAATTTTCGTTGTGTTTTGAACATTTTTAACTGTCGTGTGAGCAACGGTTTTGGGTTTTCAGTCATAAACTCACTAATTAAATGACCAAAAAGTGTAAGTACTAAAATGTTAAAGGAGTTTAAGATCTCTTTAATACTTATTAAGCAACATGCATGTGGGCTTAAAGGGTTAGTTCACCCTAAAATGATAATTTGATCATAAAACACTTACTCCTGTATTGTCCTTAACCCCGAAGTGCTCCGATTGTCTTCAGATCACATTTTTAGATATTTTTATTAAATTAGGGAGGCGTCTGTCTGTCACATTGACTTTGGTTAGTTTCACAATACTTTCCTCAGAAAATAATGAAGGACATCCCCAAAAAGGTCTATCAGTCAGTCAAAAATATAATAATATTGTGAAGTGACGAGAACACTTTTGTAGAGAAACCAAAACAAACGATTTTTTTTTATAATTTCCCTGGTTGTTCATGAGCAGACTGCGACACGTCACTTGCTGACGTAGTTGAAGATGTTTTTTTGTTTTTATCTGCTTTTTTATTTAAGTCATTATGCAAACATTGTCAACCCTAATCACCTAAAGCACCAAAATTAGCTGCTTCAGGTGTGTTTGTTTAGGTGTTGCAGCTAAACTCTGATACTGGCCCTCCAGGAGCAGGATTGGTGACCCCTGTTTTAAGTAGGGATGCACCGATCCGATATCTGGATTGGGTATCGGCGCGATCCGGGCCCTTTTTGCTAAATCGGTTTTCGGACTAACATGAACATTCGAATTCCGATACTGTGGGTGACCCGTAGATGTTACTGACAGGCGATGAAAAGGACAAAGTATTATAAAAGCACCATAAATGTTTTTATGCACTATATTCAAAGTCGTCTTAATTCACTCTATAGTCTATAGATTCATTTGAAGAAACAAATGCACATTTAAAGATATTTAAGTTCACAGAAACTCTAACTTACTCACACTGGTGGTGAAGCATATGGATGAAACGCATCCTTCACAAATGCACACACATGATAACTGCTATTTTAAAGATCTGATTTTATAAAGTCTCAGTAAGCCGTTGGATGGTTGCAATTCACTATGTGCTGAACACAGGGCGAATCTATTCTCTTTGTTATGAACTTTTCATTGCTATTGAGCGAGGATTCCCATGGAGGGTGCTTCAAGAGCATAAATTCTGCGCCCAGGAAGGCATAATCGTAGCGTACAGGATGATTTATGTTCATCAATTCTGCACTCAGGATCTGCATAAAAGGTCGGTCAATCGCATAATTCCCAAAATAACCATCTGCACACTAAAGCTGTGACAGTTTTGCGCAATTAAGGAAAATATATTTAGCATATTTATTTGATCAAATATGCCTATTATATGTTCTCCTAAACACTGCCATGATTATTAATAAACGTTTTTGTAACTTGTAAATCATTTAAAATTATTGTTTTTAAATGTAAATTATTCTAGATATAGCAGAAAACACTTTACACATTTAAGAATTTTATTATTAATTCAACAATGGTATCGGATTGGTATCGGGTATCGACAGATATACAAAGCCCAGGCATCGGTGCATCTCTAGTTTTAAGCATTTTCCCATGATTGGATATCGGTTTTATAATATCGGCTTGAGCGATAAATGCCGCCATCTTGTGACCGTTTTGAGATTTGTGCGCTGAACGCCATTTCACCACTGAGGAGAGGAGACAACAACAGCATGCACACCAAATATGACGGCGGAGTGACGCAACTTCATTAAAAGGACTTTAAGTGTACTTACTTTGCTCTAATTAAGCAATTTATGTAACATAACAGACATTAATGCACAGATGAGATGTGTTATAAATGCCTGAAAAGCAATCTATGCAGCTTGACTAAGAATTGAAACTCACAGAGTCACGTAAATTGATTCATCAAATCCTTTCCCAGTAACAACGTAGCTTTACATGAATTAAACAGCCATGAATGAATGTTTGTGGAAATAACAATGCTGAATTAATTTTTTTTGTTTGTTTTTATGTTTATTAGTAGCCTTTTAAACTATTGCTGTTCACTTACCAGGTTGAAGGCTGAAGTTATATTAACATTAACAAAATAAACATTATTCTGCTAAAAATCTTAATAAATGTCTGTGGACATTAAAGGCACACAAGGCAAGTCTGAGTATTATTTCTCTACTAGCTCCCCCTAGTGTCTGGGAGTAAATGCTTTCTATATCTGAGACTTTACGAGACTGAAGGACACCGGGTCGAATACAGCGAACTTGCAAGTGGGGTATTCTTCCTACAGACGGTAGGGGCGGGCGAGAGAGTCTTCATTCGTCATGTAGTGAGTCATTTAACCATATACCGACTTACGAAGATAATTTATTAACATAAAAATGCTGCCTTGTGTCCCTTTAATTAATTATTTATTACCTCCACTATAGCTAGTTTGATAAAGTTGATGTATGAGTAAATGCATAGATAAACAGCGTTTTGTCAACAGCCATTTAAAAAACTATAACAACAAAATATGAATTATTCTGAGTAGGGATGGTAACAATAAATTGATCTTTGATTAATTGGCGATAAATTAAATTGATACAACTTAAGGATTTTCGCAAAACCAAGCACGTGTGCGCTGTGCCTGTGCAAAGCACATACAAATGGTGAAAACAAGCTGTAGAAGTTTAACTAGCCATGAGCACAGTGATGCTCGATGCCAAACACACACCTGGGCTTTTTAACATCATGCGAGACGAGGCTGCCTGCTAACACAACGAAATGGCATCCGCAGTAGGGCTGTCACTTTTGAGAAAAATCAAATTCGAACGGATCAAATTGTATCCGAATATAATTGAATATCTAGGTGCCCCCCTCCGCGAGTCACATGATCGCGCGACAGTCACATGATCATTTCAAATCCGTTTACAAGACAAATGATGTTGTTGTTTAATATAAAGTTTACATTGCGTTGCAAAATTTTTGAAATTATCTTCATACATGCTAGTTTCATATTGGGAACGTATTAACAGGCTTTTTATTCTGCTATACTTAAGCAATATCGCTCGAGTGGGAGTGTGATATAGCTATATCTTTCTTACAACTTCCGTATTTATGACTGGAAATATGCAGTCGTCATGGAACTCTACTTCCTCCGCAGTCAAGGCAACGTAAAAAGCCATATCTGTTTCATTTATTCCCTGTTAATGGTGAAGTTGGGCTATCCAGGGGGATGAAGGACCAAACTTCACGATAAAAAAGTGGAGCACTTATGGATGCAGCTGACACTTTACTTAAGACGACTAAATTTAACTATTTTGCTGTTTTCCTTGAAATGAGTTCACCCCGACATGCAAACATACGCACACAGAAATTACCAGACAAAAATGTTAACTGATGATGATAGGATCCGGCTAACGTTATTGTTGTTACACACAAGAGGTTCACTTGGCAAATCTGCTAATGAAGTTGTGTGGACTTTTGATCCATTTTAAACTTGCCCGGATTTATGTTTTTCTGGTGTGTAGACGCTTGACAGGAACTCCGGTTCCACAACGATTACGTATTTCTGGTTATTGTGAGAAAGGTCTATACAAATACGGTTAGGATACTGAAAGCAAAGACTCTCTTTAGGGAAGCCCAGAAGATTACAATTATTTAATCAATTGCTCTGAAATGAGCATGTTTAGCAACAACACAAGCAGCTTTCTTTTAAAAAACTCGCAAGTGGACAAAAAGGCCGATTAAAAGTGTAAGTGGAATGTGTCTCTCTCGTCCACTTCTAATCCAATCGACCAAAGGTGTCTTAATAACCAGGTGTAAAAATGTTGTGAAGACACCGCGTGACTGCCGCTGCCTGAACTGAGAGACCACTGACTGAATTAAATGGACAAACAAGTACTTACATCATTCAAAAGCATTTGTTTGTTCTGTGAAAAACGTTCATATCGGCTGCATATCTGCGGCTTATATGCCGATACAGCTATATTTGCGACAGGCTCATATCGGCGATTAAAATTGGCTAACCGATAAATCGGTCGGGCTCTGTTTATTACATTGTATGTAAAGAGGGAGTGATTGTTATTATTATAAGGATTTGTTCAGTTGACTCATGTTGTTGTAAGTATGTCAAAAACAGTAGTATAACAGTAAATAAAAATTGGTTCAGCATATCGGTTATCGGGCAAATAAGTTCCAAATAGTCGGAATCGATAAAAAAAATTCATTATCTGTCGATCTCTACTGAAGACAATCTGAGCTCTTGGGGGTTTTAAAAAATTGTTCATCTCATTTTAGAAGTGTCATCATATAATGCAACAAGGATTGTGAAAGTCGTTGTCTGTACAAATAAAAAATATTGCTCCATTTGACGACTCCTACAAAAATGTGGATTACTCATAATCATGCATAACATTAATAGGCAGTTTCCTGGACAGGGATTAGACTAGTCCTAGACTAAAATAAATGTAAAAGCTGTTCAAACTGACAACAACTTACACTGACATATCTTAAAATACATCAGTGCCCTTTGTTTGGCCTCAAAATGCACACCAGTAATGTTTTAGTAAGGCATGTTTGTTAAAACTAGTTATATTCCTTAATTAAACTAAGACCTAGTCCTGATTTAAGCTAATCCTTGTCTGGGAAACCACCCTATATGTTTTGTCATTGATCACTAGTTATATTGTTATTATTTTAATAAAATATTAACAAGAATAATTACAATTTGTTTGCTGTGTACAAATGTTGGTTTATTTGATGTGCAATGACCCATCTGTAATAACAGGACTCACACCTGTCTTCTGTCTATATGTGTGAATCTAGAAAAAGATACAGAATCTCAATTCTTCATCCTTCTTTGTGCAAATAAGAGTAAAAAGACAATTTAATTGTTTCATGTTTCTTTCAGATGTGAAGAGTGATTCATGTTTGGATATAGAAATAATGTCCTCAACATCAAAAGAGCGACTGACGGCACAAACTCTTTCCTGCATCACCTGTGGAAAGACATTCAGCTCACAGAGACATTTAGAGAGACATGAGAGAAAACACACAGAAAAGAAACACTTCACCAGATCTGAGATCAGCTTTACTACCTTACCAGAGAAGAAACTTCATTCAGAAGACCACAGAGAGAAGAAGAAGAAGAAAAAGCAGTTTCACTGTGAACAGTGTGGGAGGATTTGTGTCTCTTCCTCTAAACTAAATATTCACATGAGGACACACAGTGATGAAAAGCCTTTCAACTGCACTGAATGTGGAAAATACTTTAAAACCAAAAACAATCTTAAAGTTCATCTAAGACTTCATACAGGTGAAAAACCTTTCAAATGCTCTGAGTGTGAAAAGAGCTTCTCTAATTCATCTCATTTAAGGGTTCACCAGAGAGTTCATACAGGAGAAAAAACGTACGAGTGTCCTCACTGTGAGAAGAGATTTAGCTGTAAACGTGTTCTGAAGACACATGTGCGTTCACACACCAATGAGAGACCGTATCAGTGCAGTGAATGTGACAAAACCTTTAGGGATTCAAGTTCATTAAAAAAACACCAGACTATTCACTTTAAAGAGAAACTCTATCAGTGTTCACACTGTGATAAACGTTTCTCTCATAACTATAAGCTGATAATCCATGAGAGAGTTCACACTGGAGAAAAACCTTACAAATGCTCACAATGTGACAAGACTTTTAACTATTCACGTTACTTAAAAGCCCATCAAACAGTTCACACTGGAGAGAAACCTTATCACTGTAGTGTCTGTGGGAAGAGTTTTAGTCACAAATCAAACTTTCTAAGGCACCAGAAAGTTCATACAGGTGAAAAACCTTACAAATGCTCTCAGTGTGACAAGACGTTTACTTACTCATCTAACTTAAAAGCCCATCGGAGAGTTCACACTGGAGAGAAACCTTATCACTGTAGTGTCTGTGGAAAGAGTTTCTCTTGTTCATCTCAATTCAGAGTTCATCAGAGAGTTCATACTGGAAAGAAACCTTATCACTGTAGTCTCTGTGGTAAGAGTTTCTCTTGTTCATCTCAATTCAGAGTTCATCAGAGAGTTCATACTGGAGAGAAACCTTATCACTGTAGTCTCTGTGGGAAGAGTTTTAGTGTAAAGGATACCTTACTAAGGCACCAGAGAGTTCATACAGGTGAAAAACCTTACAAATGCTCTCAGTGTGACAAGACGTTTGCTTATTCAGGTCCCTTCAGAGTCCATCAGAGACTTCACACTGGACAGAACCTTTAACTCTTTCCCCACCAACGTTTAAAAAAAGTTGCCAGCCAGCACCAGCTTTTTTCATGATTTTCACAAAAGTTTAATGTCTTCCAGAAAATGTACAATATATCAAATAAAGAAATAGACCCTCTGCTTTCAAACAAAAAAGACGTTTCATCCTACCTTCATTAGTTATCTTGTATTGTGGAAAGCCGGAATTACTCGTCATTGGCAGGGAAGCCTTTTTTTACTACAACAATGGTGGAAAACCGGAACGTGAATAATAGACTGAGGAGGAGAGCATCTAAAGCGCTAACAGAGGGGTGTGTGGTGTGCTGCTTTTGGGCTTCCAGGGCCACTTTTAGGATGTAACTATATGACTGCAGGTGAAGGTGGCAATGTGATAAATATTGCATCTACTTTGACGTATGAGTAGTAGTGGTGTCCCATTTCTTAGGGGAATATTATTAACCCTTCCCCTGTTCACACTGTTGTAGGAGGCAAGGTTAAGGGTTAGGCGTATAAAATAGAATTGGCTTCAGCTGGCACAGAGGAGGACTTGAATCTGGAGTGCATTCATGAGCGACCACATTCAAAATAACAAGTATTTTGTTATAATGTGCAAATGTTTTTTCTGAAATAGTTTTTTCTATGTGCTTTGGTGGGCAGAGAAGTTCTGAATTGATATACATTGTGTAATATGTAGTCCTGACTCATTCTCTTTTGATAATCATGTCGTATTGTTATCATGTGTATATTTGGCGTTTCCAAGTGCACTTTTTCTGAAAGGACGCCTGGACTTTTTTTAAATAAAAGCTCACAGAAACAACATTGTTTGGAGTATAATTCTCAAATTTGAATCACAGCATGGTCAGACATTCAGTTTTCCTATATGGTGTCCCCAGGTGTCTTACATGACCATTTCATACCTTTTTTTGCTAAGTGAATGTTATTTAAAGAAAAACGGAAGTCATGTATATTTTACCTTGTTTTAGTCTGTTTCTTTACTACTCTGAGTTGTTATGACTATTAGGCAACCATATGTCAAGTGTCTAGTTTCAAACAAGACCAGAATTATGAATATAGACCATAGGGTTTAAGAGCTGCAGACGTTTTAGTTTGGAGTTGTTGTTTTTCAGAAAACGCTCAAAAATAGAAGTGCTGGCTAACAGGTTATACTTTAAAAACTGTTATACTGCAATGAAAGATATAACTATTTAAGACTTTGGGACTTTATTTTAGTTGGGCATCAAGTAATTGGGACTAAAGATAAATCAAGTTTAAAATAAAAACATTCCTTTTAATATTACTATTATATATACTTTGATTAATTGTGATTTAAGTTTTGTTAAGACAACCATTGTTTTTTATTGTTAGCATTTTGATTATGTACTTTTTCACAGATGCTGTTACAAAAGCAACCAGAACACGCAGCATCTGCAATGACCGAGAGCAAGAAGGGGGAAAGCAGAAGGACTAGAAGTTGATATTCAATAAAGAAACTGTTGCCTCTATTTTCTAATAAGTGATTTTACGGGGTTTGTTTAATAAAATCCACAGACCCGGTTTTGCACAAATTCATGCATTTTTTTACATTAATTTACAGACAGGTAAAAGATGAAATACCGCAGAAATATGAAAGTGATACCACAAGAATATTACATGCTTTACAACAAAATCCTGTGGTAAGTAGTTTAGAAATATGAAAGTAATACCACAAGAATATTACAGGAATACGACAAAATATTATGAAAGTAATACCACAAGAATATTACAGGAATACAACAAAAATATTATATAACAGAATCCTGTGGTAATTACCGCAGAAATACTGCAGTAATATTACATTACAACAAAATCCTGTGGTAAATAAATACTATCGAAATATGAAAGAAACACCATAAGAATATTACAGACGTTACAACAAAATTCTGTGGTAAAGTGTCCCAAAAAACAACACAATACCTGTGGTAAATACTACAGAAATATGAAAGTAATAACACAAGAATATTACTACAAGAATATTATATAACAGAATCCTGTGGTAATTACCACAAAGATATGAAAGTAATACCACACAATCCCACAAGAATATTTCATACTTTACAACAAAATTCTGTGGTAAATACTACAGAGATATGAAAGTAATACCACAAGATTACTGCAGGAATATTACAGATGTTACAGCAAAATCCTGTGGTAAAGTGTCCCAAAAAACAACACAATACCTGTGGTAATTACTACAGAAATATGAAAGTAATAACACAAAAATATTACAGGAATACTGCAGTAATCTACTTGACAACAAAATTGTGTGGTAAAGTGTCCCAAAAAACAACACAATACCACACAATTTTGTGTGGTATCTGTGATGCTTTATCACATGATATGCTACAGGATTTCCACAGAACATTTTTGTAAGAGATTTTATGATATTTCAACATTAGTTTAGTTCAGATCAGACTTGATTTAGTCTATATTCTTATTAATCTGAACTACAGATTTTAAATGCAGTGTAGGGCTGTAAGTCAGACTTGGTGCTCTATGCCCTGATTTGAAGATCGTTTTCTGCAATAAAGATTACAGCTTGAGGAAATCAAAGTCTTCTGGTCTTCACTAAAAAGTTTTCCAACACGTTTTCATAATGTTGTAATAAGATGTTTAAAGAACCTCATGAACATACCAAAATACAACCAGTGTATATTGGTTTAAATGTATCTGTATTAATAGTGTTTTGTTTTATAATGGTAGGCAGGGCTGGATTGGTACTGGGGCATACCAGTCATTTTCTTGGTGGGCCGACATACTTTCAAATAAACACCTGTATGGTCATTGGTCAAAATGTTCTTTAAAATTCTTATTTCAAGGTTTACCAGCTTAAAAAATGTTGCATTTTGGCCTGGATTTGTATTAGTAGTGAACAGATGTAATTTACGTTTTTTCCTAAAGAAAACCTGCCAATAGGTATTGTCCAACGTTTATAAAACGTCCTTGTTGTTATTTAGGGTGTGGTTTTTTAAAACGTTTTTAAAATGGTGTACCGCAACATTACCTAATTACAATGAAAATACAACATTGTTTGTGTTATTAATCTGATCGTAATCTCTTTGTCGTACAATATAGGTCTACTATCTTTATAACTTTAAAAGCTTGATGTTTTGTCTTTATTCTTCAGCAATTATTTTCCCACCCCTTCTTTTCATTTAGTCATTACTTTATACAATAGTTTGTGATGATTTTTGGCCATAATTGAGACGCATACTTGTTTTGTTAAATCCATTGTAAAGCAGTGAGCGTCTTCTGTCTCCAGTACAGCAGGAGGCGCTGCAGCTCTTTAGTCCGCAGATAAACTCTCTAAAGAAAGAAAGAAAGAGCGCGCGTGTGATGTGTTTGTGTATTCTCAGTGTTTTTCTCTCTTGCGTGTCATTGACTGTAAACAGAGTCTTGTCTTTGTGTATTTTAGTGTTGAGACGTTGATGATGAGATGTGCTGTTCTTTAAATCAGTATGAACTGATCTGTTCATGCTGGATATATTGATGATTTCATCACAGAAATCTCTCAGCTGAAGAAAGAGGAGATTTAGCAATGGATCGAGAGGTTTGTACAGCTTAAACATCATTTACCTGAATCAGACAACATAAAATCATTTCTAATCTTACTGTCTGTGTGTGTTGTGTTGTCAGGATGTGGATTGTTGTGAATCTTCAGTGTATGTGACTGATGATGGGAGTCTGGATTCAGTGTGGATGAGCAGAGATCAGAGCCGCACACCACAGACACTGCTGGACTCTAAACTCTCTGAAGAGAAATCCAGACACACACAAGACTCCGATCTCAGTCTGACTTTACTCTGTTATACTGAGTCAAAGCCCACAGACACTCAGGACACTACAGTGTGTGACAGTAAACAGAGCTTACAGGAGGAACAAACCTCCAAAGAGTCTCTGGATTCTGTCTGTAACGCTGGAGAACAGCAGCAGATCCTGAAGATGTGTTCAGTTAAACTCATCGACTGCATGAACATCATGATGAAGATTAAAACTGAACCCACAGAAATCAAAACTGAACCCACAGAAATCAAAACTGAACCCACAGAAATGAAAACTGAACCCACAGAAATGAAAACTGAACCTACAGAAATCAAAACTCACCCCACAGATATCAAAACTGACCCCACAGAGATCAAAACTGACCCCACAGAGATCAAAACTGAACCCACAGTGATCAAAACTGAACCCACAGAAGAGGAAGATCGCAATGATGAAGATGATGATTTTATTCCATCAGGTATGTGTCCTTAATTATTGTTGTGTTTTTAACATTTTTAACTCATGTGAGCACCTGTTTTGGGTTTTCAGTCACATACTCATTAATTAAAAGACCAAAAATATATATACTAAAATGTTAAAGGATTATTGAGCAATAGCCATGTATGCTTAAAGGGTTACTGGTAGTTCACCCCAAAATGATAATTTGAACATAAATCACTTACTTCTGTGTCGTCCTAAACCCACAAGTGCTTCGATTCTCTTCAGAACACATTTTTAGATATTTTTTATTAAATTCAGGAGGCTTCTGACTGTCCCATTGACTTTAGTTAGTTTCACAATCCTTTCCTCAGAAAATAATGAAAGACATCGCCAAAAAGGTCCATCAGTCGTTCAATAATATAATATTATTAAGGGACTTTAGGTAGTTAAACGTTACCTGCTGACGTAGTTGGGAATGTCTTTTGTTTTTATCTGCTTTTTTATTTAAACCATTATGCAAACAGTAGCTCATTACTATCCTCACGTAACAAGAAGTGAAACTGAAAGCATAATTAAACCCATTATTCCTTTCGTGTTCATGTCTGAGATGCGCGCTCCTCTGCATCCCGGGTGCGCTCTTCACAAGTACGCGTTTGTGCTTGTGCTCAGCAAAAAGCGCAAACTCAAGTAATTTAAAAATAATAAGTCCTTTTGTTTTCAGAGACTAAAATTGTTTTAGCGTTTCTTTTTTTCTACCAGGGATTTTGAAATTTAGCGAGCCCTCATTGTATATGTTTTTTTTTTACTTACTTGATACGGACTGCAGTGCAGTCACTGTGGTGCCAAGCTGGGGGTCAGAGACAGAGGAAGAGGCAGCGGAGGACGGTCGGCGCAGCACGTCAGAGACGGGGCACACATTTATTTCTACTCAATGAACGAGGTGCTTTATTACGTTCGATATGCACCCTCCTATGCACAAAACAGACACTTCTTCATTGGTGTTCAGCGGTTTCTTTTTCCGGTCGGCGGACTGTGAAATGAAACTAGGACTCGAAATTTAAACTTTTGAATGATTCCGGGAAAATCGCAAAGCTAGTCCCGGTTCAAATCGATTCTCGATTCCCAAGCCTAATCTTCCATGTATGCCCTCTTGTCTGCTCTTATCTTCTTCTTTACAATTCGGTCTACTTCCCTGTATTCCGATTTGTGCTTCTCTTGCAGCCTCTCAGACTTTGTTGCCAGTTATCAGTTGTTATCCATTCCTTCTTTTTATGATTTGTTGTTCCCTGACAAGCTTCGCTGGTTTCTAAATATGTTTTCTTGATTTGTTCCCGCTTGTTATTGCTTTGATTAGTATCTGGTTGCGTGAGGTCCTCATGTCGGTCAGAGCTTGGAACCTATTATTTAACTTCAGGATGAAGGCAGTTTTAATTTTGGGGTCACATAGTATCCCTACATGGAGACGTTGTCGGGCCATTTCTTTTTGTCCTGATCTCCTTAATTTGAGCTTCAGGACCGCTGTTACCAGATGGTGGTCACTATTGACATCCGCTCCTCTCCTTACTCTGACATTCAGAAATAATGTCAGTTGCCATTTATCATAAGGTGGTCTATCTGGTTCTTGTCTTGATAGCTACCCCTTCACCCCCGTGTTGGTCCTCTGTTTGCCCGATTCTGTCCATCTGCTCTCACTGATGCCCAGTATGTGCAGATTTTAGCGCCTCGTTTGAGATGTTACTTGGGCCGTTTTTCCTGCCTCGTACATGGTTCGTACATTCCAGAAACCGATCTTGTTCTTAATTTTGGTGATCAGGACTTCCAACTTCCTGTCAGTAGCTTCCTTTCGGCTTTCACTACTGCCAATCATAAAAGTATCATTCGATGACCTTGAAAGCCCATCCCACACAGTAGTGTTAATTTCCCCTGTTGCTGTTTCTGTAACAAAACTTTTTTATGGTACTGGGTTGTTAGCCCTGTGACCAACCCCCAACCAATGATAGAACAGCTTTTAACTGGACATTGTACTGTTGCTGCAACCTGAGGAGCCTCCTAGCTGCTACAAGCACACTCTGAAAGTGTCGGTCTGCAGTCCCCTGCCTGCAGAAGAGTGTCTGATACCAGGCACTGTTGCGCTTTTCAACCACATGGGGGAGCTGTAAGTCATTTTTACATGGAAACTACATAGTGTTGCTTTAAACTAAGCATGTGTGGAGGGGATTTTTTTACCCGCAGGAGGAAAATCTCTGGTTATAAAAATATCCGCGTCCGTGTGGACTAGGCCTATATGTGTGAATCTAGAAAAAGATACAGAATCTCTATTCTTCATCCTTCTTTGTGTAAATAAGATTGAAAAGATTTAATTGTTTCATGTTTCTTTTCAGATGTGAAGACTGATTCATGTTTGGATATAGAAATAACGTCCTCAACATCAAAAGAGCGACTGACAGCACAAACTCTTTCCTGCATCACCTGTGGAAAGACATTCAGCTCACAGAGACATTTAGAGAGACATGAGAGAAAACACACAGAACAGAAACTCTTCACCAGATCTGAGATCAGCTTTACTACATTACAAGAGAAGAAACGTCATTCAGAAGACCACAGGGAGATGAAGAAGAAGCAGTTTCACTGTGAGCAGTGTGGGAAGATTTTTGTCTCTTCCTCTAAACTAAATATTCACATGAGGACACACAGTGATGAAAAGCCTTTCAACTGCACTGAATGTGGAAAATACTTCAGAACCAAAGACCATCTTAAAGTTCACCAGAGACTTCATACAGGTGAAAAACCTTTCAAATGCTCTCAGTGTGACATGACATTTGTTCAGTCAAGTAACTTCAAAGCTCATCAGAGAGTTCATACAGGAAAGAAACCTCATGTCTTTGCTCACTGTGGAAAGAGCTTCTCTAATTCATTTGAATTAAAAGTCCATGAAATAGTTCATACTGGAGAAAAACAACATCAATGTAGTCTCTGTGGGAAGAGTTTTAGTCACAAATCAACCTTACTAAGGCACCAGAGAATTCATACAGGTGAAAAACCTTTTAAATGCTCTCAATGTGACAAGACGTTTACCCAGTCAGCTTCCTTAAAATCCCATCAGAGAGTTCACACTGGAGAGAAACCTTATGTCTGCGCTGAATGTGGAAGGACCTTCTCCAGATCATCTCAATTCAGAGATCATCAGAGATGTCATACTGGAGAGAAACCTTATGTTTGTGAACACTGTGGAAAGAGGTTCTCTTATCCATGTAAATTAAAAGTCCATCAGAGAGTTCATACTGGAGAGAAACCTTTCAAATGCTCTAAGTGTGACAAGATGTTTACTTGTTCAAGTAACTTAAAATCCCATCAGAGAGTTCATTCTGAGAGAAACCTTAACACTGTAATGTTTTCGGTAAGAGTTTATCGACAGTCAAACCTTGTAAAGCACCAGTGACCTTAATAAGGTTATGACACCAAAAAGTTGTGTAAAGTTTTAAATATTGTTTAAAGTTAATAGTAAAATAAGAACAAATAATCAAATTATGAGCAATATCGCAGATAAATACAACCGAACCTACAAATGAAATAAAACACTGCTGTTCAGGTTTTCAGATTGATCTAACAGTACTGTATTGTGGAGGACGAAAAATTACTTAAAGGTCCTATATTTTAAAGCTTTCTAGAGTTTTATTTTAGGTTATGATATTTTATTTCATGATAGTATATTTTTACAGCTTCTCTTTCAGGAGAACAGGTGGGTTTTGCCTGTAATAAATAATATTCATTAGCCTCTTTTCTGATAGGCCTGTTGTTTTGAGAGTGAAATACGCAGTTGAAATAACATTACCCATGGAAGTACACTAAATGTTGGTTTCTGTACACTAAGAGGCGGTTTCCTGAACTGGGATTGGACTAGTCCTAGTCTAAAATAAATGTAAGAGCTGTCCAAGCTGAAAACAACTTGTTCCTTGATAAGTAGTAATTTAAATCACCATCATCTGCTTTCAGAAGCAGCAGCTGGTGATGGCGCTTTACTAATAATCTATGGCGGGTTATTTGTGTATGTATGTATGGTGCATAGAACGTGCAAATAATAAATGTCCGACTGACCGAACAGCTAATAGAGGCCTATGCACGTTACATCACCTTCGGCGGATTACGCGCACTGAGTGGCAAAAGTAATAGTAAAATGTCAGCAAAAGAGATGTCTGGTCACATGCCAAGATCCCCGGATTAATGGTTGTTTGGCAAGTTGTTAGGGTCGCTGTTTATTAGACTCATTTGATCTGTTACAACTAGTGGACAGTCCTACTAATTTACATGGTCATACACTTGACCTTCTGCTCTCACGGTTTTTCAGTGCTGGACATTGAAGTAGATGAATGCAGTTGTTCAGATCATAAGCCTGTTTTATTTACCGTCTCGCTGTCCTCTCCTGCTGTTAAATCGTGTAGACCAGCCAGCCTATATGACTTCATCGACCGAGACTTTTTCATTAATGTTTAAGGAGTTTTCTCAATCGCTTGTCTCTTTTCCATCTGATCAAAGTGTTGAAGAGCTTATACATTGTTTTAACGATATTTGCACTAATATCCTAGACTGTGTAGCTCCTATGCAGCATAGAAAATCTAGGTCTGTATCATGGTTTAATGATGCTTCACGTGCCCTGAGACAGATTTGCAGGAAAGCAGAAAAAAGGTGGAAGAAGGATAAGCTCCAGATTTCATACAAAATCTTAAGGTCTTCTCTATCTCAAAATCAGAAAGCCGTAAGGCTAAGTCGATGTATTTGTATGAGCTCATTGAGAAGAATGTTCATATACCAAGAATGCTCTTTAATATAAATGCTGTTGTGAATCCACATGTTTATAATTAGCTTTTTGAAACAACCGATATGTGTGAGAGGTTTGGTCTTTTTTTGTAGAGAAGATAAGGGAAATTAGGCAGAGTATTAGTCCAGCTAATTATGATCCTGCTGTTTATTATAATCCCAAAGCCAGTTTTAGCCAGTTAAGTCAATTTTTCTTGTCTTCAGGACATTGTGAAGCAGTTAAAACCAAGTAGGTCTCCTGGTGATGTCATGTATCCTCGTCTTTTTAAAGAAGTTTTTTATGTGGTTGGTCTGGTCTTCCTGGTATTTATTAATAAGTGTCTAGAATCAGAAATGGTACCTGATTGTTTGACACCACTCTTAAAAAGTCCAAAAGTCCTTTAATTTTTTTCTAATTTTAGACCCTGTTTCTAATATTTCTTTTTGGAGAAAGTGGTTTTTCAGCAACTACAGAAGTTTTTGAATGATAACAAGATTTTTGATAGGGCACTTAAATTTGATAGGCAAATAATGCAGTTGTAAAAGCGAGTTTTTACCAATTAAGAATGCTGGTTCAAGTAAAGACTTTTCTTTCTTTTAAACAAAATTGCAACTCACGCTTTTGTTTCGTCTGGAATTGATCACTGCAATGCGCTGTATTTGGGAATAAATTGCTCGGTAATAGTTAATACAAATGGTCCAAAATTCTGCTGCACGACTTTTTACCGGTGTTCGTAAATGCGAACATATTTCTCCTTACTAATGTCTTTACATTGGCTTCCGGTACATTGTAAAATTGAATTTAAAGTGCTTTTGGTCGTTTTTAAATCGTTACATGGACTAGCTTACCTTTACCTCTCGGATCTGTTGTGTGAATATCGTCCAGAAAGAACTCTTAGGTCTCCCAACCTGAGCTTCTTAAAGCGTATCTAAACTTCTGGTCAGAGCCTGACTCCACCCACTGGCAATATTTGAAAAATGCAAGAAAAGTGGGCATATCCCAACAGAAATAGAGGGGACGAACTAAGCTCGTACCAAGTTTGTGGTGAGATCGTAACATGGGCGTGGTGAGCTTGAACCTGTTTACGTCACAAGGTATTTTTTGGACCCAACATCCAATAGGAAAATTCAACTGCAGTAGACATCGTTCAACCTGAAGACATTTTTACACCATATATTGTATTGAAACACTTTATATCCAAATGTCAAAAAACTTACTTAAATCAACAAACAGCATCATTCTTACAGATCATCAACTAAAAAAAGTTGGTTTAGGGTTTAGTTACTCTTTAACTGTTCCAAAGTCAAAATTAAAATTTAGGGGTGATCAAGCTTTTGCCATAGCCGGACCTAAACTATGGAACATGTTACCGCTTCATATTAGAACCTCACCAACATTACATATTTATTAAATCAAAGTTAAAAACATACTTTTTTTACTAAGGCCTATGACTTGTGATGTTGTTTGTTGTCTGATGTTTATGTGGTATATTTGTTTTTTATTAGTTTTTTGTAAGTCTTTTATATCACTGTACAGCACATTGGTCAACTGGAGTTGTTTTTAATCCTGCTTTATAAATAAATTGAGACTTAACTTGAACTAAATTCAGTTTAAGTTGATAATTGTCCGTTATACTGCCACTTTCTATTTAAACCCAGGCATTTTGTTCGATGTTTTGCCACTCATTCTTTCCTAAGGGGGCGTGTTCATGTGTTAAAGTGACATTGATGCATAACCTCTATTGAACGTCTGACTGAACGTCTTAAGCCCGGAATACACTGCAGGATTTTTGCCCTCCTATAAGACCATTACCTTATGACACTGTGCGACATGGATTGTAGACTGTATGATGATGACATGGAAGCACGTTAGCGCAAGATCAACAGCATTTACATTTGTATGTAGTCATCATCACTGATGTATCTCTGGTCCCTCATTTGAGATGCTTTTCATGAACTGGCCCCCATGACAAACTAATTGAATGGCCCTGTCGTAGACGCTCAACACACAATCATATTCATTAATAGGAAATGATATTAGGCTATCAGTGCTGCTGTTGCTCTCTCCTATCGCTTATTTTAAAAATGAGCTTATGATCAATAAAATGCAGCTTATATCTCCTGCTTTTGGTGACGTGAACTTTGGCCTACATTAAATGTGCATATAGTGCGGGAATAGAATATCCTTATGAATTAAGCAGTTTAATAAACTTTTTTCACTGTGCTCCTGGATTTCTTTGTGTGCTCCTAAATTTTTTCATTTAGTACCACATGTACTCCTTGGGAAAAAGGTTAGCGTAGAGCCCTGCTCATGACCCAGGTCCACGTCTACCCCTTGACCCTGGACCGTCCTGGCCACAAGACCCAGGACTGCCTCTGTCCTCTGGACTAGCCCTGCTTTTGCCACAAGGTCCTGGCCCACCCACCCACGGACTCTGTATATGTTTGTTTTGTGGGCTCCAGGAGTCACCCTTTAGAGGGGGGGTTCTTTAAGGGTTTTGTCTTGTGTTCTGTTTGTTTTGTTGTCAGGTCTTTTATTTTGATATCATGTTTTGTTTCCAGTCTTTTATTTTTAAATCTTGTCATGTCACACTTCATGTTGTACTTCCTGTTTGTTCCATATAAATCTGGTTCATTGAGATCAAATCACTGCGAAGTATTGTCAGAGTAACTCCTGCATACCAAGTGTTTTCATAGTCTTGGCTTTTGGATTACCCTATTTGGATTTGTTTGCCTGTTCTTTTGCGATTTTACCAATAAACCTCATTGCATTTGGATTCATTTCTCTGCCCAGTAGCTAAAAAGGATAGAAAATCGCTTTTTTTGCATCTCAAAAATGAAAATGTATTAGAAATCATTAGAAATTTGGCTTATTAAGAATCATGTCTGATAAAAAGAATAAGTTTTAAAAAACTCTGTTGCAGTGGTTAATTTAATTATGATTATATTTACCATTTTGTTGTATCTTAGCATTTCTGTACGTTTCATTAGAATGTGATCCTTAAGCAATTATTTTTAATGTAGTAAACTGACAAGAAGCCTTAGTCATAATAGTGGGATAATACTTTATTTACATATGAAGGTTATATCAGTGCACATCAAGACATCTCCTCCTGTCTGATTTTGTTTCATTTTCCATCTGTTGCTGTCATCTTTCATATACAATATAAAAACCCCTGGATGACTAACTGAAAGGTTCACATTTTTTGGAAAACAGACACAAAACAATAAAGCAGCACATCGGTGACGTTTTGTAAAATGGGTTTGTAAATGATAATGCAATTGGGTGATGGCCATTTGTTAATGCTTGGGCCTAGGGTCTGAGTCAAAGGTGAATGCTAAGCCAAAGGTGTGAACACATTTCTATAATAATGAAATGGTCCGGGTGAGATGGTAATGGTGATGGAATTAAGGGTTGGTGAAACTGAAGGATTGGGAGTGGCAGGGTTACTTTCTTTTAATGTCTTGGTGTTCAATGCTTTTAAAGTTGATTGCTTTGTTTTCCATTTAGGGGACTGCCTACTAAAATGTGTATAAATGCAATGTAGGGCTGTAAGTCAGACTTGGTGACTGCAGCACCTGGACTCTATACTCTGATTTGAAGATCGCTTTCTGCAATAAAGACTACAGCTAGAGGAAATCAAAGTCTTCGCTATAAAGGTTTTCAACACATTTTCATAATGTTGTAATAAGATGCTTAAAGAACCTCATGAACATACCAAAATACAACCAGTTTATACTTTGGTTTAAATGTATCTCCGCTTTATTAGTTTTTTATTTTATAATGGAAGGCAGGACTGGATTGGTAATCGGGCATATAGGGCTTTTTCCTGGTGGGCCAACATACATCCAGTAACACGTCATAAACCTTGGTTGTATGGTCATAATGTTCTTTAAAAGACTTATTTCAAGGTTTAACAGCTAAACAAAACATATCACAAAAATGTTGCATTTTGGTCGGGTTTTGTTTTCGTAGTGAACAGACGTGATTTATGTTTTTACTACCTAAAGAAAATGTGCCAATTAGGTATTTTACAATGTTTATAAAACGTCCTTTTTGTTATTAGGGAGTGGTTTTTAAAATGTTGTACTGCAACATTGCCTAATTAGTAATTACAATGAAAATACAATGTTGTGAAAAGTTTGTGTTTGTATTTTTAATCTGATCTCTTTGTCATATGTCCTATCTTTATATCTTTAAAAGCTTGATATTTTGTCTTTAACTTTCAACAATTATTTTCCCACCCCTTCTATTAATTTAGTAATTATTTTATACAATAGTGTCGGATGATTTTTGGCCATAATTGAGACGCGTACTTGTTTTGCTACATTTCTCTCTCCAGTACAGCAGGAGGCGCTGCAGCTCTTTAGTCCGCAAATAAACTCACTAAAAAAAAAGAAAGAAAGAGCGCGAGTGTGATGTGTTTGTGGATCCTCAGTGTTTTTCTCTCTTGCGTGTTTCATTGAGTTTAAACAGAGTCTTGTCTCTGTGTATTTTAGTGTTGAGACGTTGATGATGAGATGTGCTGTGAATCAGTAACTGATCTGTCCGTGCTGGATATATTGATGATTTCATCACAGAAATCTCTCAGCTGAAGAAAGAGGTGGCGTTACTGGAGACAAAGCTGAGGACAAGAGAAGATTTAGCAATGAATCGAGAGGTTTGTACAGCTTAAACATCATTTACCTGAATCAGACAACATCAAATCATTTCTAATCTTACTGTCTGTGTGTGTTGTGTTGTCAGGATGTGGATTGTTGTGAATCTTCAGTTTATTTGACTGATGATGGGAGTCTGGATTCAGTGTGGATGAACAGAGATCAGAGCCGCACACCACAGACACTGCTGGACTCTAAACTCTCTGAAGAGAAATCCAGACACACACAGAACTCCGATCTCTGTTATACTGAGTCAAAGCCCACAGACACTCAGGACACTACAGTGTGTGACAGTAAACAGAGCTTTCAGGAGGATCAAACTTCCACAGAGTCTCTGGATTCTGTCTGTAACGCTGGAGAACAGCAGCAGATCCTGCAGACCACACTGAAGATGTGTTCAGTTAAACTCATCGACTGCACGAACCTCATGATGAAGATTAAAACTGAACCCACAGAAATGAAAACTGAACCCACAGAAATGAAAACTGAACCCACAGAAATCAAAACAGAACTCACAGAAATGAAAACTGAACCCACAGAAATAAAAACTGAATACACAGAAGAGGAAGATCGTACTGAGGAAGATGATGATTTTATTCTATCAGATGTCTCCTTAATTTTTGTTGTGTTTTTAACTGTCATGTGTTCACCTGTTTTGGGTTTTCAGTCACAAATTCACTAATTAAAAGACCAAAAAGTGTAAGTACTCCAATGTTAAAGGAGTTTAGGATATCTTTAATACTTAATAAGGAATAGGCATGTAAGCTTAAAGGGTTAGTTCACCCCAAAATCACTTACTCCTGTGTCGTCCTTAACCCCCAAGTGCTCAGATTGTTTTCAAAACATATTTTTAGATATTTTTTATTAAATTCGGGAGGCTTCTGTCTGTCTCATTGAATTTGTTTGTTTCACAATCCTTTCCTCATAATGAAGGACATCGCCAGAAAGGTCCATCAGTCGTTCAATAATAATATTGTGAAGTGACGAGAACACTTTTGTAGAGAAACCAAAACAAACTATTTTTTTAATAATTTGTTCTCCTCCCTGGTTGTTCATGAGCAGACTACTACACGTCACCTGCTTTTTTGTTTTTATCCACTTTTTTATTGAAGCCATTATGCAAATATTGTCAACCTTAATCATCAAACAAACCTGAAGCACTTTAATTAGTAGGGTTTGGAGCTAAACTCTGCAGGGACACTGGCCCTCCAGGAGCAGGATTGGTGACCCCTGCTTTAAGCATTTTCCCATTATCGGATATCAGTTTTGCAATGTCGGCTTGACCGATAAATGCCGCCATCTTGTGGCCGTTTTGAGATTTGTGCACTGGACGCCATTTCACCACTGAGGAGGGGAGACAACAACAACAGGGTGCGCAGCAAATATGACGGCGGAGTGACACAACTTCATTAAAAGGACTTTGAGTATCTATGCCGTTTGACTAAGAAATTGAGACACTCACAGAGTCACTTAAATTGATTCATCAAATCCTGTCTCAGTAACAACGTAGCTTTTCATGAATTAAACAGCCATGAATGAAGTTTGTGGGAAATAAAAATTAATAATACTAAATTAATTTTTTATTGCTTATTAGTAGCCTTTTAAACTCGTGTTCATCTTGCTGTTCACTTACCGGTTTGAAGGCTGAGGCACAGCCACCACATTCAGCTAACTTTTAAGAAGATGTACCCCAAGTTATATTAACATTAACCAGATAAAAATTATTTCACTAAAAACATCTAAATAAATGTCTGTGGAAATTAATTAATTAATTAATTAATTATTACCAGAGGCGGACACTACTTGAGTATTTTAAGTAATTTTTTTAAAGAGTGTTTGTCTTGGGAAAAAATGTACTTTACTAAAAAATTTTCACTACATTCTTAAGCATAGAATCATACTACTGTGTATTCCTTTTATATTGCATATTAAATACATTTTAATAACTAATTCAAACATATACCAAACAAACGTTCAAACATATACCAAAGTTTATTAGACAGGCTTCAGATTATATTGTGTACAGAAAGGAAAATATATGAAAATATATCAAATATATAAATGTGGGGTGTTGGGGAACAACATTTAAATTCTGACAACTATATACATTATATATACTATATAAATTAATTTTTTTGCAATGATCACTAACAAATGTGGTGATCAAACACTTAAAATGGCATGACAAAGACGTGTAATACAGGCAGGTGTGTTTAACAATAAACTTTATTATCTAAAATGAGTCTGATATCAGTGCACAAAACCGTAAACTTATTATGAATAACTTAAAAACACAAACAGAACAACATACAACTTGAATCATTGGCAGGTTTGACAAGAATAACGTTATATAGGACTTAGGGCTCAGTCACACCAAAAGCGTTTATGGCAGTTGCAGGCGCCTTTTTTGAATGATATTCTATGGGCAGGGCGCGTTTGCGCGCTGTTTATGCGCGCCGAGCGCCTTGCGGTTTTCTGCCGCCTGCCGCGCACGCGTTTTTGAAGGAGCGCTGAGAGCGGAGGAGCGCCTGACGTCATTCGCGTCTTCCATTGTCCAATCGAATGAGGGGAGAGGCGGGCCTTACGTTGTGGCGAGGGAAGTTTACAGTTGCTTTGAAGAACCAGACTCCACTTGCTCACTCTCTCCTGCGTGTTTGTGCTCCTCTTATCCTCAAACAAGGTCAGAGCAAGCGCCCTCTTTTTAAAGTTTCTGCTAATATGACAGTTAACAGCAAAAGAGCTCTCACGCTTCAATATTTGATTGACAAGACAGCTGACTCGGTGGTTGCTTAGCAATATGAAAAGCCGCGCTGCACTGCTCTTTTTTAAAAAAGGCAGTGCGTCGCGCCTTGCGTTTGCAAGCGTTTAAAGCGCTTTTGGTGTGACTGAGCCCCTACTGTGCATTCAGACCGCCACCGGCGAGAGCTTCAATAAAAGCTCTGGCTGCCCTTCCAACGACGCTAAAGAAAAGGCGTAGTGGACGCTCTGACGCTCGAATGCATTCTCTGAACTCCTCTCAGGCGGAGGTTTCCGCCTTCCGATTGGTTGCCGCCGAACATTTCCGCCTTCCGATTGGTTGCCGCCGAACCGCGTCATATCTCATTACCATAAAGTTGAGCTGATTTCAACTCTCCTCGACGCTCACGCTGTACATGACGCGCCGCGCCCCTGCTCGCCGGAGCTCGCCGCCGGCTCTCATTGAAAATGAATGACTTCCGGCCACTTTGACGCTCTCGCTGGTGGCGGTCTGAATGCACAGTTATTTTATGGAAACTTATGAAGTTTATTAGCTTTACAGTAAGTTATATACTTCACAAATTAATAAACAAGTTACCTTTAAGAAGACAATGTCTTCGCCAATGCTACTGTAAGGGATCTCAGGTTTCGGAAGGAGAACAAAACTGCAATCGTTCCCCGGTTTCGGACACAATATGTCTGAGAGCGTTACTAGAGTACGAATATATTGTATTGCAATATGGAGCGTTTAAGTATTAACACTAAATCAAAACTAAACAACAGATTGGTAAATGAAAAGGTTTAATTACAGTACTGACTTAAAGTTACAGTTGAAATGGTTACACTATAAATGCATGAAATGGTAAATAATACAAACAATTGACTGTTTCCCATGTATGTGAGATATTACCTGATATTACCTGAGAACAGAGAAAGAAAGTTTAGAAGATAGAGATTCACACTTGAGAACTGAAATCTAGGCCTGATGGCCCGAACCCCAGAACTTAGGTGAAGAAAGAAAGGAAAGGGGAAAAGGCCACTGCAAAGCTAAAATGCAAAGGCCCAGAGCTCCTAAAAACATTGACCTTTATCCTCTATCTCTTGACCATGTGACCAAGCCTAACTTGATACATTCAAATTGACCAATCAGAAGATCACCTTTAACCCCCACTGTACTTGACCAAACCCAACATAATACATTCAAACTGACCAATCAGAAGACCACCTTTAACCCCCACTGTATTGGATAAACAGCTGTGACAATAGTCTTTGATCAGCACAGGGGGTTGTGACCAAAGGAATAAGTTTCAATTTTAATCTTACACTACAACATATTAATGTAGGTTAAAGTTTAATGTAGTGCACAACATTTTTATAACATGAACCCACAGCGTTCAGCCAGACTTTAGACTTCTCTCCGCCTCTTTTATTTAGCAAGGGTGTAAAGTTGCGCATACTTATTTAATCAATTGCTCTGAAATTAGCATGTTCAGTAACAACACAAGCAGCTTTCTTTTCAACAACTCGCAAGTGGACAAAAGAGGTGGATTAAAAACACAAAGTGTAAAAGGGGAATGTGTCTCTCTCGTCCACTTCTAATCCAATCGACCAAAGGTGTCTTAATAACCAGGTGTAAAAATGTTGGGAAGACACCGAGTGACTGCCGCTGCCTTAACTGAGAGACCACTGACTGGAGTAAATGGCAAGGGGGGTTGGCTGATGTCACTACACAGTGACCTGGCCCTTACGAAAATTAACCATGTTTTTTTTGTGTAGTAAAAGTGTAGTAACTGTGGTTTTTTGGTGTATTGATTACTATCAGCAAAACCATGGTTTTACTACAGTAACCATGGCTTTTTGGTATTAACTGTAGTAAAACCATGGTTAATTTTCATTAGGGGGGTCACAAGTACCAAAACAGTGGAGGGCGCTCTGATGGACAAACAAGTATGCCGAAACAGATATATCTGCAAAATGCTCATATCGGCGATAAAATCGGAAAACCGATAAATCGGTCAGGCTCTGTTTATTACATTGTATGCAAAGAGGGAGTGATTGTTGTTATTATTATAAGGGTTTGTTCAGTTGACTAGTGTTGTTGTAATTGTGTCAATAAAATTGGTTCAGCATATCGGTTATCTGGCACATAAGCATCCAAATAGTCGGTATCGGTAAAAAAAAACCCATTAACGGTCGATCTCTACTGAAGACAATCTGAGCACTTGGGAGTTTAGAGCGACACAGGGAAAAGTGATAATTTTGAGGTGAACTGTCCCTTTAAAAATACATATTTATATCTCATTCTAGAAGTGTCATCATATAATTCAATTCAATTTTATTTATATAGCAACAAGGATTGTGAAAGTCGTTGTCTGTACAAATAAAAAATATTGCTCCGTTTGACGACTCCTACAAAAATGTGGATTACTCACAAATAATCATGCATAACATTAAAAGGCGGTTTCCCAGACAGTGAATAGACTAGTCCTAGACTAAAATAAATGTAGGAGCTGTTCAAACTGAAAACAACTTGCACTATCTTTGTTTGGCTTTAAAATGCACACCAGTAATTTTAGTAAGGCATGTTTGTTAAAACTAGTTATATTTCCTAATTAAACTAAGGCCTAGTCCTGATTTAAGCTAATACCTGTCTGGGAAAACAGCCCTATATGTTTTTTCATTGATCACTAGTTATATTGTTATTATTTTAATAAAACATACACTGTAATATCAGAAGTTCTACTAACTCAAAAAAATTTGATGTTTTCTTAAGTTAGCAAACTTAAAAGTTTCGAGTACAGACGAATTTCAATTCAAATAAAAAAATGTATTTATCTAAACTTAGTTTAAGTGTGATATAAATTAAAGGTATTGCGGAGGATTTTCTATTTCCGGGTGGATCATCAAGACTATTGGTCCTCCTAGTTGTCAATCAAGAGTGTTGTGCATTTGCATTTTTTTAAAAAGTGGAGAAGGCGGTTCTTTTCTAAAATTCGAGAAAATCCTCCGCTATACCTTTAAATTATATACTTTATGGAACTTAAATTGTAGAAGTAATGTTACTTAAATATTTTGTGGCAACTAATTGCCTTGTTTTTTATAAGTTTCCTGTACTCAAATCCTTACATTTTACAACTTAACAGTACACTGTAAAACCTGACAAGCTCAGAGTACTCAAAATATTAAAGTAAACCAACTACCATTTAATTTTTGTTCGCAAATCACAGAAACAAATCATGTGACTCGTGTAAATGTAATACCAGTGAAATTGTGTTGAGATTGTGAAAGTCAGCACTGAGCTCATAGTTATTGTTTATATGATAAAGCAACACATTGTTGACTTACAGCCAAGTACAGGCACCACACTTCTGAACAATGGTAAGCCCAAAAATAAAAAAATAGCAAACTCTTCTAAATCTCCAACATAAATAAATGTTTATCACTACTGAGTCTTTATCTTTACTAAAAACCACATAAAATATCACTTAATTAAAAATGCTGTCGTATTGCGTGCTCATGCAAAGCATGCTGGGAACTGGAACCTCACAACTAATCTTGTTAATTTAACTTTAAACTGAAGTAAATTCACACATTTTGAGTACCAGGTACTTTCCATTACAAGTTAGTTTTACTGTTTGGGTTTACGGTGTAAAAAATAATAATTACACTTTTTTTGCTGCATATTAGAGCCCAACTGATAAAGGATTTAGAAGGCCGATACCGATACAAATGTTTGTTGGTTTTAAAATCTGATAATCCGATATATCGGCCGATAATTTTTTTTCAGAAACGCGCAACAAAACTTTAACAGATTTCCCTAACAGATTGCTGCTACAGCCACAACTATTACTTCTACCAGCATTATTATTATTATTATTATTATTATTATTATTATTATTATTGACAGTAATAATTATAAAAAATAATGATGACATTATTACTATCATCATCATTTATATTATCATTAAACAAGATAAAGGTCACTCCTAAATGTTTGTGTGCGTGTGTAATAATATAATAAGCTACCTTATAATTACCGTATATACCCAAATATAAGACGACCCCCCATTTTTCCAAACTTATTTTTGGGTTTTCACCAGAAAATAATTTTTTTTTAAATTTATTATCTCTCTATGTCTCTCTCTCTCTCTCTCTCTCTCTCTCTCGCTCGCTCGCTCAGTCTCACTCAGGAAGTTTTAGTTAATCAAAAAACCTTGTCTTATATTCTGGTAAACTACAATGTCAGCTTGCTTATCCCTTTACCTGTACTTTTTAAATTCGTTCCATCAAGCTACATTAAACCATTTTCCAACATCAGTTGCTGCCTGCCTTCTAAAACCTACTATTTAGCGATCTAAATCCATTATGTGACTCGTTAATGCTGCGGCTGAATGACAGTCTGCAACGCACACTTGGCGTCAGTGGATTTCACACACGTGTAAAAGAAAAGTTTTATGCACAAGCTACGTTTGATACTTTTTCTCTATGTCTAAATGTTCACTCCCCGCAAGTCTAACTTTCATTTTACAATGCAGGGACTGTAACAAGAGATATGCTAGTTATAAATACAGTAATCATTACCTTATTTAGGCAGAATAAGTTCGTTGTGGTTTCCAAGCTCGTTAACGTTAGCGGTCTTCCACTGATACTGGCATTAGCTAGTCTATGATGAGCCATAATTTAGCAAAGGATAACGTCACACTGCAAATTTTAAAACATACATTTTCAATACAACAGGCTGAGGAGAGATGATACGACTCATTGCTTCAACTGCCACGCTATTAAAGAAATACTTCAGTCACATTGTCAAAAGTTAAAGCAACACTATGTAGTTTTTTTACCTTTAAATAATGTCTCTAAAATTATTTCAGTGATAGAACAACTTTTAACTGGACAAATTGTACTGTTGCTGCAACCTGAGCAGCCTCCTAGCTGCTACAAGCACACTCTGAAAGGGGCGGTGGAGGGTAGGAAACACAGCCCCGCCCCTCCCCCTGCCTGCAGAAGAGTGTCTGATACCAGGCACTGTTGTGCTTTTCAACCACATGGGGGAGCTGTACGTCATTTTTACATGGAAACTACATAGTGTTGCATTAAAAGGACAGTCAGTCAACTACACTGTAACAACGTAACATTACTAGGTAATTCCGCTTCACTCTCGGCTTATTTATCAGCAGAAAAACTGGACATGATAGTCACAAATTTTGCCATGCTTATTTGAGTTAAGAGAACTGAATGGGATGTTCTTTTAATTGTTATTCAAGCAATGTATGTCTCGTGGCCAACTCACCATCAACGCAACCGCTGTTCTCTCTGCCGACTCTGGCTGGATCAGCAGGTTACAGGTTGTGTGACGTGTTATACAATAGTGTTGCCTATAGGGTGGTAGTAGAGTGCCCTCTGGTGGACAAACTATACAACAGCAACAATCATGACATGGTTGAAGGCTGTTTCAACCGGGTTTTTTTGTTGTTGTTAATATTCATTTATCGGCCATTATGAATGCCGATACCGATAGTTTGGAAAATGCCTAATATCGGCCTGCCGATATTTCGGTCGGTTTCTACTGCATATGTTTACAAATTTGGTTTATTTGATGTGCAATGACCCAGCTGTGATAACAGGACTGACACCTGTCTTCTGTCTATATGTGTGAATCTAGAAAAAAACAGGATCTCACTTCTTCATTCACAATTTAATTGTTTCGTGTTTCTTTCAGATGTGAAGAGTGATTCATGTTTGGATATAGAAATAACGTCCTCAACATCAAAAGAGCGACTGACAGCACAAACTCTTTCCTGCATCACCTGTGGAAAGACATTCAGCTCACAGAGACATTTAGAGAGACATGAGAGAAAACACACAGAAGAGAAACTCTTCACCAGATCTGAGATCAGCTTTACTACCTTACAAGAGAAGAAACTTCATTCAGAAGACCACAGAGAGAAGAAGAAGAAGCAGTTTCACTGTGAGCAGTGTGGGAGGATTTGTGCCTCTTCCTCTAAACTAAATTTTCACATGAGGACACACAGTGGTGAAAAGCCTTTCAACTGCACTGAATGTGGAAAATACTTCCAAACTAAACACAATCTTAAAGTTCATCAGAGAATACATACAGGTGAAAAACCTTACAAATGCTCTCAGTGTGACAAGACTTTTTCTCATTCGAGTCACTTCAAATCCCATCAGAGACTTCATACGGGAGAGAAACCTTATTACTGTAATGTCTGTGGGAAGAGTTTTAGATTAAAGGATACCTTACTAGTGCACCAGAGAATTCATACAGGTGAAAAACGTTTCAAATGCTCTCAGTGTGACAAGACGTTTACTTGTTCGTCTAGCTTAAAAGGTCATCAGAGAGTTCACAGTGGAGAGAAACCTCATCACTGTAGTGTCTGTGGGAAGAACTTCTCTGATTCATCTCAATTCAGAGTTCATCAAAGACTTCATACTGGAAACAAACCTTATCACTGTAGTCTCTGTGGGAAGAGTTTCTCTAATTTATCTCAATTCAGAGTTCATCAAAGAATTCATACTGGAGAGAAACGTTATCACTGTGAGCAGTGTGGAAGGATTTGTGTCTCTTCCTCTAAACTAAATATTCACATGAGGACACACAGTGATGAAAAGCCTTTCAACTGCACTGAATGTGGAAATTACTTCCAAACCAAACACAATCTTAAAGTTCATCAGAGACTTCATACAGGTGAAAAACCTTACAAATGCTCTCAGTGTGAAAAGACTTTTTCTCAGTCAAGTCACTTCAAAGTCCATCAGAGACTTCATACGGGAGAGAAACCTTATCACTGTAGTTTCTGTGGGAAGAGTTTTAGATTAAAGGATACCTTAATAAGCCACCAGAGACTTCATACGGGAGAGAAACCTTATCACTGTATTGTCTGTGGGAGGAGTTTTAGTCAAAAGGCTAACTTACTAAAGCACAACAGAGTTCATACAGGTGAAAAACCTTTCAAATGCTCTCAGTGTGACAAGACATTTACTTATTCGTCTAAATTAAAAGCCCATCAGAGAGTTCATACTGGAGAGAAACTTTAAATCTTTCCCCGCCAGCGTTTTAAAAAAGTTTCTAGTGCCAGCATTTTTCATGATTTTCACAATTGAAAAATGTGATTTCTTCCAGAAAACGTACAATATATCAAATGAAAAATAGACCGTCTGCTTTCAAACAAAAAAAGACGTTTCATCCTACCTTCATTAGTTATCTTGTAATCACCTCTAAAATATGGGTAGGTTTCTTGAAAAACACAAAATTTTGAGCAAAAAGCTGAGATAATTGCATTTTTGTAAAGGACTTTTGATAGAGATCCAATAATTCCAGTTCAGAGCGATCCATAAAAACATACACGGACATACAGCTGTTTGTCCTAGGGCAATACTTCTGAGTTGTATAAGTTGCGGAAGAGCACCACCTGGTGGATAATAGTGGTATTGCAGAAAGCCGGAATTACTCGTCATTGGCAGGGAAGCGTTTTTTTCACTACAGCAATGGCGAACAGACCGTGGAAAACCGGAACGTGAATAATAGACTGAAGAGAAGAGCATCTAAATTGCTAACAGAGGGGTGTGTGGTGTGCTGCTTTTGGGCTTTCAGGGCCACTTTTAGGCTGTAACTAAACTTATATGAATGCAGGTGAAGGCGGCAATGTGATAAACAAACTGGTTGGGTTTAGGGAAAGGGTGGTTGTTGTGTTTTTTGCGGTGTTCTGTCATTTGTGAATTTTGTTATTTCTTATGTACATGTTTAATCAAACATTTATTATAAATTAGAGCTATAAATGCTGCAAGTAACATTTATGTAGAAACATTAGCAGTCCAATAATGCAGTGTCTCTTTAAGAGAGGAGTGTGCATGTGACCGGTGTTTAATACATTAAAAAGGAAGCGCGATTCATTTAGTTTGTATTGACGTTCAACCTGGTGTGCAGCCACTTGGTAAACTCTTCATTTCAAATGTTTTCTTGTCTGCCTTTATGTTATATGCTTCATGTTATCTTCTGTCACCATGCTATGTTGTTGTACTGTGTTTACATTCATTGCACGTTAAAGATAACGCTATGCTTCGGTAGATCTGAGCTGTTAATTGATAAAGATAACGCTATAAAGTTATAAGTTAACTAGGTAGCGACTTGTATACAACATTTAGACTTATAAAATTGAGGTGCCATACCTTACATTCGTGTTTCCTTTCTTTGGCTTTATAAATGTTTAATGGACTCTATGCACAGCAGCGCTTGATGTGTTTCTGGTGAAATCATAGGATGCTGGACTACTTCCGCCAGTCATAGAGCGCTATGATATTAAGGACCGTTGGTTGCCCAAACAGCCAAAATAACAGCAAATTTTGTTGATGCTTGTTTACTATACATAGAAATAACTCATACTTCACACTTAATACCATAATGACATTTAAACGTATGAAAGTATATTTTTAAAGACGGGAGGACCGAACTTCTAGCCACCACTTCTGTGTCATAGCGTTTACAGCGACTCACTGGAAAACATGCCAACTTCTACACTGCTATCCTGTATCTGCATTACCATTACTTTTAGATAAAAATGGCACTGATTACAGTGCAATTTATTTGTTGTTGATATACAAATTTGGTATGATTGTAAGCCTTCGTGCTTTCAGTGTGGAACTAGGCAAAGATAGACAGACTTTCTTTTCAAATATTATAAACAACAACATAAATAACACTTCACTCTTTTTGCTACTATACAGGCTGTTTACACTTGGCATTAACATGTGTTTTCGTCGATCGGATCACAAGTGGACGACGTTAATGCCAGGTGTAAACGGTGTTCAAAACGTTTTGAGCTCGTCCACTTTCGACCACTTTCAACCACATCCAGAGGTGGTCGAAACCACTTTCGATCGGATCGCTTTGGAGCTGCGGAACGCACGTGTGGTTGAATGCGTTCGAACAGCCACACGCGACCGCCTTCTCTCCGCCCATTTATCTAATCTGAGGTATTAAACACAAGTTTTACGTCTTTTTTGACTTCTGGCGTGAACATTCGGTGAACAGCGCTATTTTTAGCCTTTCATTGATAAAAACTAAGCGGCTGATCTCCGTAGTTTCGTTTTGAAAGCGTCTGAAAGTTGCGCAATCCTATTTCATCAATTGCGCTGAAAATTCAAAGAAAGCTCTTACATACTCATGTACAAAACACTGTGCAGCATGTTTACTTGCTAAACAAGCAGTGCACTCCGACATTATATTAGTTTGCGTCCATATAAGCTCATAATTACTCCCGCTCGGGTATGAATGATAGCAGAGAGACTCGCCCACCGTCTCACAGACCACCCTCTCACAGTATTCAGCACAGAAGCGGTCGAAAGTGGACAAAAAGAGACGGATTTAAATACCAGGTGTAAACGTCATGTGTCTCTCTCGTCCACTTGTGATCCGATCGATGAAAACACATCTTAATACCAAGTGTAAACAGCCCCATAGATAGACTAACATCCCCCCCCCCAGTTACATTCCAAGTGAAATGCTCTCAAACAGCAAATGTAGTGAGTTTGCTAACATCTCTGAGAAAATCAATTGAGCTGCGCCAAGTTAGACAATGTAGGTGGCCATAAATCTGAGTGTACATCCATGACGAGTCCCGCAAGGCACAATTCTAGCGCCACTCCTGTTCAACCCGTATATGCTCCCACTGAGCCAAATAATGAGAGAGAACCAAATTGCCTATCACAGTTATGCAGACGAAACTCAGATCTACTTAGCTCTATCCCCTAACGACTACAGCCCCATTGACTCCCTGTGCAAATGCATTGATGAAGTTAACAGTTGGATGTGCCAAAACTTTCTTCAGTTAAACAAAGAGAAAACTGAAGTCATTGCGTTTGGAAACAAAGATGAAGTTCTCAAGGTGAATGCATACCTTGATGCTAGGGGTCAAACAACTAAAAATCACGTCAGGAATCTTGGTGTGATTCTGGAATCTGACCTTAGTTTCAGTAGTCATGTCAAAGCAATAACTAAATCAGCATATTATCATCTCAAAAATATTGCAAGGATTAGATGCTTTGTTTCCAGACAAGACTTAGAGAGACTTGTGCATGCTTTCATCACCAGCAGGGTGGATTTTTGTAATGGCCTCCTCACTGGCCTTCCCAAAAAGACCATTAAACAGCTCCAGCTCATTCAGAATGCTGCTGCCAGGATTCTGGGCAGAACCAGAAAATATGAACATATCACACCAGTCCTCAGGTCGCTACACTGGCTACCAGTTACATTTAGGATTGATTTGAAAGTATTATTAATGGTATACAAATCACTCAGTGGACTAGGACCTCAATACATTGCTGATATGCTCATTGAATATAAACCCAAAAGATCACTCAGATCATTAGGATCACATCAGCTAGAAATACCAAGGGTTCACTCAAAGATGACTCCTAAGACACCATGCAGAATACTCAATGAAGTAAAGAAGAACCCACGAGTAACAGCTAATGGCTTGAAGACATCATTGGAACGAGCACACAGCTCTGTTCCTGAGTCTACCATACGCAAGTCTTTGGACAGGCACGGTGTCTATGACGGTACACCACGAAGGAAGCCGCTGCTCTCCCGAAAAACATTGCTGTGAGCCTGAAGTTTGCAAAAGAGCACCTTGGCAAACCCCAGTGCTACTGGGAAAATATTTTATGGATTGATGCAACAAAAGTTGAATTTTTTGGGAAAAATGTTATGGCGCAAAATGGGCACAGCTTACCAACATTAAAACATCATCCCAACAGTGAAGTTTGGTGGAGGGAACATCATGATTTGAGCTTGCTTTGCTGCCTCATGGCCTGGACCACTTGCCATCATCGAATTATTAAGTAAAAAAAATCCTACAGGATAATGTCAGGGTGGCTGTCCACCAGTTGAAGCTCAGTAGAAGTTAGTTGATGCAACAGGACAATGACCTTAAAGGAATAGTCTACTCATTTTCAATATTAAAATATGTTATTACCTTAACTAAGAATTGTTGATACATCCCTCTATCATCTGTGTGCGTGCACGTAAGCGCTGGAGCGCGCTGCGACGCTTCGATAGCATTTAGCTTAGCCCCATTCATTCAATGGTAACAATCAGAGATAAAGTTAGAAATTACCAAACACATCAACGTTTTTCCTATTTTCTAAGCGGATTTAAAAGAGCGACTATATTTTATGGCGTAATAGCACTTTTGGGAGTACTTCGACTCGCCTGAAAAGTCCGCTCCCCTTCTCCCTCTCATAATGGGAGAGGGAGGGTGTTACTGTAAACGTCCCTTTTTTGTTATTTAGGGTGTGTTTTTTAAAAGTTTTTAAAATGTTGTACTGCAACGTTACCTAATTACAATGAAAATACATCGTTGTGAGAAGTTTGTAAAAAAATTATTTTTAATCTGACCATATCTCTTTGTCCCCTGCTGAAAAAAAAACAATAAAACCATTACAGAAAATGTATTGGGAATTTTATTGGTTTTAATAGAATATGGCCCAAAACACACTACCAAAACCACTGATCTATATAAATGGCTGGATTGCGCATAGAACGCTTAACGTAACAACGTGAGGTGAAGCCAGGGGGGCAGGGTTTCATATTTTATTGAAGCAGCCCTGGGCACCGCCATTAGCTAGCGGACCCCCACCTCCTCTTAGCATTCCATTGACTCCCATTCATTTTGGCGTCACTTTGACAGTGAATAACTTTACATCTGAGGCGTTTAAAGACTCAATTTGTGCATCAATAATTTCTAAAGAAACACGAAAATGTATAAAAGTGAGTGCACCCTAATTTGCGCGCTTTGTTTAAACCCGCCCCTTCCTCTCTAGATAACAGCAGGGATTGGTGGATGGAAAGCAAGACATTACAGTAATACACCATATAATGTCAAAAAAATATAACAGGAGCAATTCAATTTTTTTATATCCCCAATGGTTGGAGAGTTACGATCGAATCAAAGTGCTTTCCATGGATATGATTGGTTGGGCAAGCTGTCAATCCACCAGTAGATCCGCCACTGAACACTGATCCTGATGCAATGAGAAAAATGAAATAAATATTGTTTAAAATCAAATCAAGATAATATCGCAGAGGTTCTCATTTTAATGGGTTTCACAAATAAACTGGTATAATTTGGCGGTTTGATGGTCTCTATATGAACACTATACATTTGGCATTGTGACTTTAGTTAACGCGTTTCTCATTTTTGAGAACTGGTCAGAGTGATTTAACTGGAATATTTTGACAGCGCAAAAAGCAGCAGACTACGGAGGCGGAGCCCCAATGAGCGCGCAGCCTTTAGGCTCTAAAGCAGGGGTCTCCAACCTTTTGTGAGCAAGGGCTACCACAATGGATAAAACAATCTGGAGGGCTACTTTTTGATATTGTCTACTCAAAACCTTTTTGTTTTACTTGTTAATTTTATTTTATTTTATTTTACTTGTTGATGTTTTAGGACTATTTAAAAATAAACCAGGTCAAACTAATACAAAAAATCTGTAATGAATAAATATTACAATTGAGACAATTAATAGAATGTGCTTTGGCGGGCACCTCACAGACGTTGTTGGAGACCGCTGCTCTAAAGTTTACATTCACCTTTCTTTTGATTTTGCATCAACATTGACAAGCACCTAAGCAAAAAAGGAACGATTATTTTACATAATAAAATACTTTTAACAACCTTCTATCTTGGTATTATGAGCATATGCATTTTAAAAATATATTGTACATATAAAATTATTAGTTTAACATTTTATGCATCTTTATTGGACCTCAAAGCATCAGATCCTGCAGACCCCAGGTTGAGAACCACTGTTCTAAAGCATGTTTGATTTTGGTTACCCAAAGTGTTAATTAATGCATTAACTAACAAACATGTATTAATGTGTAGTTAAGGATGCGGTTATTCATGCATGAATTTATATGACTCATGACATAGTTATGGTTAGTTATTGATTAGTACATAGCTTAACTCATCATTAGTTCATAGTAAAGTGATTCCCAGCAAACACAGAACGTTCCCCTAATGTTAGTTTTTGGTTATTTTGGTTATTTTTTTGGGAACCAAAAAATAACGTTCTGGGAACGTTATTTTTAGGTTTTATTTTTTGCAACCATAAAATACCGTTCCCATAACGTTGTAGGGTGGTTATTTTTAAATAACCTAAAAATAACTTATACAGAACGTTATTTTTTGGTTATTTTTTGGTTATTTTTTTGGAACCATAAAATAACGTTCCCATAACGTTGCAGGGTGGTTATTTTTAAAATAACCTAAAAATAACTTATACAGAACGTTATTTTTTGGTTCTTTTTTGGTTATTTTTTTGGAACCATAAAATAACGTTCCCATAACGTTGCAGGGTGGTTATTTTCAAAATAACCTAAAAATAACTTATACAGAACGTTATTTTTTGGTTATTTTTTTGGAACCATAAAATAACGTTCTCCTAACATTGCAGGGTGGTTATTTTTAAATAACCTAAAAATAACTTATACAGAACGTTATTTTTTGGTTTTCTGGAACCATAAAATAACCTAAAAATAACTTATACATAACGTTCTCTAATGGTTATTTTTTGGTTATGTTTTTTTTTTTAGGAAATGAAGTGAATGCATAATTAAACCCATTATTCCTTTAGTGTGCACGTCTAATATGCGCGTGCTTGTCTGCACGAGCTTACCGCCTTCTTCACGAGTACCCGCTTTATCTTGTGCTCAGGAAAAGTCGTTAATTTAAAAAATAACGGTCCTTTCGTTTTTACCTCAGAGACTAACATTATTTTAGCGGTTCTTTTGTCTCTTTCTTGATTTAGTAACTTAAATATGTGAGAAGAAATATATATACGAATGATTTCCAATCGATTTGAGGAGAATTTGAGGAGAATATAATGTTAGAAACTTTTTATTGTTGTAAAAACGGATAGCCGACTAACTGGTAAGATCTTTTAACCTAAAGTGACTGATTTATTTCTCATTGCGTTTTAACTTCAGAGTATATCATTCTAGCGATTTCTTTTTTGTTTCTTCATTAGTAGCTTAAATATGTGAAAACGAAAATATATTTTAATTATTTCCATGAAGAGAATATGAAGTTAGAAGCTTTTGATTATTGTAAAAACTGAGAGAGAGATGCTGATTGTTGTTACTTAATAATGGAGAGGCGGCTGTTGTAAGGTCCGTTAAACTAAAGTGAATTACATGTTTATATATTTTCAATAAATATCTGTTTTAAGTCTTCTTTATTGTGTTGAAGTCACTATTATATATTTGATAAAATATAATGTTATCTAAATACATAATATGTGATGTGTTGAGGTATTTTTATATAAAATAACCTGTGTTATATAATGGTATAATATTTTAATAGACATTTTTTCCAGTAATAGCATAATTTAATTTTTATAGATTTTGTATTAAATAAATTATTTTATTCCTCCTTATACGGAAATGTGTTTTACTTATTTTAGATAGATATGATAGATAAAAACCAACCAAAACACAGCATGGGATGTACTAATAGACGTGCCGTACTTTTGTAAGCCTTCACTTCTTCACTGAGGCTGGAGTCTTGCGCGCTCTGTCAGTGCGTGCACGGAGCCGCGGCAACGCGCCCTCGCGCCCTGGTGAGATCATTTTTCACTCCATGTCAGCTGTGCATCCCAGCTGGCAATTTTTGGTTCCCAAAACGTTCCCCTAACGTTAGTTTTTGGTTCCCATAACGTTATTTTCCAAGGTTTGTTTTTGGTTAGCCAGGAAAGTTTTCTTTACAGAAATAGAACGTTATTTTTAGGTTATTTTAACGTTTTCCTAACGTTGTTTTGCTAAATTTGTCTTCTCTCTCCAGTACAGCAGGAGGCGCTGCAGCTCTTTACTCCGCAGATAAACTTACTAAAGAAAGAAAGAAAGAAAGAGCGCGCGTGTGATGTGTTTGTGTATCCTCAGTGTTTTTCTCTCTTGCGTGTTTCATTGAGTGTAAACGGAGTCTTGTCTCTGTGTATTTAAGTGTTGAGACGTTGATGAGATGTGCTGTGTTGTAAATCAGTAGACCTGGGCCCGTACCATGAAAATGGTTAAACAAACTCAGGGTTACAGGATTAGTTTCAGGTTGACAAAACCAAGCCAATGTGCAGGCCTTGTTGGTAAAAGCTATTTTCATGGTACCCAAAACCCAGGATTTGCACAAACTAATCCTAAACAAAGCTGGCTAACCAACTAAACCAGCTTCATGGTATAGGCCCCTGATCTGTTCATGCTGGATATATTGATGATTTCATCACAGAAATCTCTCAGCTGAAGAAAGAGGTGGCGTTACTGGAGACAAAGCTGAGCCCAAGAGGAGATTTAGCAATGAATCGAGAGGTTTGTACAGCTCAGACATCATTTACCTGAATCATACAACATCAAATCATTTCTAATCTTACTGTCTGTGTGTGTTGTTGTTGTCAGGATGTGGATTGTTGTGAATCTTCAGTGTATGTGACTGATGATGTGAGTCTGGATTCAGTGTGGATGAGCAGAGATCAGAGCCGCACACCACAGACACTGCTGGACTCTAAACTCTCTGAAGAGAAATCCAGACACACACAGGACTCCGATCTCAGTCTGACTTTACTCTGTTATACTGAGTCAAAGCCCACAGACACTCAGGACACTACAGTGTGTGACAGTAAACAGAGCTTACAGGAGGATCAAACCTCCACAGAGTCTCTGGATTCTGTCTGTAACGCTGGAGAACAGCAGCAGATCCTGCAGACCAAACTGAAGATGTGTTCAGTTAAACTCATCGACTGCACGAACCTCATGATGAAGATTAAAACTAAACCCACAGCAATCAAAACTGAACCTACAGAAGAGGAAGATCGTACTGAGGAAGATGATGATTTTATTCCATCAGGTATGTCTCCTTAATTATTGTTGTGTTTTTAACTGTCATGTGAGCACCTGTTTTCAGCAGTGTTGGGTAAGTTACTCAAAAAAGTAATTAATTACTAGTTACTAATTACATCTTGAATCATGTAATTAGATTACTTTACAAATTACTCTCTCCAAAAAGTATTTAATTACTTATTACTAATTACTTTCTAAATCCTGTTCAGTATATGATACAAGAATAGGCTTGAAATGGCTCAAAGAAATAATATATAAATGTACATCGACTATTCTTGTCCCACGTTATGGTCCAATTCTCTACAACTACTACTTATTAATACTAAAGAAGTTGTTCATTTTAAGTATTGGTAGAAATGGGGAGGGTTAAGGATGTAGAATAAGGTTTTGCATTATATGTCATTAATATGTGCTATTAAGAATTAATAAACAGCCAACATCTCATTAATATTAATGCTAATAATCAACCAGTTAATAGTGAGAATTGTAAAACTAAAACCATGTTAAATCCACTATCATATTATAGTATACAAAGTATTTAGTTACATCAGAGGTAACTGTAATTAGATTACAAGAAAAATAAGAGTAATCCCTTACTTTACTTTTTCAAGGGAAAAGTAATTAAATTACAGTAACTAATTACTTAGTAACTAGTTACACCCAACACTGGTTTTCAGTCACAAATTCTCTAATTAAAAGACCAAAAAGTGTAAGTACTAAAATGTTAAAGGAATTTAGGATATCTTTAAAACTTATTAAGGAATAGACATGTAGGCTTAAAGGGTTAGTTCACCCCAAAATCACTTACTCCTGTGTCGTCCTTAACCCCCAAGTGCTCAGATTGTTTTCAAAACACATTTTTAGATATTTTTGAATAAATTCGGGAGGCTTCTGTCTGTCCCATTGAATTTGTTTGTTTTACAATCCTTTCCTCATGATAAAGGACAACGCCAAAAAGGTCCATCAGTCGTTCAATAATAATATTATTTACTTTTGTAGAGAAACCAAAATAAACAATTTTTTTTATATAATTTGTTCTCCTCCCTGGTTGTTCATGAGCAGACTACTACATATCACCTGCTGACGTAGTTGGCAATCTTTTTTGTTTTATCCACTTTTTTATTGAAGCCATTATGGAAACATTGTCAACCCTAATCGTCAAACAAACCTGAAGCACTTTAATTAGCTGCTTCATGTGTGTTTGATTAGGGTTGGAGCTAGGGCTGGGCGATTCGTCCCCATAAAAAAATCTTAGATTTTTTAATAAAAAACTCGATTTACGATTCGAATCGATTTTTTCCCCCGCCCCCATTTAAAACAAAATAATTGCAAACTGTATATATTTTTAAAATACATATTTATTATATTTAGTTAAAATGCATCAACAAAAAATTGGGAAGGAAGGAAGATTTGGAGGATGCAAAATGTATGTCAGTGTTTCCCACAGATCTGAAATTTACTTGGTGGTGGTAGCTGGTGAAAAGGGCAATCATTATAATCCCCCGACAAAAAATGGTCTACTATACATGTGACACAGAACTAATAATGTGTGACACAACACAATACTTTGAATTATTGAACATTAATATTAATTTCACATTATAGTTCATTAATCTAACCACCCCAAACTTTCTTTGCCATAAACAAAGATGACTCTGTTTGTCAAAGCACCACAAAAACACTTTATATTTTTGCACTGATATATGAAGAAATGAGGTAACCCATTTTATCAAACTCAATATAATACAATACTATGTACAGTATATTAATAGACAGTGCAGGTTTATAGATTATAAATGTGACTGATGTTATAATGGTAATCATTTCTATTAGATAGGCACTTTTACTGCTTCTGCTTTCTATTTCTCCTTTGCCGATTAAAATAGCTTAATCCACTCATTATTTCAGATTTAAAAGTCTACTTGCTGTCCCGATGACAGCTGTTATCACCATAGAAACCGGAGGCACGCTGAAACTGCACTCGAGCTTTAGCGCGGTAGCGCTCACGGCCGTTCTCCGATCGACTCTGGTTTTACACACATTAATCATACTTGGGACCCAAAGTAATAAACTAGGACCGACCCAGACCAGACTGACATTTCAAATATAAACCCGGAACTGACATCTAACGTTAATGGTAAAACTCTGCTCAAGTTCAGAAACATGAAAGGATACAATGTGACACTGAGCTTGCTTCGCATCGCACCCAATTCATTGAGAAACAAAGAGCACGTGAACGCACACTCAACGGGAGAGACGTGCTTGCACGCAAAATGAAGCCAACTTGGATGCTATAAACACATATGCACATCAGCATATGCGACCATTTTGGTCGGAGTGTAGTTCCCTGGCTGCTCAGTTACCTCAGTATGTGCTGCAGTTGATCCAGTTTGCCGCGCTGGATGATGAGTTTATGACGCGCTGGATGATGAGTTTATGACGCGTGCATCTTCACGGGCTCTCTCAACAAAACACGGGTCATCCAGTTGAGTTCAGAAAATACGGAAATTCTTAAAGTGATTTTTTTTCCTGGGCGGGTTGCAATTTATCTGGGCGGAATGCCCAGTAGAGCCCTATGTTTGGGAAACACTGTAGCCTATGTACTGCGCTATACTGCAGAGGGGGAGAAAAAAATCTAAAAAAATCGATTTTTTGAAAATATGAATCGATTTGACCTACCAACTCGATTTTAAAATCAAATCGATTTTTTTCCCAGCCCTAGTTGGAGCTAAACTCTGCAGGGACACTGGCCCTCCAGGAGCAGGATTGGTGACCCCTGCTTTAAGCATTTTCCCATTATCGGATATCGGTTTTATAATATCGGCCTGACCGATAAATGCCGCCATCTTGTGGCCGTTTTGAGATTTGTGCGCTGGACGCCATTTCACCACTGAGCAGAGGAGACAACAACAACAACAGCGTGCGCAGCAAATATGACGGCGGAGTGACGCAACTTAATTAAAAGGACTTTGAGTTGTTTACTTTGCTTTAATAAATCAATTTATGTAACATAACAGACATTAATGCACAGATAAGATGTGTTATAAATGCCTGAAGAAATTGAGACAAACTCACAGAGTCACGTAAATTGATTCATCAAATCCTGTCTCAGAACAACGTATCTTTTTATGAATTAAACAGCCATGAATGAATGCTTGTGGTAAATAAAAATGCTGAATTAATTTTTTTATGCTTATTAATAGCCACATTCAGCTAACTTTTAAGATGATGTACCCCAAGTTATATTAACATTAACCAGATAAAAATTATTTTGCTAAAAACATCTAAATAAATGTCTATGGACATTAATTAATTATTTATTACCAGAGGCGGACACTACTTGAGTATTTTAAGTAAATTTTCCAAGCATCTGTGCTTTATCAGAGTGTTTGTCTTGGGAAAAAATTTACCTTACTTAAAAATACTACTGTGTATTCCTTTTATATTGCATATTAAAATTTATTTAATAACTAATTACATAAAAATTGTGTACTTTTACGTAAGTAAAAAGTACTTTTACTCAAGAAAAGTAAAAGTAAAAAAAAACTAGATATTTAATGTACTTAAATATTAAATATAAACCAAAAACTTGAAATTATGAAATGTAGTGGAGTAAAAATTATGATAATATGCTTTGGAATGTATGTTTTCCAAAGAAAAACACTGAATAAAATATGAATATACTTAAAAATTAATTTTTATGTAGAAAGTAAAAATACTTAAGTAGTGTCCGCCTCTGTTTATTACCTCCATGAGCTATAACAAGTTTGATGAAGTTGATGTATGAGTAAATGCATAGATAAACAGCATTTTGTCAACAGGCATTTCATAAACTATAACAACAAAATGTGAATTATTCTGACATGAAATACCAGTTGGAAATGCAATGTTATATACGCTGTTTGGTTTGTTACTTTCCTAACAATGTATCATTTCAGTGTTTATTATTCATTAATTTAATATTATTCTTCACTCTTTCACTCCTCTATTTAATAACTAGACCCCAACCGATATGCATTTTTTGGGCCGATGCCGATACAGATATAAGAGGGTAAAAAAGACGGATAACAATATATCGGCCGGTATTCATTATGTGTATTATAGTACAGTACACAGTACACACATACTACAATATTTTATACTACAGTACTGTAGATAGAATACATTATATATACTATATTAAAGAGCCACACAGATCCAAAATCGAAACTAACCTTTATTGCAGTGTGTCGTGTAGCTGTCCATCAATGTAAACAATGTGTAAAGTAGTTGAACCAAAAAGTGCACGATTAATAAAGTTATTGGCTTCTAAAGCAGGGAGTCGACTCTGAATCGCTGAAACGAGTCGTTATAGGGAGTGAGTCTTCTTCCTGATATTATCCACGTCACACGAACTTATCCACGTCACATGAGATACTAATCTCCGCCTACAGCCTTGCCTGCAGGAGAAACGAAAACTATGACCCGCCCACTAGCTAGCTAGTGTGTGAGTGTAAACATCAGCTCACGCTGTTTTCAGCTTTTGTTGTTTTCACTACCAAAGGAGACTTTTTCAAGGAGGGATATTCTAAACGTGTCTAGCTGTGAAGAATCAGTGGTTAAAATTAATTTTTAACGGAGGGATTTAGACGTTTGGCAATGCAAGATGGTTCAGTACCCACTTTATTTGGAACAACATGCGTCTCCTAACCACAACCTGTAAGTATGATTATAGCTACATACTTGCTTAAATGAGTGTAAAATGTCTATAGTCGTTTTATTGCTTGGATAAATGATGAATGATATCGTTGTTTAAACTCTAACTTATATACTGTCAGAGCCACGATAGCAAGCAGTTTCGCTATGACCCGGTTAGTTTAGATAAATGCTTAAATGAGTGTAAAATTGTTAGTTTCAATCGTCGTTTGTATTGTTTGGATTAATGATGAATGATGTTGTGTGTTTAAACTGTTAATTTACTGTTAGAGAGTCACGTTAGCAAACGGCTAACGCATGCTTATTTACGGTTTTGCTATGACCTGGTTAGTTTAGATAAATGCTTAAATGAGTGTAAATGTTAGTTTCAATCGTCGTTTGTATTGTTTGGATTAATGATGAATGATGTTGTGTGTTTAAACTGTTAATTTACTGTCAGAGAGTCACGTTAGCAAACGGCTAATGCATGCTTATTTACGGTTTTGCTATGACCCGGTTAGTTTAGATAAATGCTTAAATGAGTGTAAAATGTTAGTTTCAATCGTCGTTTTTATTGCTTGGATTAATGATGAATGATGTGTATTGATGTTGACAATGTCTTCTCAGTAAATCATGTTAGCACGAGGTCAATACATGTTGCACTGTTGTTGGTCTGTGCCACCGATCTGTGGTCTGTGAGACTGATCTGTGATCAGTGCATTGTGTGCAAAGACACTCTGTCAGTTGACCAATCAGAGCAGAGTAGGCTACTGAAAGGTGGGGTTTAGGCAGGCTGAGTCGTTGAATGGCTTCACACGAATCGTTTGGGGATCTCTGAGAAATAGGGTAATTTTAAATTTATATTTTGAGAAAATTACAGTGTTTTTTGACCTTGCATGCATTTAAACCTGTTGTCCGGGACTTATAAATAGTGATAGGATGCTTAAAATTGTCATCTTACTGGCTCTTTAAAAAAATTCAACGATCACTCACAAATGTGGTGATCAAACACTTAAAATGCCGTGACAAAGATGTGTAATACAGGCAGGTGTGTTTAACAATAAACTTTATTAGTCTGATATCAGTGCACAAAACCGTAAACTTGACTTATTATGATTAACTTAAAAACACAAACAGAACAACATACAACTTGAATCATTGGCAGGTTTGATGAGAATAACGTTATATAGGACTTGTATTGAAAAGGGAAACGTATGAAGTTTATTAGCTTTACAGTAAGTTATGTACTTCACAAATTAATAAGCAACTTACCTTTAAGAAGATCATGCTTGGCTGACAACATGTAGTAATATATGATGTAGGCTAATGTTTAATGTTAAATGTAACGAACCCACAGTTTTCAGCGCAGACTTTAGACTTTTATAAAACTAAAGCATCTGCTCTCCGCCTCTTTTATATAGCAAGGGTGTAAAGTTGCGCATACTTATTTAAACAATGGTCTGAAATGAGCATGTTCAGTAACAACACAAGCAGCTTTCTTTTCAACATCTCGCAAGTGGACAAAAGAGGCAAATTATATAGCAAGGGTGTAAAGTTGCGCATACTTTTTTAAACAATGGTCTGAAATGAGCATGTTCAGTAACAACACAAGCAGCTTTCTTTTCAACAACTCGCAAGTGGACAAAAGAGGCGAATTAAAAACACAAAGTGTAAACAGGAATGTCTTTCTCTCTCGTCCACTTTTAATCCAATCGACCAAAGGTGTCTTAATAACCAGGTGTAAAAATGTTGTGAAGACACAGAGTGACTGCCGCTGTCTTAACTGAGAGACCACTGACTGAAGTAAATGGCAAGGGGGGTTGGCTGGTGTCACTACACAGTGACCTGGCCCTTACGAAAATTAACCATGGTTTTTTGTGGTAAAAGTGTAGTAACCGTGGTTTTTTGGTATATTGATTACTATCAGCAAAACCATGGTTATTTTGTGGTAACCATGGTTTTACTGCAGTAACTAAGGTTTTTTGGTTTTAACTGCAGTAAAACCATGATTAATTTTCGTGAGGGGGGTCACAAGTACCAAAACAGTGGAGGGCGCTCTGATGGACAAACAAGTAGTGATAGACCGATATACTGTATCGGCCGGCCGATATATCGGGCCGATATTTGCGAGTTTTATGTGTATCGGCATCGGCCGATACATGGCTACCGTGTTTGCCGATTTTTCCGGCATAATTTACAGACAGAGTGCTGGAAGCCGCAAGCGATTGCAGGTCATGTGACTAAAAAAAACAACCTTTCCACGACAACATTGAAAGCTCGGCTTAACAGCTGATCATAGCTGAACAAAGTGTTTTTTTCCATCTCTATGGGGCAGCTTCCTGGACAGGGATTAGACTAGACCTAGACTACAATAAATGTAAGAACTGTGCAAACTAATAACATCTCTTTTTAACAACATGCCATTTTTTACATAATTTTTATGATGTAAATTGAGTGAGCAAAACCAGTATCGGCTCCAAATATCGGCTCAAGAAAATCGGCAGCCTGTATCGGTCATCGGCTAAGGCTGATGAAACAAAAATCGGTATCGGCATTGGCACTGAAAAATACATATCGGTCGATCCCTACAAACAAGTACTTACATCATTCAAAAACATTTCTTTTTTTCTGTGAAAAACTTTCATATCGGCTGCATATCTGTGACATATACGCCGATACAGATATATTTGCGACATGCTCATATCCGCGATAAAATCGGAAAACCGATAAGTAATTCGGGCTCCGTTTATTACATTGGATGAAAAGAGGGAGTGATTGTTGTTGTTGTTGTTATAAGTAGAGATGCTCCGATCAGCATTTTTGGGGCCGATTACCGATCACCGAGATCATAATCTGCCAATCAGTGCCAATCACTGAATGGGAGTGGAATGGGAATCTTTGTTTTATCTATAATCTAACAGATTTGCACCATTTGTAGAAATGATTGTTTTAATAGAGTCAAATAAATAAGCACAACAAATATTTCTTCTTGCAAAGAGAAATGTAATATGCCTTAAAAAAAGTCTGTTAAAAGTAATTAAAATAAAACACTTCACAGTCTGTACTGTATGAATTAAATGTACACGCATTCGAAAAAAAGTAAAACAGTTCTTCACTGATGAGCAGAGAGTAATTTTATTGAGAGATGAATTAGGATACTGTAGCTTTAAGACCGTTAAGAGATCGTTCTCTTCACGTGCACTGATGACCGGCTGCTGTGTATGCGTGCGGGGGGTGTCCGCAAACAAGAGCAGCTGTGAGAAAAATGGAAGTTTAAAAAAATGCAAGTACTAAACTTTTGACATGAGGATGCAGTTGTCTGCGATAGATGTGTGTTGTATGCGCTGTTTGATAGGAATATGAAGACGCATCGCGCTGAGGACCGGAACGCGTCCTCATAGAAAATACGCATAATCCTTTGCACGTCACACATGAGCAACGGGTTACAAAATGCTCGCACTGTGTAAAATGATCTCTAATTGCAGCCGCATCAGGAACGCTATGATGACAAAAGTAAACAGAAAGATCGGGTCATGAGATCGACAAATTTAGCGAGTGCCTATCGCGTCATTTAATGCCGTTATCGGACGATTACGATCGGCGGCCGATCGATCGGAGCATCCCTACTTATAAGGGTTTGTTCAGTTGACTAGTGTTGTTGTAATAGTGTCAAAAACAGTAGTATAACAGTAAATTAAAAAATGGTTCAGCATATCGGTTATCGGGCACATAAGCATCCAAATAGTTTGTATCGGTTAAAAAATCATTAACAGTCGATCTCTACTGAAGACAATCAGAGCACTTGGGGGTTTAGAATGATGCAGGGAAAAGTGATAATTTTGGGGTGAACTATCCCTTTAAAAAATACTTCATCTTATTCTTAGAAGTGTCATCATATAATGCAACAAGGATTGTAAAAGTTGTTGTCTGTACAATTAAAAATATTGCTCCGTTTGACGACTCCTTCAAAAATGTGGATTACTCAAATACAGTTGAAAGAAAAAGTATGTGAACTCTTTGGGCTTACTTGGATTTCTTCATAAATTGGTCATAAAATGTGTTCTGATCTTCATCTAAGTCACAACAATAGATAAACACAGTCTGCTTAAAGGTTCTCTAAGCGAATCTGTGTGTTGATTTTTGAAATGTGTTTTCAAACAAACTGAGTGTAGTTAACTCCTCCCGTGCTTTGATGAACGCGCCCAAACCCAACCCCCAAATCCTTCTTGGCGTTTATTGGTTAGAACACTTTGTTATGGTTTCTGGTGTAGGTTTGGCCAGTTTGCAGTGTTGCCAAGTCCGCTTATTATAAGCGACTTTGGGCTTGCTTTTCTGTAAAGTCGCTTACAAATATTGGTAGTCGTGGGTTGCGTTATTTTGGGCTTGTTTCTAAAGTGTAGTTGCTTATTTGGGCTTGATCCCAGCTCCATAATAAGTTGTCAATCAGATATTTTCTATGTTATTTGAACGTTTTTTGGAAGAACAAATGCCTGGGACAAAGTGGGAAAAGACTCGGAGAAAGAGAAAGGAGAATGGATTCAACCTGTCGTGTGGAAAGACTCAAAGCACTGTGCAGAATATCAGTTAAGTGTGAAATACGTGCACACCATTTGGACCTCGTACGACATGATAGCACATAGAAACATAAAAAATGCAGACCCGTTCTTCTCAATGGTCTCGTACACACTGCAAACTTTCAGGAATGACAACCGCATTTAAATGCGGGAGTGAATCCCCTAACTTAAACAAAACTCACTTACGAAAATGTGATGATTGACACAGAAATAACCATTACAACGTTCTGCCGTCTTGCGTGCTTATCACTCACAGCTTTGACCAAAATAATCTAACAGCATTGTGTTTTTTGAGGCTTACGGATTGGGGGGGCGTAGAAAAGTCGCTTGTTTTGGGCTTGTTTTCACAGGCCTGGTTGCTTATTTGTCTCGCGATCTGGCAACACTGCCAGTTTGTTGTTATTGCAGTTTGTGTAGGCTGGACTGTCTACAGAGATCGCGTTTTTTTAAAGTTTGATCAGCGGACAGGAAGCAAGCAGATAGTGAGGAGATGTTTGCTGTATGTAACGTAACCAAAAATGTTTTATGGTCTAAAACGCGTGAATTTGCTTAGAGACCCTTTAACTTTAAACTGAAGTAAATTCACACATTTTGAGTACCAGGACTGTCCATTACAAGTTAGTTTTACTGTTTGGGTTTACGGTGTAAAAAATAATAATTACACTTTTTTTGCTGCATATGTTTACACATTTTGGTTTATTTGATGTGCAATGACCCAGCTGTAATAACAGGACTGACACCTGTCTTCTGTATATATGTGTGAATCTAGAAAAAAATACAGGATCTCATTTCTTCATTCACAATTTAATTGTTTCATGTTTCTTTCAGATGTGAATAGTGATTCATGTTTGGATATAGAAATAACGTCCTCAACATCAAAAGAGCGACTGACAGCACAAACTCTTTCCTGCATCACCTGTGGAAAGACATTCAGCTCACAGAGACATTTAGAGAGACATGAGAGAAAACACACAGAACAGAAACTCTTCACCAGATCTGAGATCAGCTTTACTACCTTACAAGAGAAGAAAGTTAATTCAGAAGAGCACAGAGAGAAGAAGAATAAGAAGAAGAAGCCGTGTGGGAGGATTTGTGCCTCTTCCTCTGATCTAAATGTTCACATGAGGACACACAGTGATGAAAAGCCTTTCAACTGCACTGAATGTGGAAAATACTTCAAAGCCAAACAAAATCTTAAAATTCATCAAAGACTTCATACAGGTGAAAAACCTTACAAGTGTCCTCACTGTGAGAAGAGATTTAGCTGTAAACGTGGTCTGAAGACACATGTGCTTTCACACACCAATGAGAGGATGCATCAGTGCAGTGAATGTGACAAAACCTTCAGGGATTCAAGTTCATTAAAAAAACACCAGAATATTCACTTAAAAGAGAAACTCCATCAGTGTTCACACTGTGATAAACGTTTCTGCCATAACTATAAGCTGATAATCCATGAGAGAGTTCACACTGGAGAAAAACCTTACAAATGCTCTCAATGTGACAAGACTTTTGCTTATTTAGGTTACTTACAAGCCCATCAGAAAGTTCATACTAGAGAGAAACCTTATTACTGTAGTCTCTGTGGGAAGAGTTTTAGTCTAAAGTCTACCTTACTAAATCACAAGAGAATTCATACAGGTGAAAAACCTTACAAATGCTCTCAGTGTGATAAGATGTTTACGTATTCGTCTAACTTAAAAGTTCATCAGAGAGTTCACACTGGAGAGAAACCTTACGTCTGCACTCAATGTGGAAAGCGCTTCTCTAATTCATCTCAATTCAGAGTTCATCAAAGAGTTCATACTGAAAAGAAACCTCATCACTGTAGTGTCTGTGGAAAGAGTTTCTTTAATTTACCTCAATTCAGAGTTCATCAAAGAGTTCATACTGGAGAGAAACCTTATCACTGTAGTGTCTGTGAGAAGAGTTTTAGTCAAGGGTCTTCATTACTATGTCACATGAGAATTCATACAGGTGAAAAACCTTACAAATGCTCTCAGTGTGACAAGACGTTTGCTTATTCAGGTCACTTCAAAGCTCATCAAAGAGTTCACAATGGAGAGAAACCTCATGACTGTAGTGTCTGTGGAAAGAGCTTCTTTAAATTATCTCAATTAAGAGTTCATCAAAGTGTTCATACTGGAGAGAAACCTTATCACTGTAGTCTCTGTGGAAAGAGTTTTAGTGTAAAGGATACCTTACTAAAGCACCAGAGAGTTCATACAGGTGAAAAACCTTACAAATGCTCTCAGTGTGACAAGATGTTTACTTCTTCGTCTAATTTAAAATCCCATCAGAGAGTTCATACAGGTGAAAAACCTTACAAATGCTCTCAGTGTGACAAGACGTTTGCTGAGTCAGGTCATTTAAAAGTTCATCAGAGAGTTCACACTGGAGAGAAACCTTATCACTGTAGTGTCTGTGGGAAGAGTTTTAATCGACATGACGTTTTAGTGACACACCTGAGAATTCATACAGGTGATAAACCTTACAAATGCTTTCAGTGTGACAAGATGTTTGCTTCTTCGTCTAACTTAAAATCCCATCAGAGAGTTCACACTGGACAGAACCTTTAACTTTCCCCGCCAGAAAAAAGTTTCTAGTGCCAGCATTTTTCATGATTTTAACAAAATTTTAATGTCTTCCAGAAAACGTACAATATATCAAATGAGAAAATAGACCCTCTGCTTTCAAACAAAAAAAGACGTTTCTTGTAATCACCTCTCAAATAAGGGTAGGTTTCTTGAAAAACACAAAATTTTGAGCAAAAATCTAAGAGAATTGTATTTTTGTAAAGGACTTTTGATAGAGATCCAATTCAGAGCGATCCATAAAAACATACACGGACATACAGCTGTTTGTCCTAGGGCAATACTTCTGAGTAGTATAAGTTGCAGAAGAGCACCACCTGGTGGATAATAGCGGTATTGCAGAAAGCCAGAATTACTCGTCATTGGCAGGGAAGCATTTTTTTCACTAAAGCAAATGGTAAACAGACCGTGGAAAACCGGAACGTGAATAATAGACCTAGGAGAAGAGCATCAGAGGGGTGTGTGGTTTGCTGCTTTTATGTGTCAAACTCGTTTATTTTATGTTGTGTGCTATGTGATTTTAAGAATTGGTTTCAAAGTCTTAATGTCATGGGACCATAATGTCATTAATTGTTCATTAACTTGGACTGAGAAAGAAAGTGTTCAGATTATTCAGTAAATGCTTTGCTCATTTTTACAATATTTATGGCTGTTTCTCAATTCCAAGAACGCAAAGAACGGACTTGCGTTCTCTTGGAGACTGGTCTTGCCAGGCGACCTCGAAAGAACGAACTCAGAAGGTCGCGAGAACACAGAACGCACCTGTGAGAATTGAGATGTGGGCGATCTTCCTGCTGGTCACGTGACCTCCCCATGTGGGCGATCTTCCTGCTGGTCACGTGACCTCCCCAGATTTCAGCGCGCAAGTCTGCACTCGATGCATCCTCGATATCAAGAACTCATCCGGGTATTTTCATGCGTCCTCTGTACTTGTGTTCTTGGCCCTGTCCCAACTGCGCACTTCATGTGGGCTTTCGGTCTCGTGGTCTTAAATTGCGCGTTCTCGCTTAGTCTACGAGTCCGTAGGGTGTCCCATCTGTCATTTTTACCCTTTGAAGTGTGTTCATCAGCGCCTCCTTTGCCCCCTTGATGCGGTCTTCAACGAAGCCCGCACTACAGCAGGCTAAGCGCACTTTACCAACCCAGAAGTCCTTGCGAAAGGGCAATCAGACCAATCAGACGACGGAGAGGAGGAGTTCACACTGACGGGCAACTTCTCTACCTATTTCCGGTGTGATGCTTGAGTCTGTCCCAAAATACGACTCCGGTGCACCCACGTGGACTCGCATCAAGGGTCCCTAAAGTCTGGCCTACGTGATGTCATCAAAGTGTGGACTCTGAGGAGGACCACAAGCCCGGAGTGTGCCATTTGGGACAGGGCCCTTAAGAATTGGAATTGAACTTCGACTGTTAAAGAGTAACTAAACCCTTAACCAACTTTTTTTAGTTAATGATCTGTAAGAATGATGCTTTATTAGTGCTGTTCATTGATTTTAGTAAGTTTTTTGACATTTGGATATAAAGTGTTTCAATACTACAATATATGGTGTAAAAACGTCTGAGTGCTGCCCTCTTCAGGTTGAACGGTGGCTACTGCAGTTGAATTTTCCTATTGGATGTTGGGTCCAAAAAGTAACTCGTGACGTAGGCAGGTTCAAGCTCACCACACCCTTGTTACGATCTCACCACATGCTTGGTACGAGCTTATGCTGCGTTCCAGAGCCCATCCAAACCATTGGGACGTGGGATTTATCCTTCTTGAAGTGTCCTAGCTCCTACTTCAAAGCGTTCCAGACATTTGAAGTGGAACGTAAACAAAAAACATGGACGACCGACCGGTCTTCTTAAGGCTCGTACAGACTACATAACTTTTAAACGTCGGTCCGAACTGTGCAGTTCACACTACAGTAAAACAACAAGTTAATCATCTTTACAAAGTGTTCTAGAGCCATTATATAAAAGCGCCGCATGCCGCTAAGTAACTTGGTATATTTTTACCGTATTTTCATGATAACAGATAATAACGACATAATTTCACGCCATAATATAAAAAAACAAGTTGTGTTAAAATTACAGTGTCTAAAACAACCATACAAGCAGAGAAGTACAATTTATAGTCTATTCCTTGAAGATTTCCTCTCACGACGACGCGATCTATGGGCGCCGCCATTGTCCTCCGACTTATTTTTCTGAAGTCGGGGTAGGTTGAACTCCCCCGAGTTCGCCGGTAGGAGGTTCCACTTCGACAGGCATTCCAGTGCACTTTTCCTGGTTGGAGGTAGGATAAGTCCTACATCCCACTGGTTTGGATGGGCTCTGGAACGCAGCATTAGTTCGTCCCCTCTATCTCCGTTGGGATCTGCCCACTTTTCTTGCATTTTTCAAATATTGCCAGTGGGTGGAGTCAGGCTCTGACCAGGGGTTTAGTTACGCTTTAATGATGACGTAGAGCGAGGACACAAGGACGCAAGATCGCCGAAGAACACATATTGAGAAACAGCCAGTGTCTCCTGCCTTCTGCTATAGGCCTATTGAGAGTGAGGAGTCACATGCCGATTTGGGCGGAGTTTGGGCTGGTCGGCCATGATGGTAGGAGACGCTGTCGGTTGCCAGAGGCAACTTCACAGAGGCGCGACTTCCAAAGCTCTTAATTTATTATTTCGGCAGGACAGAGACGATCTACAAATACGATAAAGAAAAAGGAATAAAGCAATGCAAAAAGATAAGGCGAAAGAAAGGGACCTTACAGGAACAAGCTCACAAACGGCGTTTTACTGGCAAAGGTAACTTAAGTTTCTTCACACGCGTTTGTGTATTGTAATTACATTGCATTTAGCCGACACTTCTTGACCAAAATGACAAAGTAATTAACTGCGACGGTTTCTAAACACGAGATGTCCAATGTACACAAACGTTTCCAACATGTGGTGATGTAGAATATTTAGGTATTTATTGTAATTTGATTTTAGCCCAATGCCACTGTTGTAACTTTACCAGGTTTTTGTGTTGGGGCTGCAAAGTGCCTATGGTCGTTATATGTGTGATTGCAAGAGGTAAATGATTAAAGATTAAAGCCATTAACAGTGTGGGTAACACTTTACTTGAAGGGGTGTGCATAAGACTGACATAAAACCTTTATAATTATTTATGACATGACACATGTCATGAATATAAAGGATGTTTAATGCATGTTTATGACAATTGCAAGTGTCGTTCGTTCAATTATGAAATTTTTAATGCAAATATGCCATTGCTTGAGATGTCTTTGTTATGCATAATGGTGTCTTCATTTCGGTAACCTAAAAAACTGTATTCCATTGTTCGTATGTTTTCCATATGTCGTGAGGTACTGGAGCAGTTTTTAACGCAGCAGTAACTGCGAGGCATGGTAAAGCAGTGTAGAATTGCGAAAAACTACTCTACTACGGAGCTAAGAGCACGTAAACAATCATGTTCTGCCGCCGGAATCCTGCCAACATGGCGGAAAGGGGGAGGGGCTCTGTACCATGACGACAGCTCCTCCCTCTCAATATGCAAGCATGTCACACTTTCACTGCCCAGACACCATATATTGTATAACAAGTTTCTTTCTACTTTGTCATTAAAATACTAATAATCATCATCATTGAATGTGATGTTGTAAAAAAACATTGTACAGCTACAGTATACAGATGAAAATAAAGGCTTTAAACTTCAACCACTTTCATTTGCACATTCAAGAAAGACTAATTTAAAATAATTTCTTCGTATTCTTTTATTTATAGGGGAAAAAGGAAACAGTAGAATTCATTATCTTAAAACGTAAGAAATATGATAAAAATTAGAAAATAACCTACCAGGATGAAAGAAAAGAAACAGTTTTGCTACGGTATTTGTATATAGCCATGTATTTGTAGGCAATCAATCAGCTTTACTGGATGTTTATTTTTAATAAGTGAGAATGAGTAAACCTGACTATAAAAGTAGGTCCTATAAATAAAGCTCCTGACTATAAAATGCAAGTTTTACATTTAAAGGCAGGGTATCTGCTTTTGAAAAACTTTAGCCTACTAGCACTGAAATCATGATCCCACTCTCCATTTAAATCGCCATCCAAAGTCACACTTTCACCTATGGAGCTAGAATTAAATTAAGTGTAATTTAATAAAACTGAATATTGCAGTATTTGTAAAGATATTTACAAATTCAGTTTTTCAAGATAAATAAAAAAAATGTATACAACCAAATTCAGTATTCTAAAATGCAACACACAGAAAGTCAGATAATTCAGAAATAGATCAGAGGCCACACTTCCAGTTTCCACAGGGAAAAGTATAGGATCTACCCCTTACAAAAATGTTCTGTGGTAATTGTTTGGTATATATTTTGATAAAACATCACAGGTACCACACAAAACTTGTGTGCTATTGTGTTGTTGTTTTTTTTGGGACACTTTACCACAGGATTTTGTTGTAGCGTCTGTAATATTCCTGCAGTAATCTTGTGGGATTGTGTGGTATTCATTTCATATTTCTGCGGTATTTACCACGGGATTTTGTTGTCAAGTATGTAAGATTACTGCAGTATTCCTGTAATATTCTTGTGTTATTACTTTCATATTTCTGTAGTAATTACCACAGGTATTTTGTTGTTTTTTGGGACACTTTACCACAGGATTTTGTTGTAACGTCTGTAATATTCCTGCAGTAATCTTGTGGTATTACTTTCATATTTCTGTACTATTTACCACAGAATTTTGGTTGTAAAGTATGTAATATTCTTGCAGTATTCTTGTGGGATTGTGTGGTTTTACTTTCATATTTCTGCGGTAAATACAACAGGATTCTGTTATATAGAATTCTTGCAGTATTCCTGTAATATTCTTGTGTTATTACTTTCATATTTCTGTAGTATTTACCACAGGTATTGTGTTGTTTTTTGGGATACTTTAATACAGGATTTTGTTGTAACGTCTGTAATGTTCCTATAGTATTACGTTCATATTTCTGTGGTATTTCATCTTTTACTCTGTTAATTAATGTAAGAAAAATGCAAGAATTAGTGCAAAAACTGGGTCTGTGGGTTTTATTGAACAAACCACGTAAAATCACACAGAGGCAACCGTTTCTTTAGTGAATATGAACTTCTGGTCCTTCTGCTTTCCCCCTTCATCCTCTCAGTCATTTCAGATGCTGTGTCCTGGTTGCTTTTGTCACAGCATCTGTGAAAAAGTACATAGTCAAAATGCTAAGAAAAAAAACCGATGGTTGTCTTAACAAAACTTAAATCACAATTAATTAAAGTATCTATAATAATATTAAAATGAATGTTTTTATTTTAACCTTGATTTATCTTTAGTTCCAATAACTTAATGCCCAACTAAAATAAAGTCTTAAATGGTGATTTCTTTCATTGCAGGATAACAATTTTTAAAGTATTTAAGTAAATGTACTTAGTTGCAAACACTTTATCCAAAAGGGACTTAATGAAGTAAGAAAAACAATGAAGCATTTCGTCCTATGAAGACAACATGAGAAGTGCTAAGATATCACAATTATACTGCACTATAGCTGTATTTATCTTACCATATAATAATTATATATCTTTTTAAATGTTCAAGGAGAAGACAACCAAATTAAGATCACTACTCATAGCGTTATACAGGCTCCGCCACCAGCTTGTAAAGCGGTCAAACTGCCAGCGCTCGAGCTACAAATCAACGGATAACATTAAAGTTTATCATATATTTGTCATATCAAATTATACTAACAACTTAATTTACATCACAGTAAATTAATTTCAATAAATTAACCAAGAATTTAGGGAAACTTACCTCAGAATCTACCACTGTAACCTCTCGCCTGAAGAGAAATTCCGTTAACGCGCGTCTATTTGAAATGAATCACGTGATGATGACGCAACACTCACGGACACGGGGCAGACGTTTATTGCTATCAGGTGTTCGGATAATTAATGAACAAAACCTTAAGATAATAAATTATAGTTGTAGCCTATTACTTTTAATTGAATTGATCACTGTTTGTATAACTGAATAGACGGACCCTCATGAAAATATATTTTTTATACATTTTTTCAATATTTGTATAACCATGATTTGAGGAATAAATGTATTCATGTATTTCTTCATTAGTGCGCCAGTCTGATGTGCGCGCTCCACTGCTGCAGCACGCGCTTCTCTGCTACGCTCCTCCAGAACGCGCTTGCGAACTCACGTCACTCACGGTCGTTTGCTTTTACCTCAGAGACAAACATTAATTTACAGATTTCTTTCGTCATGTAGTAACTTAAATATCAGAGAACAAATATATTTTAGTGGTTTTCGATCGATTTTAAAGTCTGAAGACAGGGTGTTAGAAGCGTTTGATGTAAAAACAATAACGTTAGGCGGCTATTGCTCTAGTAAGATCCGTTGAATGAAATGTTTTATTCGTCATTTCTTTTTACCTCAAAGACTACATTATTTAGCAAATCACTTCATCTCTTTCTTCATTTTGTAACGTTAACTTAAATGTTTGAACAAAATAGTTTGTGATGATTTGTTTAGCTAAATCTATTGTAAAGCAGTAAGAGTTTTCTCTCTCCAGTACAGCAGGAGGCGCTGCAGCTCTTTAGTCCGCACAGAAACTCACTAAAGAAAGAAAGAAAGAAAGAGCGCGCGTGTGATGTGTTTGTGTATCCTCGGTGTTTTTCTCTCTTGCGTGTTTCTTTGAGTGTAAACAGAGTCTTGTCTCTGTCTATTTAAGTGTTGTTACGTTGCTGATGAGATGTGCTGTGCTGTAAATCAGTAGGGACTGATCTGTTCATGCTGGATATATTGATGATTTCATCACAGAAATCTCTCAGCTGAAGAAAGAGATGGCGTTACTGGAGACAAAGCTGAGGTCAAGAGGAGATATAGCAATGAATCGAGAGGTTTGTACAGCTTAAATATCATTTACCTGAAACAGACAACATCAAATCATTTCTGATCTTACTGTCTGTGTGTGTTGTGTTGTCAGGATGTGGATTGTTGTGAATCTTCAGTGTATGTGACTGATGATGGGAGTCTGGATTCAGTGTGGATGAGCAGAGATCAGAGCCGCACACCACAGACACTGCTGGACTCTAAACTCTCTGAAGAGAAATCCAGACACACACAGGACTCCGATCTCAGTCTGACTTTACTCTGTTATACTGAGTCAAAGCCCACAGACACTCAGGACACTACAGTGTGTGACAGTAAACAGAGCTTACAGGAGGATCAAACCTCCACAGAGTCTCTGGATTCTGTCTGTAACGCTGGAGAACAGCAGCAGATCCTGCAGACCAAACTGAAGATGTGTTCAGTTAAACTCATCGACTGCATGAACCTCATGATGAAGATTAAAACTGAACCCACAGAAATCAAAACTGAACCCACAGAAATCAAAACTGAACCCACAGAAATCAAAACTGAACCCACAGAAATCAAAACTGAACCCACAGAAATCAAAACTGAACCCACAGAAATCAAAACTGAACCCACGGAAGAGGAAGATCGTACTGAGGAAGATGATGATTTTATTCCATCAGGTATGTCTCCTTAATTATTGTTGTGTTTTTAACTGTCATGTGAGCACCTGTTTTGGTTTTTCAGTCACAAATTCACTAATTAAAAGACCAAAAAGTATAAGTACTAAAATGTTAAAGGAGTTTAGGATATCTTTAATACTTATTAAGGTATAAGCATGTAGGCTTAAGGGTTAGTTCACCCAAAATCACTTACTCCTGTGTCGTCCTAAACCCCAAGTGCTCCGATTGTTTTCAGAACACATTTTTTGATATTTTTTATTAAAATTCGGGAGGCTCCTGTCTGTCCCATTGAATTTGTTTGTTTCACAATCCAACTTCATTAAAAGGACTTTGAGTAATAGTAATACTTACTTTGCTTTAATGAATCAATTTATATAACATAACAGACATTAATGCACAGATAAGATGTGTTATTAATGCCTGAAAAGCAATCTATGCAGCTTGGCTAAGGAATTGATACAAACTCACAGAGTCATGTAAATTGATTCATAATACAGGCAGCTGAGGCAGGTGTGTTTAACAATAAACTTTATTATCCAAAATGAGTCTGATATCAGTGCACAAAACTGTAAACTTAATAATAACTAAAAAACACAAACAGAACAACATACAACTTGAATCATTGGCAGGTTTGACGAGAATAAAGTTATATAATACTTGTATTAAAAAGGGACACTTATGAAGTTTACTAGCTTTACAGTAAGTTATGTACTTCACAAATTAATAAGCAACTTACCTTTAAGAAGACAATGCTTGACTGACAACATATGTAGTAATATATGATGTAGGCTAATGTTTAAAGGGCCATTTCACCGATAAGAACATTCATCTTTATGGACAGTGGGTCATATTTGTAGTCAAAATGTAACATACATTTAGAATTTTGTGCCTATTTGACAGAGAAAAGACAGAACGTGACTTTAGAGCACATTTGTATGAAAAACTACTACTCCCACTATGCACCACAATGCACAGCTCTGCAAGCCACTCCCATTAATCGGAACACGGCTCAGATATGATATTATGTACATAAATGCCACGTTAGTAAAACAAAGAAAATAGCCACCACCACTGTGTCTAACAGACACCAATCATGACTTGCTTTTAAACGTGAGGTTACATTGTGTTACACACAATAACAGTCTGGTCTGGTGTGTAGCAAAGTCTTATTCAAACAGTAACGTCCGTTTTCAAAAACAGTCACAAAACAAACGTTTATATTCTTATCTGATCCAGAAATGTTAAACCGAAAGCACACAGCGCGAGTCCGTCCAAGCTCATATACTCCGCGGCGCGTCTGCTCGTAAGCCAAAACACGTCTGTGAAATAAACACGTCCAAACACGCGGAAGTTTCTCTCTTGCCTGGAAACCTTCACCAAACAAACGTCCATATCCTTATCTGATGCAGAAGTGTTATAAAGCAAGCACACAGCGAGAATACAGGCGGTAGTCTGTCCAAGCTTCTCTACGCAGCAGAGGCCGATGGTTGCTGCGTCTTCCACGGGCTCCTCTACTCAGCCGAAGCCCAGGCTCCGGGCTACTCCTTGGGCTTCTGTTCCTCCATCTGCCTCAGCTCTTTGCTGTGTTGTGGCTCATAAAGGTGAAATGAACAGCGGATTAGAGCATCACGCTTGCGAAATGACCTTCTTCTATATAATATTGATTAACTTCCACTGTTATTGTAACATGAAGTCTGGCTCGCTCCACAACTTCTGTTTAGTTTAGCTTAGCACAAAGATGGCGGCTGATTGTTTTTTTTTTCGTCTGTGTTCATATATTTTCGTAAGTCCCACCCACTGATCTGTGATAGGTCTGTAGCGTGAGTGGGTCCCACCATAGCCCCCTTGTTTGTTTGCACGTCGACGCGGAGGACGACGCAAAAGTATAAATGAAAACCGACGCGGAACCTACGCCGTCGCTGCTACGCCGTAGGACCTACGCATGACTATAACGAGCCCTTAATGTGTTGTTTTTAACACATTCGTTCTAATAGTGTAGACTTATATAAAACGAAAGCATCTGCTCTCTTTTATATAGCGAGGGTGTAAAGTTGCGCAGACTTATTTAATCAATTGCTCTGAAATTAGCATGTTCAGTAACAACACTAGCAGCTTTCTTTTCAACAACTTGCAAGTGGACAAAAGAGGCGAATTAAAAACACAAAGTGTAAACGGGAATGTCTCTCTCTCTCTCTCTCATCCACTTTTAATCCAATCAACCAAAGGTGTCTTAATAACCAGGTGTAAAAATTTTGTGATGTAAAATCCCAGGATGTCCTTCGAAAAAGAGTATGGGTGTGCCCCGGCATCCTGGCCAAACTTGCCCATTGGCCTACTAATCATACACTGTAAACACGAACAGTACAATGTACTCATTTAAAATGAGTGAACTGAACTCAAAACTGTGAAAAAGTTTATTGAGCTTAAATTTTTATGTGTTTTCAACAAGTTCGCCATTTTAAGTTCCACAAACTCAAATAAAATGAGTCAAAGAACTCAAAAAATTGATTTATTACTTCCAAACGGAGTCATTTCAATACCACAGCCTCATTGTACACTGCAAATAAGTACAAACTTTTGGTGATTGTGATCAGTTCAATTTGCCAGGTTAGCTAAGAAAGAGTCTGGCACTGCAAATTTACTTCAGTTTAAAGTTTAAATCAACACGATTGGTTGAGGAGGTTCCAGTTCCCAGCATGCTTTGCATGAGCCTGCAATACGAGGGCATTTTTTGAAATTAAGTGCTATTTTATGTGGTTTTTAGTAGGGATGCACCGATAGGATTTTTTTGGGCCGATACCGATACCGATTTAAACAGACAACTTCTGGCCGATACCGATGCCGATACCGATATGAAACACTTTACAACACTATACAGTTGTTCTATTAGCTAGTTTATTTCTGCATCAAATTATTTTTACTGAACATGGATAGTATCTAATTAACATTCAACTGACCGACATAATAAGAGGCACAAATTAAGCTAAAACAAATATAATAAGACAACATGACAACCTTCAAAGGTGGTTTTTGCTATTTAGCATTTCTTTTATTAACAACATTAACAATTTATTTTTACATATAATGGATTTCTTTAATAAACATAAATAATGCCAGTGCTATTTCTTTAAACAGAGTATAAATATTGCTACTTCAAAAAAAGTTGGACTTCTTGCCCCACTAAAGTGCAGTCTGTTTCTTTTATTGTCCAAGACATTTGAGTCAGCTCAACAAAGGTTTTCTGTCTGTGCTTAAGTATAGTGCACACTAGGGCTGGACCAGAATGTTCGAATATTCGTTCCGTTGGTTGACATTTGATTTTCAGTTTTGAGATTCGAATATATATATATTTTACACCGTTAATGCAGAGCTTTTGCCAAGCAGGAAGTGCGCTTCACGCTCCAGCTCTATAGGTGGCGCAGAGAGATCAACATCCATAGCCAACAGCCATCAAACGCAGCCAGTAGAAGAAGAGATCGCCTCAAACAGAAAGCGCGCTTCCTGCTTTGGCATTCACGCTAATAGTGTTGTAAATAACGTTCAGTTTCTTGCAAAAACGGATTGATTTGCTTCACAAGACGTCAATATGTCACACGGAGTTATGGGGGATTACTTTTGTATTAGATATATATGCTTAAAGTGGCGGATCGGTTGACTTGCATGACGGAGCACTGGGGTTTCTGCAAAATATCTTCTTTATTGGTTTACTGATGAAAAAACATATTGGATGGTGTAAGTGTTAGTAAATAAACTTGATTTTGAAAGTATGCTACCGTTTTATTACAGTTTGTTGAACTTCATTAATTCGTTCATTTATTTACGTTGTTTTATTTAAATGGCCTAAGTTACCCTTTACGTAATAAATAATTACTATGCTTCTAATTTCTGATACGGGAGTGTTTGTTTGTTAGAAAAATGTTAGGCTACCTTATTAAAAGTATTGCTGGTGTTTTGTTTCACTAATGCTGTTCTCGCAGCACGCGTGACAGGCACGCCGCTACATACACACACAGATTCCTGCCTTTATTAAAGAGAAAAATATGTTCAGCTCCTCCTTCCGAAGCTTTGAATATTTGATTTGATTTCTACTAGAGCTTCGAAGCTCAAATGGTATTCGGAACAGTCCTAGTGCACACCCAAACATTAAATCATTTTAATTGAACAACAGACATGCAAGTCATTGCCTTTATGCGGTTAATTAATAAACAATCGGTATCGGCCTTTCTCGTGCTATTGCCGATATGCCGATGGTTTCAAATTCATCAAAAATCGGCCGATAAATATCGGCGGCCGATGCATCGGTGCATCACTAGTTTTTAGTAAAGAGAAAGACTCAATAGTGTTAAACATTTATTTATGTTGGAGATTTAGAAGAGTTTGCTATTTTTTAGTTTTGTGGTTACCATTGTTCAGAAGTGTAGTGCCTGCACTGTAAAAAATAAATTGTTGGCTCAATGAATTATTTTTTAGTAACTAGTTCCACAGAAATTTTACGTTCACTCAATTTCTGTCACCAAAGTGTTACCTGGATTGATGTTTTTTAGTTGGCCCAAATTTGACTCAAATATAAAAAAGTATGTTGGCTCAATTAGCTTTATAGTTCATTCAACTAAAATGTTTTAATCAGTTGAATCTTTAAAAACTTACAGCAAAGACTCTGTCAATTAAAATTTAAGTATTCACTCAATGTTTTATGTGTTACTTCAATTAATATTTATTATTTGGGATTTTTTTAATAACATTTTTAAATTATTTATCAAATAATTTATGCTGGTGTTGTAAACAAAATAATTAACTTCAGTCACATAAAAACAAAAGCTTTTTATTCACTTATTCACTTATCATACAGACTGAACATACAGAATTAAGTCTTCTTTAAATAGAGGGCATAAAACAGTCCAAAAAGCCTCCAAAGTCAGTCAGAACATCCCCAGGGCCATTTAGGAGACTTTCCTCAGCCAGTCCAAGCGGAGACTGTCTCGCTATGTCTCGGGTCTGCCTCTCACATCATCTCTGCTCTGGTTTGATAAACAGAGGAATATAAACACACACACATACATAAATAACATGTTTAATATAATAAAGTTTTACGGTGAAAGACTTTATTCCCTAAATAACGTTAGGCCAAATTTCCCTCAGACATCACACATTAAACACTATTGGGCGGTTTTCTCGGACAGGGCTTTTCACTGACTAAAATAACTTACTGACATCTCTTAACATATGAGTGCTATTGTTTTGTCTCAAAATGCACGCCAGTATTGTATTATATAAGGTTTGTTTGTAAAAATGTCCCAATTATAATAAAGACCGAGTTCTAAACTCTGTCCGGTAAACCAACCCTATATCCAGGCTTTTTATCTTAACTAAAATAGCTCCACTTTACTTCGGTCACATAACATAACACACTTCTAATATATCTTTTCAAAAATATAATTACAAAAACGTCGAGTATTTGCGTCTTTGCCAATTAATATATTCTAAAATTAACATTTAATTACAAACACTTACCTGACGTGAACTTGAGGAAACGGCTGACTTGTGTCCTTCCTTGTGTGAAACAGTAAGTGATTCCAGCTGTTGCGTGCGGATTGATCTCAGATGAAATGACCTGTGATCCAGATCCTTCCGAGTTAAAACATTTTAAATTCAAAACACACACGCGCACACACATACATACATACATGCACACACGCGAACGCGCGATGGGCGCGCACACGCACGCACACGGGTATATTAAGAAGTTTTAAGATTGTTATGATATTGGGACTATTTCTCCACTCGCTCCTTCAGCTCTGAAGTTCAAATTCGCAGGCAGTACGCAGCCCAGTTATAACAAATGTGAAAGATATGAAATATCATTCAACAGCGATATCATTTAAGTGCAATCCTAAAATATGATTTAAAACATAACCCTTTTATTATTAAGTATAAGAAATTAAAATGAATTAAATCGCATGTTTCAACGCCACAGAGATATCAGAGCCAGCAGTCGATTTCTGATGGGCTTCCCGAGTCGAGGCTGCGCTGGGCGGGGTGTGAGCGCTTAAGTGTCTGTGATTTTCTGGAGCTCATCTGGAGCTCTTCTCGGTCCGACTCCGAAAGTGTCCGAGCACATTTTTAAATAGACGCTATCTATATTAACCGACCGCATATTTAAACTTAAAGCACATACATTCACGCCTGAACAACTCTTAAAATTACATTTTGTTACCAAATAACAGTAATATTATGAGCATTTTGTTGTCAGGAAACATAGCTGTCATAAGTCCACATATTGACCAGATTTGTCTTAATTAGTTCAGTCAACATAGCCATTCTGAATGTTGACTGAATTTGGAAATAACCATTCACTTAATGTTTTAAACACAGATTTATCTAGACTTAAAATAATATGTCTACTCAACTAAGCCCAAACAAGAAAATTGGTTTAACTTATATATTTTTGCCCTTCCAACATTTCATTAATTGGATTTTTTACAGTGTGTGCTTAGGCTGTAGGTTGGATACATGTTGGTTTATCATATAAACTATGACTGTGTGAAAGTCTGCACTGAGTTCAGTCTCAACACTTTCACTGGTTTTACATTTTCATGAGTCACATGATCTGTTTCTGTGACTTGTGAACAAAATTTAATGGTAAAAAAAGATGTTTTAAGTACGGTATACAAAAAATATATATGGTAAACAGTCCTTATAATAAACAGTAGTTTTATGTATATTGTACTTGAAGAATTAATAAAATGAAGCGTAAACTTTTAAATTTGGGTTAACTGAAATTTTTTTAAGTTATCTTTACTTAAAATTTTTGATGTTGGTTTACTTAAAAAAAAATTTATGTAATCAGTTTCAACAAAATTTTTGAGTACTCTGAACTTGTCGGGTTTTACAGTGTACCTCATACTAATTGGCTATATAACTCCTCCACAAATAAGCTGGTGTGTGGTGGGCGTTCTGGCGCAATATGGCTGCCATCGCATCATCCAGGTGGATGCTGCACATTGGTGGTGGTTGAGGAGATTCCCTGTTCATATGTAAAGCCTTTTGAGTACTGAGAAAAGCGCTATATAAATGTAAGGTATTATTATTATTAATAAATAAAAATTGGTTTATTATATCGTTATCGGGCACATACGCATCCAAATAGTGGATATCGGTTAAAAAATCATTAACGGTCGATCTTCACTGAAGACGATCTGAGCACTTGGGAGTTTAGAACGACACAGGAAAAAGTGATAATTTTGGGGTGAACTATCCCTTTAAAAAATACTTCATCTTATTCTTAGAAGTGTCATCATATAATGCAACAAGTATTGTGAAAGTTGTCTGTACAAATAAAAAAATATTGCTCTGTTTGATGACTTGCACAAATAATCACGCATAAAATTAATGGGCGGTTTCCCAGACAGGGATTAGACCAGTCCTAGACTAAAATAAATGTAAATGTTGTTTGGCCTTAAAATGCACACCAGTAATGTTTTAAGTAAGGCATGTTTGTTAAAACTAGTTATATTTCTTAATTAAACTAAGGCCTAGTCCTGACTTTACTAATCCCTGTCTGGGAAAACAGCCCTATATGTTTTTTCATTGATCACTAGTTATATTGTTATTATTTTAATAAAATATACACTGTAAAGTTCTACTAACTCAAAAAAATTTAGGCAACTGATTGCCGATATTTTCTTAAGTTAGCAAACTTAAAAGTTTTGAGTAGAGACAATTTCAATTCAAATTAAAAAAATGATTTATCTAAACTTAGTTTAAGTCTGATACAAATTAAATTATATACTTTATGGAACTTAAATTGTAGAAGTAATGTTTTTTTAAGTTTCCTGTACTCAAATACTTAAATTTTACAACTTAACAGTACACTGTAAAACCCGACAAGTTCAGATTTTTAAGTAAACCAACTACCATTTAATTTTTGTTCACAAATCACAGAAACAAATCATGTGATTCGTGTAAATGTAACACCAGTGTGAGTGTGTTGAGATTGAGCTCAGTGCTGACTTTCACATAGTTATTGTTTATATGATAAAGCAACACATTGTTCACTTACCGCCAAGCACAGGCACCACACTTCTGAACAATGGTAAGCCCAAAAATAAAAAATGGCAAACTCTTCTAAATCTCCAACATAAATAAATGTTTAACACACTACTGAGTCTTTATCTTTACTATAAATCACATAAAATATTACTTAATAAAAAAATGCTGTCGTATTGCGTGCTCATGCAAAGCATGCTGGGAACTGGAACCTCCACAACTAATCTTGTTAATTTAACTTTAAACTGAAGTAAATTCACAGATTTTGAGTACCAGGTACTTTCCATTAATTTACAAGTTAGTTTTACTGTTTGGGTTTACGTGCAATGACCCAGCTGTAATAACAGGACTGACACCTGTCTTCTGTCTATATGTGTGAATCTAGAAAAAAAACAGGATCTCACTTCTTCATTCACAATTTAATTGTTTCTTGTTTCTTTCAGATGTGAAGACTGATTCATGTTTGGATATAGAAATAACGTCCTCAACATCAAAAGAGCGACTGACAGCACAAACTCTTTCCTGCATCACCTGTGGAAAGACATTCAGCTCACAGAGACATTTAGAGAGACATGAGAGAAAACACACAGAACAAAAACTCTTCACCAGATCTGAGATCAGCTTTACTACCGTACAAGAGAATAAACTTCATTCAGAAGACCACAGAGAGAAGAAGAAGAAGAAGCAGTTTCACTGTGAGCAGTGTGGGAAGATTTGTGTCTCTTCCTCTAAACTAAATATTCACATGAGGACACACAGTGATGAAAAGCCTTTTAACTGCACTGAATGTGGAAAATACTTCAAAACCAAACACAATCTTAAAGTTCATCAAAGACTTCATACAGGAGAAAAACCTTACGAGTGTCCTCACTGTGAGAAGAGATTTAACTATAAACATGGTCTGAAGACACATGTGCGTTCACACACCAATGAGAGACCGTATCAGTGCAGTGAATGTGACAAAACCTTTAGGGATTCAGGTTCATTAAAATCACACCAGAATATTCACTTAAAAGAGAAACCCTGTCAGTGTTCACACTGTGATAAATGTTTCTGCCATAAATATAAGCGGATGGTCCATCAGAGAGTTCACACTGGAGAAAAACCTTATCACTGTGGTCTCTGTGGGAAGAGTTTTAGTCTAAAGTCTACCTTACTAAATCACAAGAAAATTCATACAGGTGAAAAACCTTTCAAATGCTCTCAGTGTGACAAGATGTTTACTTATTTGTGTAACTTAAAATACCATCAGAGAGTTCACACTGGAGAGAAACCTTACGTCTGCACTCAATGTGGAAAGCGCTTCTCTAATTCATCTCAATTCAAAGTTCATCAAAGAGTTCATACTGAAAAGAAACCTCATCACTGTAGTGTCTGTGGAAAGAGCTTCTTTAATTTACCTCAATTCAGAGTTCATCAAAGAGTTCATACTGGAGAGAAACCTTATCACTGTAGTGTCTGTGAGAAGAGTTTCAGTCAAGGGTCTTCATTACTAACTCACATGAGAATTCATACAGGTGAAAAACCTTACAAATGCTCTCAGTGTGACAAGACGTTTGCTTTTTCATGTAACTTAAAATCTCATCAAAGTGTTCATACTGGAGAGAAACCTTATCACTGTAGTGTCTGTGGGAAGAGTTTTAGTATAAAGGATACCTTACTAAAGCACCAGAGAGTTCATACAGGTGAAAAACCTTACAAATGCTCTCATTGTGACAAGATGTTTACTACTTCGTCTAACTTAAAATCCCATCAGAGAGTTCATACAGGTGAAAAACCTTACAAATGCTCTCAGTGTGACAAGACGTTTGCTCACTCAAGTCATTTAAAAGTTCATCAGAGAGTTCACACTGGAGAGAAACCTTATCACTGTAGTGTCTGTGGGAAGAGTTTTAATCGACATGACATTTTAGTGACACACCTGAGAATTCATACAGGTGATAAACCTTTCAAATGCTCTCAGTGTGACAAGATGTTTGTTCAGTCAGCTTCCTTAAAATCCCATCAGAGAGTTCACACTGGACAGAACCTTTAACTCTTTCCCCGCCAGCGTTTAAAAAAAATAAGTTTCTAGCGCCAGCATTTTTCATGATTTTCAAAAAGATTTTATGTCTTCCAGAAAACGTACAATATATCAAATGAAAAAATAGACCCTCTGCTTTCAAACAAAAAAAGACGTTTCGTCCTACCTTCAATACTTTTCTTGTAATCACCTCTCAAATATGGTTAGGTTTCTTGAAAAACACAAAATGTTGAGCAAAAAGCTGAGATAATTGCATTTTTGTGAAGGACTTTTGATAGAGATCCAATTCAGAGCGATCCATAAAAACATACACTGACATACAGCTGTTTGTCCTAGGGCAATATTTCTGAGTTGTATAAGTTGCAGAAGGTGGATAATAGCAGTATTGCAGAAAGCAGAATTACTCGTCATTGGCAGGGAAGCATTTTTTTCACTACAGCAATGGTGAACAGACCTTGGAAAACGGGAACATGAATAATAGACCTAGGAGAAGAGCATCAGAGGGGTGTGTGGCGTGCTGCTTTTATGTGTCAAACTCGTTTATTTTATGTTGTGTGCTATGTGATTTTAAGAATTGGTATCAAAGTCTTAATGTCATGGGACCATAATGTCCTTAATTGTCCATTAACTTGGCTTGAATATGAACACACTGAGAAAGAAAGTGTTCAGACTATTTAGTAAATGCTTTGTTCATTTTTACAATGATTATGTCTCCTGCCTTCTGCTATAGGCCTATATGCAAGCATGTCACACTTTCGCTGCACAGACACCATATATTGTATAACAAGTTTCTTTCTACTTTATTATTAGTATTTTAATGACAATCACAGTTAAATGTAATGTTGTATAACAAAGTCATTGTACAACTACAGTATACAGATGACAATAAAGGCTTTAAACTTCAACCACTTTCATTTGCACATTCAAGAAAGACTAATTTAAAATAATTTCTTCATATTCTTTTATTTTAGGGGAAAAAGGAAACAGTAGAATTCATAATCTTAAAACATAAGAAATATGATAAAAAAATATAAAATAAGAACCTACTAGGTAGCAAATCACTTGATCTCTTTTTTATTTTGTAACGTTAACTTAAATGTGTGAACAAAATAGTTTGTGATGATTTGTTTTGCTAAATCTATTGTCAGCAGTGAGCGTCTTGTCTCTCCAGTACAGCAGGAGGCGCTGCAGCTCTTTAGTCCGCAAATAAACTCACTAAAGAAAGAAAGAAAGAAAGAAAGAGCGCGTGTGATGTGTTTGTGGATCCTCGGTGTTTTTCTCTCTTGCGTTTTTCGTTGAGTGCAGACAGAGTCTTGTCTCTGTGTATTTAAGTGTTGATTACGTTGGTGGTGAGATGTGTTGTGCTGTAAATGAGTAGGAACTGATCTGTCCATGCTGGATATATTGATGATTTCATCACAAATATCTCTCAGCTGAAGAAAGAGGTGGCGTTACTGGAGACAAAGCTGAGGTCAAGAGGAGATTTAGCAATGGATCGAGAGGTTTGTACAGCTTAAACATCATTAACCTGAATCAGACAACATCAAATCATTTCTAATCTTACTGTCTGTGTGTGTTGTGTTATCAGGATGTGGATTGTTGTGAATCTTCAGTGTATGTGACTGATGATGGGAGTCTGGATTCAGTGTGGATGAGCAGAGATCAGAGCCGCACACCACAGACACTGCTGGACTCTAAACTCTCTGAAGAGAAATCCAGACACACACAGGACTCCGATCTCAGTACTCTGTTATACTGAGTCAAAGCCCACAGACACTCAGGACACTACAGTGTGTGACAGTAAACAGAGCTTACAGGAGGATCAAACCTCCACAGAGTCTCTGGATTCTGTCTGTAACGCTGGAGAACAGCAGCAGATCCTGCAGACCACACTGAAGATGAAAACTGAACCCACAGAAATGAAAACTGAACCCACAGAAATCAAAACTGAACCCACAGAAATCAAAACTGAACCCACAGAAATCAAAACTGAACACACAGAAATCAAAACTGAACACACAGTAATCAAAACTGAACACACAGAAGAGGAAGATGGCACTGAGGAAGATGATGATTTTATTCCACCAGATGTCTCCTTAATAATTGTTGTGTTTTTAACTGTCACGTGAGCCCCTCTTTTGGGTTTTCAGTCACAAATTCACTAATTAAAAGACCGAAAAGTGTAAGTACAAAAAAAGGAATTTAGGATATCTTATTAAGGAATAGGCATGTAGGCTTAAAGGGTTAGTTCACCCCAAAATCACTTACTCCTGTGTCGTCCTTAACCCCAAAGTGCTCCGATTGTTTTCAGAACACATTTTTAGATATTTTTTATTAAATTCGGGAGGCTTCTGTCTTTCTCATAGAATTTGTTTGTTTCACAATCCTTTCCTCATAATGAAGGACATCGCCAAAAAGGTCCATCAGTCGTTCAATAATAATATAGTGAAGTGAAGAGAACACTTTTGTAGAGAAACTAAAACAAATTATTTTTTTATAATTTGTTCACCTCTCTGGTTGTTAATGAGCAGACCATCTTTTTTTGTTTTTATCCACTTTTTTATTGAAGCCATTATGCAAACATTGTCAACCCTAATTATTCTGCCACCCTAATACGCCTTGCATCAGTTCACAGACAGACAACTCCTCTACCAATCACCACATTGAAGCAGACATCAAATTCACTTTGTTTAATGGCTGACTGGAAGTAGGGTAAAACTAAAAAAAAGAATGACAATAAATTTTAGCTAATGGAAATAGTTTACATCACATGAGAATCAAATATGCATTTATGAATTAAACATGTATCACACAACTAACATTTAAGTCCTTTAAGTTCCAAGGTGTACATTTTAAAGCAATATATATTCAACACATGTTATCTGTACTGTAAATATTTTAGATTTCAATTTTACATGAACTCTTAAAACAAAACTTAAAATACTGACTAATATAGTTAGATAACATTTAACATGACTCAACATACCAACACTGCCTTCGAAAGGACATGAAATGTAGCAGATGAATTAAGATTAGCAGAGCTACCATGAGGGCTTGATGGCTTCCCATAAACAACTAACTAGAACTAGTCCGACACTGATGACATCATCATTAAGTGACAGTCTCTTAAAGGAGCCAGCACACATTATTTCTATCACATATCAACACACTAATCGTCAAACAAACCTGAAGCACTTTAATTAGCTGCTTCATGTGCGTTTGATTAGGGTTGGAGCTAAACTCTGCAGGGACACTGGCCCTCCAGGAGCAGGATTGGTGACCCCTACTTTAAGCATTTTCCCATTATCGGATATCGGTTTTGTAATTTCGGCTTGACCGATAAATGCCGCCATCTTGTGGCCGTTTTGAGATTTGTGCGCTGGACGCCATTTCCAGGGTGTCCGCGGGATTTTAAAAAGTATTAAAAAGTGATAAATCAAATTTGTCAAATTTAAGGCCATTAAAAGTGTTAAATTCGGCTTAGAGGTATTATTTTTTCCAAATCAGGTATTATTTTTTCAGACTATCTGGTGTCCTATTCTGATTGAAATTCTATCTGCGTTCGCGTTAGTTCGTTTAAATATGGGCTTTAGCATATCTGGGCACATACGCACAACCGGCGCAACGTCATAGAATGTCTCTGAACAGTTTCACGCCCACTTTTGGGGGAAATCACACTAGACGTTCCATTGGCTTCCATTCAAAATAGCGGAACAAAGCAACCTTCGTACACAGCCGGCAGGCGTAAATAACTTATGAAATCACTCAGATTAAACATGTTGAGTAATTATCTGTCCACCCTGCCTCCCATAGAGCGCGAAAGATAAACCAACACATTCAATTTGGTCAACATAAAAACATGTCTCCCCCATTCTCACAGCATCAAATTTGTGCAACAACGCTCCCTATTGGCCAGAAATGTCTTACCCGGACATTTACTCGTACCTCATCGAGTCAACAGGGAAGCATGTGAAGGATTTTACTTCGTATTTGAAAGTTACTTCGTATTCATATATTATTATGTCTTTATATTTAGAGTAATGGGTGCACTTTTCCGTCCAGCCATACAACTAACTGGCTTAGCGATATTTCCAGCAATCACTGGATGGCGTTGTTACACAAAATTTGACGCTGTGAGAATGAAAGGGACATGTTTTTATATTGACCAAATCAAACGTGTCAATGTATTTTTCGCGCTCTATTGCAGGCAGGATGGACAGATAAATACTCGACATGTTTAATCTGAGTGATTTCATAAGTTATTTACGCCTGCCGGCTGTGTAAAAACGTTGCTTTGTTCCGCTATTTTGAATGGAAGCCAATGGAAGCGCTGCTTTTTTATCCCCCGAAAAGGGGCGGTGACGAAATTTAAAGTCAAGTTCCCGGATGTGCCGGTAGTCCGTATAATCAAAGATCTTTCGTCTCTGGGATGTTATCAAAGCCTGGAGTGGAGCCAAATCATGTTCCTCTTTCCACTGTAAGCGTTCTGTAATCACTAGGCACTGGATCCACTCCGGGTTTTCTGACTGTATCACGTTAAGCTGAGGTAAAAGTTTATTTCAGCTAGCATGGTCAAACTTATAAAGCAGGAAGGCTCCGATGTTTTGAAGATCGATAAAGGTGTAAAAGACCACTGGAGATTGACTTGGCTTAGCAAAATGATGAAGATTGGCAAGCTTTACAGTTCGGGGGCTAAGAAACCCAAACAGCCAGGTAACTTGCGTGTCTCCACAGTATGATTACATTAGGGGTCCTGTATTTTGGGGCTAAATGATTTCTCACGTACGTGATCATCCGCGTCACGTTTTTAATGCTATGCTGATCTAGCCGCTGATACAATGGGTATGTTAAACTCGTGGGTAAACTTCATGTGGCGCCACAAGAACCAAGAGGCAGATGACATCCAAATCCTGTCAGAGAGATTGACGAGGAATCATAAGAGGAGACTGCTTCCGAAATGCTCTCGCGGGACTTTGATGTCATCGACCTGTCGGTTCTTGCAGTTGCATTTGCGTCACAAAAACGTAACATTTGTCCATATATTTAAGCACCGCAGTTTAAAAACGAGTGATTTTAAGCCATTCAAACACAAACAACAGTGCTAAATGCATCCGCTGTTTCTGTGTCAGAGGAGCACGCAAGCCGCACATTCGTTTCTCATTGAGCTTGTGTTGTATGTATTTTTGCCGCTTTATTGGCCTTAAATAACACATATGCCTCAAAAATCCCATCTTTGCAAATATCCTCATATAAACACGACCATTTATGTCTTAGGAGAAAGTAAACAGCAGAACCATTGCGCATAAAATAGCACATCAGCGCTGCCTCTATTGTAACATAATATTTTGTTGATAAAGGTACAGTCATTCAATTTCGTTCACTATGGTTACAGACATCCTGTGCGATTTGTACACTACTTTAACTCGAGTTGCTCGTTCAGGGTTTATATTCATACATAACGTTTGTATAGCTGTGACTGTAAGCTGTTGTGTGAACAGAACAGACCCTGGATTATTCGTTTATGTGTACTAAATAATATGATATGAAAAGTTGTATTTGTTCACATTAGTAAATGCATTATGTAACATGAACAAACAATGAAAAATATAGAGTATATAAGCATTAATGAATTCTTGTTTATGTCATTACAGTAATTGATGGTTGTTCATGGTGCATTCACTAATGTTAACATTTTCAACTTTGATTAAAAAAAAAATTTGTAAATGCTAAAATAAATACATTTACAATTAATAAATAATTAATAAAAGATTCATTAAAGGTGGTGATATTCATGTTTTCTTTTTATATAGTGAGTTATTTAGCTGTTTCGCCTTCGCATCTAAAATGCCCTGCAAATTACAGCTACCTATATATGCCACAGGAGACTTTATTATGGAATTAATGGCAAAAAAAATCTCCCCTTAAAATGTTATTGGTCTCGCCTACATAAAGTGTTAAAGGAATATGACTTGGCCTGAAAAACATTTCAGTCAGAAGAATTTTTTTTTCACTTTAATCCATGTCTATTCTTTTTCTATGTTATATATGTCAAAATATGTGTAAATAATAGAAAAGTCACTGATTAACACTTGCAATTCAGGGTCGTGATGGTTTTAAAAAAATATTCTAAAGGTATTAAAAAAGGTATTAAAAAGTTGTAAATTTAACTTAAGGATTGCTGTATATACCCTGATTTCACCACTGCGAAGTGACGCAACTTCATTAAAAGGACTTTGAGTATACTTACTTTGCTTTAATAAATCAATTTATGTAACATAACAGACATTAATGCACAGATGAGATGTGTTATAAATGCCTGAAAAGCTATCTATGCAGCTTGACTAAGAAATTGAGACAAACTCACAGAGTCACGTAAATTGATTCATCAAATCCTTTCCCAGTAACAACGTAGCTTTACATGAATTAAACAGCCATGAATAAATGCTTGTGGGAAATAAAAGTGCTAAAAAAATTTTTTTTATGCTTATTAGTAGCCTTTTAAACTCACGTTCATCTTGCTGTTCACTTACCGGGTTGAAGGCTGAAGCACAGCCACCACATGCAGCTAACTTTTAAGAAGATGTACCCCAAGTTATATTAACATTAACGAGATAAACATTATTTTGCTAAAAAAACATCTAAATAAATGTCTATGGACATTAATTAATTATTTATTACCAGAGGCGGATTCTACTTGAGGATTTTAAGTAAATTTTCCAAGCATCTGTGCTTTATCAGAGTGTTTGTCTTGGGAAAAAAATTGCTTTACTAAAAAATGCTCACTACATTCTAAAGCATAGAATCGTGTACTGCTTTTATATTGCATATTAAAATTTATTTAATACCTAATTACATAACATTGTGTACTTTTACTTTTCTTGAGTAAAAGTACTTTTTACTTAAGTAAAAAAATACTAGATTTTTAATGTACTTAAATATTATATATAAACAAAAAGCTTGAAATTATGAAATGTAGTGGAGTAAAAATTATGATAATATGCTTTGGAATGTATGTTTTCGTATAAGTGTCTCGTATATATACGGCGATAAAATCTGAAAACAGATAAATCGGTCGGGCTCTGTTTATTACATTGTATGCAAAGAGGGAGTGATTGTTGTTGTTATTATAAGGGTTTGTTCAGTTCACTAGTGTTGTTGTAATTGTGTAAAACAGTAGTATAACAGTAAATAAAAATTGGTTCAGCACATAGGTTATCGGGCACATAAGCATCCAAATAGTCAGTATCGGTTAAAAAAAAACATTAACGGTTGATCTCTATAACAATATAACTAAACTTAGTTTAAGTCTGATACAAATTAAATTATATACTTTATGTAACTTAAATTGTAGAAGTAATGTTACTTAAATATTTTGTGGCAACTAATTGCCTTGTTTTTTATAAGTTTCCTGTACTCAAATACTTAAATTTTACAACTTAATAGTACACTGTAAAACCCGACAAGTTCAGAGTACTCAAAATATTAAAGTAAACCAACTACCATTTCATTTTTGTTCGCAAATCACAGAAACATCATGTGACTCGTGTAAATGTAATACCAGTGAAAGTGTGTTGAGAATGAGATTGAGCTCAGTGCTTACTTTCACATAGTTATTGTTTATATGATAAAGCAACTCATTATTGACTTACAGCCAAGTACAGGCACCACACTTCTGAACAATGGTAAGCCCAAAAATAAAAAATCTCCAACATAAATAAATGTATAACACTACTGAGTCTCTTACTAAAATCACATAAAATATCACTTAATTAAAAAAAATGTTGTTGTATTGCGTGCTCATGCAAAGCATGCTGGGAACTCCTCAACTAATCGTGTTAATTTAACTTTAAACTTCACACATTTTGAGTATAAGGGGTGTGCAAAAAAAATTCACATTTAAATTGCGATTTCAAGCTTTGCCAATTCAGAATCGATTCATAGAATTCCAAAAATCGATTCATATATATATTTTTTGTTATGCCATGTTACTATTGTCTTGAAATGAGTTTATCTCAGTATTCCCTTAGATGGCGCTGCGCTATTGTCACAGTGTTTCCCCACACATTGACTTTACTTGGGCATGCTGCCCAGGTATATTAACAAGTGCCCAAGTATATCTGCCATCAAATTTTGTCTTTTTTGTTTTTCCGTGATGATGCTTCTCTTTAATAATGCCATTTTGTGTGCGACATGATGAGTTCAGTGTGCGTTCACGTGCTCTCTGTTTTTCAATGAATTGGGATACGATGCGATCAAGCTCGTGTCACATTGTATCCTTCATGTTTCTGAACTTGAGCATTGTTTTACCATTAGAGGACTTTACGGAGCACTCGCGTTATCCTAATGGGCAACATGGGTTGCAGGCCAGGGCCCCGAACATAGGGAGCCCCCAAGACAATTCTATTTTGAGTTTTTAAAAACATTATGATTTACGTAATTATGCGTAAGTGCTACCTAGAGCAAATAACTTCAAATAACATCGATCATTTCCACTCTTGTACAAGGCCACAGTCTCTTGTTTTCTCAGTCTCTCGCTCTCTCTCTCTCTCTCTCTCTCTCTCTCTCTCTCTCCTTACCAGTGCATCGGCAATCACATTGCTTTCTTTAGAGTTTGAGTATACAGTACTTATAAAACACAGATGTATTATTTTTATTATTTAAGAATCATTTGCAAATGTACCTCGCAAATCATGTATACGTAAAGACGTTCAATCTTGTAACATCGCAAATGATTGAAAAGTAATTTCAGAATTATCCAGCGATCGTGACACGATCAAAATAAAACTATTTATTTTTAAACTCTTTTACCGCAGTAATAATATTTAAAGGGGTACACTTTTAACATAGGTTTGAAAGGAACCTAAACTCCTGTGTCAATCATCATTAAAATCATATCGTAAACGGGAGTCTCTGTGCCTCCGTGCCCGGCCGCAATTCTTCTGGCAATTCTTCTCCTCCTGCACTTACACTTGGGGCTCGAACCCGACCTAAGGTCGAGCTGCCTTCAAAAACAGCAAGCCAAGTTCGTTTAACGTTAATTATTATGACTAAATAGGCAATCTCGTGAAACAATGAAAGTAAAACAATCTGCCAAAATATGGTTTTACACACCTATAGAAAATAGGGCTGCAACGATTCGTTGTCGACAAAAATCGATAATAGAAATAGTCGACAATGAATATCATTGTCGACGTTGTCGCCAGACATGTTTTTTTTCCGACCGAATGAGGCATCTCTCTTCATTACAATCTCTGCCGAGAGTCGCACATGCGCATTAGCTTCTCTGCTCAGCGATAACACACAGAAATGGCAGCGTCCAACGTAGCAGCTGCGAGTACCAAAACATCTGAGGTTTGATTACCTGCATGGTTTTCAGAGCAGTCTTTGCATTTCACGGCAGCACCTCGGTGATGCACGAACATTTAAAGAGAAAGCGTCGGACAGTTGAATGAAACAGAGTTTGACTCGCCTCGGTAAGATTTAAATAACATGGAAGCCAATACGTTTTGTTTTGGATGTACATTGTACATTTTATATGCGTATTTTCGCTTTAAAATAAATAAATAAAGGATTTAATGTTATGCCCGACTGTGCCTGACAAAATTTTAAATTAAATGCATGCAGTCTGAAGAAGAGAGCCACGGACGCCTTTCTTGCAAAAGAAGCAGATGTGCACCCCGCAACAGGCGAATGCCCTCACTGAGTATATATATATAAAACTCTGTTTTTTTATTTTTCAGAAATCTCGTTTTTTGGTTGTGCATTCAAATTAATATCAATTCAACTGCAGTTGGTTTGTTTTGATTTAAACCTTCAAAACTTAAAAAATACAGCATATATATATTTATATATATATATAAATATTAGGGCTGTCAAAATAAACACGTTAACGCAAATTCATTTTAACGGCACAAATTTTATTAACGCGCGATTAATGCAACACGCAATTTCTGTTTGACCCACAGCTGGATGAATTGAGACGCAGCAAGTGACCGGAGCTGTGTAGATGAGTCGGAGCTTTCCATAAAAATAAGAACATTAAGCTCTCGTCTAGCGAATCCAATGCTCTAAATGTTTATTAAACATCTAAAATGATCTTTATCTGCACGTTTCCTGAGAGGTGTACCGTCCCAAATCCATATAAAGCAAAGATGCGTCTTCTTTCACTTTTTAGTTTCGTTTTTAAAGCATTCAGAAATGATAGAAAATAGACTGCAGGACTTGCTTGATGTTAAAATAATTATTAAGAGAGATAAAGTTCGGAAATTGATTGATGTTAAAAGAGTTATTAAGAGTGACATGGCTCAAAAGCGATGTCTGACGCAGACGTCTGACGGGCATGCACACAAACATGCGAGTGCGCGACCCAGATATATTTTTGCTTCGTCCGAAAACTCAAGGCAGTGACTCGTTGCCTCGCTGCCTCATGAGGAAATGACTTCGGAGGCATGAAGGTGGCTCAGAGAAAGACTTTCGGACACACTTCAAAGGCAGCTTGTTTGAAATTTAAACAGAGAGCGCCTTTGTGATAACTAATCACATATATGAAAACTACAATACTAATTTCTCGCTAGAAATGCAATTAAAAGGTGTAAAAAGTGAAAATATACCTTTATTTACACTAAATTGGTGGTCCAGTCGCGTCCTTGGCCGCCATTTTATTTTTTCCAACTCGACGGACTCGACCAATAACATTCTTAATGTACGTCCACGCATAGGTATCTCAGGAGACAGGAAGTAAACCAAACATTGAATTCGGACATGCCTTGATGCCTTGCTGCCTTGGAAAGCTTCCTCAGAAGGCAGCAATTTAGAGTTTTCGGACGCAGCCATAGACATCTTACACAAAATTACAGTTTTAAAAATATCTGTTTTGACAAGAATTCACGCAGGTATGACCTATAATCTGTTATATCTGAAGTGAATGTTTGGTTAACTGTTAAGGAAAATTATCTGTTGTGTCATTATATAAACCCTTGCATTAGCCTACAGGATCTTAAAGCGGTCTGTCTCAATGTCAAAATTAAACAATAAAAGAAAAACATATATGTAACATATATTGATATTGTTTTTGCTCTGCGTAAACAGGTGTAGTTATGTCATGCTTTATCAGATTCCAACAATTGTTCCAATGGTTTTGAAGTTTTTTAATAGAGAATGTTAAAATAATTTGCTCATCCCAACTCAATTTGCCAGCACAGGTCACAAATGATGCAGCAGCAGACAGAAATGGAGAAAGAACAAGGTCTTCTAAAGGGAAAATCATGTATAAAACTATGGCTGATGGTTCTGTTGAAAATGTAAACGGGCTGTTGTAGACATACATTTTCATATAGCATATATATTGACCAAATCCATGCTGATTAGAGCATTAAAAACTTGAAAAGTGTTACATTTAGGTAAATTTAGAACAGATAAAAAAATTTTATTGACAGCCCTAATAAATATATAACTTCGTTTTGGTAAAATCATAGTAGCTGCAATTATTAAAAATGTAAAACTTGTTTTCATTAAATGTAAAAAATGTTCATTGAACTACCCCCTTCTTTCTTGTTTACTATCATTTTCCACAGAATTTAAGCAATCTCATGCTAAATTTTAGAAAAAAATAATTATTATTCGATTAGTCGACTAATCGTTTCAATAGTCGGTGACTATTCGACTATTAAAATAGTCGTTAGTTGCAGCCCTAATAGAAAATATACAATAAATAAAGCAATTATTAATTTTCCTAATGCATGACTGTTTTATCTTTACTTTTGTTTAAAACGTTATACATTTCGCAAAAGAGGATGTTCAGCAATTTTTCAGTTAGAACAGCAACTACAGGAGCATTTGGATTATGAACCTGTTCAGTTTACTGCTTTTTGCTTCTCCCTGACCAATAACCTATCGCCTAGAAATTTAATCTTAAAAAGCAGCTCCAGTGTGTACACCATTTTGCATCAACTTGATTGATTAATGATTTAATTAAGGAATTCTCTTTGAAAAAGAGCAGGAAGAAGCTCTTTTAGTGGTGAGTTGTTTTTAATAAATGTTATTTTCTGATTGGTAAGATTATAAATTGATAATATAGTTTAATTTAATTACATAAATTAATTACATACATTAATGTCAAGTGAGTACGACATTTTGCGTCAACTTGATTTTGATGATTTAATCGAGGAATTCTCTTTAAAGAAGAGCAGAAAGAAGCACTTTTAGTTGCTTAATAAATGTTATTTTCTGTGCTGTTCTGATTGTAAAATTATTACTTAATAATATTGTTTAATGTGTTTAAATTATTTCAGCCTATTTTGCGTCAACTTGATTTTAATAATTTAATTGAGGAATTCTATTTAAAGAACAGACAGAAGCACTTTTAGTTGTGAGTTGCATTTAATAAATGTTATTTTCTGGGCTGTTTCTGATTGTACAATATTACTTGATAATATTGTTTAATTTATTTACATTTTTTCAGCCTACTTTTGCGTCAACTTGATTTTAATGATTTAATTGAGGAATTCTATTTAAAGAACAGACAGAAGCACTTTTAGTTGTGAGTTGCATTTAATAAATGTTATTTTCTGGGCTACTTGTGATTGTAAAATTATTTGATAATATTGTTTAATTTATTTAAATAATTTTAGCCATTTAATTTTGCACATACGCTGTAAAAACACTGGATTTACTAAAAAATATAGACAGTGCATCGTTTTTGCATCCCCTTTTATTAGTAAGTTTTACTAAAAAATGTAAGCAATGGGGCACTATATTTTTTAGTAAATCCAGACTTTTTTTAGTGTAAAATGGGGGGGGGCAAACCAGCGTTAGCCCAGGGCCTCACAAAGGCTTAACCCGGCACTGCCAGCTGCTCGTATGGTTCCGGATTTATATTTGAAATGGTCAGTCGGGTCCGGGTAAGTCATAGTTAAATTACGTCGGGTCCCAAGTCTGATTAATATTGTGTGTAAAACCCGAGTCGATTGGAGAATGGCCGTGAGCGCTACCGCGCTAAAGCTCACGTGCAGTTTAACAACTGGCTCTTGTTTAGAAAGTCACGACCACGCACTGGATTTTCTTTCTCCCATCTTTTTGATATTATTATTATTAATAAACCATATATATTTTTTTTATCTAAAACATTTGCACAGAGATGGTAGCAAAAAGACAATGCTAAGCCCATTGCACTGAACGAGCAAAGCTCAAGCTGACTCGAGATTTACAAAATGCAAAACTGTAATGTAAAGTCCCCTATCACTGGGACAGCAAGTAAACTTTTAAATCTGAAATAATGAGTGGTTTTAGCTTTTTTTAATAGGCAAGAGAGAAATAGAAAGAGCAGAAGCAGGAACAGTGACTCTTTAATAGAAATAATAACCATTATAACACCAGTCCCATTTGTAATCTATAGACCTGCACTGTCTATCATTAATATACTATATTATTGTATTTAATAGAGTTTGATAAAAGAGGTCATCTAATTGCTTCATATCAGTTTTTATTTTTGCATAAACATAAAGTAATATCAAACTACATTTAATTTGTTGTGTTTCTTTTCTTTAAAATTGTATATCTACTACAATCAGTCACATAGGGAAAAGTAAACAACATTTACTATGAATAGTTTTTTAAAACCGAGAATCGTTTTTGAATCTAATCTTAAGCCTAAAAATCGGAATCGAATCGCGAAATTTTTCTGAATCGTGCACCCCTACGGTACTTTCCATTATAACAGTGGTTCTCAACGTTATTCCTGGAGGCCCACTGCAATGCACATTTTGTATGTCTCCCTTATTTAACACACCTGATTCAAATTATCAGGTCATTAGTAGAGATCCCTATGAACTGAACTAAGTCTGTCAGATAAGAGAGACATACAAAATGTACAGAGCAGTGGGCCTCCAGGAACGGAGTTGGGTTTTACTGTTTGGGTTTACGGTGTAAAAATAATAATTACACTTTTTTTGCTGCATATGTTTACAAATTTAAGTTTATTTGATGTGCAATGACCCAGCTGTAATAACAGGACTGACACCTGTCTTCTGTCTATATGTGTGAATCTAGAGAGAAAAAATCTGGATTTCACTTCTTCATTCACAATTTAATTGTTTCGTGTTTCTTTCAGATGTGAAGAGTGATTCATGTTTGGATATAGAAATAACGTCCTCAACATCAAAAGAGCGACTGACAGCACAAACTCTTTCCTGCGTCACCTGTGGAAAGACATTCAGATCACAGAGACTTTTAGAGAGACATGAGAGAAAACACACAGAACAGAAACTCTTCACCAGATCTGAGATCAGCTTTACTACCTTACAAGAGAAGAAACTTCATTCAGAAGAACACAGAGAGAAGAAGAAGAAGCAGTTTCACTGTGAGCAGTGTGGGAGGATTTGTGCCTCTTCCTATGATCTAAAGGTTCACATGAGGATACACAGTGGTGAAAAGCCTTTCAACTGCACTGAATGTGGAAAATGCTTCAGAACCAAACAAAATCTTAAAGTTCATCAGAGACTTCATACTGGAGAAAAACCTTTCAAATGCTCTCAGTGTGACAAGACTTTTTCTCAGTCAAGTCACTTCAAAGCTCATCAGAGAGTTCACACTGGAGAGAAACCTTATCACTGTAGTTTCTGTGGAAAGAGTTTCTCTATTGTATCTAAATTAAAAGCCCATCAGAGAGTTCATACTGGAGAGAAACCTTATGTCTGTAGTTTCTGTGGGAAGAGTTTTCGTGTAAAGGATACCTTACTAAGTCACATGAGAAATCATACAGACGAAAAATCTTTCAAATGTTCTCATTGTGACAAGATGTTTGCTCATTCAGATGACTTCAAAGTTCATCAAAGAGTTCATACTGGAGAGAAACCTTATCACTGTAGTCTCTGTGGAAAGAGTTTTAGTTACTGGAATTCCTTATATAATCATAAGAGAGTTCATACAGGTGAAAAACCTTTCAAATGCTCTCAGTGTGACATGGCGTTTACTTGTTCAACTAACTTAAAAACCCATCAGAGAGTTCATACTGGAGAGAAACCTTATCACTGTAGTGTCTGTGGGAACAGTTTTAGTGTAAAGTCTGCCTTAATAAAGCACCAGAGAGTTCATACAGGTGAAAAACCTTACAAATGCTCTCAGTGTGACAAGATGTTTACTTCTTCGTCTAACTTAAAATCCCATCAGACAGTTCATACAGGTGAAAAACCTTACAAATGCTCTCAGTGTGACAAGATGTTTACTTCTTCGTTTAACTTAAAATCCCATCAGAGAGTTCATAGTGGAGAAAAACTTTAACTCTTTCCCCACCAGCATTTTAAAGTTTCTAGAGACGGCATTTTTCATGATTTTCACAAAATTTTAATGTCTTCCTGAAAACGTACAATATATCAAATGAAAAAATAGACCGTCTGCTTTCAAACAAAGGCATTTCATCCTACCTTCATTAGTTATCATGTAATCAGATAACTAATTAGTTATCTTCATTAGTTTCTTAAAAAACACAAAATGTTGAGCAAAAAGCTGAGATAATTGCATTTTTGTAAAGGACTTTTGATAGAGATCCAATTCAGAGCGATCCATAAAAACATACACGGACATACAACTGTTTGTCCTAGGGCAATACTTCTGAGTAGTATAAGTTGTGGAAGATCACCACCTGTTGAATAATAGCAGTATTGCGGAAAGCCGGAATTACTCGTCATTGGCAGGGAAGCGTTTTTTTTCACTACAGCAATGGCGAACAGACCGTGGAAAACTGGAACGTGAATAATAGACTGAGGAGAAGAGCATCTAAATCGCTAACAGAGGGGTGTGTGGTGTGCTGCTTTTATGCTTTTAGGGCCACTTTTAGGCTGTAACTAAACTTAGGGGCTGTTTACACTTGGTATTGAGATGTGTTTTCGTCGATCGGATCACAAGTGGATTACATTTACACCTGGTATTTAAATCCGTCTCTTTTGTCCACTTTCGACCGCTTCTTTGCTGAATACTGTGAGGGGGTGGTCTGTGTGACGGTTGGCGAGTCTCTCTGCTGTCATTCAAACCCGAGCGGGAGTAATTATGAGTTTATATGGACGCAAACTAATATTATGTCGGAGTGCACTGCTTGTTTAGCAAGTAAACATGCTGCACAGAGTTTTGTACATGAGTATGTAAGAGCTTTCTTTGAATTTTCAGCGCAATTGATGAAATAGAATCGCGCAACTTACACACGCTTTCAAAACGAAACTACGGAGATCAGCTGCTTAGTTTTATTAATGAAAGGCTAAAAACAGTGCTGTTCACCGAATGTTCACGCCAGAAGTAAAAAAAGACGTAAAACTTGTGTTTAATACCTCAGATTAGATAAATAGGCGGAGATAAGGCGGTCGCGTGTGGCTGTTCGAACGCATTCTACCACATATGCGTTCCGCAACTCCAAAGCGATCCGATCGAAAGTGGTTTCGACCACCTCTGGATGTGGTTGAAAGTGGTCGAAAGTGGACGAGCTCAAAACGTTTTGAACACCGTTTACACCTGGCATTAACGTCGTCCACTTGTGATCCGATCGACGAAGGCACATGTTAGTGCCAAGTGTAAACAGCCTCTTATATGAATGCAGGTGAAGGCGGCAATGTGATAAACAAACTGGTTGGGTTTAGGGAAAGGGTGGGTTTAGATGCTCCAACATATCTTTAAAACCATAATTGTTTATGAAACCATTTCTACATTTAAAAAGGTAGGAAATAAAATGCATCTAATTTGACGTATAATGCAAAGAACATTAAAACGTAACCACAGGTCGTATAAGCTTTGGCCGCTCGAGGGCACTACATCCCTATCTGTTGTATTATGGTGCATGCATAAACGAACTATTAGGTTATAATTTTTATATAATCTCTTTTATAAACTCTTTTGTTATGTGTCAAACTCGTTTTTTTATGTTGTGTGCTATGTGATTTAAGAATTGGTTTCACAGTTTTAATGTCATGGGACCATAATGTCATTTATTGTCCATTAACTTGGCTTGAATATGAACACACTGAGAAAGAAAGTGTTCAGACTATTTAGTAAATGCTTGGTTCATTTTTACAATGATTATGTCTCCTGCCTTCTGCTATAGGCCTATATGCAAACATGTCACACTTTCACTGCACAGACACCATATATTGTATAAAAGGTTTCTTTCTACTTTATTATTAGTATTTTAATGACAATCACAGTTGATTGTAATGTTGTAAAAACAACAAAGTCATTGTACAGCCACAGTATACAGATGAAAATAAAGCCTTTAAACTTCAACTGCACTTTTCATTTGCTCATTCAAGAGAGAATCAAGAGCATCATTTGCAGTGATTTTTGTGTGAGCATATCAGTGAACACCCCTGACCACTCGGTGAGTTTCACATCTTTGTAAAGGAAAGTTAAATGCATTTTAGGAAGGATTGTTCCAGTGCACCTATGCAGCCATTGTAGAGGTGGTGGAGTGATACAACAGAAAAACGAAAATTCTCGGGCCAGCATTATATGTCCAAATTTCAGTCAAAATCGTTCTATTTCATCATAAACAATCTGAAAACAGTCTTTAAGTGTAAAATACCAAACTCATCCTTTAATCATGACATTTCTAATTAATTTAACTGTTAATAACTATCTAAAGATCATCTTTGCCGCCTCACTCACTGATATGGGCGATTCCACAGTTTCGGTCCTCAAGGGGTGATTTTTTTAGTTCATTGTTTTCTTTAAGATAGATGTAAGAAATAATAAAGTTAATTTTATCCCGCTAAGCCTTGGCATTATCATGTAATGAGACTTTATTTTATTTCCGTCCCCAGAAATTGGGGATGTCAGGGGGAGACAATCAGTGCATTGGGGTTTTTCCTAAGTCATTTCTTTTACTTCCTTTAATAAAATCCTGAATTTTGGTAAAATTCTACTACTAACACTGAAAGTATAATCCACCACAATGCAATGGAAACATATCCACCACAATGCAATGGAAACATTCACTAACGTTCGTAACAATTACATGGAAAAACGATATCTCCGATATCTTCTGTCCAAACAGTTACGAACAAACTATGCATCTAAAGGAAACGGAGATATCGTTTTTCCATGTAATTGTAGCAAAACGCTAAAAACATCTTGTGTGGATTAACTTAAGATATGCGTTGGTAAATGATAAATTGTTAATAAATCAGGATTTTACGGATTTTGACAACTGTGGGTAAGTTTGTGGTTTCTGTCCAAAAGCTTACGAACGTTAAAATGTGCTAAACTTAAAGCAACACTATGTAGTTTCCATGTAAAAATGACTTACAGCTCCCCCATGTGGTTGAAATGCGCAACACTGCCTGGTATTAGACACTGTTCTGCAGGCAGGGGGGGGGCTGTGTTTCCTACCCTCCACCGCCACTTTCAGAGTGTGGTTGTAGCAGCTAGGAGGCTGCTCGGGTTACAGCAACAGTACAATTTGTCCAGTTAAAAGTTGTTCTATCACTGAAATAATTTTAGAGACATTATTTAAAGGTAAAAAAACTACATAGTGTTGCTTTAAAGTAAACGTTAAATAGGATCATCGTGGTGAGAAAGGATAAAAGAGTGTGCTAGTCGGATCACTGCTAGTGGTTTTGGACAGAAAGCTCTGTTTGATGGCAGCTAGAGGAGGTCGCCAACCACAGAGTCGTGACCCAGTAGCTACCGCTGCTTGAAGAAAGTATCTTTTAAAAATTGGCAGTAGGTCTGAGAGTTGTTTTTTATTTCCATTTTCAACCCAAAAAGGTCCAACTAGCTCATCTTTGATAATACCTGTCTGTGCCTGCCTGTAGTGTAAGAAGATACTTTCTTCAAGCAGTGGTATAAAGTCTGCATCTTTCAAGAAGACTTCACTTCACGCTGGCCAGTAAAGGCCTTAAAGATGAAAACTTGGCCCCCTTCTTCACCTGACTTAAAACCTATTGAGAACTTCTGGGCGCTTCTTAAGCAGGACATTTACAGTGAAGGTAAACCGTACACCTTTCTGAACAGTGTCTGGGAGGCTGTGGTTGCTGCTGCACAAAATGTTGATTCTGACCAGATCAAGAAACTGACTGACTCAGTGAATGGAAGGCATGTGACTGTTATTGAAAAGAAGGGTGGCTATATTGGTCATTGAGTTATTTTTTAGAAATGTTCATTTTTAAATGTATAGTTTGTTTATTATTCTCACTTTAACAGGTGAAAATAAACAAGTGAGATGAGAAAATCTTTGTTTTTCATTTAGTTGCATAATAATTCTGCAATCTAATACTTGCCTTATAATGGTGTACATATAATATTCTCTTAAGAAAGCCAAAACTTCACTTTTACTACATAAATGTTCAGGTTTGAGGGCTTGTTAACATGTTTAATTGTCCAAGAGCCCTGTAGTTGTACAGTAACAACTTGCCTAATAATTGTGCGCACAGTGTATACCTATATATCTCATGATAATAATCAAAATACATAAGTAAAATTAACCATGTAACATATAAACTTACATTTAGATGCACGCACACAATTAAACTATAACTATCTCCAACATAGGATTGATGCAAACTTCTTGTGCATCACTGCCTACTGATTACTGCCACCAACTGAACTTCTTAGCACTTTCCAGCACTTCCTGGAAATATACATTCCGCTAGAGGGGCACTAAGAGCTTGTCTCTATGAAACAAATGATGATTGTAAACAGCATTAAACAGATATATTGTTGTATAAAGTCCTTCTTAAGTTGGTGGTCATTTGTTTATGCTTGGGCCAAGAGTCTGAGTCAAAGGTGAATGGTAAGCATAAAGCCCAATTTATAGTCGCGCGTAAGCTCTACACCATAGTTAACAGCGTGTCAGTTCTACACGGACTGCAAGCGCCGTAATTGGTCCACCTGAACCCCTCCCGTCAGGTAAAAAAAACTGCGTCATAGGTATTTCCGTTTGCGATGGTAAAAACAAAGTTGAGGAGTGATTTAACTCAAACTGCAACAAAAGTCGCTGTTTATTTACTTCCATCATTGCTGGCCTTCTCAAATCGACACAAGAAGTTGCTGTTTTATCTTTGTTTGTGGGTTAACTTGCCAAGCTTCTTCTACATTGACGGTCACGCTGCTACTGTGGTAACACGCGTGGATACTGCCTACCAGCGGTCTGCGCGTATGTTTGCACGTCGACGCGGACAACAACGCAAAAGTATAAATGAAAACCTGAAAACCGGGGTTGGTGAAACTGAAGGATTGGGATTGGCATGGTTACTTCCTTTCAATATTTTGATGTTCAATTTTTTAAAAGTTAAGTGCTTTGTTTTCCATTTAGGCCCCCAAAAATGTGTATAAATGCAATGTAGGGGTTCGGATCCCATCAACATCATCAGTCCCAAGTCCCAAAACTGTACCTGTTTTAGTAGTGGTTGACAGATTTTCCAAGGGGTGCAAACTCATACTCTTGCCCAAACTCCCTTCCACTTTTGAAACCGCAGAAGCCTTCTTCAACCATGTATTTCGCAACTTCAGCATCCCAGAGAATATTGTCTCAGATAGAGGAACCCAATTTATCTCTAAAGTCTGACGACTCTTCTTCAAATTCCTGGGGGTCACTATCAGTTTATCTTTTGGATATCATCCCCAGACTAACAGTCAGACTGAGCTCGGTCGCTTCCTCCGTACTTACTATCACCAGTACCAAGACAGCTGGAGAATATGCCCAACACTCCCTGCCACAATCCAGCACTGGGCTCACCCTTTTCCAATGCTATCTCGATTACCAACCTCCTCTTTTCTCCTGGTCAGGTGAGCCCTCGGCGGTTCCATCTGTGGACTATTGGTTCCATCAGAGTGAGGGGGTTTGAGACTCGGCTTGCGTGAGTCTCCAGCAGGCTGTGCGGAGACATCAAGATCAAGCCAACCAACATCGCTCTGACCCCCCTGAGTGCCAACCTGGCCCAAAGGTTTGGCTCTCCACCCAGGATATCCGCCTCCGCCAGCCTTGCCATAAGTAAAGTCCTCGTTTCATCGGCCCCTTTACTGTACAGAGGCAGCTGAATAAAGTCACCTACAGACTCAATTAACCACCCGAATGCAGGATCTCACCTTCCTTTCATGTCTCCCTACTATAATCCTTCACTGACCTGTTTCTCCTTCATCCACAGATCCTGACACCACAGCTGTGTCTCCTTCTCTCGTTCCTGTGGCAGAGCAGCCCATTTACCGAGTCTGCAACATCATGGACACCCGGCGGCGAGGTCCTTGAGTGGAATCCTTAGTGGACTGGGAGGACTACGGCCCAGAGGAATGCTCGTGGGTGCTCATTGAGCACATCTTAGATCCCACTCTCTTCATTCAGTTCCACTTCGATCACCATGATCGTCCGGCACCCAGGCCCGAGGTAGACCTTGCCGCCGTATTCCCCCCTCTCAACCGCCGTCAAAAGCCGCCTCGGGAGGAGGGAGTACTGTCAGGATACCATCAACATCATCAGTCACCCCTCCAACTCGTTCCCTCTAATTCTAATCACGTACACCTGTTTCCCATCACCATACCCCTTTAATATCTCTCTGCTTCCTTCACTCCTTATCTGGTCTCATCACTTATGGACACCAAGGCTCACTCGTACTACCCACCTTGGACTTACCTTCTCCTCTTTGTTTACCCTCCGGGAATCTTCTGATCACCTCCTGAAATAGAGACATTGTTATTTTACAGCTATGTGCTTTCCGGAAACTTTACATATCCGATTTACTCACATATTGTTTCTCTACTTCAGTGTGTGTTCCAATAAAGTATTATATCACTTACCTTCAGTCTACCTCCTGGCTATGAGTGTGACAGTGGGACTGTAAGTCAGACTTGGTGACTGCAGCACCTGGACTCTATGCTCTGATTTGAAGATCGCTTTCTGCAATAAAGGCTACAGCTAAAAAAAATCCAAGTCTTCTGGTCTTCGCTAAAAAGGTTTCCAAAACTTTTTCATAATGTTGAAATAAGAAGTTTAAAGAATGTCATGAACATCCCAAAATACCTTTGTTTAAATATATCTTATTAATGTTTTGTTTTATAATGGTAGGCAGGCTGGATCTTTAAAAGTCTTATTTTAAGGTTTAACAGCTAAAGTAAACATATCACAAATGTTGCATTTTGGTCTGGTGTTGTTTTCACAGTGAACAGATTTTTACGATTTATGTTTTTTTACTACCTAAAGAAAATTTACTAATTAGGTATTTTACAACATTTATAAAACGTCCTTTTTTCGTTATTTAGGGTGTGTTTTTTTAACGTTTTCAAAATGTTGTACTGCAACATTACCTAATTACAATGAAAATACAACGTTGTGAAAAGTTTGTAAAAAATTGTATTTTTAATCTGACCATATCTCTTTGTCCCCTGCTGAAAAAAAACAATTAAACCATTACAGGAAATTTATTGGGATTTTTATTGGTTCTTATGGAATATGGCCCAAAACACACTACAGTGTATTGATTTTTGTTGGTTTCTAATGGTATTGGTTTTATTGGTTCTAATGGAATATGACCATAAAACATGGTTTTAATGGTAAAAGCTAATGGTTCCTATTGGTATTTTAATGGAAACCATTAGAATTTTCTGTAATGGTTTTATTGTTTTTTCAGCTGGCTCCTACGATGCCCTATCTTTTTAACTTTAAAAGCTTGATGTTCTGTCTTCATTCTTTAGCCATTATTTTCCCATCCCTTCTTTTCATTTAGTTTACTTTATAAATTACTTGATACAATAGTTTGTGATGTTTTCTGGCCATAATTGAGACGCGTAGCTACAATTGTTTTACTGAATCCATTGTAAAGCAGTGAGCGTCTTCTCTCTCCAGTACAGCAGGAGGCGCTGCAGCTCTTTAGTCCGCAAATAAACTCACTGAAGAAAGAAAGTAAGAGCGCGCGTTTGATGTGTTTGTGTATCCTCAGTGGCTGTTTTTCAATTCCAAGAACGCAAAGAACGGACTTGCGTCCTCGTGGAGATCGGTCTTGCCAGGCGACCTTGGAAGAACGAACTCGGAAGTTTTGCCGCAATGACTTCTGGGGCGTTAAGCGATTTCAGCAAGTCTGCACTCGATGCATCCTCGATATCAAGAACACATCCGGGTATTTTCATGCGTCCTCTGTCCTTGCGTTCTTGAGAATTGGAATGAACTTCGACCGTTAATGATGACGTAGAGCGAGGACACGAGGACGCAAGATCGCTGAAGAACGCATATTGAGAAACAGCCAGTGTTTTTATCTCGCGTGTTTCATTGAGTGTAAACAGAGCCTTGTCTCTGTGTATTTAAGTGTTGATACTTTGATGATGAGATGTGCTGTGCTGTAAATGAGTAGGAACTGATCTGTCCATGCTGGATATATTGATGATTTCATCAGAAATCTCTCAGCTGAAGAAAGAGGTGGCGTTACTGGAGACAAAGCTGAGGTCAAGAGGAGATTTAACAATGAATCGAGAGGTTTGTACAGCTTAAACATAATTTACCTGAATCAGACAACATCAAATAATTTCTAATCTTACTGTCTGCGTGTGTTGTGTTGTCAGGATGTGGATTGTTGTGAGTCTTCAGAGTATGTGACTGATGATGGGAGTCTGGATTCAGTGTGGATGAGCAGAGATCAGAGCCGCACACCACAGACACTGCTGGACTCTAAACTCTCTGAAGAGAAATCCAGACACACACAGAACTCCGATCTCAGTCTGACTTTACTCTGTTATACTGAGTCAAAGCTCACAGACACTCAGAACACTACAGTGTGTGACAGTAAACAGAGCTTACAGGAGGATCAAACCTCCACAGAGTCTCTGGATTCTGTCTGTAACGCTGGAGAACAGCAGCAGATCCTGCAGACCAAACTGAAGATGTGTTCAGTTAAACTCATCGACTGCATGAACCTCATGATGAAGATTAAAACTGAACCCACAGAAATGAAAACTGAACCCACAGAAACGAAAACTGAACCCACAGAAACGAAAACTGAACCCACAGAAACGAAAACTGAACCCACAGAAACGAAAACTGAACCCACAGAAACGAAAACATAACCCAAAGAAACGAAAACTGAACCCACAGAAACGAAAACTGAACCCACAGAAACGAAAACTGAACCCACAGAAACGAAAACTGAGCCCACAGACACGAAAACTGAACCCACAGAAACGAAAACTGAACCCACAGAAACGAAAACTGAACCCACAGAAACGAAAACTGAACCCACAGAAACGAAAACTGAACCCACAGAAACGAAAACTGAACCCACAGAAATCAAAACTGAACCCACAGAAATCAAAACTGAACCCACAGAAATCAAAACTGAACCCACAGAAATCAAAACTGAACCCACAGAAATCAAAACTGAACCCACAGAAATCAAAACTGAACCCACAGAAATCAAAACTGAACCCACAGAAATCAAAACTGAACCCACAGAAATCAAAACTGAACCCACAGAAGAGGAAGATTGCACTGATGAAGATGATGATTTTATTCCATCAGGTATTTCTCCTTAATTATTGTTGTGGTTTTTAACATTTTTAACTCATGTGAGCACATGTTTTGGGTTTTCAGTCACAAACTCATTAATTAAAAGACCAAAAAATATATGTACTAAAATGTTATAGGATTATTGAGCAACAGGCATGTAGGCTTAAATGTTTAGTTCACCCCAAAATGATAATTTGATCATAAATCACTTACTCCTGTGTCGTCCTAATACCACAAGTGCTTTGATTCTCTTCAGAACATATCTTTAGATTTGGGACACATCTATTGTAAATGATACTTAAACAGCCCGTATATGCATAATTTTTGCCAGCGTATTCTGTAGCTGTGTCTGAAACCGCTCCCTATCCACTATATAGTGCACTATATCGGGTGTCTGCCATTTTGTAGTGGTGTCCGAAACCTGAGTGAACAACTTCATTCCCTACATTCATTCACTACTTTTTACCTACAATGCACTCTGATTTTGAGGGTACATTCGATGTACACTCGTTCACTCATATTTCCCATGATGCAACGGGAGACGAACAAGTAACTTGAATCAGCTGAAGGATACTGACAGTAAACACCAAACATTTTCTTGTTGTCAGTTATTTTCTACTTTTTGAAAATAAACAAATGAAAAATAATTGCGTTATCTTTTATTTAAAATCGAATACACATTTTTATTAAACAATAAATAAACAGCAGTAAATAAATATTATAAGCAGTTGTTTTGTTCTCTTTATTACCAACTAATACAATAAACATGACAAATGTGAAAAACAGTAAGAAAGTAAACTTTACCATTTCACAGCACAATCAATAAAGCCACACAGGTGTTTTTGATGACTCTCTGCGACAGCTCTCTGACGCATGATATTTGCGTCAGTGTCCGAAATCGCTCACTCATTTTCATTTGCTTCTTCCCCATATAGTGGACTCAACTGTCATTCCCCATATAGGGAATAGTGAATGAGTGAACGAGGGAACGGTTTCAGACACAGCTCGTGTCTGTACGCTGGCAACTCTGTCAGCGGGTGACATCATCAGCATGCGCCATAGTCTAGCCATGAGCACGCTCTGAACAACCAAGGTGGGGTTAAAGGTTAAATAAAAACGTTTGTTTTCTTTTCTTTCAGCACAAAAGTGTTCTCGTCAATTCATAATATTATTATTGAATGAATGCTGGACCTTTTTGGCGATGTCCATTATTTTCGGGGGAAAAGAATTGTGAAACTAACTGAAGTCAATTGGACAGACAGAAGCCTCCTGGTTTTTAGCAAAAAATATCTAAAAATGTATTCTGAAGACTAGAAATCGACCTACACATCTGTTTCCCGGTATTTTCTACGATATTTAGAGGAAAAACACCACCATTTGTCAATATTTTACTATGTGTTTACCTCAACTTAGACAAATGAATACATACCTATCTTTTTTCAATGCATGCACTTTTAATCTTTGGACAGCGCCTTGTGAATGTGTTAGCATTTAGCCTATAGCTCCATTCGTTCCTATGGCTCCAAACAGGGATGAATTTAGAAGCCACCAATCACTTCCATGTTTTCCATTCTTAAAGACTGTTACATGAGAAGTTACACAAGTAAGTATCGTGGCATGAAATAAAACTTTTGTTTGGAGCCATAGGAAGATGGAGCTAGGCTAAATGCTAACACATTCAAGAAGCGCTTTACAAAGAATAAAAGTGCAGACATTGAAAAAAGATTTAAACATTCATCTAAGGCTGTTTACATTAGAGCATTTGCGGTTTAAAATGGCATTTTAAAATGAAAACGATCCTCGTTTATACTGGCATTTTAAAAAGAATCTTCATCCACAGACTATATACGACCATAAACGCATGAAGCCTGACCAATCACGTAACTAGGCATGAGCATAAAAGTGTAAAATAACTTTACTCTAAGGGTCTATATAACCTGTTCTGAAATGAGTCTATTCAAATTATTATATCGCAATACATATCGCTCGCTATCGCAAGAGGCTGCAATGTATAACGCAATATGGATTTTAGGCCATATCGCCCATCCCTAAGGTCATTAGTAGAGATCCCTATGAACTGAACTAAGTCTGTCAGATAAGAGAGACATACAAAATGTACAGAGCAGTGGGCCTCCAGGAACGAAGTTGGGTTTTACTGTTTGAGTTTACGGTGTAAAAAATAATAATTACACTTTTTTTGCTGCATATGTTTACAAATGTTAGTTTATTTGATGTGCAATGACCCAGCTGTAATAACAGGACTGACACCTGTCTTCTGTCTATATGTGTGAATCTAGAGGAAAAAAACAGGATTTCACTTCTTCATTCACAATTTAATTGTTTCGTGTTTCTTTCAGATGTGAAGAGTGATTCATGTTTGGATATAGAAATAACGTCCTCAACATCAAAAGAGCGACTGACAGCACAAACTCTTTCCTGCATCACCTGTGGAAAGACATTCAGCTCACAGAGACTTTTAGAGAGACATGAGAGAAAACACACAGAACAGAAACTCTTCAACAGATCTGAGATCAGCTTTACTACCTTACAAGAGAAGAAACTTCATTCAGAAGAGCACAGAGAGAAGAAGAAGAAGAAGAAGCAGTTTCACTGTGAGCAGTGTGGGAAGATTTGTGTCTCTTCCTTTAATCTACATGTTCACATGAGGATACACAGTGATGAAAAGCCTTTCAACTGCACTGAATGTGGAAAATGCTTCAGAACCAAACACAATCTTAAAGTTCATCAAAGACTTCATACAGGTGAAAAACCTTTCAAATGCTCTCAGTGTGACAAGACATTTGCTTATTCAGGTCACTTCAAAGCCCATCAGAGAGTTCACACTGGAGAGAAACCTTATGTCTGTAGTTTCTGTGGGAAGAGTTTTCGTGTAAAGGATACCTTACTAAGGCACCAGAGAATTCATACAGGTGAAAAACCTTTCAAAAGTTCTCCTTGTGACAAGACGTTTGCTTATTCAGGTCACTTCAAAGCCCATCAGAGAGTTCATACTGGAGAGAAACCTTATCACTGTAGTGTCTGTGGCAAGAGTTTTAGTCAACGGACTTCATTACTAAATCACAAGAGAATTCATACAGGTGAAAAACCTTTCAAATGCTCTCAGTGTGACAAGACGTTTACTTGTTTAACTAACTTAAAACGCCATCAGAGAGTTCACACTGGAGAGAAACCTCATCACTGTAGTGTCTGTGGGAACAGTTTTAGTGTAAAGTCTGCCTTAATAAAGCACCAGAGAGTTCATACAGGTGAAAAACCTTACAAATGCTCTCAGTGTGACAAGATGTTTACTTCTTCGTCTAACTTAAAATCCCATCAGACAGTTCATACAGGTGAAAAACCTTACAAATGCTCTCAGTGTGACAAGATGTTTACTTCTTCGTTTAACTTAAAATCCCATCAGAGAGTTCATAGTGGAGAAAAACTTTAAGTCTTTCCCCACCAGCTTTTAAAGTTTCTAGAGACGGCATTTTTCATGATTTTCACAAAATTTTAATGTCTTCCTGAAAACGTACAATATATCAAATGAAAAAATAGACCGTCTGCTTTCAAACAAAGGCATTTCATCCTACCTTCATTAGTTATCCTGTAATCAGATAACTAATTAGTTATCTTCATTAGTTTCTTAAAAAACACAAAATGTTGAGCAAAAAGCTGAGATAATTGCATTTTTGTAAAGGACTTTTGATAGAGATCCAATTCAGAGCGATCCAAAAAACATACACGGACATACAGCTGTTTGTCCTAGGGCAATACTTCTGAGTAGTATAAGTTGCGGAAGATCACCACCTGTTGGATAATAGCAGTATTGCGGAAAGCCGGAATTACTCGTCATTGGCAGGGAAGCGTTTTTTTTTTACTACAGCAATGGTGAACAGACCGTGGAAAACCGGAACGTGAATAATAGACTGAGGAGAAGAGCATCTAAATCGCTAACAGAGGGGTTTGTGGTGTGCTGCTTTTATGCTTTTAGGGCCACTTTTAGGCTGTAACTAAACTTAGGGGCTGTTTACACTTGGTATTAAGATGTGTTTTCATCGATCGGATCACAAGTGGACGAGAGAGACACATGACGTTTACACCTGGTATTTAAATCCGTCTCTTTTGTCCACTTTCGACCGCTTCTTTGCTGAATACTATGAGGGGGTGGTCTGTGTGACGGTTGGCGAGTCTCTCTGCTGTCATTCAAACCCGAGCGGGAGTAATTATGACTTTATATGGACGCAAATTAATATTATGTCGGAGTGCACTGCTTGTTTAGCAAGTAAACATGCTGCACAGTGTTTTGTACATGAGTATGTAAGAGCTTTCTTTGAATTTTCAGCGCAATTGATGAAATAGAATCGCGCAACTTTCACACGCTTTCAAAACGAAACTACGGAGATCAGCCGCTTAGTTTTATTAATGAAAGGCTAAAAATAGCGCTGTTCACCAAATGTTCACGCCAGAAGTAAAAAAAGACGTAAAACTTGTGTTTAATACCTCAGATTAGATAAATAGGCGGAGAGAAGGCGGTCGCGTGTGGCTGTTCGAACGCATTCAACCACATGTGCGTTCCGCAACTCCAAAGCGTTCCGATCGAAAGTGGTTTCGACCACCTCTGGATGTGGTTGAAAGTGGTCGAAAGTGGACGAGCTCAAAACGTTTTGAACATCGTTTACACCTGGCATTAACGTCGTCCACTTGTGATCCGATCGACGAAAACACATGTTAATGCCAAGTGTAAACAGCCTCTTATATGAATGCAGGTGAAGGCGGCAATGTGATAAACAAACTGGTTGGGTTTAGGGAAAGGGTGGGTTTAGATGCTCCAACATATCTTTAAAACCATAATTGTTTATGAAACCATTTCTACATTTAAAAAGGTAGGAAATAAAATGCATCTAATTTGACGTATAATGCAAAGAACATTAAAACGTAACCACAGGTCGTATAAGCTTTGGCCGCTCGAGAGCACTACATCCCTATCTGTTGTATTATGGTGCATGCATAAACGAACTATTAGGTTATAATTTTTATATAATCTCTTTTATAAACTCTTTTGTTATGTGTCAAACTCGTTTTTTTTATGTTGTGTGCTATGTGATTTAAGAATTGGTTTCACAGTTTTAATGTCATGGGACCATAATGTCATTTATTGTCCATTAACTTGGCTTGAATAGGAACACACTGAGAAAGAAAGTGTTCAGATTATTCAGTAAATGCTTTGTTCATTTTTACAATGATTATGTCTCCTGCCTTCTGCTATAGGCCTATATGCAAGCATGTCACACTTTCACTGCACAGACACCATATATTGTATAACAAGTTTCTTTCTACTTTATTATTAGTATTTTAATGACAATCACAGTTGATTGTAATGTTGTAAAAACAACGAAGTCATTGTACAGCCACAGTATACAGATGAAAATAAAGCCTTTAAACTTCAACTGCACTTTTCATTTGCTCATTCAAGAGAGAATCAAGGGCATCATTTGCAGTGATTTTTGTGTGAGCATATCAGTGAACACTCCTGACCACTCGTTGAGTTTCACGTCTTTGTAAATGAAAGTTTAATGCATTTTAGGAAGGATTGCTCCAGTGCACCTATACACCCATTGTAGAGGTGGTGGGGTAATACAAAAAAAAAACGAAAATTCTCGGGCCAGCATTATATGTCCAAATTTCAGTCAAAACCGTTCTATTTCATCATAAACAATCTGAAAACAGTCTTTAAGTGTAAAATACCAAACTCGTCCTTTAATCATGACATTTCTAATTAATTTAACTGTTAATAACTATCTAAAGATCATCTTTGCCGCCTCACTCACTGATATGGGCGATTCCACAGTTTCGGTCCTCAAGGGGTGATTTTTTTAGTTCATTGTTTTCTTTAAGATAGATGTAAGAAATAAGTTAATTTTATCCCGCTAAGCCTTGGCATTATCATGTAATGAGACTTTATTTTATTTCCGTCCCCAGAAATTGGGGATGTCAGGGGGAGACAATCAGTGCATTGGGGTTTTTCCTAAGTCATTTCTTTTACTTCCTTTAATAAAATCCTGAATTTTGGTAAAATTCTACTACTAACACTGAAAGTATAATCCACCACAATGCAATGGAAACATATCCACCACAATGCAATGGAAACATTCACTAACGTTCGTAACAATTACATGGAAAAACGATATCTCCGATATCTTCTGTCCAAACAGTTACGAACAAACTATGCATCTAAAGGAAACGGAGATATCGTTTTTCCATGTAATTGTAGCAAAACGCTAAAAACATCTTGTGTGGATTAAATTAAGATATGCGTTGGTAAATGATAAATTGTTAATAAATCAGGATTTTACGGATTTTGACAACTGTGGGTAAGTTTGTGGTTTCTGTCCAAAAGCTTACGAACGTTAAAATGTGCTAAACTTAAAGCAACACTATGTAGTTTCCATGTAAAAATGACTTACAGCTCCCCCATGTGGTTGAAATGCGCAACACTGCCTGGTATTAGACACTGTTCTGCAGGCAGGGGGGGGGGGCTGTGTTTCCTACCCTCCACCGCCACTTTCAGAGTGTGGTTGTAGCAGCTAGGAGGCTGCTCGGGTTACAGCAACAGTACAATTTGTCCAGTTAAAAGTTGTTCTATCACTGAAATAATTTTAGAGACATTATTAAAAGACAAAAAAACTACATAGTGTTGCTTTAAAGTAAACGTGGTTTTGGACAGAAAGCTCTGTTTGATGGCAGCTAGAGGAGGTCGCCAACCACAGAGTCGTGACCCAGTAGCTACCGCTGCTTGAAGAAAGTATCTTTTAAAAATTGGCAGTAGGTCTGAGAGTTGTTTTTTATTTCCATTTTCAACCCAAAAAGGTCCAACTAGCTCATCTTTGATAATACCTGTCTGTGCCTGCCTGTAGTGTAAGAAGATACTTTCTTCAAGCAGTGGTATAAAGTCTGCATCTTTCAAGAAGACTTCACTTCACGCTGGCCAGTAAAGGCCTTAAAGATGAAAACTTGGCCCCCTTCTTCACCTGACTTAAAACCTATTGAGAACTTCTGGGCGCTTCTTAAGCAGGACATTTACAGTGAAGGTAAACCGTACACCTTTCTGAACAGTGTCTGGGAGGCTGTGGTTGCTGCTGCACAAAATGTTGATTCTGACCAGATCAAGAAACTGACTGACTCAGTGAATGGAAGGCATGTGACTGTTATTGAAAAGAAGGGTGGCTATATTGGTCATTGAGTTATTTTTTAGAAATGTTCATTTTTAAATGTATAGTTTGTTTATTATTCTCACTTTAACAGGTGAAAATAAACAAGTGAGATGAGAAAATCTTTGCTTTTCATTTAGTTGCATAATAATTCTGCAATCTAATACTTGCCTTATAATGGTGTACATATAATATTCTCTTAAGAAAGCCAAAACTTCACTTTTACTACATAAATGTTCAGGTTTGAGGGCTTGTTAACATGTTTAATTGTCCAAGAGCCCTGTAGTTGTACAGTAACAACTTGCCTAATAATTGTGCGCACAGTGTATACCTATATATCTCATGATAATAATCAAAATACATAAGTAAAATTAACCATGTAACATATAAACTTACATTTAGATGCACGCACACAATTAAACTATAACTATCTCCAACATAGGATTGATGCAAACTTCTTGTGCATCACTGCCTACTGATTACTGCCACCAACTGAACTTCTTAGCACTTTCCAGCACTTCCTGGAAATATACATTCCGCTAGAGGGGCACTAAGAGCTTGTCTCTATGAAACAAATGATGATTGTAAACAGCATTAAACAGATATATTGTTGTATAAAGTCCTTCTTAAGTTGGTGGCCATTTGTTTATGCTTGGGCCAAGAGTCTGAGTCAAAGGTGAATGGTAAGCATAAAGCCCAATTTATAGTCGCGCGTAAGCTCTACACCGTAGTTAACAGCGTGTCAGTTCTACACGGACTGCAAGCGCCGTAATTGGTCCACCTGAACCCCTCCCGTCAGGTAAAAAAAACTGCGTCATAGGTATTTCCGTTTGCGATGGTAAAAACAAAGTTGAGGAGTGATTTAACTCAAACTGCAACAAAAGTCGCTGTTTATTTACTTCCATCATTGCTGGCCTTCTCAAATCGACACAAGAAGTTGCTGTTTTATCTTTGTTTGTGGGTTAACTTGCCAAGCTTCTTCTACATTGACGGTCACGCTGCTACTGTGGTTACACGCGTGGATACTGCCTACCAGCGGTCTGCGCGTATGTTTGCACGTCGACGCGGACAACAACGCAAAAGTATAAATGAAAACCTGAAAACCGGGGTTGGTGAAACTGAAGGATTGGGATTGGCATGGTTACTTCCTTTCAATATTTTGATGTTCAATTTTTTAAAAGTTAAGTGCTTTGTTTTCCATTTAGGCCCCCAAAAATGTGTATAAATGCAATGTAGGTGTCAGGATCCCATCAACATCATCAGTCCCAAAACTGTACCTGTCTTAGTAGTGGTTGACAGATTTTCCAAGGGGTGCAAACTCATACTCTTGCCCAAACTCCCTTCCACTTTTGAAACCGCAGAAGCCTTCTTCAACCATGTATTTCGCAACTTCAGCATCCCAGAGAATATTGTCTCAGATAGAGGAACCCAATTTATCTCTAAAGTCTGACGACTCTTCTTCAAACTCCTGGGGGTCACTATCAGTTTATCTTTTGGATATCATCCCCAGACTAACAGTCAGATTGAGCTCGGTCGCTTCCTCCGTACTTACTATCACCAGTACCAAGACAGCTGGAGAATATGCCCAACACTCCCTGCCACAATCCAGCACTGGGCTCACCCTTTTCCATTGCTATCTCGATTACCAACCTCCTCTTTTCTCCTGGTCAGGTGAGCCCTCGGCGGTTCCATCTGTGGACCATTGGTTCCATCAGAGTGAGGGGGTTTGAGACTCGGCTTGCGTGAGTCTCCAGCAGGCTGTGCGGAGACATCAAGATCAAGCCAACCAACATCGCTCTGACCCCCCTGAGTACCAACCTGGCCCAAAGGTTTGGCTCTCCACCCAGGATATCCGCCTCCGCCAGCCTTGCCATAAGTAAAGTCCTCGTTTCATCGGCCCCTTTACTGTACAGAGGCAGCTGAATAAAGTCACCTACAGACTCAATTAACCACCCGAATGCAGGATCTCACCTTCCTTTCATGTCTCCCTACTATAATCCTTCACTGACCTGTTTCTCCTTCATCCACAGATCCTGACACCACAGCTGTGTCTCCTTCTCTCGTTCCTGTGGCAGAGGAGCCCATTTACCGAGTCTGCAACATCATGGACACCCGGCGGCGAGGTCCTTGAGTGGAATCCTTAGTGGACTGGGAGGACTACGGCCCAGAGGAATGCTCGTGGGTGCTCATTGAGCACATCTTAGATCCCACTCTCTTCATTCAGTTCCACTTCGATCACCATGATCGTCCGGCACCCAGGCCCGAGGTAGACCTTGCCACCGTATTCCCCCCTCTCAACCGCCGTCAAAAGCCGCCTCGGGAGGAGGGAGTACTGTCAGGATCCCATCACCATCAACATCATCAGTCACCCCTCCAACTCGTTCCCTCTAATTCTAATCACGTACACCTGTTTCCCATCACCATACCCCTTTAATATCTCTCTGCTTCCTTCACTCCTTATCTGGTCTCATCACTTATGGACACCAAGGCTCACTCGTACTACCCACCTTGGACTTACCTTCTCCTCTTTGTTTACCCTCCGGGAGTCTTCTGATCACCTCCTGAAATAGAGACATTGTTATTTTACAGCTATGTGCTATCCGGAAACTTTACATATCCGATTTACTCACATATTGTTTCTCTACTTCAGTGTGTGTTCCAATAAAGTATTATATCACTTACCTTCAGTCTACCTCCTGGCTATGAGTGTGACAGTGGGACTGTAAGTCAGACTTGGTGACTGCAGCACCTGGACTCTACGCTCTGATTTGAAGATCGCTTTCTGCAATAAAGGCTACAGCTAAAAAAAATCCAAGTCTTCTGGTCTTCGCTAAAAAGGTTTCCAAAACTTTTTCATAATGTTGGAATAAGAAGTTTAAAGAATGTCATGAACATCCCAAAATACCTTTGTTTAAATATATCTTATTAATGTTTTGTTTTATAATGGTAGGCAGGCTGGATCTTTAAAAGTCTTATTTTAAGGTTTAACAGCTAAAGTAAACATATCACAAATGTTGCATTTTGGTCTGGTTTTGTTTTCACAGTGAACAGATTTTGATGATTTATGTTTTTTTACTACCTAAAGAAAATGTACTAATTAGGTATTTTACAACATTTATAAAACGTCCTTTTTTCGTTATTTAGGGTTTTTTTTTTTTTAAGTTTTCAAAATGTTGTACTGCAACATTACCTAATTACAATGAAAATACAACGTTGTGAAAAGTTTGTAAAAAATTTTATTTTTAATTTGACCATATCTCTTTGTCCCCTGCTGAAAAAAAACAATAAAACCATTACAGGAAATTTATTGGGATTTTTATTGGTTCTTATGGAATATGGCCCAAAACACACTACAGTGTATTGATTTTTGTTGGTTTCTAATGGTATTGGTTCTATTGGTTCTAATGGGATATGACCATAAAACATGGTTTTAATGGTAAAAGCTAATGGTTCCTATTGGTATTTCAATGGAAACCATTAGAATTTTCTGTAATGGTTTTATTGTTTTTTCAGCTGGCTCCTACGATGCCCTATCTTTTTAACTTTAAAAGCTTGATGTTCTGTCTTCATTCTTTAGCCATTATTTTCCCACCCCTTCTTTTCATTTAGTTTACTTTATAAATTACTTGATACAATAGTTTGTGATGTTTTCTGGCCATAATTGAGACGCGTAGCTACAATTGTTTTACTAAATCCATTGTAAAGCAGTGAGCGTCTTCTCTCTCCAGTACAGCAGGAGGCGCTGCAGCTCTTTAGTCCGCAGATAAACTCACTAAAGAAAGAAAGTAAGAGCGCGCGTTTGATGTGTTTGTGTATCCTCAGTGTTTTTCCTCTCTTGCGTGTTTCATTGAGTGTAAACAGAGTCTTGTCTCTGTGTATTTAAGTGTTGAGACGTTTATGATGAGATGTGCTGTAAATGAGTAGGAACTGATCTGTCCATGCTGGATATATTGATGATTTCATCACAGAAATCTCTCAGCTGAAGAAAGAGGTGGCGTTACTGGAGACAATGCTGAGGTCAAGAGAAGATTTAACAATGCATCGAGAGGTTTGTACAGCTTACATCATTTAACTGAATCAGACAACATCAAATCATTTCTGATCTTACTGTCTGTGTGTGTTGTGTTGTCAGGATGTGGATTGTTGTGAATCTTCAGTGTATGTGACTGATGATGGGAGTCTGGATTCAGTGTGGATGAGCAGAGATCAGAGCCGCACACCACAGACACTGCTGGACTCTAAACTCTCTGAAGAGAAATCCAGACACACACAGGACTCCGATCTCAGTCTGACTTTACTCTGTTATACTGAGTCAAAGCTCACAGACACTCATGACACTACAGTGTGTGACAGTAAACAGAGCTTACAGGAGGATCAAACCTCCACAGTGTCTCTGGATTCTGTCTGTAGCGCTGGAGAACAGCAGCAGATCCTGCAGACCAAACTGAAGATGTGTTCAGTTAAACTCATCGACTGCACGAACCTCATGATGAAGATTAAAACTGAGCCCACAGAAATCAAAACTGAGCCCACAGAAATCAAAACTGAACCCACCGAAATCAAAACTGAACCCACCGAAATCAAAACTGAACCCACCGAAATCAAAACTGAACCCACCGAAATCAAAACTGAACCCACCGAAATCAAAACTGAACCCACAGAAACCCAAACTGAACCCACAGAAACCAAAACTGAACCCACAGAAACGAAAACTGAACCCACAGAAACGAAAACTGAACCCACAGAAACGAAAACTGAACCCACAGAAACGAAAACTGAACCCACAGAAACGAAAACTGAACCCACAGAAATCAAAACTGAACCCACAGAAATCAAAACTGAACCCACAGAAATCAAAACTGAACCCACAGAAGAGGAAGATTGCACTGATGAAGATGATCATTTTATTCCATCGGGTATGTCTCCTTAATTATTGTTGTGGTTTTTAACATTTTTAACTCATGTGAGCACATGTTTTGGGTTTTCAGTCACAAACTTATTAATTAAAAGACCAAAAAATATATGTACTAAAATGTTATAGGATTATTGAGCAACAGGCATGTAGGCTTAAATGTTTAGTTCACCCCAAAATGATAATTTGATCATAAATCACTTACTCCTGTGTCGTCCTAATACCACAAGTGCTTTGATTCTCTTCAGAACATATCTTTAGATTTGGGACACATCTATTGTAAATGATACTTAAACAGCCCGTATATGCATAATTTTTGCCAGCGTATTCTGTAGCTGTGTCTGAAACCGCTCCCTATCCACTATATAGTGCACTATATCGGGTGTCTGCAATTTTGTTGTGGTGTCCGAAACCTGAGTGAACAACTTCATTCCCTACATTCATTCACTACTTTTTACCTACAATGCACTCTGATTTTGAGGGTACATTCGATGTACACTCGTTCACTCATATTTCCCATGATGCAACGGGAGACGAACAAGTAACTTGAATCAGCTGAAGGATACTGACAGTAAACACCAAACATTTTCTTGTTGTCAGTTATTTTCTACTTTTTGAAAATAAACAAATGAAAAATAATTGCGTTATCTTTTATTTAAAATCGAATACACATTTTTATTAAACAATAAATAAACAGCAGTAAATAAATATTATAAACAGTCGTTTTGTTCTCTTTATTATCAACGAATACAATAAACATGACAAATGTGAAAAACAGTAAGAAAGTAAACTTTACCATTTCACAGCACAATCAATAAAGCCACACAGGTGTTTTTGATGAATCTCTGCGACAGCTCTCTGACGCATGATATTTGCGTCAGTGTCCGAAACCCTCACTGATTTTCATTTGCTTCTTCCCAATATAGTGGACTCAACTGTCATTCCCCATATAGGGAATAGTGAATGAGTGAACGAGGGAACGGTTTCAGACACAGCTCGTGTCTGTACGCTGGCAACTCTGTAAGCGGGTGACATCATCAGCATGCGCCATAGTCTAGCCATGAGCACGCTCTGAACAACCAAGGTGGGGTTAAAGGTTAAATAAAAACGTTTGTTTTCTTTTCTTTCAGCACAAAAGTGTTCTCGTCAATTCATAATATTATTATTGATTGAATGCTGGACCTTTTTGGCGATGTCCATTATTTTCGGGGGAAAAGAATTGTGAAACTAACTGAAGTCAATTGGACAGACAGAAGCCTCCTGGTTTTTAGCAAAAAATATCTAAAAATGTATTCTGAAGACTAGAAATCGACCTACACATCTGTTTCCCGGTATTTTCTATGATATTTAGAGGAAAAACACCACCATTTGTCAATATTTTACTATGTGTTTACCTCAACTTAGACAAATGAATACATACCTATCTTTTTTCAATGCATGCACTTTTAATCTTTGGACAGCGCCTTGTGAATGTGTTAGCATTTAGCCTATAGCTCCATTCATTCCTATGGCTCCAAACAGGGATGAATTTAGAAGCCACCAATCACTTCCATGTTTTCCATTCTTAAAGACTGTTACATGAGAAGTTACACAAGTAAGTATCGTGGCATGAAATAAAACTTTTGTTTGGAGCCATAGGAAGATGGAGCTAGGCTAAATGCTAACACATTCAAGAAGCGCTTTACAAAGAATAAAAGTGCAGACATTGAAAAAAGATTTAAACATTAATCTAAGGCCCTGTTTACATTAGAGCATTTGCGTTTTAAAAGGGCATTTTAAAATGAAAACGATCCTCGTTTATACTGGCATTTTAAAAAGAATCTTCATCCACAGACTATATACGACCATAAACGCATGAAGCCTGACCAATCACGTAACTAGGCATGAGCATAAAAGTGTAAAATAACTTTACTCTAATAATAGGGCTTATTTGCAAACACCGGAAGTCGCTAGCCGCGGCCATCTTGTTCACATGACATCTGTCCTGCCCCTAGCCGCACGTAGATTTGAGTCAAGGGGAGCAGTAGCCTAATGGCTTAATCTCGTCTGTATTAAGAGAAGATGAGCTTGATTATTGTGGAATAATATCAAATAGACCCAATAGCCTTAAGTAAAGATCCGTCCTTATTGCCAGCCGTAACTTATCCGGATATTTATAACTATATCGTCCATACAGTATCCGCATTCATCATACAAGCACTGAAGGGCCGTTCACACTATAACGATAACTATATCGTCGTCCACATCACCAAACAATACGTTTATGCTAATTCGCTCACGGCACTCGCGCAAATCACTTGCCTTTAATATTGCTTGTAATAAAAACTTTTGCAGATGTCCTCAACATGCTGCGTGCTGAAATAAATCCAGCGTGTCATAAGCAGCTGCGCTTTTCTCTGTCTTACGTGCTCCCGCTCTCGCATCTGTCCTAAGTTAAGTCTAAACATAAACTAAAGTAGTAATCCTTACTTATTTGTTCAGTTTTATACGTTTCATGCAAGCTGAGGCAAACTATTCCTTTTGTTTAAAATATGACCCGCTGCATCTTGGCTCCTCTCTCACTCTCGCCCATGTGCAGAGAGCTGCGCTCTGTCCGAAGTCAGATCACTAGGTAGTAATCCTGTTTATGATATGCATTTCAAAGAGTTGTAGCAATACATCCCTCGTGTTTAAAATATAAATCTCTGAGAGTTTTTTTCCCCAGCTTGGCAAGCTGAGCGGACGTGATGTGGGGGCGTGGCAGCATCAACAATCCCATTTTTAAATTCGACGTTTGAGGGTGTGACTTAATTTCGATCGTGACACCCTTAAACAGGACACAGCACTGGTACAGTCTTAGCTTGGTGTTGGTGCTGTACTGGGCAGACATCCAGATGTTGTTTAGTCTCTGTAAGGTGTTTCGAGCCTTGCTGAGTCGACTTGTGATTTCGTTACCTGCTCCTCCATCATGACAGGCAATACTGCCCAGGACCAGGTATGTGAAATGGTTGGTCATGGGTAGATTTGTGCCTTCTATTTGTATTTGGGAGGGGTTTGGGATGTTTAGCAACATCAACTCTGTCTTCATCTGGTTGATCTTAAGACCTGTTTGCTGTGCAAAGTTGTTTAGACGACTGGTTTTCTCTTGCATATGTTGATGGGTGTGTGATACCAAAACCACTTCATCAGCAAAGTCCAGATCTTCCAATTGGGAGAACAGAGTCCATCTGATGCCTGTTGGTTGGTCTTTATTGATTCTCCACATCACCCAATCTATGACCACATTAAACAGCACTGCAGCTTTGTCTCACTCTCGTCTTGACTGCAAAATTGATGTGGCTGCTTCAACTTGGCATGTAAAGTTGCTATAGAAGCTCTTGATGAGAAGAACCATTTTTCAAGGGTTTGATGGCCGCAATGTTTTCTTCTTTCTCTGGTGGTTCCATGTTAATATCTAGCTCAGCGTCAGCTTCTACTGTAGGTGGTGGTCTATTAAGGATTTCAGTGAAGTACTCTGCCCATCGATTTTCTATTTCTGTTTTGGATGAAATAAGTCGGCCCTGTTTATTTGTAATTGGGGCATCGGTGTTACGAGGATACTTTCCACAGATCTTTTTGGTGATCCAGTACACAATCCCTTGCACACCTTGTTGGGCTGGATCTTCTGCTTGTTTGACAAGATCTTCCACCTATGCCCTCTTGTCTGCTTTTACCTTTTTCTTTACAATTCTGTCTACTTCCCTGTATTCCGATTTGTAATTCTCTTGCAGCCTCTCGGACTTTGTTTTAAGTATCTTTTTTATTAGGTCTCTTTGGTTTTCAATGGATTGTCAGTTTTTATCCATTCGTTCTTTTTATGTTTTGTTGTTCCCAGACAAGCTTCGCTGGTTTCTAAATATGTTCACTTGATTTGTTCCCACTTGTTATTGATTGGATTAGTATCTGGTTGCGTGAGGTCCTCATTCATGTCGGTCAGAGCTTGGAACATATTATTTAACTTCAGGATGAAGGCAGTTTTAATTTTGGGGTCACATAGTATCCCTACATGGAGATGTTGCCGGTTCATTTCTTTTTGTCCTGATCTCCTTAATTTGAGCTTCAGGACCGCTGTTACCAGATGGTGGTCACTATTGACATCCGCTCCTCTCCTTACTCTGACATTCAGAAGTAATGTCAGTTGCCATTTATCATAAGGTGGTCTATCTGGTTCTTGTCTTTTCCGTTGGGGGAGCACCAGGTTTATGTATGTCATGGTGTGGAGAGAGAGTTCCTCATATGAAAAGGTCATATGAGGTACAAAGTTTTACTAGCCGTTTTCCATTCTCATACATGGATCCAAATCCTTCACTCCCCATTGCTCGGTTGTAGTATGTTTTATCGCTCCCAACTTTTGCATTCAGGTCACCAATAACGTTTTTTAGATTGTGTCGTAATGCCGCTTCCAGTTCAGCTTGCAATTGTTCATAAAAGGCATCTTTTTCTTCGTCATCGCTGTCATTTGTTGGGGCGTAACACTGGAGTATGGTGGTGTTAATGTGTTTCCCTTTCATCCTTACTTTCATGAGTCTGCTGTTGATAGGTTTCCACTCCATGAGGCACTTCTCTATACCTTTCTTAAGGATGATAGCTACCCCTTCGTGGTTTTGGTTGTCATCTCTACAAAAGTAAAGTACTGTCACCCCCTTGTTGGTCCTCTGTCTGCCCGATCCTGTCCATCTGCTCTCAGTGATGCCCAGTATTTGCAGATTTTAACGCCTCGTTTGAGATGTAACTTGGGCTGTTTTTCCTTGTACATTCCAGAAACAAATCTTGGTCTTAATTTTGGCGTTCAGGACTTCCAACTTCCTGTCAGTAGCTTCCTTTCGGCTTTCACTACTGCCAATCATAAAAGTATCATTCGATGACCTTGAAAGCCCATCCCACACAGTAGTGTTAATTTCCCCTGTTGGTGTTTTTGTAACAAAACTTTTTTACAGTACTGGGTTGTTAGCCCTGTGACCAACCCCCAACCTGGAGGGCCAGAGGATCACTCTTTGTCTGCCTCCACCCTTCAACCTGTCCAGCTTGGGTGACCCTGCAAGGAGACTGTGCTCCCATTGGCATAGCTCTAGGGGTCACTGAGGCACGCAAGCCCCCCGACCTCGGCAAGGTCTCGATCCTCCGGGGGCAACCAGGTTTTTTTTTGCTTCTGATCAAGGCTTCTGATTGGCCAGTGTAGCTTTACGGTTAGGGTTATATCACCGCATGCTGGTGTGGCATGCTCTTGACAGTGCGTGATCACGTGTTTTAGTGTGTTCATGTAGGCAGAGATTTCATTTAAACCGAGCACGTGTGGAGGGGATTTTTTTACCGCAGGAGGAAAAACCCTGGTTATAAAAATATCCGCGTCCGTGTGGACTAGGCCTATATGTGTGAATCTAGAAAAAGATACAGAATCTTAATTCTTCATCCTCCTTTGTGTAAATAAGAGTGAAATTTAATTGTTTCATGTTTCTTTTCAGATGTGAAGAGTGATTCATGTTTGGATATAGAAATAACTTCCTCAACATCAAAAGAGCGACTGACAGCACAAACTCGGTCCTGCATCACCTGTGGAAAGACATTCAGCTCACAGAGACATTTAGAGAGACATGAGAGAAAACACACAGAACAGAAACTCTTCACCAGATCTGAGATCAGCTTTACTACCTTACAAGAGAAGAAACTTCATTCAGAAGACCACAGAGAGAAGAAGAAGCAGCAGCAGCAGTTTCACTGTGAGCAGTGTGGGAGGATTTGTGTCTCTTCCTCTGATCTAAATGTTCACATGAGGACACACAGTGATGAAAAGCCTTTCAACTGCACTGAATGTGGAAATTACTTCAGAACCAAACACAATCTTAAAGCTCATCAGAGAGTTCACACAGGAGAAAAAAACGTACGAGTGTCCTCACTGTGAGAAGAGATTTAGCTGTAAACGTGGTCTGAAGACACATGTGCTTTCACACACCAATGAGAGACCGTATCAGTGCAGTGAATGTGACAAAACCTTTAGGGATTCAGGTTCATTAAAAAGACACCAGAATATTCACTTTAAAGAGGAACTCTATCAGTGTTCACACTGTGATAAACGGTTCTGCCATAAATATCAGCTGATAAAACATGAGACATTTCACACTGGAGAAACTTATTACTGTAGTGTCTGTGGAAAGAGTTTTAATCGACATGAAAGTTTAGTGATACACCTGACAATTCATACAGGTGACAAACCTTTCAAATGCTCTCAGTGTGACAAGACGTTTACTTGTTCATCTTCCTTAAAAGTCCATCAGAGAGTTCATACTGGAGAGAAACCTTATCACTGTAGTGTCTGTGGGAAGAGTTTTAGTCTAAAGTCTACCTTACTAAAGCACCAGACACTTCATACAGGTGAAAAACCTTTCAAATGCTCTCAGTGTGACAAGACATTTGCTCATTCAGGTAATTTAAAAGCCCATCAGAGAGTTCACACTGGAGAGAAACCTTATCACTGTAGTGTCTGTGGGAAGAGCTTCTCTAGTTCATCTCGATTAAGAGTTCATCAGAGAGTTCATACTGGAGTAAAACATCATCACTGTAGTGTCTGTGGGAAGAGTTTTAATCAACATGACAGTTTAGTGACACACCTGAGAATTCATACAGGTGAAAAACCTTTCAAATGCTCTCAGTGTGACAAGACGTTTAATTCTTCATATTCCTTAAAAGTCCATCAGAGAGTTCATACTGGAGAGAAACCTTATCACTGTAGTGTCTGTGGGAAGAACTTTTCTGATTCATCTCAATCAAGAGTTCATCAGAGAATTCATACTGGAGAGAAACCTTATCACTGTAGTGTCTGTGGGAAGAGTTTTAATCGACATGACAGTTTAGTAACACACCTGAGAATTCATACAGGTGAAAAACCTTTCAAATGCTCTCAGTGTGACAAGACGTTTGCTCATTCAGGTAATTTAAAAGCCCATCAGAGAGTTCACACTAAAGAGAAACCGTAACACTGTAATGTGCTTGTCTTTTTCTGCTCCGGGTGGATAGCTTTAATATCTGAATGAAGATGCATGTTGAGGCACGTCAACCTCATGCGGAGCTGCATAGATGGACTGACAACTGGAATTTAAGTAATGTGAGATCAGACTGCTTGTTATAATTTCGAATGGCTCTCGCGGCACAATGATGTAACCCACCAGCTGGTCTGTGCAGCGCTGCATAAAGTTAAGAACATGGGGGCCCCCTAGTGGTGCGGGTCCCTACACAGCTCGCGTAGCCTGTGTATAGGGAGGATCGGCTCTGATCATCAATTTAAACTTATCTTGTAATGAAATAAAATGCTGTATGTGTATAACTCTGCCTCACATGGGCACTCTGGTAACTTAACAGTCGCATGAAAGTCCATGACATGTGAGAATGCAGGTTTTATTATTTTTCTAGTTGTTCACCTCGCTTTCCAAGACATTGACACACCGTTTGTTGTAATTATATCCAAGAAGCACACAAAAAGCACCTTTCCCGTCATCACCTCACCTTAGACCTGCAGCATACTTTCAGCAAAGATGCTTATATTATAGAGATGGCAACCCTTCATCAGAAAACATGCAACAGTCAACTTGGCTAGCATGTAGCGCCCCAGCCAGTCAATGATCAGTGTTATATGTTGCGGGCGTTCAGAGTGTAACGACAGCCAGTTACCGTTTACAGTTTCTTGCCAGAATATAAGATTACATTTTAATCTGTTCATTAAAAATGGCTTCTGGTCTTCTTCCCTGTATATAGCAGCGTTGCTATGCTAATCTTGTAGGCTTTCTTGAAGAGGGTCTTTGCTTTCAGTATCCTAACTGTATTTGCATTTTCTGTATCAGACCCTCTCAGATCCACTGCGGATGCGATTTCGTGCGTTGGCAGCCAGCCTAGTCTCTCATGGTGGTAAAAAGCCCAGGTGTGTGTTTGTCATCCAGCATCGTTGTGATCATGGCTAGTTTAACTTTTTTCTCCAGCTGTATGTGTTTTGCACAGGTGCCGCACACGTGTATGATCCTGCTTATTCTACAATCGTTAAACTTCATCGATTTAATTCTTATTGACAATTATTTGAATATCAATTTATTGTTAACATCCCTAGAACATGCCATTTTCACCGGATGCATCCTGGACAGAATTTCTGGTGCGTACCCAGGAAGTCGCATTGGTCGACCATATACATCATCAAGGTTTACTATTTCAGGTTCTATTTCAAAAAAGCAACATTTACATTTCAAGGTAAGAATGAAACTACAGTGATTGTATGTCTAAAGAGGAATAAATTTGAATTTTATAATGTATTTAACTGAAATGTGAGAAGTTGAGAACCTTGATGAAATATGCGATCGACTTCCCGGGGACACACCCGAAATCCTGTCCAGGACGCGTCCGGCGAAAATGATACGTATGGCCACCCTACCTAGAACAAACATACAAATGAAATGTAGCCATGTATTATTTGTAGTAAACAAATGGGCAGTCAATCAGCTTTGCATGTTTATTTTTTATAAGGAAGAATAAGTAAACCTGACTATAAATTTAGGTCCTATAAATAAAGCTCCTGACTATAAAATGAAGGTGGGGCAAATTCTGAGTCCTATCATAGGCTGTACGACTTACCTATGACTAACTGCTAGTGGTGTAAGTTTTACATTTACAGTGAACACATGCAGAACACCGAGCTGTAGTTCTGCGTAGCCTGACGCAAAAATTTTAACAGTGCGTCAGATCTACGCGGGCCGCAAGTGCTGTGATTGGTCTACCACAGGGTTCCCCAAATCTTAGCCTGGAGGGCCAGAGCACTGCAGAGATTAGCTCCAACCCTGATCAAACACACCTGAGCAAGCTAATCAAGGTCTTCACTAGATCACTAGAAAATCACAGGTGGGTAAGTTTGATTAGGGTTGGACCTAAACTCTGTAGTGCTCCGGCCCTCCAGGGTAAGATTTGGGGAACCCTGGTCTACCAGAACCCCTCCCGTCAGGTAAAAAAACCTGTTATAGGTATTTCCGTTTGTGACGGTGAAAACAAAGATGAGCCAAGTTGAGGAGTGAATTAAGTCAAACTGCATCAAAAATCGTTGTTTATTTACTTCCATCATTGCTGGTATTCTCAAATTATACACAACAAGTTGCCGTTTCTTTTTCGTTTGTGGGTTAACTTACAAGGCTTTTCTTTGACGTTCGCCCTGCTACTGTGGTTACACGCGTGGTTACTGCCTATCAGTGGTTTGCGCGTGTGTTTGCACGTCGACGCAGACGACGGCGCAAAAGTATAAATGAAAACCGATGTGGAACCTACGCCGTCGCGGCTACGCCGTAGGACCTACGCACAACTTTATCGAGCCCTTAATGCTGATAAATTGGCCACAACCCTTTAAATGCTCTATTAAACCACCTATTGGTTGTTTGATTGTTGCACATCTTTATATCTGGCTTGTCAGGGCAAAGATATTTGACGTCCATCTTCTCAATGATTGCAAAACCCACACTTAAAAGTACCTTTTAACTCTCTATGAAGCCAAGTAGTCTGTTTTTTGGCAAGAAGATGGCTAGGTACTAATTTATCTCGTAGTGTTGGGGCCCGCTTAAAACTAATTTTTGGAAAATCAGAAAACACTTCATTGAGAACAGGGTCACTCTTGATGAGATTCCAATTTGATTGTATAATCCTTTTTTCTGGGACGAAATACCCAAACATACAAAATCCAATATAAGAAGAAAACAAGGAGAGGCAGAAAGGGGTCAAGGACAACAACAATTGAAACCACAACCATGGAATCTCAGGGACCGGAACCAGAGCAGACGGTGGTTGGCAGGAAGATGGCTAGGTACTAATTTATCTCGTAGTGTTGGGGCCCTCTTAAAACTAATTTTTGGAAAATCAGAAAACACTTCATTGAGAACAGGGTCACTCTTGATGAGATTCCAATTTGATTGTATAATCCTTTTTTTTTTTGGACGAAATACCCAAACATACAAAATCCAATATAAGAAGAAGAAAACAAGGAGAGGCAAAAAGCGGTCAAGGACAACAACAATTGAAACCACAACCATGGAATCTCAGGTTGTTTTCACATATGTTGGTGCGCACCGTGGTGCGGCCTCGGAGCGCACCAAAATACATTGTATCATTTTTCAGTTAGTGCGGTCCATGTTCACATATATATATTTTTCACTTTACTCGAAATACCGCACCGTACTCCATGTGACAACGGTCAGCGCTGTGATTGATCTCTGACAGCTCTTACCGTCTCATGACCACCCCCACGTTTCCACGACAACCAGCCTGACAGGGAGAGCGCAGCTATCAAGATGTGGAGATAAACGATGCACGTCTTTGCAAAGTTTCTTTGCTTTAACGCGAAATTGTGTAGCTGTTCTATTAAAGCCTTTCTCACGGAGCCGTTTGCTAAAAAGCTCGTATTGTCACTATTTGTGTGTGGAGGACAGCTATGCATTTATAAAATCATCAGCTCAAACGTAAAGGAGACAGCGAATCTCTCTGCAACGGACCAGATTGGCTTGTTTGATGTTAACCCACAATATAACACCCGGCTCACGTCACAACGGAAGCCCAGTGGCTCAAACATGTGGAGAACTTCCTGTATTTGGTTCGGTCCGAGGTCCGGCAGTGTTCACACCACAGGTGGGTCGCCCCAGAGTTCGGCAACAGCCGCTCCGAGACCACCTGTTTAGAGCGGTCTCGGAGCGGCCGTTTAGTGCGCACCCGAGTGCGGCTGTTGTGTTCACACTGACCCAAACGCACCGTACTCGGAGCGACACGTCATTTGGGCCGACCTAAACAGTGTATATGTGAAAACACCCTCAGGGACCGGAACAAGAGCAGACGGTAATTAATTTATCCAAAACATCTCTTGCCCCTGACTGTGTCAGTGTGTTATCTAAAGGACTCTCTTTCTCTGCTACTCACCACACGACTTTGTTTAATACCAAAATAGCTCTATTTAGATTTTATCTAAGTCTTCACCTTAAAGTTTGGTATCATCAAAATAACCAGAGAAATGAAAGCATAGCACAAAGATATTCCTTTAGACCAAAATCACACTTCTCGCCTCCAGTTTCAAATGTGACTCTGACTGCCTTTACCAAAAAGGTGGACTTTGATATTGAAAGACTGTTCTTATCGTCAAATCAGAAAAGAAGGGAGAACTTGACTAAATCTCAAAAATTGACAATAGATAATTTGGCTAATAATGAGTCTGTTATCATAAAACCTGCAGATAAAGGGGGAGCCGTTGTAGTAATGGACAGAGACAAATATGTTGAAGAAGCCCTACGACAACTGGAAAATAAAGATTACTACCAACAACATGCTGTTCAATCCATTAGACAACACAAGAGATAAATTGAAAGATCTGTTGCTCACAGCAAAGGACACTGGATGGATCTCAAAACAGGAGCATGATTTTCTTTTATGTGAACATCCTACCCACCTTCTATATGCTCCCTAAGGTCCATAAGTCTCTTGAATCCCCTCCGGGCAGGCCAATCATCCAATGGGTCTCTCACAGAGCCAGCATTGCAATTCATAGACTTCCACATTAAGCCATTAGCTCAACAACTTCCCTCCTATATACAGGATACCACACATGTGTTGAAGGTCTTAAGCGACATGAGAGTTCCAGACAACTGCTTCCTAGTTACACTGGATGTTGAATCTCTTTACACAAATATTGCTCATGATGGTTTAAAAGCTTTACAACATTTTCTGATGAACAGACCCATAGACTCTTTGCCTCCCTCCGAATTTATCATCCAGCTTACTGAATGGACACTTAAGAACAATGTCTTCCTTTTCCAAGACCGACTATTTATTCAGGTTCGGGGCACTGCAATGGGTGCATGTTTTGCCCCTAACTATGCTAACCTTTTTTTAGGTTTGTGGGAGAGGGATTTTGTCCATTCAAATAGATATAGTGACAAGATCAAATGGTGGGGGAGGTACATTGATGATATTCTTCTGATATGGGATGGTTCCTATGATGAATTGTTACAATTTCATGATTACTTGAATAACAATGATAGGAATATAAAATTATGTATGGAACATTCAAAAACGACTATTAACTTTCTAGATCTAACCATATTCATTGGCAATGATGGCAAGCTCCATACTACAGTTTACCGTAAGACAACAGATAGAAACACTATGCAGACAGTTTCCATCCAAATTGGCTAAAAAATAATATACCTTTTGACCAGTTCCAACGCTTGAGACGTATCTGTGATACTGAATTGGAATTTGAAGCGCAAGCCAAAGTTATGTCTAGTCGATTTTTGGAAAAAGGATATCATTCAGAAATTGTACATAGTGCCTAAAGGAAGTGACTTGAAAGGACTAGTCCTGCCAAGGAAGTATCCTTGACATTGGGAAACAGCTATTATTTATCCCTCCAAGAACCACTCACGTGCACTTTTGTTTATGATAAGATTATTAAGGAGCGCGTGACGCACCGTTCTAATGCTGGTGAATGATCTCAGCTTCAGAGTGGATATTTGACGAGCTCCCTGAGCTCTGCTTTAATACAGTTTTCAGATATTTCTCATCGTGATTGTTTATATGCCTTTAAAACCCGCATTTTGAGGAGCTGAACGACTGGTTGGGATGACGCGCGGGTATTTTCGTTTATTATAGCTCAAATGAGCACGTGACGTGATATTCTTTTATGCTGCTGAATGATCTCCGTTTCAACGCAGTAAGTAATGAGCTAACTTACCTGATATCTGCTGTAGTCCACTTAGCTGACATTTCTCGTTGTGAATGTTGTAAATCCCTCATTTTAAAGCGTTGAACCAACTTCATGTTGCCATGACACGCGCGTCCTAACTACGGCACGTGCACAGACGCTTGTCTGGCAATTTTACGGGTATTTTCTGGGACCAGAGGTCTGTGTGAATGAGGTTTATGTATATGCATGTCCTATGTCACTCAGGTGTTTCTAATCACCACATGTAAAAGAGATAATTGTTTGTTTGGAGTACATACCCTGAAGAAGGCTGTTCTGTGCCGCTATGCGTGGGTTGTTTTCCATACCCCATGTATTTTTAAACTTTCTAATATGAAGTAGCCAGTTTAATAAAGGCTTTTTAAATTTTTTATTGAAGAAGAGTGCCTTGGATTCATCTTTTTAGTAAATACGATTTATTTAATATTTTTAGGACAGCAATGCTTCAATTTAAAAAAAAAACTAATAGACTTTACCTAAATGATTAAAATAAATCTAACTTTAAAAAAAAATAATGAAGTAACATTTACTTAATTATTTAAAATATGTTTTTCATGCATTATTAAGTAAATTTGATTTGATTTTAGTAGGTAAGTTTTACTTAAAAAGCAGTACATTTTACTTAAAAAAAGAGGATTTTTTAAAGTATATTTTACAAGTTGTTTTTTTTAGTACAGAAAGGATGGTCAGTGTAACGCTTAAATAAAATAAATAAGAAATAAAATAAATGAATTTAATTTTTATAATGATAGTGTTAATTATAATGTTCACCATATTAATTTAAAAATATTCTTCACATAATATAATATCATATTTCATATAGCCTAACATTTGCTGAAAGTAGGCGAATTATGAACATTTAAACTACAATATTTTTCTGTCCATGCTCAAGGATATAGTTTCTACTCAGCAGGAGTTCTTCACAACCTGCAAACATTTGTAAACACTAACATATTCCCAGTTTGGTTTTTAGAAAATGTAATACTTATTGGCAAGTTCACGGTTGCAGCAGCGATTAATCAAAGTAAACGTGCAAGGACAATTAATGAGTTTGGCTATGGATGCTTTGGAAGTTCTTCATTAAACAGTTGATCAAAAATACATGCATGTGTGCATATTTATATATACAAAGTTGTTATACACAGTTCACACACATTTATGATGTACACAAAATTTTTTATTCTGCAATAGATTAATCGTGATTAATCGTTGTGTCAGCCCTTATCTGTTCACTACAAAACCAGACTAAAATACATTTGTGAGACCTTTTGTTTAGGTGTAAAAATAATGTAATCATAATGTTGAAATAAAAGTTTAAAGGACATCATGACCACACCAAAATACGATCAGTGTATACATTGGTTTAAATGTATCTCAGCTTTATTAATGGTTGGCAGGGCTGGATTGGTAAATGGGCTACACCTATTGTATGGTCAAGATGTTCTTTAAAAGTCTTATTCCAAGGTTTAACAGCTAAACAAAATGTCTTACAAATGTTGCATTTTGGTCTGTTTTTGTTTTCGCAGTGAACAGTGATTTATGTTTTTTACTACCTAAAGAAAAAGTGCCAATTAGGTATTTTACAATGTTTATAAAATGTCCTTTTTGTTTTTATTTAGGGTGTTTAAAGTTTTTAAAATTTTGTACTGCAACATTACCTAATTACAATGAAAATACAACGTTGTGAAAGTTTGTGATGTATTTTTAATCTCTTTGTCATACGATGTCCTATCTTTTTAACTTTATAATTTAGCAATTATTTTCCCACCAATTCTTTTCATTTACCGGTAGTCATTACTTTAATAGTTTGTGATGATTTCTGCCCATAATTGAGACGCATACTTGTTTTACTTAATCCATTGTAAAGCATTGAGCGTCTTCTCTCTCCAGTACAGCAGGAGGCGCTGCAGCTTTTTAATCCGCAGATAAACTCACTAAAGAAAGAAAGAAAGAAAGTGCGCGTGTGATGTGTTTGGGTATCCTCAGTGTTTTTCTCTCTTGCGCGTTTCATTGAGTGTAAACAGAGTCTTGTCTCTGTGTATTTTAGTGTTGAGACATTGACGGTGAGATGTGCTGTGCTGTAAATGAGTAGGAACTGAAAAAGAAAGAGATGGCGTTACTGGGGACAAAGCTTAGGCCAAGAGGAGATTTAGCAATGGATCGAGAGGTTTGTACAGCTTAAACATAATTTACCTGAATCAGACAACATCAGATCATTTCTAATCTTACTGTCTGTCTGTGTGTGTTGTCAGGATGTGGATTGTTGTGAATCTTCAGTGTATGTGACTGATGATGTGAGTCTGGATTCAGTGTGGATGAGCAGAGATCAGAGCCGCACACCACAGACACTGCTGGACTCTAAACTCTCTGAAGAGAAATCCAGACACACACAGGACTCCGATCTCAGTCTGACTTTACTCTGTTATACTGAGTCAAAGCTCACAGACACTCAGGACACTACAGTGTGTGACAGTAAACAGAGCTTACAGGAGGATCAAACCTCCACAGAGTCTCTGGATTCTGTCTGTAACGCTGGAGAACAGCAGCAGATCCTGCAGACCAAACTGAAGATGTGTTCAGTTAAACTCATCGACTGCATGAACCTCATGATGAAGATTAAAACTGAACCCACAGAAAATAAAATTGAACCCACAGAAAATAAAATTGAACCCACAGAAATGAAAATTGAACCCACAGAAATGAAAATTGAACCCACAGAAATGAAAACTGAACACACAGAAGAGGAAGATGGTACTCAGGAAGAAGATGATTTTATTCCATCAGGTATGTCTCCTTAATTATTGTTCTATTTTTAAATTTTTTAATGTTAGCACCTGTTTTGGGTTTACAGTCACAAACTCACTAATCAAAAGTTTGATTAATTATATTTTTACACAAGCGACACACACATCTCTGCTACAAATAAACATTTAAAGTTTGTTTCAAGTACTTACCATTCTTGGACAATTACACCAAACGTGACAATACATTTTTTTGGGGTAAGTGGTTGCAATCAGTTTGTTTAAGCTACATTTAAACAAAAGTTTTATACTTTATTTTACGTAACTAATCTTTATTGTTTAAATGTAGCTTAAACGGGTTGATTGCAACCACTTACCTTAAAAAATTGATTAAATTCAATGAATCATTTTTTTTCAGTGTAAATTGCATTAGTAACAAACACTTGGTGCAATAATGTGTTTTAAAAAACACCACCATCAAGCACACACTACAATATAAAAACAGAGTCAAACTACCCAACTAAAGGAAACGGTGATCATCATGATGGTGACAAAACATGTTCAATAAAACATTAGAATCTTGTAAATTATCAAAAATAAGCAGTAGAAATAAAGTGAGTGAAGTGTCAATAAAGTGAATTTGGTTTGTTTAGTCAGTATGGTCCTAATTCAAAACAATGCTTTTTTAAAACAAATTTTTGTAATGGTGATGACATTGCTTTAGAGAATGTACACATCCAACGAGAGCAAGCGTGGGAGGAAGAGTAAAGTTCACCTCACTTCAATTATAGAGAGAGAGAGAGAGAGAGAGAGCGCAAGATTGCAGACGCAGACAGTTGAGGTGGAACTGATATATTTGGGAATTATCTACAAGCAATATTTTTTATATATATTTTTATATATACACATAGGCCACATTTTAAATAGTTCTACTTTGCGTGGAGGTCCCCTTGACATCAATATTGGATGTTCAGTACACGTCATAAAAACTTTCATTCTGGCTCCTCATGGGACTTCGAAATGACGTCTTTTTAAGACGCCTTGCTCAGTGGGTTAGGTCATCATAATGTGTACGATACAAAAGGAAATTAGATTCACTTTCCACTTCACCAAGGAATATTTTTGAATCGTCAATAACCTCAATAGCTAGAGGCAAAATCCCACATCTCAGCTGTGCAACCAATGATCTTTGACTTCTAGATAAATGAGATGTAACACACAATTCTGAACTAAAGTTCTGTTAACATTGCATATATGTTCTTAATTTTGGCTTTAACATAACATTTTCCAACCATTTTTCTTCAAATTTCAAAAACAGCTTGTGTTTAAGCAAATTGACATTACACCTTAAATTATTTCTATAAATATACACCATATCTACCTTCTCAAAAATAGAATAGATCTTGTTTATCCAAGGGGACCCATGAGCTTTACTCCACCTTGTCATCCGCATATAATAGTATTCCCCCTTTAACACCATCAAGTGATATCCCTAAATTAGTATCCTTAATTTGTAAAGCTAGATCATTCACAAATACCGCAAAAAGTGTTGGAGAGAGTACATCCCCTTGTTTTACTCCAAAAGGTGTATCAAACCAATCAGTGAATAAATCATTGATCTCAACACTAGCAACTAGGGGTGTGACGAGACACTTAATCCACGAGACGAGACGCATGATTGGGTTCATGAGAACGAGACGAGACGATATTTTTACACTTTTTAAGAAATCTTAAATGATAAAATAAATGAATAAGAAACTGAAATCACGTCATTTTTAAAAGTGTTAACTAATCTTTGTTAATCTTTAAACAACATAACATTAATAAACACATTAATTTTTGGTCCTATAAATAAAAAGCATTATGTATGTATTATAACAAATGCCTGCAGGGGGTGATAGTGGACTCGTCTCGCAGACTCTCTCTTCACTTTCACTTTCACTTTAGACAGAGAGAAACGCTTATTTTTAGCCAAACAATGTTTAAACCCATTTGAATATTTAATATATGTCAATTTCTTTACAATAGAAATGGTACAGCCACTGTCACTTAGCAAGAACATGCAGACATTAAATCATGTAAACTTTGTGTGAGAGTTTAATCTGCTGAGATTTCACATCTGACACTGATCAATAGACAAACACAACACGTCTCAGACTTCACACGAGTTCACAAACGTACATTATTGGAAACCCAAACAAAAAAGTGAACGCAGTAAAAGACAGAATATAATGTATGCACTGTAAAAGGTTCAAACAGAAAGCTGCATCCTCCGGAGGTCGCATATGCAGGCTGCAAATGTCATAAAGGTTTATTTCAGTTAATTATCTGAGCATTATATTCGCAAGTCATGGGCATATTACAACAAGTTGCGATTAACTAAATAATTAGTAAACTTTATAATTGTTAATATTCTCTAATAAGACGGTCTTTATGAAGTAAATGCAGTTTAACAATGCGACCTCCAAAGGATGCAGTCTTTTATTTGAGAAACGGCCAGCATTTCACCTCCACAAGAAATCTCACACATTTAAGCGAGATCTCGTCACATTCCTACTAGCAACTGTATCACTATACATTACTTGTATTGCTTTATAGAATTTTCCATCCACTCCTGCTTCAATTAATTTATAGGCAAGCAGTTCTCTAACCCTATCAAATGCTTTTTGAAAAACAATAAAACATGCAAAAGTGGATTTATTTTCAGCACTTTTAATCCCAATAATAGTTGATACAGAATATATGTAATCAATGCATGCCCATTACTTCTAAATCCATTCTGCTCATCAGCAAGAAACTGACTCATTTCCAAATACTGGGTAAGCTATCACTGTAAAAAAAATTCTGTAGAAATTACAATGGTATTGCAGCTGGGTTGCCGGTAATTACCGTAGATTAAATTGATGTTATTTACTGGCAAGAGTTTGTTCAAAGTTGAAAATATTTTAAATATTAACAAGTCTTTATCTTTACAGAATAAAACTATAGAGGGGTTGCAAGTTTACAAACATTGCAGGGTGCGCGCGCATCCAGGGGGCAGAAAGCCCGATTGGTGAGCTGATCTGCTACTGCAACAACCTTAATTATTAAAGCGTTCTTTATTGTTTGTATATAAATAAGACTTGATTTTAGTTGGATCTGTTTTTCTGTCTATATTTTTACAGTGTCACTGTGATACATGTATGAATTATAATGTTATAATTATAATGCTAGTAACGTAATAGTCGCATACGCACAACCGGCGCAACGTCATAGAATGTCTCTGAACAGGTTCACGCCCACTTTTGGGGGAAATCGCACTAGACGTTCCATTGACTTCCATTCAAAATAGCGGAACAAAGCAACGTTCGTACACAGCCGGCAGGCGTAAATAACTTATGAAATCACTCAGATTAAACACGTTGAGTAATTATCTGTCCACCCTGCCGGCCATAGAGCGCGAAAGATACATTAACACATTTAATTTGGTCAATATAAAAACATGTCTCTTTCATTCTCCCAGCATCAAATTTGTGTAACTACGCTCCCTATTGGCCAGAGGTGTCTTACCCGGACATTAAACACGTACCTCATCAAGTCAACAGGGAAGCAAGTGAATGATTTTACTTCGTATTTGAAAGTTACTTCGTATTTATTTATTATGTCTTTATATTTAGAGTAATGAGTGCACTTTTCCGTCCAGCCATACAACTAACTGGCTTAGCGATATTTCCAGCAATCACTGGATGGCGTTGTTGCACAAATTTGACGCTGTGAGAATGAAAGGGACATGCTTCCATATTCACCAAACTAAATGTGCCAATGCATCCTTCGCGCTCCACGGCAGGCAGGATGGACAGACAAATACTCGACATGTTTAATCTGAGTGATTTCGTAGGTTGTTTGCGCCTGCCGGCTGTGTAGAAACGTTGCTTTGTTGCGCTGTTTTGAATGGAAGCCAATGGAGGCGCTGCTTTTTTAACCCCCGAAAAGGGGCGGTGACGAAATTTACAGTCAAGTTCCCGGATGTGCCGGTAGTCCGTATCTACTGGTATGTTAACATCAGGCACCCAGCACTGACTCTGTTGGTACTATTTTCCACGCAACAATTCCTTGCCATTTTGACTTACAGACACCGCTACTAGCATACAACACAATGCACTTCTCTTCTTTCTGCCCCTCGGTTGCGCGCGCAACCAGTTAGTGACGTCGCCGTGCAACCCGTCTATACAATAACAGCCTCATGCAAAGCATTCTGGGAACCAGAAATCATCATCAAACTTTTTCTGTTTTTTGCTTCAGATTTAGTTTCCCAGAATGTTTTGCTTGATGCTGTTTTTCTAGTTTTATTCTGTAAAGACAAAGACTTGTAAATGTTTAATGTTCATTTAACTTTAAACAAAATGTTGCCAGTAATAAATAACATAAATTTAAATCTACGGTAGGTTACCGGCAACCTAGCTGCAAATTTCTATGGAATTTTTTTACAGTGTACAATTCAGTATATTTGAATACAATTTATATGCTGTACTAAGAACACTAATGCCCCTATAATTAAGTGGTATTCTGGAATCATTTCTTGATGACTTTGGGATGGGTTTGATTATAGATTTATGCCATAATGACGGAATTATACCATAGTCAAAGCATGTCTTAAAAAGATGGAATATGATCTCTAATAGATATGGAGATTTTAAAGCTTCATTTGGGATCCCCTCTTTCTTCTGCTTTGCATAATCAATAGTCCTTTTAACCTCTTCCATGGTAAATTCTGATTCAAAAATATATTTGGGCAATAACCTGTTGTCTCCATAATCATCTCAGACTTACATTTCTTTATACAAATATTATTTAGATTTGCTTCATCAAAACCTTGCAAAATATAACTTCCTGAAAATAAGTCTGAGAAATGTTTGCCCCATTTACTAATCACTATCTCTTTTTTGCTTTCTGTTTCACCATTCTCTAAAATTTCCATTGGTATATTTTTCAATTTCTGAGGACCCAATTTACTTATTTCTTTCCAAAATTGTTGTGAGTTATTGTTTTTTAATCGATCAAACTGTAATGCTTGTCCTCTTCTTAATTGTCTTTTATAGAATCGTATTCTTTTATCAAAAAGAATCTGGGTAGGGCTGGGTTTCGATTCAAATTGTTAGCTCTGCGTTTTTCAAATAAGCCAGCAGCTAGCGGTTTTCTTCCACACTGAAACCGGCGCCCGGTGGTTTTTCCGTGCTCAGCGCTGAGCATCGAGAGTTGAAAAATGTTTAACTTTGAAAGAAAAGCTCCGCTCGTCAATGTCAGTTCTCACGCGGCCGTCCAATCACAGTGGAGGAGGGGCGGGACAAAAATGCAGAAGTCAAATATTTTTTTGTACTTAAGATAATCATAAAAACATAGGTGTCCTTATCTGTGTTATTGTGAGATGTCATGAATATGAACTGAAATTTATTTAACATACTATATCATATAACAAAAATGTATAAACTTGTACTCAGCTTTCATGCAAATATGCGTTTCAAATGTATTACAAGTTACCTAAATATATTTTTAAATGACATTTTAGCACATTTATTTCATATTAATTTACTTAAAAACAAAAAAATGTAGGCTTGTAGGATGCATTAATAGGTGTGTACGACTTCATGAGATGCCGCGCTGCAAGAAACGACAAGTGGATGACGTCAGAGTAACGCGAGAGCGATTTAAAATCAGCCTCCTCCGCAAGATTTCTCGCAGTACTCTGACGCTGATGTCGCTGCGTAAAGTTGAGCACGCTTAAAAAACTGAAAGCAGCTGAACTCGACAGAACTGCCCTGCATTTGCCTGCGCTTCATCCATTAATTGTATTTAGCAGGACAATTTATCTTCTAGTTCTCAGCGTCAGAAATACAAGGTGTGGCGTGTGAACTGACTGAAATGCATGTGTCTCATGGTGAATGCTTGAGACTTGAGAGCCCTGATTAGACGTACTTCCACTTCCGGTTGTACGTTCATGTTTGATAACGCAGAATTTTCGTCAGCGAAATTTTTTTTAAGAAATTCGACACTAAGCACTTTGACATGACTTTTATGTGACCGGAGAACTGTTATTTTGTAAGTTTTGTCAACATTTCCGTTTACTGGGAGCGCAAAGATACATTCACTCTCCTATCCATGTCTTTCTCACTGCACCTCTCTCACGTGCACGCGCTCTATCTACTATCTGACCGAAGTCCGAACACAAATCCTCATGTATTTGTTCAGTTTATGCGTTTCCAGCGACCTGAGGCAAACTAACTATCTCTCGCATTTATTATAGGGCCCTAGGGTGTGTGAGGTACAGAAGTGGGGCAATGCGCATGTTGTTCCTAATTCTTTTTAAGTTGTTTTTTGATCAGTATGGCTGATTACATTTTCCTTGTCTTCTTATGAAAGACATTTGCTCTACAAAAGATTAAGTTAAGTGCCATAAAACTTAGACCTAAGCATTAAATGGGTTGTAAATAGTTGGTTACTTTCAAGGAAAAAGTACAGTGTTCCCCTTGTTATGCTGCTTGGTTGCTGCTACTGTGTGCGATAGTGCACTTATTTTATTTATGCGTAGTATTTTCAGCAGCACTGAATTTTCTTACTTGTTCTACCTCACCTGTTTTTACTATTTGTTAAAAATAGTTCAATAAATGTTCCTTTTTTAAATTAAGAGTTGTAACATTTAGTTTTGTCATTGTTTCATTTTTATGATGTAAACTGAATGAGCAAAAGCAGTATCGGCTCCAAATATCGGCTTAAGAAAATCGGCAGCCTGTATCGGTCATCGGCTGAGGCTGATGGAAAACACAAAAAATCCATATCGGTCAATCCTTAATAACGATTAAAAGTCTTTGTCATTGGTTACATAATTTCTACATTAACAACACAAGCCCTGAATCAACGCTTCATCTGGCACCCCCATTTATTCTCGACGCGCGCTCTGAACCCTCGCTTCAAATATCCCATCACTAGCAATGACCCAGCTGTAATAACAGGACTGACACCTGTCTTCTGTCTATATGTGTGAATCTAGAAAAAGATACAGAATCTCAATTCTTCATCCTTCTTTGTGTAAATAAGAGTGAAAAGACAATTTAATTGTTTCTTGTTTCTTTCAGATGTGAAGAGTGATTCATGTTTGGATATAGAAATAACGTCTTCAACATCAAAGGAGCGACTGACAGCACAAACTCTTTCCTGCATCACCTGTGGAAAGACATTCAGCTCACAGAGACATTTAGAGAGACATGAAAGAAAACACACAGAACAGAAACTCTTCACCAGATCTGAGATCAGCTTTACTACCTTACAAGAGAAGAAACTTCATTCAGAAGAGCACAGAGAGAAGAAGAAGAAGAAGCAGTTTCACTGTGAGCAGTGTGGGAGGATTTGTGTCTCTTTCTCTAAACTAAATATTCACATGAGGACACACAGCGGTGAAAAGCCTTTCAACTGCACTGAATGCGGAAATTGCTTCAGAACCAAAGCCAATCTTAAAATTCATCAGAGAATTCACACAGGAGAAAAACCTTACAAGTGTCCTCACTGTGAGAAGAGATTTAGCTGTAAACATAATCTGAAGACTCATGTGCTTTCACACACCAATGAGAGACCGTATCAGTGCATTGAATGTGGGAAAACCTTTAGGAATTCACGTTCATTAAAAAAACACCAGAATACTCACATTGAAGAGAAACTCTATCAGTGTTCACACTGTGATAAATGTTTCTGCCATAAATATCAGCTGATAATCCATGAGAGAGTTCACACTGGAGAAAAAACTCATCAATGTAGTGTCTGTGGAAAGAGTTTTAATCGACATAAAAGTTTAGTGATACACCTGACAATTCATACAGGTGACAAGCCTTACAAATGCTCTCAGTGTGACAAGACATTTACCACTTCAGGTAACTTAAATGTCCATCAGAGAGTTCACACTGGAGAAAAACATCAATGTAGTGTCTGTGGGAAGAGTTTTAATCGACATGACGGTTTAGTGACACACCAGAGAGTTCATACAGGTGAAAAACCTTACAAATGCTCTCTGTGTGACAAGACATTTGCTTCTTTATCTTACTTAAAAGTTCATGAGAGAGTTCACACTGGAGAGAAACATTATCACTGTACTTTCTGTGGGAAGAGTTTTAATCGACAGGAAAATTTAGTGATACACCTGACAATTCATACAGGTGAAAAACCTTACAAATGCTCTCAGTGTGACAAGACATTTACCACTTCAGGTAACTTAAAAGTCCATCAGAGAGTTCACACTGGAGAAAAATATCATCACTGTAGTGTCTGTGGGAAGAGTTTTAATCGACATGACAGTTTAGTGACACACCTGAGCATTCATACAGGTGAAAAACCTTACAAATGCCCTCAGTGTGACAAGATGTTTGCTTCTTTATCTTACGTAAAAGTCCATCAGAGAGTTCACACTGGGGAGAAACCTTACTTCTGCGCTCACTGTGGAAAGAGCTTCTCTAGGTCAAGTAATTTAGAAGCCCATCAGAGAGTTCACACTGGAGAGAAACCGTAACACTGTAATGTGCTTGTCTTTCCTTCTCTGGGTGGATAGCTTTAATATCCGAATGAAGATTCATGTTAATAGGCATGTCAACCGCATGCAGGGCTGCATAGATGGACTGACAACTGGAATTAAAGTATTGTGAGATCAGACTGCTTGTTATAATTTCGAATGGCTCTTGCGGCACAATAATGTCACTCGCCAGCTGGTCTGTGCAGCACTGCATGAAGTTAAGAACATGGAGGCCCCCTAGTGGTGCGGGCCCTACGCAGGGAGGATCGGCTCTGATCATCAATTTGACTTATGACTTATGATGCTTATATTATAGAGATGGCAACCTTTTATTAGACAACATGCAACAGTCAACTTGGCTAGCATGTAGCGCCGTTCAGACTGTAACGACTGTAAAGCCAGTTACCGTTTACAGTTTCTTGCCAGATTATAAGATTACATTTAAATCTGTTCATTAAAAACGGCTTCTGGTCTCCTTCCCTGTGTATAGCAGCGTTGCTATGCTAATCTTGTAGGCTTTCTTGAAGAGGTCTTTGCTTTCATTATCCTAACTGTATTTGCATTTTCTGTATCAGACCCTCTCAGATCCACTGCGGATGCGATTTCGTGCGTTGGCAGCCAGCCTCATTTCTTAAGGCGTTAAAAAGCCCAGGTGTGTGTTTGTCTTCCAGCATCGTTGTGATCATGGCTAGTTTAACTTTTTTTCCTCCAGCTGTATTTGTTTTGCACTGGTGCCACACACACGTGCATGATCCTGCTTATTCTACAATCATTAAACTTCATCGATTTAATTCTTACTGACAATTAATTGAATATCAATTGAATTGACTCATTTTTTAGAGTAGGACCTAAGATAAAAGATGGTGTATCGTTTGTGGCTATCTGAGGCAGTTCACGCTCAAGTTTCACGTAAATTTACAAAAAGATCATTTTTACCTCATTATTCATTCGACAATTGCTGGATATGTGATGACAATAGAACAAAAATAACGTTGTTGTCTTATTCTGAGAGTGAGAGCTTTCATTTGATATGATTTGCCCATGTTTGTCATACTTGAAAAATATGAAATATGTGAATATTAAATGTTATAAAAAATAAGGGGGGGGGTAGTGTAAATAACTCTCTTACAGTAAAATGTCAAAGTGATGCATATCCGCAGAAATTAGAGATTCTAAGCTTTCAAACAGTCTCTCATATGTGGTACTGGGTCCATGACAGACCATTAAAAAATAAAGGAACATTTTATATTAATTCATAATAATTAATTTTGGACCCGATACAGGGTCCGCAGAGTAAAATTGGTTAAGAAAGCTGTATTGCTGATATGAGGCCGATATAACATGTTATTATGTTAAAATGTTATTTCCGTAAATAAGAGACAAACCGAAAATTGGTTAAACTAAAAAAAAAATTGTTAGTTATGCATAACAATTATACATTTTATGGTACTTAGTTACATAGTTATAAGACATAATCAATGTGGATCTGACATCTCAGGGAACTGTTTGAATGAGTGTGTTAAACTTGTGTGGTGTATGACACAACATAACATGTTAAAAAGTAAATAATTTTACCGTCTGTCAGACTTTGGCTTTACATTGAGTGACACTGTGTCTTTATTACAAACATCAAATTTAAGTAATTTAGAAATTTACTGGCCAATTGAAAAGATTTATCCATGAGAAAAATCCAAATATTGGCCGATATATCGGCCTCTGCAATTTCATATGGTATGGAGTGGACTCTGTTTTCATTTATTGTTATGTTTTATTCATTCATTTATTCATGTTTATTCATGTTGTTTTCAGTAAATAAAAGGAAATTGCTTTAACTCATGCATTAATCATTGCTTAACTGAAAATGCATATATTCACATGTCTAGTTTGTATTTAAGCACTGCTGTCAGCTGACAATATATATTAAACTATAGTTTGCTTGTTTTAATCACGTTTGTAATATAATGGAGTATTGGTCAGCATTTTGTATTGTTATTGTGCACAACAGTCTTCTCCAAAGGTTCCCATCACAGAATGTTCCCTGCACCTTCCCAGAACATTCCCTGTAGGTTTTATTTAGAATCGCCTGGCTTACCTGAATCGCCTGGCTTACCTAAACTGCCTGAATCGCCTGGCTTACCTGAATCATAATCTGTCATAAACATTGTAAAATCTCACTCTAAATAGGCCTATGCAATACACTATTAATAGGCAAAACTGACAATAAAAATAATTATTTCTTAACAAATTAAATAAAGATAATACATTCTGAATTAAGATGGGTATTTGGCAATAATGAAATTAAGATAAAGGCTCCGCGGGATTTTTGGCTTCGGCACTTCTCTCCATTAATGCCAACATTAGTCTATATCCTCTGTCTAAATTATGTATTTAAGACTTAATTAATATTTAGTTATACATTAAAAAACCTTTACTCACCAAGATTAGGCTACATGTTTTTGTTGAGGAAAATTATTAAATCCACTGTAAATGGCTTCAGTGTGTGGTCCTGGGCTTACTAGTGCATCCAGAAGCATTGAACTTGACCGCTCATTTACTGCCCAAAGCCGGAACGCAAGCCCGAGCCCATGTAAAATGTTAGAAATGAAGCCCGAACCCGGCGGGTTTCGTCAGGTTCGGGCAAAGATCTTCAGCTCTACTGCACTTCATGTTTCACCTGAGTCACCTGGTTCACCTGAGTCTGATTCATCGGAGTCGTCTGGTTCACCTGAGTCTGATTCAAGGGTTGCCACCTGTCCCGGTTTTACCGGGATTGTCCTTCTTTTTAATAACCTGTCCCGGGAAATTTATCAACTCTCCCGGGACACTGAATGTCCCGGTTTTCGAAACGCTATGTGATTGTGAATATGAAATTTAGCGCGCGCACGGCAGAGAGGGAGACCTTGCGTCTGTGTGTGTGTTTGCCTCATTTAGCGCATGTAAGACAGAGAGCTTCCTGATTGGCCTGTTTCAGGACATCAACCAATCAATTTGTCAGTGTGGGCGGGCTTTTATCTCTTCTCCCGAACCAAACTAATCAGTGTATCTAGAAACAGGAGCGCCATGGCAGAGGGAGAGTGCCCCAAAAGCGAAAATATAAGACATATTTTACACCAGACTACACGAAAGTGTATCCCTTTCTTAAAAGAGTTAAAATCTTGCATGGTGTAGAGTTTGTAACAGTGACTTCAGCTTTTCCCATGGCAGGTTAAATGATTGTAAAATACATGTTGAGGTGAGTTCAACAAGTTTAATTTCATGTGCATATTTGCTAGTTGCTATTTAGACCTGTTTAAAGTTGCAATGGAATATAAATAAAAACAGTTTACATAAATAGTATAAGCAGCTTTAATAAATTGTAATCCTGATTTACATATTTTAACATAATGAACAAATAATTGGGTAACACTTTACAATAAGGTTCATTAGTTAACACATGAACTAATAATAAACTGCACTTATAGCATAAAGCAATTTTTTTATCTTTGTTAATGTTAATAATACATTTATTTAAATCTTGTTAACATTAGTTAATGCACTTTGAACTAACATGAATAAACCATGAACAGTATTTTTATTTACTAACGTTATCAAAGATTAACAAATACAGTAACAAATGTACTGCTCACGGTTAGTTCATGTTAGTTAATACATTAACTAATGTTAACAAATAAGAATTGAAAAAAAAAGAGAATTGTAAAGTTTTGCCAATAATTGCATAGGCCTATAGAAATATTATGCTATTGGGGGGGAAGGGCTTGTGAGCAAACCAATTGGCCGGGTCATATATGTCCAGGTTTTTTATCAGACATGGGTGGCAACCCTACACTTCATGTTTCGGTTGGAAGGTCTGCTGAAAGCACATCAACCTTGCCTCCTGATCTTGAAAGACTTCGGACGGCACTCCTCTCTGACACTACGCAGATTGTTAATTCCCTTCTAAAAACGGAGCTGACCGATGCACTATGACCTGTGACTGCGACCGTGGAGCAAGTTAAATCCTACCATGAAGTGCACGATCAACGTCTTTCGCGAGGTGGAAGAAGGCTTAAACGACTACAGCGACAGAATGGTAAATGTTGAGAATTCGATGGATGCATTATGAAAGGAGAATATATTGCTGAAAGAAAAGCTGGATGATCTTGAAATCGATCCCGGAGATCCACCTGAAAGTTTGGAAGGTTCAGACCCGGTTAAATTTATGACTGAGTTTTTCACGGACGTTCTGGGGAGGGATTTTTTCCACAGCCCTCTCGTAATCTCCCGAGCCCACCGAGTCGGACCTGTCCCTACCAACAATACTCAGGCCAAAAACCCCAAACCCAGAGTTTTCCTGGTCCTTTTTCATTTTTTCCAAGACAAGCAACGCATCCTCAGATTCAGTAAGCAGCAGCGAGGGTGCTTTTCCGGGGTCATAAGGTGTTTTTTCACGAAGATTTCAGCGCCGAGCTTGGGAGAAAGCGAGCGCCGTTTAATGATGTGAAATCTCGACTTTACGGGAAAGGGGTCAGATTTAATCTTTTGTACCCTGCAAGACTTTGGGTATTGTATGGAGGAAAGGTATGCTACTTTAACATGCCAGAAGATAATAACGAGTTTTATAGTTCCCACTGGGATGATGGCGAACGTGCTGGCTCTATATCGACACGTAAAACCCGATGCTGCACAAGACTTGTGGCTACAATGACACACACTGGTTTAGCTACTAGCTGATAAAAAATGTGAAAAGACGACTGTATAACTTGAAGTAGACAGAGGTATTCAAGCTGAAAGATTTTTACTCAGGAAGATCCAGCAACCAACAATTCACATACATGGCACAGGCTCACAGGTGAATTAAATCTGACATTAACATCTTCTTTGCCATATTTAAACCAAGTGAAAGTACAAATGGTTGCCCCCTACAGGTCAACCATAAAACATAGCTCAGTCTATAACATCTCTTTCCCCCCAAGTTTACAATATTTCTTCATAATCACAATACAATAAACTTCATACAGCAATCATGTTACAATATAATTAACACAATTTTTTTACTTCAGTTCATACTCTTTTAAATGACCAGGCAATTTCCTGGTTCTCTGTGACCGTCTCACAACAGGGCTAAAGGATTTTGTCCTTGATTCAGTGGTTATCCCACTCGATTGAGCAGAATCCTCAATTACTTCAAGGGGATTCGTCTCACTAGAAATGTCCTCAATCTCTGTTTCATTAGTCTCTTTAGCCACTACAGGAGCTGAGCTATCAGAGACATCCAAATCAGGATATTTACAGTCCATAACTTCCTCTGAAACGTCCACAAGTAATTTCTGTCGGGCATGAATTTGATCATGCACCAGTTCAGCTGGAGAAAGTCCTGTGGTGGTCTGAGGAGTTATCCTGTAACTGAATAACACTCGAGCCAATTTAGTTGCCATTGTTCCTTCAAAACAAGTAGCATTATCTGATACAATCAGTTCAGGTAGCCCATGGTTGCTGAAGCTAGTACGCAAACATTCGATGGTTGCAGCCGATGTAGCGGAGTTCACTGGATATACATCCATCCATTTCGAATGTGCATCAATCAAGACCAAGAACATTTTTCCCATGAAAGGTCCTGCATAATCCACATGCAATCTTTGCCATGGTTTTTCTGGCCAATTCCAAGGATGCAGTGGAGCTACGGCAGGAGCATTTCTATGTTCTTGACAGATATGACAGGTTTTAACTAATCTTTCCACATCCTGGTCCAACTTGGGCCACCACACATAACTTCGGGCTAACGCCTTCATCCTAGACACTCCGGGATGACACTGATGCAACTGGTTTAGTACTTCTGATCTACCCACACTGGGAATGATTACGCGAGCCCCCCAAAGCACACAACCATCCTGTACACTGAGTTCATCTTTTCTTGCTGTGAAGGGGTCAAACTCTGCTCCTATTAATTTTTGCAAGAATCCTCGTTGCACCATTTCTCTCACTCTGGATAATACCGGATCTTTCTTTGTCCAACGTCTCACCTGTTCTGCTGTAATCAACGTTATGTCTACATTCTCCAGCATCAGTACTCTTTCTTCCTTTTCAGGGACAGAGTCTGTTGGCAAGGGTAATCGACTTAGAGCATCTGCATTTGCATGATCCTTGCCAGGTTTGTAGATTATGTTGTATTCGTAGGCTCTTAATGTCACAGCCCATCGCTGAATCCTAGGAGATGACATTTGGGGAACAGATTTTAACTCGTTAAACAAAGACAACAAAGGTTTGTGATCTGTAACTATGGTGAACTTCCGACCATACAAATACTTATGGAAGCGTTGTAAGCCGAACATTACAGCCAATCCTTCCTTGTCCAACTGCGAATAATTCCGCTCAGCTTGATTTAATGTTCGTGACATAAATCCAATGGGTCTTTCATTACCATCTGGCATCTTATGGGAAAGAACTGCACCTAAGCCATAAGGGGAAGCATCACATGATAAAATCACATCCTTCTGAGGGTCATAATGGACCAGAACTTGTGCGATTGGATCATTTTTTTAGACTCCACAAAAGCAGCTTCTTGTTCTCCACCCCAATGCCATTTTGCATTTTTTCGCAGCATCTTGTGCACTGGTGATAACACAGTAGACAAATTGGGCAAAAATTTGTTATAGTAGTTTAACAGTCCCAAATAAGCCTTTAACTCAGTCACAGTCTTTGGCGAGGGGGCATTTTGAATGGCAGTCACTTTTTCGGGTACTGGATGTAGTCCAGTTTCATCTACTTTATGACCCAAGAATATTACCTCTTTTTCCATGAAAGTACATTTACTCCGTTTCAAACGCAGTCCTGCTTCCTGTAACCTTTCTAATACCTTGGCCAACGTTTGAAGATGCTCCTCATCACTGCGACCAGTCACCAAAATGTCATCCAGGAAGACTGCCACATAAGGAAGACCTTGCAGTATTCCCTCAATGGTCCTTTGGAAGATAGCTGGACTAGAAGAAACTCCAAAGGGTAAAACACGGTAAGTAAACAGCCCTTTATGGGTATTCACTGTGACATATTTCTTGGACTCTGCATCTAATGCAATCTGATGGTAAGCGTGACTCATATCTAGTTTGGTGAACTTCTGGCCCCCTGACAATGTTGCAAACAGATCATCTAATCGAGGAATAGGGTACTGTTCCAATTTTGAAACTCGATTGACTGTTAGCTTGTAATCACCACACAGTCTTACTGTATTATCAGGTTTTAAAACGGGCACTACAGGTGCAGCCCATTCAGAATGTTTAACAGGTTCTATGATGTTTTCTTTTAACAGGCGTTCTATTTCAACTTCTACCCTCGCTTTCATTGCATAAGGAACTGGTCTGGCTTTGAAAAATCTGAGGGTGGCTTCTTTGTCCACATAAATGTTAGCTGGTGGACCTTTCCATTGACCCAACTCCTCTTTGAACAATTCTGTATGGTTGCTAAGTACGTGAGGCAAGGTTACATTTTCAACCCCTTTAATCTTGTGTATGGCTTCCCATTTCATGCCCAGTTCCTTGATCCACCCTCTGCCCAATAAATTAGGTCCTGATCCAGGCACTACTATCACTGGCAATTTCTTCACTGTTCCCTGGTGTTTAACGAACACTTGTGCAGAACCCAACACTGGTAAGGCTTGGCCAGTGTAAGTTGTTAACTTCAAAGAACAGGTCTTTAATTCTGGATTTTTATGTTCTTCCCATAATTTGGAAAAATTTGATCCATTCATTACCGTCACACCACAGCCTGTATCCACTTCAAAAGGTATGTTTGAATCATTTACAGCCAATGTGATAGTCAGAGGAGCAACCTTAGGAATCTCTGTCTCTTTCAAACTGTACACTGTAAAAATACCTTCTTCCTCAGATTCACTTTTTTCATCTCTACTACTGACATAATGTGATCTCCGTTCTCTTCTGGCTGGAACTTGCATGCGTCTTTCTCCCCCTTGAAAGGTTGTTTCTCTGATGGAACTTTTTGATCTACATACTTTCATTATATGTCCTTGTTTTCCACATTTGTGACCTTTCTCTGAAATAAATCTACACTCATTGGCCAAATGTTGCAAATTCCCACATCTGTAACATGCTCTACCTTGACTTTCTTGTTTTACTGATGTCTTGTGCACTCTCATTGCAATCGATGTTTCTGAACGTTGAGCTTGCAAATCCTTTACATCTTTATTGGCTGTTTCCAATGCTTGAGCTATTTTCAACGCTTTCTCAAACGTTAACTCGGATTCTGCCAGCAGTCTACGTTGAATACGGTCATCATTTATTCCACATACCAGTCTATCCCGCAGCATCTCTGTTAATTTTTCTCCATAATTACAATCATGAGCCAATTTCCTTAATACTGCCACATACTCAAGAACACTTTCCCCCTCATCTCTTGATCTAGAATTGAATTTAAATCGTTGTACAATCTCACTGGGTTTTGGATTGAAATGTTCTTTCAGTAAATCCACTAATTCTCCAAAAGTTTTTGTTCCTGGTTTAACTGGACTCAATAAATTCCTCAGTAGACTGTATGTTTGATTTCCTACAGTACTCAACAGTATAGCTTTTTGCTTGGCTGCTTCTGTAATCTCATTTGCCTCGAAGAAATGTTGCAAAATTTCAATATACTCTTCCCAAGACTGCGACTGACTATCAAATGGTGTGACTGTTCCTACCATGTTGGCCATCTTCCTTTCCAAAGCTCCCACTTGTATGGATCCAGCTTTTTCACCTTTTCCAAAACTTCCTTTTCCTTGCTTTTATCCTCGTTGCCAAAATGTAATAACTTGAAGTAGACAGAGGTATTCAAGCTGAAAGATTTTTACTCGGGAAGAACCAGCAACCAACAATTCACATACATGGCACAGGCTCACAGGTGAATTAAATCTGACATTAACATCTTCTTTGCCATATTTAAACCAAGTGAAAGTACAAATGGTTGCCCCCTACAGGTCAACCATAAAACATAGCTCAGTCTATAACAACAACATTACTTTGTTAGCTACGATATCTGTTCTAGATGGGAGCTACACCTACGGTATATATATATATAGGTGTAGCTACCATATATATATATTTATACAACAGTTCTTTCTGGTTCTCGAATCTGATTGGCTAAGAGCCATACGATATTGTGCTGATAACAGCACTGTAACCTCTTCACCTTTCGTATTATTCCGCCACCTAGTGAATGGAGGTCCTAAGCAGGCTCATCTCTGAATGGAAAAACACAGACGCGCTGTTTGAATCACGCTCCGTGTGTCTCATTAGTTGGCTCATAAATCAGTCTGAATCCCCAATCAGAAGTATTATTCCGTCAAAGATCAACGCTCTTGGATGTTACGTTACAGTTAATGGGAGTAATGTCTTGTCACATCATGTGGATGATTAACACTTGGAAAGAGGAATATAAACACTCGTTTTTTTTCTGGAGCTATATTTCTTATCAGAACGCGAAAACACCGTGGAACTGCAGGTAAGCACCGCAGCTTTTAAATGTGGACATTGATCATTTACTTTATCGTGACCTGACTATTAAAACATGTTATGAGATATCGCCACTGATATATTTATAAGCAGCATGCAAAAACATCTCTCTGACACTTATAAAAAACAGTTTTATATAGTACTGACAAGAACAAAGTTTAATAATAATAATCGAGTGCTCGTATCACGTTAAGAATAAATGAGAACGCAATAGTAACGTTATACAAATAGTTTTATTAACTTTTACCTCGCGCCAAAACAATAACAACACAAAAGACACTAAATATGAATTAAAAAACAAGTAATAGTTTGATCATGACACCAAATACTGCTGATTTGATCTCATTTTGACGATCATAAACAAACAAGGCCAACATGAGAGCCAGGGTATCTCTTTCAGAAATGTAGCCCAGAGAGGGCGGTGGTCAGCGGGGCGAGTGAACACTGATGTCCGCTCATGCTTTGGTTCTCATTCGTACCGAATCTCACTAAGCAAACGTTCAAACAGGCGCTATCTGTAATGTGATTGACCTTGGCTGGGTTTGAACCCGGGTCTCTGGTGTTCTAAGCGTGGCCTGTTATCTGCTGAGCTAACTCCCAGACAGTGGAACCCAAAAGCAGAAGAGCAATGAGTCGAGAGACTTCAGTTTCCATAAAATAAAAATAGTCTTTACTTGAGAAATCAAGGAACAAAGTACAAAAAAACTATGATAGCAGAGCTTCGGTAAAACAGTGAAACACAAAATAGACACAAGGGTCAAAAAAAGGTACAAGATACAAACTATTATCTGGAGATCTGTAGCCTGGGGTACAATGGCTCAAGACTGAACAAGATGGCAAAGAACAAGCACTCTTATAAAGGGCAAGACACAGGTGAAAGAAATCAAGGCTAATGAGGAAAGAACAATCACACACAATATTGCAATCAGCAGGCGTGGTGAGCACTGAGCTTGGGGTTACAGTGCCATCTGGAGACGAGGAAGGTGTCCAACAAGGAAGCTTTAATGGGGCGCCCCCTGCAGGCCAGGAGTGGAACAACAGCCCAAAGATTGAATCTTTACAGGAGCCCCTTCCCTAGGAACGGCACCTGACGTTCTTCTAAGTGTTTTCTTTAGCTTGGCGAAACTCTGAGATGAGAACTGGGTCAAGAATGTCTCGAGCGGGAACCCAGCACCGTTCCTCTGGGCCAAAGCCCTCCCAATCCACCAGATATTGAGTCCTCCCACGAACCCTTCGGGAATCCATCAGCCTACGGACTGTATAGACCGGTTGGCCATCAATGAGGCGAGGTGCTGGGGCAGGTTTCCTAGCTGGGGACAGAGTAGAGCAAACAACAGGTTTTAAACGAGAAACATGAAATGTGGGATGAATCTTCATGGACCTGGGAAGAAAGAGTCGATAGGAAACAGGGTTAATCTTCTTCAGGATCTTGAAAGGGCCAATGTACCGCGGGGCCAGCTTGCGTGACTCCACCCGCAATGGAAGATCTCTGGTTGAGAGCCATACTCTTTGTCCTGGGCGAAGCATAGGTCCAGCCCTTCTGTGTCGGTCTGCCTGCCTCCGTTGTTGTTTGGCAGCCCTCAGTAAGGCACAACGTGCTCTCTGCCAGGAACGCCGGCATCGACGAAGCAGCTGAGTGGCTGCTGGGACATCAACCTCTGGCTCCTGTCCAGGAAATAGAGGGGGAGGGAAACCATACTGACACTCAAAAGGAGACATACCTAGTGAGGAATGGTAAAGGGTATTATGTGCGAATTCAGCCCACATTAAATGAGAGCTCCATGTGGATTGGTTGTCTGCAACCAAGCACCTCAGTGTCTTCTCAATTTCTTGATTTACCCTCTCTGTCTGGCCATTTGACTGGGGATGAAAGCCAGAGGACAGGCTGATGGAAGATCCGATGAGTCGTCCGAATGCCTTCCAGAACCGGGAAGTAAACTGTGGACCTCGATCAGAAACCATGTCATTGGGAAAGCCGTGGATTCTGAACACGTGCCTCATCAATAGTTCTGCAGTCTGGCTAGCAGTGGGAAGCTTGGGCAAAGGCAAAAGGTGACAATTCTTAGAAAATCTGTCCACTACTACAAGGATTACCGTATTACCTTGAGACTGAGGTAACCCTGTGATGAAGTCCAAGGAAATGTGGGACCAAGGACGTCTTGGAATGGGTAGTGGGTGCAGCAGGCCATGAGGGTGGGTCCTTGGCTCCTTATTCTGGGCACAGACGGAGCATGCAGCCACAAAGGCCCGAGTGTCCCTCCACAATCCAGGCCACCAGAATTTTCTCTGGATGAGCTTGCATGTCTTCGTTATCCCAGGGTGTCCAGAAGGGAGGGAGGCATGAGCCCACTGCAAAACCTTAGAACGTAGGGGGTTAGGAACAAAAAGACACCCTGGGGGGGCATTACCTGGGCCTGGTTGCTGCTGTTGGGCCTTCCTAACTGCTGTCTCAATATCCCATTGGATAGGTGCAACCACTCTGGAAGTGGGGAGAATAAACTCTGGATAGCTTTGTACTTCTGGTGGTTCAAACTGCCTTGAGAGCGCATCTGGCTTGAGATTCTTAGAACCTGGGCGATAGGAGAGAGTAAAGTTAAATCGATTGAAAAAAAGGGCCCAGCGGGCTTGTCGGGCATTCAATCTCTTTGCCTGCTGGATATAAGTGAGGTTCTTGTGGTCAGTCCAAATTAGGAATGGTTGTTTGGCCCCCTCCAGCCAGTGCCTCCACTCTTCTAAGGCCAGCTTGATAGCCAGTAGTTCCCGGTTCCCAATATCATAGTTCCTCTGCGTTGGGGTAAGCTGACGAGAGAAGAAAGCACATGGGTGAAGCTTGTTATCACACTTACTTCTCTGTGACAAGACGGCCCCTATTCCCACGTCTGAGGCATCCACCTCCAACACAAAAGGAAGCTCTGGGTCAGGGAGGGTTAGAATTGGGGCAGATGTAAAGAGTCGCTTTAGCCTGTTGAAGGCGTGATCTGCTCTGTTAGTCCACACAAATGGCTTAGCTGACTTCCTGGTCACTGCGGATAAAGGCTCGGCCACAGAACTAAAGTCTCTAATAAATCTTCTGTAAAAGTTAGAAAAGCCCAGGAAGCGCTGTACCTGTTTCACTGAAGTTGGTCGAGGCCAATCCAAAACAGCCCGTATCTTGCCTGGGTCCATTTGAAGGTTGCCCTTAGATACTGTAAAGCCCAGGAAGGAAACTTCTGAAACATGAAACTCGCTCTTTTCCAACTTTACATAGAGCCTATGTTTCAGTAGCTGGGCCAGGACCTGTCTGACCTGCTGAACATGCTCTTGATAATTGTGGGAAAAAATCAAAATATCATCCAAGTAGACAAACACAGATGTATTCAGCATATCTCTTAGAACATCATTAATAAATGCTTGGAAGACGGCTGGTGCATTGACTAGGCCAAATGGCATTACCTGGTACTCGTAGTGGCCAGTCGGGGTGTTGAACGCTGTCTTCCACTCGTCCCCCTCACGAATTCTAACCAAGTGGTACGCATTACGAAGGTCAAGTTTCGTGAAGATCGTGGCCCCTTGCAGGATCTCAAAGGCTGTGGACATAGGAGGGAGAGGATACCGGTTCTTTATGGTTATAAGGTTCAAGCCCCGATAGTCTATGCAGGGTCGGAGGCCCCCGTCCTTCTTTTCCACAAAGAAAAACCCAGCCCCTGCAGGTGAAGTAGATGGACGGATGAACCCGCTGTCTAGGGCCTCCTTGAGGTACTTGTCCATGGCGACTCTCTCAGGGCCAGAGATGGAATAGAGCCTTCCACGTGGTGGGCTAGTACCAGGCAGTAATTCAATAGAGCAGTCATACGCTCTATGCGGGGGCAGAGTGGCAGCTTGGGTCTTACTAAAGACTTCCTGGAGGTCTGCATATTCCTGGGGAACTCGAGATAACTCAGGACAAGGAGCAAGTGGCTGGGTCTTTACAGGCACCATTTCGGGAACGGCCATGACTTCTGTGGATAGGGTCTGGGAAACAGATGCAGATCTCCCCTTAGGGACGTCTGGTGAGGGCTCTGGAAATATCTCTAATGGCTTAGAAGGGTGACAGAAGGTGTTATCTGATACTAGGCAGTCAGCTCCCCAGGTTCTAACCATCCCTCTGGCCCAGTCAATGTGTGGGTTGTGTAAGGTCAGCCAAGGGAAACCGAGGATAAGAGGAAGCTTTGGAGAGTTAATCAAAAAGAACTGTATCCATTCCCGGTGTTGCCCCACCTGTAGCTGCAGAGGAGGGGTACATTGACTGACCTCTCCTGATCCCAGAGGACTGCCATCAACTGCTGTAATGTTAAGGGGTCTTTGGAGCATTGTTGGCTGAATAGCAAACCTCTTGGCCATCTCAAAGTCCATAAAACTCCCAGCAGCCCCAGAGTCAACAAAGGCACAGGTTGGATGATGGTGGTTGCCCTGGGTGACAGTAGCCTGGATGGTCAACCCTGTGGGTGCTGAGCAGGGGATAGATTCTAATCTCGCCCTGGCCCCCCTCCTCCTGGGCGAGAGTTGGCTTTTCCCGATAACTCTGGACAAGCAAAGCGAAAGTGACCTGGTTTGCCACAGTAGAGGCAGCACTTCTCTCTCATCCGTCGGTTGCGCTCAGTCTGGGATATTCTGGTTCCACCCAGCTGCATGGGTTCTTCAGGGGCACTAAGAGATGAAGGCAACTTAACAGCACTGGCAGACTCAAAAAATCTAGTCTCTCGTTGACGCTCCTGCTGGCGTTCCCTGAGCCGATGATCCACCCGGATTGCCACATCAATGAGAGCCTCGAGGTCCGGTGCCGGGTCACGGAAGGCTAGCTCATCCTTGATCTCTGGAGATAGAGCATGGTGAAATGTAGCCCTCAATGCTCTCTGATCCCACCCACTCTCTGAGGCAAGGGTGCGAAACTCTATAGCAAACTCAGCTGCACTTCGGGTACCTTGAGAGAGATTGAGCAGGCGGTGATCCACATCCCCTCTACTGGCCGGATGGTGAAAAACTCTCTTCATCTTAGAAATGAAGTCCTGGCAGTTGGTGGTTACTGGAGATCCCTGATCCCACAGGGCAGATGCCCAGTCCAAGGCTTTACCAGTTAGGAGGGTAATAATGTAAGCTACCTGACTATTCTCAGTAGGAAAGCTGCTGGGTTGTAGCTGAAAGGCCAGGGTACATTGGGTAATGAAACCTCTGCATCTCTCTGGAGTGCCATCGAATCTCTCGGGTGCTGGTAGCTTGGGCTCTGATGGGAGTGATAACATGGGTCTGCTGGGAAGATCAGGGGGTGATTGGGATGCTTGGGGCAAGGATGCTTGAGACTGGAGATTCAAAATATGAAGAATCTCTGACAGGGCCTGATCATGTCGCTGTATGGTTGCTGCTTGATCTGAGAGGGCTGTCAGAATACGATCTACATTGGAGGAGGGTGATGGTCGTTCTGCTGGGCTCCCTTCCATGGTTCAGTCTTGCTGTAATGTGATTGACCTTGGCTGGGTTTGAACCCGGGTCTCTGGTGTTCTAAGCGTGGCCTGTTATCTGCTGAGCTAACTCCCAGACAGTGGAACCCAAAAGCAGAAGAGCAATGAGTCGAGAGACTTCAGTTTCCATAAAATAAAAATAGTCTTTACTTGAGAAATCAAGGAACAAAGTACAAAAAAACTATGATAGCAGAGCTTCGGTAAAACAGTGAAACACAAAATAGACACAAGGGTCAAAAAAAGGTACAAGATACAAACTATTATCTGGAGATCTGTAGCCTGGGGTACAATGGCTCAAGACTGAACAAGATGGCAAAGAACAAGCACTCTTATAAAGGGCAAGACACAGGTGAAAGAAATCAAGGCTAATGAGGAAAGAACAATCACACACAATATTGCAATCAGCAGGCGTGGAGACGAGGAAGGTGTCCAACAAGGAAGCTTTAATGGGGCGCCCCCTGCAGGCCAGGAGTGGAACAACAGCCCAAAGATTGAATCTTTACACTATCTTTACTAATCGACTGCAGATTTAAATATAATACATATACATTCTCGACTGAACTAATCTTAAAACTACACTTTGTGACCAAGAAACGGTAATATAAAGTAACGGCTTTTTAAAATTTTTAATCCGTTTCGGAATCACTACAAATTTCTAACAGCATCAACTTTAGGTCCTATATACAAAAATCATTTATTTCCACCTTCTATACTGGACTCATCATTTAGATACTGGGAAACATCGGGTTTGAAATGTTTTAAAGATCTGTATGCTGAAGGCCTATTCAACAGTTTCGAGAATCTCAAAAGATTGCATGACCTTCCACATAATCATTTTTTCAGATACCTTCAAATTTGTAGTTTTATTAAAAACAAATTCCCACCCTTTCCAAATCTCACTCCTCCTCTCCTTTTGATAATCTTACCTCTTGTTTTACTAATAAAGGGTTGATTTCTATTTTATACTCCCAGCTTTTGTCCCTTCAAACACACAATTTGGATTAGATCAAATCCAGATGGGAGGATGATCTAGCTATAGAACTATCTGAGGATTACTGGGGAAAGAAGGCACTTAAAACTATTAACTCATCCTCTTCCTCAGTGAGACTACTTATACAATTTAAAGTGCTGCATAGGGTTCATTTGACTAAGGCACGGCTAGCCAGAATATTCCCTGGTCTAGACACTTCCTGTGATAGATGCTCCTTTGAAGGATGTTTAAATTCATTGTCCTCTGTATCATTGTATTTATTGCATTATCCTTGTTTAATATAATTTTTTTTTTTTAAAGAATGTGATCCTTAAGCAATTATTTTCAGTATAGTAAACTGACAAGTAGCCTTAGTCATAATAGCGGCATAATACTTTATTTACATATGAAGGTTATATCAATGCACATGACATCTCCTCCCGTCTGATTTTGTTTCATCTTCCATCTGTTGCTGTGTCATCTTTCATATACAATATAAAAACCCCTGGATGAAAAACTGAAAGGTTCTCATTGGCATTTTTTCTGTAAAACAGACACAAAACAATAAAGCAGCACATCTGTGATGTTTTGTATAACGAGTTTGTAAATGATGATGTAATTGGGTTCCTGCAAGTTCCTGTCTCATCTTAATATGAAAGAAATTAGCCAGGTAACTGTGACCCTTGTACCTTTTCTTCCATTGTTTGAGTTAATGCCATTTGTTTATGTTTGGGCCTAGGATCTGAGTCAAAGTGAATGGTTAGCCTAAGGTGTGAACCCATTTCTATAATAATGAAATGGTCTGAGTGAGACAGTGGGTGAGATGTTAATGTTGGATTAAGGGTTGGTGAAGGATTGGGAGTGGCAGGGTTACTTCCTTTTAATGTTTTGATGTTCAGTGCTTTCAAAGTTGGTTCTGCTTTGTTTTCAATTTAGGGGACTGCCTGCTAAAATGTGTATAAATGCAATGTAGAGTTGTATGTCAGATTTGGTGACTGCAGCGCCTGGACTCTATGCACTGATTTGAAGATCGCTTTCTGCAATAAAGACTACAGCTTGAGGAAATCCAAGTCTTCACTATAAAGGTTTCCAACACGTTTTCATAATGTTGGAATAAGATGTTTAAATCCTAAACCAATTTTTTTAGTTAATGATTTGTAAGAATGATGCTTTATTAGTGCTGTTCATTGATTTTGGTAAGTTTTTTGACATTTGGATATAAAGTGTTTCAATACTACAGTATATGGTGTAAAAAAGTCTGAGTGCCCTCTTCAGGTTGAACGGTGGCTGCAGTTGAATTTTCCTATTGGATGTTGGGTCCAAAAAAATAACTCTTGACGTAAGCGGATTCAAGCTCACCACGCCCTTGTTACGATCTCACCACACACTTACGAGCTCAGTTCGCCCCCTCTCTCCATTGGGATCTGCCCACTTTCTTGCATTTGTGGAGTCAGGCTCTGACCAGGGGTTTAGTTACGCTTTAAGAACCTCATGAACATACCAAAATACAACCAGCTTATACTTTGGTTTAAATGTATCTCAGCTTTATTAGTGTTTTGTTTTATAATGGTAGGCAGGGCTGGATTGGTAATCGGGCATACAGGGCATTTTCTTGGTGGGCCGACATGCATTCAGTACACGTCATAAACATCTGGTTGTATGGTCATGATGTTCTTTAAAAGTCTTATTTCAAGGTGTAACAGCTAAACAAAACATATCACAAATGTTGCGTTTTGGTCTGGTTTTGTTTTCGTAGTGTGAGTTGATTTATGTTTTTACAACATAAAGAAAACGTGCCAATTTTACAACGTTTATAAAACGTCATTTTTTGTTATTTAGGGAGTGGTTTTTAAAATGTTGTACTACAACATTACCTAATTACAATGAAAATACAACGTTGTGAAATGTTTGTGTTTTTATTTTTAATCTGATCATAATCTCTTCCTATGATGTCCTATCATTATAACTTTAAAAGCCAGATGTTTTGTCTTTAACTTTCAGCAAGTATTTCCCCACCCATTCTTTTCATTTAGTCATTATTTTATACAATAGTTTGTGATGAATTTTTGGCCATAATTGAGACGCGTACTTCGTTTGCTAAATTTTGTCTTCTCTCTCTCCAGTACAGCAGGAGGCGCTGCAGCTCTTTAGTCCGCAGATAAACTCACTAAAGAAAGAAAGAAAGAGAGAGCGCGAGTGTGATGTGTTTGTGTATCCTCAGTGTTTTTCTCTCTTGCGTGTTTTATTGAGTGTAAACAGAGTCTTGTCTCTGTGTATTTAAGTGTTGAGACGTTTATGATGAGATGTGCTGTAAATGAGTAGGAACTGATCTGTCCATGCTGGATATATTGATGATTTCATCACAGAAATCTCTCAGCTGAAGAAAGAGGAGATTTAACAATGAATCGAGAGGTTTGTACAGCTTAAACATCATTTACCTGAATCAGACACATCAAATAATTTCTAATCTTACTGTCTGTGTGTGTTGTGTTGTCAGGATGTAGATTGTTGTGAATCTTCAGTGTATGTGACTGATGATGGGAGTCTGGATTCAGTGTGGATGAGCAGAGATCAGAGCCGCACACCACAGCCACTGCTGGACTCTAAACTCTCTGAAGAGAAATCCAGACACACACAGGACTCCGATCTCAGTCTGACTTTACTCTGTTATACTGAGTCAAAGCCCACAGACACTCAGGACACTACAGTGTGTGACAGTAAACAGAGCTTACAGGAGGATCAAACCTCCACAGAGTCTCTGGATTCTGTCTGTAACGCTGGAGAACAGCAGCAGATCCTGCAGACCAAACTGAAGATGTGTTCAGTTAAACTCATCGACTGCACGAACCTCATGATGAAGATTAAAACTGAACCCACAGAAATTAAAACTGAACCCACAGAAGAGGAAGATCGCTCTGAGGAAGATGATGAATTTATTCCATCAGGTATGTCTCCTTAATTATTGTTCTATGTTTAACATTTTTAATGTGAGCACCTGTTTTGGGTTTTCAGTTACAAACTCACTAAAAGACCAAAAAAATATAAGTAGGGGAGAGCAACGCTTTTTGGTTTATTTGGTTTTTATTTAAAAAAATTGAGATTGATTAATTATATTTTTACACAAGCAACACACACATCTCTGCTACAAATAAACATTTAAAGTTTGTTTCTATTACTTACTATTCTCGGACAATTACACTAAACGTGACAGAAGTGCAAACGTTACAACTTACCCCATAGGTGGGGGTTAATTTTATTGTAACAGGTAGGGGGTTGGTTGTAACACTTGCTAAAAATTAAAGGACAAGTTCGGTATTTTACACTTAAAGAGCCAGTAAGATGGCAATTTTAAGCATCCTATCACTATTTATAAGTCCCGAACAACAGGTTTAAATGCATGCAAGGTCAAAAACACTGTAATTTTCTCAAAATATAAATTTAAAATTACCCCATTTCTCAGAGATCCCCAAACGATTCGTGTGAAGCAATTCAACGACTCAGCCTGCCTAAACCCCACCTTTCAGTAGCCTACTCTGCTCTGATTGGTCAACTGACAGAGTGTCTTTGCACACAATTCACAGATCAGTCTCACAGACCACAGATCGGTGGCACAGACCAACAACAGTGCAACATGTATTGACCTCGTGCTAACATGATTTACTGAGAAGACATTGTCAACATCAATACACATCATTCATCATTAATCCAAGCAATAAAAACGACGATTGAAACTAACATTTTACACTCATTTAAGCATTTATCTAAACTAACCGGGTCATAGCAAAACCGTAAATAAGCATGCGTTAGCCGTTTGCTAACGTGACTCTCTGACAGTAAATTAACAGTTTAAACACACAACATCATTCATCATTAATCCAAACGATACAAACGACGATTGAAACTAACAATTTTACACTCATTTAAGCATTTATCTAAACTAACCGGGTCATAGCAAAACTGCTTGCTATCGTGGCTCTGACAGTATATAAGTTAGAGTTTAAACAACGATATCATTCATCATTAATCCAAGCAATAAAACGACTATAGACATTTTACACTCATTTAAGCAAGTATGTAGCTATAATCATACTTACAGGTTGTGGTTAGGAGACGCATGTTGTTCCAAATAAAGTGGGTACTGAACCATCTTGCATTGCCAAACGTCTAAATCCCTCCGTTAAAAATTAATTTTAACCACTGATTCTTCACAGCCAGACACGTTTAGAATATCCCTCCTTGAAAAAGTCTCCTTTGGTAGTGAAAACAACAAAAGCTGAAAACAGCGTGAGCTGATATTTACACTCACACACTAGCTAGCTGTGGGCGGGTCATAGTTTTCGTTTCTCCCGCAGGCAAGGCTGTAGGCGGAGATTAGTATCTCATGTGACGTGGATAAGTTCGTGTGACGTGGATAATATCAGGAAGAAGACTCACTCCCTATAACGACTCGTTTCAGCTATTCAGAGTCGACTCCCTGCTTTAGAAGCCAATAACTTTATTAATCGTGCACTTTTTGGTTCAACTACTTTACATGTTGTTTACATTGATGGACAGCTACACGACACACTGCAATAAAGGTTAGTTTCGATTTTGGATCTGTGTGGCTCTTTAAAGCCCTGCTTTCAGATTGTTTATGGTGAAATAGAACGGTTTTGACTGAAATTTCGACATATGCGGCTGCCCTGAGAATTTTCGGATGCTTGTGTTTCACCTCACACCTCTACAATGGGTTTAATGGTGCACTGGAACAATTCTTTCTAAAATGCATTAAACTTTCGTTTACAAAGACGTGAAACTCGCCGAGTGGTCAGGGGTGCTCGCTGCAGGGTTTCCGCGGGGTTGTAAAAGGTAGTAAAAGGTAGTAAATTAAATTATGCCAAATTAAGGCCAGTAAAAAGTAGTAAAAAGTAGTAAGCGTCATCTGACGAAATTTTCGATTGCCTTTTGTAATGTTATGATGCCTGGAAATTAGTTCAAATCACCTGCATATCTGGGCAAATAATCAAAGATCTTTCGTCTCTGGGATGTGATCAAAGCCTGGAGTGGAGCCGAATCACGTTCCTCTATCCGCTGTAAGCGTTCTGTAATCACTACGGACCGGATCCACTCCGGGTTTTCTGACTATATCACGTTAAGCTGAGGTAAAAGTTTATTTTAGCTAGCATGGTCAAACTTATAATGCAGAAAGGCTCCGATGTTTTGAAGATCGATAAAGGTGTAAAAGACGATTGACTTGGCTTAGCGAAATGATGAAGATTGGCAAGCCTTTCAGTTCGTGGGCTAAGAAAACCAAACAGGTAATTGTGTGTCTTTACACAGTATGACTAACGTAAAGGGTCCTGTATTTTGGGGGTAAATGATTTCTCACGTTACTGATCATCCGCGGCACGCTTTTTAATGCTATGCTGATATAGCCAGTGGCTGGTACAACGGGTTTGTTTAACTCGTGGGTAAACTTCATGTGGCGCCACAACAACTAAAAGGCAGATGACATCCAAATCCCTTGAGAGCGATTGACGAGGAATCATAAGAGGAGACTGCTTCCGAAATGCTCTCGCGGGACTTTGATGTCATCCACCTGTCGGTTCTTGCAGTTGCATTTGCGTGTGTCACAAAAACGTAACATTGTACATATATTTAAGCACAGCCGTTTAAAAATAAGCGATTTTAAGCCATTCAAACACAAACAACAGTGCGTCCGCTGTTTCTGTGTCGCAGGAGGGCTCACGCTAGCCGCGCATTCGTTTGTCATTGAGCTTGTGTTGGAACGTACGTATTTTTGCCGCTTTATTGGCCTTAAATAACACACATGCCTCAAAAATCCCTTCTTTGCAAACATCCTCTTATAAACACGACCATTTAGGTCTTAGGAGAAAGTAAACAGCAGAAACATTGCGCACAAACTAGCACATCAGCGCTGCCTCTATTGTAACATAATAATTTGTTGATAAAGGTACAGTCATTCAATTAACAACTGTCACGATGGTTACAGACATCCTGTGTGAATTCTACACGAGTTTGACTCGAGTTACTCGTTCAGGGTTTATATTCATACGTAACGTTACTGTATTAGAGCTGTGACTGTAAGCTGTTGTGTGAACAGAACAGACCCTGGATTATTTGTTTATGTGTACTGAATAATATGATATGAAAAAGTTGTATTTGCTCACATTAGTAAATGCATTATATAACATAAACAAACAATGAAAAATATAGAGTATATAATCATTAATTAATTCTTGTTTATGTCATTACAGTAATTGACGGTGGTTCATGGTGCATTCATTAATGTTAACAGTTTCAACTTTGATTAAAAAATTATTAGTAAATGCTAAAATAAATACATTTACAATTAATAAATATAAAATAAATACATTTACAATTAATAAATAATTAATAAAAGATTCATTAAAGGTGGTGATATTCATTTTTTCTTTTTATACAGTATAGTGAGTTATTTAGCTGTTTCGCCTTAATCTGAAATGCCCTGCAAACTACAGCTACCTATATGCCACATGAGACTTCAATATGGAATTTATGGCAAAAAAATCTCTCCTTAAAATGCTATTGGTCTCTCCTACATAAAGTGTTAGGTAAAGGAATATGACTTGGCCTGAAAAATATTTCAGTCAGAAGAATTTTTTTCACTTTAATTCTTTTTTGTATGTTATATATGTCAAAATCTGTGTAAATAATAGAAAGGTCGCTGATTAACACTTGCAATTCAGTGTCGTGATGGTTTTAAAAAATATTCTGAAGGTAGTAAAAAAGGTAGTAAAAAGTAGTAAATTTAACTTAAGGATTCCTGTATAAACCCTGCACTGATATGCTCACACAAAAATCGCTGCAAAAGATGCGCGTTTTAGCTAACAACCGCCGCAAATTACGGCGGTATCACAGCAAACCGCCATTATTTACGGCGTTTTATAATCATATCAATGACGTCGTTTTAATACGCCGTAGGCCTTTCGTAGTACGGCAGGGCTAGTCAACTGGCGGCCCGCGGGCCAAGTGCAGCCCGCCAATCATCTTTATCCGGCCCGCCGGTAACCTTTGGCCGTTTCTCAATCGGAAGGCTTCAGCCTCCGGAGGTTGCATATGCAAACTGCATACAGGCACGGATTAACGCACGGGCCTACTGGGCACTTGCCCAGGGCACTGGCCACCAGGGGGCCTGTCAAATTTACTGTTTCTATTCTTTTCAAATAAATATTTTTATTTTATTTTCAGTAAAATTGTGTTAAATATTGAGGAATAATGTGTTTTTTGCAGTTGCAAAGTATTAACTAGTAAATAAATCAAATAAATTTTTATGTATTGCTGCTGTTGAGAGGGACATCTAGAGGCGAGTGAAAATCATTGCGTAATATAAAAGTCACGCGTAGAAGCCGGTTACTCAAAAACCAAAACAGAAATGAGTTTAAAACCACAACCAAGTGGATGAGTGATAAGAAAGCACAAAAAGGACAGCTTTTCATCACCTTGCCAGTCAGCAACTGTGAAGTAGAACGTTCATTTTCTCTAATGGCAAGAGTAAAAAACGAACTAAGAAGCAAAATGTGTCAAGGACGTCTAAATTTACTGTCTTTAATGGCCATTGAATGCGATCTTGTGAGGGAACTGGATTTTGATGATGTTGTGGAAGCTAAGGTAAATTTAAACCAACTTTTTATTCTAAGATTTAAGGGGTTGGACACACAAAGCTTTTACACTCGCGGCCAGCGCATGGTTTCAATTGATTCCAATTTTTCAAATAAGAATTTTCTTCTGTGATATGATTTGGAGAGGTGTGCGTGCCCGGTTGCATGAAACTCCTTAAGTGAGGGTTTCCCTGAGGGAGAAAAAAATCTCTGAGGTAAGGCATTTATTTAAGAGCGTTGCAACAAAGGTCTTAACTGTCACCCTTACCTAAGTGTATATTCTAAGTATTTTACAATAGTCTCTGCCAAAAGACAGCAGAGGAGGAGCGGTTGCTATAATTACAAAATCTCACAGCGTAAAAATTTGATCTCAGAGGTTGGGTTAAATTGTGCATCATTCATTAGGTCCGACTGTTGCTGTTTTAAAGTGGTTTGTGTTTGTAACACTGCCAGTCTTTGTTGTAGTTGTGTTAGCACAGTCTGTTGTTTTGCAAGCACAAGGGGTCCCAGGTCAGCTGGGGTGATTTCTGGGTCTATGGGTAGTTTCATGACTCTGCCTGTCATGAGTTCAAACGGGCTGATGCCTGTTGCTTTGGATGGGGTTGCTCGCAAAACTGTCAGAACTGTTGGCAGTGCATCAGTCCACCTGTTTTGATGTTGCATTATTTGTTTTGAGATGCTTTCTTTAATCGAGCAATTTGCACGCTCTACCATACCTGAGCTTTGCGGCCTGTATGGAACGTGAAATCTTTGTTTGATGTGCAGCATTTCACATATTTGTTTCATTACCTGACCTGTGAAGTGTGTTCCTTGGTCAGACTCAATCTGGGTTGGTGTTCCCCAAATTGGGAGGATTTGATTTGCCATTACTCGTGCCACCGTTCGTGCGCTGTTGTCGCGAGTTGGAATCGCGTCCACCCACTTTGAAAATTTATCAATTATGACGAGACAATAGCGATATCCCCCTTTGGCAGTGGGTAATGGGCCAATAAAATCTAGCTGCAAGAATTCCCATGGCCCTTTGGGTGGTTCTGGGCGACACAATTTTGTACGTCCAGTTCTACCCTGGTTGATGGTGGCACATACAAGGCATGTGTCACACCATCTCTCAATGTCTGATGCCATTTTTGGCCACCAGAAGTTTTTCTGTATCAGCTGTTGTGTTTTGGTAGCTGATACATGTGCATAATCATGGTACAATTTGATCACTGGTTTCTGGAGGGCCTCTGGAATTATGTATTTCCCATCTCTGAGAACTAGGGATGCACCGAATATTCGGCCACCGAAAGACTTTTATCACCGAAAAAATACGGCCGAAATAATGTGATGACGCAAACAGAAACCGCGACCTGCACGTGCTTGTCTGAAGTAACATATCTGCGGTGTGGACTAGATTTTTCTCAAACCCGCGTCCGCCGAATGACCAGGATGCCCGCAACCTGTGAGTTCCACTCCCGCCCACGACCGTAATGTTTGTGTCCAAACCCGCGGAGTTTCTCTGGGCATTTGTGTACAGTTTTCACAAGCTCCGACTAAACATTCGTTCAGATTAACATCCAGAATAACAGACATTAAACATGATTGCTTTTAAAATTAGGGATGTGCACGAATGGTCAAATATTCGATCTGCAATAATAATTAGAATGGGGAAAAAATGATGTTCAAATGTTTTTAATCCGCCACGGCAGCATTACGGCTACTGCTCATTGAATCCTTTTTCACTTCACCTGTACGGTCTTTTACAGACTTTAATATAAAATATACATGAAAATTAATATGTATGTATTTCTGATTGTTTTGGTAATTCAGATTGCAGACTCATTGAAGTGTTTAGAGTTTTAATGCTGGGTGTTAGACGTGCTTCGCCGCCGCCGCATCAGCGTGCATGATGAGAGATTTGTTCGCTTCCTTATATAGCCTAGTTTATTTTGTTAAAACGACACGAGACACGCATGGAAAGCGAAACGGAGAACGTTTATTTTATCTGTGGATATGGTTATAACAAACCCAATAACTGCAAATGCCGTAACAGCAAACAATAGCTCCGTTTTGTGAAGTGTTGTTAAATTAAGCTCGTAACTTTGCACCCTCAGCAATAATGTATCAAGCCAGCTTGCTTTATTTGTAACATAATATTAAATTCAGATATATTTGTTAGATCCGTTTGTTGTTCTCACTGGATAACAACAGAGCAGAGTTTTTTCTGCAGCTGGCATTAATGAGAAAAACGGGTTTCACCGGAGAAGGTAGGCTAAATATGATTTTCTTTTTAAACAAAAACATGTCAGACTAAATAAAGAAGATATTCATATTTGACTGAGCCTTCGACCCATTCGGGGTTTTAACGTGCATTAAAATGCCATAATTTTTTATCAGCATTTTGTAACATTAACGTTAGAACAAAACCACAACTAGCCCAATCTCAGTTTTTCAATGTATACTGCATGGCAAACAAGCACCAAAGGATTAATTAAACAAGCAGTTTAAGGTTAACTTTTAACAACCTGATGTGTCACTAGTAGCCTACTCACCAGTTTTTCCAGATGGGAGGCAGATAGCCTATATAACTGAAGTTGGGTTTGTTTATGCCACATGCTGTTTGGCTTAATTTTCTTCTCAAATTGTGTGTGTTGACTCCATTTCTATTACACACAAAAATACCATAAGTGCAATGGTAGTACTAATAATTGGCATAATTTCTTTCGGTGTTTCGGCTTTCGGTTTTCGGCCTTGGTTTCCTCTTTTTCGGTTTTCGGTTTCGGCCAAGAATTTTCATTTCGGTGCATCCCTACTGAGAACCATACCTTCTACGATGCTGATTAATTGATCCTGCTGCAGTTGCGGTACAAGCTCTCCGTCTGACAACCATAACTCTTGCTGGTATTGTTTTAAGTCAATGGGAGCAACCTGTATCGCACTCACAGAAGGGGCAATCAGCTCGTCGGGCTGCCATTCACTCCCTTTAATGGCTGCAAGTTTTGCAAGTTTGTCAACGATGTTGTTATTTTTCTCGTGCTCGTCTGTGCTTTTAGCGATGTGCGCGCGCACTTTAATGACTGAGATTGGAGAGTTGTGCGTTTTGATTGCTTGCCAAATTGCGGTGATTGTGTCAAAATGTTTTATTGGTGTTCCGGCGGATGTGAGAAACTTTCTTAATTGCCATTGGGCCATAAAGTCATGCACGACGCCGTATGTATACCTGCTGTCGGTGTACACACAAATTGGTTCTGGGTGTGTTTTTATGGCTTCAAGCAATGCAATTAATTCGGCTTCTTGTGCGGATTTGTTTGCTGGTAGTTTTAACAACAATTGTTCTGAATCTGAGTTGAGGGGGTGGGGGGTCCACACGGCACATCCTGTATGGAAATTGCCATCATGCCAATATCTGGATCCATCAATGTACACTGGTGTTTGATTATCGAGTTGTGTATCATGAACTGGACTTTGCGCTTCATGTTTTGTTTGGCATGTGTGCGGGTGGCCCTCCATCTCCCCCAAGAGATGTGGTAGAATTCTTGTGTTTACCATAGTAATGTTGCGCGCTTGGATGTCTGCCAACCATCGCGCCAGTCTTTGCGACGATACGCCTTTGATTTGGCCCTGTAACAGCATTTGCACTGGCGTGTGCATTGTGTGCACAACAACAGATTGAAAGCCGACAATGCGTTCTGTTGTTGTTAACATCCAATGAACCGCAAGAACATGCTGTGTACACGGGTCGAATCCCTGTTCGACTGGAGATTTCTTACGGCTATAGTATGCAATTGGGCGCAACTTTCCTCCGTGATCTTGCGCTAGCACTCCACTCAGAGTATTTTCATGTGCATCAACCTGTATGTGAAATGGCTTCGATGGGTTGGGCAAACCCAGAGCGGGCGCGGCGCACAGGTGTTGTTTTAAATCTGTAAAAGCCTGTTCATGTTCCTCTGCCCACTCGAGGACCTCAGACGGTTTTGATTTTCCCTTTAAAAGGTCGTATAGCGGGGCGGCTATATTCGCAAAGTCAGGGATGAAATCTCTTAAGTAATTTGCAGTACCCAAGACTTTCTGCAGAGAGTTCAGCGTGTGCGGACGAGGCAGTTCAGCGACGCATTTACGTCTGTCATCTGTCAATGCCTTGTGGCTTTGGGTGATTGTATAACCTAGGTATTGAATTTCTTTTTGTGCAATTTGGGCTTTCTCTTTGTTCAATTTAAAGCCAGCTTTACCTAGTGTTGACAGCACTTCATCGACGAGTTGTAAGTGCTCATCAAATGAGTCTTCGGTTGCAATTAATATGTCATCGACATAGTGCATTACATTTCCGGTTCCGATTACGGGTTTTAGTGCGTCCTCTAACGCCCGATGAAAAATTCTTCAGTTCTTCAATCATGGCTATGCCTAAATCGAGTCGAGCGGGTTTGGTTTGTGTTGCTACCATTAGCGTGTCGCCAATTCCCTTTATTTGAATGGTCTCATTTGTTAAAGTTAGCGGTTTGTCAGTACAGGAGCAAGATGCACCAGAATCAATAAGTACGTCGGCTAACCGGCCTCCTAAATTAGCTCTTATTTTGATTCGGTTCCCGCTTCGGACAATGCTCCCGATCGCCACGGAGGCCACGGATTCCTATGGTGAATAACGGTTGGCGAAAGTTCCGCCTGCGCTTTTTTTCTCGTCATTGAAACGCCTCGCAATATACTCATTAAACTTTTTCTCTAATTTTGCGTCGATTTCGGACATCATTGATTGGTCCTGAGCCGACCGATTTCTTTAATCTTTTTCTTTTTTATGGCAGTTTTTTACGGTGTGATTGGGTTTTTTGCAATAGTTGCAGTACATTAGAAATCTGGGGCCGGATATGTGCGTGCCTTTCCCTTCAGTCAGCCAGTGTGCGGATGCTACAGCACGGGGTTTTAACCTCCACCTCTGTTCTATCCTTGACCCCCAGTCCACAACTGCCCTAAATGAGTTTTCCACTGGATCGACACCATTTATTAAAGCCCTCTGAACTGGGGTACCAGCATTCTTCTTTATGATCTCTAATAATGGTTCGTGATCGCGGCTTGCATTTTCCATACCCGAGTGCTCTTTGTATGTTACCCATACACGCTCAGCATAAGCCTCGAATGACTCGCCGTTTGCCTGTTTTATTTCCAGAATTCTACTCCAATCTGCGTTTGTGGGTCCCCTTAGGTCTAACAATGCTTGTTTTAAACGTTCGTAAATGGCTTCGTCATCTTCGTCAACATATTGCTCTATTATGCGTCCGGATTTAAGTTCTGGGGTTAGCTTGGATCGGAGCTCTTCGGGAATGGTTAGCAATGCGATTTGCCATACATCTCTAGTTTCTAACTTGTAAACGGTGGCCTGTAACATTAATGTTTCCCAATACGGCTGAAATGGTCCCTTACGGGGCATGACTCCTACGACTTGTTTGTGTTTTGAACACTCGTCGCATGTTAGCGGGCGGCTAATCGTAGTTACTTCATCGTTGGCATTTTTCATTGTTTTAAGAACGGCAACGCGGACAGATTTTGAGGGTGCTTCGCTTGATTTTGTTCTCGTTTTAATGGGGCTTCGTTGACTTTGCTCGCGTTTTTGTATGGGAGCTCGCTCTTCGGTTTGGATAGCTCTGCGTGTTTTGTTTGTCGACGCCGCAACATCATCGTCATCGCTATCATCAATTTTTTCTGACCCAAAAGTTTCTTCCAGTGCTGCTTGTTTAACTGCAGCCACCGGGAAGCCTGCATTACCGCAGCAGTCTTCGAGAGCAGAGATATACTCACCGCCGGTTTTTAGTTTCTTTTTTAGCCCATCTATTTCTCTCGCCATTAACTCGCTCTGCCTTGTCCAGCTTTGTTTTTCGTACGTAAACGCTTCAGTTTGTGCCCTTAGCTTTTGTAATTCGTCTGAGCGCTCTCGTTCGATTTCTCGGATACTTTCAATTGTTCGTTTGCTTTTGGTTATAGTTGCCAAATCGTTGCGACGCATCAGGTAAACAATAGCGAGGGGAGTCTTTTTGTATTTTGATTTCGTTTCCAGTTTACGGCCCTCGCTAGAATACCAGGATACAATTTCATTATTGTTCCATGTGAGAATTAGTCCCTTCTCTTTTAACAGAACAAGGGTGTTTTTCAGTTCTAGCGCGGCGGTTTCCATGATTTCCTCCTCTAACTTACACTGCTTCTATAATGTCCCTGTGAGTCCATGTTTCCTCTAATTCTTGTACCCCACCGGATTTCTACGGTCTCCGGTCTAACAATGGGCTTGCCGGCCCGTTCTACAAATGGTGTCTAGATTGAGTGTGCAAACTTTCCCTCAACACTTCTAATAGGCAAAAAGGAACGAACTTACCACAGCAGCTGTAGACAGGGGAGAAGGAGATCAAACCTCATATCTTCTTTGGGAATCCAAAACTGAATAGTCGCGTCGGAAAAACGTCACTCGCCTGTGCAGGTAGAGAGATCACGTCCGGGATCACCACTTTGTAAGGTCCCTTTCCGGGTTGTTTCATTCCCATATCAATAAAACAAAGGTTTAATAGCTTACACCCACTACAAATGTATCCAGGATGAGGTGCCTCCCATAGGTCTGTAAGAACCAATCACTGCAAACTTCCATTGATAAATAATGTTTACATAATGTTTATTCTATCTGGGTATATAAGGAAAGCTGAAAAACATTTCAGGGAATCTGTATACAGATATCCCGCACGATCGCTGTGTGTAGTTTACATCTCCAGGTAACATTTTCAACCTTCTCATTTTATACCATTAAGGTTTTGTATGATTGATCAAATGTATTATATTACTTGAATTGAAGATTCACCTTTGTATTATAGAATGTCTTTATGGGATTGATCAATATTTCATTTTGTTTGAGTTGGTTTTGAATTACTTCATATTTCTTATGATTGATTTATATGTTATATTGATTGAATTGACTTTTGAATTATTGATTAAATTGACTTTGAATTATTGTGTTGTTACCTGGTTAATAAATTGTTACATTTGTATTCATTCTAATCTTCGATGTATCATTGACTATTCTAAATTACAATCAGTATTACGATATCCTTTGTCACCATAAATCTATAACCGGGGTGTAAATTCATGCTAATTGTCTATACCAATGAACTAAGAGGTTCAGCCATTACTTTACTATATGTGGGCTATCAGATGATAAGTCAGGACCTCTGATCAGTATCTCTACTATAATTATAGTTTTGAGTTCTGTATTAAGTTGAATATAGTTGGCTGGGTTGCATAATATTTTCTAATGATAATTAAGGGCACGCCAGCATGGGGCAGTTGCCTCAACCATTTCCTCTGGTTACACGGATAGACGAATTATTTAACCCTAACTAAGTTGTGGGTAATTGTAATGATTATTCGAGGACTATATAAGTCAGGACCTCTGGTGCGGTTAAGTTTAACTATTTAACCTTAACTAAGTTGGGTATATTTGAATAGTTTGGTTCCAAAACGCGATAAATGCCATTTTTGAAAAAAATGAGTTACTGCCAAAATCAGTATTATATCAGGTCAGTAGTTAAAAGTAAATAATACATTTTACGCAAAATCCAATACCCGCCGTGATATTCTGTCATCTTTTCTCCCTTTTTTCCCAAAATGCGACAAACGCCACTCCTGCTTTTTTACAGAAGGCAATAAATCCATTTCTGATATTACAGCGGACCATTCACGCAATGTAAACAAACATGGCGGCGCCCTGAGTACACTGAGTCCTAGTTTTCCTCATCTACTTTGTACTTCGTGATCAACAAACAAAACAAAATAATACTTTAATAGCATTGCCAAACCTGTGATGGTTTTCTGTGACGGGAAAGAAACGTAAGCCATCAACATCTAATAATTTCCGCGAGAGGCACCTGGTTGCTTGTTCTCCAGACAACATCAAGCTTCTCATGCTAAAACATTGTGTTCTTACAAAGTAAGTGTTTTGGTTAATGCCATTAATGTTTATTTTTTAATCATTGTATACCACTAGTCAACTAAATAAATATAAAATAGTAAAGATGAATGCACATTTATACATTGATTTAATAGATTTATAGCATTTTGAAATAAAAAACTGTCATGGATTTATTGCATTTTGTGGAAAAAAGAATTAGTTTTTATAATAAATCTTTGAAAATCAAGTTATGGATTTGAATTTTTTATGTTTTTATAACCTAAAGATGCTATGTGAAAGTTTGTAACAGAAAATAGTGGTTTTCATCTTGTCACTTTCTTGGTATAGAAAACACGTTTTTACCGAAATTTGTCAAAGTGGATTTATTGCGTTTTGGAACCAAACTCTTCATTTGTGATTAATATACGTGGGCTATATAAGTCAGGACCTCTGGTGTGGTTAAGTTTATGTTTCAGAACCCGCACAACGGCCGATGTGGGCTGATATGATATTGGTAATCGAAATGAATGAGTTCAATGGTAACATGAGTAAATAGAACGATCAAATGTTTATCCAAATTTAATAATCACAAATTAATTCTTGAAATGTTTCATTAAGGAGTCAGATGAAATAACGAGGTAATGTATATTAATTCATATTTGTTTGTAAACAAATATCTATAACCAATTCTGTTGTTGCGTAAAGGAAAGGCAGTAACACGTAAGAATTCCTCCTGCCGCGCCATTGGCTACCGTCGTTGGACCTGTGGGCGGACCCGGAAAGGGACCTTACAAAGGGTGATCCCGACGTGATGAAACCTTTTTAATGAAATCAAACATGAATAACAATGAAAGGAGGGGTAGAGGGGTCAGACATTTGTCTGCAGATCTACCATTTGCATGGAGATGTGATGCTCGACAATACAAAGTTCTGATTCTCGAGAAAGGTGTTTTGGGGGTCTTGGTCCCCTGCCGTGAGTCCTGGAGGAAAGTTGTTGTGTTGCAAAAGGTTCTCTTTTGATGTTCTGCTGCCTCGGGCACCTACAGGGCACACACACTGCATTCTCGGGCGTCCATGCTGTTTCTCAGGAAGGGCTGACCTTTTGGTCAGGATCAATCAAAATTCTTACACTGGTGAGATATAAATAAACCAATTTGTGGTGTGAAAGTACAGAATATTGTGTGCATTCTCTCCCCGCGTATTAGTGCCATTGTTAATCCTGTAAAATGGGGCATACAGGCAGAGGCGAACCAACAGCCCTGTGCATACAGGTGCAACGCTGTTGCCCAAAAAATTGGTAAAGGGGGGCCTTTGAGACATCCGTGCCCAGGGCACATCATCGCCATAATCCGTCCCTGACTGCATATGTCATCAAGTTTAAGTTAACTGAGCATTACATTCACAAATCATAAGCATATTACAACAATTTACGCTTAACTAAGAATAATAGTCAACTTTATCATTGTTAAAATTCTGAAATAAGACTTAATGACGTATGCAGCCTGGAAATGTGACCTCCAAGGCTGCAGCCTTTGGATTGAGAAACGACTATAGTCTGATTTAAATTCAGTATTATCTGATCCAATTCAAGCTTTGGATGCATAAAAGAAAACAAACGCGGCTTATGCGGCTTCACCACATGTGACGCGGCGACTGGAAGTGATGTATTTCAGTGTGTTCCAATCAAAACTGTGTGCAAAGTAAAAATTATTTATTATTTTTTGTTTCACTTTATCACCACACTTGAATACTTTAAAAACGATTGATTACTGGTAAGTAAATTATTAACTATAAATATATATTCGTAGATTAAAGGTTCTCTCCCATGACAGATTTACGATTAAACTACAATTTCATTACGACTGCCACTAGGGGGCGAACTCCTGACAGTTATATCTGTAATGTACAATGGAAAGGCTGTTTATATATCTATAAAATATAAAGAAAGAAAACATGTAGTGCAATTTTAGTCATTAGGAGTGGCTATATGTTGTGAATACTTGACATGTAACAATTAATGAAAGTTTAACAGTTATAAACTAAATATGTTTAAGAGTGTTGATCTTTTACACTTTTACTATTAACATTTACACAGACTCTTGCATGTTGCAATTGTTTGGAAATATTAATAAAGAAAATATGAGTTTTCAGTAATTAAAAGGCAACACACTGGATACAAGAAGTGTGCATTTGTTTTGAAAATGCATGCTTTTTAATGTTTTTTTATATACCATAACAAAAGTAACAAAAACAACAACACCACACACACACACACACACACACACATATATGCCCTCGTCATATTTACAATTTTAAAATCTGGCCCCCGAAGAATAGTTCAGTTGAAGACCCCTGTGGTACGGCATAATTTATGGCGCTTTCTTCTGACAAAGACGGCGTAAAAAGCGGCATTTAATATAATATTAAAACCAGCCCCTCCTTTTTCTACAAAGTTCAGCCCTCCCGATGATGTTGAAGGAAAGGCCTGCGTAGTAGAATGTCGATCTAAAGTGTGATGCCTCTCAGGGATTGACTAATGTTTGGACTATCTTAATGTGAAATGTTTCTTTTCCCATTAGGATCGTGTGCCCTTGTCCTACTTTTCCTTTATTATATTTTTTCCCGTTTTCTTCATAAATCATAAGATAAATCGTATTTAATCTGTTTACTCGTATTTGTAGCTATATTGAACGGTTCCTACAAAGTCAGGATGCGTTGCTGAGTGGGCTGCATGTGCCAAAGTAGTGTTGTTTTAATGTAGCTAAAGGCATGAGTTCGAATCTGAGCTCCGATCATATTTTTCCTCTCTTTTGTATTATTATTATTATTAATATTATTATTATTAAAATATTTTGCTGCTGACAACTGATTAAGTAAAAGGAAATGTGTATGCTAATGGATTTAATTGTAACAGCCGAGGTAAACCTGCGTGCAGTACTGTAACCCCTGAGGATCCGTTTTTGATTGTTGATTAAACATGATTGCCCATACGAAAACGATTGTTTTACCTGCTAACATACTGTATAGCCTGCGCAATAAAGCAGCAATAAAATCTATTCAAATAAGATAATAATTTGCAAATAATAAATAAAAATTATTTTCAAATAATAATAATTTGCCAACGTGTGTTATTCATATCAGACAAACACAGTGGAAGCAACTATAAAGTTTACTCTATTGTTAAAAAGGTTATAATGATACCTGTTTGAAAGATGAGGATGCGCACCTGTTAAGCAGCTATTACATAACAGAGCGAGGCCAGAGACAAACGTGCTCTTAAACAGGAATTATGGAATAATTTGTGCATCTCTGAATAACTGTAAGAATACATTTCCTTTAAATATCATTTTTGTCATATAAAGTTTTAAGAGATAATAATGTTTTTTCCATTTTTATTGCTTATTTAAACTTGCGGTTAACAGCGTGTTTGGCACATTTAGCCTATACCTCAGAGTTTATTTCAGTAATATTGTTGTTTTTCCGGTAATAATAATACAATTTACATGTCAATCCTGCTTCCTTGTCTGTTTATTAATTTCATTAATAAACTGGCTTCTGCGTAGAGAAGCCCGGACTGGCTAGAACCAAAGCCGAAAGTATACTAGAGACGTCCGCGTATGCGCGCCGTCCGCATGACGTCATTTTCGTCATCAGGAGGGTCCGCGGCCGGCCGCGCGGACCGTCCGCGTGCAGCCCAAAATTTGAGACCGCGCGGACAGTGCGCGTACAGTCCGCGTACGACAGCACATGCGCGTGAAAATATTTAGACAGGACACTCCACAATAAACAATCATACAAAGGAAATAGACAGAATTTGCACACACACTATCGTTTTTCTTCTTTAACTTTTACTTCTTCCAAGAACAGAAAGCTGTGGAGCATGTTTGTTTGATTCCTGTTCTTTGTTGTCTTGTTGTTTGTTCTAAGCTGTGTTTGCATTGGATGGATCAGTTACTTTTCTTCACCTATCCTAATGTTTTAATGTACTGTAAATGTCTCCAAATCAGTGCTGCCCTGACAGCCTGTTAGACTAATAATTTGAATTAGAAATCATTTGTATTGCGTATAGTGTCGAACGCGGCCATCCGCGTGTAGCCGCGGGGACTATACTCGGAAAGCTGCGCGGACGCGGAAAAAAGTATACCCTGGCCTTTAGACGGACTAGTAGTGTCTGTACTCTCGCTGTGTTCTTTGACTGCTTTCTGTATAACATTTCCGCATCATATCAGAATATGGACGTTCGTTCGGTGAATGTTCCCGGACACTGCGTGTGTTTATTTCAAAGACGTGTTTCGGCTTACAAGCACAAGCTCCAAGCGCCTGAGCCAGCGCGTCTGTGGAGATATTGTGCGGTGGACACGTGAATGGTTTGTTTATTTTAAAGACGTGTTTCAGCTTACAAGCACTGAGCCAGCGCGTCTGATGAGATATTGTGCTGTGGACGCGTGAATGGTTTGTTTATTTCGAAGACGTGTTTTGGCTTACAAGCACTAAGCCAGCGCGTCTGTGGAGTTATTGTGTGGTGGACGCGTTTGTGTGCAGGATGCAGGGATAAACGGACGTCTGACTATAAAGTGAGTTTCTATTTTCTTTGTAATACTAACGTGGCATTTATGTACACAATAGCATATCTCAGTTCAATTTTATTTATATAGCGCTTTTCACAAAAGTTAATTGTTTCAAAGCAGCTTTACATTAATAGAAGCATTGAAAAGCACAGAAAAACGACATAGCACAACAAAATACACGATAGCATAAGCAGTTAAATTTGCTGCGGCTATGACTCAACATTATAAGCGAGCGTATAACTAAAGTAACGTCTAGAAGAGGAAGCTAAGTTAAGCCCAAAAAGGCTGCCTCCCTGGGGTAAAAAAACCCTAGGAGAAAAAAACCCGGGCTTTTTAGCCAAGGAAGTAAAAAAAGTCCTAGGAGGGAAAAACCCTTGGGAGATATATATATATATATATATATATATATATATATATATATATATATATATATATTATATCTCCCAGAGTGTTGTGTGTAACACTATGTAACATCACGTTTAAAAGTAAGTCATGATTGGTGTCTGTCAGACACAGTGGTGGCTATTTTCTTTGTTTTACTAATGTGGCATTTTTGTACACAATAGCATATCTGAGCGGTGTTCCGATTAATGGGAGTGGCTTGCAGGGCTGTGCGTTGTGGTGCATTGTGGAAGTTGTAGTTTTTCATACAAATGTGCTTTAAAGTCACGTTCTGTCTTTTCTCGGTCAAATAGGCACAAAATTCTAAATTTATGTTACATTTCGACTACAAATACCTATGACCCACTTTCAATGTAGATTAATTGGGGTTTTTCAGTTACATTTCAGTTTAGGCGGCCCCGCTAATCTCGGAAACCCTACTGTCTTAACTAGATCGTCCAAAAAAATAAAAAATTTCGCTGCACAAAAGGCCGTGAGGTGCATCACAGAGAATAGTGTGTACGCGCTTGAGTGGGGACGGGCGCCACATGGCCCAAATGAGAAAGTCGTGGTCTGGAACATCACTGTCTGGAGGATAACTAGCCAGTTGATAAAACATCTCGGAGAATAGCATGGACGCACTTTACACCGCGAGTGTGCACGCGCGCCACACGGCCAAAATGAAATAAAGACGTGCTCCGTCATGTCTGGAGGACCAGTTGATAAAACGCGTGTCCGTGAGAACTGTAAGTGGATTTATGTTTTAGGTTTATTTAAGCCTGTTATTGTGTTCATTTATAGTTCTTGCAAATTTAAAGTAAGTTAGCAGGTGATTTTGTTATTTGAGCAACCTGCTAACTAGGTTTCACATGCCTGTTGATTAGATATAATTGTTGAGCGCTCTTGCTCACTTTATTTATGTTCATTATTTACATGCTACAGTAGTTACACTCCTTTAAGATAATGTAATAAATAGTGGAAAATTATACATTTTTACAATCTTCACGCTATCTATCATTGTTCAGATGTTCTACAACATCTGCTTCAGTTTGTGTTTATTAACCCTTTAGTTTCACTTCATCACGCAGGTATTCCCATGTGTTCATTTTCTGTCATAAATTTTGAAGAAATAAGTTTTATTGAGTGTTTTAAATAAAAATATAAAAATTTTCATCAGGACACATACGGCCCGTCCCTTTGATTGCCACACCTTCTGTCCCGCCCACTCGCCTAACCCTACCACCTTAACTAACAAATTTTTTGCGGGAAACCCTGTTAATATTTCTATCGGTGAAAAGGCCCTTTTAGACAGCCAGTCTGGCAGGGCTGACATTTCGGTAGCTTAATTTTGCGAGCTGCCACCGTGGGTTTTGTCTAGAAGGGATACAGCAAACGCCGAAAAGTTTATGATTAGATTTGGAGGTAGAATTAGGATAACCAGTGGCCCTAGCTAAATGAGATACAAATACATCCTAAATCCTGTGAAATGTTGTGTTTAGAGTTAAGTTTGGGTGAAGAATTAGCATAAAACAGTGCTCATCCGGCGAGATTTAGTTTGCCCTATTGCTTCTACAACCGCAGGGGTGGCGGGAACGTTTTACGTCACATTCAGACAGACAGCGATGCTATCGATGTGTGTTGCCCCGTTTCTTTTAATGAGGCGTTCTTTTACTCTGCTTAAACAAATGTGTACCATCCACGCCAGTAACTGGGGAGGGAAGGATGACGTGAACTCCACTGCTTCGTTCTCATTGGTAGTTGCTCCCGAAATTCGCTCGACATTTGCATAAAGTTAAAATTTTCTTAACTTTCTCTCGTTGCTGGACACGCCCATACGGTCGCCAACGGTCACTTTCGCTCGTGCCGCCGGAAGTTGCCCGGTTTCCATTGAAATGAATGAGATTGCGTCGCTCTGCTACTGCTGGTCGCTGGCTGGCTGAATGGGGCGTTAGGCGTGGCGTGCCGCCACAGTAGAATGCATATAGCGGAAACACTTATAAAGCCACATTCTTACAGATCACTTACAGGTTAGGGATGCATAAGGATTAATTGCGATTAATCGTTTGCCGATTTAAAGTTTTTTTCATTGATTACATGATTTCTACATTTACAACACAAGCCCTGAATCAAGGCTTCATCTGGCACCCCCATTTATTCTCCACGTGCACCCTTAAGAAAAGATACAGAATCTAAATCCTTCATCCTTTGTGTAAATAAGAGTGAAAAGGCAATTTATTTGTTTCATGTTTCTTTTCAGATGTGAAGAGTGATTCATGTTTGGATATAGAAATAACATCCTCAACATCAAAAGAGCGACTGACAGCACAAACTCTTTCCTGCATCACCTGTGAAAAGACATTCAGCTCACAGAGACTTTTAGAGAGACATGAGAGAAAACACACAGAAGAGAAACTCTTCACCAGATCTGAGATCAGCTTTACTACCTTACAAGAGAAGAAACTTCCTTCAGAAGACCACAGAGAGAAGAAGAAGAAGAAGCAGTTTCACTGTGAGCAGTGTGGGAGGATTTGTGTCTCTTCCTCTAATCTAAATGTTCACATGAGGACACACAGCGGTGAAAAGCCTTTCTACTGCACTGAATGTGGAAAATACTTCAGAGCCAAAGACCATCTTAAAGTTCATCAGAGAGTTCACACAGGAGAAAAACCTTACCAGTGTCCTCAGTGTGAGAAGAGATTTAGGCATAAATGTGTTTTGAAGGCACATGTGCTGTCACACATCAATGAGAGACTGTATCAGGGCAGTGAATGTGACAAAACCTTTAGGGATTCAAGTTCATTAAAAAAACACCAGAAGAGTTTAAGTCAACATGAAAGTTTAGTGACACACCTGACAATTCATACAGGTGACAAACCTTTCAAATGCTCTAAGTGTGACAAGACATTTACCTCTTCATCTTCCTTAAAAGTCCATCAGAGAGTTCATACTGGAGAGAAACCTCATCACTGTAGTGTATGTGGGAAGAGTTTTAGTCAAAAGGCTACCTTACTAAAGCACCAGACACTTCATACAGGTGAAAAACCTTTCAAATGCTCCCAGTGTGACAAGACGTTTACTTATTCATCTTCCTTAAAAGTCCATCAGAGAGATCATACTGGAGAGAAACCTTATCACTGTAGTGTATGTGGGAAGAGTTTTAGTCTAAAGGCTACGTTACTAAAGCACCAGACACTTCATACAGGTGAAAAACCTTTCAAATGCTCTAAGTGTGACAAGACTTTTACCTCTTCATCTTCCTTAAAAGTCCATCAGAGAGTTCATACTGGAGAGAAACCATATCACTGTAGACTCTGTGGGAGCAGTTTTAGTCTAAAGGCTACCTTACTAAAGCACCAGACACTTCATACAGGTGAAAAACCTTTCAAATGCTCTCAGTGTGACAAGACATTTACTTATTCATCTTCCTTAAAAGTCCATCAGAGAGATCATACTGGAGAGAAACCTTATCACTGTAGTCTTTGTGGGAACAGTTTTAGTCTAAAGGCTACCTTACTAAAGCACCAGACACTTCATACAGGTGAAAAACCTTTCAAATGCTCTCAGTGTGACAAGACGTTTACTTATTCAAGTAACTTAAAAGTCCATCAGAGAGTTCACACTGGAGAAAAACAACATCACTGTAGTGTCTGTGGGAAGAGTTTTAATCGACATGACAAGTTAGTGATACACCTGAGAGTTCATACAGGTGAAAAACCTTACAAATGCTCTCAGTGTGACAAGACGTTTGCTTCTTCATGTTACTTAAAAGTCCATCAGAGAGTTCACACTGCAGATAAACCTTATCACTGTAGTGTCTGTGGGAACAGTTTTTATGGACTTGACAGTTTAGTGACACACCTGAGAATTCATACAGGTGAAAAACCTTACAAATGCTCTCAGTGTGGCAAGTTGTTTGCTTCTTCATCTTCCCTAAAAGTCCATCAGAGAGTTCACACTGGGGAGAAACCTTATCACTGTAGTGTCTGTGGGAAGAGCTTCTCTAGTTCATCTCAATTAATGGGTCATCAGAGAGTTCATACAGGAGAGAAACCTTACGTCTGTGCTCACTGTGGAAAGAGCTTCTCTAGGTCATATAATTTAGAAGTCCATCAGAGAGTTCACACTGGAATAAAACATCATCACTGTAGTCTCTGTGGGAAGACTTTTAGTCATCAGTCAAACTTACTAAGGCACCAGAGAGTTCATACTGGAGAGAAACCTTACGTCTGCGCTCACTGTGGAAAGAGCTTCACTAGGTCATATAATTTAGAAGTCCATCAGAGAGTTCATACTGGAGAGAAACCTTAAAGGAACAGTATGTAAGAAATTGATATCAATTAATCATAAAATGGCCCTGATATGTCACTAGACATTTAGAAATAATTTTCATTTCAAATACTTATATCACTCACAACAGTGGTCCGGCCAACATATTGTTATTTAAAAAGTGGAGTTCCAGCCCTCAACTTAAGAACATGGGGGCCCCTTAGTGGTGCGGGCCCTACGCAGCTTGCGTAGCCTGCGTATAGGGAGGATTACCAATTTGACTTGTGTGTGTAAAACTCCGCCAAACATGGGCACTCTGGTAACTTAACAGTTGCATGAAAGTCCATGACATGTGAGAATGAAGGTTTTATTATCATCAAGTCAAGTGTTATTTTTCTAGTTGTTCACCTATATTATAGAGATGGCAACCATTCATTAGAAAACATGCAACAGTCAACTTGGCTAGCATGTAGCGCCCCAGTCAGTCTATGATCAGTGATATATGTTGCGGGCGTTCAGACTATAATGACAGCCAGTTACCGTTTACAGTTTCTTGCCAGAATATAAGATTACATTTTAATCTTTTTTTTTTTTAAATGGCTTCTGGTCTCCTTCCCCGTGTACAGCAGCGTTGCTATGCTAATCTTGTAGGCTTCCTTGAAGAGGGTCTTTGCTTTCAGTATCCTAACTGTATTTGCATTTTCTGTATCAGACCCTCTCAGATCCACTGCGGATGCCATTTCGTGCGTTGGCAGCCAGCCTCGTCTCTCATGGCGTTTAAAAGCCCAGGTGTGTGTTTGGCATCCAGCATCGTTGTGATTATAAAAAAGTACACCCCTCAAAAGTGGACTCTTCCAAACTTCACTGCCTCTATTCGCGAGTTGGACTGATCCAAAAGATGCGCTGTAGATAGTTAATAACAGTTAAATTAGTTAGGAAAGTCATGATTAAAGGACTTGGATTGTGTGTGCGTGCAACTGATTGTAAGTAGGCTATTTTCTGGATATTAGTGATTGATATATGGTTAAGGGATATATATAAAAGTGTTATCGCGGCATTACGTTTGAATGTATAATAATAATTCGGTTTGCATATTACTGCATAATGTCACTTAAATATCTTGTTTTAATGCTATATCATGATACTGTGTTGTTTATTAGTAAAGTAATTAAGGCTGCTCTTATGTTATATCATTATATGATACCATTACAAATGTGTATTGCCCGGGCTTGTCAGTCTGCACTGTTAACGTGCAATATATCGCGGGCAGTACTATTAAATAGCCAATGAATAATGTTGTATTCATGTACCTGAATTTGTTTCTTTCATGTGACATTTAATATGCTGCTTATAACTAAGATTTAAGTACTGTTTAGAGATCTGTGAATGTACACTTTTGCTAAATATTTGTATCTGTTTATGTTTACAGAACCACACACACATGCCATTAAGAATAAATAATCAATAAGTACAGACTGGTGTGAGACCTAATGTTCTAACCGGACATCCTGCAGCTGTTCAATAAATCAAAATCAGCCAAGAAATAGTGAATAGCAATTTTAACATCACTTTTTGTTGATGTTTGAACTGTTTTCAAACAAACGGAGCGTAGCTAACTCTTCCCCCTCCCTTCCGTGCTTTCATGAACGCGCCCAACCCCCACCCCCAAATCCTTCTTGTCGTTTATTGGCTGGAACACTTTGTTATGGTTCCTGTTTGTAGGTTTGGCCACTTTGTTGTTATTGCAGTTTGTGGAGCCTAGGCTGTCTACAGAGATCGTGTTTGATCAGTGGACAGGCAGCAAGCAGATAGTGAGCAGATGTTTGCTGTATGTAACAAAAAATGTTTTATGGTCTAAAACGCGTGAATTCGCTTAAGGGGGGGGGGGGTTCAATGGTATTTCAAGCATTCTAACTTATTAACACAAATAAAGAGTTGTTTCCTCATGCTAAATGTAGGCAAAGTGTAGAGTATTTCTGTGCTGAATGCACTTCGCCAGGGTTCGTACAAGTTTCGGAAAGTTTTTTCGATTACAGGTCCAACTGACGTTTCAGGGGTTTTCGATACGTATCACTTCTTTATATGGGCACTTCCCCCGGAAAACCCCGCCCACCCGTCAATCAGCGGGAGACGCTAGAGCTTGCTAACAGCTTATCACGCCACTCAGCTTTGTTTCATTTCAAAAGTCAACAATGGCACGAAAGAAGAAGTGGGTTTTTGGATGTAAGGAGAAGAAATCCAGCCTTATGAAAACAATAGATATAGTTTATTATCCGGGGTAGCAGCGTAGTTTTGGGTGTGTGTATTTGCGGTGGATTTTCCCAACCGGATCATGACGAGTTGCACGCGGTAAGTAAGACTTCTGTCTTATGTATCTTTGAACCTCTCTCACTGTACGACATAGGATCACTGATGAAGAGCCACGATAACAAAAATCGCGGCGATTGTTTCACGATGGCAATCTTTCGTCTGGGACAGCCAATAATCATGCAGTGTATCCCGGGCTTTAGAGCACTTTTAATTCTTATCGACAATTAATCGAATATCAATTAATTGTTAACATCCCTAGAACTAGGGTAGCCATACATGCCATTTTCACCGAACGCGTCCTTCGTCCTGGACAGAATTTTGGGTGCGTTCCCCGGAAGTTGTATTGGTCGACCATATACGTCATCAAGCTTAACTATTTCAGGTCCTATTTCAAAAAAGCAACCATTACATTTCAAGGTAAGAATGAAACTACAGTGATTGTATGTCTAAAGAGAAATACATTTTAATTTTATAATGTTTTTAACTGAAATGTGAGAACCTCGATGACGTATGCGATCGACTTTCGGAGGACACCCCGAAATCCTGTCTAGGACAGGAAATGACTGAACACATGCAGAACACTGAGCAGAGGTCTAGTGCCCTTCTCTAATTTAGTCTGATGGTGCCTAATTTTGATTAATTTGCCACAACCCTTTAAATGCTCTATTAAACAACCTATTGGTCATTTGATTGTTGCATATATTTATATCTGGCTTGTCAGGGCAAAGATATTTGATGTCTATCTTCTCATAGGTTAACTTGTACTCCATCGCTGCAATTCTCACAACCTAAAGAATCAGTCATCCTAAACGCTGTCACACAGATGGCACTTTGCTTACGAGCATTGTCTAATAGGAGAAGTTCTAAACAGAAACTAAAAGACGTATCAACATTGTAAGTTGTTATAGTAACTGGCTGCGTCCGAAACTGCCCAATTCTATAATAGGCAAAAGGTAGTATAGTATAGGATGTCCGAATCCTTAGTATATGTAAAAGGGTAGGCACGAATTAGGCGTAAACATAGTAGTATGCCTGAATCCTCAGTATTCATAAAATGAGTAAACGAGAAACCCCCAGATGCCCTACTGCATCTGCCCCGGATTCTGAAACGGGCGATAGATAATTTCTATCCCTGCTTTCCCAGGATGCAACGGGAAAGCAAAGCAATCGTCATATTAAGAATTGCCACAGCTGTGTTAAGTTGGCAGTAAATATGTGACAGTTTGTTATGAAAAATACAGTTTGGTTTCATATAGTGGTCAACCGCACTCTGAGGCTATTTTGGGGGTTTCTGCCTGGATTTGGCCTACCCAATTTCAAAAGCTTCCCATACCCAAATGCAGAGATGTACATAAAAAAAGTTTGGTATCATTTTACAGGAAACCCTTTGATATTACATAAAACAATGTTGAAAGTGCTAAACATGGTTGTATGTGTTGTCAGTCCTCTAATAAACAAAAATAAATAGGCGCTTTTGATGTTTTTTTTTTTCTAAAGTCAGTATTTAAAAGTGTATAACTCTGAGTGGTAACGAAACCTGCAGACAGTTTTGTTTGATTCCCACAATTGTCAGCTTACATTTTGTCTATGCAAAAGTTATTCTATTCCAAGTTAAGGGAGAAATAATATTATTTTTGTGTACAATTTCTAAAAATATAAAAAAATTGAAGTGCTCCCGGAATAAATGCAATATCTTTATATCATTTTACAGAAAACCCTTTGAGGTTACATAAAAAGCTGCTGTTTGTGACAAATATTGTTATTTATGTTGGTTTTCTTTTTTTATGTTATGAACACTGTCTTTGAAATTGAATAAATCTGGTTCTGTGTGCTCTAGCAGACCGCAGACAGTTCTGGTTGTTGCCAGCAGCAGACAGTAAACACCAAAAAAAGAATGAACTCTTTAGCATGTCGAATTCAAAAGTTATTTTTATTTTACTGAAGGGAGTGAAAATACATTTTTCATATAAAATACTTTGTTTTGTTTTGCACATATAATAAATAGCAAGGGATTATTCATGTACACAACCAAAGAAAATGCTGTGAATGGACTTGTTTTTTAGAGTAGGACCTAAGATAAAAGATGGTGTCTCATTTGTGGCTATCTGAGGCAGTTCATGCTCAAGTTTCACGTAAATTTACAACCGATAATTTTTACCTCATTATTCATTCGACGGTTGTTGGATATGTGTTGATAATAGAACAAGAATAACGATGTAGCCTTATTCCTGAGAGTGAGAGCTTTGATATAAGATTTGATGTAAGACCTGCCAATGTTTGTCATAATTTTAAATAATATAAAATATAAGAATATTAAATGATATAAAAATGGTGGGGGGGGGGTGATAGTGTAAATTAAGTGTAAATAACTTTCTTACAGTAAAATATATGTCAAAGTGATGCAAATCTGCAGAAAGATTCTAAGCTTTCAAACAGTATCTTATATGTGGTACTGGGTCCATGACAGAGTACTAAAAATTAAAGGGATATTTTATATTAAGTCATAATTGTTATGGTACATGGTCCACATAGTTGTATGGCTGATATGAGGCCGATATTACATGTTATTATGTTAAAATGTTATTTCAGTAAATAAGAGACAAACCGAAAATTGGTTAAACTAAAAAAACATTAGTTATGCATAACAATTATAAATATACTCTTTTAAAGAACTTGGTTACATAGTTATAAAACATAATTAATGTGGATCTGACATCTCACTGGGCTGTTTGAATAAAACTAGTGTGGTGTATGACACAACATAACGTCATGTTAAAAAGTAAATAATAATGACTGGTCATTTTACTGTCTGTCAGACTTTGGCTTTACATTGAGTGAAACTGAGTATCTTTTTTTATTACAAACATCAAATTTAAGTAATACAGTAATTTACTGGCCAATTGAAAAGATTTATCCAAGAGAAAAATCCAAATATTGGCCGATATATCGGCCTCTGCAATTTCAAATGGTATGGACTCTGTTTTCATTTATTGTGATGGTTTTATTCATTCATTTATTCATCTTTGTTCATGTTTCCTGTTGTTTTCAGTAAATAAAAGGAAATTCCTTTAAATCATGCATGTCAGGATCCTGCCCGAATCTGGTTTTGTATTATATCTAGTCTTGTTGGCAGGGTTCTGACAGTACAATGTTTTGTGTGGGAAATGCGTGTCCTCAGTATTAGTTATATTAGACCACTTATTTCCCATGTCTCGTCACTTTTTACCCGCTCCCTTGCTTGTTATTATTTTCATCTGTTCCCCTCATTAGTTCTCCCTATTTATAGTCCTTGTGTTTGGAGTTTCTTCATTGGTTCGTTTTGTCCCGTTCCTGTGTGAGTATTTAGTATAGTCAAAGTCTAGTTTATTTTAGTTGGTATTAAGTCTTGTGTTTCCCTGTCTCTAGTGATGCAAAGTCAGAGTCATTTCCGCGAACCGGCTCTTTTCGGACAGTTCGGCTCATTGAACCGGTTCAAAAAGCTGATTTACCGGTTCCTGACGTCATCAAGAAATGACATCACTGCGCATTTACTGTATCAACGAAACATTCAAATAAAGTAGTTTGTGTCAACACATTAAATTATTTTTAAAAAAAGTTGTTTTTGTGAAGGCATAGCTGATTTATTGCCATTTAATTCATTCACTAGAAGTTAATAATGTTTGTGGTCACAGTGTCAACCGCGGATGATAAATAATAAATGCCAGATACAACTGACCAGTTTTGACAAGCCTACAACTTGAATAAGATTCCTAAAAGACACTGATGCACAATTGCGGATGTGTAAGTATAAATAATAAATACACTTGTGTCTTAAACTCATTGGTCTTCCTTAAACAACTACAATATGATTTGCATGCACAATGAATCGTACCAAAACTAAAGCTTTTTAATAAAACAAGCATATCAAGAAACTAATAAAAAAGAAGAAACTTTGCGCATCAGGCTCATTCAAATCCTCGGTGATTCACACGCATTGTGTCCGCAACTCATTCATCAGAATCGTCTGCAATCCTCACCTCGGCAATCATCGACAAAATTCGTTCGGTTCTTTTTGAGTCTGACGTGCTATTTCGGCTGTGCATCCTGCGTCATCAACCCGGATCCTATGCCCAAAACTAAAGTTTGATTAAGTTTGATTTGTCAAAAGAACGATTCGTTCAAGAACCTAACATCACTGTATCCAGTTTGTTGTTTGACCCATCGTGGGTTTTTGTTTTCTTGTTTTCCTGTTTTTGTTAATAAAAGTTTCATTGTTTCATCTACCTCTGCGTTTGGGTTCATCTCCGTCGAATTCCTAATCATTGCTTAACTGAAAATGTATATATTCATATGTCAAGTTTGTATTTAAGCACTGCTGCCAGCTGACAATATATATTAAATTATAGTTTGCTTGTTTTAATCATGTTTTTACTCAAGACGTGTAATATAATGGAGTATTGGTCAGCATTTTTCATTATTATTGTGCACAACAGTCTTCTCCAAAGGTTCCCATTTGGTTATTTTTTTGGGAACCAAATAGGAACGTTCCCTCTAGGGTATTTTTTTAATAACATAAAAAAGAGAACCTTCACAGAATGTTCCCTGCAGGTTATTTTTAGGTTTTATTTTATAACCTTACTAGGTCCTCTTTCCGGCAACGATCCCAGAAGATTAACGGAACGAGTTTTTGTTCACACAGACGCTTGTCTGGCAATTTTACGGGTATTTTCTGGGACCAAAGGTCTGTGTGAATGGGGTTTAACAGGAACCTTCCCAGAACATTCCCTGCAGGTTATTTTAGGTTTTATTTTTATAAGCTAACGGTAACCTTCCCAAAACGTTCCCTGTATGTTTTATATTTGGGAACTAAACATTTTCTTGACCGACCACCGAGCCTCATAAGCCAGTTGACACCAGTTAACCGACAGGCCTATTAGTTAACAAAAATATGCTACGCTATTTGAAATAACAGCCATTTCGAGCTGAGCCTCCAATTTCGCAATTGCCGCTCTGTCTCACACACCAACCCTGTATCACAAAATTATGTATAATATATAGGTACATAATTTCGTGAAACTGCAATCAAGCCAGCTGCCACTCCGAAAAAGACTGTCAAATTAGCGAGGATATGTCACTTACACCATATCAGGCCAATCTGATATGCAGTTCGTAAAATATAGCTCTCCAAAATAACCTAAATACATGTTGATTTCTATAAGATCAAATACATGTTTAAAGGAAACTACCTGTTTGCACAAAATAATTTCACTTCAGAGTGACAGTATACCACCTCAATTTGTCACTCACACCACATCAGGCCAGTCTGATATGGAGTTTGTAAAATACAGCTCTCCAAAATATCATAAATACTTGATTGTTTCTATAAGATCAAATATATGCTTAAAGGAAACTACCTGTTTGCACAGAATGATTTTACCTCAGAGTGACAGTATACCATCTCAGGGTGTCACTCACACCGTATCAGGACAATCTGATATGGAATTTGTAAAATACAGCTCTTCAAAAGAATTTAAATACACATTTTATTTTACAAACTCTGTATCAGATGATATCCTGTCACTCTGAAGTGAAATTATTTTGTGCAAACAGGTAGTTTCCTTTAACCATCGATTTGATTTTATAGAAATAATTGAGTATTTATGATATTTTGGAGAGCTGTATTTTACAAACTCCATATCAGATTGACTTGATATCGTGTGAGTGACACCTTGAGGTGGTATACTGTCACTCTTAGGTAAAATCATTCCGTGCAAACAGGTAGTTTCCTTTAAACATCTATTTGATCTTAAAAAAACCTATTTGATCTTATAGAAACAAACAAGTATTTATGATATTTTGGAGAGCTGTATTTTACAAACTCCATATCAGATTGACTTAAAATTATTGAAGTGACACATTTAGGTGGGATACTGTCACTCTGAGGTAAAATTATTCTGGGCAAACAGGTATTTCCCTTTAACATCTAACTGAATGTATAGAAATTACAGAGTCTACAGGACATTTTCAAACTCTCTATTTTATAAACAGCATATAAGACTATGATGATACTGCAGGGGTTACAAACTAAGATGGTGTACTATCATTCAGAAGTGGAATGATTCAAACAGGTAAGTGAATGTATAGAAAGTACAGAGTGTATATGACATTTTAGAGCATTATAATTTAAAAACAGCATATCAGACTGTGGTGATACTGCATGGGTGAAAGCATGAGAGGGTGTACTATCATTCAGAGTTGGAATGATTCAGTGGAAACAGGTGGTTTCCCTTTAACATCTAACTGAATGTATAGGACATTTTCGAACTCTATATTTTAAAAACAGCATATCAGACTGTGATGATACTGCCGGGGTGACAACCTGAGATGGTGTACTATCATTCAGAAGTAGAATGATTCCGTGGAAACAGGTAGTTTTCTTTTAACCCTTAAGAGATCCTTAAAAAAACTTACGTATGTGTTCCTAAGGACAGAAAATGTCACCTTCCCAAAAACTGCTCTAAAATATCATACATCAATATTTTTTCCCACTTTAAACGATTCAGTCTTGTAAAACTACTTCTGCTTGAAACATACATATAAAATATTAATTAGATTTGTGAAAAATTTAACCCTTTATATGCCATTTTGTATACATTAACCCCTGTTTTTTTAACAGGAAAAAAACAAAAAAACTAAATATCTTTCCAAAAAAACTTTTGAACTACCATTTGATTATTTTAATTATTAGACCCTGGGATGGGTCAAAGATTGGTGGCAAAATTTATTTTGATGCATTGTTATTTTTTGAACAGGGTCAAATTTTGTAAAAAATTCACACTTGTGATCCTAAGGACAGAAAATGTCACCTTCCCAAAAACCTCTCTAAAATATCATACATCAATATTTTTTCCCACTTTAAACGATTCAGTCTTGTAAAACTACTTCTGCTTGAAACATACATATCAAATATTAATTAGATTTGTGAAAATTTTAACCCTTTATATGCCATTTTGTTTATATTAACCCCTGTTTTTTTAACAGGAAAAAACAAAAAACTAAATATTTTCCAAAAAAAACCTTTTGAACTACCATTTGATTATTTTAATTATTAGACCCTGGGATGGGTCAAAGATTGGTAGCAACATTGATTTTAATGCATTGTTATTTTTTGAACAGAGTCAGATTTTATAAAAAACTCACACTTGTGATCCTAAGGCCACAAAATGTCACCTTCCCAAAACTGCTCTAAAAATATCATACATCAATATTTTTTTCCACTTTAAACGATTCAGTCTTTTAAAACTACTTCTGCCTGAAACATACATATCAAATATTAATATAATTTGTGAACATTTTAACCCTTTATATGCCTGTTTGTTTACATTAGCCCATGTTTTTTTTAACAGAAAAAAACAAAAAAACGAAATATTTTCCAAAAAACACATTTGAACCACCATGTGATTAGTATTATTATTATACCCTGAGATGGGTCAAAGATTGGTAGCAACATTAATTTTCATGCATTGTTATTTTTTGAACAAGGTCAGATTTTATAAAAAACTTCCTTAAGTGTTCCTAAGGCCACAAAATGACACCTTCCTAAAAATTGCTCTAAAAATATCATATGTCAACATTTTTTTACACTTTAAATGATTCAGTCTTTTAGAACTACTTCTGCCTGAAACATACATATGAAATATTAATTAAATTTGTGGAAATTTTAACCCTTTACATGCCAGTTTGTTTACATTAACCCATGTTTTTTTAACAGAAAAAAACAAAAATCTAAATATTTTCCCCCAAAAAAACATTTGAACTACCATTTGATTATAATTATTATTAGACCCTATGGGTAAAAGATTGGTAGTAACATTGATTTTGATGCATTGTTATTTTTTGAACCGGGTCAGATTTTATACAAAACTCACACTTCCTAAGGCCAAAATGATCCTAAGGCCAAAATGACACCTTCCCAAAAACTGCTCTAAAAATATCAGACATCAATCATTTTTTCCACTTTAAACTATTAAATCTTTTAACACTACTTCTTCCTGAAACATACATGTCAAATATTAATTAAATTTGTGGAAATTTTAACCCTTTAAATGCCAATATGTTAACATTAATCGAACCACAGTGTTCGGCTGATGTCGTGAAAACTTTTGTGGGACATCGTAGCCCAGATAGTGACCTGTCCTGATTTCTCACTCCAGAGACTGAGGGCTGATTCATTTTTTATCTGTAAACACCGGTCAGAATGAGCAGCCCCACATAAGCCTGTAGTTTCTCTGTCTCAAGATCTCTCCAGTCTGTGACTGTCTCCCATGTAGGTTTGTCATGGCCTCAATATGCTGCAGGATTTCATGCATCAGCATCAATGAAAAGCTTGAAGTCAGGGCACTGATTTGGGCAGTGGCATAGTTTGTGAGCCCTGGGATCAAATCTCTGGCTGCTGGGAAGTAGCAGAGCGTTTCCATTTTTGTGGGAGACCAAAAGACTTTTCAAATTTTGATGTCCATCCTGGCGCCACTTCATCCATCTCCTCTCCCCTCTCACCTTCTGACAAGTCTTCTGAAGATCCCTCTAATGAATTAGACTCCAGCTGGTCTACCTCTGAGGCCTCCGTGTCGACCTCAGAATCCTCGAAGGAAGATGAGGAGCCATCCTCGCTCTTGAAATGCATGATTATTTCAGGAGCCTTGTGTGTGCTGTAATGCCTTGCCATTTTTACAACTTCTGCTATACTGTTCATACTTATAGCAGTGTACTTGCATAAACAACATGAGCGAGAACCAAAATGAACATTGATTTTGTTTCGGTTCTGACCTCTCATCGTTTTTATTACTGAATTAGTTTATAATGCAGAATGTGCCCTTCAAAGAGAGAAGAATTTGGATATGTTGAATATGCCCCCCTGCCCCACTCAACATCGACTCCACCCCGACATCACCACCATCCCCTTACCACTCAGACACACTTTTTTTACACACACACACACACACCAATTTTCAACATTAAAGGTTTATCTTTTCAGCAGCTATGCGGTCCGCAGAAAACAGCAAAAATTGTGACATTTTGATGAATGCATGAAATGGTAAAAAGTAGCGCCACCTGGTGGACAAGTATAAAAATTGAAACTTCAAGGCCAGTAGTTCAAAATGATATATTGACATAAAGGTATGTATTCGTTTATGTTAAGATAAATGGGGGGTCAAAAATGGTAGTTATAATGGTTTTCAATGGGGCATTTTTTGTCCCTAGGATCACATGTGTCGGTTTTTGCGTAGCTTAGCCATTTTGAGCTAATTTAAAAAAATGAAACCAAAATTCTAAAATGTATCAAAAATGATTAACATTTGGCAAGTTTGGGCTATATTCAATCATCACAGTCAAGATGGTTTAAAAATCAAAATCAAAATAGCAGAAAATGTCCCTAGGATCTCTTAAGGGTTAATATCTAACTGAATGTATAGAAAATACAGAGTGTATAGGACATATTAGAGGTCTCTATTTTGAAAACAACATATCAGATTGTGATGATACTGCATGAGTGACAACCTGAGATGGAGTACCATCATTCAGAGAATGATTCTTTGGAAACAGGTAGGTTTTCCCTTTAACATCTAACTAAATATATAAAAATACAGCATGTGTTGGATATTTTAGAGCCTTCTCATTTAAATACCCTATCAACTATATAGCAATGCTCTGTCAATCCCCTGAACAACCCAGCAACTAGTAACACTAACAGCCAGCCATAATTCTGTAGCATTCTGTAACTACCTATCATTCAATCACTGACTCCCTATTATACGCATAACAGTTCTGTGTTAACTACCTTGAACAGCCTAGCAATTTTATAAAACACCTAAAATACCCTAGCAAAGGCCACCACCCTTAATTTGCTAGCAACTTCATAGTAATTCACCATAATATCTCAACATCAGCCTAGCAATAACCAATAAAACCCAATCAACAGTCTAGCAATCACCCAGAAAACAAGAGCAATAGCATAGCAACCAACCAGTATTCCACAACAACAACCTAGCAACCACACAGAACCTCAGAGCATAGCAACGACTTAGAATGCAATAGAAATAGCCTAGCAACCACCCACAATACCCTAGCAATCATTTAAAACAGACACAGAATGCAACAGAAACATCATAGCAACCACCCAGAATACCCTAGCAATGACTTAAACAGACACATAATGCAACAGAAACAGCCCAGCAACCACCCATAATACCCCAGCAATGAATTAAAACGGACCCAGAATGCAATAGAAACAGCCCAGCAACCACCCACAATACCCCAGCAATGACCCCCAACAGACATAGAATGCAATACAAACAGCCCAGCAGCCATCAATAATACCCTAGCAACGACTTAAACAGACACAGAATGCAACAGAAACAGACTAGCAACCACCCATGTACCCTAGCAACGAGAAAACCATAGAAAACCAAAGCTATACCCTAGCAACCACTTAAAAAGCCCTAGCAATAGCATAGGAAGCAACCAGAATGCAACAAAAACAACCTAGCAACCACACATAAAACCCTAGTAACAGCCTAGCAACCACACAGAATGCAAGAGAAACAACCTAGCAACCACCCATAATACCCTAGCAACAACTTAGAACACACACAGAATGCAAGAAAAACAGCCTAGCAACCACCCATAATACCCTAGCAACGACTTAAAACAGAAACATAATGCAACAGAAACAGCCTAGCAACCAAACAGAATGCAACAGAAACAGCCTATAGCAACCACTTATAGAACCCTAGCAACCAAACAGAATGCAACAGAAACAGTCTAGCAACCACTTATAGAACCCTAGCAACCACAAAGAATGCAAGAGAAACAGCCTAGCAACCATCCATAAGCAATGACTTAAAACAGACACAGAATGCAACAGAAATATCAACAGATTAGGTGAGAAACTTTTGTTTTGGGGTCATTCCTCTCGTGCGTTTACTGTAATGTCTAATTTATGTGCACACAGAAAAAAACGGGGGGGTAGTTTGACCGTCTTTTTCGGAGTGACGGCTGGGGCTAGCCGCGAAATGCTGCTAACAACTAACTCGCTGTATGCCATTAAGCCCTTGTCTGTTCTAGAAAAATGCAGCAAAGAAATTTATTTATTTATGTGCCTTTATGCACGGACCGGTTATTATATTCTCTGCAATATTTGCTTTTAATTTATTAAATACATGCAATTGGTTGATGAACCATTTATTAAAATTAAGATACAATTTTTAGAAAACGAAATTTCCACAAAGCAAAACTTAATTAAGTGGTAAAAATCATTTGTGAGGATTTACAAAACAAAACTTAATCTGTACTTTACTGTTAGCCTAAAAGACGTAAATGTGAATAATTTGGATCACTCTCAGGAGAGACTTTAAATTTAATTATTTAATGTATTTTATTTACTATTCGAATTAAGGAATTTACAAAAATAGCCTGTAGCATTTTCGCAAACCTTGTGAGCATGCAAACCCAAACACCTAGCACCAAATGTTTTTATTGGTTTATTAAACAGGCGAGTTATGTTATAAACTAGAGTTAAAACTGAGTGTGAGGGATTTGTTCCCTTCACACAAAAAGATCTTGGAAAGAGATGACAAACTGTAGTAGTGGTTAGTCCAGTGTCTATAATAGCCTAATTTAGTGATCACTTTTTAACCGACAATCAACAACTTTGACCGGTTAACACTGATATGGTCAACCATCGGTCAAACGGTCATCGGTTAACATCCCTAATTATTTCCTAATGGGAACCTTCCCAGAACGTTCCCTTTGGGTTAAGACCTATGTGGGCAAAATAATTTCATTCTTGAAATATATCTTTATTGAAATAATTACTTTTGGTTGAATGTCACTTTTATACAAAGAACAAATAATATCACAGATAGGATAATCAGTGTAACGCTTAAATAATATAAATAAGAAATAAGAAAAATGAATTTAATTTGAATAATGATGATGTTAATAATAATGTTCACCATATGAATTTTTAAATATTCTTCACATAATATAATATCATATATCATATAACATTTGCTGAAAGTAGGTAAATTATGAACATTTAAACTACAAGATTTTTCTGCCCAGGAGCAAAGATGTGTGCATATTTATATATACAAAGTTGTTATACACAGTTCACACACATTTATGATGTAAACAAAAACTTTTATTCTGCAATAGATTAATCGATTCGTGATTAATCCTTGTGCAGCCCTTATCTGTTCACTACAAAACCACACTAAAATACAACATTTGAGACCTTTTGTTTAGGTGTTAAAATAACGTAATCATAATGTTGAAATAAAACGTTTGAAGGACGCCATGACCACACCAAAATACGACCAGTGTATAGACGGGTTGCACGGCGACGTCACTAACTGGTTGCGCGCGCAACCGAGGGGCAGAAAGAAGAGAAGTGCATTGTGTTGTATGCTAGTAGCGGTGTCTGTAAGTCAAAATGGCAAGGAATTGTTGCGTGGAAAATAGTACCAACAGAGTCAGTGCTGGGTGCCTGATGTTAACATACCAGTAGATGCGACTATTACGTTACTAGCATTATAATTATAACATTATAATTCATACATGTATCACAGTAACACTGCAAAAATATAGACAGAAAAACAGATCCAACTAAAATCAAGTCTTATTTATATACAAACAATAAAGAACGCTTCAATAATTAAGGTTGTTGCAGTAGCAGATCAGCTCACCAATCGGGCTTTCTGCCCCCTGGATGCGTGCGCACCCTGCAATGTTTGTAAACTTGCAACCCCTCTATAGATTGGTTTAAATGCATCTAAGCCTTATTAATGGTAGGCAGGGCTGGATTAGGAAATGGGCATACCGGGCATTTTCCTGGTGGGTCGACATACATTTAAACCAAAGTAACACAAACACCCGCTGTGTTTAGTCATTACTTTATACAATAGTTTGTGATGATTTCTGGCTAAATCCATTGTAAAGCAGTGAGCGATCTATATGGAAATCGTCTGGAACAAGTCAAAGTTGTAAGGTTTCTAGGGGTGTGGTTTGACGAAAAACTGACATGGAAAATTCATCTGGATAAAGTTAAGGACAAGGGTAAAAAGATTATTAATATTCTTCGGTGTTTATCAGGGCAAGAGTGGGGAGCAAGCAGAGCATCATTGCAAAATATTTATTGGGCACTCATGAGATCGGTTTTTGATTATGGTTGTATAGCTTATATGTCAGCAGCAGAAACAAACCTTAAACAGTTAGATGTTTTACAAGCTCAAGCCCTAAGAATCTGTAGTGGATCATTTAAGTCATCACCAGTATCGTCTTTGCAAGTAGAAATGGGAGAAATGCCTCTAGACATCAGACGAATTAAGTTAATGTTGGCATATTGGATAAATATCAGAGGACAAAAGGTTTCTCATCCTGTCAAAAGTATATTGAAAGAATGCTGGGAACATAATGAGACTAATATCAGAAGTTTTGGATGGATTGGTGATGCTGAGGCTAAGAATATAGGTTTACATCAAATACAGTACAGCAATACTGTCACGACTGGGAAACAGGAATCAGGACGCAAGTGCAGGGTTCACCATGAAATAAATAACATTTAATATAAAATGAACAGAAACAAAACACGAGGAGTAAAACAGCAACACAGGAACATCCAAAATGTGACACGGGGAACAGACAGGGTAGTAATGACAATGACAATGATCCGGCGACAGGTGAGAAACAGACAGCAGTATAAATACACAACACTTAACAGGGAACAGGTGTGATGAATCAGTCCGTGAATGTCCAGGTGACGTAATCGGAGAGACAAACAAAACATGACACGGATCACCGTGACATGACCCCTCCCTCTAAGAGTGGCTACCAGACACTCACCTAAACAAAACAAACACAAAAGTCTGGTAGCGAGAGTCCAAGGGAGGGGTGGAGGGCTTGGGGACCCTGGCGAAGCCGGCAGCCGCCGGGATGAGACCAACGGGACGGTTGGCCGGACTGCGCCAGGAGAACCGGAGCGATCACTCCGAGAACCGAGGCAGACGAATTACCCCCCTCCTGGGAATCATCGACGATCAGATGCCCCCGGAAATCATCTCCCATCCCCTCGCGGAACCGGAGACCCTCGGTAGCCACCCCGGGGAAATGATCGGGCGTGGTCCGTTCCGGATCCCCCTGCGAGCAGGATGGTGGTCCTCCGAGGGACCGTCGACGACGACTCAACCGTTGGGGGACCGCCTGGGCCGATCCTCCTCCCGCAGGAGCGAGCGATCGCTCACGGTGGTCCCCAAGAGACATCGGGGCTGATGGGGAACGAACCCCGATGTCACTACTCCCCCTCGACGAAACTCCTGGGGGAGCCGCCCTCCGTGAACCTGCTGCGTCCAATGTGGCTGGATCATTCTGTCACGACACGGAAGGGTTGTAAGGACAGGGGGTCATCACCAGTATCGTCTTTGCAAGTAGAAATGGGAGAAATGCCTCTAGACATCAGACGAATGAAGTTAATGTTGGCATATTGGATAAATATCAGAGGACAAAAGGTTTCTCATCCTGTCAAAAGTATATTGAAAGAATGCTGGGAACATAATGAGACTAACATCAGAAGTTTTGGATGGATTGGTGATGCTGAGGCTAAGAATATAGGTTTACATCAAATACAGTACAGCAATACTGTCACGACTGGGAAACAGGAATCAGGACGCAAGTGCAGGGTTCACCATGAAATAAATAACATTTAATATAAAATGAACAGAAACAAAACACGAGGAGTAAAACAGCAACACAGGAACATCCAAAATGTGACACGGGGAACAGACAGGGTAGTAATGACAATGACAATGATCCGGCGACAGGTGAGAAACAGACAGCAGTATAAATACACAACACTTAACAGGGAACAGGTGTGATGAATCAGTCCGTGAATGTCCAGGTGACGTAATCGGAGAGACAAACAAAACATGACACGGATCACCGTGACATGACCCCTCCCTCTAAGAGTGGCTACCAGACACTCACCTAAACAAAACAAACACAAAAGTCTGGTAGCGAGAGTCCAAGGGAGGGGTGGAGGGCTTGGGGACCCTGGCGAAGCCGGCAGCCGCCGGGATGAGACCAACAGGAAGGTTGGCCGGACTGCGCCAGGAGAACCGGAGCGATCACTCCGAGAACCGAGGCAGACGAATTACCCCCCTCCTGGGAATCGTCGAAGATCAGATGCCCCCGGAAATCATCTCCCATCCCCTCGCGGAACCGGAGACCCTCGGTAGCCACCCCGGGGAAATGATCGGGCGTGGTCCGTTCCGGATCCCCCTGCGAGCAGGATGGTGGTCCTCCGAGGGACCGTCGACGACGACTCAACCGTTGGGGGACCGCCTGGGCCGATCCTCCTCCCGCAGGAGCGAGCGATCGCTCACGGTGGTCCCCAAGAGACATCGGGGCTGATGGGGAACGAACCCCGATGTCACTACTCCCCCTCGACGAAACTCCTGGGGGAGCCGCCCTCCGTGAACCTGCTGCGTCCAATGTGGCTGGATCATTCTGTCACGACACGGAAGGGTTGTAAGGACAGGGGGAGGGCGGCTCCCCCAGGAGTTTCGTCGAGGGGGAGTAGTGACATCGGGGTTCATTCCCCATCAGCCCTGATGTCTCTTGGGGACCACCGTGAGCGATCGCTCGCTCCTGCGGGCCTGCGGGAGGAGGATCGGCCCAGGCGGTCCCCCAACGGTTGAGTCGTCGTCGACGGTCCCTCGGAGGACCACCGTCCCGCTCGTAGGGGGATCCGGAACGGACCACGCCCGATCATTTCCCCGGGGTGGCTACCGAGTGAGGGTCTCCATTTCCACGAGGGGACGGGAGATGATTTCCGGGGGGCACCTCATCATCGACGATTCCCAGAAGGGGGGTAATTCGTCTGCCTCGGTTCTCGGAGCGCTCGCTCCGGTTCTCCTGGCGCTGTCAGGCCCACCGTCCTGTTGGTTTCGTCCCGGCGGCTGCCGGCTTCGCCAGGGTCCCCAAGCCCTCCACCCCTCCCTTGGACTCTCGCTACCAGACTTTGTTTTTGTTGTGTTTTATGTGAGTGTCTGGTAGCCACTCGTAGAGGGGAGGGTAATGTCACGGTGTAATCCGTGTCATGTCTTGTCTCTGTTCCGATTGTTATCACCTGGACAGTCATTGATTAATTACCTGCCTCATCACACCTGTTTGTCATTTAGTCTGTGTGTATATATACCTCTGTCTTCTGTTTGCTCACTGCTGGATCATTGTCATTTCTTCCATGTCTGTTCACGTTGGATGTTCTTGTGTTCATTACCTGCCCGTTGTTTGATTCCGGTGTTTTATTTCATGTTTTATTATTAAATGTCCTTATGTTTTGTGAACTCTGCACTTGTGTCCTTACTTCTGTTCCCCGTTGTGACAAATACAGTATCAATATCCTTAATTCCTCCCTGGTTATTTCCCTTGCCAAATGTTGACCTCAATATACAACAGGAAATAAATGGAAAATCTCAACAAATCCCAGTGTGGTATGTAGTGCAGAATTATTTTGAGATAAATTTCCAAGGTTTAGTTATTTTATATACAGATGGGTCAAAGGATCCACAATCAGGAATTGCAGGTGCAGCTGTATATATTCCAAGATATGATCATTATATTAAAAAAAGAGTTACTAATCATATTTCTGTGTATGCTATAGAACTATTGGCGATATTAATGGCCCTGCAGTGGAAAGAGGAGAAAGGAATAAATAACGCAGTCATTGCATCAGATAGTTACTCTGCACTGGAAAGCATAAGATCTGGCAGATCTTCTTATAGGATGGATATAATCAATGAAATATTTCATAAGTTATATAATTTAAAGAGTATAGGCATATCAGTTCAATTCATTTGGGTTCCTGCTCATGTTGGCGTAGAAGGAAATGATAAAGTGGATAAAATGGCTTTGAAATTAAAACAGGTAGATCTGCAAGTTCCATTAAGTAAAGCTGAAGCTAAAGTACACATCAGGAATTATGCACAATCAGTATGGCAGGAATATTGGGATGACACTGGAAAAGGTAGACATTTATATAATATACAAAAACAGGTTGGTGCTGGGAGGAAGGAAAGCAGGAATCGAAAGGAAGGGAATATAATAACTCGTTTGAGAATAGGTCACACAGGACTTAATAATACTTTATTTAAAATTGGTAAACACCCAACTGGGGAATGCAATGATTGTAGTCAACAAGAAACTGTTGAACATGTTCTGCTTCACTGTAGGAAATATAATAAAGAAAGATGTCAGTTTATTCAGTCATTAAAGAATGTAGATCACCAAGACTTTTCTATAGCAGGTATTCTAGGGGAAAGGAAAATATATGACTACATCATTAAATTTATAAGAGAAACAAAGTTAAGCAAAAGAATTTAGATTTTCGTTTTTTTTGTTCTTTTTCTTTTTAATTAATTCACGTATCTCATAAGCATGTATCCTGTTTCACACTCCAGTCCAGTTAGTGGCGGTAATGCACCTACTGGTTGGTTTGCCAACCGCCAATAAACACCAAAGAAGAAGAAGAAGAAAAAAAAGCAGTGAGCGTCTTCTCTCTCCAGTGCAGCAGGAGGCGCTGCAGCTCTTTAATCCGCAGATAAACTCACTAAAGAAAGAAAGAAAGAGCGCGCGTGTGATGTATTTGTGTATCCTCTGTGTTTTTCTCTCTTGCGTGTTTCTGTGAGTGTAAACAGAGTCTTGTCTCTGTGTATTTAAGTGTTGAGACGATGATGAGATGTGCTGTAAATCAGTATGAACTGATCTGTTCATGCTGGATATATTGATGATTTCATCACAGAAATCTCTCAGCTGAAGAAAGAGGAGATTTAGCAATGGATCGAGAGGTTTGTACCGCTTAAACATCATTTACCTGAATCAGACAACATCAAATCATTTCTAATCTTACTGTCTGTGTGTGTTGTGTTGTCAGGATGTAGATTGTTGTGAATCTTCAGTGTATGTGACTGATGATGGGAGTCTGGATTCAGTGTGGATGAGCAGAGATCAGAGCCGCACACCACAGACACTGCTGGACTCTAAACTCTCTGAAGAGAAATCCAGACACACACAGGACTCCGATCTCAGTCTGACTTTACTCTGTTATACTGAGTCAAAGCTCACAGACACTCAGGACACTACAGTGTGTGACAGTAAACAGAGCTTACAGGAGGATCAAACCTCCACAGAGTCTCTGGATTCTGTCTGTAACGCTGGAGAACAGCAGCAGATCCTGCAGACCAAACTGAAGATGAAAACTGAACCCACAGAAATGAAAACTGAACCCACAGAAATGAAAACTGAACCCACAGAAATGAAAACTGAACCCACAGAAATGAAAACTGAACCCACAGAAATGAAAACTGAACCCACAGAAATGAAAACTGAACCCACAGAAATCAAAACTGAACCCACAGAAATGAAAACTGAACACACAGAAATCAAAACTGAACACACAGAAATCAAAACTGAACCCACAGAAGAGGAAGATCGCTCTGAGGAAGAATATGATTTTATTCCATCAGGTATGTCTCCTTAATTATTGTATTTTTAACATTTTTAATGTGAGCACCTGTTTTGGGTTTTCAGTCACAAACTCACTAAAAGACCAAAAAAGAAAAGTAGGGGAGAGCGGGGCACAACGCTTTTTGGTTTTGGCTTAATCATTCAAAAATATTTAAGTTTGATTAATTATATTTTACACAAGCAACACACACATCACTACGGAGCCCTTCTGATGACATGGTAAAACTTTTTTTTAAAATCGTGGCCACGAATTAGCAATTCGTTCACACGAATTATTAAATCGGGCGCACGCTTTAGTAATTCGTTCCCTCGTTTAAGCTAAATCGTGCGCACGATCTAGTAACTCGTTCCCTCGTTTAAGCTAAATCGTGCGCACGTTTTAGTAATTCGTTCCCTCGTTTAAGCTAAATCGTGCGCACGTTTTAGTAATTCGTTCCCTCGTTTAAGCTAAATCGTGCGCACGATTTAGTAATTCGTTCCCTCGTTTAAGCTAAATCGTGCGCACAATTTAGTAATTCGTTCCCTCGATTAAGTTAAATCGTGCCCACTTTTTATTAACCTCACTCGATTAAGTTAAATCGTGCACACGTTTTATGAATAAGTGCCCAGAATTTCATTTAAACCATCGGAATAGTGACGCTTATCGCAGCTCAATGCATTAATACATTGCTATTAAGTATAAAATTCATACACCTTAGGCTCGTGTATACAGTTTTATTAACTCCTTCCCAGAATTTCATAAAAAATATTGGGACATAACGTGAGCTAACGCATTGATACAGTGCTATATAAGAATCAAATTCATACATCTTGGGTCTTAAACCATTTTATTCATTCCTGCCCGGAATAATAAAAAATAAACCATCGGGGCATTAACATGACGCTTAACGCATAAATACAGTATGTAGGGATCGGGATTGATCTGTATGCCTTGTTGATGAGCCGTATTTCATATACGGTTTTATTGATTCCTGTGCAGAATGAAAGAAAACTTAACACAACCGACATTAACATGACGCTTAATGCAAAATCACTTTATTAATAAGTCACATACTCCGTTTTATTTATTCCTGCACAGAATTAAAAAACATATTGGGACATTAACGTGAGCTGAAATGAAACAGTGCTATAAGGATCAAATTCATACACCTTGGGTCTTATACAGTTTTATTAATTCGTGCCCAGTAGGCCATTAAAAAGTAGGGACATTAATGTGAAGCCTAACTCATTAATATAGTCAGGGGCGGAGTGGGACCAAAAAATCTATCGGAAAAATTCCGTATACCACCGGCCCTCCGTGGTAAAAAAAGGTCTTGTATTTAAACTAGGGTATATAAATCGTAATCAATCTGCAAAAAAAAACAACAACAACATTTTAATAATAATAATAATAAAATCATTAAATCATGGATAAATTTCCTAAATGAGTAACTATACAAAATTATACCTGTTCGAAAGACGGAGTTGCGCACCTGTCAATCAGCTATTACATAACAGAGCCAGGCCAGAGATTAACATTTTCATGAATAATGTGTGCATCTTTGAATAACTTTAAATATAATTTTTGTCATATAAAGTTTTGATAGATAATAAAGTTTTTTCCACTGTTATTGCTCATTTACCTCAGAGTTTATTTCAGTTATTTTGCTGTTTTTCCGGTAATAATAATACAATTTACATGCCAATCCTGCTTCCTTGTCTTTTTATTAATGTCATTATGCTGTTATTTGAAGTTATGTGGATATTTATTGCCATATAAGACGTTCATTGCTGTTATATACTCTCGACTAATATTTAAATCATATGCGGAATAATGTGTGCATCTTTGAATAACTGCAATAATACAGTCCTTTGAAAATAATTTTTTGTTAAAGTTTTGAGAAATAATAATGTTGTGAGGATATTGCCATATTGTAGTTGAATACTCTCGTTTATAATATGAAAATCACTTAGTAGAAAATATATAATGTGATACTGCAAAGTTACCCTTCTTATTTGTATTTATTATATAGCCATATGGAGACAAACCTTTGCAAATGTGCTGATTTGATCCATTCATGTACTGACCACCAAGCTAGAGATTTTAAACGTCCTTAATCCACACTTTCTATCAAATAGTCTATCTGCTTGATGGATCAATCCGACCGCATATTTACTGCAATAAACCAGCATTGAGCGGCGCGGCTTTTTACATCAAAGGCCGACAGGCTATGCCATTTGGGGAGGAGCCGTTCAATGATCCTCATATATTTTTTTAAATCCCTATGGTTGGACCTGCCGAACAGGTTGAGCACTTTTATGTTAAGCAAAGAAGCTGCACAGTTTGACCAGCGATGCTAATGCATGCTAATGCATTAAATACAGTAAAAGATCAAAATCATTATTAATAAGTCATATACATATTCTGTTTTATTTATTCCTGCCCATATATTGTCCCAACATATTGGGACATTACCGTGACGCAGTAATTAATTAAACTAAATAATTCAGGGGCTTAAATATCACTAAAATAAAATAACTTAATAAAATCTCTATGTCACTTGGGTGATTTTTTTAGTTGGACAAACCAAAATAAATGACAAAATTAATTACTGCGTCACGTTAATGTCCCAATATGTTTTTTTAATTCTGTGCAGGAATATGTAATGTGACTTATTAATAAAGTGATTTTGATCTTAAAAGCACTGTATTTAATGCATTAGCATGCATTAAGCGTCATGTTAATGTCCTAAGGGTTGTGTTAAAGTTTTTTTATTCTGCACAGGAATTAATAAAACTGTATATGAAGTATGGCTCAATAATAAGGTATATAGATTAATCTTGATCTTTAAATAGCACTGTATTTATGCGTTAAGGGTCATGTTAATTTCCCGATTATTGTTTTTTTATTATTCCGGGCAGGAATGAATAAAATGGTTTAAGACCCAAGATGTATGAATTTGATTCTAATATAGCACTGTATCAATGTGTTAGCTCACGTTATGTCCCAATATATTTTATGAAATTCTGTGAAGGAGTTAATAAACTGTATATATACAGAAGCCATAAGGTGTATGAATTTTATACTTAATAGCAATGTATTAATGCATTGAGCTGCAATAAGCGTCACTATTCCGATGATTTTAATGAAATTCTTGGCAGGAATTTATAAAACTGCATTAAGTATGCGTCATTAATAATGGCTAGAGTGAATTTGATCTTGTTAGCGTTGTGTTAATGTCCAGATGGTTTAAATGAAATTCTGGGCACTAATTCATAAAACGTGGCCACGATTTAACTTAATCGAGGGAACCAGTTAATAAAACGTGGGCACGATTTAGCTTAAAGGCGGAGTCCATGATGTTTGAAAGCCAATGTTGATATTTGAAATCACCTAAACAAACACGCCCCTACCCCAATAGAATCTGGACCTTCTGTTGATAGACCCGCCCCACACATACGCAACCCGGCATTTGATTTGATTGGCTATAAGTGTGTTTTGGTAGACGGCCCGTCTAATTTTCCAAACCGTTTTTCAAACATCGTGGACTCCGCCTTTAAACGTGGGAACGAATTACTAAAACGTGCGCACGATTTAGCTTAAACGAGGGAACGAATTACTAAATCCTGCGCACGATTTAGCTTAAACGAGGGAACGAATTACTAAAACGTGCGCACGATTTAGCTTAAACGAGGGAACGAATTACTAAAACGTGCGCACGATTTAATAATTCGTGGGAACGAATTGCTAATTCGTGGCCACGATTTAAAAAAAAAGTTTTACCATGTCATCAGAAGGGCTCCGTACTCCGTACATCTCTGCTACAACTTAACATTTGAAGTTTGTTTTTAGTACTTACCATTCTTGAACAATTGCACCAAACGTGAACGGAGTGGAAATGTTACAACTTGCCCCATAGGGGGTTAATTGTAACTAGGGATGGGCACGGATATTCGAATATTCAATCGGCAATAATAATTCGAATTTAAAAAATGCTATTCGAATGTTTGTTTGTTTTTAATGTGCCACCTTATTTAATGCTTTTTCACTTCATCTATACTCTTTTACAGACTTAAATGTAAGATATACATGAACATTAATTCGTATATATTTCTGATTGTTTGGCAATGCAGATTGCAGACAAATTTAAGTTTTTTCTTTTTATCTCCGTGTTTGGCCGCGCCGCGCCATATTTGGCAACTGGCTCAGTGAGGGCTCACGTGTTATTAAACGTGCTTCTCCGCCGCCCGCATCAACACATCATGAGAGATTTGTAAGCTTTCTGTTATAAAGTCTACTTTATTTTGTTAATAACGAGACAGACACGGAGAACATTTATAATATGCGGTGCTCTTTCAAAAATGAACCGGATAACTGCACATGGCTGTTTAAAAGCAAAGCTCCGTGAAATCTTTGTGAAATCTTGTTAAATTAAGCTAACGTTAGTAACCTTGCACAGTCAACAATAATCTATCGAGCCAGCTTACGTTTTTTTTAAACTAATGTTAAATACAGATATTCAATCTTTTTCAATCCGTCTGTTGTTTTTATCCATAGACCGTAAAAAAATATGGACGTAGTGTCCGTGACGTCACCCATTGGTTTGTGATGATCGCTTTTGAAGCTTAAAGTAGGCGTTGCCTGCCTTCGCCATCTTGGCCGCGCGTCCCCGCGAATTACTCGCGGAAAACCGAAAATGGGTAAAAAGGCGGGACATGGGTGAAGCTGAGGTGAAACCACGCCCGCCTAGCGCGAGTCTAGTGACAGCAGTGGCTGTTCAACCGACACTCAAGCGGCCACGCCCTTAATTATGCAGAAGTTTAAGGCTTAATATAATCTAAACGGGTGAGTTACAAAAAAATTCACCCCCCTCACAGTTGTCATGAAGGGCAAAATTAGCTATATAGGCCAAAAACACTTTTTGTACCAGGCTGTAAACATATTATTTTCTACTGTAAAGTTGGCCATTTTTAACATGGGAGTCTATGGGAATTGACTCCCTTTTGAAGCCAGCCTCAAGCGGCCAGTCGATGAATTGCAGTTTAAGTCACTTTCGTGTTGGCTTCATTAGAGAGATCGGAAGGTTGCCCCTCGTTTTTATCCGATAACCATCATCACGTGCAACACGAGGAAGAGTTTTCTCCGCAGCACCGGCATTGTATCTAGTCAGAAGAACGGGCTTTCACCGAAGCAGGTAGGGTAAAGATGGTTTCTTTATTCACAAATACACGTCAAACTAAACTGAGAAGATATTTATATGTTGACTGAGCAGTCGGTTATGTAGATGCGTTTTTTCGTTTGCTTGGTTTAAATGATGATAGCCTACTTTGTCAAGTCCGAAACTTTAAACTTCGCAAGTCCTCAAACTTCGCTTAGATTTGGGGTTATTGTATAATATTTGGTATAATATAATGTATGTAAGATCCAACAGTAATGAATTCATACTAACGACCGTATTGAAACTAAGGGTTTGACTGACTCAGACTTCACTCCGCATGGGGTTTTAACGCCTTTTTTTCTGTAGGATATTTTTTAAGAAGAATTTAAAATATATATATACAATTTACAATGTTTTCAACTTAAAAATACATACATACATAATATAAGTTTAGCTTGATGCGGATATTTCCTAATTATAAGCCTTCTGTGAAATTATGACAAAATGAAAAATACAAAAGACGCATGTCTTAATTAACATAATTTAAATAAACGAATATTCGTTCTTTATGAGCTTAAATATTCGAATAGTAAATTACTGGAAAATGCCCATCCCTAATTGTAACAGGTAGGGGGTAAGTTGTAACAATACTATTTTGTCTATATACTTAAACAATATAGTGACAATACTCTATTTTGTCTATATACTTGAAGTGGATATTGTTTATATATATATGTCTATAATAGACAAATATCCACACTGTATTCATTCATCCAGCCGCCCTTTTCTAACAATAGTTCAATTATAAATGAATAAAAATGTCCAAATATGTGAGAAAAAGCAGCACACTTATGACAAAACACTTTTTATATTTGTGACCCAGTCTGTAATAATCATACTACAGTTTCAAAATAAAATTCTGAGATAATGAGCATCAAATTCTGATTTTAGCCATTCATTTCATTATGATTTTACACATTTATTTTGTTGGCAGCCAGAAATTATTCATGTGTGGCCTACTTAAAACAACGGCAAGAATTACGCTAACGTTAGCTGTTTTCATATCGTAAGTGCTGAGGGGTTAGTTGTAACACAGCGTTACAATTAACACCGCTGGGTCAAAATATTTTCAAGCCCACCAAAAACGTTAAGACCTGCAGACATATTTCAAAATGATGCTATGTTTTAGTCAACAAGACACTGATTAATATGACATAGCTTTGGATTTGGTATCTTACACACACAACTTAGAAACCGAAAAAAAAAACATATGATAAAAAATTCACTTACATGCCACCAAAACACTCTTTCATCAATAACTCTCTGGAAAAACTATACATTTCCCATAATTTGCAGGAGGTCTTTTGGCAGTGTGAAAAAAATACCAGAAAAACAAAACGCTCAACAATGTAAACAGTTCCAACTAACCCCGCGTTAGTTTTTGCCCTGCACACCCCTACTAAAATTTTAAAGGAGTTTGGGATATCTTTAATACTTATTGAGCAACAGGCATGTAGGCTTAAAGCGATAATTTATCCCAAAATGATAATTTGATCATAAAATTAAAATGATGTCGTTCTAAACCCCCAAGTTTTCTGATTCTCTTCCAAACACAATTTTAGATATTTTTGATGCAAACTGGTAGCCCAGCAAACAAAGAATTTTCCTTGTAGGTTATTTAAAGAGTAACTAAACCCTAAACCAACTTTTTTAGTTAATGATCTGTAAGAATGGGGCTTTATTAGTGCTGTTTATTGATTTGAGTAACTTTTTGACATTTGGGTATAAAGCAGTGGCGGATGCAGAACGTGACATATGGGTGGGCATGGATCAAGTCCGGGTGGGCCTGAATCTATGGGTGTCACTTTTGAATAAGAAACTATAACAAGTCTATAAAATTCGTCAAAACTTCAGAACACTAATTAAAACAGCATACACACACACCCGAACTGCACGTCACATTTTTGACATTATTGATACTTTAAATTGTAATGCAACGTGACATTTATTAAGCCTTTTTGGTAAAAAAATATTGGGCTCTCATAGCCTACAAAAAAGAACCTGCACACAGTGACAGGAAATATAAATGAACCCAAAAAAAACTTATACTTTTTTAAATAACCTATTAAAGTGTTTAAATAAATACGGCTACTAAATGCTCAAATGAAGCTTCTAACATCATATTCTCTTCATGCAAATCACTAAAAATATATTTTCGTTCTCACATATTTAAGTTAACTTACTAAATAAAGAAAGAAAAAGGGAATTGCTAGAATAATGTTAGACTCTGGGGTTAAACGAAATGACAAATAAATAAACATTTAATATACTTTTTGATGAGCACAAGAGCAAGCCTACTCGTGAAGAGTGGAGCCGAGGAGCGCACATATCGGACGTGAACGAAAGGAATAATGGATTTAATGCTTTCACTTCATTTCCTGACAGTCTCACTTGTTAGTGAGGATATTAATGGCTAACAAGATGACGCCGAATTACATACAACATAATTACCTAACTAAATCTGAGAGAATGCAAACACATTACAATATTTTTTCCTCCGCCCGACGGCCAAGGCGCATCATTTTTTTTAGCCCAACAGGAATTCGCCATAGCCCGTAATGGACGTCGGGCAAGCGTTTTTGCGAGGTTTGTTTTGTAGAAAGACTTTCTTTAAAGTGAATTTCGTTTTGTATAAATTGTATCTTAATATTAATCAATGTTTGATCAAACAATTGCCTCGATTTAATCAATAAGAAGCAAACCAAGAACGTCTGTGGTGTGGATTGAAGTGAACCCACTATATTTCCGCAGCCTACACTCTAAAAAAAAAGGTTCCTTGAGGTTCTATATAGAACCGTGGGGTTCTATACTTGGCCAATAGAACCTTTTACCAAAAAACGGGTTCCATATAGAACCCTTGGAAGGCAAAGAACCATTTTTATTAAAATGGTTCTATAATTGTGACTGAAGTGTAAACTAAAGATTACACAATAATTGCAGACCTACACAACTCATTTACAAACCTACACAACTCATTCACAAACCTTTTTGTGTCAATAGGTTGTGGTCACATAAAGAGAGAGTCAACAAATAGGCTACTAATATTTAGTGTACACTGTAAAAAATCCAACTAATGAAATGTTGGACGGGCAAAAATATATAAGTTAAACCAATTTTTTTGTTTGGGCTAGTTGAGAAGATCTGTGTTTAAAATATTAAATGAATGGTTATTTTCAAATCCAGTCAAAATTCAGAATGGCTAGAGTTGACTGAACTAATTAAGACAAATCAGGTAAGTATGTGGACTTATGACAGCTATGTTTCCTGACAACAAAATGCTCATAATATTACTGTTATTTGGTCGCAAAATGTAATTGTAAGAGTTGTTCAGGCGTGAATGTATGTGCTTAAAGTTTAAAAATGCGGTCGGTTAATAAAGATAGCGTCTATTTAAAAATGTGCTCGGACACTTTCGGACGTAGATGAGCTCCATATTAGCTCCAGAAAATCACAGACACTAAGCGCTCACACCCCGCCCAGCGCAGCCTCTCCTCGGCAAGCCCATCAGACTGCTGGCTCTGATATCTCTGTGGCGTTTAAACATGTGATTTAATTCATTTTAATTTCTCATACTTAACAATGAAAGGGTTATGTTTTAAATCATATTTTATGATTGCACTTAATTGATATTGCTGTTGAGTGATGTTTCATATCTTTTACATTTGTTATAACCGGACTGCATGCGAATTTGAACTTCAGAGCTGAAGAAGCGGGTGGAGAAATAGTCCCAATATCATAACAATCTTAAATAAAACTTCTAAATATGCCCGTGTGTGTACCCGTGTGTGTACCCGTGTGCGCGCGCGACCTGCGCGCGCGTGTGTATGTACAGTATGTGCATGAGTTTTTAATTTAAAATGTCTTAACTTAACTCGGAAGGATCTGAATGACAGGTCATTTCATCTGAGATCATTCCGCATGTAACAGCCGGAATCACTCACTGTTTCCCACAACGACACGAGTCATCAGCCGTTTCCTCAAGGTCACGTTAGGTAAGTGTTTGTAAATAAATGTTAATTTTAGACTATATTAATTGGCAAAGACGCAAATACTCGACGTTTTTGTAAACATATAAGTTATATAAAGGTGTGTTATGTTATGTGTCCGAGTTAAAGTGTGTGTTATGTTATGTGTCCGAGTTAAAGTGGAGCTATTTTAGTTAAGATAATACCGGACAGGGTTTAGGACTCCGTCTTAATTATAATTGGGACATTTTTACAAACAAACCTTATAAAATACAATACTAGTGTGCATTTTGAGACAAAACAATAGCACTCATATGTTAACAGATGTCAGTATTTTAGTCAGTGATAAGTCCTGTCCGAGAAAACCGCCCAATAGTGTTTAATTCAATTACGTGTGATGTCTGAGGGAAACTTGGCAATTTTAGGGTATAAAATCTTTCACCGTCAAGCTTTATTATATTAAACATGTTATTTATGTATGTGTGTGTGTTTATATTCCTCTGTTTATTAAACCAGAGGGGTGATTATGTGGAGAGGCAGACCAGACCACCACCATACGCGAAGATGAGCCTCGAGGCGTGACAGTTATTTTTTCAAACTGACGAGTTCGGACTCCGGACCGTCATTTCTGCTTGTTTGTACCCTGAGGTAAGTAAACTTTCTACATTTTTGAAACGATATTACTGAAATATTTAGTATAATTAGTTAATATTTATTTTGTTAGAGTAGGTCTTGTGCTAAATAGTGATACTAGAAGCTACATTTATAATATTTACCTCAGTTAAAAAATACTGCTGGTAACGTTAAAGCACTGACGGGCTTCGTCAACCGTCAGTTATAAAAGCTCTGTTAAATACATTTTGTTCCTGGTTTTAATGAATTACGTTACAGTCCTGCTTTATTTCTTTGTCATTTTCAATTAAATTGCCAAGCACAATAAGACAGCTGTGTTGTAAGGAGACGAAATTCGAGACAGGGGTGTTATTTCAATGAAGCGCGTGGTCAAAGGAACCGGGTGGAAGACGGTGGAAGGGAAATTATATGTAAATGTTTGTCGCTGTTTTACACATATTCCGTGAGTATTGTTCGCTTGTTCACGAGTGTTTTATCAGGGTTGGAGCTAAACCTTGAAGGAAAGTGGAAACTGCTGGCCACAGTTAAGAACTTTCTGCTGGTCTGTATTATAAATGCACGATTGCAGTGCAGCGTTTGTATCCGCAAGTCTAGATATGCATGTTTTCTGTGATGCACACAATTAATTAATGTGATGGTAGCTGTTAAGACACTTACATTTAACATTCAAATGTTTTAAAAACCAAACGTGTTCAGGTTTTTATGTGTATTTGGTTTGTGAAGTGTAATTTTTTTTCCTCTCCCTCACAGATAACCATGGTTAATAAATGGTCAGACACGTCACTGGCTTTAAAATATAAACCCCATTGATGCAAAAAGGTAAGGTGCTTAAAAGGACCTTGTAAGACTTCGTCACTAATGTTCATTAAAGAGAAAATAAAAAGAAATCTGTGTTTTGTAGCTTTAATGATAATTCTTACTGTATGTATTTCATTTAGAATTTAGCATTAAAGACTGTAAAGTGTTTGAGGATTTAATTTAAATTCTGTATATTTCACACAATTTTTTTATTGAAAATTGTGTTTTGAAAAATACATCACTAGTCAATTGCAACCTCAAGTTAATGTAGACTTTAAGGAACTTGTTTGTCTGAAAGTGGATATATATAAAGATTTTTTGTTTTATGATGCTGCATGGAATGACAATGTGGTTTGGAACAGACTTGGTGAAGAACATGGAAACATCTCTTAATAAAATGGCCCCAAACATCATCAGGAGTGCAAAAGAAGGAAGTAAAAACATCTCTATGCCAATCTCATTGGAGAGGAAACCACAGAAGGTGCTTGTTCTTTGTCCAGTGTAAAGTAGCCTTATTTGCATAGTCAATGTAAAGGTTCTAGCACCTATAAATTGTATAAGTCAAAATATGAAAATAATGTTAGTATAAACTTTTTCCTTGCCATTGAAGAGTAAACTTGTTAATTAAGAGACGCTGGCTGAGAAAGAGTTAAAGTTTACCCACAAATTAAAATTGTCGTCACTTTCTTCAGCAGAACACAACAGAAGAAATTTTGAAAAAGTATGGTAATCGAACAACAATGGTGCCCATTGACCTGCATTGGTTTTGTGTCCATAAAATTGCTAGCAGAGTTGTTCGGTTACAGACATTCTTCAAAATCTTTTTTGTGTTAGTGTTCTGCTGAAGAAAGAAAGCTGTGAATGTTTGAAATAACGAGTGAGTGAATGAGTTTTCTTTTTGAGTAAAATGTCCCTGTAATTGATATCTGTACCTAATGTACAATAATTTGTATCTTTGTAGGTCTGGTGAGGAATGCTGCACTTATTGCAAGCATTATTTCAAGAAAATCCCAGCTTCCTTGACTGTGTAAATAGTGTAAGTATTAGTCTTCTGTAATTTAGTTAGCATTTGAGGCACTTTATTTAAAGTAACATTCAATGCAAATATAAAACTATTACTCTGTTTACCCTTAAATAGCATACAGCTCTACATCAATTATTATGAGTCTTGTTGGTTCGTGAGTGTCGCTTGCCTAGTTGTCATACTTTATTTGTGTTATTATGGGATAATTTTAGTCTATTTGATGTCAATTGGTAAAAAGCACTTAAAAGGTGAAATGTTTGTTTTACAGGAACCCAAAGGTCCCACACCAACCATAGTGTTCAACGGCTCTCCTGATCTTTTCAAATCTGAATGTATCAACTTTATAATGGACAATGTGAACTTAATATGTGGAAGACATTGACATCACAGGCTGTGGAATGACTGTGTCACAGGTCGGAGAAGCGGACCGCCCCTGTCGCGGATCACGCTCCTCCTAGTTCCACCTCGAGGAGGTCCCAAAGCACCCCAATGACCAGACAAACCAGAGGTAAGTAAAATATAGAAATAGAAACTTTATTTAAATTATTTAAAACTAAAGTGGGGAATGGGAAAGGGAATCTAAAAATCTCGCTTCTCATCCTCAGGGGGAGTATTACGGGGCCAGGGACGTTGGAGGGGTTTCCACGTGACTCCAGCTGGAACACCGCTACAGAGCGTATCTGGGTGGGTTGGGCACACACCGTCGCAGCGGCCCCTGATGGCATCCACAAGGGTCCAAGACCCTCCTAAGGTGAGTACGGACGACAAGGACACAGCACAACACTTCAATAAAGCTTTGTGTATTTCCGTTTCAAGAGGTTCTTACTTGACTGTTGAACAGTGTTTCTTCTCCCTCCAAAGCTCCTAGCCGTAGCAGAACTACGTATTTCAGCACCCGAAGGACTAACAACCCAGCCGGCATCTGCAGCGTATATCCAACGCGATCAAACTTCACTCTGACAAGTAACTTCCTATACACAACCACGCCGTCCTTTCGCCCGGACCAGCCCCGCACTCTTTCCGCCCGCTACCTAGCGGTCGCCGGATCAGCAGAGCCTGCGGACTCTTCGGAGGCTGGTCTTCGTTGTGCTGCCCAAGGCGGAAGTTGACTCGCCCGAAAATCGACCCTTCCAGTAACTTCTACCTTCTCTCTTTATATCCTCCTCCCAGGCGTGGCTCGCCCAACCATCGCTCGCCACGTCACTCACACAGCTGTGCCTTGTTTCAGCGAGTGCGGGGATTCCCGGGGAACCCTGAAGTGCCGGTGTCTGTACAAACCGGTCCGGGCGGAACCTCTTCACTCTCCTTTTGGTTCCGCCCCGCATAGTCACTCCGTGACAACTGTTTGCGTTTTTTTTTTCTCCTCAATGTTCAATACCCTTTTGCCATTAAGCACACAGTGACTTTAATTTATAAAATATATGCTTAAGTTTTAATACCTGTACAAAACAAATGTACAATCAACTTGTGTAAATTGTCATTCTATTTAATAGATTGTTCATGAATTGTCTTTAAATGCATTGTGATTTCGGTAACACTTTGCAATAAAGCTCATTAGTTAACATTAGTTAATGTATTAACTAACTTGAACAAACCATAAACAATACATTTGTTACAGTATTTATTCATCTTTGTTAATGTTAGTTAATAAAAATGTATGCTTTAATTGCTTGTATATGTTAGTTCAGAGTGCATTAACTAATGTTAACAAGATTTTAATAAAGTAATTGTTGAAATTAACATTAACAAAGATTAATAAAGGCTGTATAAGTGCAGTTCATTATTAGTTCATGTTAACTAGTGTAGCTAACTAATGTTAACTAATGAACCTTGTTGTAAAGTGTTACCGTGATTTCTTTTCATCATTTCAGACACATGTAAAAGTTACTAAAAATTAATACTGCATATACTGTACAGTATCTATGCGTAAGGGAAATAACTTTTAAAATTAAAATTTTTAATGTATAGTGTAATTAAGAGTTTAGCTGTTTAATACAGAGATGCAATTTATTTATATATATTATTTATATATAAACGTATGTATGTTTATTAAAAAGTGAAAATGCTTAATGGAAATAATTAAATAACTAAATGGTTGAATGTAATGAGACATTTTAAATGTAAACTAAAGTTTTGCTGTCTAATACAGAATAAAGAGATGTGATTTTAAGTAATTTTTATAGATTTATATTTCTGTATAATACAATTAATAAATAGTAAACTTTCATAATTTTCTAGATCGGTTATAATTTCTTATCAATAATAAATTACTCATAATAATAAAGAACCTTTAATGGTTCTAAATAGAACCATCTAACTTTGATACAAAGAACCATTTGGGGTTCTTTTTAATGAACCCATTAAAGTGGTTCTATATTGAACCATTTAGGGGTTCCATATATGAAGCGGGTGATAGAACCATTTCTGGTTCGATATAGAACCATTTTTTTTAAGAGTGTACGTCTTTCTGCTTTAATGCATTTCTTAAATTAATGTCTCAATTACACAGTAGGCTTATAGGTTGTTATGATGGGCTATTTGTTGCTTAAAAGCAATAAGCTATATTGTATAAAGTGTAGCAATAAACGTGGCGTGACTTATAGTGCTGCTATATCGCTATATCAAACAACATCACTATGATCAGATGTTTTCTTTCTATTTTTTACCCCGCTGTCATATTTGTTGTGTGTTTATGTTATTGAGAGGAAAGCGCGCAGCACATATTTATAACGTGTTGTTATTCAAAATACGTTTTCTACTTGCAAAAAAAGTTCTCAAAGTGATCATGGCTGAAAGCTGCTCGGGAATATTTCATTATAACGCAACATTCAACTGTCTGCTTTAATAGTTTTTAAATAGTTATCAGGCTTACTTATAATTTTACTGTTTTTAACATAACATGCAATAGATAAATTACACCACATAAAGTAGTATACATGTCTAACTATACAGAGTAGTATTTTTTACATTTCTGATTGGGCGGGCCAGCTGTCATAGCTCCGCGCCTGGTGTAAAGTGCTTTAATTCTACAATATATGGTGTAAAAACGTCTGCGTGCTGCCCTCCTCGGGTTGAAGGGTGGCTACTGCAGTTTAATTTTCCTGTTGGATGTTGTGGTTAGTGATGCATAACGATTAATCGTTTGCAGATTAAAAGTTTTTGTTCACATCATATATATGTTTGTGTACTGTGTATAAGGGCTGGGTGATTAATCGAAAAATAACTGAAACCGAAATTCAGAACCTCTAACCGACATTATTTTATCATGTCGGTTATTTCGGTTTTTAATCCTATTAATACTTTCCCTTTAAAAACAAACTGCTGCGTGTGATGTTGCGTAACTCCGCCCCGTCCTGTCAGTGGCACAGCGAAACATGGAGGAGAACTCAAACACTGTTTAACTAAGCAGCAGGATCATCTAGTGCCCAAAAGAAGCACAGTACTTTTTTTTAAGAAGTACTCGCGAATGTGCAGCCACCTGTGACAAAAATACGGAATGCGCGATCGGGTTTTTACCGCACACGCGCTCAGTTTAATCTACCGATGGGTCTCTAACCAGCCCGGGTAATGTCATCACATCTCACTCACTCAAAACCGCGAAAAGACGCGCCCGCGTGAGTTTAATTAGACACTTCAGAGATGACGGAGAGAGAGAACGGGAGAACTTCTAGTCTACATTAACACCAAAAGCATTACAGATGAGAATAAATGGCTTAGACATCAGTGCCCAGTTAAGAAAAAATGGATTGAATACAAGAAACGTGTAAAGGATACAGTCCAAGTATGTATTTTGCCCTACTCATCTCATTACAATATGCTATCTGGATACAACTTGTTATGTATGTATCTTATGTCTATAATTAGTCATGGGGGTTGTATGATTCTTTGATTCATAACTTCCCATTCTGAAAGTTTCATCAATTGTACATAATGACATGCAACATCTGCATAGAGTTAAGTCTATTTAATATTTTTCAGTAATGCAGTTATTTTGGGAAAACTGTGAATAATTGCATTGCAGGCTGATTTAAGGTGTGCCCTAAACTTTCCAACCTTGTCAGTGAACTCTGAGGCAAAAAATAATCATTTATTAATTGTAACCGATGTCAAATGTTAGATTAACCGAGGTTTTGATTTTAGGTCAAATCGCCCAGCCCTACTGTGTATATATAATAGTTGTGTATATATAAATACACACACATACATGTATAACTTTTGGAAAATATTTATATGAAGTATTTATATATAATATAAATGTACAAATGCATATACACATGTAAACATTTCTTAAATATATACGTGCGTGCGTGTGTATATTTATATATACATAATTATTATACTTGCATTCTGCAAACGATTAATCGCTATGCAGCCCTAGTTGCAGTACTGCGCGATGTAAGCGGTACGACCCTACGTAAGCAGATTCAAGCTCACCGTGCCATTGTTACGATCTTACCACAACCTTGGTCCGAGCTCAGTATGTCCCCTCTATCTCCGTTGGGCTCTGCTCACTTTTTTGCAGTTTTCGAATTGTCGAAATTATCGCCCAGCACTACAATATACAACTAATTTCTAATTATACACTATAACTAATTATCTACTACTACTAATAATAAACTATCCAACACTCTGCTTCTACCACTCTTGACATCTATCTGACACTAAAACACCCATAAGGTGTCGATAATTTTGAAACTCCTTTTTTCAGACGCGATACTCAGACCGAAAAGAGGCCTTGTTTGTCATTGGTTACATGATTTCTAAATTAACAACACAAGCCCTGAATCAAGCCTTCATCTGGCACCCAATTTATTCTCGACATGCGCTCTGAACCCTCGCTTCAAATTACACCATCACTGTGACACGTCTATTACATGTCTATATGTGTGAATCTAGAAAAAGATAAAGAATCTCAATTATTCATTCTTCTTTGTGTAAATAAGAGTGAAAAGACAATTAAATTGTTTCGTGTTTCTTTCAGATGTGAAGAGTGATTCATGTTTGGATATAGAAATAACGTCCTCAACATCAAAAGAGCGACTGACAGCACAAACTCTTTCCTGCATCACCTGTGGAAAGACATTCAGCTCACAGAGACATTTAGAGAGACATGAGAGAAAACACACAGAACAGAAACTCTTCACCAGATCTGAGATCAGCTTTACTACCTTACAAGAGAAGAAACTTCATTCAGAAGACCACAGAGAGAAGAAGAAGAAGAAGAAGCAGTTTCACTGTGAGCAGTGTGGGAGGATTTGTGCCTCTTCCTCTAATCTAAATGTTCACATGAGGACACACAGTGATGAAAAGCCTTTTAACTGCACTGAATGTGGAAAATACTTCAGAACCAAACACAATCTTAATGTTCATCAGAGAATTCATACTGGAGAAAAACCTTACGAGTGTCCTCACTGTGAGAAGAGATTTAACTATAAACGTGTTCTGAAGAGACATGTGCTTTCACACACCAATGAGAGACCGTATCAGTGCAGTGAATGTGACAAAACCTTTAGGGATTCAGGTTCATTAAAAAAACACCAGAATATTCACATTAAGGAGAAACTCTATCGGTGTTCACACTGTGATAAATGTTTCTGTCATAAATATCAGCTGATAAAACATGAGACATTTCACACTGGAGAAACTTATTACTGTAGTGTCTGTGAGAAGAGTTTTAATCGACGTGAGAGTTTAGTGACACACCTGACAATTCATACAGGTGACAAACCTTACAAATGCTCTCAGTGTGACAAGACGTTTACTTCTCCATCTTACTTAAAAGTTCATCAGAGAGTTCACACTGGAGAGAAACCTTTTCACTGTAGTGTCTGTGGGAAGAGCTTCTCTGATTCATCTCGATTAAGAGTTCATCAGAGAGTTCATACTGGAGAAAAACATCATCACTGTAGTGTCTGTGAGAAGAGTTTTTATCGACATGACAATTTAGTGAGACACCAGAGACTTCATACAGGTGAAAGACCTTACAAATGCTCTCAGTGTGACAAGACATTTGCTCAGTCAGGTCATTTAAAAGTCCATCAGAGAGTTCACACTGGAGAGAAACTTAATCACTGTAGTGTCTGTGGGAAGAGCTTCTCTGATTCATTTCGATTAAGAGTTCATCAGAGAGTTCATACTGGAGAAAAACCTCATCACTGTAGTGTCTGTGGGAAGAGTTTTAATCGACATGACATTTTAGTGACACACCTGAGAATTCATACAGGTGAAAAACCTTACAAATGCTCTCAGTGTGACAAGACGTTTGGTTATTCAGGTCAACTCAAAGCCCATCAGAGAGTTCATACTGGAGAGAAACCTTAACACTATAATGTGCTTGTCTTTCCTGCTCGGGGTGGAAGATGCATGTTGATAGGCACGTCAATCGCATGCGGAGCTGCATAAATGGACTGACAACTGGAATTAAAGTGTCGTGAGATCAAACTGCTTGTTATAAATTCGAATGGCTCCCGCGGCACAATGAGGTCACTCGCCAGCTAGTCTGTGCAGCACTGCATGAAGTTAAGAACATGGGGGCCCCCTAGTGGTGCGGGCCCTACGCAGCCTGCGTATAGGGAGGATCGGCTCTAATCAATTTAAACTTATCTTGTAATGAAATAAAATGACTTATGAGTATAACTCTGCCTCACATGGCCACTCTGGTAACTTAACAGTCACATGAAAGTCCATGACATTTGAGAATGCAGGTTTTATTATTATTTTTCTAGTTGTTCACCTAGAGGTGGGTGACATATTGTTTAGGCGATAATATCCAGATTGTTGTCTGGGCGATACGCAAAATTTGGATATCGAATTTTATAATTTGTCCTATCTTCTTTCCTCAAAATATCTTCCTTTGTGTTCATTAGAACAAAGAAATGTATACAGATTTGTAATATCATGTTAAAAAGTAATAATAATGATTTTACTGTCTGTCAGATTTTGGCTTATCATTGAGTCATAAATTAATGAGTGTCTTTTTATTACAAACATCAAATTTAAGTAATAGAGAAATGTATTGCCAATTGAAAAGATTTATCCAAGAGAAAAATTCAAATATTGGCTGATCAGCCTCTGCAATATATTGTCCTATAGTTTCATATTGTATGAACTTTATTGTGATGGTTTTATTCATTAATTTATTCATCTTTATTCATGTTTCCTGTTGTTTTCAGTAAATAAAAGGAAAATGTTTTAACTCGTACATTAATCATTGCTTAACTGAAAATGTATATATTCACATGTCTAGTTTGTATTTTCACTGTAAAAATGCTTTAATTATGCAGCTGGTTGTAGAAGATAAAGACTGAAAATGTTTCATGTTCATTTATCTTTGAACAAATTGTTGCCAGTAAATAACATAAATGTAAAATCTACAGTAAGTTTAGTTGCCAGTAATACCCAGTAGTACTGTAATTTCTACAGAAATGTGTATATATGGAATATTGATCAGCATATTTCATTATTATTATGCACAACGGTCTTCTCCAAAGGCGAGATCTTTGAGCAGCTGCCCATTTTCAACCATTACAAAGATTAGTTGCGTTTCCATCAAGTTGTTTTAGCGAATGATGGTGATATTGGTAACCTAACCAACAGTAAACAAAACAAAAGGCATGCGTGGACAGGGAGACAGGACTGCATATCCAGTAAACACATAACGTTCCCATTTGGTTATTTTTTGGGAACCAAATAAGAACGTTCTAACATTCCTAAAGAGATCCTTTCCAGAACGTTCCCTGCAGGCTATTTTAATAGATATTCCATATAACATTTGCTAAAAGTATAGTGAATTATGAACATTTAAACTACAAGATTTTTCTCCCCAGCAGCAAAGATATAGTTTCTACTCAGCAGGAGTCCGTCACAACCTGCAAACATTTGTAAACACTAACATATTCCCAGTTTTGTTTTTAGAAAATGTAATACAAATTGGCAAGTTCACGGTTGCGGCAGCGATTAATCAAAGCAAACGTGCAAGGACAACTAATGAGTTTGGAAGTTCTTCATTAAACAGTTGATCAAAAATACATCCATGTGTGCATATTTATTTATACAAACACACACATTTATGATGTACACAAAAACTTTTATTCTGCAATAGATTAATCGTGATTAATCGTTGTGCAGCCCTTAAACCAGACTAAAATACAACATTTGTGAGACCTTTTGTTTAGGTGTTAAAATAACGTAATCATAATGTTGAAATAAAACGTTTAAAGGACGTCATGACCATACCAAAATACGACCAGTGTATAGATTGGTTTAAATGTATCTCAGCTATAGTAATGGTAGGCAGGGCTGGATTGGTAAATGGGCATATCGGGCATTTTCCTGGTGGGTCGACATATATTTAAACCAAAGTAACATAAACACCCGTTGTATGGTCAAGATGTTCTTTAAAAGTCTTATTCCAAGGTTTAACCGCTAAACAAAATGTCTCAAAAATGTAGCATTTTGGTCTGGTTTTGTTTTCGCAGTGAACAGTGATTTATGTTTTAACTAAAGAAAACGTGCCAATTAGGTATTTTATAAAACGTCCTTTTTGTTTTTATTTAGCGTGTGTTTTTTAAAAGTTTTTAAACATTTCCTAATTACAATGAAAATACAACGTTGTGAAAAGTTTGTGCTACGATGTCCTATCTTTATGACTTTAAAAGCTTGATGTTTTGTCTTTCTTTATTCTTAAGCAATTATTTTCCCACCCCTTCTTTTCATTTAGTCATTACTTTATACAATAGTTTGTGATGATTTCTGGCCATAATTGAGACGCATACTTGTTTTACTAAATCCATTGTAAATCAGTGAGCGTCTTCTCTCTCCAGTACAGCAAGAGGCGCTTCAGCTCTTTAATCCGCAGATAAACTCCAGAAAGAAAGTAATAGCGCGCGTGTGATGTGTTTGTGTATCCTCGGTGTTTTTCTCTCTTGCGTGTTTCATTGAGTGTAAACAGAGTCTTGTCTCTGTGTATTTTAGTGTTGAGACATTGATGGTGAGATGTTCTGTGCTGTAAATGAGTAGGAACTGAAAAAGAAAGAGATGGCGTTACTGGAGACAAAGCTTAGGCCAAGAGGAGATCGAGAGGTTTGTACAGCTTAAACATAATTTACCTGAATCAGACAACATCAGATCATTTCTAATCTTACTGTCTGTCTGTGTGTCTGTTGTCAGGATGTCGATTGTTGTGAATCTTCAGTGTATGTGACTGATGATGGGAGTCTGGATTCAGTGTGGATGAACAGAGATCAGAGCCGCACACCACAGACACTGCAGGCCTCTAAACTCTCTGAAGAGAAATCCAGACACACACAGGACTCCGATCTCAGTCTGACTTTACTCTGTTATACTGAGTCAAAGCCCACAGACACTCAGGACACTACAGTGTGTGACAGTAAACAGAGCTTACAGGAGGATCAAACCTCCACAGAGTCTCTGGATTCTGTCTGTAACGCTGGAGAACAGCAGCAGATCCTGCAGACCAAACTGAAGATGTGTTCAGTTAAACTCATCGACTGCACGAACCTCATGATGAAGATTAAAACTGAACCCACAGAAATGAAAACTGAACCCACAGAAATGAAAACTGAACCCACAGAAATCAAAACGGAACTCACAGAAATCAAAACTGAGCCCACAGAAGAGGAAGATCGCACTGATGAAGATGATGATTTTATTCCATCAGGTATGTCTCCTTAATTATTCCTAGCTAACAAATTTATGTTCTGAGGACGTTTTTCTAACGTTCCAAAAACGTTGAAATGTCCAGTTTGCTTAACGTTGCTAGAACGTTATTTTATGGTTAGCATAATGTTCCTACAATGTTCTTACCACCTAAATTTCATTACAAATATAGCATTCTACAAACATTTACTTGGAAAGTTAAAATGTCCACTACCAACACTTCTTTTTAGAAATACAATGTTCTGAGAACATTTATTTGGAACATTACAAAGTTTAGTTTGGATGTTGGGTCCAAACAATAACTTGTGACGTAAGCAGGTTCAAGCTCACCACGCCCTTGTTACTATCTCTCCACACACTTGGTACGAGCTTAGTTCCTCCCCTCTATCTCCGTTGCGATCTGCCCACTTTTCTTGCATTTTTCAAATATTGTCAGTGGGTGGAGTCAGGCTCTGGCCAGGGGTTTAGTTACACTTTAAGTGACATATCAACCATTTGGTAGAGGCCGATTTTACAAAAATGATGGGATGTGTTAAAATAAAATACATTAAGTGTGGTAATTAGCGACATAAGGAGATAAGAAATGCAAAAAAAAATGTCAAATGCCTTTTACTTGGTGTGAAAGTTAAAGGGTTAAGAAAAAATATTTATATTAAGTATTTATATATAATATAAATGTACAAATGTATATACACATGTAAACATTTCTTAAATATATACGTGCGTGCGTGCATGCATGCGTGTGTATATTTATATATACATAATTATTATACTTGTTTTCTCCAAACGGTTAATCGCGATTAATTGTTATGCAGCCCTAGTTGCAGTACTGAGTGATGTAAGCGGTACTGCAAAGAGTTTAAAGTTATCATCATCTACATTGCATAATATCTTCCAAAGATTCAGAGAATCTGGACCAATCTCTGTGCGTAAGGGTCAAGGCTAGAAAACCATACTTGATGCCTGTGATCTTCGGGCTCTTAGACGGCACTGCATCACATACACAAATGCTACTGTAATGGAAATCATAACATGGGCTCAGGAATACTTCCAGAAAACATTGTCGGTGAACACAATCCACCGTGTCATTCGCCGTTGCCAGCTAAAACGCTATAGGTCAAAAAAGAAATCCATAGAAAACATTTGGTGCATCATAAAGAGGAAGATGCGACAAAAAAGACCTAAGACGTTTGAGCAACTAGAAGCCTATTTTAGACAAGAATTGGACAAAATTCCTATTCCTAAACATTGGTCCTTCTCTAGCTGTTCCTTATATGTACATTTAACTTTTCCGGCCTCTTATTGCTACATGTCCCAACTTTTTTTGGAATGTGTAGCTGTCATGAAATCCAAAATGAGCCAATATTTGGCATGCCATTTAAAAATGTATCACTTTCAACATTTGTTTTGTTATTTATATTCTGTTTTGAATAGGGATGCACCGATCCGATATTCTGGATCGGTATCGGGGCCGATCCGGCATTTTTTGCTGGATCGGATATCGGACGAACAGGACCGATCCAATTCCGATACTGCATGTTACCCATGGTTGTCACTGACAAGCGATTAAAACGAATTTATTTATAGTATTATAAAAGCACCATAAACGTTTTTATGCACTATAATCAAAGTCATCTTACACTCAATAGCTTCATGTGAAGGAACAAACGCACATTTAAAGATATTAATGTTCACAGAAACAATGTAACTTACTTGCAAACTGAGTTAATCCACTGATGAGCAGCGGATGGATGAAAACGCGTCATTCAAAACACGCACACACAATAACTGTAACGTTAGGCTTTATTAAAGATCTGATTTTATAAAGTCTCAGTAAGCTGTTGGATGGATGCAATTCACTATGTGCTGAGTTAATTCACAGGTGAAGCGGACGGATGAAACGCGTCATTCAACACACGAACACTCAATAACTGTAGGCGGTTTAAAAGATCTTATTTAATAAAGTCTCAGTAAGCTGTTGGATTGTTGCAATTCAGTATGTGCTGAGCACACGATGCATCAAATCTCTTTGTGTTTTAATAGTTATGAACGTAACTTTCCATTGCGGTGCGAGGATTCCCATGTGAGTGTGAGGACGCTTCTAGAGCATCAATGCTGCACAGTATTGCGCAGAATACGCACTCAATATGATTTAGGCGCATCAATTCTGCACCCGAAATGTGCATAAAAGGTCCGGTTAAGTGCATAATTCCCAAAATAACCATCTGCACACTAAAGCTTTTTTACTGTGACTTTTTGCGCAATTAAGGAAAATATATTTAGCATACTTATTTGATCAAACGTGCCTATTTTATTTTCTCCTAAACACTGCCATGGTTAATAATTACTAATGTTCTTGTAACTTGTAAATCATTTTAAATTATTGGTTTTTACTATAAAATTATAATTATATATTATATAATTATATTATGCTAGATTTAGCAGAAAGCACTATACACATTTATATATAGTGTGCGTGTGTCTGTGTGTGTGTCTGGGTGTAATTTAAATTGCTCAAGAAAAATACAGTAGTATCGGATCGGCAGGTATCGGAATCGGACGATACTCAGAATTCAGGTATCGGAATCGGATCGGAGATGGAAAAAGTGGTATCGGTGCATCCCTAGTTTTGAATAAAATTTATGTTTGAGATTTGTAAATAATTCCATTGCTTTTTTTACTCACAATTTCTACAGTGTCCCAACTTTTTATGACTTGGGGTTGTACTACTACTAATAATAAACTTTCCAACACTCTGCTTCTACTACTCTTGACATCTATCTGACACTAAAACGCCACAACACCCATAAGGTGTCGCGAGTTTTGAAACTCCTTTATCCGGATCCGATACTCAGACCGAAGCGAGGCCTCGTTTGTCATTGGTTACGTGATTTCTAAAAACTACACAAGCCCTAAATCAAGGCTTCATCTGGCACCCCCATTTATTCTCGAGATGCGCTCTGAACACTCGCTTCAAATATCCCATCACTAGCAGTGACCCAGCTGTAATAACAGGACTCACACCTGTCTTCTGTCTATATGTGTGAATCTAGAAAAAAATACAGAATCTCACTTCTTCATCCTTCTTTGTGTAAATAAGAGTGAAAAGACAATTTAATTGTTTCTTGTTTCTTTCAGATGTGAAGAGTGATTCATGTTTGGATATAGAAATAACGTCCTCAACATCAAAAGAGCGACTGACAGCACAAACTCTTTCCTGCATCACCTGTGGAAAGACATTCAGCTCACAGAGACTTTTAGAGAGACATGAGAGAAAACACACAGAACAGAAACTCTTCACCAGATCTGAGATCAGCTTTACTACCTTACAAGAGAAGAAACTTCATTCAGAAGACCACAGAGAGAAGAAGAAGAAGAAGCAGTTTCACTGTGAGCAGTGTGGGAGGATTTGTGTCTCTTCCTTTAATCTAAATGTTCACATGAGCACACACAGTGATGAAAAGCCTTTCAACTGCACTGAATGTGGAAAATACTTCAAAACCAAAGACATTCTTAAAGTTCATCAGAGAATTCACACAGGAGAAAAACCTTACGAGTGTCCTCAGTGTGAGAAGAGATTTAGCTGTAAATATAATCTGAAGAGACATGTGCTTTTACACACCAATGAGAGACCGTATCAGTGCAGTGAATGTGACAAAACCTTTAGGGATTCAAGTTCATTAAAAAAACACCAGAATACTCACATTAAAGAGAAACTCCATCAGTGTTCACACTGTGATAAACGCTTCTGTTATAATTATCAGCTGATAATCCATCAGAGAGTTCACACTGGAGAAAAACCTTACAAATGCTCTCAGTGTGACAAGACGTTTGCTTGTTCAAATAACTTAAAATACCATCAGAGAGTTCACACTGGAGAGAAACCTTATCACTGTAGTCTCTGTTGGAAGAGTTTTAGTCAACAGGCCTCATTACTAAATCACAAGAGAGTTCATACAGGTGAAAAACCTTTCAAATGCTCTCAGTGTGACAAGACGTTTACTTATTCATCTAACTTAAAAGTTCATCAGAGAGATCATACTGGAGAGAAACCTTATCACTGTAGTGTCTGTGGGAAGAGCTTCTCTGATTCATCTCGATTAAGAGTTCATCAAAGAGTTCATACTGGAGAGAAACCTTTTCACTGTAGTGTCTGTGGGAAGAGCTTCTCTGATTCATCTCGATTAAGAGTTCATCAAAGTGTTCATACTGGAAAGAAACCTCATCACTGTAGTGTCTGTGGAAAGAGCTTCTTTAAATTATCTCAATTAAGAGTTCATCAAAGAGTTCATACTAGAGAGAAACCTTTTCACTGTAGTGTCTGTGGGAAGAGCTTCTCTGATTCATCTCGATTAAGAGTTCATCAAAGTGTTCATACTGGAAAGAAACCTCATCACTGTAGTGTCTGTGGAAAGAGCTTCTTTAAATTATCTCAATTAAGAGTTCATCAAAGAGTTCATACTGGAGAGAAACCTTATCTCTGTAGTGTCTGTGGGAAGAGTTTTAGTGTAAAGGATACCTTACTAAAGCACCAGAGAGTTCATACAGGTGAAAAACCTTACAAATGCTCTCAGTGTGACAAGATGTTTACTTCTTCGTCTAACTTAAAATCCCATCAGAGAGTTCATACAGGTGAAAAACCTTACAAATGGTCTCAGTGTGACAAGACGTTTGCTCAGTCAGGTCAGTTAAAAGTTCATCAGAGAGTTCATACTGGAGAGAAACCTTATCTCTGTAGTGTCTGTGGGAAGAGTTTTAATCGACATGACGTTTTAGTGACACACCTGAGAACTCATACAGGTGAAAAACCTTACAAATGCTCTCAGTGTGACAAGACGTTTACTTATTCATCTTCCTTAAAAGTCCATCAGAGAGTTCACACTGGAGAGAAACCTTACGTCTGCGCTCAATGTGGAAAGCGCTTCTCTAATTCATCTCAATTCAGATTTCATCAGAGAGTTCATACTGGAAAGAAACCTCATCACTGTAGTGTCTGTGGAAAGAGCTTCTTTAAATTATCTAAATTAAGAGTTCATCAAAGAGTTCATACTGGAGAGAAACCTTATCACTGTAGTGTCTGTGGGAAGAGTTTTAGTCTAAAGTGTACCTTACTAAAGCACCAGAGAGTTCATACAGGTGAAAAACCATACAAATGCTCTCAGTGTGACAAGATGTTTACTACTTCGTCTAACTTAAAATCCCATCAGAGACTTCACACTGGACAGAACCATTGACTCTTGCCCCGCCAGCGTTTTAAAAAAAGTTTCTAGCGCCAGCATTTTTCATGATTTTCACAAAATTTGAATGTCTTCAAGGCGGGGTGCAGGCGGGGAGGAGCTGAAAACGGAGACGTGAAGTCGGACGCGCCGTGGTTCCCGTAGTTTGCTGCATTTACGTCAGGCATGGCTGATCACGTGTCGTTTGCTTGCTTACTCGCATTAAACATGATTTGTAAGATGTAAACTACATAAAAAGTGAATTATACTGTTTTTAATGCCCGTGTATGAGCATAAGTGGAACTGAAGAGGATTACAGCATCTGTTTTTACAAGAATAAAGTTCGGCTAACTGAGGCGGCTGATCTCGAATCGCTTTCGCGGTACTTAAAAACCATATGACACAGGCTGCGTCCGAAACCGCATACTGTATAGTAGGTACTGAATTAGATGAAGTACCTACTTACTTGGCGTTAAAACAGTAGGTACTGTATAGTACGAATCCTGGTAGTATGAATGAGATTCGGACATACTACATTCGCCATGTTGCTACATCATGTGACATACGTCATCATCACGTCATGTCATTTCAGCACGAAAACAGCCGCATGCCTCGTCTTCTTCGTTGGATAACTCCTCGTCCGGGGCATCATGGGATAGTGAAGCGTCCATCGTATGCACACTGCAAAATCTCACCGGAAGTAGTAGGTCATCCGGGTACTTTTCGCATACTGTTTTTCAAATACTATGTATTCGGACATACTACTCGCCTCGCCTACTGCTTTTCACATACTATATAGTATGAAGTAGGCGGTTTCGGACGCAGCAACAGTCACGTGCCTGCAGCGCCAGCTTAAATCGGACAAAGTTACTAACCGGAATGCACTGCTTATAGTCAGCCGCCGATCAGTCTGCGCAGCGCCGCATGAAGTTGAACACACCTGGCTACTGTCATAGGGCAACACTTCTGAGTTGTATAAGTTGTGAAAGATCACCACCTGGTGGATAATAGCGGTATTGCGGAAAGCCGTAATTACTCGTCATTGGCAGGGAAGCGTTCTTTCACTACAGCAATGGTGAACAGACCGTGGAAAACCGGAACGTGAATAATAGAGTGTCCGTGCTCAACTAATAGCAGAGACGGCATCTATCTAGGTGAACCGAACAACGGTGTAATGATTCAGTTCGATTCCTAAGACAAGACGATGCTTACCCGACTGGCCAATAGGAACGTGGCCCCGCCCATGACACAATTTTCACAGAGAAAGCAAAATCCTGACACGAGAGCAAGAAATTGCATCGAGAGCAAAGAAAAGCGTTTTGATAGAAACACTTTTTTTAAGAGAAAATGTTTTCACATTAATTGCAAAAAACAAATACTTGAGAGATTTTTTTTCTCAGAAATAATTTTAAAAATTCAAATTTATATTTTTTATGTTCTATCATGAGAAAATACTTTCTCTCAAAACTTTTTTTAGTCTCAAATATTATAATTTTTTGCTTTTGGTATAAAAAAAATGTTCTCTCAAATATTCTTTTTTTTGTCATGAAATGCTTCTTTGCTATCAGTGTGATAACTTTTTCTTTCAAATAGTTTTATTTCTCTCAGATCATTTAATTTATCGCATGTAATAAAGAAACATATCTCGCTCCATACTGTCGCGGCTGACTTTTTGGTTCCGCTCAACGAAACTCAAGATTTCCTCAGGGTGTTGTGAAAAATAATGCGAAATTTCTGAGTTTTTATTGTTAACATCACCGGAAGAAGCATATAGGTACCTTTTCGTTTTCAGTCACCACCTTTCATGTTTAACTGGCCGTGCGAGCTCGCTAAAGTCTGTTGTTTGAAAATCGTCTTTGTTTTTGCTGAAGTTGAGTAAAGACATTCTTGAAATTGTAAAAACATTTAGTTTAATTGCTAAACTACAAGTGAACGCAATTTTAATAAATTTGAACATCGACCAGGGGAGTTACCTCCACCAAAATCTGGTTGAATGGACAAAGAATGTGAAGCAGTAGCCATAGTAGATGTCTGTATATAGACTGAATAAAGAGTGTTATTTGGTGTAATTAGTAGTTTGTTTTTTTATATATCAAACTTTTCAGAATTAGAATATGTAGAGGATATGGCAAACAGCTTATCCTATCCTGAACGATTCAGGTCAATATCTCAAAAATTAATAGTTATAGCAAAAAACTTCATAATTTTCATGATTCGGTCACTCATTTTCTTGAATTGTAATGGAAAACATGGGACAAAATAAAGTGATGATTTTCGAGTTTCAAATGGCCTGTATTTTGTTATTCTTGAACCCATAAACATGATATTGTTATAATTTATAAGCTTTTTTCAAGCACTTTCTATCTGAATAACTAGTTTTAACATTTAACCATTTTGAAAATTTTAGCACCTAATTTTGGTGGTTTTCGATCGATTTTAAAGTCTATATGAAGACAGGGTGTTACCCAGCAAACACAGAACGTTCCCCTAACGTTAGTTTTTGGTTATATTTTGGTTATTTTTTTGGGAACCAAAATTTTAGGTTTTATTTTTTGCAACCATAAAATAGCGTTCTCATAACGTTGTAGGGTGGTTATTTTTAAATAACCTAAAAATAACTTATACAGAACGTTATTTTTTGGTTCTTTTTTGGTTCTTTTTTTGGAACCATAAAATAACGTTCCCATAACGTTGCAGGGTGGTTATTTTTAAATAACCTAAAAATAACTTATACAGAACGTTATTTTTTGGTTCTTTTTTGGTTCTTTTTTGGAACCATAAAATAACGTTCCCCTAACGTTGCAGGGTGGTTATTTTTAAAATAACCTAAAAATAACTTATACAGAACGTTATTTTTTGGTTCTTTTTTGGTTCTTTTTTTGGAACCATAAAATAACGTTCCCATAACGTTGCAGGGTGGTTATTTTTAAAATAACCTAAAAATAACTTATACAGAACTTTATTTTTTTGGTTCTTTTTTGGTTCTTTTTTTGGAACCATAAAATAACGTTCCCATAACGTTGCAGGGTGGTTATTTTTAAAATAACCTAAAAATAACTTATACAGAACGTTATTTTTTGGTTATTTTTTGGTTTTCTGGAACCATAAAATAACCTAAAAATAACTTATACATAACGTTCTCTAATGGTTATTTTTTGGTTATGTTTTTTTTTAGGAAATGAAGTGAATGCATAATTAAACCCATTATTCCTTTAGTGTGCACGTCTAATATGCGCGTGCTTGTCTGCACGAGCTTACCGCCTTCTTCACGAGTACCCGCTTTATCTTGTGCTCAGGAAAAGTCGTTAATTTAAAAAAATAACGGTCCTTTCGTTTTTACCTCAGAGACTAACATTATTTTAGCGGTTCTTTTGTCTCTTTCTTGATTTAGTAACTTAAATATGTGAGAAGAAATATATATACGAGTGATTTCCAATCGATTTGAGGAGAATATAATGTTAGAAACTTTTTATTGTTGTAAAAACGGATAGCCGACTAACTGTGGTAAGATCTTTTAACCTAAAGTGACTGATTTATTTCTCATTGCGTTTTAACTTCAGAGTATATCATTCTAGCGATTTCTTTTTTGTTTCTTCATTAGTAGTTTAAAAATGTGAAAACGAAAATATATTTTAATTATTTCCATGAAGAGAATAGGAAGTTAGAAGCTTTTGATTATTGTAAAAACTGAGAGAGAGATGCTGATTGTTGTTACTTAATAATGGAGAGGCGGCTGCTGTAAGGTCTGTTAAACTAAAGTGAATTACATGTTTATATATTTTCAATAAATATCTGTTTTAACTCTTCTTTATTGTGTTGAAGTCACTATTATAAATTTGATAAAATATAATGTTATCTAAATACATAATATGTGATGTGTTGAGGTATTTTTATATAAAATAACCTGTGTTATATAATGGTATAATATTTTAATAGACATTTTTTCCAGTAATAGCATAATTTAATTATTATAGATTTTGTATTAAATAAATTATTTTATTCCTCCTTATACGGAAATGTGTTTTACTTATTTTAGATAGATATGATAGATAAAAACACAGCATGGGATGTACTTATAGACGTGCCGTACTTTTGTATGCCTTCACTTCTTCACTGAGGCTGGAGTCTTGCGCGCTCTGTCAGTGCGTGCACGGAGCCCCGGCAACGCTGAGATCATTTTTCACTCCATGTCAGCTGTGCATTTTCCAAGGTTTGTTTTTGGTTAGCCAGGAAAGTTTTCTTTACAGAAATAGAACGTTATTTTTAGGTTATTTTAACGTTTTCCTAACGTTAGGAAAACGTTACATTAGGAAAACGTTAAAATAACCTAAAAATAACGTTCTATTTCGGTAAAGAAAACTTTCCTGGCTAGCCAAAAAGAAACCTTGGAAAATAACGTTATGGGAACCAAAAACTAACGTTAGGGGAACGTTTTGGGAACCAAAAATTGTTAGCTGGGTAGAAGCGTGTGATTGATTTAAAAACAAGAGATAACGTTAGCTAGGCGGCTACTGCTCTGGTAAGATTCATTAAAGTGAATGAAATGTTTTATTTGTCATTTCTTTTTACCTCAAAGACTACATTATTTAGCAAATCACTTGATCTCTTTTTTCATTTTGTAACGTTAACTTAAATGTGTGAACAAAATAGTTTGTGATGATTTGTTTTGCTAAGTCTATTGTAAAGCAGTGAGCGTTTTTTCTCTCCAGTACAGCAGGAGGCGCTGCAGCTCTTTAGTCCGCAAATAAACTCACTAAAGAAAGAAAGAAAGAAAGAGCGCGTGTGATGTGTTTGTGGATCCTCGGTGTTTTTCTCTCTTGCGTGTTTCATTGAATGTAGTCTTGTCTCTGTGTATTTTTTTTGTTGAGGCGTTGATGATGAGATGTACTGTGCTGTAAATCAGTAGGAACTGATCTGTCCATGCTGGATATATTGATGATTTCATCACAAAAATCTCTCAGCTGAGGTGGCGTTACTGGAGACAAAGCTGAGGTCAATAGGAGATTTAGCAATGAATCGAAAGGTTTGTACAGCTTAAACATCATTTACCTGAATCAGACAACATCAAATAATTTCTAATCTTACTGTATGTGTGTGTTGTGTTATCAGGATGTAGATTGTTGTGAATCTTCAGTGTATGTGACTGATGATGGGAGTCTGGATTCAGTGTGGATGAGCAGAGATCAGAGCCGCACACCACAGACACTGCTGGACACTAAACTCTCTGAAGAGAAATCCAGACACACACAAGACTCCGATCTCAGTCTGACTTTACTCTGTTATACTGAGTCAAAGCCCACAGACACTCAGGACACTACAGTGTGTGACAGTAAACAGAGCTTACAGGAGGATCAAACCTCCACAGAGTCTCTGGATTCTGTCTGTAACGCTGGAGAAAAGCAGCAGATCCTGCAGACCAAACTGAAGATGTGTTCAGTTAAACTCATCGACTGCACGAACCTCATGATGAAGATTAAAACTGAACCCAAAGAAATCAAAACTGAACCCACAGAAATCAAAACTGAACCCACAGAAATCAAAACTGAACCCACAGAAGAGGAAGATCCCACTGATGAAGATGATGATTTTATTCCATCAGGTATGTCTCCTTAATTATTGTTGTTTTTAACTGTCATGTGAGCACCTGTTTTCAGTCACAAATTAACTAATTAAAAGACCAAAAAGTGTAAGTACTAAAATGTGAAAGAAGTTTAGGATATCTTTAAAACTTATTAAGGAATTGGCATGTAGGCTTAAAGGGTTAGTTCACCCCAAAATCACTTACTCCTGTGTCGTCCTTAACCCCCAAGTGCTCCGATTGTTTTCAGAACACATTTTTAGATATTTTTGATTAAATTCAGGAGGCTTCTGTCTGTCCCATTGAATTTGTTTGTTTCACAATCCTTTCCTCATGATAAAGGACATCGCCAAAAGGTCCATCAATCGTTCAATAATAATATTAATATTTACTTTTTTTTAGAGAAACCAAAACAAACGATTTTTTTTTTTATTTGTTCTCCTCTCTGGTTGTTCATGAGGAGACTACTACACGTCACCTGCTGACGTAGTTGGCAATCTTTTTTGTTTTTATCCACTGTTTTTATTGAAGCCATTATGCAAATATTGTCAACCCTAATTGTCAAACAAACCTGAAGCACTTTAATTAGCTGCTTCATGTGCGTTTGATTAGGGTTGGAGGTAAACTCTGCAGGGACACTGGCCCTCCTGGAGCAGGTTTGGTGACCCCTACTTTAAGCATTTTCCCATTATCGGAAATTGGTTTTGTAATATCGGTTTGACCTATAAATGCCGCCACCTTGTGGCAGTTTTGAGATTTGTGCGCTGGACGCCATGTCACCACTGAGGAGAGGAGACAACAGCCGTTTCTCAATATGCGTTCTTAGCCGTTTCTCAATGTCAAGGAAGGATCCTCGGAAGCTAGAATTTCGAGGATGCTACATCATCGACGTCCGTCGAAGGACTGTTCCAATGTCGAGGATCCTCGAAATTTCAGCCAAGGACTGAGTCCTTTGTTCGAGAAATATCCCATATACAGTAAAGGATGCACATTTGTATCCTTCGCGCTCTTCACGCGCTGAAATCACCCACAATCCTATGCGCACAGCACCGAAAGCACACCTTTCAATCACGCAATGACATAATGACGGGCACTTGCTAGCCTGTTCCATTTAACGTGTTCTCCGAATGCTTAAAAGGAGCCTCGCCTAGCCTCTGAAGGAAGTGACTTGTAAGGACTAGTCCTGCCAAGGAAGTATCCTTGACATTGAGAAACGGCTCTTGTCTGTACTTGCGTTCTTGTGGACTTGTGAAACGTCATCAGTCGCGGCCCAAGTACTGTTCCAATTCAAACCGTGTGTCTCAATCAGCTCCCTTGTTCAGTAGTCAGGGCACTGATCAGGGAGTCAGCCATTTTAAGGGCTGTCTCAATCGCAAAATCCGTTCAGTGCACTGGAACGTTCGTTCCCTAAAAATTCCCACAATGCACCGCAAAAACCAGTGAGCATCGATGAACCCTATGTTCCCTAACCGGAAATCACATGACCTTTTCTGAAGCTCCCCAACCGAACATCACGTGATCCAACTCAATAAACTGTATGAAATGTTACAGAACTTTTATAAAGACAAACGTTTGTTTTAGTTGTAAATATAAACACACATTGCTACACAGTAAGGAACCACAATCTACTCAATATTTAAAATAATAATATTTATTTAAAATTGTAAATATATTTATTACATTTAAAATGTAATTATATGCCTCCAATTTTATGCACAGATATGTAAGAGAATAATGACAGCTAGGGGTGTAGCGGTACGCAAAAATCACGGTTCGGTGCGAACCCCGGTTTTGAAGCCACGGTTCGGTTCATTTTCGGTACAGTAAGGGAGAAATGCAAACATTAAACTGCAGGTTGTTTATTACTAGAGCCCGACCGATATGCGTTTTTTTGGGCCGATGCCGATACAGATATTAGGGAGTAAAAAAGGCCGATAACGATATATCGGCCGATATCTTTATGTGTATATTATAGTTCAGTACACATATACTGCAGTATATTATACTACAGTACTGTACATAGAATACACTATATACTTTAACATAATATACTGTATATGAATAAATACAATGCAATGCAATGCAATGATCACTCACAAATGTGGTGATCCAACACTTATATTGATGTGACAAATTATGTACTATAGGCAAGAAGTTAACAATAAACTTTATTATCCAAAATGAGTCGGATATCAGTGCACTAAACAGTAAACTTGACTTATTATAAATAACTTTAAAACACAAAGAGAACAAAATACATAAACCTTGCATCATTTGCAGTTTTGACAAGAATAACGTTATAAACTTATGAAGTCATTGATTATTAGCTTTACAGTAAGTTGTGTACTTCACAAATTTGTTAGCCACTCACCGTTACGAAGACAATGCTTGACGGAGCACATACTAATGTACGCTATGTTTAATGTACAACGTTTTTATAACACAAACCCAGGGTCCCGTGCAAACTTTAGACTTTTATAAAACTAAAGCGTCTTCGCTCCGCCTCTTTTATTTAGCAAGGGTGTAGAGTTGCGCGAGCTTATTGAATCAATTGCTCTGAAATTAGCATGTTAACTAACAACACAAGCAGCAGTAATCTCATATAGTGATATATAAGTGCACGGCTGCGCGTAGTTTAAACGTGTCCTTTCTCCGTCTCGCGTCATTTCTCCCGCTTGCGTTTTAACTCGCAAGTCGACAAAGAGACGGATTAAAAACACAAAATGTAAACGGGAATGCGTCTCTCTTGTCCATTTATAATCCAATCGACCAAAGCGCGTCTTAATACCAGGTGTAACAATGTTGTGAAGAAGACACTGCGTGACTGCTTCCATGCCACCTGAACTGAGAGACTGACTGAACGTGAAGGGGGTGGGGGATTGGATGGTGTCACTACAGTGAGTGACCTGGGTCACCATTAGCAACCAGTATGGCGCACTCTGCTGGACAAACAAGTACTTACATCTTTTAAATGCATTTAATGTGTTCTGTAACAAACGTTCATATCGGCGCATATCTGCGGCTTATACGCCGATACAGATATATCTGCGACATGCTCATATCGGCCAATAAAATCGGCAAAACGATAAATCGGTCGGGCTCTATTTATTACTTTAAACTTTTTTTACAATTTGTTTACACTTTTTTTAAACACTTTATTAAAATATAACAGATAAAATATATATAAAATGAAAAAATAATAAATAAAATACTACTGCAAAGTTATTTTTTACATTATTTTATAACAGAAGGTAACTCTTATCTTAACCTTCTCTTAAACTTTTTCTACTAAAACCTTGAACTAACAAATTCAATTCCTGAATACATTTATGAATTATTAGCCTACATTTTTGCCACTAAAATTTTTCTGTTTTGATTTATTTTGGATTGTTTAACTCACAGAATTGAATTGGCTATGTACCATCTCTGTATAAAAATATTATTACTGCTCTATGTGTAACTGCATAGCAAGCAACATGATGATATACTTATTATACACTCATTTTGAGATTAGTGAGCTGCATACATAGCCATCTTTGATCTTTTGCACGTTTCTCCTAATCTTTGCTTGTGTCATCAATGTAAGCTGTGACTTTACTTATGAACCCCTCCGCAGCTGAGTAACAGCTGAGTAAGCCCGGGTTACAGCTCTTCTCTGTCCCGACCAGCTGATCGCATTGTGACAATGATATGATTGACGTGATATGCAGATGAAAAATCTGATCACGCATTCCTTATTCTTGCTGTCACAGAAAGCGCATCTCATGAATGCGTAGCAACGAAAGACGTGCATCCTCTCACGCACTTTTGAAAGAACAAAGCAGTGCGTTGACACGCGTTTAACATGCGCTTTTAGATACGACACGTAAACGTTTACATCAATAATCAAACGGATATACAACTAAGTAAATAAAAATCTTTCTGCCGGCCGAATTATGTTATATGTTTGACAGAAGACTTGCGCTGAACGCGGAGACTTCCGCCACTTAATATGTTCGTATGGAAACGCACGTATTATGTTCCGCACAGGTGCACACAAAATGCATTCGGCCTTTCGGTGCACGTGCGCACCGTGCCGAAAGCCCTGAACCGAAACGGTCCGGTTCGAATACACGTACCGTTACACCCCTAATGACAGCGTTTTTCACAATGTACTGTTTTTAAAATAGGAAAGTTCGCATCAAGCCCAAGTTCACATAAAATCCCCGGATGTGTTCTTGATCCGCCCATTTTATCGAGGATGCATCAGAGGAGACTTGTGTGGATTATGACAGCGAAGTTTCCCGGAATGCATTTCACGTCAGGAGTTCGTTCTTCCGAGTCTGAACTTGCAAGTTCGAACTACGAAAGACACAAGTCCGAGTTTGGCGTACTTGGTATTGAGAAACGGCTAACAACAACAGCGTGCGCAGCAAATATGACGGCGGAGTGACGCAACTTCATTAAAAGGACTTTGAGTATACTTACTTTGCTTTAATAAATCAATTTATGTAACATAACAGACAGTAATGCACAGATAAGATGTGTTATAAATGCCTGAAAAGCCATCTATGCAGCTTGACTAAGAAATTGAGACAATTCACAGAGTCACGTAAATTAATTCATCAAATCCTGCCCCAGTAACAACATAGCTTTTCATGAATTAAACAGCCATGAATGAATGCTTGTGTGGGAAATAAAAATGCTGAATTAATTTTTTTGTATGCTTATTAATAGCCTTTTAAACTCCCGTTCATCTTGCTGTTCACTTACCGGGTTGAAGGCTGAAGCACAGCCACCACATTCAGCTTTTAAGATGTACCCCAAGTTATATTAACATTAACCAGATAAACATTATTTTGCTCTGTGGATATTAATTATTTATTACCAGAGGTGGACACTACTTGAGTATTTTATGTTCATTTTTCAATCATCTGTGCTTTATCAGAGTGTTTGTCTTTGGGAAAAAATTACTTTACTATGTAACATAACATACTAAACAATGTTCACTATTCTAAAGCATATAATCATACTGTGTATTCCTTTAATATTGCATATTAAAATTGATTTAATACCTAATTACATAAAAATTGGGTACTTTTACTTTTCTTGAGTAAAAGTAAAAAAAAATAGATGTTTAATGTACTTTAATATTAAATATAAACCAAAAACATGAAATTATGAAATGTAGTGGAGTAAAAATTATGAATATGCTTTGGAATGTTTTAAAATTTGAATACTTAAAAATAAATTTTTTATGTAGAAAGTAAAAATACTTAAGTAGTGTCTGCCTCTGTTTATTACTTTCGTGAGCTATAACAAGTTTGATAAAGGTGATGGATGAGCAAATGCATAGATAAACAGCGTTTTGTCAACAGCCATTTCATAAACTATAACAACAAAATGTTAATTATTCTGGCATGAAATACCAGTTTGGGAATTCAATGATATATACACTGTTTGATTTGTTACTTTCCTAACAATGTAATTTTTCTTATTAATTATTTATTAAATTAGTATTATTTTTCACTCTTTCACTCCTCTATTTATTATTAGAGCCCGACCGATATGCATTTTTTGGGCCGATACAGATATTAGGGAGTAAAAAAGACAGATAACAATATATCGGCCGGTATTCATTGTGTATTATAGTACAGTTCACATATACTACAGTATATTATATTATATTATACTACAGTACTGTACATAGAATACACTATATATACATTATATTTGCAACGATCACTCACAAATGTGGTGATCAAACACTTAAAATGCTGTGACAAAGACGTGTAATACATGCAGGTGTGTTTAACAATAAACTTTATTATCCAAAATGAGTCTGATATCAGTGCACAAAACCGTAAACTTGACTTATGAATAACTTTAAAACACAAAAAGAACAACATACAACTTGAATCATTGGCAGGTTTGACCAGAATAACGTTATATAGGACTTGTATTGAAAAGGGAAACTTATGAAGTTTATTAGCTTTACAGTAAGTTATGTACTTAACAAATTAATAAGCATCTTTAAGAAGACAATGCTTGACCGGCAACATATGTAGTAATATATGATGTAGGCTAATGTTTAATGTTAAATGGACTTTAGACTTTTACCAAACTAAAGCATCTGCTCTCCCCCTCTTTTATATAGCGTTGCGAGGGTTTAAAGTTGCGACTTATTTAATCAATTGCTCTGAAATTAGCATGTTCAGTAACAACACAAGCAGCTTTCTTTTCAACAACTCGCAAGTGGACAAAAGAGGCGAATTAAAAATACAAAGTGTAAACGGGAATGTCTCTCTCTCTCTCTCTCTCTCTCTCTCTCTCTCTCTCTCTCTCTCTCTCTCTCTCTCTCTCTCTCTCTCTCTCTCTCTCTCTCTCTCGTCCACTTTTAATCTAATCGACCAAAGGTGTCTTAATAACCAGGTGTAAAAATGTTGTGAAGAGACCGCGTGACTGCCGCTGCCTAAACACTCAGCATAGGTGCCAATTCTGGGTTTATCACCAGGTTCACGCAGGTGTGTCGGCCAGAACACTCCTTAAGGCCAAATATTCCAGAGTATGCAATAAAGAGCTGGGAGATATTCTTAATTTTCTGTTTATTCTCCTTTTCTTGTATGAGTGAGTTTAAATGCAATTTGAATACAGTGTGTGGTTTCTATAAAGAGAGAAACAAAATACAAATGAATACGGGAAACATACATATACTCATTCCCCTCTACATTATAATATAAAATAAACAATAATCAGAAAATATGACTATATATCTCTTAAACTTAAAGGGCCAATCAGTAGAATTTTAAGTGTTTTATTAATCAAAATCAATGTCTTTATTCATAAATATGTCCTCGTTGGTGTCAAATGACCTCTGCCAGTGATCTGACTTTTGTTTGTAAGCTTAGAATTTCTTCTCTTCACTTACATTGAACGGGTAAGTCCAAGGAGGCATCCATGTCGTTCCGCCGTATTGATAAACTATAATAACAGAGAGGGACAAAAAGCACTAGCCTACAAACGCGTTTCCACAACGCGTTTTCATTCAGAACACGTGAACCAGCTGCAACGGATAAGGAGATCAGCGATTACATAACGGCTACCATAGTTGAAACACGCATTTGGAAAGGGGAGGAGCTAGTAAGCACTGTTTGTTTGAATGGAAAATACAATTCCACCACTAGATGGGGGTAGATCCTACTGATTGTCCCTTTAAGAAAAGTATGCAAAGAGAAAGGATTTAAACACTTCTAATATTATCTACCATACATTAAGTTACCAATAACGTAACTATAACATACTGTCATTTATAACATACTTTAAAGCCTTAATAGCAGTCCAGATAATATTTAACACCACATAAAACTTTACTCAGCCACAATAATGAACATTTATAACAACAAGTGTTAAATAAAGCAAACATGTCTCAACACGATATGAAATATCTGATCCGACGTATTGAATCAGGTAGATATAATTAACACAACGGTCGTGTAGCGACCCTTAAAAACTCTTAATTAACATATAAAATAACAGAAATAACAGCGCCAAAAATACATGAGTAATGCAGCAGATATAACTTTACTTACTTTTCACATTCACGCACACTCTGAGGAAAAATGACCCTTACGAAAATTAACCATGGTTTTACTACAGTTAAGACCAAAAAACCATGGTTACTGTAGTAAAACCATGGCTACCACAAAATAACCATGGTTTTGACAACCATGGTTTTCAAAAACCATAGTTAAACCATGGTTAGTGTAGTAAAACCATGGTTTTGCTCATAGTAATCAATTGACCAAAAAAACATGGTTACTACACTTTTACCACAATAAAACCATGGTTAATTTTCGTAAGGGGACACCCGCCATTATGTCCGAATCGACAGACGATCTCTGTAGTACTGAAAATTAACTGTAATGACGAACGCCTATCTCTATCATACTGCATACTAAGTGCGTGACATCAGATAAAATACACAAACCAGTGCGCACTTTTCTACTCTTTTACAAGCACTGAATAAACGGGAGAAAACATGAAACATAAAGCATGATTGACTAAATAATAACAACTCTAACATAACTTTGGGGCCTTTTCTACACTTAGAGTCATGAGTCATTTTGTACCCACCAGTTTTAACTTCCGTCCATAATAATTTGACTTTTGGTTCAAATTTTTGGACTGTTTTCAGTGGATATGAGGAGCAATATGAGAGAGAAATTTGGTAATCATTGTACGATCTAACAAAAATGTATTATAATATTAATATATATTATATTTCTAATTAAAATATTTCTAATAATCAGAAATGCGCTCTCCGCTCACCAGCTCTGATCGGAACAAACCCGAACCTCACTGACTGCTGAAATTGCGCAGAAACATCAAAATATTACCAGCTTTTTAAAATGGTTTTAAAACTAAACATTTAGACTATTTTAGCACAAATTATGAGCTTATTGACGATTTTTTTTTATAATTCTTGACTAAATTAGAATATAGTAAAATTTGGGGGGGTTTTTTGGAAAAAAGTTTTAGGTGGGCCTGTTGAGAAGTGGGGCCGTGCCTGAGCTACAGGACATCGTCTTTCAAAACATAACCTCCGCGAAAGAGAAAAAAATGAATGCGTCTCTGTCCACAGCACATTTTCAAAACATTTTAATTCATAAAAATAAATCTTGAGAACATGAACTTCATCACTGCATTTGCAGGAATTGTAAAAAACGTTTTCTTATTAACTCATGAAGCAGCCTAACGCAATATTTTTACTCTAATAGCTTGTCTTTCCCCACACATATGAACTGTGATCATGCACTACGAAAAAACATGCACGAATTAAATCTTGAATGCAAAACTATATGGCACAACGTGTCAACTTAAACATTAATATGAACAATGGATTGATTGCAAAGTTAAGCCATTACAGTAGAAACAGTAGTTTTACTGTTGCTTTTAAAGTAATAACGTTAACTTTACACTACGATGCTGAGCTACAGTGAAATGATAGAATAGACAGATGCATTAACTGGACGCGCCCGCGCCACGCTAAATGCCTCATTGGCGTTTATATATGTGTAACTTCGGCCATTCTCAGTGGTGTGACTGGGACACTAACTCTGCTTGTCATCATAAACAGATAATCAGATGTGATGTTTATTCCCGCTTTATTAATATGCTGAATAATATGCTGCTGAATATGCTGCCTTCCTTCTTTGACACACAGCTCAACAACCATCTCGCAAATTTTGATAGGCTATTACTCGTGAGGTGTAACCGGGTGTGTAACCAATCAGATAGCGCCATGGGCGGGAGATTGAGCAAGTCTGCAGAGTGGTGAATACAGAGAGGCTGAAGTAGCGCTTTTAAAGTAAATTGACTGTAATCAAACCACGGATCCTTGATAAGTTTTGTGATCCGTCTTGCCACTAGTGTAGTAGCACTGATCACTTTGAGGGGGGGGTAAATGTATCTCCACCAGTGATAAAAATAAATAAGCAGAGGCAGGGATACATTGACCAGAAAGGGGGAAATCCCACGCATCCCCCTGGCAAATCGCACCCTGGTTTAACTGTAGTAAAACCATGGTTAATTTTCGTTAGGGGGGTCACCAGTACCAAAACAGTGGAGGGCGCTGTGATGGACAAACAAGTACTTACATCATTCAAAAACATTTATTTTTTTCGGTGAAAAACGTTCATATCGGCTGCATATGTCGTATACGGCGATACAGATATATCTGCGACATGCTCATATCAGCGATAAAATCGGAAAACCGATAAATCGGTCGGGCTCTGTTTATTACATTGTGATTGTGATTGTTGTTGTTATTATAAGGGTTTGTACAGTTGACTAGTGTTGTTGTAATTGTGTCAAAACAGTAGTATAAGAGTAAATTAAATTGGTTCAGCATATCTGTTATCGGGCACATAAGCATCCAAATAGTCGGTATCGGTAAAAAAACATTAACGGCCGATCTCTACTGAAGACATTCTGAGCACTTGGGAGTTTAGAACGACACAGGGAAAAGTGATAATTTGGGGGTGAACTATCCCTTTAAAAAATACTTCATCTTATTTTTAGAAGTGTCATCATATAATGCAACAAGGATTGTGAAAGTCGTTTTGTCGTTATTGCTCCGTTTGACGACTCTTACAAAAATGTGGATTACTCACAAATTATCACGCATAACCTTAATGGGCGGTTTCCCAGACAGGGATTAAACTAGTCCTAGACTAAAATAAATGTAAGAGCTGTACAAACTGAAAACAACTTGCACTGATGTATTTTAAGATATGTCAGTGCAAGTTGTTTTCAGTTTGAACAACCTTTGTTTGGCCTTAAAATGCACACCAGTAATGTTTTTAGTAAGGCATGTTTGTTCAAACTAGTTATATTACTTAATTAAACTAAGGCCTAGTTCTGACTTAAGCTAATCCCTCTCTGGGAAAACCGCCCTATATGTTTTTTCATTGATCACTAGTTATATTGTTATTGTTTTAATAAAATATACACTGTAAACTCAGATAAGTTCTACTAACTCAAAAAATTTAGGCAACTGATTGCCGCTATTTTCTTAAGTTAGCAAACTTAAAAGTTTTGAGTTCAGACAATTTCAATTCAAACCAAAAAATGTATTTATCTAAACTTAGTTTAAGTCTGATACAAATTAAATTAGATACGTTATGTAACTTTAATCGTAGAAGTAATGTTACTTAAATATTTTGTGGCAACTAATTGTCTTGTTTTTATACGTTTCCTGTACTCAAATACTTAAATTTTACAACTTAACAGTACACTGTAAAACCCGACAAGTTCAGAGTACTCAAAATATTAAAGTAAACCAACTACCATTTAATTTTTATTCGCAAATCACAGAAACAAATCATGTGACTCGTGTAAATGTAATACCAGTGAAAGTGTGATGAGATTGAGCTCAGTGCTGACTTTCACATAGTTATTGTTTATATGATAAATCAACACATTGTTGACTTACAGCCAAGTACAGGCACCACACTTCTGAACAATGGTAAGCCCAAAAATAAAACAAAAATAGCAAACTCTCCAACATAAATAAATGTTTAACACTACTGAGTCTTTTTCTTTACTAAAAACCCTATAAAATATCACTTAATTTAAAAAAATGCTGTTGTATTGTGTGCTCATGCAAAGCATGCTGGGAACTGGAAAATCCACAACTAATCGTGTTAATTTAACTTTAAACTGAAGTAAATTCACACATTTTGACTACCAGTGCCCGGTTGCATGAAACTCCTTAAGTGAGGGTTTCCCTGAGGGAGACAAAATCCCTGAGGTAAGGGATTTATTTAAGAGCGTTGCAACAAAGATATTAACTGTAACCCTTACCTAAGTGTTTATACTAAGTATTTTAGTATTTTTATTCTGTGGTTCAACATCTTTGTACCCGTGGGATACTTTTTACCCATCACTCAAAATGATATAAAGTGTCTACTAAGTAAAATGAAGCCATCATCATGTTCGCTAGATATTTTGCCGACTTCTCTGTTATTAAATGTGTTTGATTTAGTTGGTCCATATGTGGCGAAATTGATTAAACTCTCCCTTTTAACCGGTTCTGTGCCAAGCCTTTTTAAACAGGCAGTTGTTACTCCCATACTGAAAAAGCCCAATTAAGATTCCTTTGAACCAACAAATTACAGGCCTATATCTAAATTACCTTTTTATCTAAAATCCTTGAGAAAGTGGTGGCAGGGCAATTGACTGCATTCCTCGAGGGAAACAGGCTATTGGACAAGTTTTAGTCGGGTTTTTGCAACTATAAGTTTTATAGAACTCAATTACCTGATCTGATGCAATGGTATCACAAAGCAGTCACTGATTACTCATTTTCAATAAGTACTACCAATTTTTGGATGGGCCTTTCAATTACTGTGGGCTTGGAGCGTTGATTTTGTTTTCGCTCTCCTAATTGCAACTTGACTCGCCTTACAAGACCATCACTTCCTTCAATGGTTTCCACCACTCTGCCTAATTGCCACTGACCTCTGGAAAGCATATCATCTTTGATGATTACAACATCATCCACTTGAAGGTTACGGCGAGGAATATGCCATTTCTGACGTGCTGCAATGTTGAGAAGGTATTCCTTCTTCCAACGACTCCAAAATTGTTCGATTGATCTTTTAGTGGCATACACATCTTGTTTTACAAACTTTCCTGGAGGTGGAAGAGCAACATCAGACTTCATCATTATCAGATGGTTTGGGGTCAATGGTTCGAATGAATTTGGATCATTAATCCCATCTACTGTTAGAGGGCGGCTGTTTACAATTGCCATTGCTTCATAGAACAACGTTCTGAGTGATGCGTCATCAAGCCTGCCTGGGCATAAAGCAAGTGTGGCATTGAGTACATTTCACACAGTACGTATCTGGCGCTCCCAGACACCTCCAGCATGGCTTGCAGAAGGAGCATTAAAGACAAACTCGCATTGCCTTTCTGTAAGAAAGATCTCCAAGGCGTTGGTGTCAATCTCTTTTAATGATTTTGCGAATTCATTTTTAGCTCCAACAAAGTTAGTGCCGTGGTCACAATGAAGTTTGCGAACTGCTCCTCTGAGGCTGATAAAGCACCTTAGGGCATTGATAAAGGAGTCTGTAGAAAGGTCCTCAATCATTTCAATATGGACTGCACGAGATGATAGACAAGTGAATAATAGGCCATATCTCTTAAGCTCCTTACGAGCTCTCTTCACAATAAATGGCCCGAAACAGTCCATACCACAGTAACCGAATGGAGCGGAAACCTCAACACGTTCTCTGGGAAGTTCTGCCATACGCTGTTCTTCAGCTGGTCGTCTGAGTTTTCGACATTGCACACACTTGTTGTATGAACTTGGCAACGGACTTACTGCCTCCAATGATCCAGAATCCATTCATTCTTAACTCCATTTGAGTTTGGCTTCTTCCCTGATGATGAACTTTTGTGTGGTAATGTGACAGAATTAGTCTAGTGATGTGGTTACCTTTTGGAAGTATTACAGGATGTTTTAGATCTTGACTGAGAGATGAGTGTTTTAGCCTCCCACCAACACGAAGGATGCCATTGTCCAAAATAGGATCCAGAGGGTACAGTGCGCTTGAATTTGGTAGGGCTTCTCCTCTTTCAATTATTTGCATTTCCTTTGAGAATGCTTGCTGCTGTACAAGCTTGATGACCACCTTGGCAGCTCTCTCACGTTCTTCAACTGTCACATGATCACTGTTGTATGTCTGTTTGTGGCCCAATCTGTTTATTCTTGCAACCACCCTCAGAAGCATAGACCAAGAAGATAATCGACTTAAGCGACTGAGGATGTCTGCTCCGTCTCTGACTGAGGTCACAAAGGTTTGGACTGATTTAACTTCAGGATCACCAACAAGCAGGTTCACAGGTGTGTATGGTGTTGCATTTACTTCCTGTTCCCACAGGAATTTGGGTCCTGATAACCACATTGATGTAGAGATGGCAGATGCATTAAGCCCTCTAGATGCACAATCAGCAGGGTTATCTGTTGTATTGACGTAACACCACTGACTAGGATCTGTGACATCTCGTATCAGCTGCACTCGATTTGCGACAAAAACATGAAACCTACGGGCTTCGTTGTTAATGTATGCTAAAACGACCTGCGAGTCTGTCCAGAAGGACTCTTGGTCAATCTTCATCTCCAGCTCATTTTTCAGCATGACACTCATTCTGGCAGATATGACAGCGGCTGAGAGTTCTAACCTGGGAATGCTTATGACCTTTGTAGGTGAGACCCTGGCTTTAGCCATCACCAGACTGCAGTGGACTTCACCTTTGTCATTTTTGAAGCGGAGGTAGGAGCAAGCACCATATCCTGCATTACTCGCATCAGAGAAGTGATGTAACTCCGTTCTGACTATGTCACTGAAAGTATGTGGGTGATAACATCTTGGTAATACTACTTTCTTGAGTTTTAGAAGATCATTTTTCCAATCTACCCATTGTGGATGCAAGTCATCAGGAAGTTCGTTGTCCCATTCAGTACCTCTACGACACAGTTCTTGTAGGATACACTTTCCCTGTAGAATAAATGGGGCGACAAACCCAAGAGGGTCATATAGTGAGGCTATAACAGACAGAATACCACGGTGAGTCAATGGTTGATCCTTAAGGTCGATGCTGAAACTGAATGTGTCATCCTTTGTTGACCATTGAATGCCGAGTACACGTCCAGCTGGTGTTGCTTCAAGATTAAAGTCAAGAGGCTTTGATGTTGTTGCCTTTTCTGACAGGTTTAAACAACTCAGAACGTCTTCCTTATTTGAGTTAAATTTGTGAAGCCGTAAACCTCCATGTTTACACACTCTTTGAGCTTGCATTGTTAGTTCTTTGGCTTCACTGGTTGAGGGAACACTGGTTAACCCATCATCCACGTAAAAGTTCTTCTCAATGAATGCAGAGGCTGATGGATAGTTAACCTTGTGCTGCTGTGCCAGGTACTTTAAGCCAAAATTAGCACACCCAGGTGAAGACGTGGCACCAAAGAGGTGGACTGCCATGCGATATTCTTGAGGCTATTTCTCCAAGTCTCCACCCTCCCACCATAAGAATCTCAGGTAATTGCGTTCATCAGGTGGGACGAGAAACTTGTGAAACATCTTCTCTATGTCACAGATAACTGCAACAGGCTCCTTTCTGAAACGGCACAGCACTCCCACAAAGGAATTGGTTAGATCAGGCCCAGTCAGAAGAGTGTCATTTAAAGATATTCCACGAAACTTTGCTGAACAATCGAATACTACCCTCAGCTTGTTTGGTTTCTGAGGGTGGTACACCCCATGGTGTGGGATGTACCACACCGTCTCTCCACTTGGTATAGCTGGAGCTTGTTCGGCATCACCTCTGATGATCATCTCATCCATGAAAGCCTTGTAGTGATCATAATATTGTTTATTGGGCTTGAGCCGTTTCTTTAAGTGTTGTAGTCGAGCAGTTGCTAGCCCTTTGTTATTGGGTAGTGAGGGTCGGCTGCTGCACTTAAATGGGAGAGGAAGCTCGTAATGTCCATTATCCTTCTGATGAATATTGGCACTGAGGTGCTGTATGAAACGAACATCCTCTTGTGACACACATTTATCCTCATAAGCTTTCTCATTGAAATCTGACTCAAGAATTTTCAAGATATCATTGGGCGATGGGACAGGTATTTCCTTTACCGCAACACGGTGGACAAAGCTCTGATTTCCTTGTCGGTCAAGGTGTGGATTAGACAGGCCTATAATACTCCACCCAAGCACAGTTCTTTGAGCGAAAGGCTCATTCTCACCACCTACTATGGCTTCCAAGGGAGCTAGAGCAGATGGGCAGTCAAATCCAATTAAAAGTCCGACTTCACAGTTCAAAAGTGGTGACAGCTGACTTGCTAAGTGTCTGAGGTGACTCCACTGAAGCGCTGTGTTCTTGGTGGGAATATACGACTTGTCCACTGGAATGAAGTCTCTTGTGTATGCTTGCTGTAGTGGTATAGAACATGCAGATTGTAGTCCTCTTACTTTAAGTCCACAGACTCTCTTACTGGCAGTGATCGTGTCGGCAGCTGTCATGGTGCTGAGCCTCAATTGCACAGGTTGTGAGACAACATTCAAACCTTCAAGAAGATCTTCCAAGATGAAACTTGAGTCGCTCTGGGTGTCAAGTAGAGCATACGTTAATACTTCTCTTTGGGGTTCGTCCACTGTAGAGATGAAAACTGGCACAATGCTGGAAGTAGCAGGAGAACATTGAGTGAGTGCGTGGGTCATGACTTTATTAACTTCCTCCATTGCTTGAACATTCGTAGAAGCCCCTTTAGGGTCCTTTTGAAGGAGCTTTATCCCTTTCTTCATGTAAGCAGGGAGGATGACTTCTTCCGCACGTACCACATGTATGTCTTCTTCTACAGTCTTTACTCATGTGTCCCTTTCTGAGACAACCGAAACAGAGGTGGGTTTCATGAATGAAGGCTTTCTTTTCTTCAGTAGTCTTTCCAGCAAATGTAGAGCATTGAGCAATGTGATGTTTTTCATCCTTGCAGAAAAGGCACGATGTCTTTGGCTTAGAGCTGTACATCTCTGGTCTTTCTGAGCTTAAATCCTTCACCTGAACCTTTGTATTGAGAGCCTTAGCACGCTTGGGGAACCTTTCATCTGCGTTCTTTTGATTCATAAATAGTGCAGAGGTTATAGGATTACAAGCTATTTTTGCTTCCTTTTGCAGAAATTCTGTGAAGCGTTTGAAACTTGGATAGTCACCTGATGTGTCCAGCTCTTCCACCACGATTCGGTTCCACTTTCTCACAATCCATTCGGGGAGTTTCTTTAACAGCTTGTGGTTTTCTTCAGAATCATTTAGGATGGCTAATCCTTTTACGTGAGGAATTGCCTCGACACAACCTTGTAGGAAATCTGTGAAGTCTCGTAATGCCAGTGGGTCATTTGCTCCAATTTTGGGCCATCTCATCAGCTTGTCACGAAATGCTCTTTGGATTACGAACGAGTTCCCATACCTTTCCTGTAACACTTTCCAGGCACCTTGATACGCATCCTCAGAGTTTCTGTAGAAATATCCCTCCACCACTTTGCGAGCTTCCCCAGCAAGGTAATTCTTCAGATAGAACATTTTTTCACCAGCAGGAAGAGGTTTTCGATCAATGAGGGCCATGAGTGATTCATCTTCCAATCTATGAATTTTAGAGGGTCACCAACAAAGACAGTGGGTTCTGGAACTGGCAGCCGATGTGTGCTTAGTGAGTTTGCTATTGCTTGAGCTAGATTTGCAGTTTCCTGAGGTGATGTAACTTCATATCCTTCACATGATGCTTGCTGAGGTAGGAACGACTGTGCTTCTGGGTTCAGTTGAGATGTTAGCTCTGTCCTTTGGCAGCCATTGTGAATGCTAGGGCCTTCGTCATCTTCACAGCGATGAAGGTTGCCTTCCAAATCGTTATACACTTTGACACGAGCTGCTGCTACTTTAACTTCTTTGTCAACTTGTAGCTGTTGTAGGCTTTTCTTTTCCTCAACTAGCCTTAACTGCATTTCAGCCTCTTTCTGCTTTATCTCCGCTAACATTCTCGATTCACAAAGCTTCCAATCATGCTCCATCTTATCGAGCTTAGCTTGTTGATTGTGAATTTCTTGTAAAGCTTTAGCTTGTTCCAGTTTCGCTGTGAATTCTGCCTGTGCATCAGCACGCTTACTTGAGACTTTAGAAGTCTTTGATTGGTTATCGGATCCCAGTGATGACTCTGAAACGACTGTGTTTGTTACTGTGCATCCGAAGACGGATCCAAATTCCTCCTTATTCAGCGCCTGCCTTACTCTTTCCTTCACAAGCTCTTCGTTGTAACTTTCATTAAATGTCTCCAGTCGTTTACTGACAAGATCAGTGATCTCTGCAGTTAGTGCAGCACAGGCATCCATACGTTTAACAATGTCTGGAGTAGTAGTGTGGTTACGCAGAATTGGTTCATATCGCTGATAGACTGAATCATGTCTGCCTTGAATGTCCTGCTGTATTTGATCCAGGTCTTCACGTGTACAGAATGTTTTCAAGTTTGATCTAGCCTCTCTTGCAGCCTGCTTCCAGGACTCGTATGTCTTATGGAAGGACTTTTCCTATTTCTTTGCTTCGAGCTCATGCATCTCTCGACCTTTCTCTGTGAAGCTTCTTTCACGTGAGCTTGCTCTGATCTGTTGCACTGGTGGGTTGCTTATTTCTTCAGCTGGAAGTGGCATCTCCTCAACTTGTTCAACTTCCTTTTCAGGTGGGTTTTCCATGGCCTCTTTAATTTTGCTTACTTCTTTAAACTGGGCAACTTAAGCTATAAGTGATACCATTTCCATCAGACCTCTAAATTGTAAGCACTCAAAAATATTAGCAAGGAGAATCAACACAAATGCACAACAGTAAACACTTTTAACATTTAAATATGTCCCTTGTAATAAATCAGAAATTTCAGTGTTTACAAACAGTAATAAAGTTAACTGTACTCTTTGTGTATGACCTTTTAAATGTCCAAGATAAATCTTCAACAATCAACATTCAAATTTAACACACAAGTTTTTATAGTCTTTAAATAATCAAGTACACTTGAATATTTACTTGTGGTTTTACTTGTTCAATTTAAATGTCTCTTGTAGTTTTATCCTTCAATTTAATAGTCCAAAAAATATTCTCCTTTTCATTTGAACATGTCAACTTACAGAGTTCCAATGAATGGATGCAGCTCACGTGGAAATACGATTTAACTCACAGTCTCAATCTTATCTGTAATGTTAAACGGTGCCTTGCCACCACCTTGCGATCTTTCCCTTTAAGCAGTTACAATGACGTCACGATCCGCTGTGTCTGCGCAGACGTCCGCAGCGCCGTGCTGATCCTCGTGCGGCGTTGTGATGAACTCTCTCGAACAGAGCAGCGAAGTGATGCAGAGCCCCGATAAGCATCAAGTTTCACTGTAGCAGCCCCTTGGCATCGACAAACGAGACGGATAGTTTCGACGGGTGCTTAATCCTTTTTATTTTCGCTCGCTTTGAGCGCCATTAACCGTGCCTTCGAGAAACGTTGCGTTGTTGCACCGTGAAACTAAATAAAGAAACCATATACTCATAAATACAAAACTTATGTACAAATGACACATTATTTAAACAAATACATATTTACAGATACCCAAAAGGCAATTACATTATAACATACATGAAAAAATTAACCAAAAGAGCTTGACAAATAACACGTGACATACGAAATTATATATTACTTTAAAATATAACATGCAAAACACACAATAAAGACACATACCTCCCTCCGCTTGCCAAAGGGTACTAAATCAACCAAAACGTAAAGTGCATCCACTTTTACAATATATATTCCAAACTTTAATAAACAGCATGTGGGAACCACCATGTGCTCCTCGTCTGCGCCTGTCTCTCTTCTACCTGCGATAAGCGTTACGTAGAGGGCGTGCGTGCACGCACACATAACACATTTAAAGTGACACACACATACATATTTTGCGGTCATTTACAAAGATGTTATGTGTCTTTACTCCCTTAAATTCATCATCTCTCATTTTTGCTTCCATTTTCCTGCTTTGCACAAAACATTTCTGATGTCCATCACATGCGTCAATGATCGGGTGAAAATAAGATTTTCATTATTATTTAGAAACTTACTTTAACGTGCCCCAGTAAAAGGGGTCTAGCGACGCCCCTGGCGGAGACGCGGTTGCTGTAGTTACAAAATCTCACAGCGGTAACAAATCAACGCACGCAGCTCAACAGACGGCGCATTTGTGTACAATGAAACATCGCAAATAACAGACTGTAAAGTACCGCGTGTATAAAACCTCAAAGCAATTCAAACTGGAAACACTTTAGATTGACGGACGATCAAACCGCTATTCTCCTAATAAATACACATCACTTTTCTCTAGGGATTATTTCGATCGTCAGAAATGTGTGTTGGTACTTCATTTTCTTAAATAACCATACAATCAGCCATCGCGTGTGACGTTAAGGGACCTGTTATAGGCCCTTAAGTTTTTAAGGGAAAATTTGACTTAAGGACTTTGTTGCAACGCATAGCAGAACTTAAGGTAATACTTTTTTAGCATTTAAGGGTAAATACTTATTGACAGCCTTAAGGTTCACTTAAGGGTTTTTCTTGCAACCCATTTTTTATTAAGGGCACCCTTAACCTTATATTTAAGGGATTTCTTAGCTTAAGGACTTTCATGCAACCGGGCACAGGTATTTTCCATTACAAGTTAGTTTTACTGTTTGGGTTTACGGTGTAAAAAATAATTATTACACTTTTTTTTGCTGCATATGTTTACAAATTTTGGTTTATTTGATGTGCAATGACCCAGCTGTAATAACAGGACTGACACCTGTCTTCTGTCTATATGTGTGAATCTAGAAAAAAACAGGATCTCACTTCTTCATTCACAATTTAATTGTTTCATGTTTCTTTCAGATGTGAAGAGTGATTCATGTTTGGATATAGAAATATCGTCTTCAACATCAAAAGAGCAACTGACAGCACAAACTCTTTCCTGCATCACCTGTGAAAAGACATTCAGCTCACAGAGACTTTTAGAGAGACATGAGAGAAAACACACAGAACAGAAACTCTTCACCAGATCTGAGATCAGCTTTACTACCTTACAAGAGAAGAAACTTCATTCAGAAGACCACAGAGAGAAGAAGAAGCAGTTTCACTGTGAGCAGTGTGGGAAGATGTGTGTCTCTTTCTCTGATCTAAATGTTCACATGAGGATACACAGTGATGAAAAGCCTTTCAACTGCACTGAATGTGGAAAATACTTCAGAAACAAACCAAATCTTAAAGTTCATCAGAGACTTCATACTGGAGAAAAACCTTTCAAATGCTCTCAGTGTGACATGGCGTTTGCTTGTTCAAGTAATTTAAAAGTTCATCAGAGGGTTCACACTGGAGAGAAACCTTATCACTGTAGTGTCTGTGGGAAGAGTTTTAGTCTAAAGTCTACCTTACTAAAGCACCAGAGAGTTCATACAGGTGAAAAACCTTACAAATGCTCTCAGTGTGACAAGACGTTTGCTCAGTCAGGTCATTTAAAAGCCCATCAGAGAGTTCACACTGGAGAGAAACCTTACGTCTGCACTCAATGTGGAAAGAGCTTCTCTAGGTCATCTCATTTAATAGATCATCAAAGAGTTCATACTGGAAAGAAACCTTATTACTGTAGTGTCTGTGGGAAGAGTTTCTTTAATTTACCTCAATTCAGAGTTCATCAAAGTGTTCATACTGGAAAGAAACCTTATCCCTGTGGTCTCTGTGGGAAGAGTTTCTTTAATTTACCTCAATTCAGAGTTCATCAAAGAGTTCATACTGGAGAGAAACCTTATCACTGTAGTGTCTGTGAGAAGAGTTTTAGTCTAAAGTCTACCTTACTAAAGCACCAGAGAGTTCATACAGGTGAAAAACCTTACAAATGCTCTCAGTGTGACAAGACATTTGCTTATTCAGGTCACTTCAAAACTCATCAGAGAGTTCACACTGGAGAGAAACCTTATCACTGTAGTGTCTGTGGGAAGAGTTTTAGTCTAAAGTGTACCTTACTAAAGCACCAGAGAGTTCATACAGGTGAAAAACCTTACAAATGCTCTCAGTGTGACAAGACTTTTGCTCAGTCAGGTCATGTAAAAGTCCATCAGAGGGTTCACACTGGAGAGAAACCTTACGTCTGCACTCAATGTGGAAAGCGCTTCTCTAATTCATCTCAATTCAGAGTTCATCAGAGAGTTCATACTGGAGAGAAACCTCATCACTGTAGTGTCTGTGGAAAGAGCTTCTTTAATTTACCTCAATTCAGAGTTCATCAAAGAGTTCATACTGGAGAGAAACCTTATCACTGTAGTGTCTGTGAGAAGAGTTTTTGTCAAGGGTCTTCATTACTAAAGCACAAGAGAATTCATACAGGTGAAAAACCTTTCAAATGCTCTCATTGTGACAAGACGTTTGCTTATTCAGGTCACCTCAAAGTTCATCAGAGAGTTCATACTGGAGAGAAACCTTATCACTGTAGTGTCTGTGGAAAGAATTTTAGTGTAAAGGATACCTTAATAAGGCACCAGAGAGTTCATACAGGTGAAAAACCTTATTACTGTAGTGTCTGCGAGAAGAGTTTTAATCGACTTGACATTTTAGTGACACACCTGAGAATTCATACAGGTGATAAACCTTACAAATGCTCTCAGTGTGACAAGATGTTTGCTCAGTCAGTTTCCTTAAAATCCCATCAGAGAGTTCACACTGGACAGAACCTTTAACTTTCCCCCGCCAGAAAAAAGTTTCTAGTGCCAGGATTTTCATGATTTTCACAAAAGTTTAATATCTTCCAGAAAACGTGCAATATATCAAATGAAAAAAATAGACCCTCTGCTTTAAAACAAAAAAAGACGTTTCATCCTACCTTCATTAGTTATCTTGTAATCACCTCTCAAATATGGGTAGGTTTCTTGAAAAACACAAAATGTTGAGCAAAAAGCTGAGATAATTGCATTTTTGTAAAGGACTTTTAATAGAGAGAGAGCGATCCATAAAAACATACACTGACATACAGCTGTTTGTCCTAGGGCAATACTTCTGAGTTGCAGAAGAGCACCACCTGGTGGATAATAGCGGTATTGCGGAAAGCCAGAATTACTCGTCATTGGCAGGGAAGTGTTTTTTCACTACAGCAATTGTGAACAGACCGTGGAAAACTGGAACTTGAATAATAGACTGAGGAGAAGAGCATCTAAATCGCTAACAGAGGGGTGTGTGGTGGTGTGCTGCTTTTGGGCTTCCAGGGCCACTTTTAGGGCCCTATTTTAACGATCTGAAGCGCAAGTGCGAAGCGCAAAGGGCAAGTGACTTTGTGGGCGGATCTTGGGCGCTGTTGCTGTTTTCCCGGCAGGAGAAATAACTCTTGCGCCAGGCGCAAATCAATAATGGTTTGGTCTGAAGTAGGTTCATTATTCATAGGTGTGGTTTGGGCATAACCTCAAATAAACCAATCAGAACGCTATCCAACATTCCCTTTAAACGCAAGTGCGCAAGTTCCATGGCAGGTTGCTATTATTATAACAGATTTACCAGGCGCACAACAGGTGCGGTTCACAGCCGAGGAGACCCACGTCGTTCTTGAAAGAGCAGTCAAAGACAGAGAAGTTATTTTGTATGGGGATTGGAGAAACGCAAGCAAGGTCCAACCCCAAAGTACACTTACAAATCAAGTTCATATACATTAAGGTTTCTTATGAAAATATTTTAATCATTATTTGCATGATAATTTTTTAACGCAGCCACATAAATAAAACTATCACCACAATGCTCACCACTATGATTGCCCTTATCTCATGTGTTAATATTTTTTATTGTAACAATTTATGATTTGCAAAAATAACTGTTGCATCTGTGTAGATTAGATAAGCAAAGTGTGTGCGCGTTGTGCACGCTATACATTATGGTCAGGCATGCGCCCTTAAAATAACATAATGAACCACGCGCAACGCGCCATTTACTTTAGACTAGTTTTTTTTTTTTTTTGGTCAGTGGCGCAATTGTTTTTTAAAACTTCAAAATAGCATCGGGGATGGTTTGCGCCGGAACACGCCTCCTTTTTTGCGCGGAACCGCCCAGGGAGCGCAAGTTCATTCCCTAGTTTGCCGACGTGCGTCTGTGGAGGGAAAAACCCGCTGTGCGCCGGTGCAAAATACGAATGATACATGTGTCACTGACAAAGTCAATTGCGCTGGGTGCAAGATAGGGCCCATAGTCTGTAACTACACTTATATGAATGCAGGTGAAGGCGGAAATGTGATAAACAAACTGGTTGGGTTAAGGGAAAGGGTGAGTTTAGATGCTCCAACATATCTGTTTATGAAACCATTTCTACATTGACAAATGTAGAAAATAAAATGCATCTAATCTGACGTATAAGGCAAAGAACCTTAAAACGTAACCACAGGTCGTATAAGCTTTGGCCGCTAGAGGGCACTACGTCCCTATCTGTCGTATTATGGTGCATGCATAAACTAACTATTAGGTCGTAATTTTTGAAGGACAATCTGCAGCAAACATACTGTAACTATATACAATAGTGTTGTTTTTCATTTTTTGACACATTTATCATTTTATATAATCTCTTTTATAAACTCTTTTGTTATGTGTCAAACTCATTTATTTTATGTTGTGTGCTATGTGATTTTAAGAATTGGTTTCAAAGTCTTAACGTCATGGACCATAATGTCATTAATTGTCCATTAACTTGGCTTGGATAGGAACACACTGAGAAAGAAAGTGTTCAGATTATTCAGTAAATGCTTTGTTCATTTTTACAATGATTATGTCTCCTGCCTTCTGCTATGGGCCTATATGCAAGCATGTCACACTTTCACTGCACAGACACCATATATTGTACAAAAGGTTTCTTTCTACTTTATTATTAGTATTTTAATGACAATCACAGTTGAATGTAATGTTGTAAAAATAACAAAGTCATTGTACAACTACAGTATACAGATGAAAATAAAGGCTTTAAACTTCAACCACTTTCATATGCACATTCAAGAAAGAATAATTTAAAATAATTTCTTCATATTCTTTTATTTTAGGGGGAAAAGGAAACAGTAGAATTCATAATCTTAAAACATAAGTAATATGAAAAATAGAAAATAACAACCTACCAGGACAATAGAAAAGAAACCGTTTTGCTACGGTATTTGTATATAGCCATGTATTTGTAGACAATCAATCAGCTTTACTGGATGTTTATTTTTAATAAGGGAGAATAAGTAAACCTGACTATAAATGTAGGTCCTATATAAATAAAGGTCCTGACTATAAAATGCTAGTTTTTACATTTAAGGGCAGGGTATCTGCTTTTGAAAAACTTTAGCTTACTAGCACTGAAATCATGATCCCACTCTCCATTTAAATCGCCATCCAAAGTCACACTTCCACCTATGGAGCTAGAATTAAATTATAGACAAGTGTAATTTAATAAAACTGAATATTTCCGTATTTGTAAAGATATTTACAAATTCAGTTTTTCAAGATAAATAAAAAAATATATACACTCAGATTCAGTATTCTAAATGCAACACGCAGAAAGTCAGATAATTCAGAAATAGATCAGTCACACTTCCAGTTTCCACAGGGAAAAGTAGAGGATCTAGGGCTGTTTCTCAATTCCAAGAACGCAAAGAACAGACTTGCGTTTTCGTGGAGATCGGTCTTGCCAGGCGACCTTGGAAGAACCGAACGCACTTGTGAGAATTTAGATGTTTGCGATCTTCCTGTATTAGCTGACCTCTTCAGATTAAACATTGCAACATTCATAAAGTGACAAACATACCATTATCTGCATTATTACATTCCCAGCAAACACACAACGTTCCCTTATTGTTCCCATTTGGTTATTTTTTGGAACCCTACAGTGTATAGGTTTTAATGGTAAAAGCTAATGGTTCATATCGGTCTTTTAATGGAAACCATTAGAATTTTCTGTAATGGTTTTATTGTTTTTTTTTTTCAGCAGGACGTTCCCAGAACGTTATTTTGGTGTTTCATTTGATAACCTAGAGAGAACGTTCCCTGTAGGTTATATTTATTATAACCTAAAGAGAACGTTCCCAGAAGGTTCCCTAGGTTTTTTAATATAACGAATACACTTTAATGATAGAAGCTCCTATAGGGCAGCGCATGAACCCAGCAAACACAGAACGTTCCCCTAACGTTAGATTTTGGTTATATTTTGGTTATTTTTTTGGGAACCAAAAAATAACGTTCTGGGAACGTTATTTTTGTTTTATTTTTTGCAACCATAAAATAACGTTCCCATAACGTTGTAGGGTGGTTATTTTTAAATAACCTAAAAATAACTTATACAGAACGTTATTTTTTGGTTCTTTTTTGGTTCTTTTTTTGGAACCATAAAATAACGTTCCCATAACGTTGCAGGGTGGTTATTTTTAAAATAACCTAAAAATAACTTATACAGAACGTTATTTTTTGGTTATTTTTTGGTTATTTTTTTGGAACCATAAAATAACGTTGCAGGGTGGTTATTTTTAAAATAACCTAAAAATAACTTATACAGAACGTTATTTTTTGGTTATTTTTTTTGGAACCACAAAATAACGTTCCCATAACGTTGCAGGGTGGTGATGTTTAAAATAACCCAAAAATAACTTATACAGAACGTTATTTTTTGGTTCTTTTTTGGGGTTTTTTTTGGAACCATAAAATAACGTTCCCATAACGTTGCAGGGTGGTTATTTTTAAAATAACCTAAAAATAACTTATACAGAACGTTATTTTTTGGTTCTTTTTTGGTTCTTTTTTTGGAACCATAAAATAACGTTCCCATAACGTTGCAGGGTGGTTATTTTTAAAATAACCTAAAAATAACTTATACAGAACGTTATTTTTTGGTTCTTTTTTGGTTCTTTTTTTGGAACCATAAAATAACGTTCCCATAACGTTGCAGGGTGGTTATTTTTAAAATAACCTAAAAATAACTTATACAGAACGTTATTTTTTGGTTATTTTTTGGTTATTTTTTGGTTTTCTGGAACCATAAAATAACCTAAAAATAACTTACACATGGCGTTCTCTAATGGTTATTTTTTGGTTATGTGTTTTTTTTAGGAAATGAAGTGAATGCATAATTAAACCCATTATTCCTTTAGTGTGCACGTCTAATATGCGCGTGCTTGTCTGCACGAGCTTACCGCCTTCTTCACGAGTACCCGCTTTATCTTGTGCTCAGGAAAAGCCGTTAATTTAAAAAATAACGGTCCTTTCGTTTTTACCTCAGAGACTAACATTATTTTAGCGGTTCTTTTGTCTCTTTCTTGATTTGGTAACTTAAATATGTGAGAAGAAATATATATACGAGTGATTTCCAATCGATTTGAGGAGAATATAATGTTAGAAACTTTTTATTGTTGTAAAAACGGATAGCCAACTAACTGTGGTAAGATCTTTTAACCTATAAAGTGACTGATTTATTTGTCATTGCGTTTTAACTTCAGAGTATAACATTCTAGCGATTTCTTTTTTGTTTCTTCATTAGCTTAAATATGTGAAAACGAAAATATATTTTAATTATTTCCATGAAGAGAATATGAAGTTAGAAGCTTTTGATTATTGTAAAAACTGAGAGAGAGATGCTGATTGTTGTTACTTAATAATGGAGAGGCGGCTGCTGTAAGGTCTGTTAAACTAAAGTGAATTAAATGTTTATATATTTTCAATAAATATCTGTTTTAAGTCTTCTTTATTGTGTTGAAGTCACTGGTTATTTATATATTTGATAAAATATAATGTTATCTAAATACATAATATGTGATGTGTTGAGGTATTTTTATATAAAATAACCTGTGTTATATAATGGTATAATATTTTAATAGACATTTTTTCCAGTAATAGCATAATTTAATTATTATAGATTTTGTATTAAATAAATTATTTTATTCCTCCTTATACGGAAATGTGTTTTACTTATTTTAGATAGATATGATAGATAAAAACACAGCATGGGATGTAGTAATAGACGTGCCATACTTTTGTAAGCCTTCACTTCTTCACTGAGGCTGGAGTCTTGAGCTCTGCGCGCTCTGTCAGTGCGTGCACGGAGCCGCGGCAACGCGCCCTCGCGCCCTGGTGAGATCATTTTTCACTCCATGTCAACTGTGCATTTTCCAAGGTTTGTATTTGGTTAGCCAGGAAAGTTTTCTTTACAGAAATAGAACGTTATTTTTAGGTTATTTTAACGTTTTCCTAACGTTAGCTTTTGGTTCCCATAACGTTATTTTCCAAGGTTTGTTTTTGGTTAGCCAGGAAAGTTTTCTTTACAGAAATAGAACATTATTTTTAGGTTATTTTAACGTTTTCCTAACGTTATTCCAACGTTTTCCTAACGGAAAACGTTAAAATAACCTAAAAATAATGTTCTATTTCTGTAAAGAAAACTTTCCTGGCTAACCAAAAACAAACCTTGGAAAATAACGTTATGGGAACCAAAAACTTACGTTAGGGGAACGTTTTGAGAACCAAAAACTAACGTTAGGGGAACGTTTTGGGAACCAAAAATTGTTAGCTGGGTTAGAAGCGTTTGATTGATGTAAAAACAAGAGATAACGTTAGCTAGGCGGCTACTGCTCTGGTAAGATAATTAAAGTGAATGAAATGTTTTATTTGTCATTTCTTTTTACCTCAAAGACTACATTATTTAGCAAATCACTCGATCTCTTTTTTCATTTTGTAACGTTAACTTAAATGTGTGAACAAAATAGTTTGTGATGATTTGTTTTGCTAAATCTATTGTAAAGCAGTGAGCGTCTTCTCTCTCCAGTACAGCAGGAGGCGCTGCAGCTCTTTAGTCCGCAGATAAACTCACTAAAGAAAGAAGGAGAGAAAGAAAGAGCGCGCGCGTGTGATGTGTTTGTGGATTCTCAGTGTTTTTCTCTCTTGCGTGTTTCATTGAGTGTAAACAGAGTCTTGTCTCTGTGTATTTTATTGTTGAGATGATGAGATGTGCTGTAAATGAATAGGAACTGATCTGTCCATGCTGGATATATTGATGATTTCATCACAGAAATCTCTCAGCTGAAGAAAGAGGAGATTTAACAATGAATCGAGAGGTTTGTACAGCTTAAACATCATTTACCTCAATCAGATAACATCAAATCATTTTTAATCTTACTGTCTGTGTGTGTCGTGTTGTCAGGATGTCGATTGTTGTGAATCTTCAGTGTATGTGACTGATGATGGGAGTCTGGATTCAGTGTGGATGAGCAGAGATCAGAGCCGCACACCACAGACACTGCTGGACTCTAAACTCTCTGAAGAGAAATCCAGACACACACAAGACTCCGATCTCAGTCTGACTTTACTCTGTTATACTGAGTCAAAGCCCACAGACACTCAGGACATCACAGTGTGTGACAGTAAACAGAGCTTACAGGAGGATCAAACCTCCACAGAGTCTCTGGATTCTGTCTGTAACGCTGGAGAACAGCAGCAGATCCTGCAGACCAAACTGAAGATGTGTTCAGTTAAACTCATCGACTGCACAAACCTCATGATGAAGATTAAAACGGAACCCACAGAAATCAAAACTGAACCCACAGAAATCAAAACTGAACCCATAGAAATCAAAACTGAACCCACAGAAGAGGAAGATCGCACTGATGAAGATGATGATTTTATTCCATCAGGTATGTCTCCTTAATTATTGTTGTTTTTAACTGTCATGTGAGCACCTGTTTTGGGTTTTCAGTCACAAATTAACTAATTAAAAGACTAAAAAGTGTAAGTACTAAAATGTGAAAGGAGTTTAGGATATCTTTAAAACTTATTGAGGAATAGGCATGTAGGCTTAAAGGGTTAGTTCACCCCAAAATCACTTACTCCGATGTCGTCCTTAACCCCCAAGTGCTTCGATTGTTTTCAGAACACATTTTTAGATATTTTTGATTAAATTCGGGAGGCTTCTGTCTCTCCCATTGAATTTGTTTGTTTCACAAACCTTTCCTCATTGTAGGAGCTAAATCTATTACTTTAAGCTACTGAAGTTTTCGATCCCGGAATACTGGTTGACGCGCACTCTTGCATTAATGTTGTTGTTGTTGTTTACCTCATTATATGTCTCCATAACAAACGAGAAGTCCATTCTTCCGTTGCTTCATCATAACTTGTTTAATTGCTCCATATAATACCAACACATATCCAATTTAGTGTTATATATAAATACAGCGAGGCAAACACATACAGCCATCAACTCGCGCTGTTGCGGTCAAAAACCTTTTGCCCTTCCGGGTCAAACTACCTGCCCATAACAACAGTAAGGTCACCTTTATGCAAAACGTAAAGCGTCACAGCGCCACACAATGGTCAAACAGCATAACACGTTTTGGCTCCTACACACCGACCCGTAATTGTTTATGGTGAACAAACATAACAATTCAAATACAATGAATAATAAAAAGGAGCCAAACATTACAACGCACCCAAAAACAAACAGTGAAATCTAAACTTTATGTACAAGACTAAGTTTAGTTATTGGTCTTTCAATAATGCTAGTTTTGGTCTGCAATTTTACTGAATGTACAAGACCATGCTTATCTGGAAAAACCTCTAGGACCTTGCCCAAGAGCCCAGGAACCACGAGGAGCTGAAGAATCCATAATAACTACAATATCTCCAGCCACCAAATTCCTTCTTTTCTGATTCCATTTTTGTCTTTCTTGAAGTAAAGGCAGATATTCTCGTAGCCATCTTTTCCAGAACAGATCAGAAAGATATTGCACCTGTCTCCATCGTTTTCTCACATACTGGTCGTGTGGTTCAAACACACCAGGTGGTAGAGCTGGTTTTCCTTTCAAGAGAAGATGATGATTAGGTGTAAGCGGCTCCAGATCATTAGGATCGTCCAATAGCTTAGTAATAGGTCGATCATTCAAAATGGATTCCACTTCACAGAGAACTGTGTGAAGTCCGTCATCGTCCAATCTTTGTTGCTGCAGGACAGAACTTAGCACCTTTTTTACAGATCTTATCATTCTTTCCCATATTCCACCATGGTGTGAACCTGCTGGTGGATTAAAACTCCAATAAATTCCAACCTATGACAACACTCCTTGAATTTTGTCCTGATTTAGTGCAACAAGGGCCTCCTTCAATTCTCTTCGTGCCCCAACGAAGTTTGTACCATTATCTGATCTTAGATGTTTTACTTGTCCTCTCCTGCTAATAAACCGACGTAATGCATTGATACATGCATCGGTTTCCAGTGAGCTTGCTTCCTCAAGATGGATTGCCCTGCTTGCCATACAGGTGAATATGACTCTGTATCTTTTAGAGGTAACTCTTTCATTCTTTACTTCCAAAGGTCCAAAATAATCTACACCAGTATTTGTAAATGGTGGTAGATCAGAAAGGATCCCCTCCTTTGGAAGATCTGCCATCTGTTGTTCAACTGGTCTTCTATTGTGGCGTCTACAAAACCACACCCATTTATGATTTTTCTAACAGCAGAGTGGGAGTTAGTAATCCAATGTTTCCTCCGAACTGTAGATAATGTATGAGTTCGTCCACTGTGACCCAAACTTTCATGTACATACTTTAGAATAAGCATAGAAATATGTTGATCTTTTTCAAGTATAAGCGAATGCTTAACATCTTCTGGCATAGCTGCCTTAGTCAGTCTTCCTCCAACTCGTAACAGTCCATTGTCCAAAATTGGATTCAGACGATAAATAGGACTTTGTCGATTCACTGTAAATTTTCCAGATGAAAGAGCTGAAATTTCCTCATTGAATTTCCTTCGCTGGCAATAGCGAATGATTGCTGCTTCTGCTCTCAGTAAATCGTCCAGTGTCAAACCAAAACTTGTTGGTATTGCAGTGACCTTTGATGCTTCAGACTGAAAACCACTGTTCTTTGCATTATTAGCATTTGTAGGGTTCTGATTCTTTCTCAAGCGAATTTTGTCCAACAAAATCATCTTCAACCTGAAATACCAGGCCACTGTTATTTTAAGTCTTCTCCACTTAGAAAAGTAAGTGATTAGTTGTTCAGTAGGATTAGACACTTCATTCACACAAATGGCATTTACTGTGGTTTCTCGTTTGACTTCTTCATCCTCAGCATCTATTGAGACCTTAACTTAGAGTTCTCAACGGGTCGGGCCAGCCCGACAAAACCCGACAAGACCCGTGAATTTAGGCCGGGTTCGGGTCAAAAATATAAGCAACTGAGTCGGGTTGGGTCGGACCTCGGGCTTCATTTTTTACGCTCTGCGAAAAAAATTATTAATCATCACTGCTGTTCACCGTAAAGAAAGTTTGGTCTGGCTGCTGCAACATGCATCACAGAGAGGGCGGGGGATAGCAATAAGCTCTGGGGTGGATCAGCAACGGATCCAGACTGCCGGCTTCAGAGCGGATCCGTTGCGGATCTGCTTCAGAGCAGATCCGTTGCGGATCCGTCCCAGAGCTTATTGCTATCACTGCGTGCACGCCTGTTGCATGGAGAAGAAGAGATGGAGAAAAGTAAACTTGCCGCAGGTGAATTCATTTTTAGGCATATTTATATAGCCTATATTTAAAGTTTATTGTTTCAGTTGTTTGTATTGTTATAAGGCGTGAACATTAAAGCTTGGTTTGAATTTCCGTCTGCTGGTCATGATAATAGCCTAACGTTACGTGTATGAGAAAAAAAAGGCAGGTGGGGGGTCGGCGGCGTCGGGCCGCGGGTCAGGTTCGGACAGATAATTCACGTTGATGTGTCGGGTTACATCGAGTCCGGGCTTTAAAAGCCACAGGCCGGGTCGGGTTGTAATTTTCAGGCGCGTTGAGAACTATACCTTAACTTTGCTTACAGGCCAATCCTGTTCATGTGACCACAAGAAGGTTGGACCTCCAAGCCATCTGGTGCTCTTCAGAAAGTCTTTAACCTTCATTCCTCGTGATGCGTCATCAGCTGGATTGTCTTTAGAACTGACATGTCTCCATTGAGAGGGTTCAGCTGTTTCTCTAATGGTTGCAATTCGATTTGCTACAAATGTATGAAAACGTTTGTCTTCATTGTTGAGGTACTTCAGTACTGCAGTACTATCAGTCCAGAACACAGAATCCTCGAACTGTATATTCAGTTCATCCTTCAACATTACATCCACCTTGGTAGCAAGCACAGCTGCTGTCAACTCTAAGCGAGGAATAGTAACAGCTTTCAGTGGTGTCACTCTGGCTTTCCCAAGTAGAAAGGCAATGTGTGAATACTGTTCTCATGATTCAACATTCTGATGTATGATACTGTGCCATATCCAGTGCCACTGGCATCAGTAAAATGATGTAATTGAGCATGCTTAAGCTTTCCAAAATCCACTGGCTTAATACACCTGTTCACAGTAAATGTAGCTAATGATCCAAGATGCTCCAACCATCTTTTCCACTGGCTTAAGATATCCTGTGGTATGGCACCATCCCATCCATTACCTCTCCTGCAGAGTTCTTGCTGCAACATCTTAGCAGATAACATGACTGGTGCCACAAACCCCAGAGGATCGTACACAGAGCTGGTGACTGACAGCATGCCACGTCTAGTTAGGGACTGCTGTTTTACCTCTAACTTGAATTTGAAGGAATCTGTTTCCACACACCATTGTTAGCCCAATGTTCTTTCAAGTGGCAGTTTATCTCTGTCTAAATCCAACTCCTTCAGATCTTTGGCCCTTTGTTCCACTGAGATGGTCTGCAACACTGCACGGCTATTGCTGATCCATTTTTCCAAAATGAATCCCCCTTTCTGACAAAGATCAATAAGAGCCCTCATCGTCTTCATAGCCTCTCTTTCCGTAGGCGAGCTCTTCAAACAGTCATCCACATAGAAATTTTGCTTGACAGATTGGATCACATGAGCTGGAAATTCAAGTTGGTTGTCTTCTGCAGTTTTCCTCAATGCATAACTTGCACAACTCTGAGAGGAGACTGCACCAAATAAATGTACAGTCATCCTATATTCCACAAGTCTCTCAGAAATGTTTCCATCTGGCCACCAGAGAAAGCGAAGACAATTCCGGTCTTCGTTAGCCACCTTCACTTGATAGAACATTGCCTGAATATCTCCCATAAAAGCTATGGGTTCCTGCCTAAAGCGACTAAGAACTCCAAGCAAGGAGCTGGTAAGATTAGGACCCTGTAGAAGCTTGGTGTTCAACGATGTTCCTTGAAATGTAGCTCCACAGTCAAATACTACACGAATAGATCCCTTTCTTGGATGGTGAACACCATGATGAGGGATATACCATACTTTCCCAGTTTCACAGTGCAGCTTTTCTTGAGGTACTTGTTCTGCATAACCCTTGCTGATGATGTCATTCATGTATCCTGCATATTCCTTGTAGAAATCATGGTCCTTGAGAAATCTTTTCTTCAAACCAAGAACTCGTTGCTTTACCACAGCAAAGTTGTTTGGCAGATGGAATTCTTTGGTCTTAAATGGCAACTTCAAACAATATTTCCCATCTTGCAGTACTGCTGACTGCTCCATGATCTCCATAAACCTTATGTCTTCCCTTGACATTTCTTTCTTCACAATGCTTTCATTGAAGTCATGATTGTACTGATTGATTAACTTTCCTCCAATTTGCACACAGCAATGTGGTTTACTGTAGCAGTAGGAAGCTGCATTACATATGCCCCACTATTTCCATTCAGTGGGCCATTGACAACCCATCCCAATACAGTCCTAACAGCATATGGGCCAGTCCCACAGCTATTAACTATTTCCCAAGGTTCCAGTATCTTGGGAGCATTAGTGCCAATCAGCCAATCAACATTTGCCTATGTTAGGAATGTGCACCTTTGAGGTAAGGAAATTCAGCCAAATCCTCAGATGTTAACAGACTGTCAATGCCAACTGGCATTTTCTGCTGCGTGAAAACCTCTGGGAGATGAAAGAAATGATTGCCATCCAGACTAGATACTTCCAAGCCAGTCAAGGAATACGCTGGAACTATAGTTTGCTGCCCCATGGTACTAACAAGGATCTTGACCTGTTTACCTGAAATATTAAGCTTCTTCATAAGTTCATCTGAGTAGAATGTTGCAGAGCTACCCGGATCCAAAAATGCATATGTTTGTATGACCTTGTTTCCTTTAACAGATTTAACTTGTACAGGGAGAATGGATAATGCACATTGGTCCTTACCGACCCCTGTATGACTTAGAAGGAACCAACTTGTTACCAGATGATGACTGTTTCACAGCTGCTGATTGCATTTTAATGTGAAGCACAGTAGGATGAGTTTGATGACAAACCTTGCAATTCAATCGCCCTTTACAATCTTTGCTCATGTGTCCAATACATAAGCATGCAAAGCAAACTCCATTTTCCCTGAGAAAGCATAGCTTTTTCTTATGCTTCTTTGAATTGAACTGATCACACTCCTACAATGAATGATTATTAGCACAACATAGGCAATCAGCTTTATTAGCCTTCCATAAGTCTGATGTTGAATTCTCACTGCTTGAAACTGAGTCAATGTTTGCTACTGTGGTAGCAAAAGTATTTCCCAATCTTTGCTTTGGTTGTGATTTTAAATCTGGTCATTGTCTTGTTTCCAGTAACACCCAATGAAGACTCCTGAATATCCCCAAACAAAGGGTCAGAAAGAATTCGGACATGACATTCTATGAATTTGACCAGATCAATAAAACAAGCTCTGCGTTGACATGTTTCCATTATGTCATAAGCTGTCACTCTCCACTGATCCCTCAGCTTAAATGGCAATTTTGAAATAACACTTCTCATATTTGCAGGCATATCCATCTCATGCATGTATTGCAGCTCCGTCATTACATTGCAACAGCCACGCAAAAATAAAGCATAAGCTTGCAGTGATTTCACGTCTTCAGATTTTACAGGTTTCCAAGCAAGAGCCTTTTCAATATAAGCAGTAGCAATTTTATACTCGTTACCAAAATGCTCATGTAAAAGATGTTTTGCTACTGTGTAACCACGCTCAGGTTCCATGTGCTGACAACTACGGACCAGCTCTTGTGGTTGTCCATGAGTAAATTGTTCCAAGTAGTACAAACAATCCGCTTTACTGGCCTTTTGTTCTACACCTTGTTCAAAAGCCTTGATAAAGGTTCCATATTGAAGAGAGTCCCCATCGAATATTGGAATTTCTCTTGGTGGCAGTGACATTGATCGCTGTTGTTGAAGCAATGCAGTTGTGATCTCATTTTGCGTATGCATGACGTTAAGTATACCATCAGATGGATTTTTTCCAGTTCCATGTTGCTTGTCCACTATTTGAGCACTTGTATGCTGTGTTGTTCCTTGTACCGCTGTTGCTTGCTATTGTAAATTGAAAGCATGCTGTTGACTTGTAGCAATGTTAATCTGACTCCACCTTGTTGTTTTAGGTTGCACATCAACTTTTTGAGTAGGCGGAAATAACCATGCTGATTGTTGAACCTTTTTTTTGCTCCAGGATTGTATTCCTTTGCCGTTGGGTTTAACGCATTACCAGTTTTCCTTCCATTTCCAACATTGTAATTCAAAACACTTACAGATCCCTGAGACAAGCCCTTTTGCTCAAAAGCATTAAATACAGCCAGCTTAGCAGTAGATGCGGCTAGTTCAGCCTCCAAATCAAGCTGATCCCTTCTTCTCCTTAATTGTTGTTCCTGTTCTTCAAGAGCATGTCTTTCCTTTAAAGCTGTTACACGAGCAGCAAGTGCAGCTTTTTCTGCTTCTGCTTTAACCCTTGCAGAGGATGTAGTGCTTCTGCCACTACTCCTACTGCTTTTGTTTGAACTTTTACTTTCAACATTAGACACACTTTCATTTGGATTAATACCATCATCATCATCAACATCACATTCCCTTTGAAACAAATTAATTTCAGTAGACAAAACCCATTGATTTGCATAATCAATACACTCATATCACTTAATTTAAAAAAACGCGGTCGTATCATGTGCTCATGCAAAGCATGCTGGGAACTGGAACATCCACAACTAATCGTGTTAATTTAACTTTAAAATGAAGTAAATAATAATAATATCTTTATTTTGTATAGCGATTTTAAAACTCATTTCTCAAAGCGCTTAACATAAATTCACACATTTTGAGTACCAGGTACTTTCCATTACAAGTTAGTTTTACTGTTTGGGTTTATGGTGTAAAAAATAATAATTACACTTTTTTTGCTGCATATGTTTTAGGGCTGCACGATTCGGAGAAAAAATCTAATTGTGATTTTTCTGATCAAAATTGCGATTCGCGATTTAAAGTGCGATTCATTAGTATATAATAAAAGAGCTACATCCAGGTTTGTTGTGGTGGTTTTAATAGCACCAAAGAAAGATGCTGTGCTACTGTTTATTTAAAACCTCTTAAACATTGTACCAAGTTGTCTGCAGGACTTTGCTATTCTGCAGACAAACTTTTTTTTTAATCTAAGAACATTAAAAAAAATACAATTTAAATTTTTTTTTTTGAAAGTTTTATTTAAAATAACATATAGGCCAATGTATTTTGGCTGTCACTACAACAATGCATCTGACAAGCAAATGTTTAGTTTTTCTTTTAATCATAAGACTATACTCATCTTGTTTTACTTTTCAGGCATCTGTAATAAATGTAAATATATTAGTTATTAGAATCTATGATTTAACATAAGTAAAAAATACAAATAAAAGACTGCACAGTCCTCACTGTAGGATTTTAAATGTGGAGCTGCAGAAGCTTGTTCAGTTAAGAGTAAGGAGTGATTTTAATTTTTGGTGTGTTATAAACATTTCTGACACAGAAAGCACCAGGTTACTGTCACTTTAAGACACAAGACAGCTAAACTGCTCTGCTTCAATATAGCCTACTGATAAACATCCAGCTGTTTATGTTCACTTGGACAAGAAAGAAAACTTAAGTTTAGTGATCACGCGTGTGCTGACTGGTCTCTGTGTGCGCGCTTCATGAACCCTCGTGTATTTGAAAATATTCAAAGCGGTGCAGATGTGCGCGTGCAAGAAAGTATAATGTACCTGTTTCGTCTGCTGTGTTCCGGGCTTTAATGAAACCTGCTTATAGTCTGATGAGGCGTTTGTCATTGTTTGCGATGCATGACGAGAAACGGACGTATATACACCTTTCTTTAAGTCCAACATTACACAAAAGGGAAATGTTTTCGCGCATTTCTGTCCTTTCATTTGCCGGTTAATGAGTTATAATGCGTTTTTAAAATGACATTCCGCGTTGTGCAGTTAATTCCATTTGTATGCATTTCGCGATTCTGTCCGTGTTTTCCGCATCGCGGAAATCATATGGCCGTACACTTTGTTGAGGAGTTGAACTGCTGCTCGAGCTCATGTTTTCCAAATGGTGTGATGACGTGTAGTCAGCACCTCAGTGTTCATGCACTCTATTGGTCTAAACTGCATCAAACGTAAAATGCGCATGAAGCGAACTGTCAAAAACTGCGTACTAGATGATTGTTATATTTAATAGTTTTGAATCAAAATAATCGTATTTTTTGCGATTCGAAAATCGCATCAATTCACATCGCGATTTCGGTTTAAAAACGATTAATCGTGCAGCCCTAATATGTTTACAAATTTTGGTTTATTTGATGTGCAATGACCCAGCTGTAATAACAGGACTGACACCTGGCTTCTGTCTATATGTGTGAATCTAGAAAAAAAACACTTCTTCATTCACAATTTAATTGTTTCATGTTTCTTTCAGATGTGAAGAGTGATTCATGTTTGGATATAGAAATAACGTCCTCAACATCAAAAGAGCGACTGACAGCACAAAATCTTTCCTGCATCACCTGTGGAAAGACATTCAGCTCACAGAGACTTTTAGAGAGACATGAGAGAAAACACACAGAACAGAAACTCTTCACCAGATCTGAGATCAGCTTTACTACCTTACAAGAGAAGAAACTTCATTCAGAAGACCACAGAGAGAAGAAGAAGAAGAAGAAGCAGTTTCACTGTGAGCAGTGTGGGAAGATTTTTGGCTCTTCCTCTGATCTAAATGTTCACATGAGGACACACAGTGATGAAAAGCCTTTCAACTGCACTGAATGTGGAAAATACTTCAAAACCAAACACAATCTTAAAGTTCATCAAAGACTTCATACAGGTGAAAAACCTTACGAGTGTCCTCACTGTGAGAAGAGATTTAGCTGTAAACGTGGTCTGAAGACACATGTGTGTTCACACACCAATGAGAGACCGTATCAGTGCAGTGAATTTGACAAAACCTTTAGGGATTCAAGTTCATTAAAAAAACACCAGAATAATCACATTAAAGAGAAACTCTATCAGTGTTCACACTGTGATAAATGTTTCTGCAATAAATATAAGCTGATGGTCCATCAGAGAGTTCACACGGGAGAGAAACCTTATTATTGTAGTCTCTGTGGGAAGAGTTTTAGTCTAAAGGATACCTTACTAAAGCACCAGAGAGTTCATACAGGTGAAAAACCTTACAAATGCTCTCAGTGTGACAAGACGTTTGCTCAGTCAGGTCATGTAAAAGAACATCAGAGGGTTCACACTGGAGAGAAACCTTACGTCTGCACTCAATGTGGAAAGCGCTTCTCTAATTCATCTCATTTCAGAGTTCATCAAAGAGTTCATACTGGAGAGAAACCTTATCACTGTGGCCTCTGTGGGAAGAGTTTCTTCAATTTACCTCAATTCAGAGTTCATCAAAGAGTTCATACTGGAGAGAAACCTTATCACTGTAGTGTCTGTGAGAAGAGTTTTAGTCAAGGGTCTTCATTACTAAGTCACATGAAAATTCATACAGGTGAAAAACCTTACAAATGCTCTCAGTGTGACAAGACATTTGCTTATTCAGGTCATTTAAAAGTCCATCAGAGAGTTCATACTGGAGAGAAACCTTATCACTGTAGTGTCTGTGGGAAGAGTTTTAGTCTAAAGTCTACCTTACTAAAGCACCAGAGAGTTCATACAGGTGAAAAACCTTTCAAATGCTCTCAGTGTGACAAGACGTTTGCTCAGTCAGGTCATGTAAAAGTCCATCAGAGGGTTCACACTGGAGAGAAACCTTACGTCTGCACTCAATGTGGAAAGCGCTTCTCTCATTCATCTCAATTCAGAGTTCATCAGAGAGTTCATACTGGAGAGAAACCTCATCACTGTAGTGTCTCTGAGAAGAGTTTCAGTCAAGGGTCTTCATTACTAAGTCACATGAGAATTCATACAGGTGATAAACCTTACAAATGCTCTCATTGTGACAAGACGTTTGCTTATTCAGGTCACTTCAAAGCTCATCAGAGAGTTCATACTGGAGAGAAACCTTATCACTGTAGTGTCTGTGGAAAGAATTTTAGTGTAAAGGATACCTTAATAAGGCACCAGAGAGTTCATACAGGTGAAAAACCTTACAAATGTTCTCAGTGTAACAAGACGTTTGCTTATTCAAGTCATTTAAAAGTTCATCAGAGAGTTCATACAGGAGAGAAACCTTATCACTGTAGTGTCTGTGAGAAGAGTTTTAATCGACATGATGTTTTAGTGACACACCTCAGAGTTCATACAGGTGAAAAACCTTACAAATGCTCTCAGTGTGACAAGATGTTTGCTTCTTCGTCTAACTTAAAATCCCATCAGAGAGTTCACACTGGACAGAACCTTTAACTTTCCCCTGCCAGCATTTTCATGATTTTCACAAAAGTTTAATATCTTCCAGAAAACGTACAATATATCAAATGACAAAAAAGACCCTCTGCTTTAAAACAAAAAAGACGTTTCGTCCTACCTTCATATGTTATCTTGTAATCACCTCTCAAATATGGGTAGGTTTCTTGAAAAACACAAAATGTTGAGCAAAAAGCTGAGATAATTGCATTTTTGTAAAGGACTTTTAATAGAGATCCAATTCAGAGCGATCCATAAAAACATACATGGACATACAGCTGTTTGTCCTAGGGCAATACTTCTGAGTAGTATAAGTTGCAGAAGATCACCACCTGGTGGATAATAGCGGTCTTGCGGAAAGCCAGAATTACTCGTCATTGGCAGGGAAGCATTTTTTTCCACTACAGCAATGGTGAAAAGACCGTGGAAAACCGGAACGGGAATAATAGACTGAGGAGAAGAGCATCTAAATAGAGGGGTGTGTGGTGTCCTGCTTTTGGGCTTCCAGGGCCACTTTTAGGCTGTAACTAAACTTATATGAATGCAGGTGAAGGCGACAATGTGATAAACAAACTGGTTGGGTTTAGGGAAAGGATGGGTTTAGATGCTCCAACATATCTTTAAAACCATAATTGTTTATGAAACCATTACTACATTTACAAATGTACAAATTAAAATGCATCTAATCTGATGTAAAAGGCAAAGAACCTTAAAACGTAACCACAGGTCGTAAAAGCTTTGGCCGCTAGAGGGCACTACGTCCCTATCTGTTGTATTATGGTGCATGCATAAATGAAATATTAGGTCGTAAATTTTGGAGGACAATCTGCAGCAAACACGCGGATGCCACAATTCTCAATACATTATTGAACCGTTCGGTTCGACCCCCCACGGTGCAATACGTGTAATCAGTTTTATATTCCATGCACTTTTGTTAATGTGCGCGTCCGCGTGATCTGCACGCATATAAACGGCACAGCGAGTTGATATCCAGTCACTGTGCGTTACCTGCGTTAACTCTGCTTGAACTCTGCTTGCAATGCTGGCGTCAGGTTTTATTCGCGTGCGCACACACCCAACAGAAGTACGACAACAAAAAGAAGCAGCACGACTGTCTTTTAAATCTGAGGTGTGGATTTATTACTTGCGCGTGTAGATTACATACAACATCAACGTAAAGATGCAAATTCGGGGCTTGTTATTGATGCAAACGCGCGTTATTTGCCTCAAAAACGTCTTTCGTCCTCAAAAAGTTCAACTCAAGAAGAGAATGCGCCTGATGCTAAAATAAGTCCCACCAGTAATCTTGATTGAGGAACGCATTTTTGGTTTCTACACAGACAGCATGATGTTGGATTTAACAGTAGTGCAGTAAGGTATAGCCTTCATTTACAATGTAAAGTTTAATTTACTAAGTACAGTTATATAAAATGGCCAATTTATGTAAGTTTGAATAGGATATCATTTTATTGTGTCTTTATATCTTATAATTGTATCAATACACTAAATGTTTCAGATGATTTTGCATTTACATAAAATAAAGAGAACTGCAATTAAAACCAGTATTTTTGCTTCTTAACATCTCACTGTTCCTGTTACCTAAGCATAGAATAATTAAAAACACTTTAATAGGCCAAGGCATCAGAACCAAACCGAAAACCGTGGACGAGAACCAAAAATTGTATTGAACCATGAACTAAGTGTGTTGTTGCATCACTAGTAACTATATACAGTAGTGTTGTTTTTCATTTTTTATTGACACATTTATCATTTTTATATAATCTTTTTTTATAAACTCTTTTGTTATGTGTCAAACTCGTTTATTTTATGTTGTGTGCTATGTGATTTTAAGAATTGGTTTCAAAGTCTTAATGTCATGGGACCATAATGTCATTAATTGTCCATTAACTTGGCTTGGATAGGAACACACTGAGAAAGAAAGTGTTCAGATTATTCAGTAAATGCTTTGTTCATTTTTACAACAATTACGTCTTCTGACTTTTGCTATAGACCGTTTCATCGGATGCACGTGATACACTTCTGGATCCGAACCTTCCCTGCTGAAAAAAAACAGCATACCAGCAAGACCAGCATATGTTGTGTTTTGGTGCTGGTTTGATAGTGAACACCAGCTAAACCAGCATCAAACCAGCATCAAACCAGCATCAGCACCAGCATTAGCACCAGCTAAACCAGCAACAAACCAGCATTAGCACCAGCATCCCATGCTGGACATACCAGCATATGTTGTGTTTTGGTGCTGGTATGCTGTGACCACCAGCTAAACCAACATAGACCAGCATAATTTTCATGCTGGTTTTTTCAGCAGGGTTACTTCCGTTTTCGTTTTTTTATGGGCTGACTAGTTGCTAAACTAATCTCTTAAGCAAATGCCTCGTCGAAAATAACACATTTTTTGGTTTCCTAGGTAATCTATGTGTTGTTTTGCTTGTTATATAAATAAACTACGTTTAAAGAACTTTGTTGTTATTTATTCTTAGCGGAGTTTACCGGAAGTTCATGCGGACCACGACAGCCGCTTGTTTATATTGTTACTGCTGAAACGGTCTATAGGCCTATATGGAAGCATTTCACACTTTCACTGCACAGACACCATATATTGTATAACAGGTTTCTTTCTACTTTGTCATTAAAATACTAATAATAATCACCATTGAATGTAATGTTGTAAAAAAGCAAGAAAGTCATTGCACAGCTACAGTATACAGATGAAAATAAAGCCTTGAAACTTCAACTGCACATACATTTGGTTGGATGTTAAAGGGAAACTACCTGTTTCCACAGAATGATTACACTTCTGAATTAGTAAGCAAATATAGAGTGTTAAACAATGTCAGACAATGTAATATGCTCTGGTCCCCTCCCCGCCTACCGGGGAGATGAAACACATAGTAGATTAGTGTCTCTCAATGGCTGGATGTCAAAGTGGTGCCCTCAGCATAATGTAGGGTTTATAGACAATTGGAAGCATTTCTGGGGTAGACCATTCCTCCTAACCCGAGATGGTCTTCATCCGACATCAGAAGGAAGTGCTATACTCACCAGAAATCTGATTAATAGTCTTAATTCTGATATAGTATGACTATCCAGGGCCCAGGTCAGGAAACAGACGGATCAGCTTAACCGTCCGTCTGTTAGCTGGCATGATATGTCAAGATCACATATATCCCAGCACTTCGAGTCGATCTTACCAGAATATCAACACATTTCAACTGTATCTGTTCCCCGAACAAGCAAATACAGAGCACCGCTTGCCACATCACGCACAAATTTGATCAACATAAAATTAGAAAACAATACATTCCTAGATGAACCTCGAATGTTAAAATTCGGCCTTCTTAACATTAGATCGCTTACCAATAAAGAACCTATTGTTAATGAAATAATTAATGACCAAAACTTAGATGCACTCTGTTTAACAGAAACCTGGCTTAAAGCAGACGACTACATTAGTTTAAACGAATCCACCCCACAAGACTATTATTATAAACACAAACCTCGGTTAAAGGGGAGAGGGGGTGGTGTAGCTACAATATACAACAACATTTTTAAAGTAAACCAAAAATCTGAACTAAAATTTTAATCATTTGAACTAATGTTGTTAAATATGAAAATAACCGATCGTAACCACAAACAGCTCTCTTTTGCCTTAGCTACAATCTATAGACCTCCGGGCCACCATGCAGATTTCCTTAAAGAAATAGCAGATTTCCTGTCTGAGCTTGTAGTCACTGTAGATAAAGCTCTTATCGTTGGTGATTTTAATATTCATGTGGATAACCCAAAAGATGCACTAGGACGTGCGTTTATGGATGTTCTAAATTCTCTCAATATTAGACAAAACGTGTCAGGGCCAACGCATACTCGTAAGCACACATTAGACTTAATTCTGTCACTCGGGCTCAATATTAATGACATCAAATATCACCTCAGAGTGATGCAGTTTCTGACCATTACCTTGTGTCATACACTGTACTTCTAGATAGAATCACTCAATCCACAACATGCTACAGATTAGCCAGAACAATAATTTCCACCACTAAAGATTGCTTTATTAGCACTCCTAGACCTGTCCCAAATTAAACATGCAGACAACTGTGACGATCTAGATATTGTAATAGAAAACCTAAACAATGTCTGTTCTAACACATTGGATGCCGTTGCTCCCATTCAAAAAAGAGAATCAAAGAAAAACCGCCAGCTCCATGGTATGATCATCACACCGCAGCACTCAAAAAGGCAACTAGGAAAATGGAAAGAAATTATAGAAGCACAAAGTTAGAGGTATGGCGTGCAGCATGGAAAGATAGTGTTAAACACTACAGACAGGCTATTAAAACCGCCAGATCTATCTTAGCAAGCTTATAAATGAGAATCATAATAACTTTCGTTTCCTCTTTAGCACCGTTGCAAAACTGACTAGAAACAAAGAACAAACAGAAACCAATAGTAAACTCCACCACAATAGTAACGACTTCATGAACTTCTTCTCTAACAAAATTACGGCTATAAGGGAAAACATAGTAGCTACACAGGCAGCCACCACTCTACCCGTTAGTTCACTTAACACTAGACTACCACACGAACATCTTGATTCATTTAAACCTACTACAATAGAAGAGCTCTCCAAACTAGTAACGTCATCCAAATCATTGTCCTGTATATTAGACCCCGTTCCCACAAAACTACTTAAAAAGGTATTCCCTGTAGTGTCAACCCCGGTTCTAAATATCTTTAACTCATCGCTAGAAATAGGATACGTCCCAACAGCTTTCAAACTAGCAGTTATTAAACCGCTGATTAAAAAAACCACAGCTTGATCAGGGAGAGCTTAATAACTTTAGACCAATCTCAAATCTCCCTTTTCTTTCGAAAATATTAGAAAAGGTAGTGGCAAGCCAGTTACGCACATTCTTGACAAATAATAGTACATATGAAAAGTTCCAATCAGGATTCAGGCCCCACCATAGCACAGAGACAGCGTTGCTTAGAGTTACAAATGACCTCCTATTAACATCCGATCGTGGTGAAATCTCAATTCTTATATTATTAGACCTTAGTGCAGCCTTTGACACAATAGATCATACAATCTTACTCAATAGACTAGAAAACTATGTTGGTATCAGTGGTCAGGCGCTAGCCTGGTTTAGGTCGTATCTAACCAATCGCTATCACTTTGTTTATGTAAACGAGGAAGAGTCATATCACTCCCTGGTTAAATACGGTGTACCACAGGGATCGGTTTTAGGTCCTATCCTGTTCTCGTTATACATGTTACCTCTAGGAGACATTATCAGGAAACATAACATAAGTTTTCACTGCTATGCGGATGATACCCAGCTTTACATCTCCTCACATCCCAGCGAAACACACACGTTTTCTAAGCTAACAGACTGCCTTAGCGATGTTAGTGACTGGATGGCACATAACTTTCTTAAGCTGAACTCCAATAAGACAGAGATACTTATTATTGAACAGAATCGCTACAAACATAATATGTCAGATTACAAGTTGCACATAGATGGCTGCACTGTGGTGCCATCTTCCACGGTTAGGAACTTGGGTGTGATGTTCGACAGCAACTTATCCTTCGATAGTCATATCGCCAACGTCTGCCGCACAGCATTCTTCCATCTTAGAAATATCTCGAAAATACGCCATATACTGTCTACATCTGAAGCAGAGAAGCTTATCCATGCTTTTATGACCTCTAGAATAGACTATTGTAACTCGCTACTCGGGGGATGCCATGCAAATCAAGTAAACAAGCTTCAGCTAGTTCAAAACGCTTCCGCAAGGGTACTTACTCGATCTAAAAAGTACGACCACATAAGCCCAATTCTGGCATCTTTACACTGGCTACCAGTTAAATATAGCATACAATTTAAAATATCACTAATCACCTACAAAGCTTTAAATGGCCTAGCACCCTCATCTCTTAGAGAATTACTATCAGAATACAATCCATCACGCACACTACGGTCGCAAAATTCTGGTCTCTTGATTATCCCTAGACTATCAAAAGTGTCTAAAAGTGGAAGGTCATTTTCCTACTTAGCCCCTAAGCTCTGGAATGATTTACCAACCAATGTCCGAGAATCAGACACAGTCGATAATTTTAAATCCAGACTTAAAACTTTTCTCTTCAACAAAGCATTCGCATAATTTGTCTAGTAAAAGTACTTAACTCGAAATAGTTATTTGTACAGAACAAAGCACTCGCGGTCATAACACAGACCAACCAAATAAATAAATAAAAACCTTATCTTAACCTATAGTCGGATTGTGATTTTGGAACTTTCGTGTTCTTGTGAATAGTATGCCATACAGACCCGTTTGCCACTGAACCTGCATTAACGACGACAGTGGGGCCTCCAGCCTTAGTCAAACGGGTTGGCACGTATGGTTGGGTTGTGATTTTGGCATTTTCGTGTGTCTTGTGAATAGTATGCCATACAAACCCGTTTGCCACTGAACCTGCATTAACGACGACAGTGGGGCTTCCGGCCTTAGTCAAACGGGTGGGCACGCATGGTCCGGTTGCGATTTTGGCGCTTTCATGTGTCTTGTGAATAGTATGCCATACAGACCCGTTTGCCACTGAACCTGCATTAACGACGACAGTGGGGCCTCCAGCCTTAGTCAAACGGGTTGACACGTATGGTCAGGTTGCGATGTTGGTGTTTTCTCGTGATCTTGTAAATAGTATGCAATATAGACCCGTTTGCCACTGAACCTGCATTAACGACGACAGTGGGGTTACAGGCCTTAGTCAAACGGGTTGACAGGTTTCATTTTCTCTTAAAATCGGAAGGTGACCCTTAGTTACCGTATATACCGTCGCAGTGGGCCCCCAATTTGCAAAATCCTCAACTGTGGATAATATAATTATGCCGCAATAGTTAGTCTGTCTGAAATGGTTGGGTTAAAAACAACCCAATTGGCAACCCAGCGCTGGGTAAATATTGGACAGAACACATGCTGGGTTAAAGTAACCCAGCACGTTGGGTAACACATTTTAACCCAGCAGGTTGGGTTGTTGAGAAAACCCAACATGTAGTCATTTTAACCATTTATGGGATTAATATTCTGGGTTTTGGGTTATTCTTGCTGGGTTATTTTTATCATGTGCTTTATTGTAAGACCATTGTTAACAGCAAATAAATGTTTATTTGACTGCAAAATAACTACAAACTCTTACATTTTTACAGTTGGAAGTTGCAAAATCATTTAAAGGACTGCTTACTGACCCAAGTATAAATATATTTATAAAATATCATAAATTATGCATTGTTGAAGTAACAATGTAACAGGTTGAATCAATTCGTTTGAATTTAAGACAGAATTTGTAATTTTACAGTATATAAATGAAATACTGAAATGTACATAAACAAAACTACAGCAGTGTAGGAAAAGAAACAATGTAAATGTTTAATTAAAATCATTCACAGATGTGTTAAGTTTTTTTACAGAACAGATGTTTTAAGTTTCACAGAATGGAATGTATTTGACTAAAAATACTTCATTTATTAAAGTTACTCGTCGCGAACAAAGATGTACAAAGGAATCGAACAGGAGAGGATTCATCCATTTGAAAAATGACAGACTACAGGAATTCCCATAGAAGCACATTGCCTGGGGTATTTATTTTCAAGCACTTAAAATGGCTTTAAACCAGAGACTGTAAAAAATATGCAAGTAGTGTCTGTAACGTCACCCATTGGTTTGTGAAGAGCATTTTTGAAGCATTTTTGGCCGAATTGCAGTTTAAGTCACTTCCGTATTCAGAGAGACTGATTGAGAAAAAAGATTGAGAGATCTGCTGCATGTTTCCCATGGCCAGGACCAAAGGAAAGGGTTTCGAGGATTCTGTCCAGAGAAGAAATTCCACCACATTTGTTGCAATCTACAAAAGAGGAAAAAACTTTTAGTAGTCTGAACTGAATTATCAGATTTAAGTATTCAGAAAACCATGTGGGCCAAGTGAATTATACATTTTATAAATATTATAAGGCTTTCTTTTGCATCCCTGGCCGCATTACCACCACGTGTGAGATTTTTTTTCCAAAAATGCAATGGCCTGTTGTCAGTTTGCATAAGACTTTGGTGTTACACTCCTTTAACTGTTGTGCCAACAACAAAGGCTGCAAACCACACAGACTGACAAATAGGATGATCTGACTATAAAGAATAAAGTACTGCAGATAATTAAGACATTCCCAATACATTTTAAATAGGAATTATTAAATGTTATACTTACTGGCTGAAGTTGTATGAAGGTCTTGCTAGCCTCATCAATGGATGGACGTTAAAACTCTGCACACTCTAAAAAAAGAATTGGAAAACAACATCACATCTAATCTCTGCTAAAAACATAACATCTCTGTTACAGTATCAGCCACAGATCAGGGTTGGTCAATATAAATTTGAAATCACAGGAGACAACCCAAAAATATTATGAAATGAATATAAAATAGTAACTAAATACGATTCAATAACACATCTAATTTCATTTAACACATATACATGTTTGTTAACCGATAGTCACTTCCACGCAGCCTCCGTCTTGGTGACAAATACGTTTATATTTTCAAGTTCATGTCCATACACTTAAATTATTGTTTCATTTTAAAAGAGAGGAACAAGCAATATACATATAAGACACAGGTTCTTGGAAACGCTGTTTCGTTTTCATTTATCGACGCGTTACCTGCCGTACCGACTGTGAAGTGAATGTGCTTCTTGTCTTTGCCTCAGTGACAGAGTAGACGCCGGCTCGAGCCGAGCCTCCGTGATCCTCCGCCGCGCCGGTTAACATGTGCTCGCGCCTCGCGATCTGTCTTTACATATCGAATGACAGGAAAGCAACTCGTTTGTCGCTAAATTTAATTGAACAGCGTCGCTATCGCTTGTTAAGCTGGGAAAGGGAAAACTGTGCGCGTGTGACACAAGAAGCCGAAGTGGGGGTTGCGGAGGTCGACTCGGTACCGGTTTTGACTCGCTTTATTAAAGGCTTACAGAACTTGTCGTGAGTTAACATAATCAACCGTGTGATGGGGATTTTGTAACATGGATTTTATTAATTTTATTAATATGCCATATCAAACATCTTAGAACGATTATTCGAGTCAATTTGTGTAAATGGCGATCTGAGGTAACAGTCGCCATTCCTCCAAATTACACCCGTCGTCTTAGTCTGTATAAATTAACACGTTGCTGTCTCGCAAAATGTTATAATCTTGTTTATATTCATGAAATGTTCACAAAAACATATAAACATACCTTGAAACAACTGCTTCCAGTGACTCTGTCCTTTCACGACCGTTGCTGAGCACATTCAAACATCAAGGGCACGAAGCACATGAGCCTCTTCAAACAACCCAACATAATAACCCAGCAGTTTTAACCCAACACCTACAAAACTGAAACTACCCAAAAAGTGTTTAAAATGTTAAAAAATAACCCAGCAAAACAACCCAACAGACTCAACCCAGCATTTTGGGTTAAAAAATAACCCAGCCATTTTTAGAGTGCTGATTAAACCACATCACTGTGTGACACTTGCATTACATGTGAACGGCCCCTATATATGATTTTGTTTTCTCTCCCTGTCTTGTCCTCGACCCTGAGGACAATGGGACAAACAGACCCAGTTCCGGTAGATGTGAAAGTCGGCACACCTCTGATCTACTGGTCGTCCCTCAATGTGATGCCCAGCTGATGCCTGACCAACGATCACCGGCAGAACCCGCTTAATCCCGCTTAATCTCCTTATCCGTTTATATGTGTTTATATACAAGTATATCTCCCAAGGGTTTTTCCCTCCTAGGACTTTTTATTTTTTATTTCCTCGGCTAAACAACTCTGGGTTTTTGTTTTTTTCTCTCCTAGGGGGTTTTTTTACCCCGGGGAGGTAGCCTGCTTGGGCTTAATTTAGCTTCTTCTCCTAGACGTTACATTAGTAATACGCTCGCTCATAATGTCGAGTCATAGCCACAGCAAATTTGACTGCTTATGCTATTGTGTATTATGTTGTGCTATCTGTCGTTTTTCTGTGCTTTTACTGCTTCTATTAATGTAAAGCTGCTTTGAAACAATTGAGTATTGTGAAAAGCGCTATATAAATAAAATTGAATTGAATTGAATTGTTATGTAAATGTATTTTTCCACTTTGGTATCACAGAACACAATCTGTGATGATACTGCAGGAGTGACAACCTGAGATGTTCACTTCTGAATGATAGCAGGAATGATTCTGTGGAAACAAGTAGTTTCCCTTTAACATCTTGAAAGAAATACAGTTTGTATATGACAACTTAGAGCCCCTAATTTAAAAACAGCATATCAGACTGTGATGATATTGCATGAGTGACAAACTGAGATGGTGTACTAACATTCAGAGGTGGAATGATTCTGTGGAAACAGGTTCCCTTTAACATCTAAGTAGATATATAGAAACAACATGTGTTTGACATTTTAGATCCCTAAATGTAATACCCTATCGCCTATATAGCAGTGCTTTGTCAATTCCCTGAACAACCCAGCAACTAGTAACACTAACAGCCACCCATATGCTGTAGCAACTACCTATCATTCACTCACAGACACCCTATAACGCATAGCAGTTCTGTGTCAACCACCCTAAACAGCCTAGCAATTTGATAAACCACCTAAAATACCTTTGCAAATGCCTATCAATCATTCAGAAAACCACAGCCTCAACGTCGCAATCACCAAGAAAACCATAACAATACCCTAGCAAACAATTTAAATACCATAGCCTAGTAACAGCCTAGCAATCACATAGAATGTCACAGCAACAGCCTAGCAACCACCTTTAATATGCTAGCAGATTCATAGCAATCCACCAAAATATCTCAACAATGGCCTAGCAACCACCCAGAATGCCACAGCAACAGCTTAGCAATAACCAATAAAACCCAATCAACAGTATAGCAACCACCTATTATACCCTAGAAACAGTCTAGCAATCACCCAGAAAACAAGAGCAATAGCATAGCAACCAACCAACCAGAATGCCACAACAACAGCCTAGCAACCACTGTAATACCCTAGTAACTGCAAAGTAGCCTCACATAATGACAGAGCAACAGCCTAGCAACCACCCATAATACCCTAGCAACTGGCAAATAACCACAGAGAACCCCAGAGCAACAGCCTAGCAACCACCCATAATACCATAACAACAGCCTAGCAATCACATAGAAAACCATAGCTATACCCTAGCTATCACTTAAAAAACCTTAGTAACAGCCTAGCAACCACACAGAATGCAATAGAAACAGCCTAGCAACCACACAGAATGCAACAGAAACAGCCTAGAAACCACCCATATGGATTGGTAATTGGGCATACCAGGCATTTTCTTGGTGAGCTGACATACATTTAAACTAGTGCTGTGAAAAGACTAATTGCGATTTATATAAAAGTGATTTTTTGCATAATGTGAGTGTTTGCTCTGTGTAATTATTATGTATATATATATATATAAACACACACACACACACACACACACACACACATTCATGTATGTATTTAAGAAATATTTACATGTGTATATTTATTTATTTATATTTTTATATATTCTATATAAACAAATAAAAAATATACAAAAAAATCTGAAATGACTATATGTATGTGTGTGTGGTTAAATATACATAATAATTGCACTCAGTACACACACACACACACACACACACACACACACACATATTATGCAAAAAATCACTTATATTTTGAATGCGATTAATCGCGATAAATTTTTGCCCTTAAAACCGAAGTAACATAAACACCTGGTTGTATATGGTGATGATGTTCTTTAAAAGTAAAATTCCAAGGTTTAACAGCTAAACAAAACATATCACAAATGTTGCATTTTGGTCTGGTTTTGTTTTCGTAGTGAACAGATTTACGTTTTTTACTACACTGCTGATAAAAACAATAAAACCATTACCGAAAATTCGAATGGTTTTATTGGTTTTATTGGGAATTTTATTGGTTCTAATGGAATATGGCCCAAAACACACTACACTGTAGTGGTTTTAATGGTAAAAGCTAATGGTTTCTATTGGTATTTTAATGGAAACCATTAGACTTTTCTGTAAAGGTTTTATTGTTTTTTTCAGCAGGGTACCTAAAAAAACATGCCAATTAGGTATTTTTAATTAAAATGTTGTGCTGCAACATTATCTAATTACAATAAAAATACAACGCTGTAAAAACATTTGTGTTTGTATTTTTAATCTGATCATAATCTCTTTGTCCTATGGTGTCCTGTCTTTATTAATTTAAAAGCTTGATGTTTTGTCTTTATTCTTCATCAAGTATTTTCCCACCCCTTCTTTTCATTTAGTCACAATAGTTTGTCATGATTTCTGGCATTAAGACGCATACTTGTTTTGTTAAATCCATTGTAAAGCATGAGCGTCTTCTCTCTCCAGTACAGCAAGAGGCGCTGCAGCTCTTTAGTCCGCAGATAAACTCACTAAAGAAAGAAAGAAAGAAAGAGCGCGCGTGTGATGTGTTTGTGTATCCTCAGTGTTTTTCTCTCTTGCGTGTTTCATTGAGTGTAAACGGAGTTTTGTCTCTGTGTATTTAAGTGTTGAGACGATGCAGGACACTACAGTGTGTGACAGTAAACAGAGCTTACAGGAGGATCAAACCTCCACAGAGTCTCTGGATTCTGTCTGTAACGCTGGAGAACAGCAGCAGATCCTGCAGACCAAACTGAAGATGTGTTCAGTTAAACTCATCGACTGCACGAACCTCATGATGAAGATTAAAACTGAACCCACAGAAATCAAATCTGAGCCCACAGAAATCAAAACTGAACACACAGAAATGAAAACTGAACCCACAGAAATCAAAACTGAACCAACAGAAGAGGAAAATCACACTGAGGAAGATGATGATTTTATTCCATCAGGTATGTCTCCTTATAATTATTGTTGTGTTTTAACATTTTTAACTGTCATGTGAGAACCTGTTAGGGGTTTTCAGTCACAAATAATCAATAGACAACTTTTTAAGGATATCAATAAATCCATTGTATTCTTTATTAGTGCACAAATCGTGCGCGCTCAACTACTGCAGATCCGCTCTCCCAGCACGCGTTTGTGAACTCGCGTCACGGTCGTTTATTTACCTCAGAAACAAACATTATTTTACCGATTTCTTTTTTTTCTCTTTTTTAGTAACTTAAATATGAGACAATGATTGTATATTTGGGTGGTTTTCGATCCATTTTAACGTCTATATGAGGGGAATATGATGTTAAAAGAAGCCTTTGGTTGATGTAAAAACAGAGATATCTAACGTTAGGCAGCTGAATATATGGGGAGCCAATTCTGCCATATTCATAAATAAATAAATACATAAATAAATATACAAGGAAATGTAAAAAAACAAAAATACAGAAATAAATAAAGAAATATATATACATGGAAATGTAAAAAAACAAAAATAAATGAGTATTTATACCTGTATTTCTTTATTTATGTATAATTGTGTTTTTTCACACTATTATTTATTTATTTATTCATTTATTTATACATTTATTTATTTTCACATTTATTTATGTATAAATGTATTTATGTCTACACGTATTTATTTATACATTTATATATTTCTATATATATTTATTTCCACATTTATTTATTTATACATTTATTTATTTCTTCTTTTCTTCGTCTGTATGCTAATGAGGGGGGCGTGTTTTACCTCAGACTTAGCAATCGATCTCTGAGTGCCAGTGCTGAAGCTTTGAGGCCACAGTGACATCTGGTGGTGTGAAAAGCGAACAAAGTTGCACATGGAGTGAATGACTTGGAGATGTGCAATATCCAAAACCTTATTTCAAGTTTTAAATCATTTTGTGTCACCATAACTGTGTATATATAGGGTCACTATACATAGCATACGTACTGTACTCAGGACATGGCCGTAAATCGCCATCCGGTCGTGATTTCTAAAATGTCTTGGCACACATAAATATCAAAATGCACGTTTTCAACATATCTGATGACAGACCCTTGTAAGTGGACACTTAATATGGAAACGCGTGAAATTATGCACTATTAATAACATTTAATGTAAATGCCCTGGAGCATACTGTCCACTTACAAGGGTCTGTCATCAGATATGTTGAAAACGTGCATTTTGATATTTATGGTGATTTACGGCCATGTACTGAGTACAGTATGTATGCTATGTATAGTGACCCTATGTCAGTGTTGTAGTCGAGTCACCAACTGTCGAGTCCGAGTCGAGTCTCGAGTCCCAGTGTTCGAGTCCGAGTCCAAGTCCGAGTCACCAAAGAAGAGTCCGAGTTGAGTCCAAGTCGAGTCACCATTACCAGAGTTCGAGTCCGAGTCGAGTCTCAAGTCCCCAGTGTTCGAGTCCGAGTCGAGTCTCAAGTCCTGTATTCGAGTCTGAGAGTGCCTACATGTCTCCACTTTGGGACCTTCAAAAAACTGATCAAATGTATTAAAAAGGTTCTACATTAAACAAAAATGACACCACTGTCACGATTCCAAAGGGAGTTTATTTACTGATTTGACATACACTTTGGAACACACTTTGTAACTTTACGAAGCCATCAAAAGCATGTGTGTACTTCCATTGTTGTAAACTTGTGATTGAGAACTAGCGTAGAAAATTTACAAATTTAATTTGTAATCATGCTGCATTTTGTTTTTTGAGGAAATAAGAACAAACAACTGAGTTGGCATTGAAGTCTATTAAGAAAACATCCTGAAATGATTTTCTTAAAAAAAAAACAATTTATTTTCCATAGTAGGAGTCATTTTTTGGACCCAACATCAAATAGGAAAATTCAACTGCAGTAGCCACCGTTCAACCTGCAGAGGGCAGCACTCAGACGTTTTTACACCATATATTGTAGTATTGAAACACTTTATATCCAACCGTACATCAAAATCAATGAACAGCACTAATAAACCATCATTCTTACAGATCAGTAACTAAATAAACTTGGATTAGGGTTTAGTTACTCTTTTTAAGTTATCAACAGACAAAAAATGCTGTAATCTGAACCAGACATACATTAACCCTAGCTTCTTCTGTTTGTTATATATGCATTAGTCAGTAATATTTTTAAAAAAAAGCTAACGTTAGGCAATGGAAAGCATTTTACTTACTTTTCTGTGTGCATCCGTGACAGGTGTCTGTTAAAGTTTGAGGTTGTCCCAGTCTTTTACCTACACACACAACATTTAGCGCTGCTTTTTCCAGCATTATAAGCAAAATTCGCGTAGGCGAACTTCACGATCCGGGGCACGTCTTTCTGCATTTTACAAATTTGAACATTTAGCCCGCGAATCATGCATCATGCATTGCACGAGCGTAAAAGTGAGTGACGTCAGTGAGTGTGTTGTCAAGCAAAGAGAGCGAGAGGTAGCAGTGTCTGTGAAGGGAGATCGCGACCGGTCTTGGGCACGAAACAGGAAAAGTGTAACACCTTATATAATTTTTTATAACATATTTAGTCAAAAACAAAGTGATGAATGCTCAAGTCCGATTGTATATATCCTCGAGTCCGAGTCCAAGTACGAGTCATCAATCCGCGAGTCCAAGTCGAGTCACAAGTCCAGAGAATGGATTCTCGAGTCGGACTCGAGTCAAAAGAATAGTGACTCGAGTCGGACTCGAGTCCGAGTCCAGGACTCGAGTACTCCATCACTGCCCTATATATACACAGTTTTGGTGACACAAAATGATTTAAAACTTGAAATAAGGTTTTGGATATTACACATCTCCAAGTCATTCACTCCATGTGCAACTTTGTTCGCTTTTCACACCACCAGGTGTCACTGTGGCCTCAAAGCTTCAGCACTGGCACTCAGAGATCGATTGCTAAGTCTGAGGTAAAACACGCCCCCCTCATTAGCATACAAACGAAGAAAAGAAGAAATAAATAAATGTATAAATAAATAAATGTGGAAATAAATATATATAGAAATATATAAATGTATAAATAAATACGTGTAGACATAAATACATTTATACATAAATAAATGTGAAAATAAATAAAAGTAAAAATAAATAAATGTATAAATTAGGGCCGGGACTTTAACTCGTTAATTAAGATTAATTAATTACACAAAAATAATGCGTTAAACATTTTTAACGCATTTTAATCGCACTTATTTTTGCACCGCGGAACATTTCTCATGAGTTTCGGCGGACCGATTATACTGGAGCACCAACTAGCGTTCATGACTTCACAACAAACCACAGTGAACATGAACCATGAGGCTGATGAGATCGCTTTGGTTGGCCCCGTGGATGGGAATTTTTTTTATAAAAAACGAACGGATGTAAGCGTCGATAAAAGCATGGTTGTGTGTAAGCTATGCAACAAGGAATTCGCATATCACCGCAGCACATCGAGCATCTCAATGCAAAACATACAGCAGCTAGCGTAGACATTAGCCCGACTCCGGGCACAACGACTTATTCGTACGGGATTAGTTTTACATAGGGATGTGGGGTAAAGCAAGTTTTTATCAGAGCTTCTCGGTGATTTTAGTCCAGTCCGAATGCTCCATGTCAGTAATCATTACGGACAATGTCAGTAAAGATTACGGCGTCTTTTTCCTTCTGTAAAAAGGTCCGGAGATATTACCTCAGGTAATACAAATCCAGTGCGAATAGACCAGCTGTAAATATACACGTAAATCGCGCCATTTCCTTTTAATTTGCGGGTTTCTTTTAAATATAAAAGCGCTTAAAGAAGCATTTACTTGCGTTCTAGACGGAGAAACAAGTCAGTTACAAGTCAGTTTCTGAATAAAACACGACACAAACTTTAAAAAAAAAAGTCAAATTTACTTCTCAGAGGCATGGAACTGTTTATGAAACTGACGTTCTCCCCAAACTGAAATTAAACACAGTGTTTCGCGTTTTCCTTGTCTGTGTCATGTTGTTTGCACATCTGATATCTGGAAGCAAGGTAACGTGCACGTGAAGACGAGAGGTGACGCGCTGCGCCAACGAGTTACCCCTCCCACTTCTGAATGTTTTACAGAGATTTCTAATCCCGTCCGAATTGACCACTAATATTACAGACGTCTTGTGGTAAAATTACATTACGCCATCTACCCCTGTAAAACTAATCCTGTCCGAATAGGGCTCAATAAACAATATTTTGTTGCTTAAGCTTATGTATTCAGTCATTATTCATGGTACACTCTAAGAACGAATGTGTTAAAAACAACACATTAGTGTTGATTCTGGGACAACACACTAACTGCGTCGTCCTGGAATCCACCCATCTCTGTGTTATTATTGAAACAACACATTTTGTTGCTTTTAACACAACATGTGTTATACTTGAACACAAAATCAAGACAAAATGACTCATGATGTGTTAAAATTACACATAATGTGTTAAAAGCTTACAGCACAATGATGTGTATAAAATTAACACATCCTTTCGAAGAGTGTATACTAAAATCCATGTAAAAAATTACTTCTTAATGTTCTCAGGTCAAATATTTATATGCTATTAAAATGCGATTAATTTAGATTAATTAATTACAAAGCCTCTAATTAATTAGATTAATTTTTTTAATCGAGTCCCGGCCCTAGTATAAATAAATGAATAAATAAATGAATAATAGTGTGAAAAAATACAATTATACATAAATAAAGAAATACAGGTATAAATACTCATTTATTTTTGTTTTTTTACATTTCCATGTATATATATTTCTTTATTTCTGTATTTTTGTTTTTTTTACATTTCCTTGTATATTTATTTATGTATTTATTTATGAATATGGCAGAATTGGCTCCCCATAATATAAACTGTGGTAATTTACAGGAACTTGCCTAGTACTTTAGTTTTTTATGTTTAGCAGATGTAAATCTGCAAAATGTGTACTTTTTCCATGCTTGCTATTTGTGCATTTAAATATATCATTTAGATCTGTGTGGGTTGTGACACTACTAGGCTATAGAGAACAGCATCACGCTTAACAGAACATATGAAGAAGTCACACTGAAGAAACACATAAAATAACTCCAATGTGTGTATTGTTTCTACAGGGGAGGTCTGTGATATATCTGCACAAGTCACTGTTGATATAATGTTCATGGGTTTATATTAGGGATATCCAGATCCGATCACGTGATCGAAAATCGGGCCTGATCACATGGTTTTAGACTCGTTCGGAATCGGACGTTACCTCAAGATCAGCCCTGCGTTCCAGTTCGTTTTTTTATGACCTTCCCTCGCTAACTTCCCTCAGTCTTGTTCACTCGGATGTACGTCATTGCTTACGTAGTATGAGTGCCAACTACTGCTAGAACACTTGAAGTGGGTTCAAATGGATCGCCCTAAGCCCTTGATCACATGGAAAGTGGAGACCGCCCCCTCCATGTGCAAAGCGCGAGTTGCTAATATGTCACAATCGTGTTGCATTGTGGGATATGGAGCTGCCTAAAGTGTACATATGAAGTAGACTCGCTCCCTCTGTCAAAATCGAGGGAGCGAGGGTCTGTCCATACAAACTTCCCTCGTCCGCTTGACAAAGAGGGGAAGTGTTTGGGGAAGCTCGCGAGTGCGTGTCCAAAACTGGAGTGGAACGCACCCCAGGACTCGGATACATGGGTTTAAATTGGGCCAGGGCCATCCGGGGCCCACGCACTGTGCTGGTACCTGTGAACTGACGAGAAGCGAATAATGACGTGTTTTCATTCATAGGCTTCACGCTCATGCATGCGCAACCCATAACAAGAACTGATTGCGCGAGCAGGTTTTTACCGCTCATTTAAATGACGCGTCGATCGCTTTTGTGATGATGTGTTCAGTTAATCTGCATCAGTACGCATCAGTACACCTTCTTTGGAAATTAAGATTTGTCTCCATTTGTCAGTAAATATGAGACCAATTTGCTTTCTTTTTTACGAAAAAGTTTTATTAAACATTTATTTTTATTAACAAAAGAGTGAAAGTCACTGATCATCTTAAAAAAAAAACTAATTTAAATCAAATGAGGTGATGCAAAAATGAGTACACCCTGATAAATATGTTAGCAGAAAAATTAAATAAAGTGTAATTAACAGGAATTCACTATGAAATGATGATTATAATGAATCATCACACAGGTGGCCACAGGATAACTGGCAATTGAGAGTGGTATTTAAAAGAGAAAATCCATTCTCACGTAATGGTGACAGAATAGCACCACATGGTAAAGAAATGTCTCAAGAAGTGAGAAATAAAATAATTTCTTTGCACAAAATGGTCAAGGTTTCAAGATAATTAGTTAAGCATTGCTAATAAGTTTGAATACTGTCACGAAAGGGATCCAAAAATTAAAAAAAGGATGGATTTGTGGGAAGCTCTTTGTGATGTCCAGGACATCTACTGAATTTAACACATCAAGAGTGTTTTGTGATGAGAGATGTTAAAAAAAATCATCATGCAAGTTCAGCACAGTTGGCTTAATCATTAGAAAGTCAATCTGGGTTCTTTCCCGTGACATTATACAATGATGTATAATGCAAAGAAGTGGCATTCATGGCTGTCATTCATAGAGGAAGCCACTGGTAAAGCCAATGCACAAAAGCCTTTTGCTAGAGATCATATTGAGAAAGGTAAAGACTATTGGGTCTCTAACTTTCTATAATTTGGAGTAATGAGACAGAGATTAACCTTTGTGGTTCTGAGGTGCTCCAAACTGTATGGTGTGGCAAGGGTGAGGAGTACAATGAAAAATGCACGGTACCAAAAGTAAAGCATGGTGGGGGCAGTGTTTTTCTGTGGGTTTGCATGAGTGCTGCAGGTGTCGGAGAGTTGAATTTTATAGATGGCATCATGAATACACAGATGTACTGTGAAAATACTTAAAGAGAAGATGCTACCATCATTCTGTGCCCTTGGTCACCGCACCAGGCAATCTTTTAACATGATTGTGACCCAAAACAAACACCTAAGGTCACAAATTCATTTTAGAAGAAGCACAGGGTAAAAGTGATTCAGACCCCATCCCAGGTTGAGGTCTGGGGAGTTCTGAAAAGACAAGCAGAACGTCATTTTCCATCCAGGATCTGAAAGAGGTCATTGTTCAAGAAAGGAGAATAAAAGATGTAATGTTATGTTGTCAACTTCTTTATTCAATGTCTAGAAGAATTAGTGCTGTTTTTAAAAAAAATGGAAGCCATGGAAAATATTAGTTTTTTTTAAAGAATATTTGTAGAGTGTACTCATTTTTGCATTACGTCATTTGATTTAAATGTGTTATTTTTCATATCCATAAGATGGTCCGTGACTTTAACTCTTTTGTTAAGAAACATAAATGTTTAATAAAACTGGTGTGTAAAAATACAGCAAATTGGTTTCATATTTACTAACAAATGGAGAAAAATCTTAATTTTCAAAGGGGGTGTACTCATTTATGCTGTGCACTGTAACTTCCTTTAAAGTTTGATCAATTGTGCATAATGACATGTGCAACAAATGCATATAGGGTATCTGACTCATAGATTTGACATTATTTAAAGTTCAGGTTTTAAAGTTTGGGTCATCCTGTGGCTTTGCAGTCATCATGATTAAACATGTTACCCCTCGAACCCCCCCTCCCAACAGAGCCCCCCACAAAACAAATCCCATTTAACCCCTGTATATACTATATATTCTCTCATTATATTTAACACATTTATAGTTAGGCGCTGGCACAGAGTTAGACCCTTTTGACTCCACACAGAAACAACAACGTGTGCGGCATGACGTCACTTTGTTGCAGAGATGCTCTGTTTGTTTACAGAGTTGTTGAATGTTAAAATAAGGTTAATTAAATAAAAAATAAGGAACATCCTGGATCTGTTGTTTTTTGCTCTATTTTTTATTCTTTTTATGTATTATAGAAGTATCGGATCAGTACTCGGTATCTGTAGATACTCAAAATCAAAATTACTCGGACTCGAGGGCAAAAAACCTGATTGGGACATCCCTAGATTATATAATGTTTTACTGCATGTAGTGTTGGGCGATATGCCCTATTTTCAGATCGTCCTATCGTCAGCCTGTGAGATCGGCGATACACGATATTATCGGGGGGGGGGGGGGGGGGGGCGTAGTTTACTCATTTTTTTATATGTTAATTTTTTACTCATTATAACAAGTCACTTGATGGGTGGACAAAAAAAACAAGAGGAACACCGTCATGACCGCAACCTTCTTAAACCTGATGCCATTAATGCGAGCGCGTCATTAAAACCTATCATGATTACTTAATAACTGTAAAAACATGCATCTGCGCACGCACACACACGTGCGCGCACATACAAACAATTCAATGCATTGGTTTAGTGCTGTTGCAGAAGACTGCACGTGTCAAGCAGTGGTGCTCTCATGTGGTGCCTTTTTAAACGCATCGGTCCAGCGGAACGCGATCATATTTTAAACACAATCATATATTAAACACGAGGGACGTGTTGCTACAACTCATTGAAATGCATATCATAAACAGGATTAATACCTAGGGATCTGACTTCGGACAGAGCGCAGCTTTCTGCTCGTACGCGAGAGTGAGAGAGAGGCGCTAATATGCAGCGGGTCATATTTTAAACAAAAAGTAAAGTTGCCTAAGCTCACATGAAATGCATTAAACTGAACAAATACATAAGGATTACTAATTTAGTTTATGTTTAGACTTCGGACAGACGCGAGAGCGCGTTCACGTGAGACAGAGAGAAGCGCAGCTGCTCATGACGTGGCGCGCTGGATTTAGTGGTAGGAGACCAAGACGCGCGCATTAAGTGCAGGTACGTGCAAGAAGGAATTCTCTCTTTACAAGCTCTCCGCGTAAAGTGAAGCCCACAAACCCTCATGTGAGGAAAAGCATGCATTGTGGGTGTTAATATAAAACTATGATGATAATAATAATAACCATTCGCCAACTATCGTCATGACTATCGCCATGAAAGCCTGCCATTGGCGATATGTCTGAAGATCGTCGATACACGATACTATTGTCTATCGGCACAACCCTAACTGCATGTTAATATGTAAGTTAGAGTGTAAATCATCACACCAGCGATTCAAGGCCATAACTCGTGTGAGTTGGCCACAAGCCAAGATGCCATGAGGGGAAGATGAGAGTATAATGTGTTAAAATATGTAATGGTAATTGAGATAGTAAATATATGCAGTAGAACAAGTATACCGTTTGATTGTTAACTAATGTAGGTTACAGTAAAAAAGTATTAAGCAACCATTGTTTTATGGACTTGAGTCAGAGGCTTTGCAGCAGTATTATGTGGCCTATGTATTTCATACTTTTAGTGAAAATGTAATGACATTGCTAAATGGGGAACACTGGTTCTTTGTCATATTGCTATTGTTCTGCAGTGTTAGCAAATTATATAAGTTCTAGTTGCACTAAATCAGGGGTGCCCAACCCTGCTCCTGGAGGGCTACCATCCTGCAGACTCAGTTCCAACCCAGCTCCAACACACCTGTCTGTAATTATCAAGCAACCCTGAACACCTTAATTTAGAGCCCTGCGCGGGACTGTTTTTTTAAACCCACGCCCGCCCGCACCCACTGAATTTATGACCAGTCCCGCCCGCGCCCGCAATATTTGTGTCCACTCCCGCCCGCTCCCGCGGATTTTCTCAGAGCTTGTGAAAACTGTACACAAATGCATGCTCATACAAGCTGGGTGTTGTTTGTTTTGTGTCTGATGCAGCAAAATCGAACCAATTCCAAATTACAGATGACACTGTGCCTTTCTTGGGAATGTGTTCTTCCCTGCTCGCTGCCATGTTGTTTATGTATCTCTATGGCAAACGCGCGGGGGGAGGGCTGAGGCCACTCGAAACTACGGGAGCCCAGAGGGGAGCGTTGGCGGATGTTAAAGAGGAAACTGATTTAATTCAAACAAATCGATGTTAATCGATAAAATCAATTTATCGCCCAGCCCTACCTCTGGAGCAACTAGGGGTTAAGTGTCTTGCTCAGGGACACAATGGTGTGTCTTATACACTGCACCATCACCACCCTATCACAATATTTAATAAAATATATAAAAAAATGCTGCATATGTTTACAAATTTTGATTTATTTGATGTGCAATGACCCAGCTGTAATAACAGGACAGACACCTGTCTTCTGTCTATATGTGTAAATGTAGAAAAAGATACAGAATCTCAATTCTTCATCCTTTGTGTAAATAAGAGTGAAAAGACAATTTAATTGTTCCTTGTTTCTTTTAGATGTGAAGAGTGATTCATGTTTGGATATAGAAATAACGTCCTCAACATCAAAAGAGCGACTGACAGCACAAACTCTTTCCTGCATCACCTGTGGAAAGACATTCAGCTCACAGAGACATTTAGAGAGACATGAGAGAAAACACACAGAACAGAAACTCTTCACCAGATCTGAGATCAGCTTTACTACCTTACAAGAGAAGAAACTTCATTCAGAAGACCACAGAGAGAAGAAGAAGAATAAGAAGCAGTTTCACTGTGAGCAGTGTGGGAGGATTTGTGTCTCTTCCTCTAAACTAATTATTCACATGAGGACACACAGTGATGAAAAGCCTTTTAACTGCACTGAATGTGGATTCTACTTCAAAACCAAACAAATTCTTAAAGTTCATCAGAGAATTCATACAGGTGAAAAACCTTACAAATGCTCTCAGTGTGACAAGACTTTTTCTCGGTCAGGTTACTTCAAATCCCATCAGAGAGTTCATACAGGAGAAAAACCTTACGTCTGTGCTCACTGTGGAAATAGCTTCTCTAGTTCATCTCAATTAATAGTTCATCAGAGAGTTCATACTGGAGAAAAACCGTATAAGTGTCTTCACTGTGAGAAGAGATTTAGCTGTAAACGTGTTCTGAAGACACATGTGCTTTCACACACCAATGAGAGGATGCATCAGTGCAGTGAATGTGACAAAACCTTTAGGGATTCAAGTTCATTAAAAAAACACCAGAATATTCACTTAAAAGAGAAACTCTATCAGTGTTCACACTGTGATAAACGTTTCTGTCAGAAATATCAGCTGATAATCCATCAGAGAGTTCACACTGGAGAGAAACCTTACAAATGCTCTCAGTGTGACAAGACTTTTGCTTATTTACATTACCTGCAAGCCCATCTCAGAGTTCATACTGGAGAGAAACCTTATCACTGTAGTCTCTGTGGGAAGAGTTTTAGTCAACGGACTTCATTACTATATCACAAGAGAATTCATACAGGTGAAAAACCTTTCAAATGCTCTCAGTGTGACATGACGTTTGCTTCTTCAGGTCACTTCAAATACCATCAGAGACTTCATACTGGAGAGAAACCTTTCAAATGCTCTCAGTGTGACAAGACTTTTTCTCATTCAGGTCACTTCAAAGTCCATCAGAGAGTTCATACTGGAGAGAAGCCTAATTTGTGTGCTCAGTGTGGCAAGAGCTTGTCTATGTCATGTCATTTAATGGTTCATCATAGTGTTCACACTGGAGAGAAACCTCATCACTGTAGTGTCTGTGGGAAGAGTTTTAGTCTAAAGCATAACTTACTAAGTCACCTGAGAATTCATACAGGTGAAAAACCTTTCAAATGCTCTCAGTGTGACAAGACGTTTGCTTACTCAAGTCACTTCAAAGCCCATCAGAGAGTTCATACTGGAGAGAAACCTTACAAATGCTCTCAGTGTGACAAGACTTTTTCTCAGTCAAGTCACTTTAAAGACCATCAGAGACTTCATACTGGAGAGAAACCTTACGTCTGTGCTCACTGTGGAAAGAGCTTTTCTTGGTCATGTCATTTAGAAGTTCATCAAAGAGTTCATACTGGAGAGAAACCTTATCACTGTAATGTCTGTGGAAAGAGTTTTAGTGTAAAGCATACCCTACTAAATCACAAGAGACTTCATACAGGTGAAAAACCTTTCAAATGTTCTCAGTGTGACAAGACGTTTGCTCAGTCAAGTTACTTAAAGTCCCATCAGAGAGTTCACACTGGAGAGAAACTTTAATTCTTTCCCTTCCAGCATTTTTAAAAAAATTGGCAGCCTGCACCAGCATTTTTTATGATTTTAACAAAAGTTTAATGCCTTCCAAAAAATGTTCTTCTTAAAATATATAAACATACAATATATCAAATGAAAGAATACACTCTAAAAAATATTGGGTTATTTGGGTCATTTTAACCCAGAAAAGTGTTCTGTCCTATAGTTACCCAGCCCTGGGTTAAATATTTTTTAGTGTGTAGGCCATCTGCTTTAAAAAAAACATCCTACTTTCATTAGTTCTCTTTTTATCACTTCTCCAATATGGGTAGGTTTCATCAAAAACACAAAATTTTGAGCAAAAAGCTGAGATAATTGCATTTTTGTAAATATCTTTTGATAGAGATCCAATTCAGAGCGATCCTCAAAAACATACACAGACATACAACTGTTTGCCCTAGGGTGAACACTAATGTTTGTGGGAGGAGTTAATCAACAGTCAAACTTTGTAAATCACCAGTGACCTTAATAAGGTTATGACACCAAAAACGTTTAAAGTTAACTTCCGGAGCATGATCGCGTCCCTGTTCCCCCGTCCGATCGCGTTCCGGTTCCCCCAGTCTGCTCCTGTTCTGGAGGCGGCAGACGGGGGAAAACTCCTGATGTTTCAGATTGCCAGTCCACTACAGCAATTGCGAACAAATCATGGAAAACCAGAACGTGAATAGACTAAGGAGTCTATGGGGAATATTTTATCCCTTCCCCTTTTCACTCTATTTCAATGGGCAAGGCTAAGGGTTGAGGGTTAGGCATATACAATAGATTTGGAATTTGGCGTAATAATCTATGGCAGGTTATCCATGTATGACGGTTAAAATGTGCAATAAATAAACGTCCGCTCGCACAACTGAACAACTAATCGAACGTCTTGAACTTTCAGCGCCTAGCACCGTGTTCGACCCACGTGATGACCTGACGTGACGTCAACGCCTTAAAAATTTCATTTTTTCAGCCAGGTGAGGTGCCAAGCTGTTAAAGAGTGTATGTTTGTGGTTGTTTTGTTTTTTAGGCAGCAAACATACTGTACATAACTATATACAATAGTGTTGTTTTTTATATTTTATTTACACATTTATCATTTTTATGTAATCTCTTTTATTAACTCTTTTGTTATGCGTCAAACTTGTTATTTTATATTATGTGATTTTACAAATTGGTTTCATGGGACCATAATGTCATTAATTGTCCTTTAACTTGGCTTGGTATAGGAACACACTAAAAAAAGAACTGTTTAGATTATTCAGTAAATGCTTTGTTCATATTTACAATGATTACCTGTCCTGCCTTCTACTATAGGCCTATTCTCTGGGCTGGTAAATGAAAGTTTACAAAATTATTCAGTTTTTTGTCAGACTTTTTATTCTTTAGGGAAAGCTAAAGGACCTGTTATTGCATTGAAAGCATCTTGATCAGATGCACTGCAAGAGCTTGTATAAAGGGGTAAAGACTGCTGAGAGGAACAACACTATATTTTGAATATACATTGCATACTTGACAAGAATGTCACAGTTTCACTGCACAGACACCATCTATTGTATAACAGGTTTCTTTTTACTTTATTGTTAGTATTTTAATGACTATCACAGTTGAATGTAATGTTGTAATAAAAAAGCAAGAAAGTCATTGTACAGGTACACAAATGAAAATAAAGGCTTTAAACTTCAACTGCACTTTTCATTTAAACATTCAAGAAAGAATAATTTAAAATAATTTCCTTTATTAATTTCCTTTAAGAAACATACTTTTATTTCAGGAAAAAAAATGAAACGGTAGAATTTATAATCTTAAAACGTAAGTAATATGATAAAAAATAGAAAATAAGAACCTACCAGGGATGATGGAAAAGAAACAGTTTTGCTTCTGTATTTTTATATAGCCATGTATTTGTAGGCAATCAATCAGCTTCACTGCATGTTTATTTTTTATCAAGGAGAATAAGTAAACCTGACTATAAATGTAGGTCCTATAAATGAAGCTCCTGACTATAAAATGCAATTTTTACATTTAAAGGCAGGGTATATGCTTTTGAAAAACTTTAGCCTACTAGCACTGAAATCATGATCCCACCCTCCATTCAAGTCGCAGGCTGCAAACGTCATCAAGTTTGGTTTATTTAATTTAAATGAGCATTGCATTCGCCAGGTCATATGCATATTACAACAATTTACAATTAATTAAGTATAATAGTAAACGTTATAGTTGATAATATTCTGAAATAAGACAGTCTTTATGATGTATGCAGCCTGCAAATTCGAGGATGCAGCCCTTCGTTTGAGAAACGCCCAACAAGAAATCGTGGCCGTCATCAGCAACAGAGCAGCTGTGGGAATGCTGTGAGCAAGAGCAAAAATTGTTTTTTATATTATTTCATAGACAAAGGCTATACAAACAATACATTATAGTGTTTTTTAAATCTAATTGTGATTACGTTGATTAAAAATTAATTAATATTAAATCTTAAGCATATTTTGATGACACATATCCGCTTGAAAAAACGTGTCCGTAATAAGTGTATGTTACACCTTGGAGCCCCCTAATTTAAAAACAGCATATCAGACTGTGATGATACTGCAGGGGGTACACCCTAAGATGATGTACTATCATTCAGAGTTGGAATGATTCTGTGGAAACAGGTAGTTTCTCTCTAACATCTAACAGAATGTATAGAAAATACAACATGTATTAGACATTTTATAGCATTATAATTTAAAAACAGCATATCAGACTGTAAGGATACTGTAGGGGTTACACCCTGAGATGATGTTCTATCATTCAGAGTTGGAATGATTCTGTGGAAACAGGTAGTTTCCCTTTAACATCTAACCGAATGTATAGAAAATACAGTGTATTGGACATCTTGGAGCTCTCTGTTTTAAAAACAGCATATCAGACTGTGAAGATACTGCAGGGGTGACAATGTGAGATGTTGTACTGTCATTCAGAAGTTTAATGATTTTTGAAATATGTAGTTTCTCTTTAATATCTAACTGAATGTATTGAAATACAGTGTATTGGACATTTTATAGCATTATAATTTAAAAACAGCATATCAGACTGCGAAGATACTGCAGGGTGACAACCTGAAATGTTGTATTAACATTCAGAAGTGGAATGATTCTGTGGAAACAGGTAGTTTCCCTTTAACATCTAACCGAATGTATAGAAAATACAGTGTATTGGACATCTTGGAGCTCTCTGTTTTAAAAACAGCATATCAGACTGTGCAATACTGCAATAGTGACAACCTGAGATGGTGTACTATCATTCAGAGTTGGAATGATTTTGTGGAAACATGTAGTTTCCCTTTAACATCTAACTGAATGTATAGAAATACAATGTTTTGGACATCTTAGAGCTCTCTATTTTAAAAACAGCACATCAGACTGTGATGATCCTGCAGTAGTGACAACCTGACATGGTGTATTGTCATTCAGACGTGGAATGATTCTGTGGAAACATGTAGTTTCTGTTTAACATATAACCAAATGTATAAAAATATTGAGTGCATCTGACATTTTAGAGCATTATAATAAAAAAACAGCATATCAGACTGTGATGATTCTGCAGGGGTGACAACGTGAGATGTTGTACTGTCATTCAGAAGTGGAATGATTTTGGAAATATGTAGTTTCTCTTTAATATCTAACTGAATGTATTGAAATACAGTGAATTGGACATCTAAGAGCTCTCTATTTTAAAAACAGCATATCAGACTGTGAAGATACTGCAGGGGTGACAACCTGAGGTGTTGTATTATCATTCAGAAGTGGAATGATTCTGTGGAAACAGGTAGTTTCTCTTTACCATCTAATTGAATGTATAGATAATAGGGGTGTCACTATTCTCCAAATCCTCGATTCGGTTACATTTTCAATTCTAAGGTCACGATTCGATTTGATTCTCGATAGACAAAAATGCTATGCCATTAATATTTATATTATTATCGTTTTTACATTAACATGCACATTGCATGCTTTTCCTCGCATGTGGGTTTGTGGGCTTCACTTTATAAGTGAGAGAGCTTGTAGAGAGAGGATTCCTTCTTGCATGCACATGGACTCAATGTGTGCATCATGGACTGGCATCTGAAATATATCCAGCACGTCATAAGCACGTGCACGCGCTCTTGCATCTGTCCGAAGTCTAAACATAAACTAAAGTAGTAATCCTTATGTATTTGTTCAGTTTTGTGCATTTCATGCATTTCATTTAACAATATTTTTCATCTTTGGCTGAGAGAAAACTACATGACTCTATTACTTCAAATGAAGGCAGGTGGAGGGCACTTTGAATGTGTGTGGAAGTGACTAAATATGGTCACTTGCCCCATAAAGGGTTAAAATATAACCCGCTGCATTGGCGCCTCTCTCACACACGTGCAGAGAGCTGCGCTCTGTTTGAAGTCAGATCACTAGGTAGTAAGGGTGTCACGATTTCGATTTTAAATCGAAATCGATCGAAATTAAGTCACAGCTTCGAACTTCAAATTAAAAAATGGGATCATCGAGAGCTTTTTCCACGCTTGGCAAGCCGACTGGACTTGACATGGGGGCGTGGCAGCATCGATGATCCCATTGCCAAGCGGGGGATTTAAGCTCTCAGATATTTAAAATCGAAATCATGACACCCTTAATAGATAATGCTGCATGTGTTAGAAATTTAGAGCTCTATTTTAAAAACTGCATATCAGACTGTGATGATACTGCAGGGGTAACAACTTGAGATGTTGTACTATCATTCAGAAGTGGAATGATTTTGTGGAAACATGTAGTTTCTTTTTAATATTTAATTGAATGTATAGAAATACAGTGTATTGGACATCTTAGAGCTCTCTATTTTAAAAACAGCACATCAGACTGTGATGATTCTGCAGTAGTGACAACCTGAGATGTTGTATTATCATTCAGAACTGGAATGATTCTGGTGAAACAGGTAGTTTCTCTTTACCATCTAATTGAATGTGTAGAAAATACTGCATGTGCTAGACATTTCGAGCTCTCTATTTTAAAAACAGCATATTAGACTGTGAAGATACTGCAGGAGTGACAACCTGAGATGGTGTACTATCATTCGGAGGTGGAGTGATTTTGTGGAAACAGGTAGTTTCCCTCTAACATCTAACAGAATGTATAGAAAATACAGAGTGTATATGACATCTTAGAGCCCCCTTATTTAAAAACCGCATATCAGACTGTGAAGATACTGCAGGAGTGACAACCTGAGATGTTGTACTATCATTCAGAGTTGGAATGATTCTATGGAAACAAGTAATTTCCCTTAAACATCTAACAGAATGTATAGAAAATACAGAGTGTATATGACATCTTAGAGCCCCCTAATATAAAAACCGCAAATCAGACTCTGATGATACTGCAGGGGTGACAACGTGAGATGTTGTACTGTCATTCAGAAGTGGAATGATTTTGGAAATATGTTGTTTCTCTTTAATATCTAACTGAATGTATTGAAATACAGTGTATTGGACATATAAGAGCTCTCTATTTTAAAAACAGCATATCAGACGGTGATGATACTGCAGGGGTGACAACGTGAGATGTTTTACTATAATTCAGAAGTGGAATGATTTTGTGGAAACATGTAGTTTCCCTTAAACATCTAACTGAATGTAGAAGAGAAACAGGTAGTTTCTCTTTACCATCTAATTGAATGTGTAGAAAATACTGCATGTGTTAGACATTTAGAGCTCTCTATTTTAAAAACAGCATATCAGACTGTGAAGATACTGCAGGAGTGACAACCTGAGATGTTGTATTGTCATTCCGAAGTGGAATGATTCTGTGGACACAGGTAGTTTCTCTGTACCATTTAATTGAATGTATAGAAAATACAGAGTGTATATGACATCTTAGAACCCCCTACTTTAAAAACCGCATATCAGACTGTGCAATACTGCAATAGTGACAACCTGAGATGGTGTACTATCATTCAGAGTTGGAATGATTCTGTGGAAACAGGTAGTTTCCCTTTAACATCTAACCGAATGTATATAAAATACAGAGTGTATATGACATCTTAGAGCCCCCTACTTTAAAAACCGCATATCCGACTTTGATGATACTGCAGGGGTGACAACGTGAGGTGTTGTACTGTCATTCAGAAGTTTAATGATTTTGGAAATATGTAGTTTCTCTTTAATATCTAACTAAATGTATAGAAATACAGTGTATTGGACATCTTAGAGCTCTCTATTTTAAAAACAGCAGATCAGACTGTGATGATCCTGCAGTAGTGACAACCTGAGATGGTGTATTATCATTCAGAAGTGGAATGATTCTGTGGAAACATGTAGTTTCTCTTTAACATCTAATTGAATGTATAGAAATACAGTGTATTGGACATCTTAGAGCTCTCTATTTTAAAAACAGCAGATCAGACTGTGATGATCCTGCAGTAGTGACAACCTGAGATGGTGTATTATCATTCAGAAGTGGAATGATTCTGTGGAAACATGTAGTTTCTCTTTAACATCTAATTGAATGTATAGAAATACAGTGTATTGGACATCTTAGAGCTCTCTATTTTAAAAACAGCACATCAGACTTTGATGATCCTGCAGTAGTGACAACCTGAGATGGTGTACTATCATTCAGATGTGGAATAATTCTGTGGAAACATGTAGTCTCTCTTTAACATATAACCAAATGTATACACATATAGAGTGTATTGGACATTTTAGAGCATTATAATTTAAAAACAGCATATCAGATTGTGATGATTCTGCAGGAGTGACAACCTGAGATGTTGTATTATCATTCTGAAGTGGAATGATTCTGTGGAAACAGGTAGTTTCTCTTTACCATCTAATTGAATGTATAGAAAATAATGCACGTGTTAGGCATTTAGAGCTCCCTATTTTAAAAACAGCATAATAGACAGAAGATACTGCAGGAGTGACAACCTGAGATGTTGTACTATCATTCAGAGTTGTAATGATTCTGTGGAAACAGGTAGTTTCCCTTTAATATCTAACTGAATGTATAGAAATACAGTGTATTGGACATCTTAGAGCTCTCTATTTTAAAAACAGAATATCAGACTGTGAAGATACTACAGGAGTGACAACCTGAGATATTGTACTATCATTCAGAAGTGGAATGATTCTGTGGAAACAGGTAGTTTCTTTTTACCATCTAATTGAATGTATAAAAAATACTGCGTGTGTTAGACATTTAGAGCTGTCTATTTTAAAAACAGCATATCAGACCGTGAAGATACTGCAGGAGTGACAACGTGAGATGTTGTACTATCATTCAGAAGTGGAATGATTTTGTGGAAACATGTAGTTTCCCTTTAATATCTAACTGAATGTATAGAAAAAAGCACATCAGACTGTGATGATCCTGCAGTAGTTACAACCTGAGATGGTTTACTATTATTCACAAGTGGAATGATTCTGTGGAAACACGTAGTTTCTCTTTAACATCTAATTTAATGTATAGAAATACAGTGTATTAGACATCTTAGAGCTCTCTATTTTAAAAACAGCACATCAGACTGTGATGATCCTGCAGTAGTGACAACCTGAGATGGTGTACTGTAATTCAGACGTGGAATAATTCTGTGGAAACATGTAGTTTCTCTTTAACATATAACCAAATGTATAAAAATATAGAGTGCATCTTTAGAACATTATAATTTAAAAACAGCATATCAGACTGTGATGATTCTGCAGGGGTGACAACCTGAGATGTTGTATTATCATTCCGAAGTGGAATGATTCTGTGAAAACAGGTAGTTTCTCTTTACCATCTAATTGAATGTATAGCAAATACTGCATGTGTTAGACATTTAGAGCTCCCTATTTTAAAAACAGCATATTAGACTGTGAAGATACTGCAGGAGTGACAACCTGAGATATTGTACTATCATTCAGAGTTGGAATGATTTTGTGGAAACAGGTAATTTCCCTTTAACATCTAACAGAATGTATAGAAAATACAGAGTGTATATGACATCTTAGAACCCCTTATTTAAAAACCGCATATCAGACTGTGAAGATACTGCAGGAGTGACAACGTGAGATGTTGTACTATCATTCAGAAGTGGAATGATTTTGTGGAAATATGTAGTTTTTCTTTAATATCTAACTGAATGTATAGAAATACAGTGTATTGGACATCTTAGAGCTCTCTATTTTAAAAACAGCATATTAGACTGTGAAGATACTGCAGGAGTGACAACCTGAGATGTTGTACTATCATTCAGAGTTGGAATGATTTTGTGGAAACAGGTAGTTTCCCTTTAACATCTAACAGAATGTATAGAAAATACAGAGTGTATAAGACATCTTAGAGCCCCCTTATTTAAAAACCGCATATCAGACTGTGATGATACAGCAGGGGTGACAACGTAAGATGTTGTACTATCATTCAGAAGTGGAATGATTCTGTGGAAACAAATAGTTTCTCTTTACCATCTAATTGAATGTATAGAAAATACAGAGTGTATATGACATTTTAGAGCCCCCTTATTTAAAAACCGCATATCAGACTGTGATGATACTGCAGGGGTGACAACGTAAGATGTTTTACTATCATTCAAAAGTGGAATGATTCTGTGGAAACAGGGAGTTTCTTTTTAATATCTAACTGAATGTATAGAAATACAGTTTATTGGACATCTTAGAGCTCTCCATTTTAAAAACAGCACATCAGACTGTGATGATCCTGCAGTAGTGACAACCTGAGATGGTGTACTGTCTGTCAGACGTGGAATGATTCTGTGAAAACATATAGTTTCTCCTTAACATATAACCAAATGTATAAAAATATAGAGTGGATCGGACATTTTAGAGATGTTGTACTATCATTCAGAAGTGGAATGATTCTGTGGAAACAAGTAGTTTCTCTTTACCATCTAATTGAATGTATAGAAAATACAGAGTGTATATGACATTTTAGAGCCCCCTTATTTAAAAACCGCATATCAGACTGTGATGATACTGCAGGGGTGACAACGTAAGATGTTTTACTATCATTCAAAAGTGGAATGATTCTGTGGAAACAGGGAGTTTCTTTTTAATATCTAACTGAATGTATAGAAATACAGTTTATTGGACATCTTAGAGCTCTCCATTTTAAAAACAGCACATCAGACTGTGATGATCCTGCAGTAGTGACAACCTGAGATGGTGTACTGTCTGTCAGACGTGGAATGATTCTGTGAAAACATATAGTTTCTCCTTAACATATAACCAAATGTATAAAAATATAGAGTGGATCGGACATTTTAGAGCATTATAATTTAAAAACAGCATATCAGACTGTGATGATATTGCATGAGTGACAACATGAGATGTTGTACTATCATTCAGAAGTGGAATGATTCTGTGGAAACAGGTAGTTTCCCTTTAATATCTAACGGAATGTATAGAAATACAGTGTATTGGACATCTTAGATCTCTCTATTTTAAAAACAGCACATCAGACTGTGATGATCCTGCAGTAGTGACAACGTAAGATGTTTTACTATCATTCAAAAGTGGAATGATTCTGTGGAAACAGGGAGTTTCTTTTTAATATCTAACTGAATGTATAGAAATACAGTTTATTGGACATCTTAGAGCTCTCCATTTTAAAAACAGCACATCAGACTGTGATGATCCTGCAGTAGTGACAACCTGAGATGGTGTACTGTCTGTCAGACGTGGAATGATTCTGTGAAAACATATAGTTTCTCCTTAACATATAACCAAATGTATAAAAATATAGAGTGGATCGGACATTTTAGAGCATTATAATTTAAAAACAGCATATCAGACTGTGATGATATTGCATGAGTGACAACATGAGATGTTGTACTATCATTCAGAAGTGGAATGATTCTGTGGAAACATGTAGTTTCTCTTTAACATCTAATTGAATGTATAGAAATACAGTTTATTGGACATCTTAGAGCTCTCTATTTTAAAAACAGCACATCAGACTTTGATGATCCTGCAGTAGTGACAACCTGAGATGGTGTACTATCATTCAGATGTGGAATAATTCTGTGGAAACATGTAGTCTCTCTTTAACATATAACCAAATGTATACACATATAGAGTGTATTGGACATTTTAGAGCATTATAATTTAAAAACAGCATATCAGACTGTGATGATTCTGCAGGGGTGACAACCTGAGATGTTGTATTATCATTCTGAAGTGGAATGATTCTGTGGAAACAGGTAGTTTCTCTTTACCATCTAATTGAATGTATAGAAAATAATGCACGTGTTAGGCATTTAGAGCTCCCTATTTTAAAAACAGCATAATAGACTGAAGATACTGCAGGAGTGACAACCTGAGATGTTGGACTATCATTCAGAGTTGTAATGATTCTGTGGAAACAGGTAGTTTCCCTTTAATATCTAACTGAATGTATAGAAATACAGTGTATTGGACATCTTAGAGCTCTCTATTTTAAAAACAGCATATCAGACTGTGAAGATACTACAGGAGTGCTAACCTGAGATGTTGTACTATCATTCAGAAGTGGAATGATTCTGTGGAAACAGGTAGTTTCTTTTTACCATCTAATTGAATGTATAAAAAATACTGCATGTGTTAGACATTTAGAGCTGTCTATTTTAAAAACAGCATATCAGACCGTGAAGATACTGCAGGAGTGACAACGTGAGATGTTGTACTATCATTCAGAAGTGGAATGATTTTGTGGAAACATGTAGTTTCCCTTTAATATCTAACTGAATGTATAGAAATACAGTGTATTGGACATCTTAGAGCTCTCTATTTTAAAAACAGCACATCAGACTGTGATGATCCTGCAGTAGTGACAACCTGAGATGGTGTACTGTAATTCAGACGTGGAATAATTCTGTGGAAACATGTAGTTTCTCTTTAACATATAACCAAATGTATAAAAATATAGAGTGCATCTTTAGAACATTATAATTTAAAAACAGCATATCAGACTGTGATGATTCTGCAGGGGTGACAACCTGAGATGTTGTATTATCATTCCGAAGTGGAATGATTCTGTGAAAACAGGTAGTTTCTCTTTACCATCTAATTGAATGTATAGCAAATACTGCATGTGTTAGACATTTAGAGCTCCCTATTTTAAAAACAGCATATTAGACTGTGAAGATACTGCAGGAGTGACAACCTGAGATATTGTACTATCATTCAGAGTTGGAATGATTTTGTGGAAACAGGTAGTTTCCCTTTAACATCTAACAGAATGTATAGAAAATACAGAGTGTATATGACATCTTAGAACCCCTTATTTAAAAACCGCATATCAGACTGTGAAGATACTGCAGGAGTGACAACGTGAGATGTTGTACTATCATTCAGAAGTGGAATGATTTTGTGGAAATATGTAGTTTTTCTTTAATATCTAACTGAATGTATAGAAATACAGTGTATTGGACATCTTAGAGCTCTCTATTTTAAAAACAGCATATTAGACTGTGAAGATACTGCAGGAGTGACAACCTGAGATGTTGTACTATCATTCAGAGTTGGAATGATTTTGTGGAAACAGGTAGTTTCCCTTTAACATCTAACAGAATGTATAGAAAATACAGAGTGTATAAGACATCTTAGAGCCCCCTTATTTAAAAACCGCATATCAGACTGTGATGATACAGCAGGGGTGACAACGTAAGATGTTGTACTATCATTCAGAAGTGGAATGATTCTGTGGAAACAAATAGTTTCTCTTTACCATCTAATTGAATGTATAGAAAATACAGAGTGTATATGACATTTTAGAGCCCCCTTATTTAAAAACCGCATATCAGACTGTGATGATACTGCAGGGGTGACAACGTAAGATGTTTTACTATCATTCAAAAGTGGAATGATTCTGTGGAAACAGGGAGTTTCTTTTTAATATCTAACTGAATGTATAGAAATACAGTTTATTGGACATCTTAGAGCTCTCCATTTTAAAAACAGCACATCAGACTGTGATGATCCTGCAGTAGTGACAACCTGAGATGGTGTACTGTCTGTCAGATGTGGAATGATTCTGTGAAAACATATAGTTTCTCCTTAACATATAACCAAATGTATAAAAATATAGAGTGGATCGGACATTTTAGAGCATTATAATTTAAAAACAGCATATCAGACTGTGATGATATTGCATGAGTGACAACATGAGATGGTGTACTATTATTTAGAAGTGGAATGATTCTGTGGAAACACGTAGTTTCTCTTTAACATCTAATTGAATGTATAGAAATACAGTGTATTGGACATCTTAGAGCTCTCTATTTTAAAAACAGCACATCAGACTGTGATGATCCTGCAGTAGTGACAACCTGAGATGGTGTACTGTCATTCAGACGTGGAATGATTCTGTGGAAACAGGTAGTTCCTCTTTAACATATAACCAAATGTATAAAAATATAGAGTGCATCAGATATTTTAGAGCATTATAATTTAAAAACAGCATATCAGAATGTGATGATTCTGCAGGGGTGACAACCTGAGATGTTGCATTATCATTCAGAAGTGGAATGATTCTGTGGAAACAAGTAGTTTCTCTTTACCATCTAATTGAATGTATAGAAAATACAGAGTGTATATGACATTTAGAGCCCCCTAATTTAAAAACCGCATATCAGACTGTGATGATACTGCAGGGGTGAAAACGTGAGATGTTGTACTATCATTCAGAAGTGGAATGATTTTGTGGAAACATGTAGTTTCCCTTTAATATCTAACTAAATGTATTGAAATACAGTGTATTGGACATCTTAGAGCTCTCTATTTTAAAAACAGCACATCAGACTTTGATGATCCTGCAGTAGTGACAACCTGAGATGGTGTACTGTCATTCAGACGTGGAATAATTCTGTGGAAACATGTAGTTTCTCTTTAACATATAACCAAATGTATAAAAATATAGAGTGCATATTTAGAACATTATAATTTAAAACAGCATATCAGACTGTGATGATTCTGCAGGGGTGACAACCTGAGATGTTGTATTATCATTCCGAAGTGGAATGATTCTGTGGAAACAAGTAGTTTCTCTTTACCATCTAATTGAATGTATAGAAAATACTGCATGTGTTAGACATTTAGAGCTCCCTATTTTAAAAACAGCATATCAGACTGTGAAGATACTGCAGGAGTGACAACCTGAGATGTTGTACTATCATTCAGAAGTGGAATGATTCTGTGGAAACAGGTAGTTTCTTTTTACCATATATTTGAATGTATAGAAATACAGTGTATTGGACATCTTAGAGCTCTCTATTTTAAAAACAGCACATCAGACTCTGATGATCCTGCAGTAGTGACAACCTGAGATGGTGTACTGTCATTCAGAAGTGGAATGATTCTGTGGAAACATGTAATTCCTCTTTAACATACAACCAAATGTATAAAAAAATATAGAGTACATCAGACATTTTAGAGCATTATAATTTAAAAACAGCATATCAGACTGTGATGATTCTGCAGGGGTTACAACCTGAGATGTTGTCTTATCATTCAGAAGTGGAATGATTTTTTGGAAACATGTAGTTTTCCTTTAATATCTAACTGAATGTATAGAAATACAGTGTATTGGACATCTTAGAGGTCTCTATTTTAAAAACAGCACAACAGACTGTGATGATCCTGCAGTAGTGACAACCTAAGATGGTGTACTGTCATTCAGAAGTGGAACGATTCTGTGGAAACACATAGTTTCTCTTTAACATCTATTTGAATGTATAGAAATACAGTGTATTGGACATCTTAGAGCTCTCTATTTTAAAAAGAGCACATCAGACTGTGATGATTCTGCAGGGGTGAAAACCTGAGATGTTGTATTATCATTCAGAAGTGAAATGATTCTGTGGAAACATGTAGTTTCCCTTTAATATCTAACGGAATGTATAGAAAATACTGAATGTGTTAGACATTTAGAGTCTCTATTTTAAAAACAGCACATCAGACTGTGTTGATACTGCAGTAGTGACAACCTGAGATGTTGTACTATCATTCAGAAGTGGAATGATTTTGTGTAGTTTCCTTTTAATATCTAATTGAATGTATAGAAATACAGTGTATTGGACATCTTAGGGCTCTCTATTTTAAAAAGAGCACATCAGACTGTGATGATCCTGCAGTAGTGACAATGTGAGATGTTGTACTATCATTCAGAAGTGGAATGAAGAAAACTACTGAAACCATTCATTTCAGATTTACAAAGAACCTCGCAATGCTACATCCCCGTTTTTAGCTAGCAGTTCAAGCTAACGATAATAATCAACATCAGTGTTGTTAGCCAGCAGCTCAGCTAACGTCGTCCGCTCCATTTGCCTCCCACACCTCAAGTCAGAGAGGATGTCGAGCTAGATGCAGCCTGTCCCGCTACAGTTTCCAACAAAGACGTCAAACAAAGTGAGCACTGTTAAATAACAGGAACTTGTAAATTATGTTAATAACTTATCGCATGGCTCAAAATTACAATTTGCCCGACCATCGCTGTATGTCAAAACTGCACTGACAATGAATATGTTTAAAATCAATTAATCAGTTATTTGTTATGTCATATTTAGATAAGTGTTGCACTACCCAACTACAGTACTTGAAATTAGGTTCCTTGACTAAAATATATAGGCATCAATTTAGAAACCCTGTATTGGGTTAAGAGTGTCATATGTTGTAAAATGTATTTAAACCAACACTATGTAGTTTTTTACCTTTAAATAATGTCTCTAAAATTATTTCAGTGATAGAACAACTTTTAACTGGACAAATTGTACTGTTGCTGCAACCTAAGCAGCCTCCTAGCTGCTACAAGCACACTCTGAAAGTGGCGGTAGAGGGTAGGAAACACAGACCGCCCCTCCCCCTGCCTGCAGAAGAGTGTCTAATACCAGGCACTGTTGCGCTTTTCAACCAAATGGGGGAGCTGTAAGTCATTTTTACATGGAAACTGCATAGTGTTGCTTTAAATACAGATTAAATACTGTTATTTTTATATTTTTATGAAAATATTAAGGATTTTATCCAAACAGACTTACAGTGGATTAGAAAATATACAGTATATTAAATTTTTTTAAAAAACTAATAAACTATAACTAATAACTATAAACTAATCTCTTAAAACACCACACTTTCCTCATCTTTTATGTTTTAGAATATAGTAATAATATATTTTTATTAATGTATTAGGCCTACCTGTAATATTTGCAAAATGTCCCCCTAAGTATATAATGTTGGCATACACTGGCCTAAACTATCTGTTGCAAATCAGATGTTCCAAAAGATAGTTTACTAGAGAAACTACTAGACCAGACTATGTGCAAGGTGAAAGAATAGTCTTATCCTGAACTAAAAGTATCACAAATGTATTTCTAATACAAATTAGCATGTTACCTTTTACACAAGAAATGATTCAATAAATAAATAAATATGCAGCGAGTTTAAACCCCCCCAATGTTAGACCCAAAGTTACGCCCTTGAATTGCACATATGAATAATAAATCACATTAGACATAAATTATGTGACTTTGTCCTGTATCTATCTTATAAAAATAATCTGTCAGGTTGAACACATGATATTATTTCCTCAAGTGTTTGTGTTCATAATGGACAAGATATCATCTGACCGTTGAGTGTTTGTCTTATGTGGATCAGATTAAATTACGCTCGTTCTTCACCTGTGTCATTCTGTGAGACAGGTTAAATGCACATGCCTATAAGAGACTGCAGGCAGGGGTCCCCAATAATTAATCAATAATTATGTAGCACAGAACACACTTCTTTGCCAGTGTCTAATGACACCCCGCAGTCACTTTGAAGATCCCGCTTTCACTCCGTATCAGCAGACAGAAGACACTCTTAACTTGATGACACCAAACGGGTAAATCATTTCTAGATAGCCACAACACGAGAGTCTTTGGTCTTTATCTGCAGCAGATAGAGTCTTTGCTTGCCAGTGTTGGGGAAAGATTGATTTCAGTTTTGGCTGATCATATAACATGTGATTTATAAGCTATTTTTGTAGGCCAGTCATTTTTGACCGGAAACACAAAAGGTGTTACAGAGTTGTGAACACACCCTGAGGGTTAAATAACTTTAATTCATATTATCACCTCTCGATTCCTGTCCTGTAATAATTACCCGTAATACTTATAACAGCCTAACTACCTGTAAAAGGGTCATGAAATCAAGATGTATTGCATTAAATATTGTTGGATCTGTGCATCGACAAATTTTATAACATTATAGGGTGAGAGGAGACCATGGAGTTGAGAATGTGGACATTGCACATTTAATGTTCACTGTCTGAAGAGTGGGAAGCAGTTTCATATCAGGGAAAAGCATCCACAACCAGAATGTTTGTAAAGAAAGTATTATGTAGCACAAAGCTTCCCAAACTTTTCAGCCAATGACCCCCTAAATAATGGCACCATTATAGATGTGTCTGTGCAGTGAAAGTGTGACAAGCTTGCCAATGGTAAACTTTGAAACCAATTTGTAAAATCACATAATATAAAATAAAGGAGTTTGACAAATAACAAAAGAGTTTATAAAAGAGATTATGTAAAAATGTGTAAATAAAATATGAAAAAAAAAAAAATAAAAATAAAAATAAAACAACCACAAAGTAATGTTCCTACCCTTACACTCTCATATTTCTTTTCAATGTACACATCAAATACATTTCTCCTGTTTCTCATCAGCATGACCTCACAGTAACTCTTTCTAGCAATTTTACTTACTTAATGGTTCCGCGATTCCGTCCATCTCTACGAATGTGTTTCCACTGTTAGACTTAACTGTAATTTCTACAGTTACTTACCACAAAATGCCCAGTAAAATACCATCATTTTCTTTTCCAGTTCATTACTGTAATATGCATTGCATTATGGGTATTAACATTAAATTTCACAGTGATTTACTGTATGTTTTGAATTTGCGGTAGACTGCTGTAAAACAACAGCAGTAGTGCTACTGTAGTTAAATAAAATAGTGCTATAAAAGCATATAAAATGGAAAAATAAAATATATCTATGAAATAAAATATACATTTTATTTATAAAATATACTTTTTATTTGTTATGCTTTTAGGTGTGAAGCAAATTTCAAAATGTGAATTGTTTTTCAGCAGTGTAAATAATTTATTGAGAATTGTAGATAGAAACAATAATGGGATTATGGATAAATGCTTGACTGTCAGATTTAAATTTGACCTCTAAAGTCTTGGTAGCCACATGTTTTGATAAAATATCTGTTGGAAACCAGACATTGTTTGTTTCACTCATAAAACAACAGTAAAAAACACTTGCATAGTAGGAAAAAAATAATACTATGGAAATGAATGGGGATCACAAATGTCTTGATTTCATACTTTCCTCAAAATATCAGAACAAAGAAATTTATACAGGTTTGTAACAACATTAGAGTAAGAGAATTATGACAGAATTTTCATTTTTGTGTAAACTATCCCTTTAAGGACATCATAACCTAAAATAAAATCCTAGAAAGCTTAGATTTTAGAAAGTAAGATCAATCTAAAAAAACTGACTTTTATTTGTATGTTTGTTCTGCTCTATTTATCTGCGATATTGCTCATCATTTTATTAGTTGTTCTTATTTTACTATTAACTAGTTTTTTAACAATATCTAAAACTATAATGTTTTTGGTGTCATAACCTTATTAAGGTCACTGGTGCTTTACAAAGTTTGACTGTTGATTAACTCTTCCCAAAAACATTAAACTGTTAAGATTTCTGTCCAGTTGGAACTCTTTGATGGGATTTTAAGGAACCTGACTGAGCAAACATTTTTCACCTTGTATGAAGTCTTTGGTGCCTTAGTAAGTTACACAGTTGACCAAAACTCTTCCCACAAACATTACAGTGATGAGGTTTTTCTCCAGTGTGAACTATTTGATGAACTTTTAATTGAGATGAACTAGAAAAGTTCTTTCCACACTGAGCACAGACGTAAAGTTCCTCTCCAGTATGAAGCCTCTGATGGGATTTCAAGTGACTTGACTGAGAAAACATTTCGTTACACTGAGAGCATTTGAAATGTTTTTCACCTGTATGAACTCTCTGGTGCCTTAGTAAGATATGTTTTAGACTAAAACTCTTCCCACAGATACTACAGTGATAAGGTTTCTCTCCAGTGTGAACCCTTTGATGATTTCTTAAATGAGATGAATAAGAGAAGCTCTTTCCACAATGAGCACAGACGTAAGGTTTCTCTCCTGTGTGATCTGTCTCATGGACTATCAGCTGATATTTATGACCGAAACATTTATCACAGTGTGAACACTGATAGAGTTTCTCTTTAATGTGAATATTCTGATGTGATTTTAACAAACTTGAATCCCTAAAGGTTTTGTCACATTCACTGCACTGATACGGTCTCTCATTGGTGTGTAAAAGCACATGTCTCTTTAGACTATATTTACAGCTAAATCTCTTCTCACAGTGAGGACACCCATAAGGTTTTTCTCCTGTATGAAGTCTCTGATGAACTTTAAGATTTTGTTTGGTTCTGAAGTAATTTCCACATTCAGTGCAGTTGAAAGGCTTTTCACTGCTGTGTGTTCTCATGTGAACATTAAGATCAGAGGAAGAGACAAAACTTTTCCCACACTGCTCACAGTGAAACTGCTTCTTCTTCTTCTTCTCTCTGTGGTCTTCTGAATGAAGTTTCTTGTCTTGTAATGTAGTAAAGCTGATCTCAGATCTGGTGAAGAGTTTCTGTTCTGTGTGTTTTCTCTCATGTCTCTCTAAATGTCTCTGTGAGCTGAATGTCTTTCTACAGGTGATGCAAGAAAGAGTTTGTGCTGTCAGTCGCTCTTTTGATGTGGAGGACGTTATTTCTATATCCAAACATGAATCACTCTTCACATCTGAAAAGAAACATGAAACAATTAAATTGTCTTTTCACTCTTATTTACACAAAGAAGGATAAAAAATTGTGATTCTGTATCTTCTTCTAGATACAGAATATAGACAGAAGACAGGTGTCAGTCCTGTTATTACAGCTGGGTCATTGCACATCAAACAAACTAAAGTCACGTGACTGCAGTGAAGCAGATAACGTGTTATCCTCAGACATGTTTGCAATGTTTTTTTCAGCAGGGCAAACTTTGACTTTTTCCCCTCTCCGACTTTCAGCGCGTTCAGCCCATCTATGCAATACAGTGGAAAACTCTAATAAGGTGGTGGAGTTAAAAGGGCGTCCAAATATAATGCGCTATACTTTCACTCTCTACAAAAATAAATTTCCCATTAATTGACACAGCACATTTTTAAAAACAAATATTGCAAATTTTACGATTTCATCGTAGGCTGGATTAGGGTGCGTATTTGTCTTTTTGTGAACTGAATTAAGTCTATGCTTATAGATTGAGCTTTCTTTTTCTTTTTGTACTGTTTAACAGCAGAACTCAATGCCATGTTTTTATTCTTGAAGTGATATTTTTACTGTATGAGAATGAGATTAACTGTCTTGGACTGGACTGCCGCCTAGAACTTGAAAACGCGACACGCATTGTTTGCGGCACAGCCCTTCCTACCCAACAATAGTGCATGTGCACATAGCTGAAAGAGTTCATGTTCGAGTCTTTTTTGGTTAACAGACAAATACACATAAATAAACATGTTTTAAAATAGCTGTCTTAGTAAGTATCATAGTCCATCGTGGCGTTTCATATGGCATAATTTCCTTTGGGTGTACAAGAAGGACGTTCTCAAATAAGGAATCTATAAAACCACATGATGTGTGTACATCAGTGGCGAGGCCAGAAGTTTTAAACTGAATGGACATTGATAAAAAAGGGTGGATCTAAATGCCTACTCTCAAATTACATAATTTTACAATATTGTGGTTCAACGGATTATATTAAGTTTTTTGAGTAAAGGATCGAACAATTCGGATCAACAAAAAATGGAAATAAGGAAAATAACTTTAAATATTTTAAGTATTTAGCAACAGAATTAAATAATTAATCTTTTTAAAGCTACAAAAGTGATTTTCCTTTTGTCTTCTGTTGTTTGATAACATGAGTATGTTTACATGCACAGAATAAGCTGATAACTATCAAAAATCTGCTTATAGAAAACTCTTCATGTGTTCACATGCAAATCAATAAACCGGCTGTGCAGACAACTGCATTTACATGGGACTTGGAGAATTATCAGTTTTCTCGCAGGCAGTGACAGTCACCACCTATAGTACATAATAGTCGTTCAAAAAGCCACACCATATCTGTCTTAAGCTGTACAGTTGCGTCTCTTCTCGGGTCTGCAGAACATGTAAATGTAACATGACCTTCTATTTTCACAGTTTCTCTGCCAACTGCTTTAGTCGAGCGTAGACTTTTATGCGTTACTTTGTGCATACTTCCGCGTGTAACGTTTATCTTTCATACGCGGAGACATGCGCACATGGACAAAACCGTGAGAAAACCGGTTAAGATGTTCACATACCACGCGAAATCGGCATAATGACCAAAAAACTACCTGTGCTGATCGGTTTTTGCTTACGCCGTTTTCCCCGATTAATGAAAACCGTTTTACGCGTTTACATGACCCCACATATCATCAGTTTATTAAGCATAATCGGCGTAAGACTGTGGATGTAAACGCACTCCATGACACAAACATAAACCGATTTCTTGAGGGTACTGCAACTTTAAAGCTGAATCTGATTTCTTTCTGAACTGTTTGCATTCACTTGTAGACAAGTTTTTGCCTGTTGCTCAATAAGTATTAAAGATGTCCTAAACTCCTTTAAAATTTTAGTACTTATATTTTTTGGTCTTTTGATTAGTGAGTTCATGACTGAAAGCCCAAAACAGTTGCTCACATGACAGTAAAAAATGTTAAAAACCCAACTATAATTAAGAAAACATACCTAATGGAATAAAATCGTCATCTTCATCAGTGCGATCTTCCTCTTCTGTGGGTTCAGTTTTGATTTCTGTGGGTTCAGTTTTGATTTCTGTGGGTTCAGTTTTGATTTCTGTAGGTTCAGTTTTCATTTCTGTGGGTTCAGTTTTAATCTTCATCATGAGGTTCGTGCAGTTGATGAATTTAACTGAACACATCTTCAGTTTGGTCTGCAGGATCTGTTGATGTTCTCCAGCATTACAGACAGAATCCAGAGACTCTGTGGAGGTTTGATCCTCCTGTAAGCTCTGTTTACTGTCACACACTGTAGTGTCCTGAGTGTCTGTGGGCTTTGACTCAGTATAACAGAGTAAAGTCAGACTGAGATCGGAGTCCTGTGTGTGTCTGGATTTCTCTTCAGAGAGTTTAGAGTCCAGCAGTGTCTGTGGTGTGCGGCTCTGATCTCTGCTCATCCACACTGAATCCAGACTCCCATCATCAGTCACATACACTGAAGATTCACAACAATCCACATCCTGACAACACAACACACACAGACAGTAAGATTAGAAATGATTTGATGTTGTCTGATTCAGGTAAATGATGTCTAAGCTATACAAACCTCTCGATTCATTGCTAAAGCTCCTCTTGACCTCAGCTGAGAGATTGCAGTGATGAAATCATCAATATATCCAGCATGAACAGATCAGTTCATACTCATTTACAGCACAACACATCTCACCATCAACGTCTCAACATTAAAATACACAGAGACAAGACTCTGTTTACAGTCAATGAAACACACAAGAGAGAAAAACACTGAGGATACACAAACACATCACACGCGCGCTCTTTCTTTCTTTCTTTAGTGAGTTTATCGGCGGACTAAAAAGCTGCAGCGCCTCCTGCTGTACTGGAGAGAGAAGACGCTCACTGCTTTACAATGGATGGAGCAAGCAACACAAGTATGCGTCTCAATTATGACCAGAAATCATCACAAACTATTGTATAAAGTAATTACTAAATAAAAAGAAGGGGTGGGAAAATAATTGCTGAAGAATAAAAAAAAAAGCTTTTAAAGTCATAAAGATAGGACATCTTACGACAAAGAGATTATGATCAGATTAAAAATACAAACACAAGTGTTTACAACGTTGTATTTTCATTGTAATTAGGTAATGTTGCAGCACAACATTTTAATTAAAAATACCTAATTGGCATGTTTTCTTTAGGTACCCTGCTGAAAAACAATAAAACCATTACAGAAAATTCTAATGGTTTCCATTAAAATACCAATAGAATTCAGAAACTCCTCTCTGTTACTATGCAGGCAAAAGCAAATTTAACTTTTTTGATGACCTCAGGTTTAACAAGTCATGTGGTTTTAAATTGAAATCATTTAACCACATGTAGCCTACTTCCTCTATTTCAACACATTTTGTTGTCAAAGCATACAGTACAAAGGTTCAAACAAAGATTTGTTCGTTATAATAAGTTATGATTCATTTCAATTTCTGTTAAAATGTCAATAAATGTAGTTTGTAAAAGTGTTTCTTTTATTAAATCTTTGCTGATATAATGTGTATGAAGAGTTTTTCTCCTCTAGGTGTTGTTTTTATAAAGATGATTAAAAACATTGATCCATCATTGACACTGACACACACATTAATAATGTTTTTATTGACGGTTTGCACGGCGACGTCACTAACTGGTTGCGCGCGCAACCGAGAGGCAGAAAGAAGAGACGTGCATTGTGTTGTATGCTAGTAGCGGTGTCTGTAAGTCAAAATGCCAAGGAATTGTTGCTTGGAAAATAGTACCAACAGAGTCAGTGCTGGGTGCCTGATGTTAACATACCAGTAGATGCGACTATTATATACATGAATATATACTATATACATGAACTCAATACAGATGATAACTAATAGTTGATGCTTACATTTTTATAAATTGGGTAAGAACGCCACCTAGTGGATAATAGTGGAAATATAGATTACCATAAAATCTCAGCAGGAAAGCGTTTTCTCTTAATTTATTTCATATCTCGTCAATGACGGGGAAAGAGTTAAAACATGAAGCCTCTTTTTGTGAGTGAACAGCACACTTGTTGGAAAACACTGCTCTAAATGATAATGTAATTGGGTTCCTGCAAGTTCCTGTCTCATCCTGTCTCAAATTGGCCAGGTAACTGTGGCCCTGGTACCTTTTGTTCCATTGTTGATGGCCATTTGATTATGTTTGGGCCAAGAGTCAATGGTGAATGGTATGCCTAAGGTGTGAACACATACTATGATAATGAAATGGTCTGAGTGAGACAGTGGGTGAGATGGTAATGTTGATGGGATTAAGGGTTAGTGACACTGAAGGATTGGGAGTGGCAGGGTTACTTCCTTTCAATGTCTCGATGTACAATGCTTTCAAAGTTACGTGTTTTGTTTTCATTTTAGGGGACTGCCCACTAAAATGTGTATAAATGAAATGTAGGGCTGTGAGTCAGACTTGGTGACTGCAGCGCCTGGACTCTATGCACTGATTTGAAGATCGCTTTCTGCAAAAAAGACTACAGCTAGAGGAAATCAAAGTCTTCTGGTCTAAAAAGGTTTCCAACACGTTTTCATAATGTTGTAATAAGATGTTTGAAGAACGTCATGAACATACCAAAATACAACCAGTGTATACATTGCTTTAAATGTATCTGTGCTTTATCAATGTTTTGCTTTATAATGGTAGGCAGGACTGGATTGGTAATCGGGCATAGTGGGCATTTTCTGACATACAGTCAAAGTAACGCACCATAAACACCTTGTTGTATGGTCATGATGTTCTTTAAAAGTCTTATTTTAAGGTTTAACAGCTAAACAGTGAACAAGTGTGATTTAAATTTTTTACTATACCTAAAGAAAACATGCCAATTAGGTATTTTACAATATTTATAAAAAGGCATTTTTTTTTATATTTAGGGTGTGGTGTTAAAAACGTTTTTGAAATGTTGTGCTGCAACATTACCTAATTACAATGAAAATACAACGTTGGGAAAAGTTTGTGATTGTATTTTTAATCTGATCATAATCTCTTTGTCTTACAATGTCCTATCTTTATGAATTTGCTTGATGTTTTGACTTTATTCTTCGGCAATTATTTTCCCATATCAGGAAAATAGTTACAATAGTTTGATTTCTGACGTATAATTGAAACGCATACTTGTTTTACTAGGTCCATTGTAAAGCTGTGAGCGTCTTCTGTCTCCAGTACAGCAGGAGGCGCTGCAGCTTTTTAGTCCGCAGATAAACTCACTAAAGAAAGAAAGAAAGAGCGCGCGTGTGATGTGTTTGTGTATCTTCAGTGTTTTTCTCTCTTGCGTGTTTCATTGGGTGTAAACAGAGTCTTTTCTCTGTGTATTTAAGTGTTGAGACGATGAGTAGGAACTAATCTGTCCATGCTCTGGATATATTGATGATTTCATCACAGAAATCTCTCAGCTAAAGAAAAAGGTGGCGTTACTGGAGACAATGCTGAGGTCAAGAGGAGATCAAGCAATGATTCGAGAGGTTTGTAAAGCTTAAACATCATTTACCTGAATCATACAACATTAAATCATTTCTAATCTTACTGTATGTGTGTGTGTTGTGACAAAATACAACAGCAGCTGATCCTGCAGACCACACTGAAGATGTGTTCCGTTAAACTCATCGACTGCATGAACCTCATGATGAAGATTAAAACTGAACCCACAGAAATCAAAACTGAACCCACAGAAATGAAAACTGAACCCACAGAAATGAAAACTGAACCCACAGAAATGAAAACTGAACCCACAGAAATGAAAACTGAACCCACAGAAGAGGAAGATCTCACTGAGGAAGATGATGATTTTATTACATCAGATGTCTCCTTAATTATTGTTGTTTGTTTTTCAGTCACAAACTCACTTATCAAAAGACCAAAAATGTAAGTACTCAAATTTTAAAGGAGTTTAGGATATCTTTATTACTTATTGAGCAACAGGCATGACGTAGGCTTAAAGGTTTAGTTGACCCCAAAATGATACATTTATAAAACCCCTGTGTCGTTCTAAACCCCAAAAGTGCTCTGATTCTCTTCATAATACATTTTTAGATATTTTTGATAAAAACTGGGAGCCCAGCAAACCAAGTACGTTCCCTGGAGGTTGTTTAAGATGTTAACAAGTCAGTCTACTAAGCAAAATTTAAGCACATCTAAAAAAAAGAGTGAGGTTAGACATTAGAGAGATGAAAATGGTAATGTTCTTTATTCCAACTTCAGTTACATTGTTTTGCAACAGATAATTTACTGCAGTATTATTGTCTAACTGCTGTAGGTATGCACAACTTATTGTGTCATGTAGGCTACTAGGCTAAGCAGATTAGTGTCATCATTAGGAGGAGATGTTTGTGGGTATTGACCGTTTCAGCAGTAACAACATAAACAGGTGGCTGTCGCGGTCCGCGCGTAACTTCCGGTAAATGCCGCTAAGAATAAATAACAACAAAGTTCTTTAAACATAGTTTATTTATATAACAAGCAAAAAACAACACATAGATTACATAGGAAACCAAAACATTTGTTATTTTCGACGAGGCATTTGTTCAAGAGATCAGTTTAGCAATGTCAGACCGTTAAAAAACCGAAACCGGAAGTAAAGTTCGGATTCAGACGTGTATCACGTGCGTCCGATGAAACCGTCTATAAGTGGCACTGTTAATCCTAAAGTGCTAAATCATCTTTTAATTTTTGTACATTCTTTTGAACCATTTTAGCTGGTAATTACAGTATGTTACTTGCTGTTTTAGCTCAGATTACACAATATTTCTCAGTGGTCTGACAAAGCTGTGGGAGTTTTCAGTGCATATGTTTATTAAACCCCATTGGAAAATTTTAAGATGTTTTTGCGAGTTCATCCTGATGACTGTATATTTAAATATAATTGAATCTGTTAAAACAAACTTGTAGTTTCTATGCTGTTTGAATAATTTATTTTCTTATAGCGTTTATTCATTTTGTTAGCTTAGGTTGTTTTGCTTAATCGCCAGTGTTAAATGTACACTGCTGGTGTATGCGTACCCATGATTTTGCTGTGATATGTGAATTAAAAATATTTCTTAATAAAGCACCTTCAAAATTTTAAAATGTGTGATACCAAACACTGTGGCTTATTGCTTTATTTTGGGGTGAATTATCCCCTTAAAAAGACTTAATCTCATTTTAGAAGTGTCATATTATAAAATGCAACAAGGATTGTGAAAGTCTCAAAATTTGGTCTATTTGATGTGCAATGACCCAGCTGTAATAACAGGACTGACACCTGTCTTCTGTCTATATGGGTGAATCTAGAAAAAAGATACAGAATCTCAATTTAATTGTTTCATATTTCTTTCAGATGTGAAGAGTGATTTATGTTTGGATATAGAAATAACGTCCTCAACGTCAAAAGAGCGACTGACAGCACAAACTCTTTCCTGCATCACCTGTGGAAAGACATTCAGCTCACAGAGACATTTAGAGAGACATGAGAGAAAACACACAGAACAGAAACTCTTCACCAGATCTGAGATCAGCTTTACTACCTTACAAGAGAAGAAACTTCATTCAGAAGACCACAGAGAGAAGAAGAAGAAGAAGACAGTTTCACTGTGAGCAGTGTGGGAAGATTTGTGTCTCTTCCTATAATCTAAATGTTCACATGAGGACACACAGCGATGAAAAGCCTTTCAACTGCACTGAATGTGGGAATTACTTTAAAACCAAAGACACTCTTAAAATTCATCAGAGAATTCATACAGGAGAAAAACCTTATCACTGTAGTTTCTGTGGGAAGAGTTTTAGTCAACAGGCTTCATTACTACATCACAAGAGAGTTCATACAGGTGAAAAACCTTTTAAATGCTGTCAGTGTGACATGACATTTACTTGTTCAAGTAACTTAATAGTTCATCAGAGAGTTCACACTGGAGAGAAACCTTATCACTGTAGTCTCTGTGGGAAGAGTTTCTCTGATTCAACTTATTTAAGAGTTCATCAGAGACTTCACACTGGAGAGAAACCTTATCACTGTAGTGTCTGTGGGAAGAGTTTTAGTCAACGGGCTTCATTACTAAATCACAAGAGAGTTCATACAGGTGAAAAACCTTTTAAATGCTCTCAGTGTGACATGACATTTACTTGTTCAAGTAACTTAATAGTTCATCAGAGAATTCACACTGGAGAGAAATCTTACGTCTGTGCTCAATGTGGGCAGAGCTTCTCTAATTCATCTTATTTAAGAATTCATCAGAGAGTTCATACAGGAGAGAAACCTTATCACTGTAGTGTCTGTGAGAAGAGTTTTAGTCAACGGGCTTCATTACTAAATCACAAGAGAGTTCATACAGGTGAAAAACCTTTTAAATGCTCTCAGTGTGACATGACATTTACTTGTTCAAGTAATTTAATAGTTCATCAGAGAGTTCACACTGGAGAGAAACCTTACGTCTGTGCTCAATGTGGGAAGAGCTTCTCTAATTCATCTTGTTTAAGAATTCATCAGAGAGTTCATACTGGAGAGAAACCTTACGTCTGCGCTCACTGTGGGAAGAGTTTTAGTCAACAATCAAACTTACTTAAGCACAAGAGACTCCATACAGATGAAAAACCCTCAGTGTGACATGACGTTTGCTTATTCACGTCACTTCAAATCCCATCAGAGAGTTCACACTGGAAAGAAACCTTAACTGTAATGTTTGTGGGAAGAGTTCATCAAAACAGTCTACAAAGTAGAAAAGCACCAGTTGTTTGGAACGACAAAGGACAGATAGATTCCAATGCAGAAGTAATTTATTGAATCAATGCACGGAGAGAGATATCAGCGATTGAATGACAGGGTGACAGACTGCAATATAGATACGCCGTGGAAATTTAACCAGCAGTGCTGGACCAAAATGCCACATACAGATGTATGGCCTATAAAAACTGATCAGTATGAATAACAAAGAACCACCATTCGGTTGGCTGTAGGAGGTCCTAACAGGTTTCTATTGGTTGTTGTTGGTCTATCATGTATAAATTTCTGTCTCTCAGACAGTACTTGGGTTAAGATCTAGAAGACTGCTATGCTACACGGCTCTCTTCAATAAACTATTTTCCCCTGAACTTTGTTCCTGCTTACTTCTTTATGTATTAGATGCATTCTAATTGGTGAGACGCAAAAGACTGAGCAGCCAAATTAGGAAAAGCTGACAAAGGCCACTGTCAGGCCAATAGGGCGGCAGCTCTTCAGTAAACCCTGCCCTTAATACGCCTACCTTGATCTAACGTTACACAATTACATCTGCTTTACCGTAAGGAGGAAGTCACTTCAATCTGTCTGGAGACAGGAGTTGGGTCGCATCATCATACAACAAACATAATGAAAATAATCGAGGCAGCGGTTTGCATGGTGGAAGACAAGATGAAAAGATAAAGATGTTTGCTCTGTCCATGGTATTACTCTTGAAATGTATGTGTGATGCATTCAAGCGATGACGAGACAAGACAATATCAGATCAATAAGCAACAGTAAACCTTACGGAGTGATAAATAAATCATTAATCTACCTAATGTGCCATTAAACTATACACACAGTATTTAAAAAAACATAACGAGTCTTAGTTTTAGTTTTATGGAGAATAATCTTTTTTAAAATGCAAGCGTAAACATAACGTATGTAAACATAACGTTTTTAGGTTAATAAGGTTTTTAATGTTCAGTGTTGGGGGTAACGCATTGTTATAACCACTGTTAAAATGTAATAATATTACTTTTCTGAAGTAATGAGTAAAGTAAAAAGTATAAATGCACATATTAATATTTGAGTTACTTTTTCAAAAAAGTAATGCGAGTTACTTTTCAGTTTAATTAATTAGATGTTACAATTTTTTATACTGCATTAAACTGAACGTATTACACACTTTATCCGTGAACAGTTTCAGTCAGAAATGGAGATGGCAGACCAGAGGTTGACATTTTTGCGAGGGAAATATGCAATTTCTGAATGCAGAACTTCTCAGTCATAAAAACACCTGCAAAGTAAGAAAAAGTAATGCAAAAGTAACTTAAAAGTAACATAAACAGTACTTTCCATTAAAAGTAACTAAGTAACACAGTTACTTTTTTGGGGAGCAACTTATTATTGTAATGCATTGCTTTTAAAAGTAACTTTCCCCAACACTTGTAATGTTATAGTTCTATGGCGATGTAAACATATTTATAAGAGGTGTGATATCTTTATCCATGAAAATGAAAATAGTTGAGGATCACATAAAACAAAAGGTAACTGTCCAATGGCTATTTCAATAATGTGTCAATCAATAAATACATTTGTCTATAAAGAAGAACTGCCCAATAGCTGAATAGGACTGAAAATCACTTTATTTGTATCTCAAAAATCTAAATGTGTTAGAAATCATTACATAATTGGCTTATTTTATCCTCCATAGACCTTTGGTTTGTCTTTTTTACATTTCATCCAGCTATTTTGGGGTTAGGAAGAACCAATAAATATAATGACCAAATATTTTTCTTTGAACATGAAGCAGTGTAATTGTCCACGTTTGTGTACAACAGGTTAAAGTTACACAAAATTAAATATTATGGTGCAAACAACAAAAAAGCTCCTGTTGTCTCATCATCACCATCATCTTTGCTTCATCTTCTACTCTTCCATCTGTTGCTGTGTCATCTCTCATATACAAATATATAACTCCTGGATGACAAACTAAAAGCTTTATGTTGGCTTTATTTCTATAAAACAGACACAAAACAATAAAGCAGTACATCTGTGGTTCCTGTCTCATCTTAATATGAAAAATTATCCAGGTAAATGTGACCCTTGTTTGAGTTGATGGCTATTTGTTTATGCTTGGGCCAAGGGTCTGAGTCAATGGTGAATGGTAAGCCTAAGGTGTGAACACATTTGGGTGAGATGGTAATGTTGATGGGATTAAGGGTTTGTGAAACTGAAGGATTGGAAGTGGCAGGGTTACTTCCTTTTAATGTTTTGATGTTCAGTGCTTTTAAAGTTGAGTGCTTTGTTTTCAGTTTAGGGGACGGCCCGCTAAAATGTCTATAAATCCAATGAAGGCCTGTTAGTCAGACTTGGGCTCTATGTTCTGATTTAAAGATCGCTTTTTGCAATAAAGACTACAGATGTGTTCACTACGAAAACAAAACCAGACTAAAATGCAACATTTGTTAGACCTTTTATTTAGATGTTAAAATAACAATCATAAAGTTGGAAAAATGGTTAAAGAACGTCATGACTATACCAAAATAATATACATTGGTTTAAATGTATCTCAGCTTTATTAATAGTGTTTTGTTTTATAATGGTAGGCAGGATTGGTAATTGGACATAGCGGGCATTTTGTTTTTATTTAGGGTGTGGTTTTTAAAACTTTTATAAAATGTTGTGCTGCAACATTACCTAATTACAATTAAAATACAATGTTGTAAAAACTTTTGTGTTTGTATTTTTAATCTGATCATAATCTCTTTGTCCTACGATGTCATCTTTTTGACTTTAAAAGCTTGATGTTCTGTCTTTATTCTTAAGCAATTATTTTCCCACCCCTTCTTTTCATTTAGTCATTACTTTATACAATAGTTTGTGATGATTTCTGGCCATAATTAAGACGCATACTTGTTTTGTTAAATCCATTGTAAAGCAGTGAGCGTCTTCTCTCTCCAGTACAGCAGGAGGCGCTGCAGCTCTTTAGTCCGCAGATAAACTCACTAAAGAAGGAAAGAAAGAAAGAAAGAGCGCGCGTGTGATGTGTTTGTGTATCCTCAGTGTTTTTCTCTCTTGCGTGTTTCATTGAGTGTAAACAGAGTCTTGTCTTTGTGTATTTAAGTGTTGAGACGTTGAGTAGGAACTGATCTGTCCATGCTGGATATATTGATGATTTCATCACAGAAATCTCTCAGCTGAAGAAAGAGGTGGCGTTACTGGAGACAAGAGGTTACGAGAGGTTTGTACAGCTTAAACATCATTTACCTGAATCATACAACATCAAATCATTTCTAATCTTACTGTCTGTGTGTGTTGTCAGGATGTGGATTGTTGTGAATCTTCAGTGTATGTGACTGATGATGGGAGTCTGGATTCAGTGTGGATGAGCAGAGATCAGAGCCGCACACCACAGACACTGCTGGACTCTAAACTCTCTGAAGAGAAATCCAGACACACACAGGACTCCGATCTCAGTCTGACTTTACTCTGTTATACTGAGTCAAAGCTCACAGACACTCAGGACACTACAGTGTGTGACAGTAAACAGAGCTTACAGGAGGATCAAACCTCCACAGAGTCTCTGGATTCTGTCTGTAACGCTGGAGAACAGCAGCAGATCCTGCAGACCAAACTGAAGATGTGTTCAGTTAAACTCATCGACTGCATGAACCTCATGATGAAGATTAAAACTGAACCCACAGAAATCAAAACTGAACCCACAGAAATCAAAACTGAACCCACAGAAATCAAAACTGAACCCACAGAAGAGGAAGATCGCACTGAGGAAGATGATGATTTTATTACATCAGGTATGTCTCCTCAATTATTGTTGTTTGTTTTTTCAGTCTCAAACTCACTAATCAAAAGACCAAAAAATGTAAGTACTAAAGGAGTTTAGGACATCTTTATTACTTATTGAGCAACAGGCATGACGTATGCTTAAAGGGTTAGTTCACCCCAAAATGATAAATCCTGTGTCGTTCTAAGCCCCAAAGTGCTCTGATTATCTTCAGAAGACATTTTTAGATATTTTTGATAAAAGCTAGGAGCCCAGTAAACACAGAACGTTCCCTGTAGGTTGTTTAAGATGTTACCAAGTCAGTCTACTAAGCAAAATTAAGCACATCTAAACACATCTAAAAAAAGAGTGAGGTTAGACATTAGAGAGATGAAAATGTTAAAATGTTCTTTATTCCAACTTCAGTTACATTGTTTTGCAACAGATAATTTAGTGCAGTATTATTGTCTAACTGCTGTAGGTATGCACAACTTACTTTGTCATGTTGGGTACTAGGCTAAGCAGATTAATGTCATCATTAGGAGGAGATGTTTGTGGGTATAAGTGGCACTGTTAATCCTAAAGTGCTAAATCAACTTTTAATTTTTGTACATTCTTTTGAACCATTTTAGCTGGTAATTACAGTATGTTACTTGCTGTTTTAGCTCAGATTACACAATATTTCTCAGTGGTCTGACAAAGCTGTGGAAGTTTTCAGTGCATATGTTCATTAAACCCCATTGGAAAATAGTTTTTTGTGAGTTCATCCTGATGACTGTATATTTAAATATATTCTAATCTGTTAAAACAAACTTGTAGTTTCTATTAGGGCTGCACGATTTGGATAATTTTTCCCATTGAGGTTATTCATGCTAATATTGCGATGTGCGATTATAATAAATGGTATCATGAGTCAACTTGATGATGGGTTTTAAGAAAAATCCACACACAGTTTAGTGATAATGCTAAAATGTGTATTTGTAAAACTAGAAACGTTTTCGTATTTCCACGTGATGTAGCAACTGCTCAGTGTCAGTAATCCTAAATCCAAAATACTGCCATACAACAGACGTAGAGGTTTTTTTTTAGCTACCAGATCACTGTCAACCTCCTCTGCATCCATCTTCGCTCTGGTATAAGTGACGACGCACACCACACACATGCACTGCCTTTTTTGTTCGTTTTTCTTTCTTTTTTTAAACAGCAAGGAAAATCATCAAACTGTTATCAGAAAGTTTGTGTTAACAAGTCCACACATGTATTTATTTAATATAATTGCAACATTTTGCTGTCATATAATTGCACAGGCTGACATCGCGATTGCGATTAATTGTGCAGCACCAGTTTCTATGCTGTTTCAATAATTGATTTTCTTATAGCGTTTATTCATTTTGTTAGCTTAGGTTGTTTTGCTTTATCGCCAGTGTTAAAGGTACACTGCTGGTGGATATATACGTACCACCACCCACGATTTTGCTGTGATATGTGAATTTGAAATATTTCCTATAAAGCGCCTTAAAATTTTTTAAATGTGTAATACCAAACACTGTGGCTTATTGCTTTATTTTGGGGTGAATTATCCCCTTAAAAAGACTTAATCTCATTTTAGAAGTGTCATCATATTATGCAACAAGGATTGTGAACGTCTCAAATTTTGGTTTATTTGATGTGCAATGACTCAGCTGTAATAAAAGGACTGACACATGTCTTCTGTGTGAATCTAGAAAAAAGATACAGAATCTCAATTCTTCATCCTTATTTGTGTAAATAATTTTATTGTTCCTTTCAGATGTGAAGAGTGATTCATCTTTGGATATAGAAATAATGCCCTCAACATCAAAAGAGCGACTGACAGCACAAACTCTTTCCTGCATCACCTGTGGAAAGACATTCAGCTCACAGAGACTTTTAGAGAGACATGAGAGAAAACACACAGAACAGAAACTCTTCACCAGATCTGAGATCAGCTTTACTACCTTACAAGAGAAGAAACTTCATTCAGAAGACCACAGAGAGAAGAAGAAGAAGAAGAAGCAGTTTCACTGTGAGCAGTGTGGGAAGATGTGTCTCTCTCCCTCTAAACTAATTATTCACATGATGATACACAGTGATGAAAAGCCTTTCAACTGCACTGAATGCGGAAAATACTTCAGAACCAAACAAAATCTTAAAGTTCATCAGAGAGTTCACACAGGAGAAAAACCTTTCAAATGCGCTCAGTGTGACAAGACTTTTTCTCAGTCAGGTCACTTCAGATCCCATCAGAGACTTCATACGGGAGAGAAACCTTAACACTGTAGTCTCTGTGGGAAGAGTTTCAATGAACGGGCTTCATTTCTAAATCACAAGAGACATCATACAGGTGAAAAACCTTTCAAATGCTCTCAGTGTGACAAGACGTTTGCTCAGTCACGTTATTTACAAGTCCATCAGAGAGTTCATACTGGAGAGAAACCTTATCACTGTAATGTTTGTGGGAGGAGTTTTAATCGACATGACACTTTAGTAAAACACCAGACAATTCATACAGGTGAAAAACCTTTCAAATGCTCTCAGTGTGACAAGACTTTTTCTCGGTCAAATCACTTTACAGGGAAAAGCTTCTGTAATTCATCTCATTTAATAGTTCATCAGAGAGTTCACACTGGAGAGAAACCTTACGTCTGTGCTCACTGTGGGAAGAGCTTCTGTAATTCATCTCATTTAAGAGTTCATCAAAGAGTTCATACTGGAGAGAAACCTTACGTCTGCACTCAATGTGGGAAGAGCTTCTGTAATTCATCTAATTTAATAGTTCATCTGAGAGTTCATACTGGAGAGAAACCTTACGTCTGTGCTCATTGTGGGAAGAGCTTCTGTAATTCATCTAATTTAATAGTTCATCAGAGAGTTCATACTGGAGAGAAACCTTACGTCTGCGCTCACTGTGGGAAGGGCTTCTCTGATTCATCTCATTTAAGAATTCATCTGAGAGTTCATACTGGAGAGAAACCTTATCACTGTAGTATCTGTGGGAAGAGTTTTAGTCAACAGTCAAACTTACTTAAGCACAAGATACTCCATACAGATGATAAACCCTCAGTGTGAGATGACGTTTGCTTAAATGGAAATTTCATCGATAGAAACCTTCATATTTATTGAAAGTGGGTCATATTTGTATTCAATATGTAACATAAATTTAGAATTTTGTGCCTATTTGACCGAGAAACGACAGAACGTGACTTTAGGACACATTTGTATGAAAAACTACAACTCCCACAATGCACCACAGTGCACAGCTCTGCAAGCCCCTCCCATTAATTGGAACACCACTCAGATATAGAGACAGAGCGCAGTTATGCAAATATGAAAACCACGCCCACCGTGGGGGAAAATCAATCCAACAGTCTCCATTGACTTTGTATGGCGAGAAGCCGCCACCTTGTCATTTCTGGCTTATAACAAAAAAACTGAATAATGCCTATAAGCTGCTTTGTGACAATATGTACAGCTAACAAGCCAAAGAAACCAGAAATAAGTTTTTATAAGCTGTCGAGCCGTAAAACCCAGTCTTTAAGGAGAATAAAGTGGATCGCCGACAACATTTCCCCCTAGTGGACGCAGTTCTACTAATAGAAGTACTATGAAAAGTTGCCTGTATCCATTTTTGTGTCTTTAATCGCTCGTTTTTTGGGGTCGACAGCTTATAAAAACTTATTTACAGATTAAACTTAAAAACAGATTAATACATAAAAGCTGCTGTGTGACAAGGTGTACATCTAACACGCCAAAAAAAAAAAAAACGTTTTAATAAGCTATCGACTTCAAAAAACGAGCGTTTAAAGACACAGAAATGGAAACATGCAACTTTTCATAGTACTACTATTAGTAAAACTGCGTTCACTAGGGGGAAACGTAGTCGGCGATCCACTTTATTCTCCTTACAGACTGGGTTTTACGACTCGACAGCTTATAAAAACTTATTTCTGGTTTCTTTGGCTTGTTAGCTGTACATATTGTCACAAAGCAGCTTGTAGGCATTATTCAGTTTTTTGTTATAAGCCAGAAATGACAAGAAGGCGGCCTCTTGCAATACAAAGTCAATGGATACCGTTGGATTGCTTGCCCCCCCCGGTGGGCGTGGTTTTCAGGTTATGACGCGCTGCGCTCTGTCTCTATGCTATTGTGTATATACATGTCACGTTAGTAAAACAAAGAAAATAGCCCCCACTGTGTCTGACAGACACCAATCATAACTTACTTTTAAACGTGATGTTACGTTGTGTTACACACAATAACACTCTTGTCTGGGGCCTCATTTATAAAGCGTAGGATCCTTACTAAAAGTCTACGTACGCTTAAAAGCCAAAAATAGCATACGCACATTAGCAAGTAATATTCCTTTTAGAAATCACCTGAAAATGTGCGTACGTGAATCTGCCTTACATCCCGCCCTATACACGCCCATTTTAACCAGAAATAGTCAATGCAAATCACCTGCTGAATGCTGATCCTCATATTAATGAGACTGGCATCAAAGAGTATAGAAGCACAAGAGGGGAAACTCTCATTCGTTTGTGGCAACAGTCACTAGTGGCGCTTCAGTAGCGCGGCGCCATTTTGGAATGAAAATTCTCACAGCCAATTCATTCTCAATTCATTCTCAGCGAATCTCACACCCAAATCAGAAGCACAATAGTAAGTTTCTTAAATTAAAATTTTGTTCACTTGCTACACCTACACGAAATGCTGTATTGTCTTATATGTATGTGTTGTGTTGTTGTTGTTATCAGTTGTGGAATCCAATCATTAAATAGATACACATTTGCTTTATTATGTAATTCTATTTTATGCTACTTTACACATTTACTATTATTATTAGTTACCAACTCCACTAGATATGAAATATATTTTGTACATATTAATCCCCTATATCCCGCTACAAACATGATAATCTTATGCATGGTGCATTGCTCTGTCTGTTAGCAATTCAGATGTATATGTGTGTTTATGTGTATGTATATGGAGCCAAAATTTTATGTGTGGATGAGTTTATGTCGGTATGTTTGTATGTAAAATTAGCCTATATAAAAGTGGAAGACTTGTCTAAATATCTGAAAATAAGCTGTAAAAGGGGATAAATGATCACTGGTCTAATTGTATTTTATTCTGTGTAATCATCATTCATGCTTACTTCTTTATGTATTAGAAGCATTCTAATGGGTGAGACACAAAACACTGAGCAGCCAAATTAGGAAAATCTGACAAAGGCCACTGTCAGGCCAATAGGGCGGCAGCGCTTCAGTAAACCCTGCCCTTAATACGCCTGGATCTAACGTTACACAATTACATCTGCTTTACCGTCAAGAGGAAGTCACTTTAATCTGACTGGAGACAGGACTTAGGTTGCATCATCATACAACAAACATAATGAAAAGAATTGAGGTGGTGGTTTGCATGATGGAAGACAAGATGAAAAGAAAAAGATGTTTGCTCTGTCCGTGGTGTTACTCTTGAAATGTATGTGTGATGCACATGAGCGATGACGAGACAAGACAATATCAGATCAATAAGCAACAGTAAACCTAAAAGAAATGATAAATAAAGCATTAATCTACCTAATGTGCCATTTAACTCAGTATTTAAAAAAAACATAACGAGTCCTAGTGTTATGATCCTGTTCTGTGTTATCCCTGTGTTGACTCTTATTTTGAAGTCCTGTCCGTGTCTAGCATATCTGTAGTCCTTTGTAGTTCTTTTGTTCATTGGTCCTTGTGTTGATTGTTTCCCACGTGTGTCTTGTTATTTTCTTACTAATGTGTATATAATCCCAGTGTCTCGGTTGTCTGGGTCGGTCGTTGAATGTTATATGTAATGCTCTGTACCAGTTCGTGTCTGCCTGTACCAGTTCGTGTCTGCCTGTACCAGTTCGTGTCTGCCTGTACCAGTTCGTGTCTGCCTGTACCAGTTCGTGTCTGCCTGTACCAGTTCGTGTCTGCCTGTACCAGTTCGTGTCTGCCTGTACCAGTTCGTGTCTGCCTGTACCAGTTCGTGTCTGCCTGTACCAGTTCGTGTCTGCCTGTACCAGTTCGTGTCTGCCTGTACCAGTTCGTGTCTGCCTGTACCAGTTCGCCTAACCCTAACATAACGTTAGGTTTTTAATATTCAGTGTTGGGGGTAACGCATTGTTATAAAAAAGGTGAATGGTAAGCCTAAGGTGTAAACCCATTACTATGATAGTAAAATGGTCTGAGTGAGACAGCGGGTGAGATGATAATGTTGGATTAAGGGTTGGTGAAACTGAAGGATTGGGAGTGGCAGGGTTACTTTCTTTTAATATAATGTTTTGATGTTCAATGCTTTTAAAGTTGAGTGCTTTATTTTCAGTTTAGGGGACCGCCTGCTAAAATGTGTATAAATCCAATGTAGCTGTAAGTCAGACTTGGGCTTTGGCTCTATGCTCTGATTTGAAGATCTCGTTCTGCAATAAAGACTACAGATGTGTTCACTACGAAAACAAAACCAGACTAAAATGTTTAGGTGTTAAAATAACGTAATCATAATGTTGGAAAGACGTTTAAAGAATGTCATGACCATTCCAAAATACAACCAGTGTATACATTGGTTTAAATGTATCTAAGCTTTATTAATAGTGTTTTGTTTTATAATGGTAGGCAGGATTGGTAATTGGGCATTTTGTTTTTATTTAGGGTGTGGTTTTTAAAACTTTTATAAAATGTTGTGCTGCAACATTACCTAATTTCAATTAAAATACAATGTTGTAAAAACTTTTGTGTTTGTATTTTTAATCTGATCATAATCTCTTTGTCCTACGATGTCATCTTTTTGACTTTAAAAGCTTGATGTTCTGTCTTTATTCTTCAGCAATTATTTTCCCACCCCTTCTTTTCATTTAGTCATTACTTTTTACAATAGGTTGCGATTATTTCTGGCCATAATTAAGACGCATACTTATTTTACTAAATCCATTGTAAAGCAGTGAGTGTCTTCTCTCTCCAGTACAGCAGGAGGCGCTGCAGCTCTTTAGTCCGCAGATAAACTCACGAAAGAAAGAAAGAAAGAGTGCGCGTGAGATGTGTTTGTGTATCCCTTTCTTTTACTGTCTATGGTGTATCCTCAGTGTTTTTCCCTTGCGTTGCGTGTTTCATTGAGTGAAAAGAGTCTTGTCTTTGTGTATTTAAGTGTTGAGACGTTGAGTAGGAACTGATCTGTCAATGCTGGATATATTGATGATTTCATCACAGAAATCTCTCAGCTGAAGAAAGAGGTGGCGTTACTGGAGACAAAGCTGAGGTCAAGAGGAGATTTAACAATGAAACGAGAGGTTTCTACAGCTTAAACATCATTTACCTGAATCAGACAACATCAAATCATTTCTAATCTTACTGTGTGTTGTGATGTGGTGTGGATTGTTGTGAATCTTCAGTGTATGTGACTGATGATGGGAGTCTGGATTCAGTGTGGATGAGCAGAGATCAGAGCCGCACACCACAGACACTGCTGGACTCTAAACTCTCTGAAGAGAAATCCAGACACACACAGGACTCCGATCTCAGTCTGACTTTACTCTGTTATACTGAGTCAAAGCTCACAGACACTCAGGACACTACAGTGTGTGACAGTAAACAGAGCTTACAGGAGGATCAAACCTCCACAGAGTCTCTGGATTCTGTCTGTAACGCTGGAGAACAGCAGCAGATCCTGCAGACCAAACTGAAGATGTGTTCAGTTAAACTCATCGACTGCACGAACCTCATGATGAAGATTAAAACTGAACCCACAGAAATGAAAACTGAACCCACAGAAATCAAAACTGAACACACAGATGTGGAAGATCGCACTGATGAAGATGAGGATTTTATTCCATCAGGTATGTCTCCTTAATTATTGTTGTGTTTTTTCAGGCTCAAACTCACTAATCAAAAGACCAAAAATTTAAATACTCAAGTAAGTACTAAAGGAGTTTAGGATATCTTTATTACTTACTGAGCAACAGGCATGACGTATGCTTAAATGGTTAGTTTACCTAGCCTTTAAGTGATACATCTTGTGTCGTTCTAAGCCCCAAAGTGCTCTGATTATCTTCAGAAGACAATTTTATATATTTTTGATCAAAACTGGGAGCCCAGTAAACACAGAACGATCCCTGTAGGTTGTTTAAGATATAAACAAGAGTCTACCAAGCAAAATTAAGCACATCTAAAAGAAGTAGGTTAGACTTAGAGAGATGAAAATATTAAAATGTGTTTTATTCCAACTCCGCCCTGCTGAAAAAACCAGCAAGACCAGGATATGTTGTGTTTTGGTGCTGGTTTGTTAGTGAACAGCAGCTAAACCAGCACCAGCTAAACCAGCATTAGCACCAGCTAAACCAGCATATGTTTTGGTGCTGGTATGCTGGTGACCACCAGCTAAACCAGCATAATTCCCATGCTGGTTTGATGCTGGGTTTTTTTTTCAGCAGGGCAGTTACATTGTTTTGCAACAGATAATTTACTGCAGTATTATTGTCTAACTGCTGTTAAAAAACTAACCTTCAGAAAGTTATATATAAGGCCTGTAAGAATTTATAGTCAGCTTTGACAAAGATTCCACTTCAATTTAGCTGTTGAATCTTGCAAAAACAAGACATTAAAGCAACAAATACAGCAAGCACACACTCATACAAGTTAGACTGTCAGCTAATTTTCCGTATAAAGTGCAAAAGACCACAAACTATGTGCAAAACTAACTGCCCTCGCGCGGCGCAAGCCATTGAAATGAATGGGTTTCATAGCGCAGCGCACACTGCGTCCTAGCTTTAAAAAAGCCGCTTTACCATAATCACGTCGTAATGTTGTTAATGGTCTATAGCCACACTTCACATTTAAGCTTATGTATTTTAAAACATCGCTAACTTACCTTTAAAATAGCTGAAGACGGGGTGTACGAACATTAAACTTCCTTAAGACAGTGTCCTGTAGATTTGTAAACTCCACCTCGACCTCTAATCTCTGAGTTTGAGCCAGTCTGTGTTTGCATGAAGTCAGATGAAGCAGGCGGTGCTGGTTCATTCTAAATGTTCTAATATCCATATTTTACACAATCCATAAAATGCCGCGAAAAAACACGTTGCTAGTATTAAGTCACAAATATATTAAAGACGTAAGACGGGAGAGATGCGGCAATACATCCAATATTCTATTTAATTAAAGAAAACACATCAACTATATTTTCCTCATTTTATTACATTACAAGTCATGAAACATTCAATGTTTAATTTATTTTAATTATTCTTGATATATATAAAATGAATAAAAAACTTTGTGGGGGGGCACAACAACCTGTTTGGGGGGGCACTGCCCGCAAATGCCCCCCCTTGACGCCGACCCTGACCCCGCTGGAGTTTACCCAAGTCTTAAAAGTCATACCTTCGTTCCCAAGATGCGCTGTTCACAGAAACACAAAACGAAAAGCTCCGATCGCACTTCAATCCATTTTTAATCATAATTTTTTTAAGAGGATGCACATCATAGTGCACGCAAATCCTGCCAAAGACTATATTTCAGGTGTTGTGATCTGTATACAGCGAGTTTGGCAAGAAACAACCCCGTGGCTTACCTAAGCATTACCTGAAACATAAGAGGACCCAGAAGCGAACAAAATCAACACTGCTTTATTGAAAATCAACTTAAACAGTCGGGCTGTTGAGTGCCAAGGCACCAACAGCGCGTCAACAGTGTTATACATTTAAGAGGCTTTTCTACCTCACTGCTTCAACGCCGTTTAACGGTGTTACTCGCTCTTCACTCAGATCTGCTCTCTACTGCGTCTGTGCGCTGCACGCGCTCTCCAGATAACAGCAGCGATTGGAGGATGGAAAGCAAGAAATTACCACAATAAACCATATAAATTTGCCAAAAAGTGCAATGTATCTTCTTTTAGGAACTATTCGTGTTTTGATAGCGCAAATGGTTGAGGAGTTACGGTTAAATGAATAGCGCCTTCAGAGTCCTTTAGCGGATAACGTAAGCAACATACCAAACACATTAAAAACAGCCTTTAATGGTAAATTTTGTTTTCTTAATGCAGATTTATTAATAAGAGAGGCTATTAAACAATACATAGTGCATAATTACGCATAAAAACGTATGAGTGGAGTGTTTTTGGCAATCTGAATCTTCTGGTTAATTAAATTAAATGCAATTAAATGCATTCATTAATGCAGTCAGGGATTAATAATAATTTAAAGTGAGATGGCATCTCCCATCAGATGTTCATATTAACAACAAAAAGAAAATCTTGCTCTTTGTATATTTATAAATCAAACAGACACAAGATATACACAGCACACAGCTTTAAAGTTGTTGGATGTAGCTTAAAACATTGTAATAAGGCACATAGCCTACCAGCAAATGACCATACTAATTTCCATACTTCCCATATAAGTTACAATATAAGAAGATGACTCCACCCATCCACACAATGGCACTTTTAAAGGAAAAAATGGGAAAAGATAAAAAAATCATGTCTATGTCCAATCCCTCACTTATTAGTAACATAAGGTTAAAAATACACATTTTGCCAGTAATTTAACTAAGGTTTACTACAGTGTGACTCCAAAATGTTTTATCTCATATGGCAACATACTGTAATACAGCTATACCGGCTGAAGAGTGGAAAATACCTTGATATTATGAATTTTTGCTCATACCTGTAAAATATCAGATTAGGTTATGTTTAAGTTGTGTTCCACTGTGACTGTGCTGAAAAACATCACACAACAACAATTACACAGTAATAATTCAAATCAATTACAAGTTTAAAATGTAAACACAGATTCTGTATTTATTTATACTCTCATGGTGCAAAATATAGTGCAAACAGGAAAAGTAACAATGTCTTTAGATGTGTTTCAAAATTACAACAGAGTACAACGGCAAATAAAGCCTGATAAAGTAAACATTTTTTATATAGATGACGCGTTTACCCCCGCACTGTTTACAGATGATTCCACACATGTGCTGCTTAAAAGTCGAGCACACCTGAAGTTAACATACACATTTCTTCACCAAAGTTGTTTCAAACTTACCATCTATTTGCCAAATAGGCAGATATATCAAACCTAAAACTAACTTCACCTCGCTCCTCTGTGAAGCCTAATGTGCAAACGCAGATTCCATTAGACGCCGCCTAACGCAATGTTGTTTGTTCACGAGCAACTTCGCGACAGTCAGCGTCTGCCACAGATGTGAAAACAACAAAATACGGACCGTGGATATTAAGTCATAGCCCGCCATTGTTTACAAATACGACACTGAGCTCACCGGCCGCGCGCCACAGGTAACTTCCGCTTACATGAATTAAGATTATAAACAGCACGATTAGTAAAACAAAATCAAATCCCACAGAGTTTACTGGTATTTTGATACTGATGTGTGAATTATGTCTTACTGGTAAAAAGACGGAACGTCACTGCATGTGTGAACAGCACGTTTTTGTATTTACTGGTGCATTCTGGTAAATTCATGGTGATAACAAGCACCTCCTCAGCCTCACGTCCGCCTTCCGCAATGTTTGTTTTCACTCCGCACGTGAAAAGTGAATTGGGCGCGCACAAACTACCTCATCAACTAGATTTATCATTGTTATCGTGTGGCGACAGATTTTCATTGCGAGGATACATTTTGACGTTATATCGCAAACGATAAGATATCGCCCATCCCTAATGTGTGATACCAAACACTGTGGCTTTTTTGCTTTATTTAGAAGTGTCCTCATATAATGCAACAAGGATTGTGAAAGTCTCCAATTTGGGTTTATTTGATGTGCAATGACCCAGCTGTAATAACAGGACTGACACCTGTCTTCTGTCTATATATGTGAATCTAGAAAAAGATACAGAATCTCAATTCTTCATCCTTCTTTGTGTAAATAAGAGTAAAAAGACAATTTAATTGTTCTGTGTTTCTTTCAGATGTGAAGAGTGATTCATGTTTGGATATAGAAATAACGTCCTCAACATCAAAAGAGCGACTGACAGCACAAACTCTTTCCTGCATCACCTGTGGAAAGACATTCAGCTCACAGAGACATTTAGAGAGACATGAGAGAAAACACACAGAACAGAAACTCTTCACCAGATCTGAGATCAGCTTTACTACCTTACAAGAGAAGAAACTTCATTCAGAAGACCACAGAGAGAAGAAGAAGAAGCAGTTTTACTGTGAGCAGTGTGGGAGGATTTGTGTCTCTTCCTATAATCTAAATGTTCACATGAGGATACACAGTGATGAAAAGCCTTTCAACTGCACTGAATGTGGAAATTACTTCAGAACCAAACACAATCTTAAAGTTCATCAGAGAGTTCATACTGGAGAGAAACCTTATCACTGTAGTTTCTGTGGGAAGAGTTTTAGTAACCAGTCAAACTCAGTTAAGCACAAGAGACTCTCAAAATGCTCTCAATGTGACATGACGTTTACTTGTTTAACTAACTTAAACGACCATCAGAGACTTCATACTGGAGAGAAACCTTATCACTGTAGTGTCTGTGGGAAGAGTTTCAATGAACGGACTTCATTACTAAATCACAAGAGATATCATACAGGTAAAAAACCTTTCAAATGCTCTCAGTGTGACAAGACATTTGCTTATTCAAGTCACTTCAAATCCCATCAGAGAGTTCATACTGGAGAGAAACCTTACGTCTGCGCTCACTGTGAGAAGAGCTTCTCTAATTCATCTCATTTAAGAGTTCATCAGAGAGTTCACACTGGAGAGAAACCTTACCTCTGCGCTCACTGTGGGAAGAGCTTCTCTAATTCATCTCATTTCAGAGTTCATCAGAGAGTTCACACTGGAGAGAAACCTTACGTCTGCGCTCACTGTGGGAAGAGCTTCTCTAATTCATCTCATTTCAGAGTTCATCAGAGAGTTCATACTGGAGAGAAACCTTACGTCTGTGCTCAATGTGGGAAGAGCTTTTGTACTTCATCTCATTTAAGAATTCATCAGAGACTCCATACAGGTGAAAAACCTTACAAATGCTCTCAATGTGACATGACGTTTACTTGTTCATCTAACTTAAACGACCATCAGAGACTTCATACTGGAGAGAAACCTTATCACTGTAGTGTCTGTGGGAGGTGTTTCAATCATCGGACTTCATTACTAAAACACAAGAGACATCATACAGGTGAAAAACCTTTCAAATGCTCTCAGTGTGACAAGACATTTGCTTATTCAAGTCACTTCAAATCCCATCAGAGAGTTCATACTGGAGAGAAACCTTACGTCTGCGCTCACTGTGGGAAGAGCTTCTCTAATTCATATCAATTAAGAGTTCATCAGAGAGTTCACACTGGAGAGAAACCTCATCACTGTAGTATCTGTAGGAAGAGTTTTAGTCAACAGTCAAACTTACTTAAGCACAAGAGACTCCATACAGATGATAAAACCTCAGTGTGAGATGACGTTTGCTTAAATGGAAATTTCATCGATAGAAACATTCATCTTTATTGAAAGTGGGTCATATTTGTAGTCGATATGTAACATATTTAGAATTTTGTGCCTATTTGACTGAGAAAAGACAGAATTTAGGACACATTTGTATGAAAAACTACAACTCCCACAATGCACCACAGTGCACAGCTCTGCAAGCCACTCCCATTAAACGGAACACCACTCAGATATGCTAGTGTGTGTATATAAATGCCACAAGTAAAACAAAGAAAATAGCCCCCACTGTGTCTGACAGACACCAATCATAACTTACTTTTAAACGTGATGTTACTTTGTGTTACACACAATAACACTCTTGTCTGGGGCCTCATTTATAAAACTGTGCGTAGGATCCTTACTAAAAGTCTACGTACGCTTAAAAGCCAAAAATAGCATACGCACATTAGCAAGTAATATTCCTTTTATAAATCACCTGAAAATGTGCGTACGTGAATCTGCCTTACATCCCGCCCTATACACGCCCATTTTAACCATAAATAGTCAATGCAAATCACCTGCTGAATGCTGATCCTCATATTAATGAGACTGGCATCAAAGAGTATAGAAGCACCAGAGGGGAAACTCTCATTCGTTTTTGGCAACAGTCACTAGTGGCACTTCAGTAGCGCGGCGCCATTTTGGAATGAAAATTCTCACAGCCAATTCATTCTCAATTCATTCTCAGCGAATCTCACACCCAAATCAGAAGCACAATAGTAAGTTTCTTAAATTAAAATTTTGTTCACTTGCTACACCTACACGAAATGCTGTATTGTCTTATATGTATGTGTTGTGTTGTTGTTGTTATCAGTTGTGGAATCCAATCATTAAATAGATACACATTTGCTTTATTATGTAATTCTATTTTATGCTACTTTACACATTTACTATTATTATTAGTTACCAACTCCACTAGATATGAAATATATTTTGTACATATTAATCCCCTATATCCCGCTACAAACATGATAATCTTATGCATGATGCATTGCTCTGTCTGTTAGCAATTCAGATGAATATGTGTGTTTATGTGCATGTATATGGAGCCAAAATTGTATGTGTGGATGAGTTTATGTTGGTATGTTTGTATGTAAAATTAGCCTATATAAAAGTGGAAGACTTGTCTAAATATCTGAAAATAAGCTGTAAAAGGGGATAAATGATCACTGGTCTAATTGTATTTTATTCTGTGTAATCATCATTCATGCTTACTTCTTTATGTATTAGAAGCATTCTAATGGGTGAGACACAAAACACTGAGCAGCCAAATTAGGAAAATCTGACAAAGGCCACTGTCAGGCCAATAGGGCGGCAGCGCTTCAGTAAACCCTGCCCTTGAAGGGATAGTTCGGCCGAGAACGGTGTTGGACCCACGATTTGCTCACCCCCGGGCTGTCCGAGTTGCATATGTCCATCGTTTTTCAGACAAACACATTTTCGGATATTTTAGAAAATATTTTAGATCTTTCTGTTCACTAAATGTAATGTTACGGGGTCCAGCAATAGTCCACGACCTTCAAGTCCAAAAAAGTGCGTTCATCCTTCACAAATTAAATCCAAACGGCTCCAGGATGATAAACAAAGGTCTTCTGTCGGTAATCCGTGCGGTGTTGTTGTAGAAATATCCATATTTAAAATGTTATTAACGTTATAAACTACCTTCCGGTAGCGCCGCCATCTTAGACTCAGGAGAGAGTATTAGCGTAGTGTACGCACTTTTCTTAGTGACGTATGACAAATTCGGAGGGCGGGGGCACAGAGCAGCAGCAGAGAAACTCTGTACGCTGCGTAAGCTCTCATCCTGAATACGCATCACTCCAAAATGGCGGCGCTACCGGAAGGTAGTTTATAACGTTAATAACGTTTTAAATATGGATATTTCTACAACAACACCGCACGGATTACCCACAGAAGACCTTTGTTTATCATCCTGGAGCCGTTTGGATTTAATTTGTGAAGGATGGACGCACTTTTTTGGACTTGAGGGTCGTGGACTGTTGCTGGACCCCGTAACATTGCATTTGATCAACAGAAGGATCTCGAATATTTTCTAGAGTGTCCGAAAATGTGTTTGTCTGAGGGGCGATGGACATGTGCAGCTCGGACGGCTTGGGGGTGAGTAAATCATGGGTTTAATATCGTTTTTGGCCGAACTATCCCTTTAATACGCCTGGATCTAACGTTACACAATTACATCTGCTTTACCGTCAAGAGGAAGTCACTTTAATCTGACTGGAGGCAGGACTTAGGTCGCATCATCATACAACAAACATAATGAAAAGAATTGAGGTGGTGGTTTGCATGATGGAAGACAAGATGAAAAGAAAAAGATGTTTGCTCTGTCCGTGGTGTTACTCTTGAAATGTATGTGTGATGCACATGAGCGATGACGAGACAAGACAATATCAGATCAATAAGCAACAGTAAACCTAAAAGAAATGATAAAAGCTAATGTGCCATTTAACTCAGTATTTTAAAAAAACATAACGAGTCCTAGTATTATGATCCTGTTTTGTGTTATCCCTGTGTTGGCTCTTATTTTGAAGTTCTGTCCGTGTCTACCATATCTGTAGTTCTTTTGTTCATTGGTCCTTGTATTGATTGTTTCCCAGGTGTGTCTTGTTATCTTGTTACCCATGTGTATATAATCCCAGTGTCTCAGTTGAATGTTATATGTAATGCTCTGTACCAGTTCGTGTCTGCCTGTACCTTTTTAGATTATGTTTGTAACTGTCTGTTTGGAATTACTTTAATAAATAATACTGCACTTGGATCCTCTGCGTGCTTCAAGCTACAACATTAAACCTAGTTTTAGTTTTATGGAGAATAATCTATTTTAAAATGCAAGCGTGTCTGTAAACATAACGTTAGGTTTTTATTATTCAGTGTTGGGGGTAACGCATTATAACCGCTGTTATAACGTAATAATATTACTTTTATGAAGTAATGATTAAAGTAACCCATTACTTTATAAATGCACACATTAATATGTGAGTTACTTTTTTAAAAAGTAATGTGAGTTACTTTTCAGTTTAATTAATTAGATGTTAAAAAAAACATTTACTGCATTAAATTGAACGTATTACACACTTTATGCGTGAACAGTTTAAGTCAGAAATTGAGATGGCAGAACAGAGCTTGACATTTTTGCGATGGAAATATGCAATTTCTGAATGCAGAACTTCTCAATCATAAAAAACTTGCAATGTAAGAAAAAATAATGCAAAAGTAACTTAAACGTAAAATAAACAGTACTTTCCAGTAAAAGTAACTAAGTAACACAATTAGTTACTTTTTTGGGGAGTAACTTCATATTGTAATGCATTACTTTTAAAAGTAACTTTCCCCAACACTGGTAATGTTATAGTTCTATGGCAATGTAAACATACTTGCATTATTTATAAGAGGTGTGATATCTTTATCTATGAAAATGAAACTAGTAGAGCATTACATAAAAATTTCAATAATGTGTCCATCAATAAATACATTTGTCTATAAAAAATAACTGCCCGATAGCTTTGGTTTGTCTTTTTTTTTTAGATTTCTTCCAGCTATTTTGGGGTTAGGAAGAACCAATAGATATAATAACCAAATATTTTTCTTTGAACATGAAGCAGTGTAATTTTCCACGTTTGTGTACAACAGGTTCCAGTTACACAGAATTAAATATTATGATGCAAACAACAAAAAAGCTCCTGTCGTCTCATCATCATCATCTTTGCTTCATCTTCTACTCTTCCATCTGTTGCTGTGTCATCTCTCACATACAAATATATAAACTCCTGGATGACAAACTTAAAGCTTTGTGTTGGCCTTATTTCTATATAACAGACAAAAACCAGTAAAGCAGTACATCAGTGACGTTTTGTATAGCAGGTTTGTAAATAATAATCTGGGTTCCTGCAAGTTTCTGTCTCATCTTAATATGAAAGAAATTATCCAGGTAACTGTGACCCTAATTGTTTGAGTTGATGGCTATTTGTTTATGCTTGGGCCATGGGTCTGAGTCGATGGTGAATGGTATTTCTATGATAATAAAATGGTCTGGGTGAGACAGTGAGTGAGATGGTAATGTTGATGGGATTAAGGGTTGGTGAAACTGAAGGATTGGGAGTGGCAGGGTTACTTCCTTTTAATGTTTTGATGTTTAATACTTTTAAAGTTGAGTGCTTTATTTTCAGTTTAGGGGACCGCCTGCTAAAATGGGTATAAATCCAATGTAGCTGTAAGTCAGACTTGGGCTTTGGCTCTATGCTCTGATTTGAAGATCGCATTCTGCAATAAAGACTACATATGTGTTCACTACTAAAACAAAACCAGACTAAAATGCAACATTTGTGAGACCTTTTGTTTAGGTGTTAAAATAACATAATCATAATGTTGGAAAGACGTTTAAAGAACGTCATGACCATACCAAAATACAACCAGTGTATACATTGGTTTAAATGTATCTCAGCTTTATTAATAGTGTTTTGTTTTATAATGGTAGGCAGGATTGGTAATTGGGCATAGCGGGCATTTTGTTTTTATTTAGGGTGTGGTTTTTAAAACGTTTATAAAATGTTGTGCTGCAACATTACCTAATTACAATTAAAATATAACATTGTAAAAACGTTTGTGTTTGTATTTTTAATCTGATTATAATCTCTTTGTCCTACGATGTTTATGACTTTAAAAGCTTGATGAAGTCTTTATTCTTCAGCTATTTTTTACCCTTCTTTTTTTAGTCATTCCTTTATACAATAGTTTGTGATGATTTATGGCCATAATTGAGACGCATACTTGTTTTACCAAATCCATTGTAAAGCAGTGAGCGTCTTCTCTCTCCAGTACAGCAGGAGGCGCTGCAGCTCTTTAGTCCGCACACATCAACTCACTAAAGAAAGAAAGAAAGAAAGGGCGCGCGTGTGATGTGTTTGTGTATCCTCAGTGTTTTTCTCTCTTGCGTGTTTCATTGAGTGTAAACAGAGTCTTGTCTTTGTGTATTTAAGTTTTGAGACGTTGAGTAGGAACTGATCTGTCCATCCATGCTGATATATTGATGATTTCATCACAGAAATCTCTCAGCTGAAGAAAGAGGTGGCGTTACTGGAGACAATGCTGAGGTCAAGAGGAGATTTAGCAATGAATCGAGAGGTTTGTATAGCTTAAACATCATTTACCTGAATCATACAACATCAAACCATTTCTAATCTTACTGTGTGTGTTGTGTTGTCAGGATGTGGATTGTTGTGAATCTTCAGTGTATGTGACTGATGATGGGAGTCTGGATTCAGTGTGGATGAGCAGAGATCAGAGCCGCACACCACAGACACTGCTGGACTCTAAACTCTCTGAAGAGAAATCCAGACACACACAGGACTCCGATCTCAGTCTGACTTTACTCTGTTATACTGAGTCAAAGCTCACAGACACTCAGGACACTACAGTGTGTGACAGTAAACAGAGCTTACAGGAGGATCAAACCTCCACAGAGTCTCTGGATTCTGTCTGTAACGCTGGAGAACAGCAGCAGATCCTGCAGACCAAACTGAAGATGTGTTCAGTTAAACTCATTGACTTCAAGAACCTCATGATGAAGATTAAAACTGAACCCACAGAAATTAAAACTGAACCCACAGAAATAAAAACTGAACCCACAGAAACCAAAACTGAACCCACAGAAGAGGAAGATCGAACTGAGGAAGATGATGATTTTATTCCATCAGGTATGTCTCCTTAATTATTGTTGTGTTTTTTCAGTCTCAAACTCACTAATCAAAAGACCAAAAAATGTAAGTACTAAAGGAGTTTAGGATATCTTTATTACTTATTGAGCAACAGGCATGACGTAGGCTTAAAGGGTTAGTTCAACCCATAATGATAAATCTTGTGTCGTTCTAAACCCCAAAGTGCTCTGATTATCTTCAGAAGACATTTTTAGATATTTTTGATAAAAGCTAGGAGCCCAGTAAACACAGAACGTTCCCTGTAGGTTGTTTAAGATATATGCGTACCACCCATGATTTTGCTGTTATATGTGAATTTGAAATATTTCTTAATAAAGCACCTTAAAACTTTTAACATGTGTGATACCAAAAACACTGTGGCTTATTGCTTTATTTTGGGGTGAATTATATCTTAAAAAGACTTTCATTTTAGAAGTGTCCTTATATAATGCAACAAGGATTGTGAAAGTCTCAAATTTTGGTTTATGTGATGTGCAATGACCTAGGGCTGTCGCGGTGAAGGAATTTTCCTTGCGGTGATTTTGTGTGGCTCACCAGAACAGTATGCTGTTTTACCGCCTTCATTTACTAAAATAAAATTATTTTTTAAATCCAGAACAATGAAGTGAACTAATGTAGAAGAAGGGTAGGCTACATGTATTTCCCCTGATGAAAAAAAAGAATAACACAAGCTTTACTACAGCTAAATATATTTTTGAGAAAACAAAAATAAATTGAAGAACATCATTTAGGCTTGTTAAGCGCAAATTATCAGAGCATCGGTCAATACAGAACACAGCAGTGTCTTAAAGAAATTAAAATTAGCCAGTATTTGTGCACCTGTAAATGTACAAAACGAATGCAATACAGAAGGCAATGCATAATAATTTAGGGCATTTTTAATAATTAGTAGATAAATTAACATGTATATATAAAGTATGAAAACGAATGTATCATTATTTTGGCTAAGTTAAGCTGGAGAGGTCATTTTTAGTCACACAGATTTGTCATCATTTCAGAACAAGCTTAAATGCTATCTATAATAACTTACATTATATGTGTCTTCCTTTGTCGAAAATATGTAGAAATATATGCGAGTAAAAAAGTAAAAAGCGGAAACGTTTAGTTTACGCGGAGCAAAGGAAAGGCTGTTAAAGAGTAACTAAAGCCTAAACCAACTTTTTTAAGTTAATGATCTGTAAAAAATAATGCTTTATTAGTGCTGTTCATTGATTTTAATAAGTTTTTTGACATTTGGATATAAAGTGTTTCAATACTGCAATATATGGTGTAAAAACGTCTGAGTGCTGCCCTCTTCAGGTTGAACAGTGGCTACTGCAGGTGATTTTTTTCTATTGGATGTTGGGTCCAAAAAATGACTCATTACGTAAGCAGGTTCAAGCTCACCACGCCCTTGTTACAATCTCACCACACACTTGGAACGAGCTTAGTTCGTCCCCTCTATCTTTGTTGGGATCTGCCCACTTTTCTTGCATTTTTCAAATATTGCCAGTGGGTGGAGTCAGGCTTTGACCAGGGATTTAGTTACGCTTTAATAAAGCAGACTCTCCGTGTATAGAGGATGTGATGAAACAGTCGAGTCGGCAGATGATCATCAATGTTTAAAATGTTTCACGCAGATACTGTTGAAAAAACTTGCTTATCTAAATGTCTAGGTGAAAGTCAAGTGTGCAGTAAATTCACAAAAGCAACCGCAGCGTTATGTTGCTGCATCCACGGAGCGGACGCACAAAGAAAAAAGACCTTTATAGGTTTTTTATGAGGTTTTGATGCTGGTAAGCAACCAGTTATATTTTGCCGTTATTTGGGTTGATCAGTTATATTAAAGTACTTTTAATAATAATAATTCGTTACATTTATATAGCGCTTTTCTCAGTGCTCAAAGCGCTTTTCATATGAATGGGGGAATCTCCTCAACCACCACCAATGTGCAGCATCCACCTGGATGATGCGACGGCAGCCATATTGCGCCAGAACGCATACCACACACCAGCTTATTAGTGGTGAGGAGACGGAGTGATATAGCCAATTAGTATGAGGGATGATTAGTAGGCCAATGGGCAAGTTTGGCCAGGATGCCGGGGCACACCCCTACTCTTTTTCGAAGGACATCCTGGGATTTTTAATGACCACAGAGAGTCAGGACCTCGGTTTAACGTCTCATCCGAAGGACGGTGCTTTTTTTGACAGTATACTGTCCCCGTCACTACACTGGGGTGTTAGGACCCACATAGACCACAGGGTGAGCACCCCCTGCTGGTCTCACTAACACCTCTACCAGCAGCAACCTGGTTTTCCCAGGTGGTCTCCCATCCAAGTACTGACCAGGCTCAGCCCTGCTTAGCTTCTGTGGGCAAGCTGTCTTGGGCTACAGGGTGATATGGCTGCCGGCAGTTGCGACCAACTTTTGCCGAATCCCGTAGGAAGGACAGCAAAAACATCAACAGATGCCTTGCTCGCGTTTCTCTGTTCCTCTTTTTAAATCAATGCTCTGTCGATATCTTTTAGAACAGACTCAATGTCAGAATCCACACATCTGAATTCTACAGCAGCAGCCACTTCGTTGTAAACAGATTCAACACACGCGCTCTTTGATGACGTGGTTACTGTTGATCATCTGTCCATCATCGTATAAAGCCCGCCCTGACAATTTGATTGGTTCGACCAGCTTTGGGTCTAGCATAGTAGCTCCTCAACGAAAAAACCCCAGACCGATCTTCCCGTTCTCAAAATAATGTGGGCGGGGCTAAGATCGGCTGGCACCCAGGCTAGAAAGGCGCGGTTGTTGCGGTTGCTTTTTTCCATGCGGTTGGTTGGGCTTGTCAGTAGCGTGGTAATGCGGTTACCGCGACAGTCCTACAATGACCCAGCTGTAATAAAAGGACGGACAGCCGTCTTCTGTCTATATGTGTGAATCTAGAAAAAGATACAGAATCTCAATTCTTCATCCTTCTTTGTGTAAATAAGAGTAAAATGACAATGTAATTGTTTCATATTTCTTTCAGATGTGAAGAGTGATTCATGTTTGGATATAGAAATAACGTCCTCAACATCAAAAGAGCGATTGACAGCACAAACTCTTTCCTGCATCACCTGTGGAAAGACATTCAGCTCACAGAGACTTTTAGAGAGACATGAGAGAAAACACACAGAACAGAAACTCTTGACCAGATCTGAGATCAGCTTTACTACCTTACAAGAGAAGAAACTTCATTCAGAAGACCACAGAGAGAAGAAGAAGAAGCAGAAGAAGAAGAAGAAGAAGCAGCAGAAGAAGAAGAAGAAGCAGTTTCACTGTGAGCAGTGTGGGAGGAGTTGTGTCTCTTCCTATAATCTAAATGTTCACATGAGGATACACAGCGGTGAAAGACCTTTCTACTGCACTGAATGTGGAAATTACTTCAAAACCAAAGACAATCTTAAAGTTCATCAGAGACTTCACACAGGAGAAAAACCTTATCACTGTAGTTTCTGTGGGAAGAGTTTTAGTAACCAGTCAAACTTAGTTAAGCACAAGAGACTCCATACAGGTGAAAAACCTTACAAATGCTCTCAATGTGACATGACGTTTACTTTTTCAACTAACTTAAATGACCATCAGAGAGTTCATACTGGGGAGAAACCTTATCTCTGTAGTGTCTGTGGGAGGAGTTTCAATCAACAAACTTCATTACTAAATCACAAGAGACATCATACAGGTGAAAAACCTTTCAAATGCTCTCAGTGTGACAAGACTTTTGTTTATTCAAGTCACTTCATATCCCATCAGAGAGTTCATACTGGAGAGAAACCTTTCGTCTGCGCTCACTGTGGGAAAAGCTTCTCTAATTCATCTCATTTAAGAGTTCATCAAAGAGTTCATACTGGAGAGAAACCTTACGTCTGCGCTCACTGTGGGAAGAGCTTCTCTAATTCATCTCATTTAAGAGGTCATCAGAGAGTTCATACTGGAGAGAAACCTTACGTCTGCGCTCACTGTGGGAAGAGCTTCTCTAGTTCATCTCATTTAAGAGTTCATCAGAGAGTTCATACTGGAGAGAAACCTTATCACTGTAGTGTCTGTGGGAAGAGTTTTAGTCAAAAGTCAAACTTACTTAAGCACAAGAGACTCCATACAGATGATAAACCCTCAGTGTGAGATGACGTTTGCTTAAATGGAAATTTCATCGATGGAAACATTCATCTTTGTTGAAAGCGGGTCATATTTGTAGTCGATATGTAAAATAAATTTAGAATTTTGTTCCTATTTGACCGAGAAAAGACAGAATGTGACTTTAGGGCAAATTTGTATGAAAAACTACAACTCCCACAATGCATCACAGTGCACAGCTCTGCAAGCCACTCCCATTAATTGGAACACCACTCAGATATGCTAGTGTGTATATAAATGCCACGTTAGTAAAACAAAGAAAATAGCCGCCGCTGTGTCTGACAGACATCAATCATAACTTACTTTTAAACGTGATGTTACATTGTGTTACACACAATAACACTCTTGTCTGGGGCCTCATTTATAAGGATCCTTACTAAAAGTCTACGTACTAAACGCCAAAAATAGCGTACGCACACAAGCAAGCAATATTCCTTTTATAAATCACGAATCACCTTAAAATGTGCGTACGTGAATCTGCCTCACATCCCGCCCTATACACGCCCATTTTAACCATAAATAGTCAATGCAAATCACCTCCTGAATGCTGATCCTCATATTAATGAGACTGGCATCCAATTGTTAGTTCGTAAGCTAAATGCACCCAGCCAATAAACACAAGCCATTGTCGTTATCCTCCAGCATTGAATGGATGCAGCATTACACACGAGTCACCGCAGCATTTATATATTTTTACAGCAATTATATACTGTAACACCTTGCCAAAATAACAGCATTAATTAGAGGTATCACTAAAATTAAATAGATATGTGTTTTCTGCTCCTTTTGTGCACGCCTCTGATATGCAGACTGTTCTCCAGCAGCACAAGCATTCTCCTCTGCTATACAAAAAGCAGACATATAAAAATGAATCATTTAAATTTAAAAACATAAATAGTCATTTCCTTTTTGCATTAACTTTTACACGTGAGAGTAATTATTAATTTTAATATAGGCGAACGCATGTTTCTTCATGCAGGTTTTCACATCATACTTAGGACTATTATAAGGCATAACACATTTTTTTTGTTTGGTTCCGGTTTCCGACCGACCCTGCCAATTTAGGTGAGACCCAAATTTATTTTATGAGCTTGGGGAAGAAATAATATACATTAAATTAATAAACAAATAAAAACTTTGAGCTAACAAACAAGGCAGCTATACGGTCGTTAACACAATCGTTCACACATCGTTGTCGTCACTTACAAAGGCACTGGTAACTTTTGGTGTGCATTCGATTCTGTTTCGTGCACAGTCAGCAACGTAATCTTTTGCCCCCGCCGAAAGTTGTAACTTACAGACAAAAATAGACAAGCTGAACAAAGATATGCAAGTGGGCTTTTCTCTTCCAGAGAGCACAAACCAAGGCTCGTTTTTGCTGACAGTAAGTGAATTATTTGAATTTACGGTATTTACCAGGGGTTGACATTAAAGCAACACTTTGTAGTTTCCGTGTAAAAAGGACTTACAGCTCCCCCATGTGGTTGAAAAGCGCAACAGTGCCTGGTATTAGACACTCTTCTGCAGGCAGGGGGGGCTGTGTTTCCTACCCTCCACCGCCACTTTCAGAGTGTGCTTGTAGCAGCTAGGAGGCTGCTCAGGTTGCAGCAACAGTACAATTTGTCCAGTTAAGAGTTGTTCTAGCACTGAAATAATTTTAGAGACATTATTTAAAGGTAAAAAACTACATAGTGTTGCTTTAACACCCGCCAAATGCGGGTAGATTTCGGCCGTGGCGGGTAAGACAGCAAATCCCACTAGCCACTTTGGCAGGTTGAATATAATTTTTTAATTGTAATTTTCTTAAAAGTTATGCGAAATGATAAACAATACGCAATGCGACACTGGGAAACTACAACTCCCATGAGCACTCTGCACCCAGCGCAACACACAGAGACCGTTTGTTGAGAGACGCGCACGCGATCAGCGGGGCGTTGCGGACCAAAGCGTCACTTTCCAGAGAGCGGGCGAGAGCTGATGAATTTGCGAATGCACAAGAGGACGCAGTCTGAGCGCATACACACTTCGGAAAAGATCAAACAATTGCATGGAAGTGATTGAAGAGATATAAATTGCGTGCACACGGTGTGAACACATTTCTATGATAATAAAATGGTCTGAGTGAGACAGTGGGTGAGATGGTAATGTTGATGGGATTAAGGGTTGGTGAGACTGAAGGATTGGGAGTGGCAGGGTTACATCCTTTTGTTTTTTTGATGTTCGATAATTTTAAAGTTGAGTGCTTTGTTTTTAGTTTGTCACATTTAGAATAGATTTTAAAGTATTGTTACTCGTTTATAAATCACTTCATGGCTTAGGACTCAAATACATGACAGATATGCTAACTGAATATAAACCTAACAGATTACTCAGATCATTAGGATCAAGTCAGTTAGAGATACCAAGGGTTCACTCAAAACAAGGTGCGTCAGCATTTATTTATTAATATGCCACCTCTAGCTGGAATCAGCTTCCAGAAGAGATCAGATGTGCTTCAACAGTAAACACTTTTAAATCTAGATTAAAAACACATCTGTTTAACTCTGCATTTACTGAATGAGCACTGTGCTGCTTCACACTGACTGCACGTTTAACTCAAGTCACTTTTACTCCTGTTTTATTCTTTTTAACATTTTAAACTGTTTTATTAAAATCACATTTATTTTCTTTAATTGTTATTTTAAATACTCATCTATCATTTTCGTGATCTTATCGTGTTTTTACATTTTCTTTTTTATATATTGTTTTCTCATTTCTGTGTAAAGCACTTTGAATGACCTCTGTGTATGAAATGTGCTATACAAATAAACTTGCCTTGCCTTGCCTTGCCTAGTTTAGGGGACTGCCTGCTAAAATGTGTATGAATGCAATGTAGGGCTGTAAGTCAGACTTGGGCTTGGGCTCTATGCTCTGATTTGAAGATCGCTTTCTGCAATAAAGACTAAAGCTCGAGGAAATCAAAGTCTTCTGGTCTTCACTAAAAGGTTTCCAACAAAAGAGAATGCAAAAACTGTTAAAATAAAATGTCCTCGCATCCCAAATATTGTCCACTACCAGAAATCATCACAAGCTATTGTATAAAGTAAAAACAAAATAAAAATAAGAGGAGGGGAAAATGTGCTAAAGAAAAAAAAAATAAAGAGAAAAAATCAATCTTTTAAAGACATAAAGATCAACAGAAAAACAGGAAAAAGACGATTATGATCAGATTAAGAATACAAGCACTAAACATTTTTACAACTTTACACAACGTTGTATTTGTAATTAGATAATGTTGCAGCACAACATAAAAACCACACCCTGAATTTAAAAACGTTGTCATTTTCTTTATGCAGTCAAAAAACTTAAATATCACATCTGTTCACTACGAAAACAAACCACACTAAAGTGCAACATTTGTGAGACCTTTTGTTTAATAACGTAATCATAATGTTGGAAAGACGTTCTTTTTGACTTTTAAATCTTGATGTTCTGTCTTTATTCTTCAGCAATTATTTTCCCACCCCTTCTTTTTATTTAGTCATTACTTTATACAATAGTTTGTGATGATTTCTGGCCATAATTGAGACGCCTAGTTGTTTTACTAAATCCATTGTAAAGCATGAGCGTCTTCTGTCTCCAGTACAGCAGGAGGCGCTGCAGCTCTTTAGTCCGCAAATAAACTCACGAAAGAAAGAAAGAAATAAAGAAAGAAAGAAAGAAAGCAAGCAAGCGGCGCGTGAGATGTGTTTGTGTATCCTCACAGTTTTTCTCTCTTGCGTGTTTCATTGAGTGTAGACAGAGTCTTGTCTTTGTGTATTAAGTGTTGAGACGTTGAGTAGGAACTGATCTGTCAATGCTGGATATATTGATGATTTCATCACAGAAATCTCTCAGCTGAAGAAAGAGGTGACGTTACTGGAGACAAAGCTGACGTTAAGAGGAGATTTAGCAATGAAACGAGAGGTTTGTACAGTTTAAACATCATTTACCTGTATCATACAACATTAAATAATTTCTAATCTTACTGTCTGTGTGTGTTGTGTTGTCAGGATGTGGATTGTTGTGAATCTTCAGTGTATGTGACTGATGATGGGAGTCTGGATTCAGTGTGGATGAGCAGAGATCAGAGCCGCACACCACAGACACTGCTGGACTCTAAACTCTCTGAAGAGAAATCCAGACACACACAGGACTCCGATCTCAGTCTAACTTTACTCTGTTATACTGAGTCAAAGCCCACAGACACTCAGGACACTACAGTGTGTGACAGTAAACAGAGCTTACAGGAGGATCAAACCTCCACAGAGTCTCTGGATTCTGTCTGTAACGCTGGAGAACATCAACAGATCCTGCAGACCAAACTGAAGATGTGTTCAGTTAAACTCATCGACTGCACGAACCTCATGATGAAGATTAAAACTGAACCCACAGAAATCAAAACTGAACCCACAGAAATCAAAACTGAACCCACAGAAGATCGCACTGAGGAAAATGATGATTTTATTCCATCAGGTATGTCTCCTTAATTATTGTTGTTGTGTTTTTAACATTTTTAACTGTCATGGTTTGGGTTTTCAGTCACAAACTCATTAATCAAAAGACCAAAACATTTATTTACTAAAATGTTAAAGGATTATTGCGCAACAAGCATGTAGGCTTAAATGTTTAGTTCACCCCAAAATGATAATTCTATCATAAATCACTTACTCACGTGTCGTCCTAAACCCACAAGTGCTTTGATTCTCTTCAGAACACATTTTTGGATATTTTTGATTGAGTTCAGGGGGCTTCTGCCTGTCCCATTGACTTTAGTTGGTTTTACAATCCTTTCCCCAGAGAGGTAATGGAGGACATCTCAAAAAAGGTCCATCAGTCATTCAGTAATATAATAATATTCTAAAGTGAAGAGAATACTTTTGTACCCACAGCAGAGAAACCAAAACAAACACTTTTATTTAATAATTTGTTCTCCTCCTCCCACGTCATCTGCTGACATAGTTAGCAATGTTTTTGTTTTTATCAGCATTTTTATTTAAGCCATTATGCAAACATTTAAGCCATTATGCAAACAATACTTAAACTTATCAGTACTTATCAGTGTATTCTGTACGCTGGCAACTCCATCAGCAGGTGCCTTCAGCAGCATGTCTGGTCATCATGAACATGCTCTGAATAACCAAGGTGGGGAACAAATTGTGGAATGAAATGAATTGTTTTGTTTTCTTTGCGCACAAAAGTGTTCTCATTTATTCATAATTTTTTTTGTTGAATGAATGATGGACCTATTGACGTTGTCCTTGATTATTTTCTGAGGAAAAGAATTGTGAAACTAACAATGGGACAGATAGAAGCCTACTGGTTTTAATGAAAAATATCTAAAAATGTGTTCTGAAGAGAATTGGAGCCATGGGGTTTAGAACCACTCACAAATAATCATGCATTACTTTATATGTTTTGTCTTTATCAATCACTTATCGAACGGTCATTATCGTTTTATTGGGTAAATTTATAGAAAATTAGAATTAGAAAATTAACATTATCGAATTATCGCCAGCACCACAATATATAAACTGGGGATGTGCATTTATGTCTCTCTTTTTTATTTCTAGACTAAAATAAATGTAAGAGCTGTCCAAACTGAAAACAACTTGCACTGACATATTTTAAAATACATCAGTGCCCTTTGTTTTGCCTAACATGCGCACAAGTAATGTTTTTAGTACAGCATGATTGTTAAAACTAGTTATATTTCCTAATTAAACGAAGTCCTAGTCCTGGTTTAAGGTAATCCTTGTCCTGGAAACCCCCCTTTGATTTTTAAATATGAGATTATATGAGGGAATTTGTGAAGGCGCCTGTACATTTTGCATCTGACTGACTGTATTTTCGTCCTACTGAAGTAAATCCCCAAATCACTGCATCCTTTTTAATCATAGTGCCTCGTGATGCGAGGTGTGTTCAGCTTCAAAGCATTCTGCGTATCGTCGGGTTGCCGAGGAGCGGACTTTATCTGTTTGTTTTTGAATCGTGTATGGTAACGTTGCTGATGTCATACGCCGGTCTGTTAAGCTCAACACAACGTCAAACACGCACCCAGTCTCTACTTCCCCAGGCGCTTGTAATGCTAACCACCAGACATCCAAATGCCATAACCACAAAAAAAAACCCCACATGATCATCGTTTTCGTGATTAAACATCAATGCCATGTTCGAGTACTCAAGCAATCAAGTACTCGTGCTCATCCCTAATATAAACTACAACCCCAAAACAGAAAAAGTTGGGACAAAGTAGAAATTGTGAGTAAAAAAGGAATGGAATAATTTACAAATCTCATAAACTTATATTTTATTCACAGTAGAATATAGATAACATATCAAATGTTGAAAGTAAGATATTTTGAAATGGCATGCCAAATATTGGCTCATTTTGGATTTCATGAGAGCTACACATTCCAAAAAAAGTTGGGACAGGTAGCAATAAGAGGCCAGAAAAGTTAAATGTGCATATAAGGAACAGCTGGAGGAGGACCAATGTTTAGGAATAGGAATGTTGTCCTATTCTTGTCTATTACAGGCTTCTAGTTGCTCAACTGTCTTAAGTCTTCTTTGTCGCATCTTCCGCTTTATGATGCACCAAATCTTTTCTTTGGGTGAAAGATCTGGACTGCAGGCTGGCCATTTCAGTTCTCAGATCCTTCTTCTACGCAGTCTTGATGTTATAATTGATGCAGTATGTGGTCTGGCATTGTCATGTTGGAAAATGCAAGGTCTTCCCTGAAAGAGACGACGTCTGAATGGGATCAAATGTGTCTAGAACTTGGATAAACCTTTCAGCATTGATGGTGCCTTTCCAGATGTGTAAGCTGCCCATGCCACACGCACTCATGCAACCCCAAACCATCAGAGATGCAAGTTTCTGAAATGAGCGCTAAAAACAACTTGGGTTGTCATTGTCCTCTTTAGTCCGGATGAAATGGCGTCCCAGTTTTCTAAAAAGAACTTCAAATTTTGATTTGTTGGACCACAGAACAGTTTTCCACTTTACCAAAGTCCATTTTAAATGACCCTTGCCCAGGGAAAACGCCTGTGCTTCTGGATCATATTTAGATATGGCTTCTTTTTTGACCTATAGAGTTTTAGCTGGCAACAGCGAATGACAAGGTGGATTGTGTTCACTGACAATGTTTTCTGGAAGTATTCCTGAGCCCATGTTATTATTTCCATTACAGTAGCATTCTTGTATGTGATGCAGTGCTGTCTTAGGGCCCGAAGATCACGGGCATCTGGTATGGTTTTCCGGTCTTGACCCTTACGCACAGAGATTGTTCCAGATTCTCTGAATCTTTGAATGATATTATGCACTGTAGATGATGATAACTTCAATCTCATTGCAATTTTTCTCTGAGAAACTCAGAAAACTATTTTTCGCTGCAGCATTGGGGGAATTGGTGATTCTCTGCCCATCTTGACCTCTGAGAGACACTGCCACTCTGAGAGGCTCTTTTTATACCCAATCATGTTGCCAATTGACCTAATAAGTTGCAAATTGGTCTTTCAACTGTTCCTTATATATACATCAAAATCTTCCGGCCTCTCACCGCTACCCGTCCCAACCTTTTTGGAATGTGCAGCTCCCACGAGATCCAAAATGTGCCAATATTTGGCATGACATTTCAAAACATCCCACCTTCAACACTTGATATGCCATCCATATTCTACTGTGAACAAAATACAAGCTTATGAGATTTGTAAATTATTCCATTCCTTTTTTACTCACAATTTCTACTGTGTCCCAACTTTTTCTGTTTTGGGGTTGTATAACTAGTAGTATAATCTCCTACTAATAATAAACTATCCAACACTCTGCTTCTACTACTCCTGACACCTATCTGACACTAAAATGCCACAACCACCCACAAGGTGGCGCGAGTTTTGTTTGTCATTGGTCACGTGATTTCTACATTAACAACACATGCCCTGAATCAAGGCTTCATCTAGCATGCCCATTTAGTCCAACATTATCTGTCTGCACAGGCGGAGGCTGCAGTTTCAGGACCGCAGTTTCAGGACCGCAGTTTTAGGACCCTCGTTTTTTTTTTAACAGCGCCATCTAGCGAAACTGTAGCCTCTGGTGGTGCAGGCAGATGCTACTCTAACAAAGTGCCACATATGCAGTATATTCACCCAATTTAAACTACTTTTAAAGTTTTAGATGTTTTTAAAGGTTTATTACACAAAAATACTGCTTTCTTTATTGAAATTAAATCTGATTTTTAGGAATGTTAAGTAATTATTGGCTCTACGTTGCATTATTTAATAACTCATCGAGTAAGATAAACAAGGAATCTTGTATTTTTAGCCTTTTTAGTCAATCACATATTCAAGTACAAAGGGAATACACAAGGATGACTCTGGGGGTAGATTTAAAATTTGTGTATTTATAAAATTATATATTGCAACAGTTGAATTTGAACACACACAAAAAAATTGAGTAACACTTTACAATAAGGTTCATTAGTTAACATTAGTTAATGTATTAACTAACATGAACAAACCATAAGCAAAACATTTGTTACAGTATTTATTAACCTTAATCTTTATTAAGCTAAATAAAGCTTTTAATTGTTTTTTCATGTTCATTCACAATTCATTAACTAACTACTATCAAGTATTACTAATTGTTGAAATTAACAAATATTAATAAATGCAGTGCAGTTTATTATTAGTCCATGCAACTAATGTAGTTAACTAGTGTTAACTGATTAACCTTATTGTAAAGTGTTACCCAAATTTGTTCATGATGTGAACAACATAAGAACTGCATGGACAACGTCTTCACTCCTAAGTGAGAGAAAGATAAAGAAATTAATGAAACCAGGAACATTTAGTTGAACGTTCAACAACTCTTTAATTTTTTATTTCAAACTTTAAAGATCTTAGTCACCACAGAGCACACACATTATATATGGTATAAAATTATATCAATCTTATCTAGGTAATGTTCATATTAGTATTGCATACTGTTCATAACAGGATCAAAGATTCTTGAAACATTCATGTCAATAAAGCACATCTGAGCAGATAAAAAATAATAATAGAGAGAGATAGATAAATATAAATATTAAATATTTAAAGCACACATTGTGATGTATGCAGCAGCAACTGGATGCTCTCCCCTCTTTTTTTCAATTGTTTGTCTATGATTCGATTAAATTCCTCCACTTCACTGAAATAGTACATAAAGAACATAATCACTGATTAACAAAAATGCTGTTAAAAAGTGGTACACAACACAGTACATGACACAATCTAACACGTGGTATTTTAACAGTCAATTATTATGATGGCCTACTGTTATGTCTGACTATAAAAATGTCACATGTCTCAATCAACATTAAAACCACATCTTAAAGAGACATACTCATAACATGTATTGTGTGGTAACGTCAAAAAGGCTTTAACTGACTGTGAGCATGTGACAGTTAAAACATATTTATTTTATTTTAACTATTAAAAAAAACTAGTAACTAACAAGGTTTTAAAACCAGCGTAATACAGTTTTCATGTACTTACACTAAGTCAACACACGCTTTCATGCAACAGTTTAATTAAACGAATGTGCTTACAAGTCATTTACAGCATTATTCTATGTAAAGCACGTTGAATGACCTCTGTGTATGAAATGTGCTACACAAATAAACGTGCCCTACCATATAACGTATGATGGATATGCCTTCAAGACTATTTAGCAAATCACAATCACTTTGGCTATAATGTTCAAATAAAAATTGATTCACACTTGATACTCACACACTGCTTGTCATCCATCTTTGTTGGTCCTCTAGTTCGCTAGGTGGCGTTGTCACTAAAAACCTAGGGTCGTATAACTGCGGTCCCGAAACTGCAGCCTCCGCTTATGCAGGCAGATGCTACTCATTTATTCTCCACATCATGGGCGTAGATTTAGGGTGGGACGCTAGGGACATGTCCTTACCAATATTCAGGGAAGACTGAATTGTCCCTAGCAATAATTTCGACCAAAATTAATCTATTTACATATAACCACTGATGTCCGTCTTATTCTTGTGTTTTCTATTTTTTACTTATTATATTTTTTTCAGGAATCATTTAAATGAGATTAGAAATCTTTTGCAATCCCGTTCTGTAAAAATAACGCACTATGTGGTACACAAACGGTTAACAGCTTTCGTTCTCTGCAATGCCCGCCTCCGTAACTCACATCGCTAATATGATTGGATTAGCATTTCTTGAGTCCCGCCTCTCTAACTCACATCACTTCATAGCTTTTCTTTACTCGCTACGTGTGATAGGATGGTTTCACTTTGTACAACGCGCCAAAGTTCACTCAACAAGACGCGCGTGATTATTCGGGCTACAGGTAAGTGAGGAAGAAAGTATTATTATACCCACTGTAACTGTTTCATGCACAAAATACAGAACAAGTTATGTCAGATAATGATTCAAGGACAGTGTTTTCACCAATACATGACAATCCCATGTTAACCTAAGGAGTTGCAAACGTATGTCAACCTTTTATAAATGGGGTGGCAAGGTTATTTAGGGGGTTCCTAAATCCATGAAAGAAAATAACCCCAACATGGTAAAAACATGAATTCATGTCATGATTGCTGAATACTTTACACAGATGTAGACATAATGTAAGGTTGCATTTTACACTTAAACTATTTTTTTCACACTGATTAACTGTCTGTTAATGAAAAGAAGATTTAATGTGAACTACAGAAACGTTAATAAACGTTGTTCAGGAAACAGCATGATATACATACCAACTTCAACACTGGGATTTTTTTGGCAAAATTAAATTAAGAATTAAATATTAATTGCATATTCTTCAATGTTATAAAGTAAATATGGATTCATATATGTTACAAAGTGATTTTCTTTTTTTTTTTTGACAAAGACTTTAACAGTTACTGTTTATTAGGCTCTAGGACATAACGAATTGTTTATTATAGTACATTAAATTTGGGATGGCACCGGGGGTGGCGAGTCAGATGTCACTGAGTAACGTGCATACTGAGTTGTCTGTTGTTTATGTCAAGTAAACGGAGATAAACAGTTTTTGCAATGCAACCATTTTATTTATGTCCCCACCAATGCCAGAATCAAACCTACGCCCTTGCTCCACATGCACTCCAAACACTTGCTTCACATATCCCATCACTAGCAATGACCCAGCTGTAATAACAGGACTGACACCTGTCTTCTGTCTATATGTGTGAATCCAGAAAAAGATACAGCATCTCAAATCTTCATTCTTCTTTGTGTAAATAAGAGTGTAAAGACAATTTAATTGTTTCATGTTTCTTTCAGATGTGAAGAGTGATTCATGTTTGGATATAGAAATAACGTCCTCAACATCAAAAGAGCGACTGACAGCACAAACTCTTTCCTGCATCACCTGTGGAAAGACATTCAGCTCACAGAGACTTTTAGAGAGACATGAAAGAAAACACACAGAACAGAAACTCTTCACCAGATCTGAGATCAGCTTTACTACCTTACAAGAGAAGAAACTTCATTCAGAAGACCACAGAGAGAAGAAGAAGAAGAAGAAGAAGAAAAAGAAGCAGTTTAACTGTGAACAGTGTGGGAAGATTTGTGTCTCTTCCTCTAAACTAAATGTTCACATGAGGACACACAGTGATGAAAAGCCTTTCAACTGCACTGAATGTGGAAAATACTTCAAAACCAAAGACAATCTTAAAGTTCATCAGAGACTTCATACTGGAGAAAAACATTATCACTGTAGTGTCTGTGGGAAGAGTTTTAGTCACTGCAATAACTTTCTTAATCACAAGAGAACTCATACAGGTGAAAAACCTTTCAAATGCTCTCAGTGTGACATGTCGTTTGCTTGTTTAAGTAACTTAATAGTTCATCAGAGAGTTCATACTGGAGAGAAACCTTATCACTGTAGTGTCTGTGAGAAGAGTTTTAGTCAACGGGTTTCATTACTAAATCACATGAGAATTCATACAGGTGAAAAACCTTTCAAATGCTCTCAATGTGACAAGACGTTTACTTATTCAAGTAACTTAAAAGTTCATCAGAGAGTTCACACTGGAGAGAAACCTCATCACTGTAGTGTCTGTGGGAAGAGTTTTAGTCACTGCAATAACTTACTTAATCACAAGAGAACTCATACAGGTGAAAAACCTTTCAAATGCTCTCAGTGTGACATGTCGTTTGCTTGTTTAAGTAACTTAATAGTTCATCATAGAGTTCACTCTGGAGAGAAACCTTATCACTGTAGTGTCTGTGAGAAGAGTTTTAGTCAACGGGTTTCATTACTAAAGCACCAGAGAGTTCATACAGGTGAAAAACCTTTCAAATGCTCTCAATGTGACAAGACGTTTACTTATTCAAGTAACTTAAAAGTCCATCAGAGAGTTCATATTAGAGAGAAATTTTAACACTGTAATGTAATGTTCTGCGGTGAGACTAAAAGAATGATAATAAAGTAAGTCATGTTGTGAAGTGAATCATGCTTTCTAAATCTTTTACATAATGAGCTCTAAACATTACAAAAATTGGCAACGATGTCTGCATCTGTACCTATGCCTGCATTTTTTCTGCCAACGGTCAGAGAGCCCACTGTTTCATTTTCTACATGGAAGAAAATCTTCCAAAATTACTTGTTATCAGAGAATGGGGTGATGCATGGCCTGATGCCAGAGTTTGTGCAGTTTTGTTACATTAGTTGTTTCTCAATGTCAGATACGATTTCTCAGAAACCAGAATTTCGAGGATGCTACGTCATCGACATCCGTTGAAGGACTGTTCCAATGTCGAGGATCCTCGGATTTCAACCAAGGAGTCCATCGTTTAAAAAATATCCCATATACAGGAAAGGATGCATATGTGTAGCCTTCGCGCTCTCAAATCACCCACAATCCTATGCATGCAGCACCGAAAGCAGACCTTTTCACTGACGTAATGACAGGCACTTGCTAGAGTGTTCCATTTAGCCTCGCCTAACCTCTGAAGGAAGTGACTTGGAAGGACCAGTCCTGCCAAAGAAGTATCCTTGACATTGAGAAACAGCTATCATCTCTGTACGGAGGGCCAGATACCTTTTTACACACTGCCAAACGGTGGTACAACTTATGATGAAGCCATGGCCGCTCTTTCTAATTGTGGTGCTTCCAAGTAGAATTGGAAGTACCGCAATGAAACAAAATACCAGTTGAATTGATTGTGGATACAGGATCAAGTGTTATCATGCCTGAGACATTGTTCATGAAACATTTTGCAAATTGTGAAGGAACCTCAAGTAAGATTAGTCTCATGCTCATGTGAGCACTTACCAATCTTGTGCTGTTATTCTGCCAATTTCTGTGTGGTTAAAACCACTTTTGGCATGGACATTTTAAAGCCTTAAACAAAGGCTTTTTGCACTATGTACATATTGGAGTACACTCATGGAGATCGCTCTTGCCAGGCGACCTTCGAAGAACGAACTCAGAAGGTTGCAAGAACACAGAACGCACTTGTGAGAATTGAGAGGTGTGCAATCTTCCTGTTGGTCACCTGACCTCTGCCATTGTTATGCCGCAATGACTTCTTGGGCGTTAAGTGGTTTCAGCGCACAAGTCTGCACTTAATGCATCCTCGATATCAAGAACACATCCGGGTATTTTTATGTGTCCTCTGTACTGCGTTCTTGTGAATTGGAATCGAACTTCGATGGTTAATGATGATGTTGAGCGAGAACATGAGGACGCCAGATCGCTGAAGAACGTGCATTGAGATACAGCCCCTGTCTTCTGAGATACGTCCATTGTCCTGTCCCACAATTCTATGCGTGGGCGTACAATGAGAATGTTATTGGTTGAGCCTGGTTTAGTTCGAAAAAATTAAATGGCGGCCAAGGAAGCGGCTGGAGCAAAAATTTAGGCTAAATAAATGTATATTTTCACTTTTTACACCTTTTAATTGCATTTCTTGCAAGAAATTAGCATTGTAGTTTTCAAATATGTGATTCGTTATCACAAAGGCACTCTCTGTTTATATTTCAAACACGCTGCCTAAGAATTGTGTCTGAAAACATTTCTTTGAGCTGCCTACTGGCAACAAGTCACTGCTTTAGTGTTCAGACGCAGCCAAGGTCTCAAGTTCTAAGATCATGTTCAAGGCCTCATGGAACGCCCTTGATCCTTTGGTCTCACATTTACCAGGGAACGATGCTAACATCTTCTTTTATATATACGACAGAGTTTCTTTGTTCTTCGTCTCGGGGCTCTTCTGTGCTTTTTCTCTGATGACAGTTCTGCAAATTATGCATCAAAGCGTAATGTATCTCTTATGCTTTGTTCTATCTAATACATGCATCAGTCTCTCTACTCTCAATAAAACATCTTAAAAATCATATACATGTCTTTTTTTATCAAACATGCAATGCAAGAGCTGTCATGCATATATTCCCAACCTAATATTAAAGCAACACTTGGAGTATAAAATAACAGAATACAAATTTCTATTGTTCTTAAGTTTTGCATATACAATTGGTTGGCTGTCCTGATTTTGCCAAGTGATAATGTCCTCAGGGCAACATTATGTTGACCTTGGGAGAACATTTTAATTAGATTTAAAGTTTACAGTTTATTTTAGGTTTAAGCTTACAACCAGGAGTAGCGTTTTCTAGACCATTGTTTTTCACTTATCATGTCCCTTTGATGTTAGGGTTTGGTTAGGGTTATGGTGTGTTTAGGTTTCATTTAGAAAAATCACGTGGTAAAATCAGTTTGAGCACAATGGATTATAATACTTGGCTTATAAAAGATGGATTATTTGCATCTTACACAACAGTATCTATACAACCTTGTAATACGCACAGATGTGATTAATTAATTCAATCAATCTTCTGTTTACTAAATACTTTTATGTTTTTAATAAAAAATGAACAATACTTCTTTTTAAAGTCAAACGTTTTGATAATGTTTGTAAATGCACAACAGTGAACAAAAGCATCACGTAACGTATTAACTATTATAAAACGGTTAGTTCCAATCCTTGATTCTGATTGGTCAATAGGTGTGCTTTATTCACGATAAAACACTGTTATGACCGCTTCACCCAACGGTTCTATTTAATATCACTGCGCCCTAGCAACACCCTTAGCAACACATAAACATATAATGAGACAAAGTCTGAGAACAGTTTGTTGTTTTTATTGAGCTTTCATGTTGTTGTTCGCAGTCAGGGACTATTTTTTCTAGCGGAAGGAATGCTTTTATTGATTTAACTTCATGAAAGTTGCACTAATATTTTTTTTTACTTTAATATTGTGTGGTAACCGTTTTATAAAAGCAATAAGGTACTCTAGGCAAGTGCTGTATCGTGAATAAGTAACGGCTGAAGGGGTTGCAGGCACTCCGCTTCGTGTCGTGTCTAACAACGCCCTTCAGCCGTTACTTATTCACGATACAGCACAGCCTCTCGTACCTTATTGCTTACATATTAACTACCATTAATAAAATAAATGTAAAAATATTCTGTTCATTTATGTTACAGTATTGTTCAAAATAATAGCAGTACAATGTGACTAACCAGAATAATCAAGATTTTTAGTATTTTTTTATTGCTACGTGGCAAACAAGTTACCAGTAGGTTCAGTAGATTCTCAGAAAACAAATGAGACCCGGCATTCATGGTGTGCACGCTCTTGGGGCTGTGCAATTGGGCAATTAGTTGAAATAGTTGAAAGGGGTGTGTTCAAAAAAATAGCAGTGTGGCATTCAATCACTGAGGTCATCAATTTTGTGAAGAAACAGGTGTGAATCAGTTGGCCCCTATTTAAGGATGAAGCCAACACTTGTTGAACATGCATTTGAAAGCTGAGAAAATGGGTCGTTCAAGACATTGTTCAGAAGAACAGCGTACTTTGATTAAAAAGTTGATTGGAGAGGGGAAAACCTATAATGAGGTGCAAAAAATGATAGGCTGTTCAGCTAAAATGATCTCCAATGCCTTAAAATAGAGAGCAAAACCAGAGAGACGTGGAAGAAAACGGAAGACAACCATCAAAATGGATAGAAGAATAACCAGAATGGCAAAGGCTCAGCCAATGATCACCTCCAGGATGATCAAAGACAGTGTGGATTTACCTGTAAGTACTGTGACAGTTAGAAGACGTCTGTGTGAAGCTAATCTATTTTCAAGAATCCCCCGCAAAGTCCCTCTGTTAAAAAAAAGGCATGTGCAGAAGAGGTTACAATTTGCCAAAGAACACATCAACTGGCCTAAAGTGAAATGGAGGAACATTTTGTGGACTGATGAGAGTAAAATTGTTCTTTTTGGGTCCAAGGGCCACAGGCAGTTTGTGAGACGACCCTCAAACTCTGAATTCAAGCCACAGTACACAGTGAAGACAGTGAAGCATGGAGGTGCAAGCATCATGATATGGGCATGTTTCTCCTATTATGGTGTTGGGCCTATTTATCGCATACCAGGGATCATGGATCAGTTTGCATATGTTAAAATACTTGAAGAGGTCTTGTTGCCCTATGCTGAAGAGGACATGCCCTTGAAATGGTTGTTTCAACAAGACAATGACCCAAAACACACTAGTAAACGGGCAAAGTCTTGGTTCCAAACCAACAAAATTAATGTTATGGAGTGGCCAGCCCAATCTCCAGACCTTAATCCAATTGAGAACTTGTGGGGTGATATCAAAAATGCTGTTTCTGAAGCAAAACCAAGAAATGTGAATGAATTGTGGAATGTTGTTAAAGAATCATGGAGTGGAATAACAGCTGAGAGGTGCCACAAGTTGGTTGACTCCATGCCACACAGATGTCAAGCAGTTTTAAAAAACTGTGGTCATATAACTAAATATTAGTTTAGTGATTCACAGGATTGCTAAATCCCAGAAAAAAAATGTTTGTACAAAATAGTTTTGAGTTTGTACAGTCAAAGGTAGACACTGCTATTTTTTTGAACACACCCCTTTCAACTAATTGCCCAATTGCACAGCCTTAAGAGCGTGCATATCATGAATGCTGGGTCTTGTTTGTTTTCTGAGAATCTACTGAACCTACTGGTAACTTGTTTGCCACGTAGCAATAAAAAATATACTAAAAAACCTTGATTATTCTGGTTAGTCACATTGTACTGCTATTATTTTGAACAATAGTGTACCTAATGCATTAACTAATGACTGTTTTTATTGTAATAACACAACTTAATGACATGCTGTGTAACAACACAAACCCAAGCGAACAGAATTCACCCCCTGTTGAAGAAATAACATCATGAATACGTTTACCTTTAATTCCTATTAGACAGCAGGACTGTAACCACTGGAGGAGTCAGAAACATGTATGACAGTTTAATGTACAGGGTTTATAAGTCACTTATTGAGAGTTTGACGTCCTAAGATGAGGACATGCGGGACTAAAAAAAATATTCATCTGTTTATTTTAGAGCTCTCCACTTCTCAACCAATGATATGATTTGGGGGCGGGACTATCTGTTTACCAATAAGATTGTGTTAAAAATAAGAGAGTATGAATGCAGCTTGGAGTTTATTTGGTTTGGGGAAAATTTGATGAGTTCATATTAAGATCTCTCATTTTGCATTCCTGCCTTTGATATCTTGGCCTTGGCCCACACACTTTAAATGGACGCTGCGTCATTTGGACGTGGTTTACGAATGGCCAGAGCCGTTTTTTGGGCACTACAAATGTCTATCAAATGCATCTGTACATAGCTCATAGCCAATCGTTTCAATTATACCAGATAACTAAACCGGTAGCTTGATATTGAAAAGCAACACAACTTATTAGCATTGTGACAACCAGAGTACAGACATAATGACAATATGATATTAATAATTACACAACAGTTCTTTCTGGTTCTCGAATCTGATTGGCTAAGAGCTATAGGATATTGTACTGATAAAGGCACAGTAACCGCTTCACCTTTCGTATCATTCCGCCACCTAGTGAATGGAGGTCCTAAACAGGCTCATCTCTGAATGGAAAAACACAGACGCCCTGTTTTTAAACACTCTCCATGTGTCTCATTAGTTTACTAGCTCATAAATCAGTCTGTGAATCCCCAATCGGAAGTTATTATTCCGTCAAAGATCAGCGCTCTTGGATGTTACAATAAACTTAATGGGATTAATGTCTTGTCACATTGTGTGGACGATTAACACTTGGAAAGAGGAATGTAACTTAAACACTCATTTTTTTCTGGAGCTATATCTCTTATCAGAACGTGAAAACACTGTGGAACTGCAGGTAAGCACAGCAGCTTTTAAATGTGGACATTGATCATTTATTTAATTGCGACGTGACTATTGAAACATGTTATGAGAATATCGCCACTGGTATATTTATAAGCAGCATGCAAAAACATCTCTCTGACACTTATAAAAAACAGTTTTATATAGTACTGACAAGAACGAAGTCTAATAATAACCGAGTGCTCGTATCGCGTTAAGATAAAAATGGTAAACCAACAGTAACATTATAGAAGTATAGTTTTATGAACTTTTACCTCGCGCCAAAACAATAACAACACAAAAGACACTAAATATGAATAAGAAAACAAGTAATAGTTTCATCATGACACCAAATACTGCTGATTTGATCTCATTTTTGATCATCAGGCCAACATGAGAGCCAGGGAATCCCTGTCAAAGATGTAGCCCAGAGAGGGCGGTGGTCAGCGGGGCGAGTGAACACTGACGTCCGCTCATGCTTTGGTTCTCATACGCACCGAATCTCACTAAGCAAACGTTCAAACACGTTACCTGTCATTCTGGCCGCCCTCAAATTCGTGGCGGAAGAAGTAGTTCTCAAACAAAGAGGCTTTTAAAATTACTCAGTTGTTGTTTTCTAGTTTTCGTTTTTCAAACGTGTGCTGTCGAACTGTTGTATAAAAGCAATATCGCTCTCGGAGTCGTGTGATATAGCTCTATATCATCACGGCTGTGATTAGGCCAGAGGCACGAGGCCGGAGCTATATCACACTCCTACTCGAGCGATATTGCTTAAATATCACTTAGTACCATTTATAAGTTTATTGTACTTCATCAACAACGATGCCTAGCAGGTTGGTCCTATAAAACTCTGTGGCTATCATGTCTTGCCATATCCATCTTGGATATAAAATTGTTTGCGCGCAAGGCAGCATGGGGAAAACCCAGGCTCGTACATTGCAAAAAAATGATTTTCAAGAAAAAATCTTCTTGGTATTTTTGTCTTGTTTTCAGTAAAAATATCTAAAAATTCTTAAATAAAGATGCTTTATCTTGATGAGCAAAACGACCCAAGAAAAAAAGTCTAGAATTTAGACCAAAAATATCAAATTTAAGTGATTTTGTGCATAAAACAAGCAAAGAAATCTGCCAGTGTGGTAAGCAAAAAATCTTGAGTATTTTTCTTAAACACCAAATTCAAGGAAAATTCTTTTTTTTTTATTGTTTTATGCACAAAATCACTTAAATTTGATATTTTTGGTATAAAAACTAGTTTTTTTTTTCTTGAGTGGTTTTGCTCGTAAAGAAAAAGCATCTTAATTTAATTTTTTAAAATATATTTTAATGTAGGTTGTCTACAAACCGGAAGGTTGGTGGTTCAATCCCCGGCTCCACCGAACCAAGTGTCGACGTGTCCTTGAGCAAGACACCTAACCCCAGCTGCTCCCGACGTGCTGGCTGGCGCCTTGCATGGCTGACACCGCCGTCGGTGTATGAATGTGCGTGTGAATGGGTGAATGTGAGGCTAATTGTAAAGCGCTTTGGATGGCCATAGGTCTGTTAAAAGCGCTATATAAATGCAGTCTATTTACCATTTACCATTTACCATATTTTTACTGAAAACAAGACAAAAATACGAAGTTTTTTTCTTGAAAATCATTTTTTGCAGTGTATGCAGGAGGATTAGCATCTAAATGAGCAGCTTTCACATCTGGAAAGACCTCATCAATACTGAAAGAGCAACATCTGCTTTCATCTGTTTTTGTCTATTTCAGTAAGTCATTGGTAAACTTCATACGGCATATACATGTATTACAACAGCATGAGTTTATAGTAGAAGAATCCTGAGCACATTGTGTGTATTCCAGAAAGCAGTGACTTGCCAGGAATGTATAAGAGTAATGCGGATAACCTGCTTTTGGTTCCAAAAACGGGTAACTTTCTAGTTATGTAAGTAACCATAGCAACTGGCTCTCTGAAGATAACCTGCTCCAGAGCTGGTTATGTTCCAGAGGCAAAGCTAGTGCATTTTAGTTGATGACACCAAGTTTGAGAGGATGTCTGGGCACTTATGATGAACAACTGTGTATGCACATATTTTAGATAATATTATAATGTTAAAGCATTTATTAATTACATTTACACTCGCAAATATTGATTGTTTCATTTATACATCCACTGATATTTGGAGATTTATTGGTAACAAACATAAATGTAAGGTATAGTATTCAGTCCAGTCACAAATAACAATCCACTTTATTCAAAAATTATATGACAGAAATTGACAGCAAACACATCAGTTAATATTGTTAACTATAAAGTACATTTCCATATCAATTCTGTCAATTCATAAATAAACTCCTCTCTTTCACAAATGAGATGAATCTCAATTTATAACAAATGTGTGTGCAAATATATTGTCATTATCATATATTGTCATTAACATATGTTACGTGTGACTAGGTATAACAGATAGACAAGCGCTCTTTTATATGTCTGTGACATAACAAAAGCGGAGGTCTGAAACTGCTCAGCTGCGCACAAGTTCAAGATCATGAGATTTATACATTTCACATCTGAAAGAAAGAAGTACGTGCATTTTCTGTGCCTAAGTGCGGTTTATGAATCACGCGTGCACATTTTTGATAAATTATCATAAGATCAAAGGTAGGATGGTTCCTACGAAACATTTTATATATGAGTCCCCAGATCCTAATCGAGTAGGATAATCATTCTTAGTGTAGCATACTGAAAAGCATTGCACAAAATTATTGAAAATCATGACTGTAAGGAGGCTTTACAATTAAAAGAGGATGCATTAATATGACTCTATCAGCAAATGTATAACACGAATGTGATACACTGTTGTACAATGCGAAGTCAAAAAATTTTACCGGATCACCCAAAGGGTGTTAACATTTTTAGGAACATACAGAAAAATAGCACAAGTAAAATAAGTACAATATAACGAATATTATCATAGTGTACATTATGCTTACACAATACAAATCACATTTGCAAGCTGTAAATAAGCTTTATGACAAATCTACACTGTATGTACAAAACATATCCATAATACATATTTTAAATATTTCATAAAATCTACGATTATTTGAAGAGCTCTTTTCCAAAACGCTATAAATCCATTTCAATAGTTTTCAGAAAAAGTTAATTTGTTACCGAGACCCACACATTTTGTGAATATTCAATTTATTTTGTTAAAATATTTTTTGCTCAATCTGAACATGTTGAATAATGATTATTAAATCAAACAACAATATTGTTGATAATAAATTCAAAGTAAATTTTTTTCAAAACGCTATAAATCCATATTTTTTCCATAAGTTGATGGTTGTCTTTAAAAACAAATAAGAGAACATGCAACAAACATATCAGGGACTCTTCATACTATAAATAAATAAGTACATTATTCAGGGCCAGTATGAAATAAACAGAATTACACATAACTAACTTGCTATTACTCCCTCCACCATTTCAGTTTTCTCCTTAGCAGGGCGTCAGGAACCTCTTTTGCTTGACATATTTCACACATCTCTCTCTCTCTCTCTCTCGTCTACACACAGTTTTTATTAACCTAAAAGACATTAGGAGTTATACTCACGTACGCACACACAGCTCCCCTCGACCTGCTCTCAATGACATACCATGTAACAACATGCTCCTATGTCCAATCCAAAAAGCACAGCTTTGCAGATATACCTGCATTGTTCACCCTAGGTGAAAATGTAGTACACTTCCATAGTGTACTTAAAGTGCTTTATTTTCGCACACTAGTTTTGTACTTAATATACAAAAAATTCCTCTATAGTACTTCTTAAGATTATCTAAGTGTTCTTCACTGTGCTATTTTGAGACACCATGAATATGAACTACAATGCCCTTTTAACATATTATCTCTATATTTAAAAAATGTATTTAGTTCACACTTGTATTAAACTTGAACTCAACATTCATACAAAGATGGGTTCAAGTTTAATACAAGTGGTACCTAAATACATTTTTAGCACATTTTAGTTCTTATTTATAGTGTCTCAAAATAGCACAGTGAATTACACTTATGTGATGATCTTAAAGTGCCCATATTATGACTGCTTTTCCACAAGTTAAATAGGTGTACGAGTTCCATAAAACATGTTTCAAAAGTTGTTTGCTCAAAATAGCTTGTAGGAAAAGATTGTTACCCATCTCTAGTAACCTCTGTTTCAGTGCATTTCAGATTGTGCTGTTTTGAGCTAGTCATTACATATTTATGAGCTGCTGCTCCTTTGATCACGCCCCACTACTAACGTCATGTGCCTGTGCGCTGCTCAGTGGTATCGTGAGCAGTACAGACCATAATGTGTTATTATTTTTATATATTATTATTAACTGTTTATGTTGCCAACAGACAAATCAAGCAGAAAAGTATCACTAATAAGTACACTCCAGAAGAAGAAACTCATGACACACAATGATTCCAGAGTAAATTGTGATGTAGCAGTTTCAACAATACACTCGTTTTCCTTGGACAATGCTAACATATTCCCGTTATAAAACATTTTCAAACACATTATTTTCGCAAATGACAGAAATTTAGACCTGGCGGGGGATGTATACTGCTTGTATACAGACCGCATGCTAATTGCTAGAAGCTAGCGGGAGGTCCAGACCGTAAAGTTATAAGAGACTCGGGGGTACGTTAGCCTCGTCAGAAAAACCGGGTCGGTAAGGCCCGGTCTCGGTTAGTTTGGCAAAACACTTAGTTTTGCAAAGCACTATTACTTAGTTCATGTAGAATTGTAAATTAAAGCCGTTTTTTTTACTTTCGAAACCATGCGGCAAACTATCTAGCCTGCAAAAAAGTATATATAGCCTACGGTCTACAAACAATAATAATAACATCACTATACATTTAAAAGGTATAATTTACGGGATTAGCATCAATGTATGATCTCTGTTTTGAGATACAGATGCTCTAGCATCGTAAATGTAGTATTTTGTGACAGAAGATGACAACATGCAAAATATAACGTGACTTCTTACCTTTTGTGTTGACATAACGATAGCGAATCGAATCAAGTCTGTTTCAGATGTGTGAATAACCCATGAAAGTCCAATAAAATTCAATGACCATTTTTGTCCACAGATGCGTATAATCCGTGAAATATAGATACATAGTCTTACATCAGATTTCGCATGAATGTCTTATTGCCTGCAATCTGAGGACTATTTGCGTCGTAACACACATTTTAGGTTTAAATAAACACGCGTTAAAACTTTGTTTTTAAAAGTAGGCAGGAGTATAATCTATAATATCCAAATAGCGCTGTTGTTTCCGTGAGACATGATAACAGTATAGAGGGTATCAGCGAAGTGACTGCTCTGTGCTCTTTAGCTACTTGGTGGGTGGAGACCTGCAAGTCTGGTGGTGGGCGGGAAAATTCAAACGGAATGTGACGAAACAGCTAGTTACATCACAACGGCGCTGAGTTTGAACTCGTGTAATCTGAGACTCAAGGCAGAGGACATTCAGAAACCTGCATCTCACTCAAAACAGCATGGATGGATTTTTTTACAAGTTTGAATGCGTGTGGGAGCATCAGAGACACAAATGAACACCCCAAAACCCAGAAAAAGTGAGTTTTTCATAATATGGGCACTTTAAGACCATCTTAAAAAGTACTAAATATGAATTTTTAGTATATTAAGTACAAAATTAGTGGGCGAAAATAAAGCACTTTAAGTACACTATGGAAGTGTACTACTTTTTCACCTGGGACTAGGCACATTTTGTCCTTCTGCACTACACACTAAGGGGCTAATAACACCAAAA